>NC_048599.1:79906610-81312567 GCF_003668045.3 Cricetulus griseus | reverse complement strand
TGGTTTCCCAGCTATCGATCTGGGGACCATGAGCTCACACTTGTTCAGGTCAGCTGTTTCTGTGGGTTTCACCAGCCTGGTTTTGACCCCTTTGCTCATCACACCTCCCTCTCTGCAACTGGATTCCAGTTCAGTTCAGTGTTTTCCTGTGGGTGTCTGCTTCTTTTAACATCAGCTGCTGGATGAAGGCTCTAGGATGACATATAAATTAGTCACCAATCTCACTATCAGAGGAGGGAATTTAAGGTAGCCTCTCCACTGTTGCTTAGATTGTTAGTTGGTGTCACCCTTGTAGATTTCCAGACATTTCCCTAGTGCCTGATTTCTCTTTAAACCTATAATGGTGACCACTATTATGGTATTCTTATGTTGCTCTCCTCTATTCCTCCCCTGACTGACTCAACCTTTCTTCTCCCTCATGTCCTCTGCATCACTCCTCTTCTCCCCTTCTCCTAGCTCCCTCCCCACTCTTCCCTTGCTCCCTATTTGCTCAGGAGATCTTGTCCCTTTCCCCTTTTCCAAGGGACCATGTATGTCTCTCTTAGGGTCTTCCTTGTTCCTAGCTTCTCTGGCCGTGTGGATTGTAGGCTGATAATCCCTTGTTCTGTTTCTAAAATCCACATATGAGTGTGTGACAAGTATCATTTTTGATGAGACTGTAATATTGACAAGATAAGTAGATTGAAATAGTCTAACATAGCTCAAAATTTGTAGGCCTTGTGGCAAAAATATACATAAATTCACATTCAGGTGTTTTATTACAACTCATAGCAGTTCAAGTTCTTTCAATCTTTTGAATTCCTGTTTCTTCTGTAACATGATGATGAAAACATACTTGCTTTCTACATTTTAGTGGGAATTAAAGTGATAACCACATGTAATCTAACAATAGCTGGGGTTAAAGCCCTAAATAGATAAACATTATGCTTCTAAATAATATAAAAAGATACAGACAAAGGATATATGAGATATTTTATGTGAACAATGTTTTTATACCATCAAAATAAGTACTTCAATAGAGTACATCAGAATCCTTTTCTCACACAGAAAGTGTGTCAGTTGTCTTTGTTCGTGTTCCCATGTAGTTTACAATAGAAATAACAAATTCATGAAGTGTGAATGAACTGTATGTGCACAAAATATCTATAACATATTTATGGGCTTTTAACAAAATACTAAACTTCTGAATTTCTAAGTTGGATATAATGGATTTTAGTCTATTTATTTACAGAGTTTGATATTTTATAAAAGCCACTACCATCACTTAATGTATGGTAATTCTGCTACAGCAGAGTTATTGTATATAATAATAATACCACTAACATGTCAACTAGTTTCAGTGCATTGTGTCATTTAGTACTGTCAATCTGTGACCTTTTCTATGCAGTGTGAACTATGTATACAATAATTGAAGTAGCAATGTTTAGTACTCACCTAGCTTTCCCCTACATATTTCTCACGAACTGTATCACATTTTTATTTGACCTTTGAAATGGAGAAGATAACAATGTTAACTCCTTTGCTGACTTTAAATTATGTATATATACCATATGTTTCATTTATGTGCAAAAAGTACCAAAAAGCCAACAGGTTGCCTTCAAATTCTCTTATTTCCCATAGTGATGGGCCTCTGAAACTCATCTGAGGATGGGTTGACAATAGGACAATGGACCCTCTATCATTTTTGATTATGAGTACCATAAAATACTAGCAATCCTGTGACAATCATACACAAAGAAAATGCATTCTTAATATGTTAAAGAATCTTTATAAACAGAAGGAACATGAACTCAGAACTAGCCTCAGCTAAACAGTAAGTTCGAGACTAGCCTGGATGAGAGACCTTGTTAAAAAAAGTCAGAAAATTTTGTGTGTTTATCATAATTAGCTAATGGGGCTAATTTTCAAAAGGCAAACAATTGTATTAATTTGTTCTCTTAGAAGCCTTTTATGGATAATTATTTCTTAATCATTTACAGAAAAGTAGTCAATTCACTTTAGTAGCAGTGATAAGATATTTCTTGATGTATGAACTCAGAAGTAAGAGACAATGCAGTTTTAATAACTGATAGAGTTCAGGTGTTAGGAACAATTTTTAACAGGGAAAATGAGTTCTGATCATTTTTTTCTTATTGAAAACACTACTTCAAAATAAAAAGAAATCACCATTATGTTTTATTTTAAGCATGGTTATTAATGAAGAAACCCAATAAACTAAAAGCTAATAGTATTTCATAGAGGTTAGCATTGAGATAACCTTCTTTAAAAAGAGGCATTTGAAAACAGAATAGGTGAGAATAATCCATTTAATTTTATGCTGTATGTATTTATCTGGTTTAAAATAATGTCTCTAAAATTCAACCACATTGTTATATCCTTTGAACATTATTCTCTGACTATAACATTCTGGGTTGCTGCTCATATTTCAGATAATAGAGTCAGAGCTTTAGTGCTCTACACAGGTGATAACAACATGTAACTTATGATATAGTTTTTAATTGTAATTTTATTTAATTAAATAATCAGAGAGCGGATCCCCCTATGTATGCCTGGTGGCCTGGAACTTGCTATGTATGCATGGCTAGCCTCAAATTCACAGAAATCCATGTGCATTTGACTCCCCATTTGTGGGATTAAAAGCATAATTCACATTATTCTCATTTCTTATATTCTGTTGCTGAATGAATTTTAGATAAAGGGAAAAAATATATCCTTGCCTGAGTTGACATGAGCATTCAGTCTAGTGTTTCAGTCTACCATCATCTTAGATCACTCATATCTTGGGAGAAGCAATGTGCTTCTTTGATTTGTAGGATTGCTCTGCCTGAGTATCTCTGATGACAGATGGTTAAGGCTGGGTAAATAATTTTGGATAACCTCCAAAAGACACTTCCAGATCCAGAGAAATGGATCAATGGGTAAAAGTATTTGCCATGTAAGCCTGACAACCGAGTCTGAGCTACACAGCAGAACACAAAAGCCTGCATCCACACATTCTAAAATATGTACATTATCATAAAACCACACATAATAATACTATGTAAAATCACTTTTTATAATGGCAAAAAGACACTTGCTTTTTTATCAGGTAAGTGAGTCTCACCCCTGATCTTAGTAGCTGTGCTTTTTGGTTCTATTTCTTGCTGTTGTGACAAAATAACCAGTGGAGACTAATTAAGAGAGGAAAAGTATATTTCATTCCATCATGTCAGGAAAAATACAGTGATGGAATAGGCTTAGTTCCTGGCAGTAGTGTGTAGGGGGCATTTCACATGCAAAGATATACATATCTTCTATATTCATACCTTAACATTTCAGATCAACAGGATGACAACTGACAGCAGTTCAATATTTCACTGCTATTGTCAGCCTATTTTAAATTTAATGCATCAATATTTTGATTAAAGACTGGAGATGCAATCCAGTTATGGTGGCCAATGTGTTTGTTCCTATTGACATTTTCTTGTAAACCACTAAACCATTTAGTCAGCATGCCAGACTTCAGGATTAGAAGACAATAATTATGGCTGGTCAATTGATAAGAATTCTCTCAACCATTTCCAGCAAGCCTGTTGAAATATCTGAAAGTGGTACAATTGGAAATCTCCACCTGAGTGCTTCTGAAAATCATTCTTGGAGTATGAAACAATTCAGCTTAACATCTATCAGAAATGGCACATTAATGTGGAACCACTTTCCCGGCACTCCTGTAAAAAACTTGACAAACTGATTTAGAGAAGAGATTTATAGTTCTGCAGATGAGTAGTAAGACAGATCGCCCATCATCTCATCTCTAACCAATAATCAGAGTAATTAACAGAACTGTAATTCTGCATTTCAAATAGATTCTTCAAAACCTTACCTGGTTTCTGATATATGGAAAGAAAACAGAATTTCTACTTCTCAAGACATTTTTGAAGAAACGTGGAGTTGGTTTATGTGTAAAACTAGGAAATGAAATTGAGAACCTTAAACCTGGTTGGTTTAAGTCACACTTCCATGGGATTATGAGCTTTTTAGTTTGTTTCTAATATTTGATGCCAGTTAGAATTATATTTTTCCTAAGCTGGAAGTTATGTCTTTTTAAAATGCGTAGTTTAAGGTAGATTTCTTTTGGCCTTTCTGAACTTTTCAAAAGTAGGATATTACTTAGCTACTGGAAGTGTGCATTTACTTACAGCAATCTTCCTTCAGTAGATTTTAAGGCAGAGTAAAGAGTCCTGGAATAAATCAGAATAAAATAAGAGTAAACCAAGTTTCAGAAACATCATAAGGTACAGAAGTATTGGGAATTTTCATACTGATTTGTACATTTCTGAAAGGTATTAGAACTTTGTATTTTAAAATGGCTAAAATTTGCTGAGTTGGCTAAAAAAGGTAAAGTTAAAAGATCTTAAATTAAAATTGGCCAGCAGTCAGCTGAAATAAAAAATGATAAAATGAAATGGTGACAATTTTTTGGTCATTATTATAGTGATATACATTCAGGAAAACACTATAAGAGGACACAAAACCCAATGACTGAGACCCTTTTGGGGAGCAGGCTATTCACACAGTACCAAGGTATCTGCCAGTGATCACCCAGCAATTCCAGGGAACAATTTACTTTGACTTGGAATAGTTTGAAATACATATTAAGGAAGGTATTAAATGTAATATCACCAATAGTGGTGATAACTTACTGTATATGCTACCACATGTGATAGAAAATTAAGTTACATCTTTGCACAGTACATCTATCACAGCTGTTGCCCCTTGAATCTGGTGTTGAGGAAACAATTCCAGATTATGCTAGATCATATTTTCTGTTGAGAAGAATGATTTCTGTTAATGTGTTCATCCAATGCACAAGTGGTCTTTGCAATTCATTGATTTGAATGTTCATATTATTTTGACATTATCTTTATTCTTAGTTGACTTTTCCTTCCTTACGCTAAACAAACTACTGAACACCCAGGTGTTGGTGGCACATGCCTTTAATCCCAGAACTTGGGAGGCAGAGGCAGGCACAGGTGGATCTTTGTGAGTTCAAGGCTAGCCTGGTCTACAGAGCTATGCCAGGATTCGTTCCAAAGCTACATAGAGAAACCCTGTCTGGAAAAACAAAAAAACAAACAAACAAAAAACAAACTACTCATCTCATCTACCTGTCTTCTCAGTCAGAGCAGCACAGACTGGTCAAATAGCAATAAATAGTGTGGATTTAGATCTATCTTAAGTAATTATTTTAATTGTTTTCAGCATGACATTTAAATTTGACTTGGGAACTCCAAGTGTGTAGTTGCATGAATCAAGAAAAACCTATATCTTCCTGGGATTGTGGGGAGCATGTTCTTGGAATAGCTCCCATAAACATTTGTTTAACTTGAAAAAAAACTAAAATCTTGTGAGAATGAGTGATTCCAATATATTTCAAACTCCATTGAGCTGAATGGGGCTTGCAGTGCCCATGCACATAATCTGGCCTGTTGTTCCCAAGTGGTTAATTACTTAGAGTTAAACATTCACCAGAATTTGTGTGATTCCATTACTAAATGCAGAGGTGATAACATAGACTTACTATGTTAACAGATCAAAGGGGAGTGGAACTATGAACATGACTAGTGTAATCTCCACATTTTTCTTAACAAAATATGTTGAAAACTTTCCATGACCTTAGCCAATCTTTTTCAGTTTGTGGGGATCATTCACAAGAGATACCCAAGAGGAAATTATTGACATTAGATTTGCCTCAGGGAGACAATTTTGAAAATTGTATTTTTCCACTCTGTGTATGAAGAGTTTCTCCATGAAAAGAAGCCTTGACAGGGATAATGACAACATTGCAACTTAATCTTTAAGACATTCAGCCTGAAGGCCTCCTAAATGGGGAACAGATGTCTTATGTATCTTCATATCTTTTCCTCTAGGATGTAGCCATCTTATAGATGGGTCAGAAGGAAAATCTTGCCTGATGATCTAAGTCTCTATATAGCAAAGGCAAATCAATGCAGTGATGTTTATTGACTTATTAAGATTCACCAAGCTCCTTGGTACTATTCAAAACACCATGAATTTGGGAATATTGCTATATTTACCCCACAGATCAGAAGACTGAAATTTAAAAAGATAGAGAGTTTCCTTAATTGTGTTCCAATTTTTAAAAAGTGGCACAAACACTGAACAAAATATCAAGCAATCTCATTTATATACCATGTCCCTAAATCAAGGAAACTACCAAATTATCCATGGATTTATTGTGTTTCACTATTAAATTGTTTTATACTCAGTGTACAAGAGAATGACATAGGATTTTGAATACTTGATGTGTGGTTATTCTCCTATTAATTAACTAATGGTTATTCTTCTGGGGACTCTTGGAAACTGTCCTTTAGATTATATCTATTATTTAGCCTATTTCACTTACAATGTTTCTATTTTATTGTGCTTTGATTTTGTATAGCATTAAATCACACAAAACATTTTGCACATAAATTTCTACTGCAGGCAATCTTAGAATAATCAGGATATATTACCAACTTGGATGGAATTAATGTCAAACTTGGAATAGAAACTAATCTGCTTCAACTGATAGAGAAGACTTAGCATAGTTTGAACTTTTAAATCCAAACATTATACAAATAGCAGAGCCCATGTCATATATCCTTCTTTTCCTGAAATAATCTTGTATTTTGGTTATCTTTACAAATGCAATGAATTTAAGAAAGATTAAAGGAAGATTAATTTTCTCCAACACCTTTTGTTGTGACAGTGATTACTTGCACATCAGCATTTGGTCTTTCCTTTTTTCTTCTATTAATGAAACTCTCCCTCTGCCACAAATGGTGTTGGTCACATGAGAGATCAGATGAGTGAACCATGTAGAAACTGTTTCCAGCTTGCTTGAGCACATATCTCAGTCATAACAGTAAATGAATTACAGGGAAACATGAGAGGATGCAAGACTTAATTGCAAGACTGTGTCTTGAGAAGAAAACTCTTTCCTTCTCCTGCAGTGTTTTTTTTTTCTGAAACTCAGTATGCTTTAAGGGCAGAGTAAATCATGTAAACAATAAGAAATCACCAAAGTGAACAGTAGAATAATTGGGGGAGGGGAGCATTCCCATATAACCTGGAAAAGAAGCAGTGCCTATGCCCTGTGGATTATTCGTGGGCTTTTGGATCAAGAGACACATTTTATCTTCCTTGTATTATTATACTTTTTGTACCTGAGGCCAGGATATATTATATTATATGGCAATATATGCCATATAAACCATTAATATGTGGGATTTAGTGTGTGTGTGTGTGTGTGTGTGTGTGTGTGTGTGTGTGTGTGTGTACGTGCATGTGTGTGTATGTGTACACATGCACATATAGGTCAGTTAACCAGTGCAGCTCTTGAACCTTTGATGGCATACATCTTGACTTTTGTAATGGTCTTTCCTGACCATGAGAACCCTAAGTAGGCTAGACAGCCTAGCCTATATAGTGAGCTTAAAGGGTCTACTTGTCTCACTGGTATTACAAGCACATCTAAAAACTATGGCTTTCTATCTGGGTTCTGGGAATGAAAAATCAGACCTTGTGATGTCCCTGTGCCTTCATTTTGTTGTTAAGATATTGCCCAGATCCATAAACCAAGAAATGTTTTAAGGATTATAAATGATTTTGTGTAGTAAACTCTGATCACTTAGCATATTACTAATGGCATATAATATGGTGTTATAAGCTTAATGATGACTTAATCTTCACTTCAGAATAAGGAAGTATTTGGAGTGACTAGACAAATGCCTCATTTGGTAAAGTGCTTTCTCTGTAAGTGCCAGAACTTGAATTTAGATCCCCAGAACCCAAATAAAAACAGTGGAGTGGTGCCATATGCAACCCTAGTACTGGGATGAAGACAGAGAGGTAGATCTCCAAAGTTTGATAGACAGCTATTCTATTCCATCTTCTAATCTAACACTATAATAAAATAAATTAAAGCAGAGTCTCTGAGAAAGATGCCCAATGGCCTCTACCTGCATGTGTGTACATACCTGTATATACATGTTTACCACAAAACACAGAGTCCTACAGAGACTACATAAACAAATAAGCACCAAATATACACAAAGAAAGTATGCAAAAGGCTGCCATCTACAAGCTGAGGCAGCCTTGTGTCAAGAAAATATTCTGAAACCTTGAACATGGATCTGTTCCAGAATTGTAAGAAAAAATTGTTACTTTAGGGGTTCCATTCATGTTACCAAGTGACAGATGTTGTATAGAGTCAACAAGCCAAGAAAAAGAAGTCTGATGACTCTGAGAGGCTCATAAAAGATATTGATGAGCCTTTATAAGAGTTCCATTACACAAATCAGCAAACCAGAAATGGCAGGTGAAGGCAATAATAAAAGAAATAAAAGATTTGGGGACACAGCAGTTCCTGAGGTAGATTGAGTTGATGCTTGGACTTGAATTCAAAAGAAACACAAGTGAACATAAGATATGCTGAGGAAGAATAGTCCTCATTAATATTAAATAACAAGAGAGACTCAGCCTGAAAATCAGTTTGGTGTCAAGGTTAATGTCAAAATTTTGCAAGCTGTGTAATTGAAGAGAGGGGACTGGAGCTGAGAGTCTCGGGGAAACAAAAGAAATAGCACAAATGAAGGGAATACAATAAGATTGAACTTGACTAGTCCAATGAACAGAAAAATAGCCATATTTCTTGAAGTTTGTGGATGACAAAGGAATTCTATGTAATGAAACACTGAGAGCTTGTCACATGCCAGGAAGGATAAGTTATAGTATGGAATTTTGTATTTTATTCTAACAGAAATTAGATAGATTATCAATTTATCTCCATAGAAGATCATTTGGACATCTATGCAGGTAACTTATAATGTACCCAAGACTTAAGACAGGGGTATGATAAAGAAGTAATAGTTGAGAAGTCCCTACTCATTCCCTCTATCTTTCAGAATTCAGTTAAACAAAAGCCTCTGCATGGTCCACTCTATTTGATATCAATACATATTTTCAGGTCTCTGAGTTCTCTCAGAGTATTTTCATCCCTTTAATGTGACACCTGCTTCATTGACATTATGTTTTGCTGTCATGGATATACCTCCAAAAAGTAGGGACAATCAGCAAGCTAATTATTTGATCTTATTAATCTGCATAATCTCCAGGCCCATCATAGGCACTGACATCTAACTTTGTACACATTTGGTAAATTAATAGCAGTAAAAACCAGATATCTGTGTTATGGGTCAATCACTGTCCTCCTTTCTGTACCAGTCATGAAAGTACTTCTATCAGACTACCAGGGAGCAAGTTCCACTCTCACCAATGTGGAAGTGGTTGTAGGAACTTTATGATAGTACAAAGAATGGTACAAATGTTTTGAAACTGCCCTGAATGGGTTTAAGCCTTCAGAGCTAAGGCATTCACTTTCAGTCTTTGCATAGTTGCCTCTGTGTTTCTGTAGTAGTTAAGATGGCCAGTGCTAGCTAGCACATGATAGAGTCCATGTGTTCTTTTAAAGGTTTATGTATATGGGTGATTCATCTGCATTTAAATCTGTGTACATTGTCCATACCTGGCACTCTTGGAATCCAGAAGAGGATATATGATTCTCTGGGACTAGAGTTACATATAGTTTTGAGCAGCCAAGTGGGTGCTGATATTTGGTCCTCTGTGAAGTGACCAGTGCTTTTATCTGTTGGAATAGTCCTCTATCAATAGTCAGCTGGCTTTTAAACTTTTTGCCTAAGGCAAGTGTCAAAGTAGTCTGATGGCTGCTACTAAAGTAGTCAAATTGCCTCATATCCAATGTCTTTGCTTATTTAAAGGAAAATGAACATCAGGAGTGTCTTTTATATAAAAATGGCAACTGGCAGGCAATTTATATATGCAGTCACCAAATTGTCTCCTAAGTAGAATCAGTGAAATAGTTAAGGCACTCTGATCATAGGGAATATAAATGTCTCGAGGGATACAAACAGAAATGGGAGTTTCTAAAGGCAGGCAAAAGAGGAGTAAAGAAGCTAAATTAGAGGAAAATATCATTTGTTTCCCTTGGCTCAGGCATCATGGACGAAAGTAAGAGCTGTGATCTTGTGTAAGTATTCATAATTTTGCTTCTGCAAATATTGCCTAGAAATTTCTCTTGGAATCCATCTTTCTCCCACTCTCAATTCCAGTGCCATGGCTAGTATTGACTCCACTTCACTCTCATGGGGTATAGTGAGAATAGTTTGCTGATTAATTATAATGTTCTTCGTTTTTCTGGACTCCAACATTGAAGACTACAAATACTGTGTTATTATTAACTTAGTAAACACCAGCTGGAGACTGAAAATGAGTCAATATGAGTAAAAGACAGAAAGGAGAGGTCTTAGTAAGTTTGTGCCATAGACGAACAGCCCTTCGTATGCACATTATTTTGAGCACAGTAAGAAGCAAACTCACTCCACAGTTAATTTAAAAAATCTTATGGAGAAATGTATTAGAAATGAATGTTCAAAACGAAGTGAAAAGACAAAGATGAAACAAGAAAAACTGAAGGAAAATCATAATGTGTTTCTCTCTGGAAGTGAAACACTGTGTTTTTAGGTTAGAACAGCAACAGAATCCTAAGAGACCTCTCAGATTATAAGTCAAATTAAATAGAAACTTGGTTTTGAAAGATAAAAATAGCAGAAAAAATATGCTGCGAAATTTTTCTTAGTCTTTCATTTCTGTGTATTGAACAGGAGTTTCTTCCAAATTAAGATATTCCCACCAGGAAGAAGGAAGGTGACAAGAAGATCCAGGAAGTAAAGTACCCCTGTTGGAGAGGTGAAATTTTAAAAATTCACAAGGGACCATCTCTAAGAATACAGAAGTAAACAAACTAGTGTTGACATGTAGATGTTGGCCAGCCAAGTTGTTGAGGAGAGCATCTAGGACCTGTTGAGCTGCCCCTAAGTCATGCAGAAAACTAAAAAATCAAATCTTTCTATCATGGTCACTCATGATAGACTGGGCTTTTTAAATGATGCAGCTCTTTGATCCTGGAAGCAACCCTGATAAAGTCATTGGCTCACCAATTGGAATGTAGAGTAATCACCAAAGGACCTACTGTGTTCTCACTCTCTGGAGTAAGTTGACTTCTATGTTCCCGTTCTCCCTGGGAAGTTCTCACCAAAACATCCAGAATCATAGTGGAGACTAAAAGAAGGTGAGAAACTCATAAGACATGTGACAAAAAGTATAAGTAGTGCTGTTAAATCTAATCTCATCTGTCTTTCTTTTTAATCACACTACACTGATTTATCATGTATCTTTTCTTATATTTTAGTTATAAAATGCTCTTAAATCATTGTTCTAGGCTGTAAAAAATTTGGAAATTGCCATTGTATATCTTGTAATTAAAAAGACCCCAAATGAATAAGCCCATGGATAATAAAATATTAGCATACCCTGTCTACCACAGAAATCTTTTATTATAGTCTATCTTGCCTGTAGAGGATCGAAGTGCTCTTGAATCACCTAGTCATGCAATTATCAGTGAAATTATCAGTACACATTGTTTCAGTTCTTTCTGCGGAGACCAGCTGGGGAAGAGACCACAAGTTAGTGATTTCTCCAAAGCCATTAGACAGAAAGAAATATTAATAAAATGAATAGTGGCTGGAATATTTTCATGTCTAGTTTAATGTGGCGGGTAAATATTCACATGGTGGCAGTTTCTTTTCACAAAGGGCTCAGTGGGAACATTCCTTCAAATTAAACAAGTCCAGTGAGGCGTTTAACATTGGAAAAAGCTATAGGCATGCTTCTGCAAGAAACCAATGAAGGGCTACATTGCCTTAGTTCTCAACATACAGGAAAATCACTGCATATTTAAAATGGAATTCTGTATTACAAGGTTAAAAATTGTGGAACATTAGTGTTAAACTTTGTCATCTAGAAGGGAAGTTCCAAAGTCAGTCTCCTTCATTTCACAGATGAGGAAATGAAAGCCGGAGAGATGAAAGAACTTGATAAGTGATAAGTGAGAGAGAGATAGTCAATGGCAGAGATAGAATTAGAGCCTGGAGTTCCTAAATCTTAGTCTTATGAATTTTATTCTTTATATAATCTGTGCTGGAAATGCAAATGAACTTGAATTCTAGCTCCAGGGTTTTATCACTGAAATGATAAGCAAGGCAAGCACTTTATCTAAGGCAAAATATATGAAGCATATTATGGAACACTCTGACTTTTAATCACTGATTTCTCTCTGGAAATTAAACTATATTTTATTAATAAATATACATACTTCTCCACACATATATACTCTTGTCTAATTCTATCATGTTTTATTTACTCACAGAATTGCAGTCAAGAGACATTTTATTTCTGGTGCTAATAATTGAACTCAGGGCTCAGTGCATATTATGCACATGCCCTACATCTGAAAGTCATGTCCAGCCATTCTTAAGGGCATTACATGCAACAAAATGGTAGAATGTCAGCAGACCCACTGTTAGGCAGATTACTATCCAGGTAAACCAAACACACTTTCCTTTGGTATCTGGGGATGTCATCAGGTAGAGAGTTATTAAGCCTGACACTAAGGGCTTTTGTTTATCATTTACTTTTGTGGTTAGGGAGACTAGACTTTGAATTTTATGACATATACTTGGAAACTTCATCCTACACAGTTAATTAGGAGACATTGATTTTTCCCTTGATAATGAACTACAAACTGTCTTGGGTGGCACAGTAAAAAACCTGCAGTATTTGAGTCTGCCTATCTTAAAGAACTTACAAAATGACTCTGTTTACTCATTCTAGCCCATTCCCCTTATTCCAAAACTGTAACAGGCAGAACTTGGACACATTTGCCATTTTTAGTGATTTGTTCCCTAATAATAAGACATCAACACTGGACCAAAAGGTCAAATTTTATTTTCTCTGTAATGAGACTTTGGGGGACAGTTTTCATTACTGATCCTACACAGCTTCAGTAGTGGCAACCATGGCTTATAAATGTAACTCTGAGAAACTGTAACTCTGAGAAAAACTTGCTGATTATGGGAAGAATTAATGTCATTGCTATTTCCTTGAACTGGAGTAATTTCTGTCTTGTACCTCAATCCCCAAATGAAGTGCGCAAACCATAAATAAATGGCATAATTGCCCAAACCACAGTGACACTAGCGAATCTTTGATATAATTCTAAACAGTCACATGTTTCTCTTAGAATCAAAGCACTTCAGAGTGACATACGGCCTTAGAGGTCACTTTCTTCTGCTTTGTATCTCACCCTCTAGTTACATTGCAACTGCAATATCAAAGGTCACCCTGTCTTTTGATATTTAAAGAAAATTTGTGTGAACTGACTTGTTTGTATCCTGTGAAAGCAGTCATATCAAACTATGTTTGCAAACTTTATATGTACTTATATACTCCCTGTCAGGCCTTCTCTCTGAGTTTCTTGATTCCATTTCTCTTAAGCATGTAGCAAAGACAGACAATGTCTGTACTTCTCCCTTGATTTAGTCCATAGGCTGAATGATTAGGATATTCGTTGATAACCGACTGTTTATGATATCATTTAAAATGGAAAGCAAAAATTGTCCTAAGTTTAAAATTCTTTTCACAATTCCCACAAGGGACTTTTTTTCTTGAATTTCTCTGCCAGCACTTCAATGCCAAAATATATTGTACCAAAAATGCTTTAAATTCTGTTGTACTTGCAAAAACAAATCTGTATTTTTCCGAGCAATTAAATAACTTTTTAACCATTTCCCAAAGCGTGTGCAAGGCTTCATCTGAATGAACAAGCAAACTCAGGAGAGAAAGTTCCTAAATAGAGATCTCTCCTGCTCCCGGAATAACTCTGCTAGGAGTGATCGCCTTCTTTTCTCTTCTTCATTTTGTCCTGTATTGTACCCTCTTCCTCACTCCCTTGTTGAGTCCCTTTCTTCCTTTTATTATCCTATCTCTTCTTTCTTTTAATTTTTTTAATTTTTGCTCTTTTCAGAGAGGAGGGATAGAAAGGATAGTCTCCCATCTATGCCACTCAGTATTGTACCTAATATTCTTCAGATGGCACAATTGATAGGAGTGCTGGGTTTTTATTTTAAACACTGTGCTAGACCTTCCTATTTTTTTTACTTATGTTTTAGCTTCCCAAGATCAACTGACTCTTACTTGGACTGTAAATTAGATGGCTAATTCCACAGAAAGAAGTTAAATGGTATTGCAAGCCAGGACAAATACTCATGGGTTAGGAAGTTATAAACTTCAGTGGAGATGCCACTCTTAATTTTATTGAACAATTCTGATGTTCCAGCCAAATTGTCTCCAAACCTGTATGTTTATATCCACGGTGTAACACAGCACCCTAATACTTAGCTATTGTTGGAAGAAAAAACTCAAATACTTCTATACACCTTTAGGAAATAGGACCCAGATAAGAGGGTGCAGTGTGATGTAGCTATTCCCTCTATATTGAAACATTTCTCTATTGAAGTTCCTTAAGACTCATAAAATTGCTAAAACTTGCAAAATTTATGAAGCTCCCCAAAGATTACATAAGCAGTAGATTCTGCCTGAGAAAGAAGATATTCAGGCAAGGAGCTTAGGGATGCCATGTGCTATGTTGTCACTCAAGCCTGGGTGGACACTTCAGTGATAGAGCTGCCTTTGAGACATCCATATTCCTGCTAGTAACTGTTCATCAACATTCCTGTATCCCAAACAAATATTCTCATTGATTCATTAAACTAGACTTGGGAAAACTGACTTGTTCTGTAGTTGGTGCCCTAACTATGATAAATAGATATTTAGTTCATATTTCCCCAGGAATAGTCAGAGAGCATTTGGAGCTATGTTTCAGTAATATCTGCTGTGAGTTTCTTTTAATATATAATTTGTATTTATTATAAATAAATAAATATACTGTGGAATTACTGGAACAAGTCACTAATATACCTAGCACTTCAAATAATGATTGGAAATCACAGCATTATACTCTTTAGCCTACACATTCTGTTTTCCCCTTTGCTCCTTGCTCTTGTTGCCACTATTCCTCTTTCTGCTCCTATGAGTTATTTTATTTTAGCTTATACCTATGAATTAGAATATATAGTTTCTGTGTCTGACTTATGTCACTTAGCAAATGGCTTCCAGTTCATTCATGCTGGTAAAACTACAGAATTTTGCTCTTTTAAGCTTTGAATAATATTCCCTTATGAATATGACATACTTCTAATCCATTCATACACTTGTGGCCTCTTGAAAAACTGGCAATAAAGTTAGGATTTCAGATGTCTCTTCAACATAAAGTGATACTTTTCTTTAGATATGTACCTATTAGGATTACTGTTATTTAATGATACCTTTGTTTTTAGTTTTTGTTGAATCTGTATATTGCTTCCCATAAAGAATGTCCATTCAAAAGCCTCTCAAAAGTGTGTAAGCATTCCCACATTGTCACTTATATTTATCTTTCATGTATTTAATAATTTCCCTTCTGAATGGTGTGAGCTGGTAGCTCACTATGAACTTAATTTGCATCTACCTAATAATATACTGCATTGAGAATATATACGTATATAATAAAATATGTATGATTCTGATGTTTAATGTTTTTTCTATACCATATATCTCTCTCCCAGAGGCTGTAATTACATGCAAATTTAATTACTTAGACTTTCACTACATCTACAGAGAGACTCAATTATATTTTATTCCTGATTATCTTCACTTAGCGGGTGCTAGGCAAATACTACATCTGGGCTGTATCTCTGCCCTCCCAAATATTTTATGTCATATAAAGAAGTTCTGACCTTTAAACTTTTGACACACTGCTTTATTAGGCAGCAGTCTGTGACTCTTTTGAGATGCATGCAGACAGTGAATTACAGGTTGAACATATAAGTGCTGGGAGATACAACTTCTGAGAGGGGACTTGTCACTTTTGGGGGGGGACACTACCAAACTGTGACCATTCATCTCAGTATTTTTCTTTTCTTCTTTTCAATTTATAAATGTGGCCTTACGACAGAATCTTAGGCTTTCTTACTTCTATTAAGTCTTAAGGCATACTTTGTATTCTGACTGTACAGAACCCTTAATAATCCAGCATTTCTTCTTTCCATCTGTTCTTGGAGACCTTTTCTCTTGGTTTTATGTGAGAATGTGGACACTGAAGAACACTGAGCTTATGCATTTTCCTGCTGTCTACCTATTTCCTCATTTTCATGATTCTGTTTTGTCCCATAACTGTGACAGTAAGCCTTTAAACCAAAGCATTTAATGGTTGTCCAATGTCACATGGTATCAGAAAATCTTAATTTTATCCTTCACTTATACTTAGGAATAATTCTGTGCCTTCTAGTCTGTTTGATTTGTGTAACTTCATAATGCATGTTATTATTTATATTTAATATTTTTAACATTTTTAAGAAACCTAAGATAGAGGTGCATAGGTATAATCAAGTTTAGTCAGCTTTCTGAATCCTGCGTTTAGGGAAACT
The DNA here is from genome assembly GCF_003668045.3 of Cricetulus griseus. Classification (NCBI taxonomy): domain Eukaryota; kingdom Metazoa; phylum Chordata; class Mammalia; order Rodentia; family Cricetidae; genus Cricetulus; species Cricetulus griseus. Next base: position 81,296,083 of record NC_048599.1, on the reverse strand, counting down.
TCTCATGGGCTTCTTTCTGTTTTCTGTCAATTTTAAAGGAAATTAACTATAGTCAAGCAATTATTAAATGTAAGATCACTAACAAATAATCAGTTAAATTCAGTATTCTTTGGTAAAATGACTATTGATTTTAAGATGACATCATACAATGGTTGTCAACCAATAAAATGAAAAATAAAATTTATGCAAAAGGAGATGTCATTTTCTGGGAGTGTGAAATCAAACTGAATTTATTCAAAGTATGATTTTGCATTTGTTACTGAACACTGGTAGTAGCTTTGTAAATCAATACAGACAAATTAAAGAAAAATGAAAAGTATAAAATAATTTAATGCTACCCCACAGCATTATAGAGCTAAGGACTACCAGCCTATAATCCACACCACCAGAGAAATTAGGAAACAAGGATGACCCCAAGAGAAAAACACATGGTCCCCTGAAGAAGAGGAAAGGGACAAGAACCCTTAAACAAATTGGTAGCACTGGATGAGAGAGGACAGAGGTAGGGAAGGGCAGGGGAGAAGAGAAAGAAGGGAGAACAAGAGGGAATCAGTAGCTGACTGAAGCAGAAGCAGATTCACAGGTAAGTCCTGAGCTGAACTCCTGCAATCCAGTTGTAGAAAGTGAGAAGTGATGAACAAAGGGGTCAAGACCATGCTGGGGAAACCCACTGAAACAGCTGACCTGAGCAAGTGGGAGCTCACAGACTCCATACTGACACCTGGGAAACCCGCATAAGACCAAACCAGGCCCCCTGAATGTGGGTGCCAGTTGGGGGGCTTGGACAGTCTTTGTGGCCTCTGGCAGTGGAACCAGTATTTATCCCTAGTGCAGGAATGGGCTTTAGGACCCCATTCCCTGTGGAGGGATACTCCCTCAGCTTAGATACACAGGTGACGGCCTCATTCATGACCAAAAAGATGTGACAGACTTTGATTATTCCCCATGAGAGTCTTCACGCTCTCTGAGGAGTGGATGGGGGTGGGATGGGGAGATGATGGGGGGACATGGGAGGAAGGGAGGGATAGGGAACTGGAATTGGTATGTAAAATAAGATTGTTTTTAATTTAAATGAAAAAAATTTAAAAAGATTTCTATGCTTTTGGAGAAAAAATTCCAAATTCATCTTTATTTGTAGGTAATAATGACAAAATTAATAGTATCTTGTGGTAAAATAGTAGCCACCAAATTATGTTTAATGTTGGGAGCCAAATCTCAGGGCTTGGCATGAGATCCTAGGCCAAACTTGGCAGGCCACATAGTTAACCGTTGCATAGCAGCTCCTTAGAACCTCAGCTCAAGAAAAGAAACAACTTGACCCAGTCCTCCACGCACAGGCTCAGTCACCTAGGCAACCCTTCTTGGACCTGTTACTCATGAACTCTTTACCCTGCCAAACATCCTATTTGTGGCTTCCTAATATCCTGCCTATGCTAACACCTAGTGCACAAACAACCCATTCCGCCCCTCCCCATATCCTGACTATATAAACTACCCTGAGAAAAGTAAAGCTTGCCACTTGATCAGAATCCTGTCTTGAGGTCATTCACATATATATATATATATATATATATATATTATAATATATATATATATATATATATATGGGGGGTACAAAAAAAACTAACTGGCATGGAACTATTTAAATTATTTTCTTAGATATAGCACATGCTATTGTACAGAGCACAACAACAGCAATAAAAATGTGGTGGGTGAACTAATTATTTAACCATATAAGGGAAAGAAGAAAAAATAAAACAAAACAAGAATAGCAAAACCCACACACGTCTCCTAGAGTTATGTAGCTTGATGAAAGTGGGCTAATCCTCAAAATAATTTGTTCCTTGATGCTCTAGTTTCAGTCTATGTGCCTGTAGTCTCAAAGTTAAATTCTGCATCTTTATCTTCCAAAATTGAGCCACACACTAGAGAAGGGAATGGCATGAGGGAATGTGTCCAGAACTCCCATTTTTTGTGTAATTATGCTCAAAGATAAGTCATGGGCATATATATATATATATAATATATATATATATATATATATATATATTCAAAAGCAGAGTTTTTAGGAAATAGCACAGTGTGAAAAGTTCTTTCTGCAAAAGTGTGGACCACCAGATTTCAGATCTCCAGAGTTTAAGTAAGAATTGCACACATCTGCATTCTTTGTCCTTCTATTGTGAGATGGGTGAAAAAGACAAGAGAATCCCTGGAAATTTGTGGGCCAGCTACACAATTGTTAAAATTTTGTGCTGTCTCAGACAAGATGGAAGGTAGTGACTAATATACTAGAACATTCATATTCTCATGCCTGAACACACACACACACAGACTGTGCCATGAATAACCCCAACAAATAATTAAGAAAATGAAAATATTTCTCTCATGTGTTGCATGCCTTTAACACCAGTATTCAGAGTTAAAGGAAACCTTGGTCTATACAGCAAGCTCAATGTCAATCAAGGGCATGCAGTGAGACCTTGTCTAAAAACAACAACAAACAAACAGAATATATATTTACAAATATTATTCTCAAACATTTGTTTAAGAATAGCCTTCCAAGGTGGTCTCCTCCTTCAGAAATAATAGTTCCAGAAACTGGCTACAGAGGTAATGATCTTTGAAGAAGCTTGACACCATAATTTAACCTGTCAGCACAAATGGGCTTACAGTTAGATCCTTTTTGACCCCGGATGATTAAAAAGGCAAGTTGCTCAATAAAACATTGGAACTATGCCCTGACCTCTCTTAGAGTTCATCCTCTATTGTTGTGTGTACCACACTAATTGAATTTATGACTAGGATAGAATGATAATATTTCTTTCCATCCTTCATTCCTTCCTTGTCTCTTTCCCCATCTCTCCCTCCTTCTCTCCCTCCCTCCCTTCCTTTCTTGCTTTCTTCTTTTCTTCCTTCTCTTGTTTCTTTCTTTTCCTTGCACCTTCTTCCTTTCCCTCCTTTTCTCCCTCTCCCTCTCCCACTCACTCCCAGCCTGTTCCCTATCAATACATTTTGTCTATTAGAAGGGAAGAACCAACCTGTGTCTTAGTTCTTTGCATTTCCAAACTTTTATCTGCATTGCCACAGTAAATATTCTTTATATTTCTAGGTTACTCTTAGAACTAGTAGCTTTGTGCAAATTAGACAGAATCAAAATATTAGCAACCTATTCCAGGTATCTGTCAGACTCTTACAATTCTGTTCACTAACTCTTCTTCAGTACACATCTCTTAGCTGTCAAAAGCCCATTGATTGATTGATTGCCATACTTGCACTCTTTCCCTAAATATTTTTCTTGGGTGGTTCATGCTAACTCATCCAAGATGCCTTGGGTCACTTGTTACCCTTCTCTTCTTGTTTCAAGGGAAGTACATTTGCAGTGCTGTTTGGACTGCAGAAGTCCTCACAAGATCATGCTAAATTATGCTTCACATGAACTTTTCCTCCTGTTTTATAAGTCCATCATTTCTGACATGTTCTTTCATTCTAGCCAATTTCTTTGGAGAAATTTCTCACAATTAACCAAATGAATGAATACCAACATTGGACTCTACATCTAGAGAAATTAATTTAAAATGTATAGTTGATTGAAACTGGTATGAACAGGGGGAGCAAAGGCATACAGACCCAAAACCTCATCCAAGCCAGTAGCTGGCATAGACCCAAGACTCTACCTAAAAAATTATCATATTAAATGCAATTAACAAAACAAGGTGGAATTAGTCAGCTATTTGAAAGTCATAAGCAAATTAACAAGAATGGAGAGACTAAACTAATAACTAGCAGCAAAAGAGATACTAATAGTAATAAATCTAACTTGATAAAAAAATGTATGTGTGCTGAACATGTTGGGACATGCCTGCAACCAAACACTGAGAGGAGCATGAATTTGAGGCTAGCCTGGGCTACCTAGTGAGACCCTATGTCAAAAGAAACATCATACAAAACTAAAACATGGTTTTGAAAGACCATTTAAAAATTTAAGAAATCATTCAAAAACAAAAGTCATTTTAAGTAGGAGAAATTTCTCTTTGCTTCCCAAATAGAGGTCAGGCAAGATTTAGGTGAGAAGAAATGCAGTGAATGAAGTTTTCCAAGCTCAGGAGAGGCCAAAAGAGGCTTTAAACTGTAAGCAAAAGTACAGAAGTGGGGGAAGTGGACTTGGTAGCCATTGAAAGCAAGACCACCCATTTTATTGTGTCAGTAATACATAAACCCAATTTCCTCATGTAGTTTGTCATTAAGGCAGGGATCAAAGAATATTTCTGTAAGTGAAAATAATTTGAACATTCAGAATAGACATACCTCTAGAATGTTATTGAAGAAATGGCTTAGCTTAGCAGTCTATAGACCTCAGCCAACAGACAAATCTTGCCCCTTTACGTGTTATTTTATATGTAATGTTTTGGGGGGGACACAGAAATACGCATTTGCTAATATATTGCTTGTGGCTATTTTCAAGATGCAGTGGTAGAGCTGAGTAGGTGCAACAAGGAGCATATGGCTTGCAAAACACAAAGTTCTCAGCGTGTGTATCTTCACAGAACAACCCCAGCTGTCCTGTCTCATCTGAATGGAAAGCAAATGACTTAAAACAACCTCAGGTCCCCACTCAGCATCTTCTTTTGAAACCCCATGGTGCTTCAGCCCTGCTTAAATAATTTATCTGTTTCTTAGAAGCACTGAAGATTCTTTTACAAGCACCCAGTCCAAAAACCTAAGCAGTGTTCTCAATCTAAATTGTAAGAGGTAACAAACAGGGTTACAAGGAAGGTAATGTTTGACTATAGAAACATTACAAACTGGAAGATGAGTATGCATGGTTATCTGAAGAAGATATTGAAATAAAATGATTTTTTCATTACATTTGTTAGCAAAAAGACTGTTTTTACTATTTATAGCAAACATAGTAGCACAACATATTTTATAATAAAATATCTTTTCTTCTATAACAATGTATTAGATAGCTGTAATCCTTCAGATTATATTTACAGCAAGGATTAAGGTTAGAAACTCTAATATGTGTGCTGAAGCCATATTGAGGGACAGTGGTTATGTTTAATAATAAATTTAGAAACGTTTACTTTAATCTGTTCAATAATACAATTTTACCAAACAGTATTCATACATGTGAACGTGTCTTGGACTAAACAAAAGACCAAATGCATGCTAAGCATATGCTCTAACCCTGGACTACAACTCCAGACCTTAGTTTATTTTTAAAAATATTTTCCAATTCTTTGAGGTTACACTATAATTATAATGCTTTATCTTTCTCCTGTCTTCACAAAAACACTCAACTAATTGTCACATCTTATTATATTTCAAATTTATTTCCTAGATGTGTACATGTTTACATATTCCTAATAGATAAATACAACCCAGTTTCCAATCAATGTGACAGATTAGGCTGTGGAACAATTCTGGTTGGTTGTTAACTTTGTTATATCATTTACAGTCTAATGAGATATTTCTGGAGCCATGCTTTGCATGAGTTCTGATGTGAATATCTCTTTCCAAGGTTGCTGATAAATAACAAAATTTAAATAGAAAAAAAAGATAAATACGACCTTCTCAGTTCACATAATGTTACTTACATGTATTCAAGGAAATTTCTTTTTGAAACAGATGGTTACCATTAGAGAAAGCCACAGCTTATCAAAATGGAGAATTGTGAAGCCAAGTTCAACTGAAACATCTGTAAAACACTCCTACACCTAAAGCCATATTGGTTTGTCAAATCACTGATTTCTGATTTAATTGTTATGCTTTTTTCCCATATAATTATATTAGTTTAATTTCCTCTCTAATTTTCAAAGATAAAATTAATTACTTCTTTTCAAACATTCCCTTTGTACTCACATGAAGATATAAGGCTGGTCTTGTCTCTAAACCCATTTCTGAGTATCTCAGAGATTGGGCTACTCCATAGAATTACCACAAAGATAAAACTATGGTTACTAGTAACCTTTTTGGGGTTTTACTGATATATGCATTACATAAATTCTATTATTTTCAAATATTTGAAGTTTTCTTTATGTGTCTACTGGTCTGTATTTCAATTATATTGTGGTCAGAAAGGTTACTGTGAAATTTTATTATGAGATATTCTAGTGCCAATTGCAAGGTATATTGTTGCTATCATTTCATTTCATGTTTAAATTACATATTCCTTAATGTCATGCTCTATGAATTTTAGTTTAATAAAGTTAAGTGATGGTGTTTTTCAAATACTCATTTCTTGCTTATATTTTGGCAATTAGAGAAATGTTACGATTCACAACTATAACTGTGGATTCACTCTTTGTCTTTATTGTCCTCTGTGTAATGCTTACTGATTTTTAAACCTTATTATTCACATATGGTTTTTGTATTGTAGTTTTTCCTCTACTGAGCCTTTACATTATGAAATATAGTCAGTCCCTAGAAGAGTATTTTGCAAATCTACTTTTATGTGAAATTGGGTATATCAGTGTTTGTTTTTTCACTCACTATGGGACAGTAGGGTTATGTTTCATCTTTGTTCTTTTCTTTAACCCTGTCTCTCTATTTAGACATCTTCCCTAAATAAGATGAATTTGTATCTTTTTGGGGGGGAATTATATAGTGAAGGCCCTCTTTTGCATGTTTTTATTTAACATGAGTTTTTACATAACTAGTTTAACATCTAAAATCTTGCAATTAATTTTCAGTTATGCTCTTACCATTTATTTCCCTCACCATGTATATTTTTTTACAGTGATAAGACACTTTTTAACAGGGAGAGGGAGAAGGGACTTACATGTGAAACAAGCTTGTTCCCTAACTAGAACTAATAAATAAATTAAAAAAGAAAAAAATATTGGGTTTTGTTTTGTCATTTTCATCGATGTATGTCATACTTGATCACAGCCATTCCTGATTACCTTATAGTGTTAAGCCACCCCTCTTCCTCTGGTGTCTTCAATCACTTCAAACATTTGTTCTCCATCATTTTCTCAATGATAAATATTTGTTTATAAGAAATTCACATTTCTCAACATGCATTGTGACATGTAACAGTAAATAATTGCAATCAATCTTCTTCAGAGCACTCTATTTGCCTCTTCACCTGAGACCCCTTTTTGCATTTTTTGCGGCCTTTCTGTTGTAAAGTTTGTCCTATGTCATCTCTCAGCTTCTCAGCTATACACTAGTGGTTCTCTCTTTCTCTTTTCAAAAATATCTTATTTTTGTTTATTACATCATCCCTCCTTGCCTTTTTCTGTCTCCAAAGCATTCCATGTACTTTCCCCTGCTCTCTATCAAATTCATAGTCTCTTTTGTTTTGTTTTATCATTTCATTGAAAATAGATTTTTTTCTCACACGATGTATCTTGATTATGTTTTCCCTCCTTCCACTCCTTCCAGATTCTCCCCACTTCTCCTCCCATCTAGATCCACCTATTTCTGGCTCTCATTAGAAAATATATGGGCTTCTAAGGGATTAATTAATGTCATGCAATATAGCACAACATAATATAATAAAAGCAAAAACTAACACATTTGAAAAGGAAATATCAAACAGAAGGAAATTGAAAAATACACAATAAAAAGTCACAGATGCAGAGATACATTCATTTTCACACTCAGGAATCTCATAAGAACAATGGGCTGGAAGCTAATATATACATAAGGGATCTGTATGGTAAAAAGGAGAGAAAAATATGTAATTAAAATAATTAAAGCCCTGACATGACATCATGAGACAAGCATTCCCTAAATGCCCCATTGACTTCATTTTCTCTTGGCCATCTACTCCTGAGCATGCAGCCTATCCTTAAGAGTGGTTTGTTTCCCAATTATATTTCCTTGAAGAAAATTAATTTCATTTGCAAATGTTACAAATAGCATCTGGATTAAGAATGGGTCATGTGTCCACTCCTTCTTTCAGTTCTAGGACCCTGTCTAGTGTGTACCTGTTCAGGGCCTGTGTATGTTACCAGAATTTCTTTGATTTCACATATATGTATATCAATCTTATTGATTGATTGTTTACATTTCCTCTTGTGCTGTGTTTCTTACACCCAACAGAAAAGTTTTGATGGAGATATTCCATTTACTGTTGTTCTATATGTGTATACACACCAACATAAATATATTTACATGATATACATACCTATATTATAGATATATATTATAGATATAGATATAGTCATAAATATATAAACATTGTTTCCTCACTCTCACTATGTCACCTCTGATTTTATTTCCAAAGTTAACCATTTGGTATTGTATAATCATTTGGTGTGTTCTTCTCTGGATGATACTATTTCCCTCATTCTATCTACTTTTCCATTTATACAACTTCTTTGCCTCCCTCTGTTTTCTCTGCCATTGTATCATATTTATTCTTTTTATATTTCTTACAATCACTTCTTAGTCATTTGAGAATACACTGACATATAGTCACTGCTACTTTGAATAATACTGAGCATATAATTTTGCATTCCACAAGTATTTTAATTAAAAGTGTATTAGTGTATAAATAATTTCTAAATAAATAATTGTGGTACTAGATATATTGCTTTCTCAGTAGTTTCTTAAGGCTTTTAGACTCTTTATAAAGGCACTACAACTTTCTTTAAGATGCACATTGAAAAGTTAAGTAAGTGGTTTTGTGATGAAGTTTCTGAGGGCTTCCATGTTTATCTGTTTTCTTTTTTTTCCTCAGTATTCCTTTGATCTGCAGCCTTCCTTGGCTCCCCAAAAATTGTTCTAGGGATGATAAAAGTCTATGAATATAACCATTCAAGGGAAGACAATACAGTTTATGAACAATAATAAAACAGTCCCTCCTTATAATACATAAAAATAAATTCTACAACTATGTCTACAAAGCTATGATATAAATTTGAAATATTCACTGATATTCATTGAATCCGTGCTCTCTATAGACAATACAAAACTAAGAGAGAATAAGGAGAGAATAATGTAGAGATGGATTCCATTAGATGATGATAGTTTAGTAGAACCAATATATTAGCACATTAATTGGCATAGTGTGTGGCTAGGAGAATTTGAAAATGCTTTCACTTCACAGGTACTGTTAAGTAAGAAAAATGGTCTTAGCTCTTTGTGAAAGGTGACCTCTTTGCAGAAATTAAGATGGCATGCTTAATAGGTTGGCAGTTGATGAGGTTTATATATCCAATATATTTTAATAAAATGTATTTTAGCTGATAGAACTGGCCTGAATTTCATCTAAATGCTTTCACTGATAATTATTTAATGCCCCTCAAATTAATTTTCATCATGTAAGTCTTTAAAAATATCTACCTTGTAATAATTCCTGATAATAAACAAGATATGCAAAGGTCAGTTATCACTCAGTATTGAATGCATTTTAATATATTCATAATGTAAACAATAAGCTGTCCACCATGTTATGATATAGCATAAAGAGAAAATGGTGTTTTAATTTAACATTTCATTTTTCTTTCTGTTATTACACCTACATTATTATTCACACTATACTACTTTGTCCACCTGTTGGAGAATTTTCAATTTATCAATCAGTACAAAGAGAAATCTGTTTTGCTAAGTTTCAGTGGCCTGAGTTAATAATGAAAGGCTTATCCTCAAGTCATACATTCAGAGCAGAGGTGGCTACTTCATTTCTATCAGGCACACTCATTCATTGTGACAGTCAAGTTACAGTCACTAAGTAGCTGGTGCCCCATATTTTCATAAAACACATTATCCTCCCTTCTATCACATCTCTCAAATGCAGTCTCATCACAGTCTTGGCAGGAAACAATACATGACTCTTGGTGGATAGATGTGCCCTCAATAGTTAGTATCTGGAAAAAAGAATCAGCATTATATGTTGTTTTCACAATAAATATTTTACAAGACTAAGACAAATTTATACTTTAAGGCTCTATAATTCCTATTATGAACTATGGCCACTCAAATTAGATTCAGCTGAGATTTAGAGAAAAATGCACCACATACCATAGTACATTTTATTTATTTTTAAAACTTACCTGTATTTTAAAGGTTTGTCTTTATTTTATATGTATGAGTGTTTTCCTTGAATATATGTGGTATATACCATGTGCATGACTTATACCTTCAGAAGCCAGAAGACAGCATGCCATATTCCGCAGTACTGGAGTTAGAAATGGTTGTAAGCTCATATGTAGGTGCTGTGAATTGAACACCTGTCCTCTGGTAGAGCAGCTAAGGCTATTAATCACTGAACATCTCTAGCCATTGCAGATTTTAGTTTTAAAATTGACTAGTGTCTCCAGCATGTTCTTTAAAAGGTTATTTAAAGTAGTACCAATAAGTGGGCAATGTTCTTTTATTTGAATCTGAGTAGGTTTATAATCAATAACATAGGATGAGAGAGATGCTGTTTGACCCTGATATCCCAATCATCAAAGATGATGCAAGTTTTCCCTTGATTGATGGTTTAGCTTTTCAGGAAACTGAGTCATGAGAGAAGAAGCATATCTGTACAGAGGCCATCATGCTATGGGGCACAGATCATATTAGAATTTTTAGTCCTCAACCACAGTAGAAAGAATCAGGATCATTTGTCAGAAGAGATGACAATTCTCAGACATGAAAGTTGTTGCCAACAATGTCAGATACTTCTTTTGGTCTTTGCACATGTGCCTCAGATATCATGTGTTAGGTTAAAACTGAACTTAAAGAGGTTTCCAAATTGTTGACTAATAGACTCTAGGGATTCAGCACAACAGGTATTGCAATTGTAGTCTGTGTTGCAAGGCTAATTAGAATAGGAATTGTAGGAATAGTTTAATTACACAGGATGAGAATTATTTTCTTGACTTTACACACTATTCCTCTGTGTCATTCTTATTTCTGCCAGGTTTTTTTTTCTTTAGTCCATTTACAAATTAAGGTAGGTTATGCTCCCCTCTAGTGAAGACTTCATTTGTCCTTTGATCTAAGTACATTGCAGTTATGGGAGTGTCTAGTTGCATTCCAGGCCCTATCTATTTGATAGAATTATCATGAAAACATACAATTGCACTGGCTATAGCTGGGGAAGATATCAAGAAAACTGACTGCTAGCTGTACAGTGTTTATCATTTATTTTTCATACTCTGTTTGTTACATTAGATCATAAGCAGATGAGTGTACTTCTTCTGTGGGACCTCAAGAATCTAATTAGAGAATGGTTGCAAATACCACCACCATATGGCAGGAGAAGAATATAGTAGTAAGATACAGCTAAACAAGTGAAACTGTAGATATTAAGTCCTCAGAAAGCAGCAGGCATATTCTCTTCATATGCATTGGAAGTCAGTTTATACTGCGTCAAAGATTAATGAGCCAATCATCTGTTCAAAATATTTTGAAACAATTTTATCCTATGAAATTTATTATCTGCTTTAGTGAACTAAGCAGAGTTTTCTTTAGAGCAAATAGGATTATTTAAATCTGCTGATGAGCTTCAGGTCTTGCTCCTAGTATGTTTATTTGAAACTGTTCCAACACTTTAGTGTCTACAAATAGGATGGAACTCAGTAAAATTATAAAAATCATGCTTTTCTTTTCTCATAGACTAAAGGTTCTAAGACTGGCATAAAAGAAGAAAGTTTCCCATCTCCTGTTTCTCTTTCCATTATAATTTAAAGGAAAATGAAATTGAAAACTATATAAACATGTCAAAATCATTAGAGTTTGTATTAAAATGAGGCCATTGCTTTTAAGCCTTTTCTTTTAAAGTGAGTATACAAGCTTCTTTATGCTGGTCCAGGTCTTAGAAGAATTCAGCAGAAACATAAATATACATAGAATTATGCCCCCAAGCAACATTCCTATAATGGTTGGTCCAGACCTATTTTTTTCCTTTTGTCTTTAAATAGAAATAAAGGAGCCAATTAACATTGCTTATGGCTATTTTCACTCTTCTCCTCTATAGTCAGAGACACATAAAATGTTAAACAATGAAGATGCACCCTGCCTCATGAAGTCTAATAACCTGAATTTCAGATATGGAAAATAAATTTATGAATTATAAATAATAAGGAATCTGATTGGCGATATAGCACTTGGGGAATGTGCAAATGACCACTGGCAGCCCCCCCCAACCAAAGTTTATAATAAAAGATGCATGCAATCAGTTTTGTTCCACTTTCAATGCCATTAGCAAGTTAGACATCATGACAAGGAATTTAACATGTTAGGCCTCAGTGAGTTTATGAATGTTTAAAATTAGAGTTCTAATTAGTTCAGAGTTCCCACAGATTTTCATTCTTTATTTTTGTCACAATTACATGGGTTTATATCATTTCTACCCAATATTATGTTTTTAAATCTAAGTTGATGAATTTTCATTGCAATTTACTAATTAGTACAAATTAGTATCTTAAACAAATACATATGCACATGCTTATGCACAACACACACACACACACACACACTCACAGAGAGAGAGAGAGAGAGAAAGAGAGAGAGAGAGAGAGAGAGAGAGAGAGAGAGAGAGAGAGAGAACCTATCACATAGTTTCTATGGATCTGTGGTTCAGAAGTCTCAGAACTAAGCTGAACCTTTTGTAGAAATATAATCGAAGTTTTATTTAGAAATTGGATATGATCTTGTCTTAGGGTTTTATTGCTGTGAAGAGACACCATGATGATAGCAATTCTTATAAAGAAAAACATTTAATTGGGGCTGACATAATTCTAGAGGTTAAGATCATTGTTGTCAAGGTAGGAAACATGGCAGCATACAAGCAGACATGGTTCTGGAGTGGAAACTAAAAGCTAAAAGCTCTACATTTTGATACAAAGGCAACAGAAGTGAATGCCATGCTAGGCCTAACAAGCTTCTGAGACTTCAAAGCCGGCCTCCACAGTGTCACACTTCCTCCAACAAGGTCACACCTACTCCAAATGAGGTAATTCCTCCTAATACTGCCACTTCCTATGGACCAGTCCTTCAAACACATGAGTCTATGGAGTCCATTCCTATTCAAATCACCAAAGAACTAGCCTAATTAGCAATATAGCCACTTTGAAACTCAAATGATAATAATTCATTCTCTGATAGACTGACAATCTCTTGTCTTCATAGATATTGACCAGAGGGACTTGAGTTCCTAGTCATTGATTTTACTCTGTAGAGGACTCTGAAATTCCCTGAAGCATGGATCTCTCTAATGGAACACTCAACATCTGGGAAATGCTCTTGTTCACAGAGCACACAGCAACAGGGAACGGCATTAGAGACAGCATTCAAATCTAGTGTAGAAAAAAATGAATGAATCACTAACACAGTCTGTGCCTCCAACAAACTGTTATTCATTGATTGGCTATCTTTTGAGAACAAATGGCAGGTTGAAAATGAAGTTTTCAGACAAATCTCTGATTCCAGGAAAAATTTCAATAAGGAGAAACATGAACAGCTTGGCTGGTAGCACACCAGTACTCTTCAATCTCAAGTAAGGCTCCTGCACTAAATGCTACCTGCCAGCTTGCCTCTGTATCAATCAGCATAGGGTTACAGTAACTGAGCTCCAAGACAAACCCATGACCAGCCATAATTAGAGACCAACTTCTGCACAAACACCTTCATGTAGCCACCCAGTGAAGTGACAGGAGTCAACACAACAACTGCAGTGAGGCTGAGAACTCTGCAAGGACTTAATTCTGCAGCAGTCTGGTCCATCAGAAGTAGATATGTACCCTTGGGATTCCAGGGGGAGAACGGAGTGTTGTAACATGTTGCTCAGTTCAATCTGCATGAAGAGAAAACCAAAGAAGAGATGAATCCTGTGGAAATCCTTTTCCCAGCATATCAGGAGGATAGAAAACACCTGGTCACCATTGCCTCACTGAAAGACCACAGTCACTACAACAGAAGTGAAGTTTTGTCCTCCAGTAATTTTTCAGCTCCTGGATGGCTCAGGTCTTGTGCTCCTTGGCAGCCAGCAATGCTGCAAGACTGGAGACATACCCTGGATGGAAGGGGAGGAGGAAGAAGGTGAGAAAGAAGAAAAGGCAGATGATAGGATGACCATGAAAATTTGGATATGTCACTACAAGAAACCACTGTAAACACAAGTCAAAAGGCCAGCTCTCCAGAAGCAGATTGGTCCAGCTAAGAAACGAAAGTTCAAAAAGAGGAGGCAGTGAAGCCCAAGCCACTAGACAAAAGCCCCAAAAGAAGGTGAAAACTAAAAATCTGGTATCCAATAAATGAAGAGTCCACAGGATATCTTCTGTATCCAAGGGAATGCATCCTCCAGCTCTGCTTTGGTGTAAGTGTAGGCCAGAGCCTCCACCTAAGTCTGCGTGTAGCAAGTTATTGTGGGGTCCACACAGAAGCCCCGCATGCCTGCTTTCCATTTTTCAGCTAACACTGGGAGAAAAGCCCAGTGAGAATATGCAGAGCCACAATGGCCACAATAAAATTTGCTATATTAGAAAACAAAACAGAAAGTAAGAATTATTAATAAATTGTTACAAAATTTCCTCTTCTGTACCTTGACTGTGAAATAGGTACGAAGAGACAATGAGCGTGTAAGGATTAGGCCCTGAACTCTGATGTCAGAAGATATATGAAGTAACACATTGAATAATTAAGTCCAAAGAAAATCAAAATGCTTACCAAAATTAAATGGACATTTCCACTGTCACCTATAGAAAATGAGAACTACTGAAGGTCAATGTTGCTGATGTGTTTCATTTTGACTTAAAAGATTCGAACCAAGTCCTATCCCAGGTACATGAACTGGCTTTTTGGAACCCATTCCTTATGGTGGGGTACCTTACTCACCATTGATAAAGGGGGAGGGACTTGCTTCTGCTTCAAGTTGGTAGGCCAAACTTTGTTGACTCCACCAGGGAGGCCTTACCCACTATGAGGAGTGGATGGGGGATGAGAAGAGAGAAGGTAGGGGGCATGAGAAGGGGAGGGAAGGGAAACTGGGGTTGGTATGTAAAATAAAGAAATACGTTTTTTAAATAAAATATGTTTCCAACAACAAAAAATTAACTAGCTCCCTAGAAGAATCAACAGTCCAACCTTAATTCCAATGGATAAAAAGAGATTATTTTGCAAGACTTACAAAATTAAGACAAGTAAACATACCTTTAAAAATTTGGAACACAAGATGGCAGCTCTGGCACTTCATAATAAAATTTTATATTTTTATAGAGAATAAACTAAAATTACTACAGACTACCATTTCACCATGAAGTGGATGGAAAAAGAAAGTAATAATAGCAACCTTGTTTTGATTACCCAGGTGTTTCCCACTTGCCTGAAGATCTAGAAGTTTAATCAGCATGATCTGTACCTTGTTGATTTCTTCCATTTTGCTTTGTTCAAATAATGAGCATAATCACCTGGCCAGTGGTCTTAAATGGGAAATATCAGGTTTTATCATCATTGCAAGTGTTTATTTTGGAACATTCCATGGACAGTGAATGAATTCTAAAGCTTATAATTCAGGTAACTTTTATTGCTCCTTCTTTCCTAGTTATTTGGCTGCCTCAAGAGGTATTTTTAGTATTTCCTCTATATTAGCTCACTATGATGGATTTGACATGATCTTCCCTTGCTATTCAAAAACATTTGCATTTGTACATAGGGAACTATTATTTTGTCATTAAAATGTGCTTTAGAATTGCATAATATTAATACTATCTCAACACTTGAAAAATCTATGCTACTCAGTGCTAGCAATCAATTTAGTCATACATTTTGTTTTATTCGTTTATTTCTATTTTCTCAGAAAGTGAAAACTTTAAGGAGAAAAAAATGTATATTTGTCTATTCCCATAAATAAGACAGAACTCACTTAGCGATTGTTAAGGATGTTACACATAAAACTCAAGAATCTTTCAACATTTCCATTGGCAAATTATTGGAAAAATCAATTACAATACGATATGCCCCAATAAAATAGAACATTAAATACTTAAATGTTGTCATTTTGTACATCAAAGCGATTCACTGTGGACAAGTTTCCTGTAGTTCTCTAATATTATGCCAAAGCTTAATAATAGAGGTTATGTTTATGAAGAAGGATGTTCTCTATATATTTTTCATTTAGAGAAAATTATGGTACTTGAAATCTCTGATACTATTCATTTTTATGTATAAATAAATGTGTTTGAAAATACATGGAAAAGAGAAGTGATAAAAATAATGCAAAAACTCTGGAATTTAGGTAGTAGGGAAAAATAGAAACCCTGTGTTTGTGGTGCATGCTCATCTCCTGTTTCATCCTTCAGTGGTGTGATCAATGAGTCATAAAAACACTTATGCACTCATACTATTTATTTTTTAATATCAGTTCAAATTCACAGAAAAAATTTAAAAGAAGGTATTTGGTTTTTGTTGTGGAATATTACTTTAGGCAAAGATGTGTTACATTTGTTTATGCTGCAGAATGTTACTTTAACTATGTGGAGGTATGTTACATTTATTTATTCTGAATTTGTTTAATTATGTAAAGATGTGTTGCTCTTTCACCTTACCTACCTAAGGTACCTGAGTGTTCTAATAAAAAGCTGAATGGCCAATGGATAAGCAGGAGTGGGATGGGTGGGAAGAGCAGCTGGCAGGCAGAGAGAATAAATAAGAGGAGAAATCTGGGTTTGACAGAGGCGAGAAGGAGGGAGAAAGAGAAGGACATTCCCAGGACCAGAAGCCAGGCAGCCAGACAGACATGGAGGCAGCAGGAAAGTAAAATATACAGAAAGAAAGCAAAAAGCTCCAAGGCAAATATATATATTAAAGAGAAAGAGTTAATTTACGTTAAAAGAACTAGCCAAAGCCGGGTGGTGGTGGCGCATGCCTTTAGTCCCAGCCCTCTGGAGGCAGAGGCAGGTAGATCTTTGTGAGTTCGAGACCAGCCTGGTCTACAAGAGCTAGTACCAGGACAGCCTCCAAAGCCACAGAGAAACCCTGTCTCGAAAAACCAAAAAAAAAAAAGACCTAGCCAAAAATGAGTAATGATTTGGGAGCTGAGTAGCAGCCCAAATGAAAATGCCTGCTACAGGTTGTCCACATTTATTCTCTGTTCTTCCTAATGTATAGCTATTGATGGAGTTTCTGTCCTGTTTGGTCCCCTGTCCTTTAATACCAAATAAACACTCAGAGGCTTACATTAATTATATACTGTTTGTTTGGTGGCTTAGACTACTTACTGGCTAGCTCTCTTTTAATTACTCACCTGTATCTATTAATCTATGTATTTCTAGATGGCCTTGTCTTACTGGAGAATACCCAGCATCCTATCTTCCCAGTAGCTACATGGCATCTCTGGTGACTCACTACCTTCCTCTTCCCAGCATCCTACTAGTCTGGTAGCCCTACCTATACTTCCTGCCTGGCTACTGGCAAATCAGTATGTATTCATCAACCAATAAAAGAAACATATATTCACAGCCTACAGAATATCCTCCATCATATAGGCCTTCAATCCTCAGTACTATCTAGGAGAGTGATGTATGTGTTACAATGGACCCTTCACAGAGTCATCATAATTACCTGAAGTTCACAATGTGCATTAGAATTTACTCTTTATGTCTTATATTCTGTGGCTTGGATAAATGCACACTAGCATGACCGGCTAGTACTGTAGTATCATATTGAATATTTTCACTGCTCTGTTTTACCTCTTTATCTTTAACATATAGCTCATGAAAATGCTGCTATTTTGCTACCTCCCTGATTCTGATTTATCCAAGCAAGATGTTACAGCTAAATTATACAGCATGTACTGTTAAACTTAGTACTTTACGTTTGAATTTTCTGTATTTTTTCATGACCTGGAAGTTCACTTCTTTTCACCACTAACGTTTCTATTTATGTATTTATTTATTTATTTATTGTGTGATAATTTATAGAAATGTTATCATGTAATCCAGGAACTTCAGATGGTTCTGTCTCCACAAAACTTAAGTCCAAGTTTATTAAACACCTCAACATAAAACCAGATATACTGAACCAGATAGAATAAATAGTGAGGAACAGCCTTGATGCTTTGGCACAGGAGGTAACTTTCTGAACAGAACACTGGGATCACAGTCTCTAATGCCAACGTTAATATGTGGAATCACTCAAACCTGAAATGTTTCTGTAAGGCAAAAGACATTATCAATCAGACAGAGCAGCAGCCTACAGAATCAGAAAATATTTTATCAAGTCCATGTCCATGGTTAGTTCTCTAAAATCCAAAATACATAAAGAAACTAGATATGGAAAAAACCAAACAATCCAATTAAAATATGGGGTATATGTCTAAACAAAGAATTCTCAATAGAATAATTTCAAATAACTGAGAAACACTTAAGGAATTGTTCAACAATTTCCTGAAATCTATGGAGATGATCCTAGTGAGAACTTCTAAAACAGAGAATATAGAGCCTGAAGTGGCCATCTTTTGTAGCCAGACAAGTCTTCCAGTGGTGAGAATGGGTGCATTTGGGTGAGTTGTTGGCCAAGGGGATTCTGGTGAAGATCCCAAAGCAATCCAGACTGAACATTCTAGGAAAACTGACAACATCCACACAGGTGATTGAATATAGAGAATTTCAGCTGCTGCCTGCAGGGATTCTTCGTGGGAAGATAATATACAGGCCATGGAAAGAGAAACCTGGACACCAACACAGCCACAGACTCCTACCTACCAACTTTCCTGTCTGCAAAATATGCTGCAACAATGTTGACCCAAAGCTTATGGGATCAAAGTTTGGTTTAACTTGGGTTTCACACCACAAGAGGGAGCTCATGCCTTACACTGTCTAGATGGCCAAGAAAGAGAAACTGGGAGCTCAGAGTCCTGGGTAGAACCAAACACCAGGACTGGCCACAAAACAACAAAACAATGAAATAATCATAATGATATTCTGCTGTTCTCAGATCAGAATAGTGTCTTGTCCAGAGAGACTTCTGGCAGAAGATGGGCAAAGATGTAGAGACCCACTGCCAGATTATGCAGAGTGAGTGAGTATAAATTAGGGTTCTCTATCAGTTCTCTCTCCTCAGAGATCTCATGATCTGAGGAAGAAGAGAAGGAAAGATTGTAAAGTATGTTGGTATAGAGGACACCAGGAGAATATGGCCCACAAAAATCAACTGAGTAGGGGTTAAAGTGGCTCATAAAGATTGAAACAGCAAACTCATCCTTCAACAGTCTGCACCAGGTCTCTGGGTATGTTATGGCTGTTAGCTTGGCATTTTTGTGGGACTCCTAACAGTGGGAGCAGATGTATCTCTGACTCTTTTGCCTGCTCTTGGGACTGTTTTACTCCTGCTTGGTTATCTTGTCAAGCATGGATATGAGGGCCTTTACCTTATCTTATTATTTCTTGTTTTGTCCTGTTCAGTTGTTGTCTCTTGGAGGCCTCCTATTTTCTGAAGAAGAAACAAGAGCAGAATGGATCTGGGGGAGAGGGAAGGTTGGGAGAATGCTGGGAGGAGTTTAGTGTTGGGAAACTGTGGTTGGGATATATTATATGAGCAAATAATCTATTTCTAATAATAATAAAATAATATTTTCATGAAATTGTGCCACATAATCCTAGAACTCTAGATGGTCCTATGTCTACCTCCATGATTTTGGAATCACAGAAGTGTGACACCACACAGAACACTAAATAATATGTGAGATTGTACCACAATTAATTGACAATTCACTCACAAAGGGACACTCCGGGTGCTTCTAAGTGTTGGCAATTTTAAAGAAGACTCTTATAAACACCCTGTGTTCGATTTTGTGTACACCTAATGTATCCATGTTAAGGAGCTTGTTTTAGGGATCACTTGTTCAGTCTATCACCATATGTTTTGAAGCTGATAAACCATCTTTCAGAGTGACTCATCAAATTTCTCCCCCATTGACAATAAATGAGTGTTTTCATTTTCCACTACAGCATTTAATAGAGACCCAAGGTGTTTTTGCCATTTCTATAGTGTACATATATATGCAGTATATCATTTATATGCTTAATATACATCTGTATAAAATCAAACAATTATGCCACCTCTTCTCAGTGCATCTCAAGGTACATCCCATGGATGTTGTGCTTTGCAAATGTTATCAGGGAGTTACAACATAAATGGATACAAATGCAAATTGAAAGACTCTTAGAAACTTTTCAACAACTTAGTGAGTAATTTCATGGCTTATTCAACTTAATTTAATCGTATAAAAGCTAGTGTTTCTATTTTATGTGCCATTTTTCATTTTACATCAATTGAGGAAGGCATTTTCTTTGCCTTTCTCAATAGACTCTATGGTAGATTAGAATGGTTTCCAATCCATTACTACAGACTGTTAGCAAGCAGCTGCTTTATGTTTTTCTAAGCTTTGTAAGCTGATTCACAGATAAAAGACACAACTGTTTGATCTGTAGTAGTTGGTATTTCGACATAAATGCTTTATTTTATGATTCCTAGAGTTAAGTTTTCATACCCTCATCTCACATAAGATGTATGACATAAAATTCACCATGTGAATACATTATTTTTATAATTAATTTTTTATTAGTTCAAATTAGGAACAAGCTTGCTTCACATGTCAATTCCCTTCTCCATCCCCTTCCCCCCAGCCCTTCCCCCAACCCTCTCCCCAACCTACCCCCAAACTCCACTTACCCCCCACCCCATCTACCCTCCACTCCCTAGGCAGGGTAGGGGCCTCAACGGGGTCTCCACAAAGTCCACCACATCATCCTGGGCCAAGCCTAGGACCTCCCCCATGTGTCCAGGCCGAGAGTGCATCCCTTCATGTGGAATGGGCTCCCAAAGTCCCTTCCTACACCAGGGAAAATACTAATCCACTGCCAGGGGCCCCTTGTGGAGGCCTCCTCATTGACATCCACCGTTCAGGGGTCTGAATCAGTCCCATGCTGGTTTCCCAGACAGCAGTCTGGGGTTCATGTGCTCCCCCTTGTTCAGGCCAGCTGCTACTGTGGGCTTCACCAGCCTGAATACATGATTATTAAATGAATGAATTCTTTCAATAACTTTGAATGATTCTAAGTCAACTGATGACAAAACTTGGGGGGTGTTGAATATAACTCATATGGAAGACTCTTATTCCAATCTTGTTCTGATTTGATCTACAGGACCTCCATCAACTGGAGTTCAAGAGCATATTCAACTTTTGTCAATTTTAGGCTTGATTGGGACAGGGTGGATTTTAGACTGTAATAAAAATTAGCAGAAGGTATTAATTACTTCATGTGGTATATTAGACACTAGTATTTACAGGCCAAACACCAGTGCAATAATATATAACACACGAGACAAAAGGGACAGGAGATATTGCTGCTGAGAAGATCAGACTTCAGCAGCTTAGGGATTGGGGGGAGTATCCATGGAGTCAGTGAACTAATCACTCTACTTGACTTTTCTATCTGAGGGAGTAAAACTTAACTCTCTGGGGCCAGCAAAAAAAGAGAAACACACACACACACACACACACACACACACACACACACACACACACACAACACACACACACACGGGGAGAGAGAGAGAGAGAGAGAGAGAGAGAGAGAGAGAGAGAGAGTGAGAGAGAGAGAGAGAGAGACAGAGAGAGAGACAAAGAGACACATTAGGATTTTTCTGAGGGCCAAAGCTTAGTTCTTAATTTAATTATTATTTCTGTTGCTTGTTCTACTTCTATTCTTTTTTTTCAGTTCTGTTCTGATGTTTTCCTCTGTCTCTCTGGAAGTCTTCCTTCTAGCTTTACTTTTCCCCTTGTAGCTTATTAACCCAGCAAAATCTTTCAAGCAGTATAAAAATTACAATGTGGTAACATTCTATATTTTAAGTGAATGGTTACAATGAATACAAGTAAAAAACAACTTGTTCCATATACCTTACATGATTAAACATTTTACACACTACAGTGAAAAACAAGTTGTCCCAAGAACCACATACATTCTTACCCAAGCAACCTGTTATAGATTAACAGAGTGTAAGTGAGCAAAGTATTTTTCTCAGACAGTTCTTTTGCTGGCAACTTGCATTTTGTGGTTGCCAGAAAGGATCAATAACTTTATTATTTATCTCAAAATGTAACATTATAAGAAATCTTAAAAGAATCACAGATCTAAACTTTTATACATGAGGTCTACTTTAAATCCTCAGAGTTCATACCCACTCATCAACAGATTTTTGAATATTAGAAAACTGAGGACAGAAATGGGTACAAGAAATTAATTATCACCCTTGATCACCAACCCATCCTAGGAAGAAAGGTACATAAACCAGCAATATCCAGGCTGTCATTGTTCTTATTTATTATCCTCAATGAGTCAAGACCTCATCCAACTATGTGCCTTTCTAAACTTTAAATTGTTTCCCAAGACTTTCTACTTGAAAGCCTTTAACAAAAACACCTTAACCTAACCTTAACTAACAATTCTGCCTGTCTAAATTATTTCTAATGGTGGTGGTTGAATGAGTAATATGTTCCAGCAACAATACTTGGAAAAAGTCAATTACTATCATTTTAAGTACCAGTAACAGTATCCAGCGAGGGGCTAGATACCCCAGAAGAGTTTTCATGCAACCCATAGATTATGAGGGATATAGTGGCTGTGAAAACAACAATCAGAACTATGCTCAATAACAGCACAAGGGCTTCAGAATACATAGTCCTCAGGGCTTTGTGTCTTCAAGGCTCAATCAGGCATAGATTTCCCAACAGCCCAGCCATGTTCCATGAATTCCAATGCTGATTGTTGCTCCCCTCACATAGACCCTGACAAGGAGACATGGGACTAACACTGTCTGAGGTGTAACAAATGTATTCAGTGGATATCATGGTTTCATTGTCTCTGGCTGTGGTAAAATACCTTGACAAATTCAATTTAAGAGATAGATTTTTTTTTACCTGCCTCAAATTTCTTTTTACTGTCTATCATTGTGAGGAAGTCAAGGTGGAACTTGAAGCAGTCAGTCATATTACTCCAGCTAAGAGCAGAAAGCAACAAATTAATACATGCATATTTGTGACTAGTTAGCTTTCTTTGTTTCTCTCTATTTAAAACTCACTTTTATATTTAATATAATTACATCATTTACCCCTTTGCTTTATTTTCCCCCTAAACTCCCCAAAATCTCTCATTGCTATTTTTCAAATACATGGCTTCCTTATTCATTAATTTTTATTACACACATAAGTGTGTACACATATATATGTAATTCCTAAATATATAATGTATTTGTATAATGTATATTATATATTGTAATATATAAGTTGTATATATTATGTATAAGTTGTATATGTAATATATATATTTCAAAATTCCTAATATACATATTCCTAAATACATAAGAACAATCTACCTACATACAAATGATATAGTACAGCCTGAGCTTTTTCCTTTCTAATAACTCTAGAATGCCAAGCACACATAATGGGGTTACTCACATCCAATATCATAATTAAGAAAATCCATCAGAGGCACATTCAAAAATCATTTCCAGGTGATTCTAGATTGCATAAAATTGACAATTAAAACTAGCCATATTAGCAACTTTACAGGATATATGTGTATAACTCTAAAAGTGCAAATGATGATTCCACAAAACCATTAAAAATATAAATTAGAAAATATCTCTGAATTAAGAATTAAAAACATAGATAAAAAGCATACTTTCTGTAAAAGAGTGGCCTAGACACTCACATTCTCTTCCTTCTGTAAGAGGGAAACCAAGGAATGATTTTTGAAGAGAGTGAGGGAGAGTAACTATAATATTTGCAACATCATGAGCAGCAACGACCAAGCTATCACAGTTAAACTCTGGTGGTTAAATAAAATATGAAGGAGTGGGTTTTTTCCCCTTTAGGCTTCCAGAATAATAACAACAAAGCTTAAACATTCAAGGCAATAGGATACATGTTTCTTCTTTGGGAAAATTGAATAGCTCAAAAGAAAATGCCTTCACAAAGTGACCCCACCTAATAAATAGGTCAGCAAAATATGTGTAAGACAGACCTCTCTCTATTCACAAGTTCAGGGCACACATAAAACATTTAAGAACAATGATTTGTGATTTTTTAATGTTTACATTTGCATATAAAGTAATAAAAGTTACAGCATTTTTATTCATACATGTCCTTATGTTATGTCCTAACACTTCCTCTTCTCACATTGGCCTCTATATTTTTATTTTAGGCTTCTCATGGGAGAAACCAGAATCTGTCTCCCTCAAAGCCACTAATTTCCTATAGATCTTCATCTTGGGGAAGGGCCTAGTGAATTTTTTCCCATCCACATTGGCATATCCACTAGTGTCAGTATGCTGGTATTTTATAAGTGACCAAGTTTTGGAAATTTTATGGCCACGGCATCTATTTTGGTTATTCATTCTTTCAAGGGAAGAGGAAGTTCCTTAGCAACAAATGGGCATATATTTCCGCATAGTGTGGAAATATGACAGATGATCTCTAGTCATCAAGCCTTATAATACATACTTTACTATTAAGGTTAGTGAAAGAAGGAAGAAATCAATAGGCAGAAAATTCACTTATAGTGCCCCAAATGATGTTGTTGTAACTAAAATTAGCAAACAAATTCTGAATCACTGCATTGTGTAAAATTTGAAGGCTGACTGTTCATTCTCTATTGGGAAAAAATGATGTAACTTTGTACACAAGGAGGCTGAATAGACACAAAACATCTTCAGAACATACTTGTTCAGGGTGACAAGTTTGGTTGTAATGAAATGATTTCACTGTTCTTAGCTTTTAGGAGCAATAATATGGTCATTTCTCACATGCCTATATGGTATGCATGGTGTGCTTCAGAAATAGATAGGCAGGTTTTGACACCAGCACCAGTATTCTTACCATTTCTCTTACATGACTTGTCAAAAATCTAAGGTAAAGTGAAATATGAACCAACTAGCAATGTTGTGAAAAATGAGCTTGGGTGTTTTGAGTCTTAATAGAATGTTTGATATCTGGGAGACATTTTCATTATGTTGTGATTGTATAGGGAATAGCGGGTGCCGCTATATATAAAGGAAAAACTTTGGAAATTATGTGCTTGTTATTATTCTCCAACAAAGGATCTGTAGCATTTAGTAGTACACTTGATGTTTGTCGGTATTCCAGGAGAATTGACTGAAGAGAAATCTCAGGATAGTACATTCCAGAAATCCCAGGTTGGGTAAAATGTTCAGTTATAAGTCAACAAGTAGCTTTTACTAGGTAAAATAAGATATCTAATAATTCCAAATAATTTATCTAAATATCATCCTTCTATATACCCATCCATACAACTCTCAGCCAGCCAGATACTGAAGACTCCAATCCATACAACATTTTATACAGTTTTTGAAAATAGGAAAAAAAAGAATATATAATAAGTCAAATAAAACTATGAAGTATAATAGAAAATAGATCTATTTTCTCTAACTTCATCTCTACAGGGCTGGGAACTGAGGTCCTCTGCTCCTTAGTTTCCCCACATGGCAGGTAAGCAGTAGTACACAAAATGCCCTTTTGTAGAATGAGTCTGAAGTTAGTTTGTCAGTCTGTGATTATGATATGGGCAGGCTTTAGTTTAATGGGAGTATGAGCAAAGATCCTGCATACTGGGTCATGAATGCAAACAGTGTGCTATGCTGATAGAAAATTCAGAGGGGGAGTATACTGACCTTATTTGTTTATTTTTATGTTACCAGGTGTTGCTGTTGAGGCCTAACATGAGTTATACAATCATTTTCCCATTGCGTTGTATCCCCAGCTCATACTGGCCTTTCACACTACATGAGGAAAGAAAGGGTAACAATTGCTATGAATTGTGCAATTATGATTACTGGGTAAAAATTAAGTAAATTTTTCCTACCCAGTTTATTTTAGTTCCTAATTCATTTTGTAATCTCCTCATATTTTGCTTATATGCTCCTCTTTTAGATTTCAACTTACTCTTCAGAGCTATAAGAAAAGTTAAAGTGTTTTCTCCATCGTTTATCCACTTTAGGATTGTCCATTATAGTGTGTGGTGATCTCTCAGGGCAGTGCAGGAGAAATTCAAGCTATAAGCACAAAGGAGTCAGTTCTTTAGGCCTTCATATTTCCTGCCAGTACAATTGGCTGATCTCGCCCAGCATTCTTCACTTTGTATGGGCAAATGTTAACAACATTTACCCTTGTTGATCTGCATGGCAGACCCCTTCCAGTTCCTAAACTGCAAATTAAATGCTTGAAGCTGTGCAGAGCTCAGATTAGACACTTCACACTTGGCAGGCATCAGCACAGCAGGAGCAATCATCTTTAAGCCATCTTGAAGGAGTGAGAACAAGCTGCTCTTGTCTAGAAACCCATTACAGCAGAATCTAGAGGAGCTGAGATGTGATCATAAAGCTAATTTCCTGTGGGCTTAGAGGTGCCTTGAACACAACAAATAATAATAATGTGCTGTCTTTTCAAAAGTGCTTTATGCACATACTAATACGACTTACTGCTTTACAAGCAGAGTCTCGTTGACATCTACTGGAGCTTTCCAAGTCAGAATTAATATTGTAGTGCTATCATTTCACAAGATACTCTTGATTGTCCCTGCCAGAGAGAGTGCTCTCTTGAGATACAATTACTCCCAGCCCATGTTTTGGCTTTTCTTCTGATAGGCATTGTTAAGGAAAATCATCTCCCTGGGGGAATGTGCAATACATTACAATTGATAATTTAGGAAAATACAAACTTTATTTTTTATATTTATTTATTATATTAAAAAATATTTAGTTTTCAAAACTCTGTGAGTGTAGTCTCCTCCATCTACCCTACTCTTCTCCATCCTACAATCTCTTATGCAAATCTCTCTCTCTCTCTCTCTCTCTCTCTCTCTCTCTCTCTCTCTCTCTCACACACACACACACACACACACACACACTTTTATGTGACCCATGGTACTTAATTAGGGTTGCTAGCAAGAACATCGATTGAGGATCATATTTTTAAATTAGGTAAAGGGACTGAAGCTACTTTAATTCAGTATTCATGGATTTTGGAGCACATTTTCTAAATGGCTTAATGACTAAATATCTAATACTATTTTCTCATTATATCATCCAAATTTTCTTAGTGATTTGCTCCCAAGGTTGTATAGAATTCTGTAGTTGTTGAACATAGTTAGGACTCCTGCTGAAGAGCCACAAAATTCATGTACTGCTAATGTCCCACACACAGCACTAAAGTCTCTCACTTGACTTGAGTTTTCCCTATTACTACACATGATGGAACTGTTGTTTCCTTGCTCTGCAGTTATTTCATAGTCTTCACTGGGGTGAGAATATTGACAGGATTACACTCAGTTTTATGGGAGACATTATTTTGATCATTTGTGAGTTCTTATCCCTTTACCCTGTGATCGGTAGAAGAAGTAGGCTAGAACCCAATTCTACCTATAGAGGGAGTCATCTAGAAATATGAAGGGGAAAACTTGTTGAAAACACAAGATCTTGGAGAATTGATACATTTCCATTATTGCTTCCTAACATTATCTATATAGTGTCATAAAATATGACATTTTGCCTCACTGTAGTTCTCAGCAAAATATAAAATAACATCAAAATTAATTCTGAAAAAATAAATTGTGGGTATTTTATTTAAGTTTTATTTTTATTTACTACAGTGTGATAATTTACTTTAAAAAAAGATGTGGTAGTTGATATGATTGTGATTATCAAGGAATAATGTCAGAGGAAATGAAAGTGAATCCACTGATAGCAGGCTCCATAACTCTCTGCTTTGGTTGGTTATTGTTTTCTGCAATGTTCTGTAATGGTTATCATCTGTTGCAAAGAAACGTTTCCTTGATACAGAGTGAGGACTTCACTTACTTGAGTGTAAGAACAGATACTTAGAATTTGTAATTAGGAATTATGCTGGTTTAGTGAAGTGTGGTTGTAAGTTCATGACATCACTAGCCATGAGTAGTTGGCTAGGTTTCCATTATCCTTCTATTGAGTGGGTTGGTTGTTCAAATAAAAGTTTCCTTACTCCTACATCTTTTAATACCTAGCATCTTGAATATCTAAGATTTAGTCAGAATACTTTCACTTTCATTTCCTTTCTTTTATAATTTTTTTAACATGACCCCAGGATCAATTGGCATTACATCTTCTCTGATCAGCATAATTTCTGTTGACTTGTCTGTCTATCACCTGACTTGTTTCTTGATAAACGACCCCATATTTATAGATGTTGGTGGAAATGTAAATTTCATGTACATAATAATTTCAACTCTACCAATTAAAATATCTCCAAGGCTTTCCTGTGCTCTTAGAATACTGTCTATTCTTACAAATTTAATTGATGACTACCAAAAGTTAAACCTTTCTTATTTTTATGATGTTATTTTACAGTGTGCTTTTCTCTTGCTTCTAACTTGGATTTGTTGTCTTTATCTTTGTTTCTCACATTTAATTTTCATGTGTGATCTCTTCATATGAGTATCCTTTATTTCCTTCCAATTTTTTGGTGTCTAATTTGGTTCCACTGATTCCCAAACACTCCCAAGAATTCACCCATAATGTATTACTTTCAGATCAATTTCTTCTCTTTCTCAGTCTTTAAGAGAACAAAAAGCACCCTGGCCTTATCATCAATATATTCTCAGGATCTAGAACAACACTGTTTGCAATAAACAATATCAAATAACCAAGTTAGTTAATGACAGCAAACATCATCTCAAACTGTACAACAGCTTGAAGACACCTCAATATGTACCTGGCATTTTAGTTCAACTCTTCAGGAATGTATTTCTAACTGATGATGTCAACATTCTATTCTATAACTAAGTAGAACTCTTATTGACCTTTGTACACATGAAGCCATTGAAAAAGCCAGGAATTGACAAGTAGGGTAAAGCTTATTTTTCTTTCATATTCTTGAAATTAGAAGCTAAATTAAAATAAAGGACTTAATGTCTATAAATTTCTCCTAAATTTATGGGTTTGTTTCTTTATCTTTAATTTATGGGTTTGTTTCTATATCTTTAATTACCCTTAATGAGCCTTTCTTGACTTTTAATTAATTACTTGGATTTTGTGTGTTTGTGTGCATTTGTGTGCATTTGTGTGCATTTAAGTATGTTCACTCCATCAGTGCACATTTAGAAGTAAGAAGATAACATCTGAAACTCTGTTCTAGGAGTATACATCTTTGAGGTAGTGTCTCACTTGTTGATTCTGTTACTGTGTAGCCTATTCCAGGCTGCTCTGTGAACTTCAGACAAATATTCCATTCTTCATTTTCCATCTCATCATAGACATTCCAGAGCTTATAAACACACACCTGAGGCTGGAACTTGGGACCTGAGGCTTTCATGCTAAACATTTGTATGCATTTAGACCTCTCCCTAGCCCTGTATTTATACCATTAAACATGTCTTGAAACATCACAGTACTGCTACTTACAAAAATGTATAATTCTGGATTTATATTTTTAAGAATTAAATTACTTTTGGATTTTTCAAGACAAGGGCTTTCTGGAAATTTGGAGCCTGTCCTGAAACTTGCTTTGTATGCCAGGCTAGTCTCAAACTTACCAAGATTTGCCTGACTCTGCCTTCTGAGTACTGGGATTAAAGGCATACATCACCACCACCTGGGTAAATTTCATTTTTAATTATGGGTATGTGCATATGCATGCAGGTGCATGCAGAGGCCAGAGCCATCAATCCTCATGAAGCCAGACTTCACAGGAACTCTGAGCAATCTCATGTAGTGATGAGAATGAAACTCTGGTTTGCTACATAAGTCTTATGTGTTCTTTCCTAAGCCTCCCAGACTTGTACTTTCCTTAGAAGTTTTAAGAAATACCATTTTTGTTTTAGTGAAGCTGAAATGTGAACTTTTATACTATATTTGATTTTATTTTCTGAGAGCCTTGAGCTGGAGTGGGAGAGAAGGAAGGAGAGAAGGAGGGAGGGAGATAGAGAAATGAGCAATCACTGAAATATCAGTTTATCAAACATACTGACTTACTGAAACATTGACTTATTTATAGTGAGTTCAAAAGCATGCTGTGCTTGCTGTACTGAGTCAATGATTACACTCAGTTCTGAACTGCTCACATTTGATCCAAATCAGAAACTCTGTCAGAGATTATTTATAATAACATGTAGTAAGTGTTGCAACATGCTGATGTCTAAACAATTGTGGTAGTAAATAAAAAGATCAAGTTGATAAAGCTTGGACCAAGAAATAAAGCTATCCTGAAGGAGTTATTGTGAAAAGTAACTATATTTGTACAGATAAGTTCCTGTCTCTGCTTTTGAATTCCATGGTATATGTTAGTTATCACTTTACACACTGTTATCTCTTAATGTTTTCTAAAATCTACCAAAACTTTTTTTTTTTTTGCTCCCTACTTTCAAATGACAACATTCATTCTGATTTCTCTGGGAAATAAAGAATGTCAGAGATAAAAGGCCCAGGTATTTCCAACATCATCGAACCCACTGAGTGAAGCTGGGACCTGAGATATTCTGGTGCATGCTTGACTTCATGTGGTTCCACTTGAAGCATGATCATTCCACTCTAGGCATGTGCATTTCTGCCTTGGGGGCTTTATGCTTGTTCATGACTCACCCTAAAATTCTTCCCAGGAATGTCTGGAGCACTCTTTGTTTCTTTCTTTTTCTACTACATTGAGGTCACATATAAGTAGTTATGGCTAAGTCAACTTTAGACACTCTATGTATTAACAAAACTGCATCTTCGGTGATGTTGGGATCTTCTATATCTGTTTATATTTTCTTTACAAATCTACAACCAAACACAGATAACCCTCCAATTCTGTTTGCTATTTGTCTCCATATTACACTCTCAGAACAGAATGTCAATCTTCTTGTTCATTATTGATACTGTCCTACTTTTAGAAGAGCAAATAATGTATGATGTCTTCAATAAATAATTTCAAGTGGAAAAAAAGCAGTTTGAAAGAGTGGAATTTGGAAAGTCAGTTGTGTCTAATGAGTAACAGTAAATGAATAAATTAATGTTGAGAAAAGTGTCAATTAACAGTGGATAATCCCATGCAGCAGAGAAATAATATTCAAAGCCCACAGTATAGCTTAGAAGGGAATAACCTGTATCTTGTTATCTTTTGGCTCTAGTAGCTGTCAAGTGTCTTGAAAAGAGTAAATTCCACATGAATGGATGAAATGAAAATAGATAGTCATACTGCAAATCCTTTCACATCTGTTAAATACCACTTTAATTCTTTTTTTCTCTCTTTTTATTATTATTATTATTATTATTATTATTATTATTATTATTATTATTATTATTAATTCAAGTTAGGGAACAGGCTTGTTTCACATGTAATTCCCCTCTCCCTCTCCCTCCCCTCACCCCCATTCCTTCTCCCCCACCTCCAACCTACCCGCCACCCCATCCACCCATATGTTCAACCATGTTCATAGCAGCATTGTTTGTAATAGCCAGAACCTGGAAGCAACCTAGATGCCCCTCAACTGAAGAATGGAAAGAGAAAATGTGGTACATTTATACAATGGAGTACTACTCAACAGAAAAATGCAATGGAATCTTGAAATTCGCATGCAAATGGATGGAACTAGAAGAAACCATCCTGAGTGAGGTAACCCAATCACAAAAAGACAAACATGGTATGTACTCACTCATATATGATTTTTAGACATAGAGCAAAGGTTTACCAGCCTATAATCCTCTTCCCCAAAGAAACTAGAAATCATGAATGACTCTAAGGGATAAATGGACCCCAGGAATGGGAAGTGGCATGAACACCACTTTAATTCTTAATGATGTGTAATAGTGTTTTCAATGACCATTTTATGAAAGCATCATGGTCTAGAACTTCCTTCACAGTTCAAGTCCACTGTAGAAAAATATAATTTGGATATTTATTGAAGACACAAATGATGGATTTTAAGTGGTAACAGCAGCTATTTCTAGATGTATGAGTTTCATGTTTTCTATAATTTTCATTTGTCTGAGTGATGAAATATAAGATTATAAAAGTTGCATTGTAGTCATAAAAATAGAATCAGGACAGTTAAGAAAAGGAGATACAAGAGTGCCTTTAGTGTTAGTGCAACTTCATGAGCTGCTTAGAGGCTGTGGATTTGTGTGCTAAACAAAAAGGCTGAGCTGCCATCAGCAGTTTTCCCAACATTGGTTGAACTCCTGTCAAGTAACGGGATACACATTCATCTTCATCAGCTATAAATTTAGAATCCCAATTCAATTTAAAAATATTTATTGAACCTTTAATGTGTGTCAGGCAGTCAGCCAGGTATTAGAGTCTCAGAGAAACAGAGACAAACAAGACTTAGCCTATGACCCTATAGCTTTCCATTTGGATGGAAGAGCAATGTATTTAAGAGGGAACGGCATAAAATGAAAAGAAGCAAATAAAAGACTAGCCAGTAAAATCAACTTATTTATTCCAGCGAGATCTGTGTGTGGGCATAGCACATTGCTACCTTATCTACTAATGAGCCCTTTGGTGCCCAAAGGCAGAAGGCCATCTGTGGTTATTTGTTCGACTTTAAGTTAAATGAAGGACAAGTGGAACTCTATAAATATTCTCAGGGTACATGGTATTGTGAACTAGAATGATCCTTCAGATGAAATACAAGTTTCTAGCCCTTCCTTGAGATATGGATATTGGCAATGAGTTTTATTCCTTAGTGAACTCTAAATATTTAGAAAATAAACCCATACTAAACACAAGCTTTATTCCATAGGAACAGGTTTATAAAACCAGGCAGGCACCTTTGAGCACTGGGGTATAGTCATGATATATTTTTTCTTTCCATTCTTTATTATCAATGGTCTCCAGCAATAAATGTATAGAATAGATGACCTGTAAAAGGAAAACAATATGGATTATGAATCAGAACAGCCAGAATTTCAAACAGCTTCCTAGACTCTACATGGGTAGCACATATAAAGTTATTTTTTCTTTGTCTATTTAATTTACTTTCATATAAACACGATGTATAAGTTAATATGTATGATATATATGAAAGTTAACATGATAGAATATATAGGCAAACACATAGACACATACTTTTTGAGGATTTCATACATGAGCACTGTATTTACATTTCTCCCTTTTTTTCCTTCCACACTACTCTCATTTCTACCCAATCTTCAAATGCATGGCCTCTTGGTCTTTATTTTTGTTATTTATTTTGAATCAATAGTGCTTATAGTTACCTCAAGGTAGCACCAAAATGTGTCAATGTTGCATTAAGGAATAAAACAAAGACTTCTTCTTGAAGTAGTTTAGGACAAGATGAGCCCAAATGTGAATTTCCCACTTCTCACCCTGTGTGTTTGTTCTTTCAGTCTGAAGTTGATGCTCTGTGGCCTAATTGTCTGTGGTGTGTGTCTTATCTGTCCCTGTTTCTTGTCTGTCTTTAACAAGGCACTTTTCTCTGTGTTTGCTTAACAGCACAACACATGTGGTATAGAAATGAAAGAGGAGTATATATTTTACAGAAATATTTAGTGGAGTTGCTTTACTGACTTAAGCTGACCCAAAAGAGTACTCAAAAGAGGTAACAGATGGTAGAAACCTATATTCACTTTCTGTTTCCAACACTTATGGGATATTTGTTTTGCTTAAGTTTTTTTTTTTTTAACCTGTCGGCTACTTTCAGCAAATAATTACAGCAAGCACATATACATAAATTATTCAAGGTCAGGGAAATGGAAAATACATAGTTTAATACTGAAGCTATGCATTTATCTTGGAGTACAAATACTGATCACATAGGGAATGCAAAGGAAAGTAAAGTTGGTGAAAATAGTTTCTTAAAGACAGTTTGAACTTGACCTTAGCCCAACCAAGCCCCATTTACCCTGATCTCTCTGGGCCTGCTTCTGCTTGGAGTAGACCTGCCCAGCCAGGGAGAAGCTCCCTGAGTCTGGAAACACCTCACTCTTCCTTCCTGCTCCACCGACCTGACCACCACCGAGGCCTAACCCCTTGGGAGTGAGGAGGCTACCAGGAGAGGCAAAACCATCCAGAGCTTCGGACATTGAAGTCCTGGCCAACACACACACCCAGGTCACAAGAGGAGTTAGAGAGACCCCACCTGTACCAACTGGAAGAAGATATGGGAAGAAGACATAATAAGAACTCACTCAACAACAGAAAGACCAATATGACACCACCAGAATCTAGGGACTCCATACCAGCAAGATCTGAAAAGCTAGACACAAAAGATGAAGAAGAGATGGACCTTAAAAATTATCTCGGGAAGATGATAGAGACCTTCAAAGAGAAAACAAGAAAATCCCTTAAGTTACATGAAATGGAGGAAAAGAAAAACCAAAAAATTCAAGAAATAAACAAATCTCTTAAAGAATCTAAAGAAACCCAAGAAAAAAACAACCAAACAAGTGAAAGCACATGAAACAGTTCAAGGCATGAAAGTTGCAATAGACACAACAAAGAAAACAAAGAATGAGGTGATGCTGGAAATGGAAAGGCTGGATAAATAACCAGGAACTAAAGATGTGAGTATAACTAATAGAATTCAAGAGATGGAAGGGAGAATCTCAGTTATTGAAGACTCACTAGAGGATATACATTCACCGACCAAAGAAAATCTCAAGTCCAACAAATCCCTAACACAAAATATCCAGAAAGTATGGGACACCGTGAAAAGACCAAACTTAAGAATAATAGGTATAGAAGAAGGTGAAGAAA
This sequence comes from Cricetulus griseus, assembly GCF_003668045.3. NCBI lineage: Eukaryota > Metazoa > Chordata > Mammalia > Rodentia > Cricetidae > Cricetulus > Cricetulus griseus. The sequence goes on along the minus strand of NC_048599.1, from coordinate 81,261,390 downwards.
TACTGCTCAAAGGTATAGAAAACATATTCAACATATCATAGAAGAAAACTTCCCCAACCTACAGAAGGATATGTCTATGAAAGTACAAGAAGCTTACAGAACACCAAACAGACTGTACCACAAAAACAAATCCCCCGACACATAATAATCAAAACACCAAATCTACAGAATAAAGAGAAAATATTAAGAGCAGCAAAGGAAAAAGGCCAAGTAACATATAAAGGCAGAGCTATCAGAATCACATCCAACTTCTCAATGGGAACTCTGAAAGCCAGAAGGTATTGGATAGATATCCTACAAGCACTAAGGGAGCATGGATGTCAACCCAGACTACTGTACTCAGCAAAACTTTCAATCATGATAGATGGAGAAAACAAGATATTCCATGACAAGAACAGATTTAAACAATACATGTCCACAAATCCAGCACAACAGAAGGTTCTGAAAGGAAAACTCCAACCCAATGAACATAACTACACTCACAAAAAACATAGGCAATAGATAATCCAATTTTATGAAACATGAAAAGAAACAGGAGGCCGAAATCCACACACAATGACACCACTGACAATAAATCCAAAACAAACAAGAACCAACAATCAATGGACATTAACATCCCTAAATGTCAATGGTCTTAACTTACCCATAAAAAGATATAGGCTAACAGAATGGATACGAAGACAGAATCCATCCTTCTGCTGTTTACAAGAAACACATCAACTTCAAAGACAGGCATTACCTCAGAGTAAAGGGTTGGGAAAAGATTTTCCAATCAAATGGGCCCAAGAAACAAGCTGGTGTAGCAATCCTAATATCTAACAAATAGACTTCAAACTAAAATCAATCAAAAGAGATGAAGAAGGCATTTCATACTCATCACATGAAAAGTCCATCAAGATGAAATCTCAATCCTGAACATTTATGCCCCAAATATGAAGGCAGCCACATTTTTAAAAGAAACATTGATAAAGCACAAGCCACATTTAAAACCACACACACTTATAGTAGGAAACTTCAACACCCCCTTTCACCATTAGACAGGACCAGCAGACAGAAACTTAACAAAGAAACACAGTATCTGACAGAAATTATGACCCAACTGGGTTTAACAGATATCTATAGAACATTCCATCCAAACACAAAAGAATATACCTTCTTCTCAGTGCCACATGGAACCTTCTCTAAAATTGACCACAAAGTTGGCAGCAAAGCAAACCTCCACAGTTACAAAAGAATTGAAATAACCCCCTGTATCTTATCAAATCACCATGCTTTAAAGCCAGAATTCAACAGCAATACAAATTGCAGAAAACCTACATACTCAACTTTATATGGAAAAATAAAAACCCAGGATAGCCAAAACAACTCTGTACAATAAAAGATCTTCTGGAGGCAATACCATTCCTGACTTCAAGCTCTATTATAGAGCCATAGTACTGAAAACAATTTGGTATTGGCACAAAAATAGACAGATAGACCAATTGAATCAAATTGGAAACCTGATATTTACCCACACACCTACAAACACTTTATTTTTTACAAAGATGCTAAAACTATACAATGGAAAAAAACATAGCATGTTCAACAAATGGTGCTAGTACAATTGGATTCAGACATGCAGAAGATTGCAGATAGATCCATACCTGTCACCATGCACAAAATTTAAGTGCAAATGGATCAAAGATCTCACCGTAAATCCCGCCACACTGAATCTTCTAGAAGAGAAAGGGGAGTTACCTTTGAACAAATTGGCACAGGAGACCACTTCCTGAACATTACACCTGTAGCACAAACACTGAGGTCTGCAATTAATAAATGGAACCTCCTGAAACTGAGAAGCTTCTGCAAGTCAAAGGACACAGTCAGTAAGACAAAACAACCGCCCACAGAATGGGAAAACATCTTCACCGACTCCATATCCGACAAAGGGCTGATCTCCAAAATATACAAGAATCTCAAGAAGCTAACCACCAAAACACCAAACAATGAAATTAAAAAGTGGGGTGCAGAACTAAATAGAGAATTCTCAACAGAGGTATCTGAACTGGCTGAAAGACACTTAAGAAAATGCTCAAAATCCTTGGCAATCAGAGAAATGCAACTCAAAACAACTCTGAGATACCACCTCACACCTGTCAGAATGTCTAAAATAAAAAATACCAATGACAATCTATGCTGGAGAGGACATGGAGTAAAAGGAACACTCCTCCATTGCTGGTGGGATTGAGAACTTGTCAGACCACTCTGGAAATCAGTATGGCAGTTGCTCAGAAAAATGGAAATCAGTCTACCTCAAGATCCAGCCATTCCTCTCTTGGGTATATACCCAAATAGTGCATGTTCATACAACAAGGACATATGTTCAACCATGTTCATAGCAGCATTGTTTGTAATAGCCAGAACCTGGAAGCAGCCTAGATGCCCCTCAATTGAAGAATGGATAGAGAAAATGTGGTACATTTACACAATTGTGTACTTATATACTCAGCAGAAAAAAAGCAATGGAATCTTGAAGTTCAAGGCAAATGGATGGAACTAGAAGAAACCATCCTGAGTGAGGTAACCCAGTCACAAAAGGACAAACATGGTATGTACTCACTCATATATGAACTTTAGACATAGAGCAAATGATTACCAGCCTATAATCTTCTTCATCAAAGAAACGATAAATGAGTGGACCCCAGGAATGGGAAGGGGCAGGAACTCCTGAGCTAATTGGGAACATGAGGGTAGGGGAGAGGGAGCTGCCAGAATGAAAGCACGAGGAGAGGAGTGGAGGAGAGGAAATGGAGGAGCAGAAATATTGAGTTGGGGGAAGAATAGAGGAGAGAAAGCAGGATGAGAGATACCATATTAGAGGGAGCCAATATAGGTCCAAGGAGAGATCTGGCGCTAAGGAGATTTCCAGAGACCTACTGGGATGACAGGTACTGACAATCCAGGCAATGGTGGAGAGGATAACCTAACCGCCCTTCCCCTAAAATGGGATCGATGACTACTTTTTATGCCATCCTAGAGCCCTCATCCAGTGGCTGATCGAAGCAGAGACAGACATCCACAGATGTACACTGAACTGAACTCTGGAACTTAGTTGAAGAGAGGCAGGAATGAAGATTGAGGGGTTCTGTACCTGGTTGGAGAAACCCACAGAAACAGCTGGCCTGTAAAAGGGGGAGCACATTGACCCCAGACGCTGCCTGGGAGGCCAGTACAAGACTAATCCAGACCCCTGAACATGGATGTCAATGAGGAGGCCTCTGCACTCCAGGTGGCCCCTGGTAATGGATTCCTATTTTTCCCTGGTGTAGGAGAGGACTTTGGGAGCCCATCCCACATGAAGGGATGCACTCTTGCCCTGGACACATGGGAAAGGGCCCAGGCCCAGCCCCGAATGATGTGGTGGACTTTGTGGAGCCTTGGTTGAGGGCCCTGCCCTGCCTTGGGAGTGGAGGGTGGATGGGATGGGGGTAGGTCAGGGGTGGGAGTGGAGGGATGGGGGTGAGGGGTGGGAGAAGGGATTGACATGTGAAACAAGCTTGTTCCTAATTTAAACTAATAACAAAAAAGTTTTTTAAAAAAGACAGTTTGAACTCAAACTCAGTACATACTAGAAGAATAGTTTGAATACATATTTTTAAAAGATCTTTAGGCATTGTTAATTTAGTTGTAAGGTCTGGTAAATTTGTCAAAAACAAGGTCTAGCTTCAGAAGAAAATATTACACACACACACACACACACACACACACACACACACACACACACAAATACACACACAATTTATAAAGACAACCTTCTCAGTTCATTTAGTGTTGCTTGTATATGTATCTGTTCAGGGTTGACCTCTTTTTTTGTTGTTGATTTTTTTGAGATAGAGTTTCTCTGTGTAGCTTTCCAGACTAGGCTGGCCTTGAACTCACAGAGATCTGCCTGCCTCTGCCTCCTGAAGACTGGGATTAAAGGTGTGTGCCACCACTCCCCGGCAGGGTTGGCCTCTTTTATCAGGAGGCTTGTGCCTCTCAGAAGCCATTAATTGCCTGTAGTTCTTTATTAGAGATGAGGCCTTGTAAGATTTAGGTTCTTTCTGTTTTCAACTAAAGATGTAGTTGCATCCCCAGTTTTGGGGGGAGAAATTAGTTGAAATGATGTAAAGAATTTCCAATTGAATTTCATAGGATCTATATAAATGTGTAACTTTCCCTAAGATGCCTTGGCAAGATTATATGAGTATTGGTGCTTGAAACATGACATTCATTTTCACACAGTCTGGAAGTTCTGAGTTCACTCTGAAGTTGGTGGTGAAGTACCAGACACAAGAAACTCATTGATTTTTGGGTTGGGTATACCCAAAGAATCCCAAAACATTATAGGCTATTGGTATTACTCTTGATTGACACCCATAAGCTGAAGTTTAGTCTCTACTGCTGAAGACACCATGCAGTTTGACACAGAATTCAGAGCAACTGAGCTAGCACTGATCTGAAAGCTTTGTCCCTGAGGACTAAGTTTCACAATATGTAAGGTGATATGCAACCTGCCAAGGGAGGGAAACAATCATAGTCCTACCCAGAAGTAAAATGTCAATAACATGGCTGCCTAAACAATACCTGAACAATTCCAACAGTTGCCATCCAGTGTAGATCAGGGAACTCTCATGGAGCCCTTTCCCTAGAAAAAGATGTGCAGGCAATTAATATTTGAGAGAGGGAGAATTAATCGTTCCCAGAGATGAGCTCTCTAGGTGATAGAGAGCCCTAGAAAAACACACAAACAGGGTAGCACTTAATGGACACAGAATGTTTTTATTTATGTATATAGTTATCTATCTATCTATCCATATATATATATATATATATATATATATATATATATATATATATATGTATGTATTATATATATGTGTGTGTGTGTTGTGTGTGTGTGGTGTGTGTGTGTGTGTGTGTGTGTGTGTGTGTGTGTGTGCGCGCGCTCGTGAGTGTGTGTGTGCCTGTCTGTCTGTCTGTCTGTCTGTATAAACATCAGGAGACTATGAATTTGGGAGGTAGTGGAGGAGCAGGGTTGGATAAGAGTGAGGAGTTGGAGGAAGAAAACCATGCAATTATATCTTAATTAACAATTTTAAGTTCCTACATTTTCCCAACTTGTTTTCACTTGGTTCCTCTACCATGTATACCTACAGTCTCTCATCTCATAAGGACACTTACCATATTGAACTATGAATTACCAGTGACCTCATTGTAACTTAATTATCTCATTAAGGAACACAGTTGAACAGTCATATTGTAAGAAACTGAGTATTGTAATTTCACTATAAAAAAATTGAGGGAGTCACCTCTTAAAATATGTGCCTCTTTTCTCATTTCTTCAGTTGCTATTTTTGGTAGAATTTTGATAAATAAATTGAAATCTGGTAACAAATGGAATTTTACCCAGATTTCTAAGCCAAGAGACAATATAGACATGACTTGGCATCATGAATATTTTTTCTTCATGATCAGCATTTACTCTTATCTGCAAATTGGGTCTAATACACATACATTGTAACAGTTTATACCTGATAATAACTCTTTTTAAATGCTTATTTGTTCATAGCCAAACTTTAAAGTGGAATGAAATTGTGGTTCATGGGCTACTTTCAGCTCATTTTACTACTGTTAAAACTCAATTCCTTCTAGCATGCTGTATAAACCAGAAACAGGTGTAATAAAACTAAGTATATAGACGTGCCATACTGCAGAACTTACTGATTGACCTAGGCAAGCTCAGACAGGTGCAATATTACCACCATCACATTGTGTGCATAGGAAAATTGACATAAAGAACAGCTCAATGGAAGAGATAGAGTCTGTAGTGAAGAGTTTATAGCACTTGTCATAATGGATTTGTCAGGAGGAAAAAAATGTTTACAGTTCATTGCAGAATATAAAATGTTTGCTAAATCAGCAGCAAAAATCAGAGCTCAGATAAATTTGTAGCAAGGGTGGCAACAAAACACTACATAACATAAATACACCCAGCAGGAGAGTAGGATAGGGAGGTGGGCAGAAACTACTTAGTTCATAGAAGGATTTGATTTATGTCATAAATAAATATAAGAAGTATTATGACTATTAGTGCATTAGAATGTTAACACAAATCAAGATGCCCAGTGTTGAGCCAGAATGCCTTCACAGAAACAAACTCTGTGGACACCAGGTGAGTTGCTGCTGCATCTCACCTCACTGTCTTTAAGTCTTGGAGTTTTTTTTTTATGTGGGCCAGAAATGTTATTCTAGTGCGTGGTACACACAGGTCAAGTTAGAGGAGGATTTCTAGGAATCATTGCTTGCTTGGCCTTTGACTCAGCTTCTTCTAAATTAGCAGGGACTTCTAGTTATGAGGTTTAGAAAATGATGGTTGTGTCTCAAAGAAATGTTAATGGTTCTTGAAGAAGCAACTGTGAATGACAAACTTCAAAATATGTTTAAGGGACTACGAGGCATTGCAGTGAATATTCTGTAAGTTATGTTCTTAGGTGACTCACTCTTACTACCAGTAGTAATTAAGAACAGGGGCAATCTACACACTCAAATGAGATAAATCAGACATATTCTGCTGACTTCAGAATTGCTCTTAAAGGACATAGACTCTTACTTCATTTGCTGTTTGTTTTCTGGAATACTGCATGCCCTGTAAGCAAGCACAGCCCCTCCGTACCCCCTTACCCCCTCCACCCCGACCCAGGGTGAACACAAGGATTCCTCCCCATACCTTTACAGAAATGCCCACTCCCTGACTTGGCCCTCCTTTCCTGTGTACTCTTGAGAACACTTCTCACTGTCTAAAGATTTAAATCGTTGTTTCACTGATTCACTTTCCAACATTACCACTTCCAAGGGGACTAATGATGTTAATGCCCATGTAGCTGTTGCATTTGCTACCATGGGCTCTGATAATTTGTCTTCCCTGAACCAATAATAATGGCCTCTGCCCTTCACTGCTACAATTGCACTGCACGACTTGTTATATATCAATGCAATTCGTCCTCAATCCATACTTTATACATGACTTAAATTTTTAGTTTATCATCTCCTATTTTCCCCAATTCACTCCTTATATTAAACACCTGACTCTAACAGACTTTTCAGCCAGCCTGGGCCTTAAGTCACTCTATGTATGTCCCACCTCCTCTTCCCTCCACATTCTTAGTTCTTTGTATTGTTCTGTTGCCCTGAAAATACAGAAAATGTGGAAAGTATTTCTATAAATTGCACCCAGCTACCTGCTTGCTCCCCCATAAATTTTTTCTTGCTTCCTTTTGATATAGGAAAAGTTTGTAGTGTTCTCAGGTGTTGTCAATTCCATGTTTATTGTATTGGACTCATGTTACCTAAGAGCTGTTAATTCTCTTTTCCCCATTATTATTAGTTTATATTTTCTCATGCTTTCACGTTTCATGAAATCACCCATCTTCACCAACAATAAAAGAATCCTCTTTGTTGAAGGCAATCAATCTCTCCAGTCATTGTTAGACTATTTCTGCATTACACCACAAATCTTTCACTATAAATGTTACCATTAACTTGTGACTAAATCCAGCAGTTCTCATTTCAGTCGTACTCTAGTCATTTTTTTGTCAGATTTTATTGCAATTGATTGCTACTTACTTAAATGTTAATCTGCCCTTCCGTTTTCCTGTAGGGCATTAGAGACTCAAGTCTCTTTGAAATTGTGCTAGTCTTTTTGTTTTGGTGTCCTTTGCAATTTCTCTCTTTTTTTATGTGACAACTCCATTCACAGTATTATTTTTATATGTTCACTCAGAGTCATTGTTCTCATGGAGGCTAATGGATTTCAGCACACCCTATCTGTTGGTGGTTAATAATATATATATATATATATATATATATATATATTATTATATCTATTTTCATAACTGTCAGTCCTGAAATTCAGATTCTTCTATTAGATATAATACACAGCTTTTCCACTTTCCATATGGACATTTAAAATTAAATTTGATGTACCCCCTAGAACGTGTGTGTGTGTGTGCGTGTGTGTGTGTGTGTGTGTGTGTGTGAAAGAGAGAGAGAGAGAGAGAGAGAGAGAGAGAGAGATCAGAACCATGCAAAGCTCCCATTCTCATTAGACTAAAAATACCACCCTTTTAAATATTATTATGAAAATACAAGAAAATTAGTATCAATGAACTTTCCTTTAGTTTCTGGAACCACTGATGACTCAAAATTTTCTCAAATCTCCTACCTCACTAACTCATAGTATTTAAAGGACTATAACTCTATGACATAATTGAAACTATAAACAATATTATCTCAAAGACCAAACAAGTGAACATTAGTTTTGAGATTGTTTATCACGAAATAACTTACCAGTATATTTAGAATACAGTGGCAGAAAGTGTAAAAGTTAAAGGGTCCCCACAGCTTATGGCTTCCCTCAGTTGATATCAACTTTTCTGTTCTTCTGTGTCTCTTATGGTCTTGTATATTGTGAATAAGAATGATATGGCAGTTTTCAGAATTGCTCCTATGAGTTACTAAATCACCTATGTGCTCTTGCAATTAGTCATATTAAATCATATCCAATACTTTATTAAAGCTGAGTAAACACAATACTAAGTGGAAATTATTATAGACAAATATTTGACAATCAATCTGAAACCAAACCCAAGGCTGCTGGACAATTTGTGTAGTCATCCAGAATCCTATGTATACCTATAATATATAAACACATTTCCATCAGCCAATATTACATATCAGTTGTATCTTCAAAATCAATTCCTGATAAGTTAAAATGTCACCCATTTGTTCTGTCCCCATTTTACTTTAGCCATTGAAAGATGATGCTGAATAGCCTTCTGTTACTTCTTTGTTCACCCACCTTGTTTCAAGACTCTGATGAAATGCAGAAGCAACATTTCTTTTTTTCTGTTTTTTATCTTTTATATATTTGAATTACCAACAAGATTGAATTACATGACAATCCCAGTTCCCTTCTCCCTCCTTTCCTCCCCTACAACCCCCCAACTAAAATCCTACCTATCATATGTCCTTTCTTCTAATCTACACTTGACTCAAACTTTCTGCTTCCTCATGACCTCTGCATCCTTCCTTTTCTTCCCTTCTCACTCTGGTAGCTTCCTCCCCCCTCTTCCCATGTTCTCAATTTACTCAGGGGATGGTGACACTTTCCCCTTCTTCAAGGGACAAAGTTTGTCTCTTTTAGGGTCTTCATAGAGTAAGGGATTACCATCCTACAATCCACACTGCCAGAGAAACCAGAAGCAGCATTTCTATCTGTGAAGCAATTCAATGAACATCTATTAAGAGCAATGTTATACCAGTGGTCTTTTGACATATGGGAAAGACAAACAAAAATCTCCTAGAATTCTATTATAGCCATTTACAAAATTGCTTGGGCAATGAGGGAAAAGTAAATTGTAGATTAGATAAATTTAAAAATTAAAAATCTTGCAGTTTTAAAAATCATTTATATGTATGTCTGTGTTTGGGCTTATGTGTTTGAACAAGATGTGTGTCACATCTGCAGAGACAAATATGGAGTAAGACCTTCTGTAGCTGGAATTGCAGGTACTTGTACTTGTGAGCTGTCTAGTGTGGTTGTTGTGAACTGTACTTGGTCAATTACATCAGACACTCTACTACAAATTGATGAGTTCTCTCTTTCCAACTTCAAGAGTTTGGTGACATATTTTTAGAAATTTTCAGCCACATAAAATCTTGTCAACTGAAACAAAAGCCCTACTTTGCAGTGATAAAGAAGAATTATATAAGACCCATGTAGGTGAAACTGTCCTGTAACTTTCTAAGTATCAAATAACTAAGGGTAAAATTGGTTACTTTTGCTACATGTGAATTTCATGAATAGTGGTACTCAGAATGTAGATGCTAAGATAGAGGTTAGAGGTTAGCTTTCTTTATATAAATCATCACACACACACACACACACACACACACACACACACACACACACACACACACACACACACACACATACACTTGACTATTGCCTACCAGAAATGGGACACAGGAGCAACTAGAGCAATTATTGCATTGAAGTCCAACTTGTTGAACTGATGGGTTTTTACTGAATTCTAAGCAACTGTATCTGCCAGAAGTTATTTAAAGGAGCAGGGAAAATGCAGCTTGAATATAGTTGCGTCACCTTAAAGCCTACTCCAAGACAGGGGAGTATTAAAGAAACCTGCATCCCTGGAACTCTGCAGGATTTGCAGGCAGCTTCATCCGTCTGGAAAATTTTGTCCCATAGTCACCTAGAGTTTCATCTTAGTTATTTACTGCTTCTAGAAGGCTTAAGAAGTATCTTCATAAAACTTGTAAATTTCAATCTTCCCTGACATGAGAAGGCTGTCAAGTTCCCATGCCTTATGTCTGTATCCCTTCCTCCGGGAGAAAGATTTCAAGTTGGAATAAACTACTGTAGAACATTGTGTGGTAAGAATCACCCTCTTTCAGCTGAGCATTCATAGAAGTAGAAAGAACAAAACAAGGTTGAACAAAAGAAAAGTTATTTTGACCTACAGAAGTCTATGGGAACTCTGGTTCTTAAGCGCTCCTTGATATTATTCCTTGTTGTGAAAAGTGCCAAGCTCCTGTATTCTCTCACCTGTCAGTCATATAGCCTCCTTTGGAAGTGGATCTGACATTAATTTAACCAGAGTTTTGCAGATGAGGCATTCACTGAAGATAATGACAGCTAAGGCTGGATGCTGCTGGCTGCACTTCCAGAAGCTGGAGCAAAAATCAGACAGGAAATCTAGATGTCACATCAAATTGATCCCTACAAGTCCTAATCGATTTAGAGAAAGTGAAGACCTCTATTCTTTTGTTCAGTCAGTCAAGAAAAATATGTTGAGGATCACATTATGGTCAACTTTGATGATAAAATGAGGAATGGGACTTGGTCCTTGAACTTGCTTAGTTGATAGAAATGGCAGAATATTTGCGTACACAAGAGTAAGGATGTTATTCTGAGTGCCAATTGAGAAATGAGAAAATGCTGTACATGCACAAAGAACAGAACAAACACCTCTGCTTGGAATTTAGGGAACAATTTACCTTGGCTGCCCCATTCATTTATGTCTAAGTAGCTGAGCTGTTGCTACAGACAACTACAAAGAAGCTCCTTGTCAAATACATCATTTCCAATGGATGCACATTACAACATTTAAACTGTTGGTTAGGGAAAGGCTTTGTCTCTAAATGAACGCATATCCCAAAATATCCATTTAGGTTACAAAATATAGCAAATGAAGTCTCTGCTTCAAAAATTGTGAGTATTTAGGTGTGCATGTTGAGGTATAAAGATTCCTTGACTTGAGAAAAGTTTGTGTCTCAAGACAAGAACTCATAGGAAAATTATAATGAGGGAAAAATGAAGAACCAGTAAAATTTACTGTGAAACTTGTGCAACAGTGTAACCACATAAAAGTAATGAAGAAAATCCTTGTTGGTATTTAGTAGTAAAAGGTACATAATCTCAAAGAAAAGCTAATGTATGTGACGACCCACTGTGACAGTGATAACTGTTTATATCTTTTTCACCATCTTTAGAAGCATGAGTCATTCACAAATGATGTGAATGTGTTGTGGAATAATCTCTTTGTATATTATGAAGATGTGTCACTATGGATAGTTTAATGAAGAGCCAAAAACTAATAGCTAGGCAGGATTTCCAGGCACAGAGAACAGTAAGAAGAAATAGAAGGGTGGAGTCACAAGGAAACATAGAAGAAGCATGACATGTAGGAGATGAGGTAACAAGTCATGAGCCACATGGCAGGACACAAATTAACTGAAATGTGTTAATTTAAGTTGTAAGAGCTACTTAGAAACAAGCCTAAGCTATCAGCTGAGATTTCATAATTAATAAGTCTCCATGTGTTTATGTGAGAGCTGGCTGGCAGGACAGAGAAAGTCTCAATGCAAATGGCATCCAATGTTAACACATGCATTTTCACATAAGAGCTGAGAAAGATTTTTAAAAAGGCTCCAATCAGCCTGGCAGTGGTGGCACATGCCTTTAATCCCAGCACTCAGAAGGCAGAGGCAAAGGATCTCTGTGAGTTCCAGGCCAGCCTGGTCTACAGAGTGAGTGCCAGGATAGGCTCCAAAGCTGCACAAAGAAACCCTGTCTCGGGCGGGGGGGGGGGGAATAAAAAGGTTCCAATCACACAAAACTGAGCCAAAGTGGTTTCCTAGTCCCTCATGCTGTGGTACAGAAATAAGTATCTTAGCCACTACCTACATTCTTGAGACACCAGCATGCCATTAGCTCATCTGTATGGTGCTTTAAGATTTTGCTCATGCAGACAGAAAAGGTTACAGATATGCAGTAAAATAAGTTCAGATGGATTAAAACCTCTAATCAGGTTACAGTGTATTTAAAAATGCGTATAGGCTTAAGAAAGAGAAAATGGATATAGATGGTACTAAAAAGTTTTTTAAAAAGTTTTATGTTCTAGACTAACAAAAGTAAAAAGTTTATAAATAATTAAAAAAGAATAAGCCACATTGAGATGGGAAATACAGAGTGAGTCTGGATCCTGTATGTTATTGTATTGACTTTAAATTTTTGATGGCCATTGAGCAAACAATAGGTGCTGAGAGACATTGGATTATAAAATCTACTAAATTAAACCAACCCATATATTTTTTTTTAAAAAAAAAATGTCTTAACTTCCAAAAGGAAGTAAAAAATATGTTATGTTGGAGAAGAGTTTGGGCCTTTGTTTCCAAAGAAACTGAAAGGCTGTAGGTTCATTCAAGGTTGATAGAAATCTGACTTGACAGGGGGAGATCCTCTGAAAATCCTGGCTACAGACATAAAGAAATAAACTTAGAAAAACTACAAGACAGGTGATATATATATTTTACATGATCAAACATAAAACTACAATAACAAAAACAGCGTGCTTGGTTAGCTTGTGTACAACTCATAGTCCATACATGTATTAATGCACATATTTATTTTCCCTTTGAAATCTTATATTTTTTCAGAACAACAGAACCAGAGAAGAATGAAAATGGATGGCCTAGGTAATCCAGCCTCTCAGAGTGCCTCTGTTCAGTTTCCTCAGATTTCTGCATCTAAAACAGCTTCAAGAGTCATGACTTGGATGTTCTAGCCTCACAGACTATTCTAGCCATGACTTTACTATTGTTTTATTTTTCTTGTGGTCCCTCAAAGATGCCAGTGCCAGTGTCCCAGACAATAGGAAGCAGTCTAGAGAACACTACACCACCATCCCATGATATGGGGTGGATGTTTTTTGGTCATTTTGTGGTTGTGGATGTTTGTCATTGTTGGGGGGGGGGGGAGATGGTTACAAGTTTTTATTGGTTATAGTCACAAAAACTGAACAAAAGAAATTAAATTCAGGGATCTCTTTCTGGAAAGAAAAATGGGAATATAGAAATGATAGGATAAAAGAGAAGATTATTGGATCTAATTTTAAGCTCAAAAAATTAATAATCTCAAATATTTTACATTGGTATGGATTTTTGCATATTGATAATATTTAAGTTTGTTTTTGTGATACTGTATATATGTTTCTACTCTTGTTAAGATATTTTTGTATATTGATACAAATTTATGGTTACTTTGTTATACTTTATTATATGCCTCTATTTCTTGTTTAAGGCATTATAACTAAGCCGTTCATTAAAAAATGCCATGAAAAGTTATAGCCCCTGAAAGCTATTTAGTAGAATAAAGAAATATAGGTTACTAGGTAGCCATATAGAACAATCAAACCTAAAGTCATTTTACGTATATTTTAAAGGTTAATCAAAACATATTTTAAGTAGGTATATGATCTTTAAATACTTTGGAGACCCTTAGAATATGGATTTTAATGTTTTAATAACATAGGGCTTTTCATGCCACTGAGACACATCCTCTACTGGCAGCAACAATCTATTCATAAAAGAATGATGGGTATCAAAGAACCTCCATATGGAGGTTGCTTTTTTATGGCAAAAGCTAGCTACTTGACCAGAAACTGCCCTTGCCTCAACTATGCTGCTCAAACTATGCTGTCCAAACCAGACACAAAGGAAAGTGACTGTCAAACTTTGCTAAAAGGGTGGAACAGTCCTTCAAAAATCCCTGCTTCACAGAAAAGCTTCACAGAAATTCTGTCAAATATTCTAGGCCTGTAGGCCAAAGACGGATGCCCCTAAATTGTACAGGAACTCTGGGGTGACTGTCTAAGCATCCATATGTTCTGTTATTTCACAGTTGTGGAAGTTGCTTGCTATACACTTTCTGATTACACAGGTAATATTATATCCTCAAGTCTGTGATATACTCAAAGATCAGATAGTTATAGTTACAGTTTTCCTTAGACATGATAGAAAGTAAATAGGTACAAAACTTTGATTCTTCTAGAGAGGATAGATAATGTAATATTTTCTCTAAATTTATATACTAATACAATGGACATTGTAAATATAATTCTTACCTGAAATTGTTGTTATCGTATACAGTTTTTCTATGTTAGAGTTAAAAAACTTTCCATTTTATTTAGACAAAGGAGGAAAATGTTGCAGAATAATATTTTTGTACCCTGTGAAGATGTGTAAGTCTGAATAGTTTGTGAAAGATCTGAGTGACAGAATTTCCAGGCACAGAGGATGCTGGGAAGATGAATGACAGAGTTATGAGGAGGTATGTAAGAAGCATGACATGTAGGAGATGAGGTGACAAGCCATGAGCCTTGTGGCAGCATGTAAATTAATAGAAATGGGTTAATTTAAGTTACAAGTGTTAGTTAGAAACAAGCCTAAGCTTTCAGCTGAGCTTTCATAAGTAATAATAAATCTCTGAGTGGTTATTTATGAGCTGGCTGGCAGGACAGAGAAAGACTCGCTACCTGAACTACTACTCTGCATTAATCACTGATGTCAATAAATAGCTTAAAATTTCTATGGTACCTTGAAATACAAGGTTAAAGAGTAGGAAATACAAGCACACATCGGTAAACTAAAGCTTGCTTTGGCTGTGGACTCTCAGAATTTAAACTGTAGAAAATCTGATCAAAGGTATCTGTAATCATTCTTGAAACTCTTTAAGCTTTAGTTTTCTTCCACTGATGTACAGTGGAAGGGGAGGTCTGGAGAGATGTCAGTTGGTAAAATGCTGCTGGTCAAGCACAGGAACCTGAGGTCAGATACCCAGCATGCACATAAAAAGTAAAAAACATTGGCACACATTTATAATCCCAGTTCTGTACAGACACAGATAAGGAGGTCCAGAGGGCTTTCTGGCCAACCAAATAGCCAAATTGGTGAGCTTCACATTCAGTGAGAAACCTCGTGTCTGATAACAAGGTAAAGACCGAGTGAGGAACACACCTTATGTCAACCTCTAGCTTCCACATTCATGTTCACAAATGTGTGCATGTATCTGTACATACATAAATGAACATGCACAAACATATACACACAAAAGAAAGAGCAAATAGCTCATCTAAAATGTTGCAACGTTTAGATAAATTAACTAACAGTAAGTGGATGACTTCATAATTTCTTGCAATTATCAGTTCCTTTGCTCTTCCATGTCCCAAAAACACTTTATAAAACAATTACAACTGGAGATCATAATGTTTAATAGAATCAGCTCCACCAGTGAAAGAAAACATCACTTTTATGTTAAGAAAAGTTAATGTCAATTCTTATTATTTGAATAACTATAATAAATACCAAATTCATAATGACTCATGCTATCATGTTCACAGGGGCATGAGAATATAGTTTCTTGTATAAACCAAAACCTTCTGAGGCTCTGCTAAAGAACAAGAGGACAACAAGCATGACCACATGAAGCCTTGCATTTTACTTTTTTATGATCCCTGCTGTATGACCCTAAATAACCTTGTAAGGGAAGGGTGATTGTGTAACCTCTCTGAAGCTCTATCCATATAAAACTGGAATTAAATATCGCAAATCCACAGGGACTTTATAAGGTTTAAACAGAATAATATTCCTTAAGTCCTAGACATAATAGATGTATCAGTCTGTCATTAAGTTGTGTAGAGTACATGGGTTTTCTTACATGATGCTCTAGAGATTTCACAATTTAAACTTTAATCTCAGTGACTGTGTAGCTCATTTTCATATTCTGTCATGAAATTTTAAAAATAATTTCTCTAATGGTACCACTTTCCTGAAGAACCAGTTGTAATATGCCATAGTAAATTCTGTATCTACTTACTAAACTACATCGGTGTCTTTATAATAATAAGATTTTTTTAAACTTACAATTTCAGATATTATACAGAACCCTATAAGTACTTCCCCTGCTCATTCTATGTCACAGATGAGGAGAATATGCTGGGAAAAGACTCAGATCCCAGGACTTAGGCACTCTTTCAGTATTTACAGCCCATGAACAAGGTATGCCTGACATCAGGTCATGGTAAATTTAAAATCCATTTTAGTATATAATATAACATATGTTATTATTAATTGTTCTACTGTAAAAAAATTCATCTATATTGTGACTTTGAAACACTTGCATGTAAGACTATAAATTTAACCGTGTGACTTTAACAAAGTTCAATCTTTACATTTTCTGAAATGTTGACAGTACTTATGATTGCCAACTGACACACAGTATGCACTCAACAGTTTAGCCAGCTCTGTGTCTTCTTTCTTCCTTTTCACTGCTTGAGATAAAATCAAGGGTGTTGGGGGTGTCATGCAAGTGAACTACCTTTGAGCTGCTCAAACACCCCTGCTTTCCTGAACTTTCCATGTTCTAAAATTGTGCCACCCTGTTGAGAACGTTTTCCTTGATTTCTAATCTAGCTGATAACTGGTTTGTTGTCAGAGGTAGAGTTTCTTGTCTTTGGCATCTGAGATAACCTCATAAATGTTGATAATTTTCACTTTTTTGAGACAAGGTTTTGCACAGGATGTTCTGGAACTTGCTTGGTAGACCAGGCTGGCCTCAAACTCACAGAGATCCACCTGCCTCTGCCTCTGCCTCCTGAATGCTGGGACTAATGTGTGCACTACCATCACCTACCCTAATTTTCAATATTTTTAAGTTGATAAATTTTAGTAAATAGTTGTTCTAGTATAGACTGAAAACTGAGTCTTGCCTAACATGAGTTTTTGCTCTTCATATGTATGACCTCTTGACTTCTTTGTATCAAGCTTTGAAGTAGACATTATCTTTACAATCACTACACAAACAACAGTCCAGAATTCTATACATAAATAACTTGCAATAATTCACATGCATAAAATTTACCAGTATGAGTATTTTAGCCCCGTGGACTGGATGCTCACAATTCTTGTATGCTTTGTATAACAGAAGATCAGGTGTGAAAAACATTTAGGTGTATGCTCTTTATTAATATTGTTTTCATTTATTCCTCATTCTTAGGTCTCTGTTTGGTATACCACATCATTAAAAGCTATGGTGCCATACATAGATCACCATTATATAGCTCTGTGTGATGATGTTCAAGGTAAATGCCACTGCCCTGAGTAAAATAGGTCCCACTGCAGCCTCTTCTAAGTCCTTCCTGCCCTTGTCAGCAGCAGAATCAGCAGCTGTAGCTAGGAGTATTGGTAAAGAGGCTTGATTAAATATAAATATGTCTGTGGAGTCATATTTAAAGCAGACTTTTGAGGTCACTGCAGTAGGGAATAGAAAATAATGTTGGATTTTCATTCAAGATTCATTTCTAAGTAAGTAAAGTTGGAAAGTAGATTATATGATACCTATGGGTACCTTGAATCTAAAGACAGAGAAAGAAATATGTTGAGACTAGTTCTTAAAACTTACCATGCAAAGCATGTTGAAATATCTTTTTTACTTTCTTTTATTTAAAAAACATATCAAGGAAAACTTTAAAATGAAACATGCACAAATTTTTGCTTTATTCATACCACTTAAAATAGAATAGGAGTGTCTGTTTCCACTTACCTGACTCTCTTAGCCATAGAAGAAAATGAATAATGTAAATAGAAGATAAGTGGAATTTACAAAGAGACTTTCCCATAAACCCTCCTTTAAGTCTGATTGGGGGGGATTTAGACTTCTAGTCTACATGGAGCAGCACCTTCTTGGCATGCCCAGTCCCACCAGAAATAATGCAGATGCTGTACAAGTGAGAAAGGTGGAAGGCTGATAAAGAAGCAGATCCCCTGGGATCCTGGAATTCAAGGGAGGAATTATTAGTGAGCTTCTATACTCCAGATGCTACAGTCAGTGTGCTATTGTTCCAATCAGAAACTGGCAACAGACAGAAACAGCTGTGGGAAAGCCTGCCACCCCACCAGTGACTAAATGACTTGGGAATGGATGACTTAAAAAAAAAAAAAACTGAAGGCAGTTTACCCTAGGCTGGGAGAAGATACCAAAGGTCCATTTGCAGCCCACTTGAGGCATTGGGTAGTTGTTTGCCATTATGGTGAGCAAATATAGGGTAGGATATGGGAAAAGGGGCAGAATGATTCCTGTCCTGTAGAGAGAGGTAGATCTGAAGAGGCGCAGGTTGCTGATGTGGGAGGCCTGCTTGCAACTAGGGGCCATGGTGACAACTGTTCTGGGCTTCTGCTGAAGGCCACATAAATGCCTGAATTCTGGGTCCCCACCTGTTGTTGGTTTTTTTTACTCCTTTCTCTTTTGGGGAGCTACCACCCAGCTCCCAAATAAATACATGGGGATTTATTCTTAACTTATGAATGCCCAGCCTTAGCTTGGCTTGTTTCAGTTCTTCTTTACTAACTTAAATTATCCCATCTAACTTTTGCCTCTGGTCTTTTACACTTTTCTATTATATATCTCTTTCTTTCCTTCTTTTTTTTATGGGTGCAGTGAACTTTATTGATGGTATTCAAGAGAGTAGGGCTCCCTAAGCCCCTCCTTATTCTGGGGGTCTGGGATGGAAACTATGAGGGAGATGATCGATGTGGGGGTTATTGGACAGGGACTGCTCAGCAGCCAGGGCCTCTCTCTTGCTCGAGTCCTTGCTGGGGGTGGATGGTCCAGGGTGGGCTTCTTACTCCTTGGAGACCATGTAGGCCATGAGGTCCACCACCCTGTTGCTGTAGCCGAATTCATTGTCATACCAGGAAATGAGCTTTACAAAGTTGTCATTGAGAGCAATGCCAGCCCCAGCATCAAAGGTGGAAGAGTGGGAGTCACTGTTGAAGTCGCAGGAGACAACCTGGTCCTCGGTGTAGCCCAGGATGCCCTTCAGTGGGCCCTCGGATGCCTGCTTCACCACCTTCTTGATGTCCTCATACTTGGCAGGTTTCTCCAGGCGACATGTCAGATCCACAACGGACACGTTGGGGGTAGGAACACGGAAGGCCATGCCAGTCAGCTTCCCGTTCAGCTCTGGGATGACTTTGCCCACAGCCTTGGCAGCGCCAGTGGATGCAGGGATGATGTTCTGGGCAGCCCCACGGCCATCATGCCACAGCTTCCCGGAGGGGCCATCCACAGTCTTCTGGGTGGCAGTGATGGCATGGACCGTGGTCATGAGTCCTTCCACATTGCCAAAGTTGTCATGGATGACCTTGGCCAGAGGGGCTAAGCAGTTGGTGGTGCAGGACGCATTGCTGACAATCTTGAGTGAGTTGTCATACTTGTCTTGATTCACACCCATCACAAACATGGGGGCATCAGCAGAAGGGGCGGAGATGATGACCCTCTTGGCCCCGCCCTTCAAGTGGGCCCCAGCCTTCTCCATGGTGGTGAAGACGCCAGTAGATTCCACAACATACTCGGCGCCAGCATCACCCCATTTGAAGTTGGCGGGATCTCGCTCCTGGAAGATGGTGATGGCCTTCCCGTTGATGGCAAGCTTCCCATTCTCAGCCTTGACTGTGCCTTTGAACTTGCCATGGGTAGAGTCATACTGGAACATGTAGACCATGTAGTTGAGGTCAATGAAGGGGTCATTGATGGCAACAATGTCCACTTTGCCAGAAGTGAAGGCAGCCCTGGTAACCAGGCGTCCAATACGGCCAAATCCATTCACGCTGACCTTCACCATTCCGTCTCTGGAGCGAGGATGGCACTGCACGAAAAGATGCGGCTGTCTCTAGAACAGGGAGGAGCAGAGAGCCTCTTTCTTTCCTTCTTATTCTGTGGCTGACTGTGTGGCTGGGTGGCTGTCCCTTGGCATACCCCTCTCCTCCTTTTCTTGCTATTCCCTCTTCTCTCTCCTATTTATTCTCTCTGCATGCCAGCCCTGTATTCCTGTCTCTTGCCTACATATTGGCTGTTCTGCTCTTTATTAGAACAATCAGACCAATAAGGTGTTTTAGACAGGCAAAGTAACACAGCTTTACAGAGTTAAACAAATGCAACATAAAGAATGCAATACGTATTTGCATTATTAAAATACATATACCCCAGCATAAATGAATGTAAAACATCTTAGACTAATATTCCATAACACCCACCTGTAGCCATATTGGGGAACCATGGACATTCCTTTGCTAGTGCCATGCCAATTTGAGGTACCTGTACTGTCACCCATGGCCATGATATTGAGTGAGCCCAAGATGTTGCCAAGGACCATGTCTATGTCTCTGGCGCTACCATAGCCAAGGTCTATGTCAATATAAGTGACCTTTATTACCACCAAATGCTGGGCAGATGTCCATGGTATGGGCTGACACCCAAGGCCATGCTGCTGCCCTAGGTCATGCTGCTACTAGGAGCATACAGACTGAGGTGGCCTGTGTTGACACCCAGGTTTACGCTGCCTTCCAGGTCTAACCTGTGGCGGAGGGCCTTGTCTGGTTCTGTGTTGAGGTCTGTGGCTCCTGTTACCATAGAAGGCTGTGCATCTGCCTAGCATATGGGGTCAATTTGGAGTCCAGAGACCATGCTGCTACTGGGCCTGAACTGTCTCCAGGACATGGTGACATCTGAGCCCAAGCTGCTGCTGCTGGACATGTCTGGGCCCATGGTCCTGTCATATCTGGTATATATGTTGATGTCCATTGCCTATGTTAACAAAGTAACACAAGCAAGCTATGTGTTGAAATTTGAGGGTTATGATGGCTGCCCCTGCCCCTGACAGACCCTGAGATATTGGTCCCTGATGACCCCTGCATGGGAGAGCTGGCCCCACCCATCATCACAGGTGTGAGTGAGATGAATCCTTCCTTCAGCTAAGGGGGGTGGTACCAGTGGCAGTCAGACCAACTCAGCTGCTCCATGAACACACATCCGGGGTGTTTAGTTGGCACTTCCCAATATCTACCCCTTCAATGACCAATTGGAACACATGAAGCAACTTGTCCTATGGAAACAATATTTTCAGGATCTCTATGACTTGGCAACAGCAAAGGTTATCTTAGAGGAGATTCAGTGAGGCTCTAGCATTGATGTTGTTTCGGAAGCCAGAGGCCTGGAACCTGGCCATGAACACATTATATAATGTACATTTGCAAGTGAAGTTGTTTGAATGAAAGGGTATACTGCATGATACACTGCAGCTGACAACACCACCAAGATGAGGCAATGGAGAGGCAGGAAAGATGGAAGCATTTTTTTTGGTTGTTGTTTATTTGGCTTTTTGTTCTGTTTGATGTTTGCTTTGTTTTTTATTAATGTTCTTATTTGTGTTGTTTTATTTTATTTTATCTTATATTTCTTATTTAGTTTTCCTTTGGGGGAGACACTACAAAGGTGAAGGGCAGATATGGTGGGACTGGGAAATAAATGGGATTGGAATACATGATGTGAAATTCCCAAAGAATAAATAAAATATGTTAATAGGAGAAAACAGAAAACATTTTTGATAGTACTTCCTAATAAGGAAGAAGACATGGTGGTAGAAACTGCTCACTCTGTAATTGAGAAAATGCATAGCAGTGGGTCTTCACACAAGCTAGCAGAACCTCCTGGAACAAGAGGTGGGTATAACCTTTGAGTTTAATTCCTAGGGACACATTCTGGTATCTAGGCCCCAAAGTATCCACAATGTTCCAAACAGTGCCACCAGCTAGGGACCCAATGTTCAAACATTAACCCTGTGGGTGTACTTTCTACAAATTGCAACATGTCTAGCACATCTATATAATTAATTGATTGATAATATTCTAAACATGAATTACTGTGACCTCTACAACCTATTTGAAATCTAGGGTGCAGTGCCCTCACATAAAGAATGACTGCTGCCACTCACTACCTGTGGGATTATCCTATACTAATTTCCTACTCTCTTTATTGGGGGGCAGGGGTGTTGATAATCTCCCCCTTCTTTGTTTTCCTTAAATGTGCAGCTTCCTGTTCTTCAGCCACTTAAACCAGATTGTCACTAAGTTCATTGTCAAGAACAGGAAATGAATAACCTGATTTCTTAATGACTTTCAGGGAATGAACAGATTAATTTTCTGCTATCTTATACAACTTACTGGTGCTGAGAAAAAGGTGCAGAAAGTATATGACGAGCAAGAGTCTCTCGAGCTTGCAACCTGAAGAGCCCTTACCAGCATTCTCAACATTGCAAAGCTTTTGAATGCAAAGCTTTTGAATGTGTTTTACAGTACATATCTTTTAGCTGAGGTATGAATGTGTTTGCATTTATCCAAAGGCAGCCTGTGATATAGAAGAAAAAGGCCCTTTCTTGAAAAAGTACTAGAATCAAGAGTGTTACATTCCATACAAGTGCTCAAAATATTTATTAAAGTGGTAACACAGTAAGTTTAAGCCATAAAAAGTACATGAAGATCTAGCTCTATAATGGCTTCTCTGTAAAAAGCTTTCCATTTACTTACAAAAGCACCAAGTGCTGTGAGAGATGGGGGTGTGTTCACTTCTTTACCCTCATTGTGTGTAAGCAAAAACACCAATGCAATACATCATAGTTTGAGATTGTTACAAGGAAAGTTGTTCCTTAGGACCCAGTGATGTTTCAGAGGGTCATGGACACCATGACCTGGTTGTAGCAGGTGTTTGAGGGAACTCAGTGAGTAGAAGGTGATTTTTTTTCCAGTGGGGAAAAAAAAGCAGATCTAAGGAGGAGCACTCTGAATCACACGCTCTCCATTCAAATATTCATGAACTGATGAGGTGGAGAAATTGTTCTGCTCCATTACAGTATCTGTCCCCAGTACCTCTTCCACACATGTAAGCAGCAAGCACTTACTGTCAGCCTGTGACCCTGGGGAAGTCATTCATTTCCACTTGAACCAGCTGTTTCAACTAACTTGTGCATGTTGCATTTACCAAAGGAAAATTATACCCTTTTTTTTCTATGATTCACCAAGGAATTTTTATTTGGAAAACATTTACGTGAATCTTTCAGTTGCTGTGATAGACTTCACAGCAAGCTTCTCATTATGAGAGGGGAACCCCTGCCAAGTCCTAACCTTCTCCAAGGTCCCTTGTGTTATCAGGTGAAGGGGAGTCCGGAGGGGGTGAACAGGCATGGCGATTCTCCTCTACTTAAAATTCACTGGGGCTACTCCTGGGAAGGAGTGAAAAGCTGTGGGGGACAAATGGGTGAGAAGCAGAGAAATATCAGAAGTGTTTCAGTCTTGACCTCAAGATTGTTATATTTTGTTATTTTGAAGTTATCATATAATTATATCATTTGCCTTTTCTCTTTCCTCCCTCCAAACCCTCCTCTATAACTCTCCTTGCTCTCTTTCAAATTCATGGCCACTTTTTTCATTAATTGTTGTTTTACACACACACACACACACACACACACACACACACACACACACACACACACACACGTGCGTGTGTGTGTTGTATTCCTAAATAAAGAAATACAGCCCACTCAGTCTATATAATGTTACTTTTATGTGTGTTTCAGGGCTAATCATTTGGTATTGGAATAAGGATTGATATGATTTTCCCCAGCGAAGACTATATCTCCCAGTCTCAGCATTCTCAGTTTTATTTCCAATTCCATGAAACATGCATGGGTGTGGGGTAGATTTCTATGAGTTTCTATTGAACAAGAGGTGACAACCCTCTCTGCCAAGCAAGGCCTATCTTTTACACATTTAGGAAAAGAAAAAGAAGCTTCCCATTTTTTTAATGAGGCAGTGGCAAAGTTTACACACTGTTAGGAGAGCAATTTGGGAATACCCAAGTTACCTTTCAGTAAAGGTGAGAAAATCCCACCAATACAGGCAGCAATATCCCACTTGTCACATCCTTTTTTCTAGGTCTAAACTATAAAAACTAATCCAAAAGGCAATAAGGAATTTCTATTTCCAGAACAAGCTCTTGGTGGCATTTGAAAATTGTCCTGGTAGTAAGCGGGCACTCAGTAAACATATTTTTCCTGACAAACCGTGCAGATTAATTTATAGACTGTGATGTTAGTATGCAGTGGTATCACATTTATTTGGCAGCAGCTAAGTGGGTTCAGAATTTTGGGTGCAATGGAGGATGAAATGAGTGAAGGCAACACTGTATGCACCTTCTGCTGTGATTTTCTAGGCAGGGCATGTAGAAGAAGATCGAGTCTTCTCTTGACTTAGAATCAGATTTGGGGGATATTGAAGGTTTAACTTTAAATGTATTTGGAAATGTGGAATGATATGAAGTAAAAATTATTTTGAATTCTCAGAACCCATCAAGAATGTTTTATCCAGAGGAAATGTATATCAGATTAAAGCAGGTAGGGGGTATTAAAATGGTCTGGTTTGCTAGTCCACCACTGCTACCAACAGGACTGGATGATGGAAGGAGTGGCAGGGCCTTGAGATTTTCATCATTGCTCTAGCTGGAGTTGCTTTACCCTTAAATGGGTTCTGTATTGAAAATCAATAATCTTAGCAAGGAAAGAGGAAGCTTCCAGAGAATAACCTCTTCAAATTTGGCATTTTTTTAAGCAACCATATTTTATTAAATTAAAATCCTGTTGTTGAGAAAGAAATAAAATGGGCCAAGGTTAAATATTAACCTGCCAAGGAATTTGTAAACCTAGATATTCTTTTTTGTTTTTAAAGAATGCCAACCACATTTCACCAACCTACCTTCCACCTATCTCCCCACAACCTATCCCAACCAGTCCTCAGCAGGGGTACGGCTTCCAATTGGGCGCCAGTTGAGGCAGGACCAAGCCCCTCCCTGCTCTATCAAGGCTGAGCTTGGGGCTTCAAAAGGCCAGCTCATGCCTTTTGATACTGCCAGTAGTTCCACAAACCAGGCTACAAAACTGTCACCCACAAGCAGAGGGCCTAGGCCAGTCCCATGCAGCCTCCCCAGCTGTCAATCTAGAGTGTGTGAGAACCCCCACATGTTTGAATCAATTGTCTCTGTGGGTTTCCCTTCGTATCTTGATCAACCACCCCCCCACCTACTCATATATTCCATAGTCTCTCTCTTCAACTGATCTCCCCATAGCTCAGCCTGGTGCTTAGGTGTCGGTATCTGCGTCTGCTTCCATCAGTTACTGGATGAAGATTCTATGATCACAGTTAGGGTATTCATCAGTCTGATTACAGGGAAGGGCCAGTTCAGGTACCTTCCCTACTATTGGTAGGGGTCTTAACTGGGGCTATCCTTTTGGATTCATGGGAATTTCCCTAGCATCAGATTTCTTCCTAGCCTAGTAATGACTCCATCTAACAAGATATCTCTTTCTTTCTCTTCTGCTCCATCTCTTCCCCAACTTGACTATCACCATCAGTTTCCTCAAGTTCTCATTCCCCAGCTCTCCCCTTACTGCTCCCAACCCCCAGTTTACCAAGAAGATCTTGTCTATTTCCGTTTCCACAGGGTGTGATCCATGTGTCCCTCTTAGTGTCCTTCTTGTTACTTATCTTCTCTGGAGCTGTGGATTTTGGTCTGCTTACACCTAGTATCCACTTACAAGTGAGAACATACCGTGTTTGTCCTTCTGGGTTGGGGTTACTTCACTCAGGATGCTTTTTTCTAGTTCCATCTATTTGCTTGCAAATTTCATGATGTGGTTGTTTTTTTTACAGCAGAGTAAAGAGATTGACAATATCTGAGTTTCTGATTTGGATTCTAGAAAAAAAAATCCTTCTTGTGAATTAGGAAAATGTTCTTCTTTTAAACTCCTAAGAATTAGAGCATTTCATGTGCTTCATCAATGTGTACAAACAGTCCCTAACTTACGGAGGTTGGATTTATAATTTTTTTGTTAGTTTTAATTGGTCAAAAGAGATACATACTCACTATAACCATAATTTGAAATTCGATTTCTTACTGGGATGGCAATATGCAGCATGACACTATCTTGACCCTGATCAGAATAATGACTGAAAGTTTCTTCTTACCCACAATTAGCAGAGTCACTGGCCTGTACTCTATGTTTTTTTTTTTCCATGGCCAGGCTATAATGTTCAGTAGGCTAAGTGGTAAGTACAATTGACTTATGATATTTTTATGAGTTTATCATTAGACAGCATCATCAGAGGCTGAAGAGCATATCGACTGATAATATGAGTCATACTGTACCATGTGCAGGATCCCATGATGTCTCTCTCTCTCTCTCTCTCTCTCTCTCTCTCTCTCTCTCTCTCTCTCTCTCTCTCACACACACACACACACACACACACACACACACACACACACACACAAATTATGAGAGAAGGTTCAGTTCCAAACAATACAAAGTCAAGTTTCATCATCTGTTACATCATAGTTTGACTAGGCTAAGCAATCTTCTTTGTTTGCATCACACACAAAAAAAATGTAAGAAATGAAGACATGATGGGGCAGGGAGGTTGAGTTGTGGGAAGAACAGAAGACAGCAAGAAATACTGTAATATAGGGAGACATTATGGGTTTAAAGAGAAATCAGGCACTAGGGAAATGTCTGGAAGGCTACAAAGATGACACCAACTAACAATCTAAGCAACAGAGAAGAAGCTACCTTAAATGCCCTCCCCTGATAATGAGATTGATGACTAATTCATATGCCATCCTTTGGCCTTCATCCAGCAGCTTGTGGAAGTAGAAGCAGACACCCACAGCTAAAATTTGAACTGAACTGAAATCCAGTTGCAGAGGAGGACTGATGAGCAAAGGGTCCATACAAGGCTGGTGAAACCCACAGAAACAACTGACCTGAACAATGGGGAGCTCTTGGTCCCCAGACTGATAGCTGGGAAACCAGCATGGGACTGATCCAGACCCCCTGAATGTGAGTGTCAGTGAGGAGACCTCAGAAATCTATGGGGCCACTTGTAGAGCATCAGTACTTATCCCTAGATTAGGAATGGACTTTGGCAGCTCATCCCAGATGGAGGGATACTCCCTAAGCCTAGACACAAGGGGGTTGGCCTAGGCCCTATCCCAAAGGATATGACAGATGTTGAAGACACACCTACAGAAGGCCTTACCCTCCCTGGGGTGCAGAAATGGTATAGGATAGGTAGGGTGTTAGTTGGCAGGGCAGGGGAGGAGGGGAGGGAGAGGGACCTGGGATTGACATGCAAAATAATCTTCTTTCTAATTAAAATAAATATAAAAATAAAAAAGAAACTACAATAGAGGTATGATGATAGATTAATTTCTTTACCATGTTCAGGGCATCCTTCCATATTTTCAGGTTTTTATTTAATAGGATGAGATTGAAATTTCAGAGTTGCATTTATTTTCCCACCAAACTGTATGTGAAGTTTTACTTGTGGCTTTGTTGAAACTACTACTTAGACAGCTTGCAGGACACTTGGTCAGTTCCATACTGCAGGTGGAAGAAAAAGATATGGAATAAATCATATGAGTATGTAAAATGAGTTGGATGTTTCCACATCTTTACTCTAAATTTGGAATATATTTGGAACAATTGTGTAAATATTAAATTTCAATGTTAATATTTAAGTCATAAATGTGGAAGTATACGCAATTTATGAAGTAGCCCACACACTTCAATCTCATCAATCCTCATGGGAACCATAATGTAGCTGACTGACAATAGTTTATTGAAGGTATAATTGAGAAAATAAGGAACCAAGGGTTGAGCAAAAGCATTTGGACTGATTTTCTTCTCTTCCATTTGGAAGAATGGTTACTTTCCCACTCATTACATTTGAAAATCAACATGGGGAGAAGGCAGAATGAGTCCTTGACCATTGTTTCTTAGTAATGAGGAAGGAGCACCTTGGAGAAGAATTTGGGTGGTAACATGACAAGAAATTGTGCTCATCCACTGCAAACAAGTCTTGCTGAGGTACTACCTGATCAAGCACCTCTATTTTGTCTTTTAGCTTGACGAAGACAAAGCACACAACATTTTCAATCTGCTTCAGTGGCTTTAGGTTCCCTAATAGCCAATTCAATTAAAAGCCTATTCACTGCCACCTTTTCCATTACATTAGATAGCTCTGTGAAAGTAAAAGTGAGTTGAGCAGGGCAAATTGCTTCCTGAAGATAGACAATTGGGTATGGTGATTG
Source organism: Cricetulus griseus (assembly GCF_003668045.3). Taxonomy (NCBI): domain Eukaryota; kingdom Metazoa; phylum Chordata; class Mammalia; order Rodentia; family Cricetidae; genus Cricetulus; species Cricetulus griseus. The sequence goes on along the minus strand of NC_048599.1, from coordinate 81,232,979 downwards.
GCATCATCATGGTCTTCTGTTGAGTGGCTTGACATCCATTTCCAGGGATTGTATGAGTGATTGGTTGCTAAAAGAATGGAAATAACAAAAAACAAAAACCTAAACCTAAGTGGACAGCTTTAATGATTACCTAACCTCTGAATTTGTCAGCAAAGGCTAAGATCATAGAGTAAATTAATAGCTGAGATGTAGGGAGATTAGTCCTGAGATGTACGGGTCTTCAGCGTTTCATATGTATTCTTATTCCCTTTGAAATAATTAAGAATTTCTACTTCAATTTACAACACTATGGATAAAAGAGAAGAGAAGGAAAGTGTAGGCTCCACACATCACCAGCTGAATTTGTGTCTAGCAACATGAAGTGCTTTTTAAACCAGCATAGCTTAGTTCATAAACCATAGACTGGGCACTGAGCCATGAGTTCTAGATTCTGCAGTAATTATCATTGTGATTATTACATTAATTTAAACTCCACAAGGCTTATAGAGATTAACAAGGCAAAGGGATTGTTCTGTATTCAGTCAAACCTAGAAATACCTGTCTAAAATCATTAAGTAAGATTTTACTTGGAGAATACATCTAAATATGGTACCCTTGCATATACTGAACTATCCCTTTAACATGAGTCATAAACCACAGACTTTACTGATAAACTTTCTGTCCTGTGAATTTCTAGACCAAGACATCTCATAATTGAGAGATAAACCTAAATTTCTTTTAACACAGAGACTGATAGCATAAACTTACAATCCCATAGAGGCCAGAAATAGCACAAAATCCCATGTCTAGAACATCAGGTTTGGGATATAGGCTGTCTTAGGACACTGAGTCCTGGTTTGACTCCAGCACTGCAAAAAGAGAGAGTGAGAGATCCAGCAAGAGATTGAGGCAGAGGCAGAGACAAACATAGAAAGAGAATCTAAAATCACCCTAAAGACTCTTAGATGTTTATATTAAACTGCTTATGAGTTATCAGTGTTCTCTTTTCTCAAGTGACTCAGTATGAACTTTGATTCTGTAAGGCTACATCAAGGGATTAGCACTTGTATATAATCTAGAGCTTGTGCTCATAAATTTAAGAGATGATATAATTCTATAGACAACTATGAAACAATAGTACATAGTTTTCCATCTCAAATATGACTTGACCATGTCTATTCAGCCTTTCAAAACCCAAACTTATTGCTTATAATAACTAACAGAAATAGTAGGAGATAGGTGTTTCTGGCCATCTTCATGCCAGGTATTGTTAAAAAGCCATCCTTCCCCACCCACAACCCTACAATAAATATGCAGTCCTTCCTTGGAACAAGTGAATGCCAAGCTACTCTGTCTGGACTATGAATATTACCAGTAACAAATTATACCCATATGTATATATATTAAACCAAAGAATGCAATGAAGAGAAGTTATAGAAAAATCTGTACTGTCCCTCAGCCATACAACTGAGTCTCCTCCTATTGGGATGCAAAGAAGCCTACCATGTCACAGTTTTGCAGCTGAGCATCTCCCAACAATGGACAGATAGTTTTTGTGCTATTTCTAGGGATGTCCAATACCACGAATCAGCAAAGGTACTCCTAGAAGCGGCCTGTGATTGAATTTTGTTTTTAAAACAGGTTAGAAATTTCCTTTGTCCTTTAAAAACTTTTTGCAAAGCTTCTCTTGGTATTCATATGATTCATCTTGGTATGATTTTCTCAGATTAAAATTCCCTAGATACTTTCAAAGAATTTCATTTTTATTTAAATAGTATTTATTGGTAATAGAGAAAGATAAAATAAAGATGTCAGATTAAATTAATTTTCCTCAATATATCACTTCAGCAAGATTAGGGTCAATCACAAACCATAATAGTTTCTCTCTGACCACTAGTCAGCTAAGACACATAGGTGATATTGTCTCTGTGGGCTCTATAAGTCATATAGCTCCTGCATCAGTGGACAGTAGCAATGGCCATCAAAAAACAATTGTCCTTACAGATAAACCATGTGGACTCTGAAGACAGACATCTGTGCATAGATATCAAATATTAATAAGCCTTCCTTCTAAATATGTGTTGACTGTATTTGCAGTGGTCAGAGACCTTCAAGTATTTAAGAAAAAACAACAATAAGGCATCTAGCAGTGATTTTCATCAAATAAGACAATCTTTTGTTACTTGGGTTGTTTCTGGGAGGAAACACTACTATATTATTTTCTTATACTGTGGAAACATTTCTTTTATTAACATTGAGCATTATTTAATTATAAAAATCAGACAAATTTTCTTCTTGAAATATACTGAACCAATTAGAACTTATACCTTGGCTTTTGAATACATGTAACTTGGACTTACAGGATAGAATTTTTAGGGATGATAATATTTCCCTATATTTGAAGCTCTCAAGTTGCTTTGTGCAATCACTAAAACGTCCTCCTACACTAGGAACAATATCATGGCTAAAAAGAAAATCAATGAAGAACCTTGAGGATAAAGTCCCCCAATTGTCTAACCTATACCTGCTTATTTTAACTTGTTGAAGTTGTATCTAGGACTTTAGTGAACAAGGATAAAGTTGACACTAAAGATTAACTCCTTGTTGCCTAGTGAGGCCTGTTGAAAAAAGCTTTACACAATGTTATATGAGGCAAGGTGAGCTGATTCATTTCCAGCCAGACTGATCACAGTGGATTATAGGAAATTTTTCCTAGGTGCACTGACTAGAGCCAGTGTCAATATGAGGAGTATATATGTGGCAATTCTCCACATAACCCTGACACTTCTGTGTAGCAACATTGACTCCTTTGCTCTGTTCCATATTTTCACAGGTAGTCATCAAACAAATGACCTGAGAAGACAGAAATGATGATGCTGGCCTCCAGACAATGTATGGGTATATACTCTATAATGTAATGAAAATGTTATCCCCAACCTGGGCAAAATCAGAATATGTCATTGCAATTCATTTTTATAATCACACATTACATGTATAAGCATCAAACAGAATTCTTTTGAATATTTTTATATTGGAGTTCAGTTCTCTGAGAACTTAATAATTGATAATGACCTAGATGTGCCTAATGAACATTAGAACTGCACAATTCCTTCCTGAAAAAGGATTCTTGTTTATTCTGCTATTCTGTGCCAGTAAAAGTTTTGGTCTGGGTAACATTTAAGATACTTTAAGAGTCTTTAATTTGTTGTTCATTTTATTTTTTGTATAAATTATTTTAAATATTGCTTATTGTTTTGAAGGGATCAGCCCCCCATTTTGGCAGCCATGACAGTAACATGTGCTCACCATGACCTTGTCCTAGTCACTAGAAAGTCAGATCCCTGCCTCATGGCAAGGAACCAATCAGAAGTTAGCTGGTGGCGCTAACCTTTATGACTCTGGGTGTGCTTTACAGACAAGCACACAGCAATAATGCACAGAGCATAGCAACCACCCTGGGAGGGCCTATGGGCCATAAAAACCTGTGAAGAGACTGAACTATGGACATGGTAAGAGAAGGTTCACATCTTCCTTTCGATAGTTTAACAGCAGCAGCACTCACACCCATTGTTTTTCAATGCCATTATTTTAAAGGTGATTTTAAGGAAATTTTCACATTAATTCTTTCATTTGATATTTACATACAATCCTAAACTAAGTTGTATCATTACTCACGTGTATAGAATAAGAAAAAATAGTTGAGAGAAACAAATCTATAAATTAACTAAAATAATACTGGCTTAAACTGCAAAATATTGTATTAAATGGATTTTTATCAGAAAGTAAAACATTGATGATTTCTGTCATATGAGGATCCTAGCTCCTAATTGTTATACTTGTGATTTGGATAGGAGCAAGTGTATAAAAAGAAACCAAAATAGGCCAATTAGAAAACAAAAAAAAACTAAAAAGAAGCTTTAAAGATAGAGGGTTTGGAAGTACTATAGAACACATATGACATGAAAGTAGAATAGAGAATCCTGTAGGTGATAGGGGATAATCAAGGATGCAAGGACAGGAGAATGAAGGAGAGAGAAAAAACTCTATCACCCGGTTGAGATTTCAAATATCTGATTAGAAAGGAAGAATATCCATTTTTACCACCATGAAAAAGAACCTATAAACCAGGTTTGGTGCCAAAAATTTAGGTAGGATCCTGGCTGTAAGGTCTTGTGGTTGAAAGTACTCTAAAATATTACATGTTGAGTGCTTGCTCTCCAGCTGGTAGTGCTATTTTCAAAGATAGATACTTAGCTCAATGAAGCAAGTCACTAGGGGTGTGGCTTTGAAAATCATGTCTGCTCCAAATGTTTTCCCTTTGGTCTCTTTCTCTCACTGAGGTGAGAAGACTCAAAGAAGCAGAATTGCCTCCATGATATTCTGCCTCACAATGAACTGTGGTAGAATATTACTTTAAGGTGTGAGATTTTTGTTTAAGCTGCATTAGTTTAACTCAGGTAGCTATGATTCTTTTCTTGTCTAAAACACCTGATGGTCTAATAAGGAGCAGAATGGCCAATAGTGAGGCAGGAGCAAGGATAGGCTGGGATAGAAGGCAGAGAGTATAAATAGGAGAACAGAGAGAGGAGGAAGAAGGGAACAAGGAGAGAGGGATATCAGTGGCCTGCCAACCAGCTATACCACAGAACACAGAATCAGAGTAAAGTAAGACAAAAATGGTATGTACTCACTCATATATGGATTTTAGACATAGAGCAAAGGATTACCAGCCTACATTTCACACCATAAGAACAAGAAAAGAGTTACCATAATAGAGGAAGCCATTATAGGTTTAAAGAGAAATATGGCACTGGAGAAATGTCCAGAGACCTACAAGGTTGACCCCAACTAACAATCTAAGCAATAGTGGAGATGCTACCTTAAATGTCTTTCTCCAATAACGAGATTGATGACTACTTTATATGTCATCCCAGAGCCTTCATCTAGCAGCTGATGGAAGCTGAAGCAGACACCTACAGCTAAACACTGAGCTGAACACTAGAATCCAGTTGCAGAGAGGGAGAAGTAATGAGTAAAGGGGTGAAGGCCAGGCTGGAGAAACCCACAGGAACAGCTGACCTGAACAAGTGGTTGCTCATGGACTCCATGGGAAATCAGCATAGGACAGTTCCAGACCACCTGAAAAAGGATTCCATTTTGGAGGCCTGGACAATCTATGGGGCCTCTGTTAGTACATCTCTATGTATCCCTAGTAGACAGATGGTCTTTGGGAACCAACTCCACATAAAGGGATACTCTCTCAGTCTAGAAATGGGGGGGGCACCTAGGCCTTCTGTAGGGGGTCATCAGAGTTTATCATATGTTTTGGGATAGGGCCTAGGGCCACCCCTGTGTGTCTTGGCTCAGGGAGTATCCCTATATGTGGATTGGGATCCCAAAGTCCACACCTGTGCTATGGATAATTACTGAACTACTACAGGAGGTACAGTAGATTTCTGAGGTCTCCTCATTGAAACCCACATTCCTGGGGTCTGGATCAGTCCCATGCTGGTATCCCAGCTATCAGTCTATGTACCAAGACCAACCCGTTGTTCAGGTCAGCTGTTGCTGTGTGTTTCACCAGCCTGGTCTGGACCCCTTTACTTATAACTCGTTCTTCTCTGCAACTGGATTCCAGTTCAGTTCAGTGATTAGTTTTGGGTGTCTGCATCTACTTCCACAAGCTGCTGGATGAAGGCTAAAGGATGGCATATAAGACAGTCAACAATCTCGTTATCAGGGGAGGGCATTTAAGGTAGCCTCTACTCTGTTGCTTAGATTGTTAGTTGGTGTCATTTTTGTAGACCTCCAGACCTTTCCCTAGTGCCTGATTTCTCTGTAAACCTAAAATGTCTCCCTCTATTATGGCATCTCCTTTCTTGTATTCTTCTATATTTTCCCCGACCCAAACTCTCTGCTTCCTCATGTCCTCCTCACCCCTCCTCTTATCCCCTACTCATTCTCCTAACTCCTTCCATCCTCCTCCCTTGCTCCCAATGTGCTCAGGTGATCTTTTCCTTTCCCCTTCTCCAGGAGAATATGTATGTCTCTCTTAGGGTCCTCCTTGTTTACTACCTTCTCGGGCAGTGTGGATTGTAGGCTGGTAATCCATTGTTCTATGTCTAAAATCCACATATGAGTGATTACATAGGCATTTGTCTTCTTGTGATTGGGGAACCTCACTCAGAATGGTTGCTTCTAGTTCCATCCATTTGCCTCAAATTTCAAGATTCCATTTTTTTTTTCTGCTGAGTAGTACTGCATTGTGTAAATGTAACACATTTTCTGTATCCATTCTTCAGTTGAGGGGCATCTAGATTGCTTCCAGTTTCTGGCTATTATAAATGGTGCTATGAAAATAATTGAACAGATGTCCTTGTATGAATGTGCTTCTTTTGGGTATATGCCTAAGAGAGGGATTGCTGGATTTTGTGGTAGTCTGATTCCCATTTTCCTGAGAAATAGCCATACTGATTTCCAAAGTGGCTGTACAAGTTGGCACTCCCAAGAGCAGTGGAGGAGTGTTCCCCTTTCTTCACATCCTCTCCAGCATAAAATATCATTGGTGTTTTTTTTTTTATTTTAGCCATTCTAACAGAAATAAGATGGTATCTCAGAGTTGTTTTGATTTGCATTTGCCTAATGGCTAAGGATGTTGAACAGTTTCTTATGTGCCTATCAGCAATTTAAGATTCTTCTATTGAGAATTGTAAATTTAGTTCTGTACCCCACTTTTTAATTGGATTGTTTGTTTTTTTGGAGACTAGCTTCTTGTGTTCTTTGTATATTTTGGAGATCAGCCCTCTGTCAGATGTGGGGTTGGTGAACATCTTTTCCCAGTCTGTTGGCTATGGTTTTGTCTTATGATTGAGTCCTTAGTCTTAGAGAAGCTTCTCAGTTTCAAGAGGTCCCATTTATAAATTGTTGATCTCAGTGTCTGTGCTACAGTTATAATGTTCAGGAAGCAGTCTCCTGTTCCAATTAATTCAAGGGTATTTCCCACTTTGTCTTCTAATAGGTTCAGTGTGGCTGGATTTATGTTGAGGTCTTTGATCCATTTGGACTTAGGTTTTGTGCATGTTGATAGACATGGATTTATCTGTAGCCTTCTACATGCCAGCATCCAGTTATGCCAGCACCATTTGTTGAAAATGCTTTCTTTATTCCATTGTATAAATTTAGCTTCTCTGGCAAAAATCAAGTGTTTGTAGGTGTGGGGGTTAATATCTGGATATTCAACTCTATTCCATTGGTCTACCTGTCTATTTTTGTGCCAATACCAAGCTGTTTTTAGGACTACAGCTCTGTAATAGAGCTTGAAGTCAGGGATGGTGATGCCTCCAGAAGTTCCTTTATTGTACAAGGTTGTTTTAGCTATCTTGGAACTTTTGTTTTTCCATATAAAGTTGAGAATTTTTCTTTCAAGGTCTGTGTAGGCTTGTGCTGGGATTTTGATGGGAATTGCATTGAATCTGTAGGTTGCTTTTGGCAAGATTGCCAGTTTTACTATGTTGGTACTACCTATCCAAGAACATGGGAGGTCCTTCCAATTTCTAGGATTTTCTTTAATTTCTTTGAGACTCAAAATTCTTATGATACAGGTCTTTCGCTTTTTGGTTAGTGTTACCCCAAGGTTTTTTACGTTGTTTGTGGCAATTGTAAAGGGTGATGATTCTCTGATTTCTTTCTCCATGAATGTATCATCTATATATAGTAGGGGTACAGATTTTTTTGAGTTAATCTTGTATCCTGCCACTTTGCTGAATGTGTTTATCAGCTGTAGGAGCTCCCTGGTAAAGTTTTTCAGGTCACTTATATAGACTATCTTATCATCTGCATATAGTGAAGTTTGACTTCTTCCTTTCTGGATTGTATCTCCTTGATCTCCTTTTGTTGACTTATTGCTCTAGCTAGAACTTCAAGGACAATATTGTAGAGATATGGAGAGAGTGGACAGGCTTCTCTCTTCCCCTATTTTAGAGGGATTGCATTGAGTTTCTCTCCGTTTAATTTGATGTTGGCTGTCAGTTTTTATATATTGCTTTTATTATGTTAAGGTATGTTCCTGTTATCCCTGATCTCTCCAAAACCTTTATCATGAAGGTGTGTTGGATCTTGTCAAATGCTTTTTTGGCCTCTAGTGAGAATATCATGTGGTGTTTTTCCTCAGTCTGTTTATATGTTGGATTACATTGATTGATTTTCATATGTTGAACCACCCCCTGTATACCTGGGATAAAGCCTACTTGATCATGATGGATGATTTCTCTGATATGTTCTTGGATTTGATTTGCCAGTATTTTATTGAGTATTTTTGCATCAATGTTCATGAGGATATTGGTCTGTAGTTCTCCTTCTTAGTTGTGTCTGTGTGTGGCTTGGTATCAAGGTTATTGAAGCCTTGTAAAAAGAGTGGAATACTTTGAGGGGAATTGGTGTTAGCTGTTCCTTGAATTTCTGGTAGAATTCTGCAGTGAAGCCATCTGGTCCTGTTTTTTGTTTTTTTTTTTTTTTTTTTGGTTTTTTTTGGTTGGTAGGCTTTTGATGACTACTTCTATTTCATTAGGGGTTATAGGACTATTTAAGTTGCTTATCTATTCTTGATTTAATTTTGGTAAGTGAAATCTGGAAATCTGTCCAGAAAATTGTCCATTTCCTTTAGGTTTTTGAACTTTGAGCAATGCAGGTTTTCGAAGTATGACCTGATGATTCTATCCATTTCCTGTGTGTCTGTTGTTATGTCCCCCTTTTAATTCCTGATTTTATCAATTTGCATGTTTACTCTCTGCCATTTAGTAAGTTTGGATAAAGGTTTGTGTATCTTCTTGATCTTCTTTTTTACATTGATTCTTTGTATTGTTCTCCTAGTTTCCACTTTATTGATTTCAGCCCTCAATTTGATTATTTCCTGGCATCTAATCCTCTGGGATGTATTTGCTGCTTTGTGTTCTAGAGCTTTCAGTTGTGCTGTTAATTCTCTAGTGTGATTATTCTCCTGTTTCTTCATTTGGGCACTTATCACTATGATCTTTACTCTTAGCACTGCTTTCAAAGTGTCCCATAAGTTTGGGTATGTTGTGTCTGATTTCTCATTGAATTCTAAGAAATCTTTAATTTCTTTCTTACTTCTAGACCAGGAATTGTGCAATTGGGCATTACTTAATTTCCATAAGTTTGTAGGTTTTCTGCATTTTCTATTGTTGTTGAATTCTACCTTTAAACCATGTTGGCCTGATAAGATACAGGGGGTTATTTTAATGTTTTGTACCTGTCGTGTTTGCTATGTTGCCCAGCATGTGGTCAATTTTAGAGAAGGTTCCATGTGGTGCTGAGAAGGTATATTGTTTTGTGTTTGAATGGAATGTTCTCAAGATATCTGTTAAGCACAATTCTGCCTTAACTTCTATTAGTTCCTTTGTTTCTTTGTTAAGTTTCTGTCTGAAGTTGCTGTCCATTGGTGAGAGTGGGGTGTTGAAGTTTCCCACTATAAGTATGTGCGGTTTTATGTGTGATTTGAGTTTTAGTAATGTTTCTTTTATAAATGTGGATGCCTTTGTATTTGGGACTTAAATGTTCAGAATTGACTTCATCCTGATGGATTTCTGCTGTGATGAGTAGGAAGTGACCTCCTTCATCTCTTTTGATTTATTTTAGTTTAAAGTCCAATTTGTTGGATATTAAGATTGCTACCCCCACTTGTTTCATTTGATTGGAAAATCTTTTCCCAACCTTTTTTTCTTAGGTACCATCTGTCTTTGAAATTGAAGTTTGTTTCTTGTATGCAGCAGGAGGATGAATTCTATCTTCTTATACATTCTGCTAACCTGTGTCTTTTTATGGGTAGGTTAAGACCATTATTATTGAGGGATATTAGTGACCATTGATTGTTCATTCTTGTTTGTTTTCAATTTGGTGGTTGTTACAATAAATCTTTCCACCACCTTCCTGAGTTCTTCCCGCTGAGTTAGGGCCAGAATTAATGCACAGAGACTTATATTAGGTACGAGTGCTGCTTGGGCAATGACTAGGATTTCTCATCTGCTAGCTCAATCTTAATGATCATAAATCTATATATTTTATAAGACTTATCTTATCGGATGCCTTCCTTTGGTGTCCTCATCTCTGGGATCACATGGTGGCTCTGAGCAGAGAGCAGGAGGAAGAGCAAAGGGGAAAAAGGAAACCCTTCTTGTCCTTGCTTAAATATGAGTCTCCCTGCTATGTCACTTTCATCCTGGATCACCACTTCTTTACTACATTTCCCAGAATCCTCCTTGACTCCTAGTCCCATCTAACTCGCTGCCTCATTGGTCAAACAAAACTTTATTAAACAATCAATAAGATAAACATACACAGAAGTACATTTCACATCATGTGGTGGTGGTGAAATTATATATGGGTTTCCATCCCTTTTTTCTTTCGGGTGTTGGTAAAGTGGGATTATCTATTGCCTATATTTTTCTGGTTTTAGTTAACTTCCTTGGCTTCCAGTTTTCCTTCCAGAACTTTTTGTAGGGCTGGACTCGTGGATATGTATTGTTCAAATCTGGTTTTATAATGGAATATCTTGTTTTTTCCATCTATATTGATTGAAAGCTTTGCTGGATATAGTAGTCTGGGCAGGCATCCATGGTCTCTTAGTGTAGGTAGAATATCTATCCAGGACCTTCTGGCTTTCAGAATTTCTATGGAAAAGTCATATGTAATTCTGATAGGTTTGCCTTTATATGCTACTTGACATTTTTCCTTTGCTGCTCTTAATATTTTCTCTTTATTCTGTGTGTTGGGGCTTTTGATTTTTATGTGTCTCGGAAACCTTTGTTTTTGGTCTAATCTTTTTCGTGTTCTGTAGGTTTCTTATACTTTCAGTGGCATGTCTTTCTTTAGGTTGGGAAAGTTTTCTTCTATGATTATGTTAAATATGTTTCTGCACCTTTGAGTTGGATTTCTTCACCTTCTTCTATACCTATTATTCTTAGGTTTGGTCTTTTCACAGACTGTCCTGTATATTTTGTGTTAGGGACTTGTTGGACATAAGATTTTCTTTGGTTGATGAGTCTTTTTCTCCTAGTGTATCTTCAACTCCTGAGACTCTCTTCCATCTCTTGTATTCTGTTGGTTATGCTTGCATCTGTTGTTCCTGATTGTTTATCCAACTTTTCTACTTCCAGCATTCCCTCAGATTGTGCCTTCTTTATTGTCTCTATTTTAGTTTTTAGGTCTTGAAGTGTTTCCTTTAATGATTTGTTGATGTCTTGTATTTTTTTTTTTCTTCCATTTCCTTAAGGGATTTTCTCATATCCTCTTTGAGACACTCATTTTCAAGATGTTTTTAAGGTCATTCTTATCTTCTTCATCTGCATTGTGATGTTCTGGTCTTGCTGGTGTATGGTCCCTAGTCTCTGGTGGCATCATATTGGCTTTTCTGTTGTTGAATGTGCTTGCATATTATCTTCTCATCCTTTCTTCCGGTGGGTATAGCAGGAGTATCCACCTCTCCTGGTGGGTATGTGATTGAGTTCCCTTCTAGTAGATGCAAACAGTTCCAATACTCTGATGTCTGTCCTCTTCTCCTGGATGGAGGCAGAACTGTTACCAGGTCATTGGCAGTATCTGGGTGTGCAGGAACAAACCGGCTGAGTTCAGATCCTGTAAGCAGACATCTGGCATCAGTTGTCCCTGACTAGGGCAGGGGAACCCAAACCATCTAATTTAAATTTTAAAAAATTAAAATAAAAGTGAAGTAAGATACACATCTGTAAGAAAAGATAAGAAACCCAGAGGGAAAGGTAGATGGGATAGGATAATTTAATTAAGGAAAGCTGGCTAGAATCAAGCCAAGCTACGGCTGGACATTCATAAGTAATAATAAACTTCCATGTGTGATTTATTTGGAAGCTGGGTAGTGCCCCCCCAACAAAAAGACTAAAGAGCCAAAAGAATATAAAACAATGCATAGCAGTGGATCAAATATAAACAGTCAAGAAAGGGGAAATGAAATCTCTGAGACCGTGAGCTCAAAGAACACTTTCTACTCTTTGTCAACAACAAACTACACATATATTTCCCCCCATTTTTACAATCAAGGCTTAGTTATAAAAAGTTTCTAATTAAAGAATATTTAGGAATGCAATGGAATTGTATAATATTAGAGGTTATATGAATGCTTCAACTCATTAAATCATTAAACATTTGTTACCATCAACAATTAATAGATATATAAGAAAAATTGCTATTATCTTCATATAATAACTGTCATAGTTTTTATCTAACTGGAAGTAAAACCTAAGGTTTGTAATAGTTTGGTGAGCTTGATTTTGCATGTCTTTGCTATGCAGTGTAAAACATCCATGTATTGTATAAAATAACGGGACCATATAAAACAATCAATTTTTTCTGTTTAACAGCCTTTTTTCATAGTTAATGACATATTCTTTTGTGTCAAACTTCATTATTTTGCACCCCAAAAAGGTAGAGTGAAAACAAGTACTTTAGTTTACTGTTTTAATGATATGCTTGGCTATTTTCAGTAACAATGCTCACATTTGCACACCAGGGTAAAACTCTTCTAATCACATCTGTTTGCTCTTGTTTATGTGTGGCCTGGATTACAGAAAAATACTTAAAGTCCCTAGGGGAAGCTAGTTCAAATTCATACAACAGTGATTTAGAATAAGAAAGGAGAGCAGGATTCCTAATTCTACACAGATTCAGGAGAATTACCATTTAGATTCAATGCTGACCTGGCTCAGGAGATTTGTTTTGATATTAAGGGAACATTTTTTTGTATCAACATCCTCCCTTCAATCTATGCTATTTCATATTTCAAAAAAAAATTGCAAGCTAATAAAATCTAAGGGAGTCCTTCAGGTTTCTGGAGAGTTTAAATTCCACATGTGCAGACTGTCAGCTTTAAGTAAGTCATGCAAAACTCTATTTAAATGATTCCGCCTTTCCCTGAATGTGGGAAATGGGAAATGTTATTTGGTAGTTAGAATAAAATGCTTTGAATGTTGAGGAATAGATTAAACTTGCTCACAGTCACTGAGCAGAGATAATAAGAGATGATTTGGAAGTGGAAATAGTCGTTTGTGATGGGCTTTGCTGTTAACACACTAGCATGTGTGAGCGAATTAGAGAGCATGGGTGAATCCAGTGAGCAATTCTGCATTTTTGTAAATGAGTCAGTCACTGGAGCTTTTTCTTCCTGCTGAATTTATCCCAGCTTGCCCTTGACTCTCACTTTCCTAACCAGCCCAATAGGAACATAGAGTAGGAACGAGTCCATGAATGCAAACCAGGAAGCCTGTTGAAGGAGTCCATTGAGCAAAGCCTAGCCTCGTGATTTCTAACTGACAACCAAGAACCATGCAAAAAGAAGTTACAGTCTATTGCTTAAAGAATGAGCATTTAAGAGCTTCGGGGGATAGTGTAGGGTCCTGTAAATCTGAGTTCCTGGAAAGCTCTGTGTTAATTTATCTCTATCAGGAAAGGTATTAGTTTTCTTTGACTCTCAGTTTCCTTGTTAATAAAAGAGAAATTGCAAGTTTGCTATGCATCTCATCAATTGAATTATGTCATGAAAGGCAACATTTAGGAGATGTGTGTTCCATAACAAACTTTAAAAAATGCTGCTTAAAAGTCAAGATGAAAATAACACAAAAAGCCTGTCTAATTTAGGGGTTTGAGGATCATTTGAATATATAATCAGTATGTTAAGCATTCTAAGTATTTCTGGATTGCTGAAGATTTACTTGTTTACCCAGCTATGTATTTTTTTATTTGAATTAGAAACAAGATTGATTTACATGACATTACAAGTTTACATGACAATCCCAGTTCCCTTCTCCCTCCACTACTTCCCTACTACCCTCTCCAACTAAAACCCTACCTATCACATACCCTTTCTTCTATTCTTCTGCTGACTCAACCTTTCTGCTCCCTCATGACCTCTGCATCCTTCCTCTTCTTCCCTTCTCATTCTCATAGCCCCCACCCCCACCCATGCTCTCAATTTGCTCAGGGGATCGTGACCCTTTCCCCTTCTCCAGGGGACAATGTTTGTCTCTTTTAGGGTCCTCCTTGTTTACTAGTTTCTCTGGCAGTGTGGATTGTAGGCTGGTAATCCTTTACTCTATGTCTAAAATCCTCATATGAGTGAGTACATATCATGTTTGTCTTTTTGTCATTGGGTTACCTCGCTCAGAATGGTTTCTTCTAGTTCCATCCATTTTCCTACAAATTACAAGTTTCCATTGTTTTTTTTTTTTCTTTTCCCTATGGAGTGTAAGGCTTCCCCCGAAAGGGAAGATCCTCACTCAAGTCTTGGGATGACGTGACCCCCAAAGAACTCACGAGAGACTGCCCTTGCTGCAATCTCATGAGGTTTATTGACAGGAGCCAGCGCACTGGGGCCGAGACAGGGGTAGAGGAGTTTCGACCCCGAATGGCTGGGAATAGGGGTTTTTAAAGGAAGAAACCCCAACCCAAAATACCAAGAATACCAGTGAAGGGTCCCGAGGGAAATCACAAGGGGAAACTCCCTATTCCTTAAGATTGTTTGTAAGATTCTAATCTAACTTTTTATGGCTAGCCTTTTCCTGGAACAGAGTTGCTGAACCAGCTAGCCACTCTATATCCTAGGCCTTATTTTGTCTGCTGAGGGGGTCTTCTTTATCCTGCCCTTTCAGGAGTAGTGCTCCATTGTGTAAATGTACCACATTTTCTCTATCCATTCTTCAGTAGAGGGGCATCTAGGCTGCTTCCAGTTTCTGGCTATTACAAATAGTGCTGCTATGGACATCCACACACCAAGGCCCCAGTGGCAGTTCTGCCTCCATCCGCTGGTCCAGGTAGGCCAGGGGCTGTTTCCAGTTCCTGTTTATGGCACTGCTCAGCGCCATCTGATGCCAGGGACCTGCTTACTGGATCCAAACTCGGGTGGCAGAATCAGACACACTGAGGCCCAAGTGGCAGTTCTGCCTCCATCAAGCTATGTATTTTTACTGTTGAAGACTGGAGTGCCCAGCATGAAGATTCCTAGACACATTTCCCTAAAACACATGTAATTGTTCCTATTGTATAAAATTTACCATGTCTCCACACCTCTGGATTTTTGGTAGCCTACCATTTCAAGAATATGTAACTCCTGTGTTACATCTTTCCCTGGATTCTATTCCAAGGTTGGGGCAATCAGCCTGCAACTGGCTTTTTTCTATTTTTTTAAATCTCTTTTGGACTGCCTTTGCATGTGAAATGCTTTCTGTGGCTGTCATATAACCTGTGTATATGCATTGATTAATTACTTTCCAAAAATATCTAATGCTTGCTGGGCAAACACACTATACATGTTCTTAAATCATTGGAGGTGGAGTTATGTTGGTAGTAATAGAGGGAAGAACAGCAGGATACAAATGATCTGAAGCGAGAAATAGGAAAAATGGCTAGGATTTAACTAGGGAAGAGGAGAGAGATAAACATAGAAGAAGCTATCTACCTAAAAATACCTATAATACATATAAATCAGTATATAAAATAGATAGTTTAAATGAAATTTTCACATCTGGTCTGATAATGTTCTCTCCAAGAACCATAGGCTACCTAACAAAACCCCAACAACACATGAAAATCCCCGATTTTGTGTTGTTAGTCAAGTCAGTCAAAGAGACTCCCAAAACATTACATGTTATTACTATTGCCCTTGGTTTCCTCCAGAGGTAGAAAGTAAGTCCCTATTGCGGGTGACACCCTGTACTTCAGACACAAAGTCAAGAGGCCCCTGAGCTAGAACTAACCTGAATATTTCCTGCTTGAGGACTAGATTTCATGCAACCAGAAGACACTATTCCCTATTCAAACATCCAAAGGAGGGAAGTAGTTAAAAGTGCTACCCAGCTATGACACCTACAAATC
Source organism: Cricetulus griseus (assembly GCF_003668045.3). Taxonomy (NCBI): domain Eukaryota; kingdom Metazoa; phylum Chordata; class Mammalia; order Rodentia; family Cricetidae; genus Cricetulus; species Cricetulus griseus. The sequence continues at coordinate 81,217,088 of NC_048599.1, read as the reverse complement.
ACACAGGTGACCAGCTGGCCAAAGAGTACAGTAGTGACACACACATATTAGTGGTAACCAACAACTCTCTAATTGGACTTAAGGCACACTCAACAAGAGGAAATCATACCTGGTACTGGAAGCCTAGCTAACTATGCAGGACAAATGAAGTCAATGATCTTGGGAAATAATCTACAATTACTACTTCACTAAACTAGCATAATCCTTAACTACACTCTAAATACATAACCCAGTAAACACAGATATGTGTAGTTTTTATGCTTCATCAAAGAAACCTCTCCTTGCAACAGATAGAGACCAGTACACAAAACCACAACTAATCAAAATGCAGAATTGTGGAGCCCAGTCCTAACTGATACATCTACAAGACAACTCCTACACCCAAGTTTCAGTAATTAAGGTCAGAAATATTGTAAGAATCAGAAGATCAAGGAGTTTATTGTGAGATTGCATCTTCTTGGAATGCCAGAAGTTGCATCCATAAAGTCTCAGCAACATGACTGCTTGATTGACATGCTTGTGGTGAAGGAGGAGGCTCATGAGGAGACCTCAACCCAACACAAAGAATTATAGGCAAGTAAGGAATCATGAGAATGGGAGAAATAGTGTTTCCTAGGGAAGAACATACCAATTGGTTATCCAACACCAGATAATCATCTTTGAAAACATATAATATAAGTAACAATATGCAGAATGAGCTGGTTATGTTTATGAATATGTGTACATACACATATATCATATTACAATAATTAATACAAATAAAAGTCCAAAAATTTTAAAGCAATCAAGGCAGGTAATATGGGAACATTTGGAGTAAAGAAAAGGAAGGGGAAAGTGCCATAATTATACTAAAAATTCAAAATATAAAAAAGAAAATATATTTTCTTTCTAGAAATTGAGTTAAAATCTATGAGAATAAGAATTTTATTTTGTAAAATTTAGTGTCTACCAGGTATCTCTCTAATAGTTTTTGCTAACCTCTATTACTTAAATTTACATCCAAGTCTACAGTACTTTAAATTTCTTGGGAGAAATGTTTCCATATTTTGAATTTAGATTATGGGAACCAAGTAAGGAAGACTTTTTAAAAGTGAAATAGTAACATTTATAATGTGACTAACTCCACCATCATTATCACTATCCCCTAAAATCCACAGTCTACATTAAACAACATCATTCTCCAGAAAATGTTTATTTATATAGTCAGTACAGGGCACTATCTAAATGTTATGGGCAAACTTCAAGCTGATCTCAGATTCCTACCCATCTTGCATATGTCCAGTATAGCCCCTTCCCCTATGTGTGAGTGGAACTTATTAATATTGTGTTTTATGGTTCTTATAGTTGTGTTATTTGGCCAAAGACATATTTTAATATCCTTAATCAGATGATTTGAGTTAATTCAAAGGGGGAATAGTGCTCAAAGAGCCTGACATAAATGAAATTAATTATTCAAAGAAATCACATATGAAGTGAAAAATGACTCCTGTTTACAAGGAAGAATACAGATATGAACTTAAAGTAAGGGAATCATGTAGCAAGGAACCAAGGTCAGCCCTTATCATGGTTTTGCATGGGAAATCGCCAACAAAGCAATGGAGAATGTCTTCCAACTGCAAGGAATGGCGTGTATGGCAACCAGTCATCTGGAGAGAAAGCCTGAGTCTTCAGGGAGATCACAGACCTACATGGTGTTTTGATTTCAATCTGATAGGGTCAAGAACTTGAAATCAATGAAACTTCACTTACACTCATATACAACACTCTTAACCTGTGGTAATTTATTCCAAAGTCACAGAAGGTGAGTTTAAGTCAAATGTCAAATAAATAAGTAAAGTAAGAATTTAATCAAGGAAACATAAGTTTACTTAAGTGGGAGGGAGGGTAATAATACTGTGAAAAAAAAGGATTGATGTTTTATACCAGTGTCTTACTCCAAACTCCTCAGTTGTGTCATATGCCTTTTTGCTGTATTTTTTTCCCAAAAGCAGACTCTGAAACATGGATTCATATACAAAAGTTTCATTATGGTAGTACACCATGAAATCTAGGTTAAAAATAGAAAAAAAATCAAAGCAGACAGATTTCCAAGAATCCTAAAATAGCCAAATCCCAGAATTGGCTGAATCTCATGAAAGCCATCTACTATCTAGGATACAGGTCCTAGTAACTCAGTGCATTCAAGAATAGAACCTAAGCTATTGTGAAGTCAAAGACAGTCAGTAGAATAGAGACACAGGTGCAGATGTTTTCTTTGTTTGTTTGTTTGTTTCTGTTGTTGTTTTTTTAAGTGACAATTCCCTTCAGATTAGCAAAAGATTGTAAGAGAATCTAGATTATATGTCCATGATGTATACCATGAATATAAGGCATTAAAATATTATAATAAACAGCTTAATAAGTCCATTGTACCTTATAAAAATAAATTTGCTATGGTTATCAGTCTTGAAAAGACTCCTGTGTTGCAGCCATCATTTTATTTGTAGCCTGTAGCTTGAGTTCTAGCAAAGAAAATGCTGAGAATAAACATATTGGTGGGGTACTAGGCTGTGGGCTACAGTACCAAGTTAAGATGTTTAACCTCGCTCAAAGTGCTAAGTCTCAATATCTAACCAAGTTAGAGAATTTTAAACAATGACAAAATATACAATTTTGTTTGTAGAGTCCTTATGAAGATGCACATTTCAGATGGTTGTTAGGATAGCATTAGCAGAAGCTACTTTGCAATACATTCTTATGTCTGAGGGCACCTGCCATGAGCTTGTGATTATGTTTGATATCTTTAATTCACTTACCAATCTGTAGTTAGAAAACAAAGCAACTGAAGCCTCGGTCAAGTCTAGAACCCCTGTCTCAGATCAACATTTCTTGAGAACAAGTATATTTGTTTTCTTTTTTCTTCATGTCTGTAATCAAGAAGGAGCAAATACTTACTTCCAAAGTTTTGATTAATAACCTGAAATATCACAGAAACTGTGAGCACCCCCTTGTATTTATTTAGATTTTAACTTAGTGGCCATATAGGGATATGGAATCAAATATTAACGTAATAGGAAAGTGCTATTTGTAGCTTCATTGTAAAAGCAGATCTAAAATCTCAAGCTGAATCTCATGATATGAAGCTAGCATAGTCAGTTGTGTGAATACTGGACTGCCTTCCAGACTGCAGTGTAATAATTCAAAGCATAGTTGCAGTGCTAACTACTGCCACTCACTCACACTTCAGAGTGCTCATTAGTACAGTATGAGATTTAGAGTCCCTGGAGTAATTTTGACAACATTGAGGAGTGTATCATTAACACAGAAGACACCAGAATGCACACCAACTTTCCAGACAAAATGAGACAAGGTGCTACCCTTACATGGGAATCCAAACAAACTGAGGATCAAATGAACTGCCCTGATTCATCAGCAGCACTAGTGGTGGATGGTGCTTCCCACTTTTGCTTTTCCCGAAACCATGAAAGAGAAAGCTGAGCAAGGATTGTAAGCATCTTTGGCACAATTCTCTCCAGCCAAAGGAGAAGTTTGAGCTCCATGGATATGTAACTGTTACTTGAAATGGAAATGCCAGTAATATGTTCTTGCCGCAGAGGATGGACTTTCCACATTCCACACCTGAGGCATTTAATTGAAGAATCATGTTTTGACTTACTTATTTTTTTCTTCATATATGAAAGTGATTCAGGTTAAAGATATTATCCTCCCTGCTTCTCATACTTACTAGAACATTTATTTCTTCACAATATTGTAGCAGTCCTTATTTGCTAATCATTCTGTTGAACAAAGTATGTGGTTCAGTTCTCTTTACCACAATCCATTGAAGGTAGACAGTACTATTTTGGAATGATTTAAATTGTATACTCTCTAACCTCTGTCCATAGTTTAGTGCTTTGTTTTCTACAGAATTTTCATTTATATATTTTTATTATCAACTCTTGTGCAATTTCTAGGAGCAGAAGTTATGTAACCTTTAGTTGCAGCTGACACTGATGACGTGTAGTGCTTAATAAATATTAAATGAATGAACAAATGAGTGCATGCATGCTAAAGTGTTAGTGAAGGCGATGGCCATATTGCAGACTAGGATTAGTAGTTAAACATGAGCAATCTGATCATGCTACCTATGTGTTAGGTGTCAGCTGTCACTATCTTCCATTGCAAAATTGTTATAAATGAACTGAGAAAAATTATTCTAAGAGAAGCTCAATCAAGGTGAATTCTTATCCCTTTCTTCTCAGATCTGTGGACCTTCCATCTATCAAGAGAACAAGCCCCAGAAAATAGAGACACACTGTGCTGCCTCATCTTCTAGGTGCTCATTCATACTATAGAGCTCATTTAATGATTTATTATGAATGAATATGTTTTCCCTTGGCAGGAATTCCATTTGAAAAAAAAATTAAGTCCTGTTACTTGATGCATATGTGGGAACTCATCCAGAAAAGCTCATCAAGGAATTACTTTGTCACAGTATCTTTTTAACAATCCAAACTACCTTTTTCTTTGCAGTTTCTGATTGCTGATTACTACCAATACCATTATTACTAATGAAAATAACACTAGGTCTCTCAAAAGTATACAAATAAATAATGATAATGATATTTGTGTGAATATGTGTATATGAAACATGTATTTCATTTATAGGGTAGAGATTTGAATTCATGATGTTTCTAGGGTACAGATTTGAATTGTGCATGAAAGAGCCCATATTTATGGCAAGATTGATAGCTGTTAAAACATTAGCAGCATGAGGATGTAAAAAAATAGGAACCCTTATTCGTTGTGGGTAAAGATGACAAAAATGCAAGTGTTGTGAAAAATAATTTTGCACCACCTAAATACAGAATTATCATGCAATCCATAGATCACAATCCCTAGTTTTGTAACCACTAGAGTTAAAATCAGAAACTCAAACAGAAACATGTATGCAGATGGACCTTTAGATAATAATCACATTCTACAAGCTGGAAACATCCTTAATGCCCATCATTAGGTGAAATGGTGAGCAAACACTGAGGCAAATACAAGCAATAGAATGTTGCTAAACTGAGAAATGGTGAGGGCCAGAGGCATACTATAATAAAGGAAAATCTTAAAATGCTTTGCTAATTGCCAAAAGCCAGACACAGTACAACAAATATTTCACAATTTAAATTCATTTGTAGCCAGAATTTGAGGGAATCCCTTTGTGGTTGCCATATGATTCTTGGGAAAATAAGGTCTATTCTTGGGGGTTTTAGTTTTATTTAAAATATCAGAAGAATAAATTTAAAGGGAAGCTTAAGGATGATTTTATCAGAGTTTACAAAAAAACAAAACAATATCAGAGAAGCACACTGTAAAACTCAGTAGCTATCCATATTTGAATAACAGAAAGAAGGTGGTGGAAAAAGCATGTGTTTAAGTTACTGGATTGTAGGGCCACTACAAGGCTATAAGATAGAAAGTGGTGCCTTTAGGGAGAAAATAAGGATGCCAAAATGACCAGAAAAAAAGCACACATGGATATGGGCAGCATCCAGAAGAAAGAAACAACTAGAAAAATAAAAAGCAAAGTTGCTCCTTTCTGAGACAGGTACAAAACCAGTCCAATCTCACTGTCTCACAAGGAGCTCCAATAATGGGATTGGTATTTGGGGAAGAAAAGCACTGTGTCTCATTAGAGCAATAATTTTCTGCCCACCACTGTAGCGTAGCTTAAGGTGAGCCTTCATTCCTAGCGGTGGTCCATTGGCCAGATAATTGACACAATCCACTGGAATGTTAGGTCTCCATCAGGTCAGGGATTCTACTCTCTAACTGTGGGACTTTTCCATTAATGGACCTTTATCTTTATTGCTATTATCCTATGAAATATCTACATCAAAAGGTAATGCTAAATCAAAATTAAGATATAGGATAAGAGAAAGAAGTAAAAGAAAGATAATGCTAAAGTTTAGCAAATTTCTATGTGGAATGATGGAAAGATTTGCACTTGTGTGATGCTAGTTATGTAAGTTGGTATTATAATTAATGTCACTTAGCTATTATATAGCTACCAGTGTACTACATATATCATGAAATTAAAGGTAAACCTGTCTAGGGGCAAAGAGGAACAATGGTAGGTTGTGAAGGTAAAAGAAGCTAGTAGGGTGTCCTAGTTAGGGTTACTATTGCTATGATGAAGCACCATGACCAAAACAACTTGGGGAGGAAAGAGTTTATTTGGTTTACTTTCTTCATAATCACTGTATACCATTGAAGGAAGTCAAGACAGGAACTTAAACAGGGTAGCAACCTGAAGTCAGGAGCTGAGTCAGAGGCCATGGAGGGGTGCTAATTACTGACTTGCTCTCCATGGGTTGTTCAGCCTGCTTTCTTTTAGAACCCTGAACACTGTGGGTGGCCTCACCCACAAGTGACAGTCATGGGAAGCTTCTCCTTTCTGGATGGAAAAAGAGAAGATGGTCTAGAGAGATGGTGCAGATGGGGGAAGATATTTAAAACCTCATTTTTACTTTCTATTTCCCTAAGAGATAAGGTTTTCTGTCTTGCCAATAATATAAACAAAATTCAACCATTTTAGATTCCCCTTTTGATAATTTTCTATTTAGTTCTGTACCCCACTTTTTAATTGCATTGTTTGGTGTTGTGGAGACTAGCTCCATGTGTTCTTGTAAATTTTGGAGATCAGCCCTCTGTCAGGTGTGGGGTTGATGAATATCTTTCTCCATTCTGTGCACTGTGTGCTTTGCCTTACAGAAGCTTCTCAATTTCAAGAGGTCCTATTTATTAATTGTTGATCTCATTGTCTGTGCTGTTGGAGTTAGACTCAGGAATCGGTCTCCTGTACCAATTCAATCAAGGGTACTTCTGACTTTCTCTTCTAAGAGGTTCAGTGTAGCTTGATTTATGTTGAAGTCTTTGATCCATTTGGACTTAAGTTTTGTGCATGATGATAGATATGGATCTATCTGCAATCATCTGCATACCATCATCCAGTTATGCCAGCACCATTTGTTGAAGATGCTTTCTTTTTTCCATTGTATAGTTTTAGTTCTTTGTCAAAGATCAGGTGTTCATAGGTGTGCAAGTTAAAATCAGTGTCTTCAATTACATTGGTCTACCTACCTGTGTTTTTGCCATTACCAAGCTTTTATCATTAATATACTTCTATAGTATAGCTTCAAGTCAGGGATGGTGATGCCTCCAGAAGGTCCTTTATTGAATAGGGATGCTTTGGCTATCCTGGGTCTTTTGTTTTTCCATATAAAGTTGAGAATTGTCCTTTCAAGGTCTGTAAAGAATTGTGTTGGTATTTTGATGGGGATTACATTGAATCGTAGATTGCTTTTGGCAAGATTGACATTTTTACTATGTTGACCCTACCTATCCAAGAGCATGGGAGATATTTCCATTTTCTGGTATTTTCTTTAATTTCTTTTTTTAATGACTCAAACTTCTTGTCATACTGGTCTTTCACCTGTTTTGTTAGAGTTACCCCAAGATATTTTATGTTGTTTGTGGCAATTGTAAAGGGTAATGTTTCTCAGATTTCTTTCTCAGCCCCTTTATTGTCTATATATAGTAGGTCAATGGGTACCCCAGAGAAGGGGAATGTTACAGGATCTACTGAGAAAATTGGGAACACGGGGGGGGGGGAGTAAGGAAGAGGGAGCTTGGAAAAAGTGAGTGGTAGAAGAGGAGGGGAGAGGAAGACATGGGGGAGCAGGAAAGTTGAGTCAGGGGAAGAATAGAGGAGAGAAAGATAAGAGATATCGTAATAGAGGTAGCCATTATAGGTTTAAAGAGAAATATGACACTAGGGAGATTTCCAGAGATCTACAAGGATGACACCAACTGGCAATCTAAGCAATAGTGGAGAGGCTACCTTAAATACCCTTCCTCAATAATAATATGCTGTCCTATATAGAGCCTTCATCCAGTTATTGATGGAAGCAGAGGCAGACACCCACAGCTAAACTCTGAACTGAATTCCCGAAACCCAGTTCCAGAGAGAGAGGAGTGATGAACAATGGGGTCAAGACCGGGCTGGTGAAACCCACAGAAACAGCTGACCTGAACAAGGGGGAGCTCAGGGACCATAATCTGATGCCTGAGAGGTCAGCATGGGACTTATCCAGACCCCCTGAATGTGGGTATCAGTGAGGAGGCCTCGGCAATCTATGGGGCCTCAGGTAGTAGACCAGTATTTATCCCTGACACACAAATGGACTTTGGGAGCCCATTCCACATGGAGGGAGGCTATCTCAGTCTGGACACATAGGGAAGGGCCTAGGCCCTGCCTGGGATAATATGACAGACTCTAGAGATCCCCCATGGAGGGTCTCACCCTCCCTGGGGAGGAGAGGGGTGAGTGGGTGGGAACTTGGGGGGACTGGTGGGGGGCATAGGAGAAGCAGAGGGAAAGGGAGTGAGGATTGACATGTGAAGCAAGATTGTTACTAATTTTAAAAATAATAATAATAAAATATAAAATAAAATAAAATTCAAATGGGTCCATTTTAAAGTTTCCAAGTAAAAACACTTGGATGGGGTCCTAGGGACATGATGACTATTCAACCTAATGTCTAATCTATAATGCTATTTCATTATCTATGAGGTATTGAACACATCACTTAAAGTCTTCATCAATTTCCTTACTGGTGAGGTGGGGATAATGAATTTTGTGATTATAGCACATAATTATAATGGCGATTAAATAAATGGATACATGTACTGTACCTAGATAAACCTCTGATGGTTCTACTTTAAGATTTTTTAAGGAAACTCTACAGAGATTGCTGTAGTGACTGAAGTAATTTTCTGTGGCTCTTTTGTACATTCTTAAACAGTTTCAAAGCCAAGCCTCCGAAAGTACTCCTATGTAGATTGTTTTCTGCATACCTTCCTGCCTGTCTTCTGGGACTTTTTTTCTGAAATGTCCAGTTACCATATTTTCTCCATAGTATTATTTCTGTTTGTTCAACTCCCAGAGACTAGCACTGAAGTTTTTGAATCTCTTGCAATGCAATAATCTTCAAAAACTGCTTCCAGGCAAAATTCTGCCAAAGTGAAGATTTGTCATGTCTGTTTTCTTAATCCTGGAAATCAAATCTATGAGTGAATTTTCACCTATTCTTTGCAAACAGTATTGGAAAAAATGCATAGTTATTTCTTTTTCTCTTTTTTTAAAGGTTTTATTTATTTATTATGTATACAACATTCTGCTTCCAGTATATCTGCACACCAGAAGAGGGCACCAGATCTCATGACAGATGGTTGTGAGCCACCATGTGGTAGCTGGGAATTGAAGTCAGGTCCCCTGGAAGAGCAGTCAGTGCTCTTAATCTCTGAGCCATCTCTCCAGCCCTATTTCTGTTTTTCTTAAAAAATAACCTTCATATTTAATCTTTTTTACATAATTTATATGACAAATGAACATACTATAATGCATTCTCATTATACTTAAAATTTACTCTTTCTTATTTTTCTTCCAACCTTGTAAATCCTCCCTGTGCTAAAAGAATTCCTTCCCCACATGAGATTAGAAGCATAACAAGTCAAACAGAAAAACAGGAAAAGAGCTCAATAATAGATATGGACACAGGGATCCATTTGTTCACAAAATCAGGAATCCCACAAAGGTGAAAAATCAGAAGCCCTGATATATATTCAAAGAACTGGTGCGATAAAACAAGAAAAAAAATAATAAATTGAAAAGAAATTAAAAAGATAAATAAAAGTGTCTGACATGACATTTTGAGACAATGAACTACCACAGATGTTACTGAATTTGTTTTCTGTTGGCCTGTACTCCTGGGCATGCAGCCGACTCTTAAGAATAGTTTGTTTCCTGAGTGAGACTCTCTGGAAGAAAACTTAATTTTCTGTTTTTAACTTTTAGAAATTTTGGTAAAAAACTAAATCCAGCTTCTTCCATTGTGGAGAGCCACAGCCCTAAGATGGCGCCTGGTTGGATGCCAGGTAGTCCGAGTTTAGCTGTAAACAAGTGTGCTTGAGGCATCTGGCACACTTCCTCCTTCTGTGGCCTATCCGGGATTACCAGATGGCATGAGCTGATTGGGCACTGAGCATCTACTTAAGGGCTTGTGGGGGCTGGGAGAAGAGAGAAGCGGATGTACAAGGTTCCCGAATAAATTGCTTGAAGAAGAGTCGTGGTCATGTTTCTCTTGCTGGTCGAGATAGACGCGACTTTCCATTATTACTCACACAGAATTTTCATCATTATTGCTGTTTTTATAAATTATTAGAGGAGAGGATATTGTTCTGGAAGCTTCATCAGTTGTTCTCATTAATATTGTTTCTGCTACTAAACTGCAATGTCACTGTGCCTAAAAGACTTGGGATTACAATTAATTCTATCATTGCCAGGTGAAATTTCTACTGCTTGCTGAACTATTTTATTCTACACTAAATCACAGCTACATGTGTTTTAAAAGAAAATGTTAAAGAGTTTTATTTATTATCTATTGATACTATGAGTTCTTTTTCAGTATCCCACGTTTATGTTATTCCTTCAAGTTTACTTGACAAGTTTTTTTATAATGTAGTGGTGGAGAAACCTTCTAGCAATTTACATGTGACTATGTGCATATATAATTATATATAGTAATATATGTACACACTATATATAATTAAATATAGTATGTATATATATATTGCTACATATACAATGCATATATAATATATATCATACATATATGGTATGTGTATATACATGCTATATAATTGGAAATACTATGTTTTATATCTATACACTTGTATATGTACAACTAAATATATATGTCCTACACTTTATTAATTATGTATGTGTATACATAATATGTATGTATATATGTATATGTAGCTAATAAAGAACAGGACTAAAAGGCATCACTATTCTTATTGTCTCTGCCTGATAGAGGAAAGGGAAGGGAAGTTTCATGAAGGACTAAAGATTCCAGCCATATTTTCCATCAACACTCAAAAAGTCCCATGTCTGGTACCTTCCACTTGAAACTGTTAAGCCTCCCCAACGGGATGGGAATTTTACCCACTATCCAGTGTAAAGCATCCAAATCACCTGGCAGAGTTCAATAGTACAAATGACAGTTTTCTAAAATGAGTATCTCTTGGGCTAGGAAATAGTAAGTTGGCTTTTTTTTTTCTTAATATTCTATGGTGACCTCCTTGTGTGTTTGAGCTCCAGCAACAGACCAAAGATTGACACTTTTACACTGTGACTTCAAATAACTGAATGTCTTAAGTAACATTACATGATGAAAGAAGCAAGGGAAGTTTAGTACTGTGTTCTTGTCTAGGACTTGGTAAGGCCAGTCTAGGGATGAGACCACTGCCTCAATGGAGTTAAAGTTGATGTTTCTGGGGACTGGATTCTTCTTCTGGACTGTGGTTCTCAGTTCTTGGACAGCTATATCTCAGGTAACTTCTGCCAACACTGTCTGACTAACTCTCTGCTGGAATTGACTGCTCCCCAAACCCAAGTAGTATAGAGGATGTTGTATAAAATTACACAGAATTGTTTGGATTTGCAAGACCTCCTGGTACCAACTACTGTTTTTGTCCCTTTAAGTTAATGTTAACTTTATTTCTCATCTCTGGTGCTCCCACTTGACATCTGCAGGACCATTATTCATGCAGGATTGAGTCAATTACAATTATTTAATTCTTTTTTTTTCTTTTTTTGAACAGATGAATGCATGGCTTGAGCAAGTCTTTTGTACTAGGATAATGCAAATCAACATTTGATGGGACAGGTTTCGAAACTTCATGATTTTATGAAATTTATAACATTGTGAATTTATGGAAAGAAACATTACTTGTTTCTGATGTTCAAATGTTCAAAACTCAGGATAATAGTTGAATTTATAGGTCATTTTTAATCTTTCCCTTTTTTTTCTTTTTCTTCTTTTTTTGCCTTAAGGATACACTGTGTCTTGAATTTCCAGTTGACAGAACTTTATCGGTCTCTTTCAGAATTGTTTATCATATAACACCTGAATCACTACAGAGAATCACCATAAAGGCCTAAAAAATGGAGTAACCACTTATCTGTGCTCAGTTTCCCTCTGTGCAATGCATACAAGACATGTTTGAGTTTTATGAGTTTGTAAGCTATGCCATATTAGAAGATGAAGATTTTATACAGAGATTCTTCACTTTTGATTTAAAAACCTGTTCATACAAGGTTTTTCTCAAAGTCTATACAAAGAAGAACTAATTATAGCTAATAATGGAAAGAAAAAATGATTTTCCAGGAAGTTAATATTACTGTAGATCCTCTCATTATTTCATGGAGATTTTATTATTTTATTTTTTAATTTAATTTAGAAAAAAGATTGTTTTACATGTCAATCCCAGTTCCCTAATCCTCTTCTCCTCCCCTGCCCTTTATCAAGCCCTATCACATCCCTTTTCTGCATCCCAGGAAGGGTGAGTCCTTCCATGAAGGATCTTCAAAGCCTTGTAGATCTCTTGTCATTTCCTTGTAGATCATATCATATGGAGCTGGACCTAGAACCTCCCCCTTATGTTTAGTCTGAGAAAGTATTCTTCTAATTGGAATGGGCTCCTAAATATAATTCCTGTATTAGGGATAAACACTGATTCACTTTCATAGATGGAACTAGAAGAAACCATCCTGAGTGAGGTAATCCAGTCACAAAAAGACAAATATGGCATGTACTCACTCATATATGGATCTCAGACATAGAGCAAGGATTACCAGTCTATAATCCATACAGCCAGAGAAGCTAGGAAACAAGTAGGTCCCTAAGAGAGACATATATGGTGCCCCAGGAAAGGAGAAAGGGTCAAGATATCTTTAGCTAATTGGGAGCATGGGGTGGAGAGAGGGAGCTAGGAGAAAGAGAAGGTGAGAAGAGGAGGTGAGAAGAGGACATGAGGGAGTAGGAAGATTAAGTCAGGGGAAGAAAAGAAGAGAGTGAGACATGAGATAGCATATTAGAGGGAGCCATTGTAGGTTTAAAGAGAAATCTGGCACTAGGGAAATGACAAGAGATCTACAAGGATGACCCCACCTAGCAATCTAAGCAATAGTGGAAAGGCTACATTAAATTCCCTTCTCTGATAATGAGATTGATAACTACTACTTTATATGCCATCCTAGAGCCTTCATCTAGTAGCTGATGAAAGCAGAAGCAGACGCCCACAGCTAAACACTGAGCTGAACTCCTGGAATCCAGTTGCAGAGAGGGAGGGGTGATCATTAAAGGCATCCAGACAAGCCTGGAGAAACCCACAGAATTAGCTGACCTGAACAAGGGGGAGCTTATGGACCCCAGTGAGTATAGGACTTGTTCCAGGTACCTGAACATGGAGTTATTTAAAACAAAACAAAACAATTTTAAGTAGGAGCTAATACCCTGTGAGAATACTGTCAATGGAAGTTCAACTGTTGGTAATTTGAGGGTTTATCAAATAAAAAACAGTCTATTCATTTCTTAAACCTTAAAATATGTTTTCTCATCACAGAAAATTAAATCTTTGACTTTGACTGAAGAAGTCCTTTCTGAATTTCCTAGTATAATGAGGTCAGCTGTTAGCAATTAAGAAATAGAGATGGGGGCATTAGAAAGGTTGATTGTGTCTATAATATGCATTGACCCTTTACATCTTTGATTATTATGTTGTTTCATCCCCCATCTATCTGGGAAATCTTTAATGATACTTGTTAGCTACCTTCAAATGTCAGGATGCACTATGCATGGAACAGTGGTAATATTTTTATTAATTAAATTTGGCTTTTAAATATTTTATACACACATATAATGCATTCTGGTTATTTTCAGTTCCCCATTCACTTATTTGCTTGCCACCCTGTCACCCATCTTTCCTACAGATCTCTTTCCCAATCATGCCTTTTTATTTTGTTTAGTTAGCCCCTGAAATTACTCAGGGCCATCTCTGTTACCATTTGTTTGGAAGTATCCATAGGAGCCAAATGGGATTTGCCAGTTGTTACACATCTAAAGACCATGAATCCACTTCTCCCAGAATCTATTAGAAATATAGTTCAGCAAGAAGGGGTAGAGTCTTATGATACTTGACTATTGACAGGGCCAGTGTTGCACAGGCCTGATGCAGGTGCTGTCAGTTCATTTGAAATGGCTGTGAAAGGCCTTGTCTGTGACATTTCACAGCCCTTTTCCCTACCTTCCAACTTTCTTCTCCCATGTGTTTTAAGGCTTGTAAAGGGTGGTAAAAATCTTTTATATGGCTAAACCCCAAGATGTCACATTTCCTGTCACTTAACAGTCATAATTCTTTGCATTCACTGCAAAAACAGTCTTATCTGATTAAGGCTCAGAGTAGCATAAAGATGACATTATGTACAATGTCAACTGTATGTAGTATTAAGGTTCCTCAGTAGAGTCTATGATGTCCCCAGCAAGCATTGGGTCACTAAACTAAAATTCCACTATCAGGTGTAGGATGTCTCCACAGAAGTTGTTTGCAAAGGAGATTCCAGAGAAAGTTCCAAAACAATGACAATTTTTAGAAGTCGCTTATGTTAGTTACCTTAAAAGATTATATGCAATTCTAAGGGAGATCTTTTAACCTTTATCTTCATCATAGAGGAAGAGATGATCTCATTTAAACACACCCTATGCAATAAACTAAGCCTTCATCTTGTAAAGTGTTTTTTCACATTTTAGTTTCATATTGGCATCTGTTTTAATTTCTTGAATTGCTCTATAATTCAATTCTGTATAAACATGGAAATAAGAACTCTGAAAATTACTCACTTATGCTTTAGAACTTCCATTCCATCACATGCTGGCCCTGGATTTGCAATGTAGCTAATGACTGTTTTAACACTAATGCAAAGACCAACACTAGCACCTCCTTTTTTGCTTCCTAAAAGTTGAAATATCTTTTATCTGCATCTAACTACTATCACAGTCATCTGAGGAAACAAGTAGTGATTATTTTGAAGAGCAATTTATAACATGACTGACCTTATTTTCTTGGTGAGAGGGGATGTGTGAGGTAAATCTTAGGAATATAGATGGATGTTATTATTCCCAGGATGCTCATACATATTTAAAAGTGGTACTCAATATCTACATTTACTTCTGAAACCTTTGGTTGGTAACTTAAGTTGTATGGAGTAATTCAATTAATAATAGAAAATGTAAAATTTCATAATTTAGGAAAAATATCTATTTGTTTATTTAGCTGGAGATTAGAGAATAATATCTTAAGAAAATATATGTGTAGGCAGAATGTAGGCTAGTGGTCCTTTGGAGAGCTGGTTGTCAAATGCAGACATTATTAAAATTTCAGTCAATGAATATTATTTCAAACAATGAGAGTAAATGCAGTTTATCTTCTGGATAATATACTGCCTTCACAGTTACTCATATCTGAATTATATTTTATATGAGATGAAGAATGCTCTGCTACTCTGCATCTGGTTAAAGTTAACATTCAATGATGTCCTGTGTGTCATTGCCTACAATACAGTGACAGAAGTATCATCATTACATGGGTAGCAGAAGGTATTGATTACAATTGCTCTAGTAGTTCTTTAAGGATCTAGTTCTTGAATATTTATCTCCTGACAAAGACTTAAAGAGAAGTGAGTTTACTGGCACATGATCAACTTTCTAATTGCCAGCTTTCCTTTAGTGATGACCTCCATATATGTTGAAATGGTGATAGGCTTAATCATGTGCACATCTTGTATATGTAACTAAAGATGTGGTGAATTCAGGAGTGTAAATGCCATCTCATACCAGAACACACAGTTTCATACTACTCTCCACCAAACTCTGGCTCTTACATTCTTTCCACTCCATATTCTAGATTTTCCTTGAGATTTAGGGGACAGCACTATGTAATCCATGTCACATTAGGGCCAAGCACCCCACAATCATTTATTCTCTACATTCTGATGAATTGTGATTATCTCTGTTAGCTGTCATCCACTGCAGAAAGTGGCTAAGAACAACAATAATCCATGGATACAAACATAAGTATGTAGAAGGAAGTGTGACATCATGTCTAGTTACTAAAATCTGCCCTATGGCCTCTGATTTCTCCAAGCATGGGTTCTTTACCAGATTTGCAATATCACATATGAGTTCATTCTTATCAAGTGGATCTCAAATCCAATATGAAGGTAATTGGTTACTCTCATAATTAATAGTGAGGCTATTATTGTACTTGTTGACTTACCTTGTCAGGAAGGTGATTGTTGTAGCTCATGCTTATGCAAGCAACCATAATTAAATGACACAAATATAGGATAGAAATTATTGGTAAGAAGAGTTTCATCTGGAGAGAGTGGAGAATGAGAATGGGGCATGAAAATGACCACAATTCAGAATATATTTATATAAAATTGTAAAAGGACTGTTGGGATCCAAATCTCAGGGCTTGGCATGAGATTGTAGGTCATATTTGGATGGCCACTTAGTTAACCTTTACATAGCACCTTCTTAGAGCCTCAGCTCAAGAAAAGAAACAACTTGACCCAGTCCTCCACCCACAGGCTCAGTCACCTAGGCCTGGACCTCTTACTCATGAACTCTTTACCCTGCCAAACATCCTCTCTTTGTAGTTTCCTAATATCCTGCCTACATGAACACCTGGTGCACAAACAATCCATTCTACTACCCCTTCCCATATCCTGCTCTGCTGACTATATAATCTGAGAAAAATAAAGTTTGCCACTTGATCAGAATCCTGTCTTGTGGTTGTTCTTTCTGCATCTCTTGTCCCCATTCCCTATCCCTGACTCTCTTGCCCAGGTTGATGTCCTGCTGGTCAGGACAAAGGGCAATCAATCAATCAATAAACTTTAGTAATTAAATAACAGAGAAATACAATATTTTCTCATTATGTCAGAAAATATATCTTTGATGAAAGGTCTGTCAGTGTGGATGATGTGCAAAGAGACAGAATGGGAAATGAGAGAGAAGAGATAGAGAAAGTAAAACATTGTGGTAAAGTGAAACCAGGTCGGACTTCCATAATTTTTCCTATGCACAATTGTTGTATGACTTTATTATAATGGAGAATATAAACTATTTATTCACTTGAAAATTTTCTACAAAATGAAAAAATCACCCATTTCACTAAAGATTCTCTTGATAGAATTTACAATGCCATATTTTATTACTTGCAGTTCTATATGTATGCACGAGGTGTGACGGAGGCTAAATCTGTCCTTTGGAGGCTTGTAGCCTGGATCTACATTAATACTGGAAGCCATAGACAACTTAGTTGACAAGTGCATAGAAAACCAGAGAAACAACAATATATTCCTGAATAGACACATGACACTGGGGTTTCTGAATCCCCAACCTTCTATTCAGAACATCATTGACTTTAAAAGTTGCTAGATTTCTAAGTGAAAAATAGACACAACTGCTCTTGGCATGTAGATTGTATGTCTTTGTGACAATTTAACATACCCTAACTATTACAGTAAACCACACACACACAACAGTTAAAGAAAAATGTGTTTTTATTTAATTCATGGTCATGTGTTTTTAAATAAAGATATCGACCAGGAGACACTTGATTAATAAGCAGAATCTTTAGGGAATCACTTCTCCCCATTGTTCCACTCTGCTTCTCTACAGAGACTATTCCTTCACTGGGGAAGAGAGCAAGAGGAAGTGATGAAAGGAGGCTTCATTTTGAAGCTATCTTCAATCTGCTACTAACTTTCAAGATTTAGAGTTCCTGAGAGGAAGGAAAATGGAGTAGAGACCTTAAAAGAATACAAAAGACAAAATGGGAGAATCTCCCAAATGATGTGACAGACTTTGATAATCACCATGAAAGGCCTCAACCTCCCTGGGAAGTGGATTGAGATGGGATGGGGTGATCTGTGGGGGCATGAGAGGATGGGAGGGAGAGGAAACTGGGATTGATATGTAAAATAAGATTGTTTCTAAACTAAATAAATTGAAAACAGAAATGTCAAACTCAACACTGTCAATACAAATTTAATTTAAAATTAGGTTTGTTCCTCAATGTCTGTGACAGAATATACAGGCCAAGTGAGTACACTTGTTCATTTACTCTACAGGAGTCTATTTAGAAATGAAGGGTATGATTAAGTGATCTAGAAAGTAGCATGTTGAGAAATTAGTAAAATTGTAGTGAATGAATGTAAACAGAAAGATGGGAATTTGGGAGAGTCTAATGGCTATCTTGAAAGTGGACAAGAACTTCAAACAATTTAGAGTCCTTGTATGTGGTGTTTGTCTCAGCCCACTAGGGAGGGCACAAACCTTATTTGATTTTAGTGAGTTCTAACTTACTCTGATATTTTTAAACTTTTTAAAGTCAGTGTAGAGACTACTACTTCTTTAAAAACTTTTCAATTTGTCTTCATTCCATGGTAACCATAATACAACTACAAGTAGTAAAATAATGCTAATACAATATCTCATTGATTATGCTTTTGTATGATGGGTTTGAAGGATATTATTATTTTGTTCTACTACTTCCAGTGTCCACTGTACTTTGCCTTGTTCCTTCTCTTAACAATATGAAAGTGAACACTGACCCCTGAAGACCATTTCTCTTTACCTTCATTTAATATTTTACAGGTGGATTAGTGTATGACAAGACAGGGACAGGTGAGAAAGGCCTTATAATCATAAAAGAAAATTACAATTCTACCAAGGGAAACTCTTCCCTTCCTCTTCTTTCTCTCCCTCCCTGTTCTAGTCCTATGTCACCACTTCCTCTTTTTCCTTATTTTCCTTCTTTCTCCTCCCTTTCCTTCAACTCTCAGAAGGAGAAAGCAGAATTCTCTTCTATATGTTTCTGGATAGATGGACTAACTGCTTCTTTCATCCAGACAGGAAACAATTTTAAGATCTGCTATGTATGTTTTTCTCTACTGGATAATGAAAAACTCCTTAAACAAGTGTGTCAAGGTTCAAGTGATAAAAACTTAGTCCCACTTCTTTCACGAAAATTTGTCCCTCCTCACACACACACATCTCACCATCTTGTCTACTACCCACATTATCACCATAATCATCCTTAATACCATTGATAGAATTTTTGGTATAAAGATAGATAAGGCAATCCTGTGAATCATATTGGTTTATCACAACATGAAAACATTCAACATGGTTACCCGAGACACTTGGGATAGACAGACTATTATCAGGGTCACACAACTTTCTTAACAAATTCCAGATTCCCCCTTCTAGTTGGTTTAGATATGTGTATCATAGTCACAAAACTACCCTGTCAATATCATACCAGGTCAAGTTGTATCATTGCTTGGCTTTAACATCATATCCTCATGAAATACTTGCAGAATTAACAACAGGCAATTTGGAAGTAGAATTTTAAGATTTTCTTGTATGAAAACCAAATGTTCGTGATAAAACTTAGTTCTTTCAAAGTGCTTACTCTCTGCAATTAAGTCTGCCTTGGGAATAGCTGTTTCATAATTGTTGAAAATCTAAGTATTATGACACTGAAGTCTTCACTTCCAGGGACCCCATGACATCTTATCTATTAAAAGGATAATGTTTCAAAAACTGCCTCTTCTTTTTCTTTTCAAAGACAGCTTCACTGAAAGGACATTACCCAAGCTTGTATTAAGGGAAATGGGAGTTGAATCAGCAGCACTTGTACAATGTACAACTCCTATTTCTATGCTCTCAGGAGCATAGGAATTTGCATGGCTTAGCAGACTGGAGGTTGTAATGATAGATCTAAAAGTGAGCTGGTAGCTCAGGGAGGTCTAAGGATGTACTAGGCCCAGAGACTTCATATTTCAGAATTCAGCTCTTGAGAGGAAGGCAATGAGTTTGAGGACAAAGCTAATAGTGCCTAATTCCTTGGGTGTTTGTTGTAAAATGCTATTGTTCATGCTAAGCTAATTTGCTATTAATATGGTTGTAATGTACAATGGTATCAAATTTTCTACTGTAATGCAGTCTTCATAAATTTCTATTTCCTTTCAGCAGCTCCTGGTTCATGATTTAAATTATCCTCTTTGAAAATGAGAGGGAATATTTCTACACATCCCAGCACTGAAAAGCTGCAAATGTACTGGGGCCAAGAAACTATTAATTGCATAATACTGATCCTACCTCCATCGAATAGGTACACAGATGGACTCAAAGACTTGTTTATTATAAACTACATTTTAATTGTGCTAGCATGCTAGGTGTATTTTATGAAATGCTTCTGTTTTTCTGTTTTGTGGCCACTGATGAGTAATAACATTATATTGTCCCATTAATATTTACAATCAGAAGTCATGAGGTTTGCTATGCTTGAGATGAAAGATCAAATTAATAATGAATTAAATGTCACCTAAAAACGATTTCCAATGCACAGAATTAATATGATTTTATCTTCTTATATTAATTTTATAAAACAATGGGTTGTACTATGATTCTTTCATAACATATTTCACAATATTCACTGCTCCCTCATCCACTACTCCTTCCTCTTAACCCAAACTCCTTTTCTATTAATGGTTTCTCTTACACTTTCATATCTTTTACTATGATCTGCTTATTGTATTCTAAAATATAGTGGATTAATTGTGATGTCATTAGGCGTGCAGAAAATTTACTTGGATCATATTTCTTTCCTCATTTCTCCTTCTCAATTCTCATTTTCCTACTGCTGCTTTGTTCTTTTTTTATATCTAGACACTTCATATGAGAGAAAATGATATTTGTATTTATCTGGTGGCTTAGTTAGGATTTCTATTGCTGAAAATAGATACCATGACCATACAACTCTTATGAAGGTAAAACATTTCATTGGGTGGCTTACATTTTCAGAAGTTTACTCCATTGTCATCATGATTCCACATGGTAGTGTGCAGGCAGACATGGTACTGGTGAGGTAGCAAAGTGTACTACATCTTGACTTGCAGGCAAGAGAAAGTGTATTGACTCACTGGGTGTGGCTTGAGAACATAGAAGACCCCAAAGCCTGCCTCCACAGTGATACAGGTCCTGTAATAAGGACACACCCACTCCAACAAAGCCACACCTCTAAAGGGTGCTACACCCTTTCAAACTACTGCATAAGGCTATCTTACATTACTTAACACAGTGTTCTAAATTTTCTGCAAATGACATAATGAATAATACTCCATTTATAAATATGGATGAAGATGTTTCACTTTCTTTATTCACTCATCATTCTATGGGCACCTAGTCAGATGTGGTAGTGTGATTATTCTGAATAGCACTGCAGTGACTTTGGTACACTGGCATCTTTATTGTGAGCTGACTGAGATTCTTTGGCCAGAGTCCCAGGAATTGTACAGCTCAATCATGAATAGGATTACATTTTTGAGGAACTTGGATGCTGATTTTCTAACTGAATGTAGTAATTCCTATTCCAACCAAGAGTGTATGAGCATTCTGCTTCACTAGTATACTCAACAACATTTTTTTTTATCGTTTGCTTGATTTCTTTATGAAAGACACTCTCACTGTGATGAGATTTAACTATTGATGTAGTTTTGATTTGTTTTCCCACAAGGTGTGAATTTTTTCATCTACTTTTTGCCAGTTGGGCTTCTTTTGTGAACATTCATCTGTTTGTTGGACTGCCTGCTATTTTGATATTCAGTAACTTTCTTACATATTTTGGATACTGATTCCTGTCAAATGACTACATTGAACTTATCTTTTCCTACTCTGTAGGCTAACTTTTTTCTCTGCCAATTGTTCCTTTGAAGTGTAGAAGGTATTTAGTTTTATGCAACCCCTTTTGTTATTTCTTAGTGCTTCCTGAATAATTATTTCCTTATTGTTCTTGATTTCAGATATCCATTATGTGTGCTTATCCATTATGTGTGCTTACCATAATTCTATATCTGTATTTTGCTTTAGAAGTTTCAAACTTGTATCTTAAATAAACATCTATGATAAATTTTATGTTGGCTTTTATACAGGGTGGGAGGTAGGGATTAAGTTTATTTGTTCTCCAGGTTGACATGCATTTTCAATAGTATTTTTCTTCAACTATTATTTTAGCTTCTTTATAGAAAATCAGATAGCTATATGGTTTTATTTCTGGCATTCTCTTCTATTTTACTGAGTTCCATATGTATTTTATTTCAGGGACATGTTATTTTTGTTCCTATGGTTCTGTAGGATAATTTGAGATCATTGACTGAATTTTTTAGCATTGCTTTTTCTGCTTAGGACTGCTATGACTATCTGGAATCTTCTGTGGTTTAGTATGATTTTTTGGAGTTTGTTCCTTGTACTCTTTGAATATCATTGGAATGTTTATAAACTACCTATTACTTTTAAGTGTGTGTGTGTGTGTGTGTGTGTGTGGCTTTATGCATGTGCATGAAGTTGCTGTGAAGGCAAGAGGCAACACCTGCTCTGGAACTGCAGTTTCAGAAGGTAATGAGTCACCCACTCTGGGTGTTAGCACTGCACTCTGGTCCTCTAGAAGAGCAGACAGTGAGTTTAACTTCTGAGCCATCCCTGTAGCCTGCTGCCACTGGAATTTTGATGGCCTTTAATTTTGAAAATAGACTTGACAAAACAGAATCCCCACAAAGCTTGTAATCTTTTTAAGTTGTTCTTTATTTTTCAAATTCTACCCTTTCTGCTCATTAGCACAATTAAAGCTTATACTTCCTATATTTTTGTGAATGTCCTATGCACTTTGTTGGACTTATGTAAAACCTAAAAATGCCCTGAATCTCCTGGTCCCCTTCAGTGTGTAGCAAACTACTTTGCACAGTATTCAGAAACTGCTGAGGAAACTGTGAGTTAAATGGCCATGATTTGTATCTGCTGTACCTAGTCAATGATTCTAAAGCAACAAGAATAGACTTGTTTATTAATCAGATCCTTTGCTGCATTAGTGCTAGTCTTCTCCTAATTTCAGTAAGGTGTGGATTTATATGATTGATTCCTATACTGCTAAGCTTTTGCTGCTCTAGTCATTATTACACAAAAAAGGTTGCAAAGAATTTCTTGTGTGAAGCTTGCAGAAATGAGTTAATAAACCTGACATTTTGCACAGATAAATCTAGTACACCAACATTACTTACCTGTTAAAGGGTAGAATATTCTTATGTCCTATTAATTTTTTTGCAAAAACATAGTATCCTTGGGCTGAGATGCAATGGAAATAGATGTTCTAAAATTGCAAGCATTTGCTTGGAACTGACACTAGATTTCTTTAGTGCCATAATGTGAGCATATTTTAATAGATTATCCTTGTCAAAGGACAATGGAATAGTTTGTCCTGCTAAAACAATGTTATGAATAAATAAATATAGCTGATAATAGTAGACAGAAATATGACATAAATAATGGGAAGCTGAAAAGTAATTATAGAAGTTTATGGTTATCAGGTTGAATCTAATGTGATATTAAATTTTTACTGGCATTTCAGTAGCTGACCTAATTAATCAATCAGTAATTGCAGCTATGATTACCAGCTGTGATTATGATTAATTTGCAATATTGATTGATCCTCCAATAATTCTGGTGTATCCTTCCATATAGAGACTCAGCTGCATTAAGTTGGATTTGAGAGGCATAGTTATTAAAAGCAAATAATCAAACCCTTTACTCTCATTGGGAATCTGTCCTCAGGGATAAGATTTGTGATGGTGGAATCATGGATAGGTTCACAGTAGGAGAAGTCTAAGAGGGGACAACATTATGCCAGAGATTATTTTAATAAAGCAGACTCATTGCTGAGAGACAGTGTATTTTATAATGATTCATTTACTTCCAGGCTTACATTCATTACACCCCCTACTAGTTGAGCCTCCTTTCATTATAACAGAATGATCTCCACAGCCCAGTTCAATCACTACCTCTTTCAGTCTTATAGGGACAGAAAATCAATGTTTGTGCTTTTCCAAGTTTCACATTTTAAAAGGAATGGTTAACTATGTAATTCTTTCAAGAATTAGCATGTCCTTAAGCAGAGGGCACACTTCTGGTCTTACATCATGAACAAGAAAATCTTGAAAGTCATTTTTGGTATTATACCATGGACCAGGTGGAGGTATAAAGCCTTATTCATGGGGAGCAATGCAGCTTGCAAGGGAGCATGTTACCATTACAATATCCATAAATCACCAATGAATTTCTTTTTCAAGTTTTTCACAATGAAAATAATTAAAATGGTGAGCTGATTGGAAAATTCTGTAAATCTGGCTCATTTTCAACAAAAATGGAAAAACAGTCTAAGAGAATGTTCCCAGGAACTAGAGTTTGTTGTGATGTATATCAACTGAAGGATTTTGAAAGGATCTATACCAAGATATTGAATAAATGATTTTGTATAAAATAGCAATGTTTAAATGAATGCCTCTGCATATTGTCCAGGAATGAGGATTGCCATATATTAGAAATTGATTTAATAGACATATTTGTATGTTGTATCACATACATGATATTGCATTATAGAAATAGAATTTTTCCAAATAGCCCTATTAATAAGGCACAACACTATTCTCATTTTAGAAATATGGAAATAATGTTAGAAAGGTTAGTAACATGGTCAGATCCACAGAGTGGGTAATTTACCAGAGAACTTAAAGTTTAGCTCACAATACTGTACTTTTAACATGTGGGAAATTCTGGCTAATTTTCTGAAAAAGTAGAAAGGCTAAATTTTACTTATCTTACAAAATAACATGCTAAATTGCCTGAGTTTACTTGAAAACATGTTTTTGCCAAAGTACATTTATTCCTCTCCCTGCCTATTCTGTAGTTGTCATTTGTCTTCCACTTCCAGAAAAGGAACCCTGTGCTCAACTTCTCTCGATTTTAACTTGCTTGCATGATATGGGATCTATTGTTATTAGCTTCAGTTCCCCACTTTGATATACTACCACTATTTAGTGGCTTAGAAGGACACAAATATGTTGTTTACAACTCTAGATGGGATAAGTCCAAACTCAGTATCATCAAGGTAATGATGAAGGAGTAATCTCTTATTTCTCCAAATTATAGAGGCCATGTGTATCTCTGGGTTGTTGGCCACTTTTACTCCATCATCAAATCTAGCATCATGGATTGTCATTTTCCCCCAAGTGTTACTTTGATCACGTTAACTTTTCTAAATAACTCTCCTACTCCCTTTTATTGTGTGTGTGTATGTTTTGTTGAATTTATTTTTGGGGTCTGTATTTCTCACTGTTTTTTCTCCATTTTTAATTAAATTAGAAGCAAGATTGTTTTATATGTCAATCCCAGTACACTCTCTGTCCCCTCCTCCCCTGCCCCCACTAACACACTACTTATCCCATACCATTTCTGCTCCCCAGGGAGGGTGAGGCCTTCCATGGGGTGTCTTCAGAGTGTGTCATATCCTTTGGGATAGGAACTAGGCTCACCACCATGTGTCTAGGCTGATGGATTATCCCTCTATGTGGAATGGGATCACAAAGTCCATTCCTATGACAGGGACAAGTACTGATCTACTACAAGGGGTCCCATAGATTTATGAGGCCTCCTCACTGACACCCACATTCATGTGGTCTGGATCAGTTCCATATTGGTTTCCCAGCTATCACTCTGGGGACCAAGAACTCCCCTTTGTTCAGGTCAGCTGATTCTATAGGTTTCACCAGCCTAGTCTTGACCCCTTTGCTCATCGCTCTTCCTTCTCTGCAACTGGATTCCAGTTCAGTTCAGTGTTTAGCTGTGGGTATCTTCTTTTACTTCTATTAGCTGCTGGATGAAGGCTCTAAGATGGCATATAAGATAGTCATCAATCTCATTATCAGGGAATGGCATTTAAGGGAGCCTCTCCACTGTTACATGGATTGTTAGTTGGTATCATCCTTATATATCTCGTAGTGCCTGATTTCTCTTAAACCTATAATGTCTCCCTCTCTTACAGTATCTCTTCTGTTGCTCTCCTCTATTCTTCCCCCTACACAATCCTGCTCCCTGCAGTCCTGATCATCCCTCCTCTTCTCCCATTCTTATTTTCCTAGCTCCCTCTACCTCCCCCCATGTTTCCAATTTGCTCAGGAGATCATGTCCCTTTCCCCTTCTCAGGGGGACCATACATGTCTCTTGTAGAGTCCTCCTTGTTTCCTAGTTTCTCTAGTGTTGTGGATTGTAGGCTGGTAATCCTTTGCTCTATGTGTAAAATCCATATATGAGTGAGTACATACCATGTTTGTCTATATATGGGTTACCTCGCTCACAATGGTTTCTTCTACTTCCATCCATTTGCCTGTGAATTTCAAGATTACATTGTTTTATTTTTCTGCTGATTAGTACTCCATTGTGTAAATGTACCACATTTTCTCTACCCATTCTTCAGTTGAGGGGCATCTAAGTTGCTTCCAGTTTCTGTCTATAACAAATAATGCTGCTATGAACATAGTTGAAAAGTTGTCCTTGTTATATGAATGTGCATCATTTTGGTATACACCTAAGAGTGGAATTACTGGATCTTGAGGTAAACTGATCCCCATTTTTCTGAGAAATCTCCATACTGATTTCCAAAGAGGCTGTACAAGTTGGCACTCCCACCAGCAGTAGAGCAGTGTTCCCCTTTCTCCACCTCATCTCCAGCATAACCTATCATTGGTGATTTTATTTTTAGCCATTCTGACAATGTAAGTATTCTGAGAGAATTGCTTTGATTTGCATTTCCATGGTGGTTAAGGATATTGAGCACTTTGTTATGTGTCTTTCAGCCATTTTTTATTCCTGTATTGGTAATTCTTTATTTAGTTCTGTACCCCACTTTTTAATTGGATTATTCAGTGTTTTGAAAACTTGATTCTTGAGTCTTTGCAAATTTTGGAGATAGGCCTTCTTTTGGATATGGGGTTGGTGAATATCTTTTCCCATACTGTGGGTTGCCATTTAGTCCTGCTGAATGTGTCCTTTGCCTTACAGGAGCTTCTCAGTTTAAGGAGGTCCCATTTTAATTGTGAATCTCAGTGCTGTTCTACAGGTGTAGTGTTCAGGAAGCTGTCTCCTGTACCAATTTGTTCAAGGGTACTTCCTACTTTCTCTTCTAAGAGGTTCAGTGTGGCTGGATTTCTGTAGAGGTCTTTCATCCATTTGAACTTAAGTTTTGTGCATGGTGATAGACATGGATCTATCTGCAGTCTTCTACATGCCAGCATCCAGTTATGCCAGAACCGTTTGTTGAAGATGCTTTCTTTATTCCATTGTATATCTTTAGCTTCTTTATCGAAAATCAGGTGTTCTTAGGTATGTGAGGTAATATCAGACTCTTCAGTTCCATCCCATTTTTCTACCTGTTTATTTTTTGTGCCAATACCAAGCTGTTTTCAGGACAATAGGTTTATAATAGAGCTTGAAGATAGGAATGGTGATGCCTCCGGAAGTTCCTTTATTGTATAGGGTTGTTTTGGTTATCCTAAGCTCTTTTGTTTCTCTATATAAAGTTGAGTATTGTTCTTTCAAGATCTGTGAAGAATTGTCCTGGGGTTTAATAGGGATTGCATTGAATCTGTAGATTGCTTTTGGCAAGATTGCGATTTTTACTATGTTGATCCTACCTATCCAAGAGCATGGGAGATCTTTCTATTTTCTGGCATATTCTTTAATTTCTTTCTTTAAAGACTCAAAGTTCTTGCTATATTGATCTTTCACTTGTTTGGTTAGTGTTACCCCAAGATATTTTATGTCGTTTTGTGGCAATCATAAAGGGTGATGTTTCTCTGATTTCTTTCTCAGCACATTTGTCATCCATATATAGTAGGACTACTCATTTTTTTGAGTTAAACTTGTATCCTGCCTCTTTGCTGAATGTGTTTTTCAGCTGTAGGAGCTCCCTGATAGAGTTTTTCGGGTTACTTATATAAACTATCATATCATCTGCAAAAAGTGAAATTTTGACTTCTTCCTTTCCAATTTGTATACTCTTGATGTCCTTTTGTTGTCTTATTGCTCTATCTAGAACTTCAAGGACAGTATTGAAGAGATATGGAGAGAGTAGAAAGCCTTGTCTTGTTCCTAATTTTAGAGAAATGGCATTGAGTTTCTCTCCATTTAGTTTGATGTTGGCTGTTGGTTTACTGTATATTGTATTTATTATGTTCAGGTATGTTTCTGTTATCCCAGATATTTCCAGGACATTTATCATGAAGAGGCATTGAATTTTGTCAAACTTTTTTTTGGCATCTAGTGAGATGATCATGTGGGTTTTCTTTTTCTGTTTGTTTATATGGTGGATTATATTGATAAAATTTTTGTATGTTGAACCAACCCTGCATCCCAGGGATGAAGCCTACTTGATCATGCTGAATGATTTGTTTGATATGTTCTTGGATTCACTTTGCCAGTATTTTATTGAGTATTTTTGCATCAATGTTCATGAAGGGTATTGGTCTATATTTCTCTTTCTTAGTTGTGTCTTTGTGTGTCTTGGTTACCAAGGTAACTGTATCCTCATAAAAAGAGTTTGGCAATGAACCTTCTGCTTCTAATGTGTGGAACAATTTGAGGAGAATTGGTATTAACTCTTCTTTGAATTTTTGGTAGAATTCTGCATTGAAGCCATTTGGGCCTGGGCTTTTTTTGGTTTGGAGACTTTTGATGACTGCTTCTATTTCCTTAGAGGTTATAGGTCTGTTTAAGTTGCTTAGCTGTTCTTGATTCAATTTTGGTAAATGATATCTGTCCAGAAAATTGTCCATTTCCTTTAAACTTCTCAATTTTGTGGAGTACAGGTTTTCAAAGTATTCTCTGGATTTCCTCAGTGTCTGTTATTATGTCTTCCTTTTCATTCCTGATTTTGTTAATTTGCATGTACACTCTCTGCCTTTTGGTTAGTTTGGATAAAGGTTTGTCTATCTTGTTGATTTTTTTGAAGAAACAACTCTGTTACATTGATTCTTTGTTTCTACTTCATTGATTTCTGCCCTCAGTTTGATTGTTTCCTGGTGTCTACTCCTCTGGGGAGACTTTGCTTCTATTTGTTCTATAGCTTTCAGTTGTGATGTCAATTCCCTGGGGTGATTATTTCCTAGTTTCTTCATGTGAGCACTTGGAGCTATGAACTTTCTCTTAGTACTGCTTTCAAAGTGTCCCATAAATTTGGGTATGTTGTGTCCTTAAATTCATTGAATTCTAGGAAGTCTTTAATTTCTTTCTTTATTTCTTCCTTGACCCAGGAATGGTGCAATTGTGCATTGTTCAATTTCCATGAGTTGGTAGGTTTTCTGCAATTTGTATTGTTCTTGAATTCTAACTTTAAAGCATGATGGTCTGATAAGACACAGGGGTTTATTCCGGTTTGTTGTTGTTGTTGTTGTTGTTGTTGTTGTTGTTGTGGTTTTTTGTTTTTTTTGTTGTTGTTGTTCTTGTTCGGGTTTGCTATTTTGTTGAGTTTGTGGTCTATAGGAACCTATAATTAATTACCTAGGACCCATCAAATAATGAAGGCTAACACACCAATCAATCTTAAGGTCCTTAATTTAGTCATATCCCTATGGGTTTTAGAGTCTGTGGAGAAGGATATCAATGTCTCAAGGATACACTAGTCTTCTCTATAAACCTACGTATGACTTAGGAAATTTCCTTGTCTTCAGTTTATCAAAACCACATTATGTTTCCATTCTTGAGATTGCACTAATACTGTATCCATTAGCATATAAAACTTAGATTATTTTTCATAACATCAAAATTCATGCTTTCTGAGTACTGAAAAACCACATCAATATTATTTAATTACTTGAATAGGGATTATGGTTGTTGTTAAAAATGTAGCTCACTTACAATTGAATGACTGAGTTTCTTTGTGGGCTAGCTTTCACAGTAATAGAAGGTGCTATGCAGGCTACTTGAAGTAGGTGGGATAGGGGAGTCAATTGCAGTCTTGCCCAGTGTCATAGCAAGGCATTACCAGTGGTGGGATCTTGGAACTCATATCTTGTGGTTAAGAAACAGGTGACTCATTAGGTTTAAGGGCCTCTGCATATGAGGGAATTCATGCCTGATCCTGTAAGCCTTTCCAAGAATCTGTGGTATTTAAAAAATATTACTTTCTTTTAATAGGATTGTATACTGAGACCATCATTGGGGGTTAAATTTATAATTGCTATTTATGTATTAATATAGGCCAATTTGCTAAGCATCACTCTGTGAAAGAAACACAAGTTAGTTTTATAGTCCTCATTTTAATGTAATGAACTAATTAGTATGATGATCATAAAATTCTTTCCTAACTGTAAGAATGACCTGGTGGTAGAGTTCTATAATGTCAGCTACTAAAGAGTTAAGGTAGAGAATTGGAGTCTCAAAGCCCACTTAGTCTACACAGTAATTTCAAGGCTATCTAAGACAACTTAGGGAGACTGAGCCAAAATAATAATTAAAATAAGGGAAGATGATAATATTTTTCAGTGGTAGAGCTCTTGTCTGCCATAAAGGATTGGGGTTCAATCCTTAATACTGTAAAAGTAATTCAATAATTAATTAAGAATAATTAACTATTTCTATTTAGGAAAATGAAATTGAAAACAAGGTATGTTTCCTATTATTCATAATTTAATCTGCTAATTCATCTCCCCAAATATATTGATCTTTGGTATTTAGATAGCTGAATGTTAGTATTCACCATCCTGACAGATAAGACTTAAAGCCTGAGATACTAGCTACCTGGATAACAAAATAATGAAAGAGGATTGCTAGCATGAAAGATTCATGCACATATCTAAATCATAATACTTCTACTTGGGAAACATCAACAAGGGCCAAAAATAATTTCTATAAAAATGAGTTAATCAAATAGTTTCCAAACTTCACAAAGATGTGCAATTCATTCAGCTCTGACAAATGATTGGGCTTCTGCTTAATCCCCTGCTGAATTCATATCTTACTAATCCTGTACTGTTCTCTGAATGATTACAAAACTCTGACTCACTAATGCTCTAATAAAAATGTTGTTATTCCCTTGACCTAGAATCTGTTTGAAAAACTGCATAATATCCCTCATCTTAAAAATAGCAGTGAAAGATGGAAAACTAAAGAAGAGAAATCATTCCAATTCAGTTATTTACTGAATTAGAAGATAAGTGTTAAGACTTCAGTGTCTTCTGTGTTTTGTGAAATGATAAAGAGAATTTTCTGATTTGTTACAGCCCCATCTTCTAATGTTGGTCATTATTAGAAAAAACAAAAGGTCAGAGTCAGATTCACACATACCTCCCACTGACAGATACATAATGGATAGAAAACATGTATTTTTCATGATGCAAAAAAAGCTTTCAAAAAGGATGTCCAAAAGAAGTCTTAACATCTCACAGTGACATTCCACAACATCTATCCCTTGTGAATTCAGACCACTTTCCTCCTTCCAGATCATGCAGTTGAACAGGCCTTCTTTCCCCCAAATCCTTTAATAACAAAGTAGCTTTTAAAGTGCTCCTGAAGCTTGTCATCTAGTTGTTCCATCTGCTGCCATTATTTGGTGACAAATAAACAAGAGAACAAGGAAATCCATCACTTTTAAGCTTGGATTCTGGCTCTGGCTATAAAGAGACAGAAAGCCCCCTACAGCTGATGTCTATTACATGGACATTTGGTCTTCCTCCAACACTGAAATACATTCTTTTGTATGGAAATAAAGGTTATTCCATCCAAAAATCAATAAAATGAATCATATACTTATTTAACTTACATGGTTAGAAATAAATTAACTAATTAATTTAAAGAAGAAAGAATAGACAGTTGGCTGAGCTAATGCTTTATGAGAAGGTAGGGGTAGAGGGACCATAAATTATTTAGAGATATTTTTAATTTAAATTAGAAACAAGCTTGTTTTACATGTCAATCCCAGTTCCTTCTCCGTCTCCTCCTCCCCTGCCCCCTACTAATCCCCTATTCCTACTTTCTGCTCCCCAGGAAGGGTAAGGCCCTCCATGGGGATCTTCAAAATCTGTCATGTCATTTGGAGCAGGTCCTAGGCCCTCCCTGCTGTGTCTAGGCTGAGAGAGTATCGATATATGTGGTATGGGCTTCCAAAAATTCATTCGTATAGTAGGGATAAATACCGATGTCTTACCAGAGGCCCTATAGATTGCCAAGGCCTCCTCACTGACATCCATGTTCATGGGGTTCTGGATCAGTCCTATGTTGGTTTCCCAGCTATCAGTCTGGGGTTCATGAGCTCCACCTTGATCAGGTCAGCTGTTTCTGTGGGTTTCACAAGCCTGGTTTTGACCCCTTTGCTCATCACTCCTACCTCTCCGAAACTGGATTCCAGGAGTTCAGTTCAGTGATTAGCTGTGGGTGTCTGCTTCTACTTCCTTCAGCTACTGGATGAAAGGATGGCATATGAGGTAATCATCAATCTCATTATCAGGGAAGGGCATTTAAGGTAGACTCTTCACTATTGCTTAGATTGTTAGTTGGTTTCAGCCTTGTAATCTCTGGATATTTCCCTAGTACCAGATTTCTCTTTAAACCTATAATAGTTCCCTCTATCATGGTATCTCTTATCTTGCTCTCCTCTATTCTCCCCACTGACTCAACATTCCTGCTCCCTCATGTCCTTTTCTCCCCTTCTCTTTCTCCTAAATTCCTCTCCTCTCCCCCCATGGCCCAGATTATCTTAGGAGATCTTGTCCCTTTCCTCTTCTCTAGGGGACCATGTATGTCTCTCTTAGGGTCCTCCTTGTTTCCTAGCTTCTCTGGCGGTATGGATTGTAGGCTGGTAATCCTTTGCTCTATGCTTAGATCCATATATGAGTGAGTACATACCATGTTTGTCTTTTTGTAACTGGTTTACCTCACTCAGGATGGTTTCTCCTAGTTTCATACAGTTGCCTGTGAATTTCAAGATATCATTTTTTTTTTCTGCTTAGTAGTACACCATTGTGTAAAGGTACCACATTTTCTCTATACCCTTGAACAAATTGGTGTGGGAGACTGTTTCCTGAAGATAACACAAGTATCACAGACACTGAGATCAACAATTAATAAATGGGACCTCCTGAAACTGACAAGCTTTTGGAATGCTAAGGACACAGTCGACAAGACAAAAGAACAGCCCACAGAATGGGAAATGATATTCACCAACCTCACTTCTGACAGAAGGCCAATCTCCAAAATTTACACTGAACTCAAGAAGCTAGTCTCCAAAACACCAAATAATATGATTAAAAAGTGGGGTACAGGAATAAATAGAGAATTTTCAATAGAGGAGTTTGAAATGGCTGATACACACTTAAGGTGCTCAATATCCTTAGCCATCAGGGAAATGCAAATCAAAACAACTCTGAGATACCATCTTGCTCCTTTCAGAATGGCTAAAATCAAAAACACCAATGACAGTTTATGCTAGAAAGCGAACACTTCTCCACTGCTGGTGGGAGTGCCAACTTGTACAGCCACTTTGGAAACCAGTATGGAGATTCCTCAGGAAAATGGGAATCAATTTACCACAAGATCCAGCAATTCAACTCTTAGGCATATACCCAAAATACATACATTCATTCAACAAGGACATCTGTTCAGCTATGTTCATTGCAGCATTATTTGTAATACCCAGAACCTGGAAGCAACCTAGATGCCCCTCAACTGAAGAATGGATAGTGGCAAAATTTTAGATACTGGATTGTAGACAATATTTTTCATATGTGATTCAACAAAGTGCTTCTCAGCTATTGAAACACTGAAGTTGAATGTAAAACAAATGGTATGATTATCAATTTTAGAGACATCAAAACCTACAAACAAGTCTATATTCAGTCATACTTTAACAAAACCAAACATCTATTTTTGAAGGTTATGCTTTCAACTAATACTGAGATGGATATTGTATAAGAGCTTGTTAACTAGAAAGTCCAGGTTATAAAGGCAAGTCAATGTATCCATGGACTAAGTGCAAATGGCATCCAATACTATTCAGTTCACAGTCAAAGAAAAGAAAAAGCATTTAGAAAACTTCAGGTAAAATAATTTTAATGTATACTTGGTCTCTGGAGATGTGAGTAGAATGGCTGCAGAGGAGGCAATGTGATCTTAAGAAAGAGAAGCTATATTTTAAGCAGCAAGTCTCTGTCAGAGAAATTTCTCCCACAGAAATTGGTAATGACTTGATTATATTTACATTTGTGGTATCATTGCTTCAGGGTTGATACTGGGAAACAGCCAGAGAAGCTTCTGAATTCACAAAGTACTCAGAATACCCCACTACAACAATCTTCCAGTCTAACATTTTAGTAGGATCAAGCCTGAGAAACCATCTTCTTAAATGTGTTTAAAGAAAAAACAAACTTCTCTCTACACAACAACTTGGAACCTTTAAAGTTTTTCATTGTGTTGACTTCCCAGGCTAATGATCAATCAGTCTTTCCAATGGTAAAAAGACCTGTATTCTGTTATAATGCTATTCTTCTGCTTATTGAACTTGTGAATTCAACTTCATAGTTTCTTCCAATATTGCATATAGATAAAGAAACATAAATGAAGATAATATTATCTCCTTTTAAATGCATTTATTTATTTATTGTGGAGGAGGAACATATATCATGGCACACATGTGGAGGTCAGAAAATTACTTGTGGGAATTTGAAGATCCCTTCTCATTGTCTCAGGATTATTATTATTAGGAAAAAGGAATGGAGAAGAAGTTATGTTTGTACATATTACTAACATATTACAACTATAGGTCTCTATGAATTGAGTCCTTATTAATGGCCAGACTAAATAAAACCCCTCTATGTTATACTGTGACCCTCAACTATGACATAACATTGAAGGCAAATTCTAAATATTACCATCCCCACCCCCCAAAAATTGAAATAAAGGAGAAAGAATTTCTGTACACATAATCTGGAAAACACAGATAGGAAGGGTTTTAAAGGCAGTGATAGTTCAGGTGGCATTAAAACCAGTGTTAGGTGAGGTGACAATAATGGTGGGTTCTGAGACATTGCATAGATTCAAATAGAAACCCTTAACTAATTCAGTTTCTCTTCTGTTCTTCCCAGGGCCAGGATCAGATGACATGAATTTTAAGGAACAGATATTTTTGTTTTATATTTTCATATAATATTAACACAAGTAGCTTAATTTAATGAATTAATATGAAGGAACAATTGAAGGGAGAAATAAAAATTCTAGACACTAAATGGTTATATGCGTTCTTCGCCATCATCACTTGCAAATAAAGGCCAAAACAAAGATATTAAATTGTTTATGATCCTTGCAAGTTTCCCTGTGGGAAAGAATTCACACAGCCATTTTATACAAAATGTCTGCTAGCATATGTGCTTCCTTCAACAAAATGAAGCTCAGCAGGAATAGCATAAAACCCACTTACTTTAAACCATCTAACCTTTCAACAAATAAGATTCTGCTGTGAACATTTGTATTTTATGAATCAGATTCTAGGAGTCAATGCTTTTCTTCTTCTCCACTCCTAATAGAGAATTTTCAGTTTTAGAGATTCTAGAAAAAATTAAAAATTATAAGAGTGTTATTGTATAAGGACTATGATTGGCCAAGTATGGAAAATTACTTTTGAAATGTCCTACAGAAACTAGCTAAATATTAGATATGTTACAGAAGGTTCGATGAGATATTGGAAATGTACTCCACTGAATGTTTTCAGGTGTAATGTTTTTGAAACAGGTTAATGACTGCAGAAGAAAAAACCAGAAACCAAAAAATATCTGGCCGAATTTATATTGAAAAAAATGGCAGTAAGATGGCTTACCTGAAAAGGGTCCTGCCACTAAACCTGACAAAACTGACAACCTTCACACACCAGCAAGGGAAAGGGGAGAATTTGCACACACACCATGATATTTGGTTACTTACACGTACACACATGCATATGCAATCATGCATGCACTCTCTTTCACACACACAAACACATATATCCATGCAGAAACACACACACAAGCACAGAAGCATACATACATATAGACACACACATACAAACTCATGCAGACATGTACGCACGCGCGCACGCACACACACACACACACACACACACACACACACACACACACAATGAATAAATTGATTTTTAAAAAGGTGGATGCCTATGTAGAAAGAAAATTTTAATACAAAATCAAAATGGTAGCTAAGATCCACATGTAAGAGAGAACAGGTAGTATTTGGCTTTCTGCAACTGGGTTTATCTCACTCACCGTAATGATTTCCAGTTCTGTATATCTATCTGCAAATTTCATGATTTCATTTTTCTTTGTGCTTACCAATATGTTGAATAATTATGAAGGAAATTTTTTCAACTTCTTCTCTCCCTTTGTATTTTTAAACATGTTTACAATCTAAAATGTTTTACTGTTAAGAGCAAAGAAAAATGAAAGTTAATATTTAAACCACCCTGTGGAGAACTTTTTCTTTATCTAATGAATTCTTTAAGCCACATTATTTGCCAACTGTTCTGTTTGGAAACAGGAAGGAAAATGAATGTGCAATAAGTGAGGGCAGCAGACAAAAAAAATGTGAGCAAATCCATAAATACCTTTTTTACCAAAGCAATTTTTGTTGCTAAGACAACTGGAATCAATTACTCTGGACTTTCATATTGTATTATCTTCAGAAGCTCAATTATAGAATTGGAGCTGGGGATGGAGTAACTTGCAATGGGCTGAGAGGCTAAAGTTTAAAAAACGAAGGCTGATTTGATCAGAAATTCCTTCATTTCTCGAATCATTGTGCTATTA
The DNA here is from genome assembly GCF_003668045.3 of Cricetulus griseus. Taxonomy (NCBI): domain Eukaryota; kingdom Metazoa; phylum Chordata; class Mammalia; order Rodentia; family Cricetidae; genus Cricetulus; species Cricetulus griseus. The sequence continues at coordinate 81,180,415 of NC_048599.1, read as the reverse complement.
CCCTATGCTTGAGGAAAAGCAGTTTAGGTAAGGACATGAATTAGCAGTCTCTTGAGACCCTACTGTCTAATTAGCGTGATTCTCAAAAACCTGAGCTCAGCTCATTGCTCACTGGACATACAGGATGGGAATGCATGTTTTTCTCTACTGTCAGCATCATGCCAGCTTTATTAGCCCTTTGGTGAGCATGGTACAAATAGAAGTTTATTTTAGTCCCTGAAAACACAATGGACAAAAACTTGGCCAACATAATAATGTTACCCTAAGAGTTGAGAATAATGCAACTCTAATGCTCAGAAGCCATGAACAGATTATATACTATGTTTTATTATGTAAAATATACATACTGATTTTTTTAAGCAGATACTGCCTATGAAGGAAGCCTTATCAAAATGCCAGTTGCTTAACTCTGTCAGTCAGTTGATCTTTAATAAATGCTGCTTTCAGGCCCCTGAGGGATGCTTCAGTTGGTAGTATTTCCCATTCAATCATGAAGACATTAATTTGACACTCTAGAAACCATGTCAAAAGCTGGGGTTAAGTAGCGCTTATGCATAAACTCAAAGTTGGTACAGGAAGACAGGAAGAGCCCTGCAGACTATTGGACAACAAACCTAGCTGTATTAGTGAGCTCTGGGTTCAATTGGAGACCCTCTGCTTTATATTATTATGAGAGTCCTGTGTATATGAATCTGCCTCTCTTTGTGTCTATATGTTTTCTTATGCTTTTCCCCTTTGGATAGTTTTCTTTTGTCTTTTGTTTGCTTTGTCCGATTCCAGTTTGTTTGTTTTTATTTTATTTTATTGTTATTTTTTTACATGCCTGTTTTTCTTTCCCAAGGAAAGACAGAAAGGTTATGAATTTGGATGGCAGGGGAGGTGGGAAGGGTCTCAGTGGGGTTCGGGAGGGGAAACCATAACCTGAATATATAATATAAAAATATATTTTCAATAAAAGAAAACTTGATAGGGAAGATGGCATAATGATGAATATTAAGAAGTGAATTTTGTGTGTTTTTCTCTGGCCCCCACCCACCCAGATATGTGCACATATACATGAACATATAACACACATACATAATTGGTATTTTAAATAGTAATTGTTCATAATTCTTTGGACCTAAGGAAACAAATAAGCATATAAATCCTTCCAAGAAGTAATTTTGTAAAATCCATGAACATACAACACATACACACACACACACACACACACACACACACACACACACACACACAGAGAGAGACACACACACACACTGGGTGATAAAACGTGGAGTCAGATCAGATAGATAACAGATATTTTATTAAGAAACAGTACTCACAGATCCGCCTAGCCAGGTGGCAGGGAACAAGGGAAGAAGGTAAACATGTACACATACCTGAACTCTTTAAACCTTTCTCAGGTCAACCTGACCACGCCCAAGCGGGCATGGTTAGTTTACATGACCAGGCCCAAGCTGGCCTGGTCAGTGGTACCTCTAATCATGCTTTCTCCCTACACACACAGTAGTTTAAAGATGAATTGTTTATTACATTTTGGATGGAAGGAAAGAATTAGTCATTAAAAGCCTTCCAAAAAGTGTTTTTAATATACCACAACATGCACATGTCTAGGAGAGTCAGCCAGAGGCACCTTCTTCAACATGTAAATTCTTATGTTTAATACTAGATATTTCAACCATGAAGGGTACTAGCCTTGTGATCTCACTAGATTTCAAACTTGGTGAATAAAGATCTAATTTGCTCTGAAGCTTCAGAGGCATCATATTCTAAACTCAGATGGGAAGCATCTTTTGCATTTCTGCTTCAGCTAAACCACTTTCTTTAACCCCAGCTTCAGAGATATGGCTCTGAAACTTGCTTGGACTTAAGTTTCATGACTGCTTATACATGAATCTTCTTGCTGTTCGTAATGATTTAAGCCTCTTATTACCCCATAAGTCAGATTGTTTGGCTTGATAAAAGTACAGTTTGGAAAGAAAATGTGGCTTATTTTTTTTATAAGGTCCATATTTTTCAAAAGTGGAGTGATGCAGCCTTTAGAGCCATGGCTTACATAGATAAGCATAGGAATAGGTATAAACTGCACCTTAGAACTTGCTTGAACCCAGGTCTTAATGTTATCTGAGTCTATCTGTCATACATGGGAGAAGCTTCTTTGATTTCTATGACCTGCAGGGACTTGGGCAGTGAAAGCCTGTAGACACAAATTTCTGTATTAGCTCCCTTTCATGTTACTTCATCTTTAAGAAGCCTCTGGTGAAGACCAGGCTGGTGAAACCCATAGAAAGCTTTCCTGAACAATGAGGAGCTCTTGGTCCCCAGACTGATAGCTGGGAAACCAGCATGGGACTGATCCATATCCTAGGAACGTGGGTGTCAGTGAGGAGACCTTGGAAATCTATGGGGCCTCCTGTAGTAGATCAGTACTTATCCCTAGCATAGGTGTGGACTTTAGAAGCCCATTCCACATAGAGGGATACTCCCTGAGCCAAGACACATGGGAGTGAGCCTAGGCCCTATCCCAAAGGCTATGACAGACTCTGAAGAACCCTATGGAATGCCTCACCCTCCATGAGAAGCAGAAAGGGTATGTGAGAGGTAGGGTTTTAGTTGGGGGGGGGGGTTAGGGGAGGAGGAGAGGCAGAGGGAACTTGGTTTGACATGTAAAACAATATTGGTTCTAATTTAAATAAAAAATGGAAAAATTAAAAAGCAAACTAGGCTAAGAATTTTTTATTTTGTTTTATTTTATTTTATTTTCGAGACAGGGTTTCTCTATGTAGCTTTGGAGCCTATCCTGGCACTTGCTCTGGATACCAGGCTGGCCTCGAACGCACAGAAATCCTCCTGCCTCTGCCTCCCGAATTTGGGGATTAAAGGCATGCGCCAACTCCCAGCTACAGAATTTATTTTATTAAAATGTAATGTGTAAATACTAATAAAGTTATTAACATGGAAAAAAAAGAAGCCTCTGGTGATACAGTTCAGTTTTGTTTCTTATTGATTTTCCTGGTTTAGTCAAACATTCTGGCTGTTGAATGTTCCTTTCTTTTAATTATGTTGCATTCTCAGCAGTGCTTTGGAGAGTGGACTGAGGTATTCTCTGTAGTGTATGATGGGCTAAAATCTCATTGGAGCAAATGTTTTGTCTTTCACATATGGGTTCACATATATAGAGCTCTGTGACAGAGTTGTTAACTTGACTCAACCTAGAGTGATCTTGGAAGAAAATCCCAATAGAATATTGTGTACATTAAGATTTACTGTGGGCACTATTTGCGAGGGATTGTTTTATTATTTTAATTTATTTAAGAAGATACATACCACTATGAGACCACAATAGAGTAGGCAGGGTCTCCTGATCTGGAGACATGTTGCTGAGCATAGGTAAATAGACCTTGGGGTGGATGGCTTTTTCATTCAAACCACCACAAACTAATAAATTGGAGCAACTACATATGTGTGAGTTTTAACTACCAAGTAATATAATTCCTAGATATCTGACTTAAGGTTTCTCATAGATTTCTCTAACCAATATTAGTCTTCCCTCTTTTCTACTTCTGTCTTTATCCATCAGTTCTAAGTAACTACACATTTTTCTCTTGTAGATATTACCATAGATTTTCCTAGGGGTTGGTTTTCAGGCACTTCACTGAGTGTGTGTCTCCTACTTGAGCAACTCAGCTTCATTAATCCTGGTTTTATACATTTATTTATTTCCCACAGTGGACATACCCCACAGTCTGAGCCTATCCTTCTGCTTCTGCTTGGTAGCATATTTTCTAGCCATTTATTGGATTTGCTTTCTCATGAACTTCAAGTCTTTGATCAAATATCGCAAAACTCAGGGATAGTTTTAGGAAAACATGCTGAAATTCACATGAATACCACTTAATTTCCATGCATATGTTATGAGCTTTAGGCTTCTTGATAAATTATGTAACTGGAAGGCTTTGTTTATGTACACATCCCCCAACCAATGGATCAAAGACTACGTGAGCTCAGAAATATTGGTTTGGCATAATGGTTTGTTCCAGTATCTAGGATAGTAATTGACACTTAGTAGCTGCTTATTAAATATTTGTTTTTGCTGGAGAAATGGCTCAGTGGATAAAAGCTTGTATTAATCTTTCAAAAGCTCTGAGTTCAGTTCCCAATAGTTAAATCAGCTGAATCCCAATGCCTCATAACTACAGTTCCAATGTTGTCCGATGCTCTCTTCTGGCCTCCACAGACATGTCCACACAGTTTCACATACCAACACAAAGACACACATAAATAGAAATAGAAATCAATCTTTTTTTAAAAATATAAATACATTTTGGGAAAATGGATGATTGCACAATGAAAGATATTTTTATTTGAATTAGAAACAAGATTGATTTACATGACAATCCCAGTTCCCTTCTCCCTCCCTTCTTCCCCTACCACCACCACCCCCAACTAAAATCCTACCTATCACATATCCTTTCTGCTCCCCAGGGAGGGTGAGGCTTTACACAGGGTGTCATCAGAGTTTATCCTATACTTTGGGATATGGCCTAGGCCCACCCCTGTGTGTCTTTGCTTAGGGAGTATCCCTCTATGAGGGATGGGCTCCCAAAGTCCACACCTATGCTAGGGATAAGTACTGTACTACTACAGGAGGTCCAGTAGATTTCCGAGGTTTCCTCACTGAAACCCATGTTCCTGGGGTCTGGATCAGTCCCATGTTGGTATCAGTCTAGGGAGCAAGATTTGCCTGATGTTCAGGTCAGCTGTTTCTGCGGGTTTCACCAGCCTGGTCTGGACCACTTTGCTCTTTACTCGTCCTTCTCTGCATCTGGATTTCATGTCAGTTCGGTGATTGGTTGTGGGTGTCTGCTTCTACTCCCACCAGCTGCTGGATGAGGGCTATCGGGTGGCATATGAGTCAGTCTTCAATCTCATTATCCGGGGACAGCATTTAAGGTAGCCTTTCCGTTGTTGCTTAGATTGTTAGCTGGTGTCATCTTTGTAGATCTCCAGACATTTTACCTAGTGCCTGATTTCTCTGTAAACCTAAAATGTCTCCCTCTATTATGGTATCTCCATTCTTGTTATCTTCTTTTCTTCCCCTGACTCAAACTTTCTGCTCCCTGTGTCTTCTGCATCACTCGTCTTCAGCCTTTCTCATTCTCCTAGCTCCATCCCCCCTCTTCCTCTGCTCCCAATTTGCTCAGAGGATGCTGACCCTTTCCCCTTCTCCAGGGGACCATGCATTTCTCTCTTAGGGTCCTCCTTGTTTAATACCTTCTCTGGCAGTGTGGATTGTAGGCTGGTAATCCTTTACTCTATGTCTAAAATCTGCATCTGAGTGAGTTCATACCATGTTTGTCTTTTTATGATTTGGTTACCTCTCTCAGAATGGTTTCTCCTAGTTCCATCCATTTTCCTGTAAATTTCAAGCTTCCATTGTTTTTTGTTTTTTGTTTTTTTCTTCTACTGAGTAGTACTCCATTTTCTCTATCTATTCTTCAGTTGAGGGGCATCTAGGTTGTTTCCAGGTTCTGGGTATTACAAATAATGCTGCAATAAACATGGTTGAACAGATGAACTTATTCTATGAATGTGCTTCTTTTGGGTATATGCCTAAGAGTGGAATTGCTGGATCTTGTGGTAGACTGATTGCCATTTTCCTGAGAAAACTCCATACAGATTTCCAAAGTGGCTGTACAAGTTGGCACTCCCACCAGCAGGGGAGGAGCGTTCCCCTTTGTCCACATCCTCTCCAGCATAAACTGTCATTGGTGGTTTTGATTTTAGCCATTCTGACAGGTGTGAGGTGGTATCTCAGAGTTGTTTTGATTTGCATTTCCCTGATGGCTAAGGACTTTGAAAACTTTCTTATGTGTTTTATAGCCATTTTAGATTCCTCTATTGAGAATTGTCTATTTAGTTCAATCCCCCAGCCCCCTTTTTATTGGATTATTTTTTGTTTTGGAGACTAGCTTCTTGAGTTCTTTGTAAAGTTTGGAGATCAGCCCTCTGTCAGATTGGGTGAATACCTTTTCCCAATCAGTGGGCTGTTGTTTTGTCTTGTTGACTCTGTCCTTTGCCTGACAGAAGCTTCTCAGCTTCAGGAGGTCCCATTTATTAATTGTTGATCTCAGTGTCTGTGCTACTGTTGTTATGTTCAGGAAGCAGTCTTGTTGGAAACCAAATAGTTCCATTATGGAAGGTTTCAAAGTCCACCCTCCCTTTCACTAAACAGGAGCACCTGGGAGCTCCTGGTCATTATTGTATTGCTAATTCGAGCAAGTCTGCTATCATTTAGCATAGCCTCAGTGTGGAATGTCTCCTAGTTTGCATCCCTTTGGAACATTTGAATAGGCCTGCACCTGGGCAGAGGTGTTAGGTGTGTAAGTAACAAATAAGGACTGAGAGTTAGGAGCCATCTAGCAGAGAGGAGTCAACAGAAGGACAGAAATGGCCTCCTCGTAGCCATGGAAGCATGGTTAAGAAACAGCCAAGAAGATGCTAAATAAACAAGGAACTCTAGTTTAATAGCATGGAACTGATAGATGCCTGTGTTTGCTCTTTATCGCAGTTGGGTTGCTAGGAGTTTCCAAGCCCATGCTCTCCCAGTCAGGCCGAACATCATGGCTGTGTAAGACCCCCGAAAACTCAAGTATCGGGGTCCCAGGCCACGTTCGAGGTCACCCCAATCACCAGGCGGATTCGAGAGCTTGCTGCAAACTGCACGAGGCTTTATTGTAATTTAACGAGCTAACCCCATGTTAGCTCGGGTCTTTCACCCACCCGCCATGGCGGACGGCTAGAAAAGACAGTTTGAAGCCGCTTCACACAGATCTTTATAGGGCAGCGTAAGGGGAGTGTCTAGGGGTATGCACAGGGTCAGGATTGGTGTGCCTCCAGGCTTGGAGGGCTTGACCTGTGTTGATTGGTCAACTGGTTGTTATGGCCCATAGGCCCTCCCAGGGTGGTTGCTATGCTCTCTACGTCATTGCTGTGCGCTTGTCCGTAAAGCACACCCAGGGTCGTAAAGCATAGCACCACCAGCTAACTTCTGATTGGTTCCTTGTCACGAGACAGGCATCTGACTTTCTAGTGACTAACTTCTGATTGTTTCCTTGTCACGAGGTAGGCATCTGACTTTCTGGTTTCTAGGACAAGGTCATAGAAGCACGTGTTTGGCCATTATGGCTGCCAAAAGGGAAGCTGGTCCCTTCAGCTGTCGTGGCTTGGAGCCGAGACCGGCTGGGCTACAGCACAGTCTACTGTACCAATTTGTTCAAGGGTATTTCCTACTTTCTCTTCTAATAAGTTCAGTGTGGCTGGGTTTATGTTGAGGTCTTTGATCCATGTCGACTTAAGTTTTGTGCATGGTGATAGACATGGCTATATCTGCAGTCTTCCACATGCCAGCATCCAGTTATGCCAGCACCATTTGTTGAAGAGGCTTTCTGTATTCCAATATATAGCTTTACCTTCTTTGTCAATAATCAGGTGTTCATAGGTGTGTGGGTTAATATCAGGATTTTCAAATCAATTCCATTGGTCTACCTGCCTATTTTTGTGCCAATACCAAGCTGTTTTTAGGACTATAGCTCTATGATAGATCTTGAAATCATGAATGGTGTTGCCCCCGGACGTTCTGTTAAAGTACAGGGTTGTTTTGTCTATCCTGGGTTTTTGTTTTCCATATAAAGTTGAGAATTGTTTTTTCAAGGTCTGTGAAGAATTGTGCTGGGATTTTTATGGGGATTGCGTGGAATCTGTAGATTGCTTTTGGCAGGATTGCCATTTTTACTATGTTGATCCTACCTATCCAAGAACATGGGAGATCCTTCCATTTTCTGGTATCTTCTTTAATTTCTTTCTTTAATGGCTCAAAATTCTTATGACACAGGCTTTCACTTTTTTGGTTAGTGTTACAATTGTAAAATGTGATGTTTCTCTGTTTTTTTTCTTAGGACATTTATCATACCAATATAATAGGGCTACTGACTTATTTGAGTTAATCTTGTATCCTGCCACTTTGCTGAAGGTGTTTATCAGCTGTATGAGTTCCCTGGGAAAGTTTTTTGGGTCACTTATGTAGACTATTATATCATCTGCAAATAGTGAAAGTTTGATTTCTTCCTTTCCAATTTGTATTCCCTTGTTCTCCCTTTGGTTTTCTTATTACTCGATATAGATCTTCAAGAACAATATTGAAGAGATATGGAGAGAGTGGACAGCCTTGTCTTGTTCCTGATTTTAGAGGACTTTCTTTGAGTTTTTCTTCATTCAGTTGGCTGTTGGCTGTTGGCCTATTATATATTGTTTTTATTACGTTCAGGTATGTTCCTGTTATGCCTGAACTCTCCAGGACCTTTATCATGAATGGATGTTGGATTTTGTCAAAGGCTTTTTCAGCATCTAGTGAGATGATCATGTGGTTTTTCTTCTTCAGTTGGTATATGGTGGATTACATTGACAGATTTTCAAATGTTGAACCAGCCCTGCATGACGGGAGGGATGAAGCCTACTTGACCATGGTGGATGATTTGTGTGATATGTTCTTGGATTCAGTTTGCCAGCATTTTATTGAGTATTTTTGCATCAATGGTCATGAGGGATATTGGTCTGTAGTTCTCTTTCTTAGTTGTGTCTTTGTGTGGCTTGGTTAGCAAGGTAATTGTAGCCTTGTAAAAAGAGTTTGGCAATGAACCTTCTTCTTCTATTATGTGGAACAATTTGTGGAGAATTGGTATTAGCTCTTCTTTGAATTTTTGGTAGAATTCTGCACTGAAGCCATCTGGGCCTGGGCTTTTTTTGGTTTGGAGAATTTTGATGACTGCTTCTATTTCCATAGAGGTTATAGGTCTGTTTAAGTTGCTTATCTGTTCTTAATTCAATTTTGGTAAATGATATCTGTCCAGAAAATTCAATTTCCTTTAAACTTCTCAATTTTGTGGAGTACAGGTTTTCAAAGTATGACCTGAAGATTCTCTGGATTTCCTTATTGTCCATTGTTATGTCCCCCTTTTCATTTCTGCCTTTGTTAATTTGCATGTTCTTTCTCTGCCTTTTGTTTAGTTTGGATAAGTTTTGTCTATCTTGTTGATTTTCTCAAGTAACCAACTCTTTGTTACATTGATTCTTTAAATTGTTTTCTTTGTTTCAAGTTTATTAATTTCTGCCTTTATTTTGATTATTTCCTGGTGTCTACTCCTCCAGGGTGAATTTGCTTCCATTTGTTCTAGGGGTTTCAGCTGTGATATCAACTCACTTGTGTGACTATTCTCTAGTTTCTTCATGTGAGCACTTAGAGCTATGAACTTTCCTCTTAGTATTGCTTTCCAAGTGTCCCGTAAGTTTGAGTATGTTATGTCTTCATTTTCATTGAATTCTTAGAAGTCTTTAATTTCTTTCTTTTTCTTCCTTGACTCAGGATTGGTGCAATTGCGTGTTGTTTAATTTCGATGAGTTGGTTAGTTTTCTGCAATTTGTGTTGTTTTTGGATTCTAACTTTAAGGCATGGTGATCTGATAAGACACAGGGTTTATTCCAAGTTTTTTGTTCCTGTTGAGATTTGCTATGTTGCTGAATATGTGGTTGATTTTAGAGACATTCCGTGTGATGCTGATAAGGAGGAATATTCTTTTGAGTTTGGATGGAAAGTTCTATAGATGTCTGTTAATCCCAATTGGGTCATAACTTCTGTTAGTTCCTTTGTCTCTTTATTAAGTTTCTGTCTGGTGGTCCTGTCCAGTGTTGAGAGTGGGGTGATGAAGTCTTCCAATATAACTGTGGAGGTCTTATTTGTGATTTGAATGTTAATAGAGTTTCTTTTACGAATGTGGATGCCTTTGTATTTGGGGAATAGATGTTTAGAATTGAGACTTCTTCATGAAGGCATTTTCCTGTGATGAATATGAAATGACCTCCTTCATCTCTTTTGATTGATTTTAGTTTAAAGTCTAATTTGGTAGACACTAGGATAGTTATCCCAGCTTTTTTTTTTGGGTCCATTTGATTGGAATATCTTATCCCAACATTACTCTGAGGTAATGTCTGTCTTTGAATTCAAGGTGTGTTTCTTCTATGCAGCAGAAGGATGGATTCTGTCTTCATATCCCCTCTATTAGCCTATGTCTTTTTATAGGCATGTTAAGACCATTAATTTGAGGGAAATTAAGGACCATTGTATGCTTATTTTTGTTTGTTTCTGATTTGGTGGTGGTGGTGGTATTGCTTGTGGATTTACCCTGGCTTTTCTTTTGGGTTTTTGTAAAGTGGGATTATCTATTGTCTATGTTTTTGTGAGTGTAGTTAATTCTCTTAGGTTGGAGTTTTCCTTTCAGTACTTTATGTAGGGCTGGATTAGTGGCTACATATTGTTTAAATGTGGTTTTGTCATGGAATATCTCGTTTTCTCCATTTATAGTGATTGGAAACTTTCTCAGTATAGTAGTCTGGGTTGGCATCCATGTTCTCTTAGAATTGGTAAAATATCTATCCAGGTCCTCCTGTCTTTCAGAATTTCCATGGAGAAGTCCCAGTGTAATTCTGATAGGTTTGCCTTTATATATTACTTGGCAATTTTCCTTTGCTGCTCTTAATATTTTTTTTATTCTGTATGTTTGGTGTTTTAATTATTATGTGTCGAGGAGACTTTATTTTGTGGTCCATTCTATTTGGTTTTCTGTAGGCTTCTTGTTCTTTCATTGGCAAGTCTTTCTTTAGGTCGGGAAATTTTTCTTCTATGATTTTTTAAATATGTTTGCTGCACCTTTGAGTTGGGTTTCTTCACCTTCTTCTATACCTATTATCCTTAGGTTTGGTCTTTTCACGGTGTCCCATATTTCCTGGATATTTTGTGTTAAGGATTTGTTGGACTTAAGATTTTCTTTGCTTGATGAATTTATTTCCTCTATTTATTGCTGAGTTTATCTTCAGCATCTGAGATTCTGTCTTCCATCTCTTGTATTCTGTTGTTATGCTTATATCTGTGGTTCCTGATTTTTTTACTCAGCTTTTCCACTTCCAGCATTCCCTCAGTTTGTGTTTACTTTATTGTCTCTATTTCAGTTTTCAGGTCCTGAACTGTTTCCTTCAGTTGTTTAATTGTATTTCCTTGGCTTTCCTTGGTTTCTTGCATCTTTTGGTTTGTCTTTTCTTCCATTTCTCTGAAGGATTTTCTAATTTCCTCTCTTAGGGTCTCTATCATCTGCATGAAGTTGTTTTTAAGGTTGTTCTCTTCTGCTTCATCTGTGTTGGGATGTTCAGGTCTTGCTGCTGTTGAGGCCCTAGACTCTGGTGGTATAATATTGGTTTTCCTGTTGTTGGATGTTTTCTTATAATGTCATCTTCCCATCTCTTCTTCCAGTGAGTGCAGGTGGTGTCTCTTACTTTCCTGGTGTGTATGGGTCCAAGATTCTCTCCTGGAGGGTGTAATTGGCTCTGATACTCTGATGGGTCTCAACATGGGTGCAGGTGGGTGTGAGGCACTTGCTCTCCAGGTGGATGAGAGCAGGACTAGTGCAGAGATGTCAGCAGAGTCAGGGTAGCTGGGTCTTCAGAGGCTGAGTCCACCTGCCTACAGACCCCAGGGCAGGAGTTCCCAGAGTGTGCAGGCAGAAGTTTTGCCCAAGTCAGGGGCCAAATCAGCTCACCTCTGCTGGAGCTTGTATTTAATCACAGCACTTGGAAAGCAGAGGCAGAGGCAGAGGCAGATGAATCTCTGAGTTTGAAGCAAACTTGCTCTATACAATGAGTTAGTGTGAATTCCAGGACAGTCAGGGCTACATAGGGAAACACTGTCTGGAAAAAAACAAAAATAAAATGAAATAAAATAAAAAGCAAATTAAATCAGTCTAGCTATCAACTGATAAATTTTATTGAAAATATTTTGCATTCTTCAGTACATATATACAATGGGATTTTATTCACCCATACATAAGGAAAACAAAATTATGAATTTAGAGGAAAATGGGTAGAACTAGAAAAGAGCTTATTACATGAAGTAACTACAACTTGTAAAAAGGAAACATATTAAGTTTCCTCTAATGTATGAGTCTTAGCTTCTATTTTTTAATTCATGTAGGGGGATAAAGGAATTAGACTAAGGAAGTGGTACATACAGAGAGATGACATTTCATATGCTTTCCCAAAGTTGTAACCAGTATCCAGAAGATAACCAGAATCAATGAAGAGGAGAGAAATCTGTAGATATGGTAAAAAAAATTAAGAAAAAAATCTTTCTCGGGGGTCAATAGTCATGGAATGTTTTAATACTTTGGTCACCAGCATCATAGAAGGACCCAGTAAATACTAAATAGATGATGAGAAATTTTTATTTTCATATGAACAATTTTAATGATGTCACAGAGACACATTAACTAATCTCATTTTTAATTACTTTCATGGAGTGCAAGAATTATAAGTGGTTATATTTAGAACTCAATTAAAAATGGATAAACTATATTCTAAATGCATAATATAGGTAATCTCACTGAGTTCGACTTCTGGCTATACTGCTGATCTAATTAATAGGAGGAGTTGCAGCATATTAATGAAAGAAAAAGCAAAAGTTTTTCTTTTCCTTTATTATGACCATAAGCCATCTGGGCTCTGAGTAAGTAGGTCGTTGATATTAAAGGCAGGTTGTGTTTATTATTCAATGCTGTAGGCTGCGGTGACATTACTTATCATTTCAGCATAACTGTGCCAGAGGGTCTGTAAATAGTATTTGCCAAAGGCAATTTTACACATTCATAGTATTCTTTGATGTCTAAGCTAGGCCCAGCTCACATCCCCTGAGGTTCTCTTTCTGCTTCTTCCACAGGCTGATAAATCAGTGTGTGGGATTACAGAAAAACAAAACAAATCCAAACAGTTAAATTTCATAATTTCTGAATTAAATTCCCCTTAAGAAAGCCCATGTCAGTCAGTGGTCACTTAATGAACATAACTGATTGAGGTGGAGGGCACTACCATCAAGGTTGGAAGGAAACACCTTGAGCAGATGGTACTTTATGCTTCTATGAAGGGAATTTAAAAATAAAACTCACAAGCTCTGAAACATGAATAATACGTGATAATGAATTAATGTGTATTGAACTCTTATTCAACTTAAAGGTCTTTTTAAGTATCTTCCCTTTTAATCACAAGAGTGTCCAGCCTGTAAGGTCAGTGAGAAAACTGAGTTACAGATGATTATCTAATCATGCAGTCAGTAAGAGGTATAATATTAAATAAATAATCATAAACGCTTTTTCCATTATTAGAAATTGCTCATAACATTATCCTTAAGTTTTTTCCTAAGAGATAATGTGTGTGTGTGTGTGTGTGTGTGTGTGTGTGTGTGTGTGTGTGTGTTATGTTCAAGAATTATGTGTGACATGGAAATGTAAAAATATACCAGGGTGTGATTGTGGAGGTCAGGCAATTGTAGCTAATAGTCTGAGTTGTATGAAAAATCACTCTTGTTCTTTGTTGTGTATATGAGACAGACTGGTTTGTGAACTTTCAGTTACATACTTCTCAGCTTCCCATTCCTGTTAGGAATTCACTGGTGTACACTGAGTATGGCTTTCATGTGGACTCTGAGGGTCTGAACACAAGTCATCAGTGTTCATGACAAAGTCTGAAATCTGGATTCTACTAAACCAATTTCTTCATTTTGACTTCTTTGTTTTGTTGGCAGTTATAAGCGGACATTTCCTAAAAGTGTGGGGTGCTGGTAAAAGAGGAAGTTTGAACACAGATTTTGGGACAGTTTTCAGCTCCATGACTTCTCCATTCTGTGATACTCCACATGTTGTATTATGCTGTTTCTTTGAGTCATCATTCCTTTTTAATATGTCATAGAATTTCCGAAATTCCACTTTTTAATTCTAGAAATTTACCCAAGATAAAATCTATATTCACATCTTTCTACAATTTATTTGTTATCCCTCTGTTAGGCTAGTTTTTGAAAAGCCTCCATAGAATGACTCCCATGCTGATGTCATGGCAGCTGGAATGACACCCAGTCTCTGTAGGGTAGCATGAGTGTCATTTTGTAATTTTTGTTCAGAGTTACCCAGGAAGCTTATATCCTTGTACTTTAGCATCCCTGATACCCACCCTATAGACCAATCTGCCTTTTAAGTGCTCTGACAATACAGGTACATCCTTACCATGTGAACTAAGCTTATTATCACATTCTAGGTTCTGCTTTCAAAGATGTGTATCTTCAGAGTGGCCAATAGCCCTTATTTAAGTGCTTAGTATGTTCTCCCATGACACTAATTTTATTTCCTTGTCCACCCATTGTAATGTTCTGCTTTGTGCATTGGTAGTGCTGTATGGGTTAAACACTGCTTTTGAACATGTCTTGTGCTGACTGGGTTTTCTTTACACTACATATCTTACAGTTTTGAATGTAAAATATATGTTATAGTTATAAATAGACTAACAGTGGGCTATGCTTCTTCATGTAATGTATTACTTTATATTTAAAATATAAAACCATGTTCTGTTAATATGGAAGATGCTGTGAATGATAGAACTTACAAGTTCTAAGATTATTCTGGAGAAAGAGTTGCAACTAATGGTTCCATTTCAGAGACTGTGTCTCCTGAACAAGAGACATCCATGCCTACAGGCAGTTTCTGGGATTGGCAACCATACCCATTTATAAGAGAGTATAAAAAGCTAGTATTCTTGCTCCTTTAAGAATAGCTCCCTCTTGTTCTCTATCCCCCTTCCCTTATCCTCCTCTACCCATCCCACCTCCCTCCTCCCTCCCATGTGCCCTGAGACAGGGGAGGAATAGAGGAGGGCAAGAAAGGAGATGCATTGATAAAGGGAGCCAGTATAGGTTTGGAGAGAGATCTGACAATGGAGAAATGTTCATGTATTCACAGGGATAATCCCAAATAAGAATTTAAGCAGTGGTGGAGAGGCTGCCTTTGATACCCTTCCCCTACAATGAGATTGATGACTACCTTGGTTCTCATTCCTAGAGCCTTTATCCAGTAGCTTACGGAAACAGAAGCAGATATACCTAAATACTGAGCCATACCCCTGGAATCCAGTTATGGAGAGGAAGAAGGAGGGATGAGCAAAGGAGCCAAGACTGTGCTGGAGAAACCCTCAGAAAGAGTTGACCTGACCTAGTGAGAGCACAGAGACCCTAGGTGTAAAGCTGAGGAGCCAGCATTGGACCAAACCAAGCCCTTTGAATATGGGTGCCAGCTGGGAGACTGGGCAGTCTCTGGGAACTCTAACAGTGAAGCCAGTGTTTATCTCTAGTGCACAAGTGGACTTTGGGAGCCCATTCCCTATGGAGGAATACAGCCAGATTGCACAAAGAGGGCCTAGGCCATCCCACAAATGATGTGATGGATCTTGATGATTCCACTGTATGCCTCATTATCTTTGGGGCATGGGTGGGGGCTGATGGGGGGTATGGGAGGATAGGCAGGAGAGGCAACAGGGGGATTAATATGTAAAATAAGATTGTTTCTAAAATTAAAAAAAATATAAAAAAACAGCTCCCAGGGGATATCTGTACTTCAATCACTTCCTACCCTTGCTAAGACTTTATCACAACCCAGTGTCGAATCCTGCTCCATTTCTTTTCTTCTCTTTAGCAGGTATCAACACCAATGATATCCATTAAAATAGTGTATCTTATAAAGTCCTCTGAGTCTGTGTCTTTGACAACTGAGTGCTACTCATTGATGGCACACTTAGTTTTGTTTGGTTTGCATCTATGGAAGGCAAAATAGAGATCAATAAAATGAAAAGAAATCATTGAAGCAGACAACCAACACGACTCAATGGATACCATATTGCAAACTAGGAAATTTTCATTATCTGTTTTAGTTGTTTGGTTGTCTGTCTTTTTCTATAAGGGATTGGTCTATGTTTACTTCTTTAATTCTCACTAACTGAATAATTTTGATAATAATGAATCATGTTAATTATCTTTTAAATTTAGAGAATTGAATATATAATTGATATATGATATATGCCTTGCCCTGTTATTGAAACCCACTTCCAGCCTTGAGAAGTGATACTGTGATTTATTTTATGTCAGAAGCATTAAGGAATGTCTTAGAATTGCCTAAAAATTCCTCTTATGACCCAAGTCTTGAATTTGCAAATTGTCTAGAATTAAGAAAAGTATAGCCTTTTTCTAGGATTTAAATACCTGTAGTTTAGGGGAAGAAAATCCCCAGCAATCTGCATCATTATACATTTGTGCCCTGATGAAACTGACAGTGCTGCAGTCATTTTAGCAGTGCCAGTTAATTGGCTCAATTCTGCTGATAAAACATGGTGGCATACTTCAATTTTATACACAAAAATCTTCACTTAAATGTGCTAGTCCTCTAGCAACCATCTTCATAAAAATGAATACCATCAGTGCTATGAACAAGCATTTCAATACCCTAAAAATAACAGCGGAGATGTTTTCCACCACTGTTCCACCCCAATGAATAGTAAACTTCCTTTTCCTGAAAAGAAAGAACAAATCAAGCACAGAACTTTTATTTCTCAACTTCAAGTTAGTGGTGATGGCAGTTTGGGAAGGGTCTTTGGGGGCAGCCTTGATGCTTGTTTTTCTTCCTGCATTAGACCCCCAAATGCCCCCTGAGATTTAATTATCTTTCTATATTATTTTCACTACAAAGTCACTTACTCTTTTATTGTGCTGCTGTGTTGAATAAAAACTTCAGTAGATGCCTTTTTTCCTAATGGTAAAGGCAGAGTGACTTCAAAGATGGAGTGATCTTGCTTTCTTGTCTTTGACAAAAGGGGATGAGTGCTTTAATAGTTTCAAGGTGATATGAAGGCATGGGACTGGGGCTCATCTAGAGAAAGGCTGAACGGGGATCTTCCTTCAGTCCCTTCAGTTATCCTGTACTCATGTCATTGTTCTTAGGCTTATTTTGGTTTCTGGTTATGTACAATATATACATTTTGCTTCTTCAAAAGAGATTGTTGTTTGCATGAATGTTAGATAGGACAGATTAACAGTGTACATCAAAAGTATGCTGATGATAGAGAATCAAGAATGGCTTGCACTGATCTTTTAAGAAGAAAAATCATCAGGAAAGCTATTGAGAATTAGGGCACAATTCACTTGGCATTGTTGTTGTGGCTTTAACTTATCTTTTCTCTTTTTTTCTCTTTCTTGGTTATATTTTCCAAGTTCTAATAATATATATATATATATATATATATATATTCAGAGCTACAGTTTGAACATTTGTGAGCCTCAGTGAGCCAAGCATTGAAATGCTAATCTGTACTATGAAGGTATTAGGGAATGGCACCTTGGATGTAATTAAGGGGTAAATAAGGAGTGGAAAGTTTATGATTTGTATTAGTGTCTTTATAAAGGAGATACAAGAACACTGCCATAATTTTTCTATAATATGACAACACAACAAGAAGTTCCCAGTTATGAAACTCTCTCCCAATTACAAATCTGCCAAGACCTTGATCTTAGACCTCCAGTTTCCCAAGCTCTGAGGAATAAATTTCAGTCATTTTTAAGCTACCCAGTTTATAGTACTTTGTTATAGAAGCCTGAACAGAAAGTGATTTTATGACTTTACTACTTAGAGATAATGAGACTCGTGATGTTTGATTCTTAATGTCACAGGGAAAACTTTGATTCTGGAGCATCTCCTCTTTCTATGCCCTGGGTATGGGCATCTGAGTCAAGCTGGAAAGGTGTGGCTGCTCTAGTTGCATAGATAATGACAAGGAGGAGTGAGTATGAAAAAAATCAGAAAATTTCCTTGAGAAGGAAAGCTTGGGGAGAAAGAGAGACAAAAATAGGAAGTCAGGTAGTATTCATATTTCTGCTGATGTGAATATCAGGAGGACAAGGGAAGAAATATTTAGGAAGAAAGTTAAATAATTCAAATGATATTAAGTAATATTTATTTGAACTTCACTACAGCCTATCTATCTGGGAGAGTACCTACCTATTCAAGTGTTGATTAATTCCTTCTATGCTCTCTCTCTCTCTCTCTCTCCTGTCATTCACTTATTCTGGGAGATTATTTATTTATTGAAACAATATAGAATTGGAAGTATATAGGAGCATGTAGGCAAGAAATGCATTCAGGATAAATCTGAAGGTTGGTGGAAATGTTGAATAGAGAATGCTAACTGCTAACACATGCATCTACAACAAATACATCAAAAGGTAAGCTCTTTCTTTTCTTCTACCAGAATTTATTTAGTTGTTTTTATTATTTTTCATGTGTTTGAATAATTAGTGCCTTGGGACTCTAATTAAGATCTTTTCAGATACTAAAGCAACACTTATATCACTGAGCACAGGTTAGATTCCATATTAGAGAGAAATATGTCTAATGCAGATACTGAAGGTAGTGGGTTCTCCCAATAAAATGATTCCTCTCACTACCCAGATATCCAAGATGATGTTTTGCTGTATCGTCACTATTGTTGAGCTGATAAATGAAGAGAAAGGAGAACATAAATATCTGTAGGAACATTTTTGGAAATGGCATTCCTCAACTTCTTCCACTTCCCCCTGCTCAGAACTCTGTTACTTGGTGGCTTTGAGAATATATTTGCCTATGCTCTTGTAGATAAAGAGTAAATATGGCCCTTAGACCCTAAAGGAGAGACATGACTGGTCTAGGTCTCACCTTCTAGATAGATGTTCCTAGGACTTAATCCAGGTAAACTAACCTCTCCAGGAAATGAGAGTATGAGATCAAGACTGAAGGATATTTGTTATGCTACATTCTCTGTATGAAAAAAATGAACTTATGACCACTTCTCTTTGCTGGTATTTTCCTCTTAAAGGCTAACACTGCCTTCTCCATCCACATTTTATGAGGTGATGGTGACAAAGGGTTGTGACCTATTTGAGTGAATATTTCAATGACAGGCAGAATGCTACTCATAATACCAGACAACACTCAGGCTGTTGGTTTTATGAAGAAGCCACAGTAAAAGACTGGCAGTAGTTGGTAGGCTGAGGGATTTAGGTCCCTCAGTTTTCACCTCCACATGCTGGTATTTGTTAACATGGAGTGATGATTAACCTTTGAATTAAAAATAAACCCCATGTTCCCCAAGTTATGAATATATTTAACAATATAAGGTGAGGCAGAATATATTTTGTATACCAGGTCATCTGTAGGATTTATGGTTAATGATTAATTTTTAAAATAAAGATGAGTTTTATGTGGCCTCTAACAGTACACTTATTGTAGCCCTTGGAAATATAAGAGTATTCCTTATGTAGGAATCTATCTACTTATGCCACAGTAGACAGCCATGTAATTTTATGTCGACTCTGTATGCTTCTAAATGAAAGAGAAGCTTAAAAGAGCTAGCTTCCATTAGACAAAATAAAATGCAATTGCTGTATTTCACTAGGCCTTATTCAATGGGCCATTTCTGTTTATATCACCCCAAGTACCAATAAACTTTAAAAAGAAACTAATAAAATCACTTGTTTAATTTAATTATAATTTGAAAAACAACATTAGTACGTGCAAGGTACTGTGTGATACCACTATATGCTTTAATCTATTTCAATTGAACAAGTGTGATCATTACAGCATTATTCCCATTTGACAGATGAAAAGTCACAAGATGAGGACAGAAGCAGTACATATGAAGTCGAAATGTATCTCAGTTCTCATTTAATGTGATGTTATTATCAACATTGATATAATACCGCCTTAAGAAATAACATGTCTATTGGGAATTTTCTATTTAGTTCTGTACACCATTTTTAATTTGATTGTTTGGTATTTTGGAGACTAACTCCTTGAGTTCTTTGTAAATTTTAGATCCACCCTCTGTCAGATGTGGGGTTGGTGAATATCTTTTCTCATTCTGTCGGCTGCCATTTTGTCTTGTTGGCTGTGTCCTTTGTCTAACAGAAGCTTCTCAGTTTCAGGAGGTCCCATTCATTGATTGTCAACCACAGTGTCTGTGTTACTGGTGCTATGTTTAGGAATCAGTCTCCCGTACCAATTTGTTTGAGGTTACAAACTACTCTCTCTTCTAACAGGTCCAGTGTGGCTGGGTTTATGTTGAGGTATTTGATCCATTTGGACTTAAGTTTTGTGCATGGTAATAGATATGGATCTATGGATCTATCTGCAGTTTTCTATATGCCAGCATTCAGTTATGCCAGTACCATTTGTTGAAGATGATTTCTTTTTTTTCCATTGGTAAATTTAGCTTCTTAGTCAAAGATCAGGTGTTCATAGGTGTGTGGGCTAATATCAGGGTCTTCAGTTTGATTCCATTGGTCTACCTGTCTCTTTTTGTGCCAATACCAAGCTGTTTTCATTACTATAACTCTATAATAGAGCTTCAATTCAGGGATGGTGATGCCTTCTGAAATTCCTTTATTGTAAAGGGTTGTTTTGGCTATACTGGGTCTTTTGTTTCTCCATATAAAGTTGAGAATTGTCCTTTCAAGGTTTGTGAAGAATTGTGCTGCAGTTTTGATAGGGATTGCATTGATTGCTTTTGGTAAGATTGCCATTTTTACTCTGTTGATCCTACCTATCCAAAAGCGTGGGGGATCTTTCCATTTTCTGGTATCTTCTTTGGTTTCTTTCTTCAAAGACTTAAAGTTCTTGTCATACAGGTCTTTCACCTGTTTGGTTAGAGTTACCCCAAGATATTTTATGTTGTTTTGGCTATTGTAAATGGTGATATTTGTCTGATTTCTTTCTCAGCCACTTTTTTGTCTATATATAATAGGGCTACTGATTTTTTTTTTGAGGTAATCTTGTATCCTGCCACTTTGCTGAAGGTGTTTATCAGCTGTAGGGGTTCCATGGTAGAATTCTTTGGGTCACTTTTGTAGACTAGCATATCATCTGAAAATAGTGAAATTTGGCTTATTCCTTTCCAATTTATACCCCCTTGATCTCTTTTTGTTGTCTTAATGCTCTTGGAAGAACTTCAAGTGCAATTTTGAAGAGATATGAAGACAGTAGACAACCTTGTCTTGTTCTTGGTTTTAGAGGAATCGCCTTGAGTTTCTCTCCATTTAGTTTGATGTTGGCTGTTGGTTTACTGTATATTTTCTTTATTATATTTAGGTGTGTTCCTGTTATCCCTGAAATCTCCAAGACCTTTATCATGAAGGGGTGTTGAATTTTGTCAAAGGATTTTTCAGCATCTAGTGAGATGCTTATGTCTTTTTGGAATTGTTTATATGGTGGATTACATTGATGGATTTTCCTCTGTTGAACCATCCCTGCATCCCTGGGATGAAACCTACTTGATCATGGAGTATGATTTTTCTGATCAATCTTGGATATCAATTTGCCAGTATTTATTGAGTATTTTTGCATGAATGTTCATGAGGAAGACTGGTCTGTAGTTATCTGTCTTAGTTGTGTCTTTGTGTAGTTTGGGTACCAAGGTAATTGTAGTCTCCCAAGAAGAGTTTGACAATGATCCTTCTGCTTCTATTGTCTGGAACAATTTAAAGAGTATTGGTATTAGCTCTTCTTTGATTTTCTGGTAGACTTCTGCACTGAAACCACCTTGCCCAGGAGTTTTTTTGGTTGGAAAATTTTTGGTGACTACTTTTTTCCATTAGGGGTTATAGGTCTATTTAAATTGCTTATCTGTTCTTGGTTTAATTTTGGTAAGTGATATGTATCCAGAAATGTGACCATTTGCTTTAAATTTTCCAATTTTGTGGAGTACAGGTTTTCAAAGTATGACCTAATGAGTCTAAAATGTCTGATAGACACTTAAGAAAGTGTTCAACATCCTTAGCATCAGGGAAATGCAAATTAAAACAACTCTTAGATACCATCTTACTCTTTTCAGAATGGCTAAAATCAAAAACACCAATGAGATTTTATGCTGGAGAGGATGTGGAAAAAGGGGAATACTCCTCCACTAGTGATAGGAGTGCCAACTGGTATGGTCACTTTGAAAATTAGTATGGAGATTCCTCAGGAAAATGGGAATCATTCTACCACAAGATCGAGCAATTCCACTCTTAGGCACATAAACAAAAGATGCATATTCATACAACAAGGACATCTGTTCAACTATGTTCATAGTAGTATTATTTTTTATAGAGAGAAACTGGAAGCAACCCAGATGCCCCTCAACCAAAGAATGGATAGAGAAAATGTTGTACGCTTAATAGAGTACTACTCTGTGGAAAAAGATAATGAAATCTTGAAATTCACAAGAAAATGGACAGCACTAGAAGAAACCATCCTGAGTTTGGTAACCCAGTCATAAAAAGACAAACATGGTATGTAATCACTCATATATGAATTTTAGACATGGAACAGGGGATTACCTGCATACAATCTAACTGCTGGAGAGTCTGTGAGACAAGGAGGACCCTAAGAGAGGCATCATAGTGCCCCAGAGAAGAGGAAGGGGACAGGATATCCTGAACAGTTTGGGAACATGGGGGGAGGGAGACGGACTTGGGAGAAAGAGAAGGGAAGAAGAGAGGGGAGAGGAGGACATGGGGAGCAGGAAGGTTGAGAAGGCAGAAGAATAGAGGAGAACAGAATGAGAGGTATCATAATAGATGGAGCCATTATAGGTTTGAGGAGAGATCTGGCACTAGGAAGATTTTGAGAGATCTACAAAGATGACACCAACCGGGAATCTAAGCAATAGTGGAGAGGCTACCTTAAATGTCTTTCCCTGGTAATAAGATTGATGACCACCTTATATACCACCATAGAGCCTTCATCCAGTGACTGATAGAAGCAGAGACAGACACCCACATCTAAACACTGAACTGAATTCCTGGAGCCCAGTTGCAGAGAGGGAGGAGTGATGAACAAGGCGGTCAAGACTGGCCTGGTGAAACCCACAGAAAGAGCTGACCTGAACAAGGGTGAGCTCATGGATCCCAATCTGATAGCTGATAGGCCAGCATAGGACTGATCCAGATACCCTAAATGTGGATATCAGTGAGGAGGCCTAGGTAATCTATGGGGCCTTGGGTACTAAATCAGTATTTATCCCTGGAGTACGAATGGATTTTGGGAACCCATTCCACATGGACATATGCTCTCTCAGCCTGGACACATGGTAGAGGACCTAGGCCCTGCCCTGGAGGATATCATAGAATTGGGGATACTCCATGAGCAGCCTCACCTTCCCTGGGGAGCAGAGGGTAGATGGGTTGTGGGGGTTCTGGTAGTTGTTGGGGGTAGGGGAGGAAGGGGAAGAGGAGGGAGCTGGGATTGACACGCAAAGCAGGGTTATTTTTAATTAAATAAAAATAATTTTTAAAAAGAAATAAAATAAGTATAAGGAAAGTCATTGTCTTTTATGCTTATTTTGAACTCTAAATAACAGTTTTTCATAAACCAACAATTGGCACCTGTTTATGCTAGGAAAGTTCCAGTGACAAACATTGCAGATATTCATAACTCAAGAATGTTAGCATTTTGCCACAATAGCCTGTAACATAAAGTGAATGTATTTATATGTTATATTCAATAGGAAAACTATAGTGGTGAAGTTGCAATTTGACTAGAGCTTGTAGAAAAATCACCGTCTATGTTAAACATTATCAATAACTGATTCTCCAAAGTTAGTGGGTCCTACATCTGAGGATCAAGCTGAATTCAAATACATAAATATTTAAAATAATAGGATGAAATTTCAAAATGCAAATATTTAAGCCTTCTTAACTTGTTTTTGCAATGTTGCTGCTGTGGCTGGTACTACTGCTACTCATAATGATGACGGTGATTCAGGTGAAGGAATTAGGAAATTATTGGACAAAGAGTGGAGATTCCTTTTTCCCAACAAATGACCTTAAATCGTTTTTTTTTATGAATGAATATGTGTGTATATGAATGTGCCCAAATATGTGTTTATGTAGACACTTTAATATCAGGAGCTAATTACATTATCATCTAGCATGGGTCACTTTTGAAAACAAATATTGATGATATTCATAACTCTGCATAAGCTGAAAAGATAGCAAGAAAATAGATGCCCAATTCACCCTCACCATCATGAAAACATGTTTTCATTTTTAAGAACAGGTTGCCGTAATTCTACATTTTCAAGAAGACAAAAATATAGGAACAAGATACAGACTAGTAGAAGGCAAAGGCAGAAAGTTGGGTGGTATTTTAGTGATAAAGAAACAATGAGTGGGTACATGATGGTGTTTTTAAAAATCTTGGTTGGGGTAATTTCTCCAAGTTATGTGATATTCTTGTCAGAGATTCTAGAATTATATGTCCCAAAGTGGATTTGACTCAATGTAAGGTACATATGTTTCCCGCTCTTGGAGACCCTTGGTTAGACTGCAAAGCCAGAAATCCTTCCTGTAGGTTTTCTCTATTTCTGCAGCAGGAAGTATGCATTACGTTTTAAAAATAGGAAGACATGACTGCGCAAGAGTAAGAATCAGTGTTTTTCAGAATCAAGTCTCTCTCTCTCTCTCTCTCTCTCTCTCTCTCTGTGTGTGTGTGTGTGTGTTGTGTGTGTTGTGTGTGTGTGTGTGTGTGTGTGTGTGTGATAATTAAAGAAGGAAAAATCATATGAAGTATGGGGATATGGGATGAGTTGGAGGGGGGAGAAGTAGGGATAGAATTAAAATAAAATGGACAAAGAAACAGAGTTAGGGAATCTTACGAACCTAGTGGATGCCCGAAAGTGGTGCAGTTCTGTTTCAGTTTTTTAATATAAAAGGAAAAAATGAAGGTAACATTTATTCTCTACAGAAATCAAAGCAAGCAATAGAGCCACTTTGTGACAAAGCTAGAGAAACACAACTACGTTAGAATAATTCTAAATAAATGTACCTAGAAAAATAGTTTTTTTCCTTATTATTACATAGAACATGCCTTCGAGGGAGGCCTTGTACTACAGAATCACCTATACACTGCTCATGCACACAGTAGAAGCTGGAAATTCTCAGCAAGATGATATTGAGATAGCTGACAGAAGGAATGATGCCTAGATACTGGATAAAAAGTAACCCAAGAATAGAGGGTAGGTAGGAGGAAATAATAGTGGTATGCCATTAACTATTGCAATGAGCTGAAATACTCATGAGATGATTTTAAAAAACTAACAAGCAGTATCATGAATATTTGGGGTTTAATGTTCTTAGTGAATATTAATTAAAAATAAAATATATTTTGTCTACTCATATCAACACCCTACAATTTGTATGCAATACTTGGTGAAATCAACTAAGCTTGGCTTATAATAAGACATAGTAAGGCCGTGGAATAGTATTCTTGTACACTGTAAAGATTTGTCACTCAAATTGGTATAATAAAATACTGATTGGTCAGTAGCCAGGCAGGAAGTATAGGCTGGGTGACCAAACTACAAATGACTGGAAGGAAAACAGTGGAGTCAAAGAGTCACTGGCAGGTGTAGAGAGAGCAAGGTAGACATAACATACTGAGAAAGGTTACCAAGCCACGTGGTAGAATATGGGTTAATTTAAATGCAACAGTTAGCTAGTAAAAAGCCTAAGCTATCTGCTGAGCATGCATAATTAATATTAAGCCTCAATGTGTTTATTTGGGAACCTGCAAGGGACAAAATTAGATCATCTGCACATGGGTGACATTTAGGTAGCCTGGTCTGTTTGTGGGATACCTGGCAGTGGGACCAGGATCTAGCCGGCTTTTTGGAATCCATTTTCTATGGTAGGATGCCTTGCTCAGCCTTGATCCTGTAGGGAGGGGCATGGTCCTGCCTCAACTGAATGTGGGGCTTTGTTTACTCATCATAGGGAACCTTCATTTTTCTAAAGAGTGGATGGTAGTGTGTTGTTGGAAGGTGGAGGGAGCAGGAGTATAGGAAGAAGGGGGAACTATGGCTGGCATGTAAAATGAATAATAATAATAAAAAACAACAAAGATCCAGCATTCAAGCAACTCTTTTTGCTGTAGAACCTGGGTGTGGTACATGTTTATGCCGGAGAAAGGGGTCTCCAATATGCCATCCTTCAAACAATTACATCCTTTTGGGATGAAAGGCCACATCATTATCTTGTTTCCTCAAAGTGTGTCTCCTATAGGCCCTGAACCACCAGTCTATTCAACTTCCTGTGTGTGTGTGTGTTGTTCTATGCAGCCTCCTCACATCCTGGGCTCTAAGTCCATGTGCCTAATACATTGACTGAATCTCATTAGAGTTGCAGCACAAGTACAGTCTTCCTTCTAATAGTGAACAGAGACAATTAAGTATCTAATAGTTGCACAGAAAATGCTATTATTAATTATTCTCAGTACACTATCCATGTGACTATTATAAATCTTCAATTTAGAAAATAAAAAACTCTGCAGACTATAGCACTGAGGCTGATTAATGTAAGCCTCTGTAAACTTAAACTTCAAATATTGACAATGCGATAGTGCTTGTGTCCAACCAAGGGATTAATAAAATATTGCAGTTTACAAAGAACTGTCTATAGCATTAAAGCAAATGAGCAGATTATCACAGGATTTGTAAGTTATCATCTTCAAAGAATGTTGGGGGAGCTGACCTAGAACTTTAACCTCAATAAATCTTGTGAATATATATGCACATGGGCATTATATATGTGAATATATGTATTATATGTATTACACACATTCACATATACTACATATATATATATATATTTGAATAAGAATTATTTTTGAGTGAGAATATAGTTAGACAATTTTGTACATCTGCTACCTATATTAAGCTGAAGTTCAACTGAGGGAATGTTGAAGTTATAACTAAAGAATTCTAGGAAAATTAGAGAGATGACATACTCCCATGGCTGTTTATGACACCTACATATTATAGGTCATCTGAATGCTAAAGATCATATAAAGTAACATGTAAATCAGAGTATGCTGCCATTTCCCCCATGACTAACAGAATTTCACTACAAAATCACCAAACAAATAAGCTTCACCATCTATTGGGATGTTTGTATATGGTTTTTATCATCTCTAAAATGTTATTGCATAGGACACTTTGCCAGTGAGTGTAGCATTGTTTCTGGGGCCATTGTTTCCAATGGTTATCCAAAACTTGTAATGTCTGATATTCATACCATTTTCTGATGAAGAAACACCCCAGTGATTTCTGCAGTTTTCTTATGGAGATCATGCTAATTTCTATAATTTACTTATGTTCCCGTCATGAGCCATGGTTGTGGCATGGTGATTTGCCCTGCACTTCTTATTTCTAATTGGCTGGTACTTTCTTCTCATGTTGATAATCTTGTACCAGAACATCAAAAGTTATACATAACAGGTCTGAAGTTACAGTGACTCCCAGGCCAGGGTCCCTAAACATATAACCTGAGGGGTTGCGAGAAAATTTTCAGTCCCAGTGTTCTTTCAAATTGTTTAACTGTTGAGTCTGTGGTGATTTTTTTCTTTTGTATAAGCAAATTGGGAAATGATTTAATGATGAAATGTGAGCTCATTGTTGACTTTTCAATAAGTGTATGTCAAATTGTTTCTTTGTAAGGAGTCCTCTGTTAGGCACTTAATATAAAATCGAAATGGCATTTTTGGATAACGTATGATCTATGGCATTTTATCTATGCATGTCTCATTTGGATTAGTTAAGAAGTTTGTCAAAAATGTAGACTTCTAAGCTAGGAAGATAATTTATTTTGTAAAATGCTTGTCTTGCAAGCATGAAGACCTGAGTGAGACTCCCAGAACCTGCCCACTACCCCACACACAAATTCAGGAGAGACAGAGACATGTAGGTCCATGAGGCTCTCCAGCCAGCTACAGGAGCCTGCTTGGTGAGCCCCCCAGCCATGTGAGAGACTGTTTTAAAATACAAAGGAGGGATATTCCTGAGGAAGGATGCTCAAGCTTGTCCTCTGGCCACTACATGTGTGTGTGTGCATACAAATGAGAATGAACCTGTACCTACATGCACACTAGTACACATAATTCTACATCTGCAGTGCTCACTGAATAAAAATCTCTCCAGTAGGAGGAAGACCTGAGTTGGAAGCTGAGTTTCCTTAGAGAAAGAAGGCTAGATAGAAGGACCACAATTATCCTTACTGGAGCTTTCAGCCAGAAAATCAGATGCAGTAAAAGGCATGGGGCAAGATGCTGGATATTAAAAGTAGAAACTGGCATCAATCAAACTGATGATAAGCAGATAATGGATGGGCAGTCCAGAGATTTCCCAACAGCCCTGAATAGACCTTGGCAAGCCTGGTATCTTTCATTTCCAGTAGCCAGTTCCTGAAACTTAAGAAAGGGACACTGGGAGGAGACTTGATGTCAAAGCTGTCAAAGCTGTCAAAGCCCACTGTTCTGTTCATTGACCTGTGCAGTGACTTGTTCATAGCCCCCAGAAAGGATAGACTTAGCCTTTCTGGTTAAACCAAAGGAAGGACAGAACCTTAAGTAATATATCCCAGGAGTCTTTGCTGATGCTTTTCTCTTTACCTGCTTGATGCCCTGGCTGCCTTTCAGGCCAGACACCTGACTGATTTTTCTATCACTCTTTAATAGTTAATCCCCACCTTGTCTGTTAAAATATTTCAGCAACTCCCTCAGGCCAGATAAATCCCAGTAAGTTTAAATTAGATGCCTCAGCACCATCAGTCATCCAAAAGCTTCTAGACAGAGCTAACACACCATCTCACTCATTATAGACAGAGGGTCTTGAATAAAACCCCTTAATGGGCCTTCTTCCTGACTCTGGGGCACAGTGCATTGCATTTGTACTACACTTCAGTAGGAATTTCTTCACAGCCCTTAGGAAGGAGAATTTCATATTAACAAGAAACCTCAACATTTCTCACCACTGTAAAATCCTGCTTTTAGCAGAATGCTGTCAGCAGTGCAGAAGATCTGAACCTGTTACTCATGTGCTAAAACACATTCCGGGACTCCTACAAAATTTCATTGCATGCTGCCCTATTTCCACTTGCTTGAATACAGAGGCTTGTACAATGTGGACAGACCCATCTTTCTCAGTCTTCCATATTCTGCTTAATAACCCCAAACCCTTTTATACCCCAGACAAATACTTCACTTGCATCTTTGTATATAAAACACCTTCTCTTTCAGGTCCATTTACTGAAGTTGTACCCATCCTTTTAAATCCTCATCAAGTGCTGCTTTCTCTGTTGTGCCTTTCTACCTCTGAATATGGCCAGAGTATTCCATCCAACAGTACTCATATCATCCTAGGCTTCCATTGTTTAACTCTACATAAATTCCACCTCTGGAAAGCCTTGTGGGTTAATGCCAGTTGTGTTCAAATTTGTAGTCTTGATTATCTGTGGTTACCTCCTCAAAGTATATCACACTTCATTGGTTGGGCTTTGAACCCTCTTTTTCTCACTTTTAGTACCCCAACCTCTTTGGTCTTTTCTTACATCTTTCATCTACTAAGTATCAAATACTTCCCAGGGCAAGAAAACAATTGTGATGATTAAACAAATGCCAAGCCTCCTTGAAAAGTTCAGAAGAACAAAGTTTTCTTGTAGCTGCTAGAATTAGAGCATGTTTGTATAGTCCTGGTTGGGAAATGTCCTCCTTGAGCTAATTGCTGTTAGTATTAGTAACTTCATGATGTCTGAGGAAATTAAATATGGCTTACACACAGCTGGGATGACACACTGAGGAACTCGGTGGAAGCTAGAGATGAAATGAAGGTGAAATAACAGCATGTCCTCAGTTTGTAGATTTGGCAAAGGAAGAAGTGTCTATTTTCCATGAAGGAATGTAAATAATTTAGATATGAGCAAAAACTATGAGTTTCACCACATAGTTTTATATTGTCTGATGAGTTTGTTTAGTGGGTAAATGTGCTTACCACCAAACCTTTCAATGACGTGAATTTGATGCCAGGTACCTTCATGGTGGAACAGATCTGTTTTCTGCAAGTTGTCCTTTGACCTCCACACATGCACTGTTGCTTGTGTACACACACACACACACACACACACACATACACACAGACACACACACACACACACACACACACACACGTCGGGGAGGTAGGGAGAGAGATAGAAAATAGATGTGAATAAAATATATCAAAGTAGTACCATGTTAATGCTATTTTCCCAACTATATTCCCTTTTAGTATTTAAGAACACACTTTTCATTCTTAAAGCAAACTTGTAAGAAGCCGAATGGTGAGAACTTACCTCTGTACTGACATCATTTTGTTTTTGTTTTTTGTTTTGTTTTGTTTTCTGAATTGCCAAGAACATTTCCAGATGTTGCAGCAGCATCAGTTCATAAACTATGAAACTACTGTGTGCTTTTCATGGATCACAGCTGAAATGGGGGTTGAAAGGGCTTATTTGTCATCTATAGGAACACTTAAACAGTAAGCACATAGATAAAAGAAATGTGACCAAGAAACCCAAGAGAATGAACTTTCTGGTCCTTCAGAATCCCTAACTCCAGAGATTTAAACCACCGAGAGGTTAGCAACAATGTTTCATGTCAGCATTTGTTTTATAGAAACTCAGAGAATGAAAAAATGAAAACTCAACCCTTTGGGGACAAACAGGATCCACATCACCAAGTTGAATTGCAAAGAATTTCCAGGTTTTGTTTTATTTTTGAAAAAGTATATGATTAGGTGAATTGGCTGAATTGGCAATAATTCTGGCTCCAGATTCCTTGGGATCTGACGAATAAATTTCATTGGTAACTATGACACATTTAGGTTGTTAACACTTATATAATGCTAGAAACCTTTTAATTTTTTGGCTTTTTAAAAATTTCTTATGAGAGCACTACATCTATAAGTCCTCTCTTTCCCACTCCAATTCCTCCCATGTCCTCCTCCCTCCCATATTCATGACTTGTTTTTCTTTAGTTATTTTGTTACATGTAAACATATGTGTATATGTGCATATATATATATATAGGCTTCATGGATTATATGCAATCATTAAATATATCATATAAAGATATACATATGTGTGCATATTTACATGTGTATTCTAATCCATTATATATATTAAACCCAACTATAAACCTAACGCTAAATTTGCCCACAACCTTTCAGTGTCATACATAGCCTATAAGTCAGATGTAACACCATCTTTAAGAGAAAGAAAGCCAGGATTCAATGGTAATGCACAGGAAGAAATGAGTTAAATCTAGTATGTATGTATGTAATGTATTTATATCTTTACATATGACTTCTTATTTATGATTTATTTATTTTACTTACCAACCACAGTTGCCACTCCCTCTTCTTCTCCTGTTCCTTCGTCCAATCTCCCTTCTATACCCCCAATCCATTCTTCCTTGGTCTCAGAAAGGAGCAAGCCTCCTGTGGGAGTCAGCACAGCATGCATGGCATGTCAAGTTCAGGGAGGACCAAACTCCTCTCCTGCATCAAGGTTGAGCAAGGCAACCCAGCTTGGGGACTGGGTTCCCAAAGCTAGCTCAAGCACCAAGGACAGGTCCTGGTCCCACTGCTAGAAGCCCCATAAACAGCCTAAGCAAACAACTGCCACACACATGGAGAAGCCTAGATCAGTCCCATGCAGGCTCCCTAGCTGTCAGTCCAGAGAAGGTGAGATCCCAGGAGCTCAGGTCAGTTGTCTCTGTGAGTTCCCATCATGACCTTGATTCCTTCTTCTTGTGATTCTACAACAGGGCTCCTGGAGCTCTGCCAAGTGTTTGGCTGTGGATCTCTAGCACCCACATGAAACAGTGAAGAGCTGATTTATAAATAATGACACAATATGGGAATACTTAGCCTTATATCTTTAATTTGTGATGTACTAAATTTAAGAGAAATTATAGTCTGTATTTCATTTGGAATCGGCTAGCTACTAAGTGGTTTTTAGCTGGCAGGAAAGTGTACTCTTCTGTTTCATGAAGATTCTTTGGTGATAACTTGGGGTGTAAATGGAGAAAAGGGAACACTGACAAAGCTTGTAGTGAATGACGGTGCTCTCAAGATTGGGAGACAAGAAAGGAGGTGCAGGAAAGTTTGAGTTGCAATGGGGCAGGCAGGTTAATCAGCAGAGTGTACACACACAGGGTTGTGAGGTAAAGGGGTTCCTCCAGGGCCTGAGGCTATGTGGAAGGTCAGTGGAAAAGCACCCCTGGGGGTTACAGAACACAGCTAAGGTTTGGGAGTGCTGGGAGAGGAGGCAGCATGAGTCTAGCACATGCTGAGGAGATAAGTAGGGAAAACCCTTCTTGGTAGAGGGGTCTAGATAGTGGTTGAATAATTCCATCTTTCACACAAGGAAAACCAGATGGCAATTCAGATCAAGGAGTGCTTTTAAACAGAGATGCTACTGGAGTTGTTTATCTTTCATATGCAGAATCAAAATTTAAATTTCTTAGAAGTACTTAAAACCTTATACATAGAGTGAATAAAGTGTTGGCTTCGTAGTACAATTTCTTAGTGACAGAAAATTGTTTCTGAAATGAAGTTTTTGGCACAATAGCCTTCATTTGCTATTCTAAAAGTGAAATTCTTTGAGTATACACTATTAATAGACCAAAGAAGAATTGTCTAAGCCTAACATGACCTTAGGATCTATGTCCTACCTTGGTTTCTTGCTATATTGCTTCCTCTGCTTTCTGTATGGCATGAGAAGAATGAATACATTTTGTCACATGCTCCCACTTCCATGACATTGTTCTTTGCTACAGGTCAGGAACATGGTGCCAAGGGTCTTCAGATTGCACCTTCTCAAAGTTTAAGCTAAAATAAAGTTTTCCTTTCTTTAGTTGTTTCTATGAATTATTTTCATTGCTTTGTTGCCATAGCAGCAAAAAAAAAAAAAAAAAACTGAATTACGGAGGTGGAATGTGTTAGGAGCAAGCAAAACATTTAGTTAAAAGAGAAAGAATGCAGTAGATATTTATGGAGGTGGTGAGTAATCAAGAGCATGAAGACAGGCTGGAGAGATGGCTCAGGAGAAAAGAGTACTATTTTTCCAGAGGACCCAGATTAAATTCTCAGTATCCACATGGCAGCTCACAACCATATGTAACTTCAATTCCAGGAAATATGTTGCACCATCTGGCCTCTGCAAATACTAGGCATGCATACAATTCATAGACATACATTCAGCGAAAACACCCATGCACACAAAAATGAATAGAGAGAAGAAATAAAGGAAGAAAGAAAGAAAGGAGGGAAGGACAGAAGAAAGAAAAGAATCATGTATAAATTTTCATGCTGAAAATAGGATTGGGTTTTAATTTTTTTTCACGTGAGCACTAAAGTCAAATAAATGTATTGCACATTTCAAAGTAATTTAAAAATTAATTTGAAGTGCCTCATACTAAAATAATAAGTGAGTCCACATTGTGTCTGACATAATCATTTAATAAAATGCACAGGCGACTAAACATCTTTCTGTCCTGCACCAATGTAAAAATACTGTCACTTATCAGTCATAAATAATATTAAATGGACAAGAACACCTTCATAAGATTTTTAGCATAGGTTCAAATCAAGAGCCTGAACAAGTTTGGCAATCTAATGATAGTGTAGAGTCAAGAAAAACAGAGGTGTATCAAATCAAAAGAGAAAGTCATGTGCTCTGAACTTAACAAATGGTTCTATATCTTTCTCCCCTGCCCCTATTTTGCAAATGGCTTCTTATGGCATTGATTTCTGAGTAGTGCTGTTGCAATGAGCATTGAAGAATTAGATATAGGAGAAAGAATCATAAAATGCAATGTGAGAGACTTTAGAGTTATTTTCCAGTGGCCAGTGAAGTCTTGAATCAAGAGACTAGATTTTTTGGATCTTCATGTTGTCACTGAAGTATAAATTAAGTAGCTTAATCACATAAGTCAGGAGTAATCACTGAGAAGAAGTGCATATATAAGATATATATATATATATATATATATATATATATATATATATATATCAAAATATATGTTTAAATATGTTTAAACACAAGATATATATCATATATTTTAAAATCATGGAGACTATAAGCCAATACTAGTATTTAGGCTCTAGTCACGGATTAGATAATGAAAGAAAATACACATTTTGCCTTTTCTCATATGATTAACTTACTTGGAGGTTACAACAGAAGGAGCGGGCTACTTATATATTGTTCTCTGTCAAGGAAGGTTGTGCTTCTTGACAGAACATAAAAATGTGGGAGATGTGCACATGGATAGTTGGAGAAAACAGGTACACATGTCTAGTTAGCCAGATCAGCTGAATCAACTTTGGTGACTAATTGGCTGATGTCACAAATTGCCTTCATATCCCCTTTCTGCTCTTTACTATGTAGTATTCCATGCTATAAAATTTCAGTAGTTTAAAAAATACGTAA
Organism: Cricetulus griseus; assembly: GCF_003668045.3. Classification (NCBI taxonomy): domain Eukaryota; kingdom Metazoa; phylum Chordata; class Mammalia; order Rodentia; family Cricetidae; genus Cricetulus; species Cricetulus griseus. The sequence continues at coordinate 81,146,136 of NC_048599.1, read as the reverse complement.
CTATTTAAGTATGCCTCTAATTCTTTTACTGTTATAAACAGTGCTTCAGTTTACTTAAGAGTAGCTTATTAATTATAATTCGTTACAAAACTGTGTATCATTATAAAACTACTTAATATATACTTTTCAACAAATAACTATATATAAATATATATATGTACACTAAAATATGTTAGAATTTCATATTCATTCAGGGGCAGAAGTGATTCCTGAGTTATTTATGTTTTATAAAACTATTCATGCATCTCTATACATGGGTGTCTAAAGTGAGTATGCTGTATGTATGTATTATGAGTGTGTGGCTGTGTGGCATTGTATGTTGCTATGCATTTGGGTGGACTTTTCAGCTATACAACTGCCTTTGAATCACTTCTGCTCCTGGAAGTAACCTCACCCATCTTATTACTAACTACAATAAAAGCGCATTGGTTTCCCAAGACAGACTTTGGTATAACTTACTTTGTTCTGTCCTGGGTTTCTTTTGGGGGATGAGCAAACATGTGTGTCATGTATTTCCGGAAATCTCCCAGATAGCATAAATAAATAAACTGGATTGTCCACACAATAACAATGTCTGAATAATAATTTTAAAGAAAAAGCTTTTTTCTTAAAATAGACTTTTTCTATTATTCACATGCCTTCTCTGTTGCCCTGACAACAAACTGCTGTAAATCAGGGAGGCACATCATGAAGATTAGTAGCAGACTTTCGGTAATGATGACTAACACTCTAAATCATCAGGCTTTGAGGTTCACTCAATTTTCTTCTTGGGAACCTTTCCGGTTGTGTTACATAGAACCTCATCAGAAGAGGTATTTACCAATAATCCTCAAAAACATTAGAAATGGCCAACTGCATGGTTCTCAGAACCAGCACAACAAAAATTCTTTTTATTATTCATAATGCCAGAAAAAGTCCCCAAATTATGCCACCATAAATGGCTGGAACTGATTACTTGCCTATCACTGCACCAGCATTGTAGGTAGGAGGACAAAGGCACCGATGGGCCAGATGTCACTCCTTAAGAATAGACATGGAGAAAATGTTTTCCCCAGAGGTCTGTGTGCAGTTCCTTTATGTTGCTCTTTATCTAACTGTGGGCACTTGGGAAATTTTCCCTGTCCATGTTGGGATATTAATGGGATATGCTAATCAAGCAGATCTTTGTGCAACCATATTGTTGATATTTCATGAATGAAGCGCTCCTGTAACATGTAGAAGAAACTACCTTGAAGGAGCCATCCTGGTCCTCTGGCTGAAACAACAGTTCTGCTTATTCTTACATGATATTCTGTGAGACTAAGATGTCAGAGTTGTACTGTACAGAATCCTCAAAAATTCTTAAAAATTGAATTTTTTGGTAAAAAATGAAACTCAATAGACAGACACACACTACCAAAATCTTATTTTGTGTAAAGTCATCCACAGAACATTCTGTAGTATATAAAGCTTGTTTTGGATAACTTCTTTATGTTAAAATAGTTTGCTCCTTGACCTAAAAAAACTCACTTTTCATACTCATATATGAACTAGTAAGTTTAATGTTACCCCAAATTTCTTTTAAAATTTGAAAAAACATCTTATTAATATACATCCTAAAACAGAAAAATAAAACTCAACCATTATTTATGAAAAATCCTGTGTCAAAATTCTATTTTCCAACATAAAACCTGTTTGGTATTCTATAATAAAAGGAGTTTATGGTTTTAATATTTTATTTCTGAAATTAATAATGAGACTAGTTCAGTGAATAAGTCTTTCCATAAAGAAGTTTAGTGAATGATATCTTAGTTTGATTTTCATTGCTGTGATAAAACACCATAACCAAAAGCAAATTGGGGAGAAATGGGGCTTATTTAATTTTACAGTTTTTAGTCCATTATAACGGGACATCAGAGCAGGAACTCAAGACAAGAACTGAACAAAGGCCATGCTTGCAGGTTTGCTCTTTCTGGCTTGTTCAATCTGCTTTCTTATACCAAATACAGCCATGCTCAGTAATGGCTTTGTCCCCACTGATCTAGGCCCTCCAACATCATTTGTTAATTAAAAACAAAATGTCCTGGAGACCTGCCTCCAAGCAAACTTTGGGAATATATTTTCAGTTGAAGATCCTCTCATGGATAATTAATGTGGTGTCAAGTGGAGAGAGAAAAACAAAAACAACAACAACAACAAACAAATAAATATGGTTCTATTTTTAACATTCTGTTAAAATGTATCCCTTTAAAAGTTAATTTTCAATAGAATATAAAAATAATATTGTCTACAGATACTTGACTCAACGCTACCATCATCATAGAGGGCCATGCTGTAGCTTGTTCTTTTTGGTGAAGCCATATGTTCTGGCATTGCTGTGAGTTACATGTTTCATCTCTTTGCTTGGTTAAATGCCAAGTGTGCACTAAAGTTGTGTTACCACATGTAGACAGTAAGAAGTAACTATTTCACAAAGACCCAAGTGTACTAAGACAAAAGCCATGTAGAACATGGCTGCTTATTGTTGACAGATATTTCTGTCCAGCCCAGTCCGGCAGCCCCTTAGTCCCAAATAAGCACGCAGAGGCTTATATTAATTATAAACTGTTTGGCTTATGGGTCAGGCTCCTTATTGGCTTGCTCTTTTTCAGTTATTAACCCATTTCTACTAATCTGTATATCTTCACATGGTCTTGGTTTACCAGTGGTGCCAGAGCTTCTTGCTTTCTCAGCAGCTACATGGTGTCTTCCTCCAGATTCATTGATGGTGGATGTCCTTATGTATGTATGTTTCTCTTATTGGTTGATAAATAAAAGACTGTTTGGCCAATAGAGGCAGGAAGATAGGCAGGACTAGGGACAAGGAGGATTCTGGGAAAGGTAGGTAGAGAGATACTTCAAGAGACACTAAGTAGGCACCAAAAGGAGTAACAGGTCTGGACATTCTCTGATAAGTCAAGACTGTGTAGAAGTAGTTATATTAATAGAAATGGGTTAATAATTGAGAGAGAGCTAGCCAATAAGAAGCCCTAGCCAACAATTTTATAATTAATATAGCATCCTTGTGTTTATTTGGGTCTAAAAACGGCAGAGGGACATGGCTGAACAAGAGAAACCACCAGCAACAACTCACTCTCCTCATGCCTCTTCCAAGCATTCTCCTAGTCTGGTATCTCAGCCTACACTTCCTGCCTGGATACACCCTGGCTGTCCATTAGCTGAAACCATTTTATCCATCAACCAATAAGAGAAACATATATTCACAGCATACAGAAAGACATCCCCCATCAGCTTATCCTGTCAGCTTTTCTATTGCTCAAAGTCTTGGTATAGAATGCTGTAGATAATAAAATGCTATATTGTCAAGAATATAGAATGATGTGTCATTAATGAGAAAGAATTAATAGAATTATTGTTCCTACCTCATCAGAACTTCTGTACTAAAGGAATCAGAGCAGATAAATATATCATACTTTTTAGATCAAAATTGTCATATATTAACTTCTAATCCTATTTAAAATGCAGGCCAGTGTAGCCAGTCCCTAAGTAGGTGTGGCCTAAGTAGGTGTGACTACAACTTCCCCTACTGGCCAGTAAAAAGTGTTAGCTCAAGCAGTAAAATGCATATGACTCAATTATGAGGGCTTGATTTAATCCTTAGAATACATGCTAAAAGTCTGGCAATGGGGACTGGAGAAATAGCTCACTGGTTAAGAACACTGGCTGCTCTTTCAGAGGTCCTGAGTTCAATTCCCAGCAAGGACATGATGGCTCACAAGGATCTATAATGAGATCTTGTTCCTTCTTCTGGCTTGCAGGCATATATGCAGGCAGAACACTATACATAATAAATACATAAATCTTCAAAGAATAAAAAGCTCTGGCAATGGTTATGTGCTTTTGTAATCCCGATGTCAGGGATGTAGAAATAGCATGATCCATAGAGCTCACTGGCTCTAAAGCCCAGCCACCTGCTTAAGCTTCAGACCAATGAGGACTCTGTCTCAAAAAAATATACAAACACCAAAAACAGAAACAAGATGGTAACACTCCTGAGAAATGACATTGAGGTTGAGATCTGTCCTCTACCTGTGTACAGTGCCCCCTCCATATGCAAATAGATACCAAAGTTCATAGAAAATTCAGGGACACAATAGATTTTTTAAAAATCTTATATCAATTATATCCATGTTTAACTCAGGAAATCTTTAATTCATTGAGTGTGGTAAGTAGATTTTTAATTCAGGCTCGTGAAAGTATCACATAGATTGTCAATTTTAAGTGTTGTCCAATGAATTGTGTTCAGATTCTGCTCTGTTGCCTCATTAGATGCACATACTTCCATTTTGTTGCAGGAGGCATATGTAAGGACTTCTGCACTTTCACCTAGTTGTTCCAATTTCAAATGATACTTTACTTTAACATCTCATCATGCGGAAATTGACATAATTAAGTACTCTTCAAAGAAAAATAGACTCTGATGCTGCTAATGCTTTTAAATATTTACCATACACATCGTTGCAGTAAAATCCTGGACAGAATGTGATTCTACCAAAGTAGATCAAATGGGAACATCACATTGCCTTGTAGAAAGTGTATCTGGTTCTATCAATTATTTAACAATATATATCTTTAGGCATAAAATATACATGCAGAAGCTGCATAGTGTGGAGTCTGAAGAGTCTGGGAAAATAAGCATGTGTAGAATATGTTTTCCAATCCTCCCAATTCTCTGCTCAGGCAGTAAGTTGCTATGCTTGTCTTGGAATGTAAGGATTCCCTCATATGAAAGTGTACCCACAAGCAGCAATTAAAAGCAAAACTGAAATAGAAATAATTGAATTTAATATGGGCATACAGTCCTCTTTTGTAAAATTTTAAATAGAAACAAGAAAAGATAATGCCTTAGAAAACTACATCAAGTTATGTGAGAAGTAAAATCCAATAGTGACTGAACTAGACTTGAACAGGCAAAGCAAAAAACTATACAAGGTACATGTCTACAAAAAAAATCCCACCATGCATGAAAATTGGGACCATGGAGATAATATAGATAACTTGAATTGCAAAGCTTACTTCTATTGAAATAGCATCAAAAATCTAACTTTTGAGGGGGGCAAGCAGATGGCTCAGTTGATTGGCTAACTGGATTTGTACTCCTGAGCCCACTACTTGAAAAGAGAAAAGTGATTCCCAAAAGTTATTTTCTGGACCACACACACACACACACACACACACACACACACACACACACACACTTCTATGAGGTAGAATATTATTTTAAGGTGGTGACTTTTGTTTATGCTGCATTTGTTTAACTCAATGAAGCTGTGAATCTCTGCTTCTCTAAAACACCTGATGCTCTAATAAAGAGCAGAATGGCCAACAGTGAGTTTGGAGCAAGAATAGGTGGGGCTGGCAGGTAAATTATGAATATAAGAAGAAATGAGGAAGAAAGGAGCAAGAAGCAATGAGGGAACAAGGAGAGGAGGCTATCAGGGGCCAGCCACCCAGCCACCCAGCCACCCAACCACCCACCCAGCAAAGGAGCCAACCAGCCAATCACAGAATAAGAAGGAAAGTAAGATATCTGGAAGTAAGAAAAGGTAAAAGCCCAAAGGCAAAAGATATATGGGTTAATTTAAGAACAGGGGATAGCAACAAGGCAACCTGGGGCCAGACACTCATAACCAAGAATAAGACTCCCTGTGTGATTCCTTTGAGAACTGGGTGGTGGGCCCCCCAAAAGAGAAGAAAAACATCTTAATACACTTTTATTAAAATATGGATGGAAATATTAAGTGACAAAAATAAAATGTTCCAGTTTTCAAAAAGGAAACTGTAAGTATCTTAAATAAATTAAAACTAAAAGAGGAAACTGCTATTAAATTATGAACAAAAAGAAATGAATAATTGCTTTAAGTTAAAAAGTAGTAGCCCTTTGTAGAACTTTCTTCTTCTGATAAATCTTTTTTCACAGTGTCTTTCCTACACTACAATTAGGTAGAAGTCAAGATAAATGTAAAGGCCAAAATTTAACTTTTTTTGGTTTTAGAACTCGAATCTAGGCATGGACTAGGTATTTCTCCTCATCATTCTGATATTAGAACCTTCTAAATGCAAATATAACCATCTGACTGGCTGTATATATGAGCATAATGAGAACCCTTTGAAGATCAGAAAAATTTTATGAAATTCTTTGACAGGTAATTATACTTTTCTTTAGCTTCAGTTTAACTTATCTAACTAGTAAGTTTAAAATCAGAATATAGTGTGCAAACTTAAAAATTGTAGCACCTAAAACACTTATACAGAACTGATGAATTTATTGCTTTCTTTCTTAATTGGCAATCAAATAAATTTATGTATGCTTACTGTAAACTTTTACAAGTACAATACACAATGTAAGACATCAGAATAACATTTTCCCATGTAACCATAAATTCAGTAATTCCAATATTTATTTAACTTTCAATCTTCTGGAAGTTATGTGTCACCTGGAAGTCAGGTTATCAGTTTTTCAATGTAAGTAAATTCAAATATGCAAAAATATTTGTATGCAACTCTAGTGTTTTCCACAGTATCGTTTTCCAGAAGAGAGTTCTTACTCTGATGGATGATGTAAGATTTATAAATTCAGTCTTTGAAGATAAAATTTTACTTTGAAAAATTTAAAGCCTTTCTTAGGTAAAGCATGTAGCACAGTGGGCCCATATCTAGCACCTTAAGATACATACACCATGACACCTTGCAACCATAAATGAATATGGCTCAGTTGATTATTTTACCATGGATTGCAATATGTGAAGGAAAGCATTGCATAAAAGTTAACACAGCAATGTATACTCATTTATTTACGAACATGATCTTTTCTTTGTTTACTTTTTATTTAAATTAGAAACAAGCTTGTTTTACATGTCAATCCCAGTTCTCTCTTCTTCTCCTCCTCCCTTACCCCTCACTGTTCCCCTATCCCATTCTCTTCTGCGCCCCAGAGAGGGTGAGGACCTCCATGGGGGATCTTTAAAGTCTGTCATATCAATTGGAGCAGGACTGAGAAAGTATCCCTCTATGTGGAGTGGGCTCCCAAAATCCATTCGTGTATTAGGGGTAAATACTGATCAACTACCAGAGGCCCCATAGATTAACCAGACTTCCAAACTGACATTCATCTCCAGGGGGTCTAGAACAGTCTTATACTGGTTTCTCAGCTATCAGTCTGGGGTCCATGGGCTACTCCTTGTTCAGGTCAGCTGTTTCTGTGTGTTTCTCCAGCCTGGTCTTGACCACTTTGTTCATCAGTCCTCCATCTCTGCAACTGGATTCCAGGAGTTCAGCCCAGTTTTTAGCTGTGGGTGTCTGTTTCTGCTTCCATCAACTACTGGATGAAGGATCTCACTAGAAGTGAATATTATTTTAGGATTTAAATGCAATACTTTATAGGCTAAAGAGGAGGCTGCACAAATGTGTTTTTAGTGGGATTTTTCTTTTTGTGGTGGGGGGATTGGTCATTTGTTTCTAGGACCCAAACACAGGACCTAATTAATGCATGCTATGCAAGTGCTTTCTGAGAGTTGCATCTCCATCTCTGAGATATTTTTTAAAAAAACTTTCATAACATCTCCCACTCGTGGCTTGTCTATGATTGTCACCTAATATAAGGATTGTATATAAGACAAGAAAATAGACAAAACTTAGAAAGGAATTTTATTTAATGTTATATATCAAACACCTCATTTGTGTGCATCTTGACATTCAATTGTCTCATCTTATCTGTTTTGGTTGTTTATACTAGCTTCATACTGTGGCATACTGCCTGCTCTTAGAGTTAATGCTATGATTTACAACTCCTTGAATACTAATGCATTAACTTTCCTATCTCTAAATAATAAATGCCAATATCATTTCATTTTATTATTTTATTTATGGGCTTGTTTGATTCTTTCACAGTGTCCTGAATCTATTTAATGAACTTCAGTTACTTTCACCCCATTATCTTTACTCATTCATATCACTCTCCCACTGTAACTCTTATTCCCAAAGAGTCTCCCTCCTCCCTTCCTGTCTTCCTTCTTTGCATGAACCACTGCATTTCATTAAAGTTGCTTGTACACACGTAAGTGGAAGATTATTTCCTAGAACGTGGGCAAGTTATCAGGTGCTACCCTACTGAAAGAAAGGATAAGCCCTTTCCTAGCAACAACTGAATGTTGATAATCAATCAAGTGAATTCTAGCGATTCAGTGTGGATCGCCCTGGATTTCTACCCACCCATGGTGATATGTTGAGGGGGCTAATCTGTAGGTCTTATGCAAATAACCACAGGTGTTGTTTGAATGTGAACTATTTCCTATAGCAATATGTGTTTGAATATTTGTTTCCCAGATGATAGACTGCCAGTTTTAAAAGCTCCACCTTATTTAAGGATTACTCTCTGCTTCCCAGTTATTGATGCCATGCTATTAGGTAGCTTCCTCTCACTGTCCCTATGACTTTGTTCTTATTGCCATGCCTTACACACTGTCTTGGAGTGATACTCTCTAACTGCAAGCCATAATAAGTCCTTCCTCATTTAAATTGTTTCTTTTCATATCTTTGATTACAGCGGTGAGAAAACAGCTAATACACCTGAATACACTTGACAATTTACATTGTTGTGTATGTAGTTCTTTTTCTAAGTTCTATATTTTTATTTTATACTTCCATTATTAACTCTGTTATTGTTTTACATATCTAATGCTGGATAACAAAAAATGACTACAAACTCAGAGGGTTAATGTGACATACTTTTCCAATTATTTGTTTGTTTGTGTATGGAGTTACAAGCTGAAACACAGCTGGGTTATCTGTTTAGGGTCTTATAAACTCCTAACCAGTGTCAGCTAAATTCTGTGTGTTTGTCTATAAGCTCATCTGGGGAAGAACCTATTCCTCTCTTTTTTGAGTTGTTAGAAAATTCCATTTCCAAGTGTCCTTACAACTAATTGCCCATGTTCTGGCTGAGGGCTGGCTAGACGTGCTCTTCCACAATTGTAGGATGCCTGTGGTTCCTGACATATGCCCTGTCTCAGCATGGATCCTTAATTTATCAGACCAGCCAGAAGAATCTCTAGATACTGAATGACAAGATGCCTTTAGTACCATAGATTTGGGGCACAGCTCACTTTGTTTCCATACTTAATATTCAGAAACAATTTTCAGTCTTTGCCAACATCAAATGTAGATAATGCAAGGGTATGAATAACAGGGAATAGGAAATTTGAGACTCACCCTAGGTTTTATTGAACTTGTAATTTAAAGTTAAATGAAAGTACCATAAACGCACTAAATATTTGTTCAACTGTGTTTTTCTTTTCTTTTTCTTCTCCCAAGTCATGTTGCCCAAAGTAGCCTTTCCTGGGACTTACCTTAATGACTGGTGTACTTGTCAAAGGCTTCAGGGATGTATCTTCAGTTGGCCTTTTACCTTGAAATTATGATTTAATCGTTTATTCTTGCTTCAAGTTCCTTAGAATTTTGTTGACAAGAGGTGTTGAAGTTTTCTGAAACTTTCTTAGAAAGGCTTTCTCTATTACTTCTAGTGTTTATAAGATTTCCTTGCAAACCTGCAAGTCCCCTATTGAGCTTTTCTAGTAGTCTGTCAAGTATACCTAAGGTCCATTAAAGAACTGGTAGAATTCACTAATTACATCATATTGCCTTCCAAATTACCTAGGGAAATATTATCATTATAAATTTTGTTTTTTTAAAGAATCTTAGGTGTAGAGAGTATGGAATGGAAGGAAATAGAAATATTGTTTTCAATAGTCACAGTTCACTTACTGTTCAAGACCCTGCCTGTCTTGAAGTCAATGTCTCATATATAAAATGATCTGTTTTCAACATTATCTCCCATATATACAAACTTTCATTTAGTTGCCTATCAATACTGGCCATTGACCTCAAATTCTCAGAGGCTCAGCATAGGGGAATAAAAATACTCTACACAATCTTCATATCATAATGCATCAGTTGAAGGTCAGCACTAAATCTCCTTCTACTCCACTCTTACTTCTCTTTTGTATAAAAAGAATGTTATGTTTCTTATAAGACCTGCTTCTTCAGCAAGATTGTATTATAAAGGAAAATCTTTGAAATGTAGCTGAGCCATCAGTGACTCTCAGATGACATGTTGTTGTAAACCAGTAGGATTTTTGTGCTATTGTAGATCTTACAAGTAGTCTCTTAATAGACCTACACAGCAAGAAAGGAGCCAAGTTGGGAAAGAAGAAAAGTTGTCAGGCATGAGTGGCAGAAAGACACACAACATTTTACATACACTAGGAAAACAAATATATGTTGGTGTGTGTGTGTAATTATGTCCATATGTGTCTATATATACTTATATATTAGTACAGATAGATAGGATAGGTAGATTCCAGATGATAGATAGATGCATGGATGGATGGATAGATAGATAGATAGATAGATAGATAGATAGATAGATAGATAGATAGACAGAGGTTTATTTTGGAGAGATTTTCATGCCAAGACTAAAGAGATAAATTGGTGGAAGACGGTTAAGTCACACTCCTTTTAGAGTGCTGTCTGGACATCTAGGCTATTCCACCTGAAGGGGAAGAATATTGCCTGTGTAATTTGAAAGTGTGCTTCTAAATCCATCCTCATTTGTTATGTTTTTATAAAAAGATTTGCCAAGCATCTTTCTTTATAGTCTTATTTTCATTTATAATCTAGACTTTAGCTTTGGGTCTTTTCTATAACTTAATGTATCCCTAAACAAAAGTTTTAGAAGGCAGGTTGAATACTACAGAATGCTGCCAGATTGAACTAGATTTTGCCTTTATTTCTTTTAATATTAATTTATTCTATCATATATTACATCCCAACCACAGTTTCCCCTCCTATCTAACCTCCCCATCCACTGCTCCTCCGTTGCACTTATGGAAAGGGCAGGCCTCCAAGGAATGTCAGCCAACATGGCATATTAAGTAGTAATAAGACTAGGGACATTCCCCTCACATTAGGGCTGGACAAAGCAACACAGGGGAAGGAAAGGGCAAACATATCAGAAACAGCCTCCACATTCTCTGTTGAGAGTCTGCAAAAACACCAAGCTACAAAACTATAACATACAGGCAGGGAGACTAGCAAAGACCCATGCAGGCTCCCTGATTGTTGGTTCAATCTTAGTTACCTCCCATAAACCCAGGTAATTTGATTCTGTGGGTTTTCTTGTGGTGTCCTTGACTCTTCTGGCTCCTATAATCCTCCCTCCCTTTCTGAAGAATTCCCAGAGCCTAATGTTTGGTTGTGGTTCTCTGAGTCTGTTTCCATCAGTTGCTGGATTGAGCCTCTCTGATGGTGATTATGCCAGGCTCCTATCTACAAATTCTGTGGGCCTGCCTCTGCTTTCTGATCCTCCAGGCAGTGTCAGGAGTGAGATTCCTCTCATGTCATAGGTCACAAAGAAACTGTCACTAGGACACAAAGGCAGCCTACAGAATGGGAAAAGATTTTCACCAACTCTACATCTGACAAAGGGATAATTTCTAAAATATATAAAGAAGTCAAGAAACTAGACATCAACAAACCAAACAATCCAATTATAAAAGGGGATACAAATCTAAACAGAGGAAATCTCATAGAAACACCAGGAAAAATGTTCAGCATCCTTAGGCATCAGGGAAATGCAAATCAAAATTTTGAGATTCCACCTTATACCTGGTAGAATGGCTAAGATCAGCAACATGAGTGATAGCTCAGGCTGCTGACAAGGATATAGAGCAAGGGAAACACCCTTACTTCTCCATTACTGGTAGGACTGCAAACTCGTGTAGCTGCCAGCCAATTTATTTTAATATTTTTGAGCATCATTTTCTTTTTTCTTCAACAAAAGTAATAGAAACATGGCACTGAATTTTTCCCTTAACTTTAGGATAGAATTTAAATCTCAGAAACAAAAAGATATTAGTTAAGTGATCTCGTTGGTGGCCACAGTCATCTCTTAGCATTGCTGTCATGTCTTGGAGGTAAAGGAAAGACTCATTTTGGGGAGGACAGATGTGAGCATTGTTATAGCACTTGCTTTACTCCCTGCCTTGTGGGGCATTCCTGGTAGTGAGGTGCTCTCCATTCCATTTGCTTTATTTTCTGCAAGGTGACAGCATCAGTATCATACTGTATGTCAAGGAAGATTTATTCTCATTGAAGATTTATCCTGTTGAATTCACTTGTAGTTTTTTTCCTCCTGCAAGAGCTAATGTGAGCAATAAAGAGCACAAGCTCATGAAAAGACATAATTCTTTTTGTCAGCTGTGTCATTACAATTCAGTACATTCACATACAAAAAAGACAGTAGTATCTGTGGTGAAGGTGCAGCCTCCCCAGCACTTACTCTGTTCCTTCCACTCCTACAGTCTCTCAACAAACTCACAGGGAAAGCTATCTCTTTGTCATATTCATATTTTAGCACAGCAGATGGGTCCTCACTAGATAACAAAGTCTTTCACAGACTCCAATACTGTTATTAGCTGATTTTTGTTCTCACTTCAGGCCACCATCTTTTCTGCAAGCTGAAGAACAGAGTTGGGCAAGCCTCTTTGTAAGTATGTTTTCTTGATAAATTTTTCCTTATCAGATAGAACTGGTGACTTCAGCAGATGAAGAGGAAAATTGTAGCTGGAAGTTTCTCTCCTGGCAACCAGTTCCAAAGCAACCACTCAGAAGCTCATATTAATTATAAATATTTGACTGTTGGCTCTGGCTTTCACTAACTACCCTGTACAACTTAAATTAACCTATTTCTGTTAATCTGTGTATCACCACAAGGTTGTGTCTTATTATCTCACATCTTGCTTCTCGGATGGCTGCTGGTATCTCCTAGACTCCATCTTCTTTTTTCCTGTATCTTTGCTTGGATTTCCTGCCTGGCTCTATTTTGCCTGATTATTGACCAAATCAGCTTCTTTTTAAACCAATGTTAATAAACATATATTATATATAATATATATAGTATATAATATATATATATATATATATAATATATGTAATTTTATTTTCCACAGATCACTTATTGGGTAAAATTTGTATTTAATGACTTCTAGCAAACAATACTCTTTATAATAAACAAAATGTTCATCTATTTCTATAATATGGTTTGGGCAACTATTTTCTTACTAATTGACACAGGAAGCAATGTAGTAAGATCTAGTCTATACGTAAAGAATATTGCAAGATTGAATCAAAGTTGAAATAATTCCTCATCATGTAAATCACTGGGTTTCAATAAATTAAAACTTTGTAGTAGTTGTCATGCTTTGAATTATACTTTCAAATATTTGGTGAAGTGTGTCTGAAAATTTTTCCTCTTAATGTCTCTTATTGTAAGAAAGGGAGTGTTAACCACTATTTCTAGCAAAAAACCAAATTTTGGAAATTCACTGAAATGTGTAATAAAGGTAAAGTTGGGAAAGTAGAAAGATAAGATGATGGAGTTTAAAGGAAAGGAAAATAGTCAAGAAGTTCTGATCTGAAATAACATAAGTTGGTAAATCCCAAATTGCAAAGCAAACCACAAAGTATGCATTCTTTCTGCATATGTTAAGTAAGCGCCCTGTGAACTTCTCCCTGGAATAGTTAATAATTTTCATGAAAGAACAAAATCTAATTCATATTGGATACATGATTCTTTCCTTCACTCATGGACATCAGTATCATTAGCACTTTGTAAGGAGTTCTTAATCCTAGCTCAAAGCCCTTTCCATGTCATTTTGGCAGGTCCTATTCATGATGATGAATCTAAGTACAACTGTTTCTGTTTTGGACATGCAGTATATGCTAACAGTGGCACATTCTTTTCCATTCTTTATTTTTTTAGTTGGTATCAGGGAGTGATCCTCCTGGTGTTAGCACATTTGCTTGAGCTTGAAACACTAGATTAGATAATGAAACCCCAACAGCAACCAATAGAGAAGAGGGGATGGTATGGAGTGATGGTTCTGTCTCCAGAGACTCTCAGTAGTTAAAAAACTGCTTAAATGTTCATTCCATAATGAGTTTGATTTCCCAGGGTTTCAATTGCAAAGTAAGAGCAAGTTAGGCACTTTGCATGGTTTGTTAAAAGGTACAATATAAATGTGCAGTGAGAGAAAATAACTTGATCTCTCCAAATAGAAATTGGTCAACAATTGGTGGAGAGAAAAACATGTCCTTTTGACAGAATTGAATAAAGAGTCAAGTCATTGACAAGTAATAAGGACTCTTAGTTGCCAGTAATTGAGAAATCTTTCCACAACTCTAAACCATCTTACAAATAGATAAATGTCATGAATAGCTGGAAATCTGTCATAATACAGACATTTGATTCTTACCGTGCTTCACTAATTTCAAAGGATCTTTTTCTAACATACTAAAATTGAAAAATATGCATTCCTCACTTATGAAAATTTACCAAAGCCCTTAATTCACAAGGTTGTCTTTAGATAACCAATGATCTTGGTATTTTGCATAGACTTTCAACTATTGCACATGAACAAGGTAGAATTGATAAATTCCAGTTGAAATTAATCCTGGTTTACAGTCTGACACAGTTAAGCATTAGAAATACCTTCATGACAAATGTGGTATAGAATATTATTGATACATGATTCAGTGCACATATTTCCTTTGTAAACTTTGGTTATGAATGATTTTTTCTGTGTCTCAGTCACATTATCTTTGAAGTTAGTACATGGTGGGTGAGATAGTTTATCAGCTCAAAAAGCTTGTAGAAACAGCCTAATGAGCTTAGTGCAATCCTTAGGACCCATGATTGAAGAAAAGGACCAACTACTGAAATAAATTGTCCAATTACCTCCACATGTGAAATATACCGTACATGTACCCACATTCGTTTCCCCCATTCACTCTCTTACACACACACACACACACAAACACACACACACACATACAAACACACAAACACTAATAATAATAAATATATAATTCTAAGGTTGCTACAATAAGAGGAAAATAAATATGTAACTGGTTATCTTTTATCACAAAGAATCCATACATACTAAATATACATGTTAGTTTTTATGATGCATTGATTTAGTCATCTTTTAACTAAATAATGTCATGTCAGATTCTGTAGTTAAGAGCAAGAAATGCAAAAGTATCTAAAATGATATGTGTTTTCTTTTTTCAACTTGTTTATTTGAATTAGAAACAGGATTGTCTTACATGACAATCCCAGTTCCCTTCTCCCACCTGTCCTCCCCTATGCCCCTCCCCCAACTAAAACCTTATCTGTCACATATCTTTTCTGCTCTCCCTGGATGGTGAGGACTTCCATAAGGTGTCATCAGTGTCTATTGTATCCTTTGGGATACGGCCTAGGCCCAACCCCATGTGCCTTGGCTCAGGGAGTATTCCTCTATATGGAATGGGCTCCCAAAATCCACACCTATGCTAGGGATAAATACTGCCCTTCTACATGAGGTCCCATAGATTTCTGAGGTTTCCTCACAGAAACCCATGTTCCTGGGGTCTGGATCAGTCCCATGCTGGTATTCCAGCTATCAGACTGGGGAACAAAAGTTCCCGGATGCTCAGGTCAGCTGTGTCTGTGGGTTTCACCAGCCTGGTCTGGACCTCTGTGCTCTTCACTGGTCCTTCTCTGCATCTGGGTTCCAGTTCAGAATGGTGATTAGTTATGGGTGTCTACTTCCATCAGCTACTGGATGAAGGCATATAAGTCAGTCATCAATCTCATAATCAGGGGAGGGCATTTAAGGTAGCCTCTCCTCCATTGCTGAGATAGTTAGCTGGTGTCATCTTTGTAGATCTCTAGACATTTCCCTAGTGCCTGATTTCTCTGTAAACCAAAAATGTCTCCCTCTATTATGATATCTCCATTCTTGTTATCATGTATTCTTCCCCTGACTCAAACTTTCTGCTCCCTCATGTCCTCGACATCCTTCTTCTTCTCCCCTTCTCATTATCCTAACTCCCTCCCCCCTCTTCCCATGCTCCCAATTTGCTCAGCAGATCTTGAAGCTCTCCCCTTCTCCAGGGGACCATGTATATGTCTCTTAGGGACCTCCTTGTTTATTAGCTTCTTTGGCAGTGTGGATTGTAGGCTGGTAATCCTTACTCTATGTCTAAAATCCGCATATGAGTGAGTATATAACATGCTTGTCTTTTTCCGATTGGGTTACCTTGCTCAGAATGGTTTGTTCTAGATCCATCCATTTTCCTGAAAATTTCAAGATTCCGTTGTTTTTTTTTCCACTGAGTAGTACTCCATTGTGTAAATGTACCACATTTTCTCTATCCATTCTTCGGTTGAGGGGCATCTAGGTTGCTTCCAGTTTCTGGCTATTACAAATAGTGCTGTTATGAACCTTTTGGATAAGATCAAGTGTGTGTTTTCTTTTAGAGATAAACATTGAGGAACTAGTAAAATGCTTCAAAATGCAAAACTGGTATTCTAGGTGTCAAGCCAAGGATCATGAGAAAGGTCACACATTTTTATTCATTTTCTTTAGGGATTGATTATTGATGGAATGCTTTCTCTTAAAGAGTAATTACTTCTTCACAACATATGTATTCTCACCATCATTGATGTCATAGTTCTCTCAATAGAGTTTGCACAGACAGAGAGTTCCAGTTAGATCATATTGACCAAGAAACAAGTTACACCTGCCCTCCAGATTACTGGCCACACTCACTCTTTGAGGCATCAGACAATAAATCTTCTGTTGATTTTCCCCAGGAACTTACATTAGAATCCAGTGTATTTACTGTACTATTATCTCAGAAGATACCTGAAGCACCTTTACCCTGTGGTCCAGATAGAGTGCTTTTCCTTCTCCTTTCATGATCATGTTTCTACTGTACTTGCTTGCTCTATGGCAGTTATCCGCAAGGCTGTCAATTCTGCTCAAGTCTCATTGTGAGGTCATTTGTTTTTCTAAATGAAAGGGTGATTGTCAGGGGCCACCTCTTGTTATTATTCCATAACTGCTGGTAATTTTGATTTGTGATACAGGGCTTTACAATAGTCTGGAACTTGCCCAGTGGTTTAGATTGTCTAAATAAGGATACACTGCCTCTGACTTCCCAGAACTGGGGTTATAATAATGGACCATTGTACCTAGATTTCACATTTTGGAAATCAAATTTGTATTGTGATTCCTGTGTGGCAAGAACTCTCCTGACTGAGGTATCTACTTGCCCCTGCTTGCCTCCTTGTATAGCCAGATTTATTCAGCAGGATCATGGTATTTGGACTTTCCAGTGTGCTTCCTTTTTTAAAAATTAATTTTTATTGAAATAAAAGCAATCTTATTTTACATATGAATCCCAGTTTCCTCTTCCTGAAGTACTCCCATTCCCCCACCCTCTCCACCCATACCCCTATCCACTCCACGGGAGGATGAAGCCTCCCATGGGGGAATCATCAAAGTCTGTCACATCAATGGGGGTAGGACCTAGGCCCTCCCTACGGTATCTGGATTGAGAGAGTATCCCTCCATAGGGAATGGGCTCCCAAAGTCCATTCACACACTTGGGATAAATATTGGTTCCACTTCCTGAGGCTCCATAGACTGCCTGAACCCCCAACTCACACCCATGTTCAGGGGTCCTGGTACATTGTTATGCTGGTTCTCCAGCAGTTGGATTGGGGACCATGAACTTCCACTTGCTCAGGTCAGGTGTTTTTGTGCATTTCCCCTGCATGATCTTGACCCCTTTGCTCATCATGCCTTCCTCTCTACAACTGAATTCCAGGAGTTTGGCTCAGTGCTTAGCTGTGAATCTCTGCTTCTGCTTCCATCAGTGATGGGGGAAGTCCATCTATGTATATGTTTGTCTTATTGGTTGATAAATAAAGCACTGTTGGCCAAGCAGGAAGCAAGATTGGTGGGGCTAGGAGCATAGGAGGATTCTGAGAAATGTAGTAAAGTGGAGAGTCTCCATCTGATTGACAGGAAGAGAGGACACATGGCCTGCATCCTCAGTAAGATAAGTCTTTATAAAATATATAGATTAGTAGTTATGGTTGATAATTAAGACTGAGCTAGCAAGAAAGAAATCTTAGTCATTGGCCAGCAGCATTGTAAATAATATAAATCTCTGTGTGTTATTTGGGTTCCCTAACATGATGGCAGAACTCAAGTGGCTGTCGGAAAGAGTTATCATTACATATCAGCTACTTGATGAAAGCTCTATGATGGCATTTAATGAGATGGTAGTCTTCCATCTCATTAAAGGGGAAGGACATTTAAGATTTCCTCCCCACTGTTGCTTAGATTGTTAGTTGGGGTCATCTTGTGGATTCCTGGAGATTTTCCTAGTGCTAGGTTTCTCATTAAGCCCATAATGGCTTCCTATATTAAGTTATCTCTTTCCTTGCTGTCCTTCTCTATCCTTGCCCCAACTCAACCTTCTGGGTCCAGAGAAGGTCCTGAACAAATTGGGAGCACAGGGAGGTAGGAGAAAGACGAGGGGAGAGTCAAGGAGAATATGAGGGACCAGTGTGTTTTCTTTGCTGCTTCATATAACACATTCTACCTATACCTTGTTAATGCAAGAAATACCATATTTGGAAGCCATAGTTTATAAAATACATGTAGAAATTATACATGAAAACATCATTCCTGAGTAGTTAATGCAACTTTAGTCTGTTTGCAATAACTTTGAACTTGGTTGACTTAAACAGTTACTGTAGGTTTCCAGATTAAAAACTAAGTACCATGTTTACCTCATTTGAACACATGAGTATAAGTGGTTTTGACTTAACATAAATTTTCACTTTTACTGTATGGAGAGTAGTTATTTTATAGTCAACATTATATAGTGCATTCTAACATCAAGAGGGAAGAGTATGGATATTTGTCCCAAGTGCTTAATTTATGTATGAATTTACACTTTGCAACATTACAAAATGCTTTTGATAAGATCATCTTTTACAAGTGAGGTAACAGGTTAAAAGATATAAAGTTAGTTGTGTAAAGAACGTGACAGGTGAAGGTTTGGAATCCAAATCAGTAACTCCCCAAACCATTTCTATTTAAGTTATCCCTTTTCTCTTCTTTCTTTTTTATATATCAAAGTATAAAATGTTATAATATTGTTCTGACATTTCCCAAATAATTTCACAAGATTAGAATACATGATTTTAGAACTGTAGCTTTCCCTGTTTGAAGATTGAAACTGAGCAAACTCCAACATTCATGGGATCAATATCATCTTATTTCAAATAAGCCTGTGTTGAAGAAACTTGGCTATAAGACAGAGATCAGGTTTTATCACACTAAAAGATTATGTTTAGGTTTAATGTTGATGCATCAGCTAAATGCTCTCTTTGAAAATCAATACCACCTTATGTGCTGGGCTGACTCAGTACCACTATCTCAGTCAATATTAATAATAACAATAAAACCAATAACAAACAATGCAGTATGTATTTTCATTGCTTGCTGTCTCTAATTCTCAATCATCCATCCTTAGTCTTCCTGTAAAGTAGCAAGGAGGTAATTTGTTAATAGTTGAGCAAATTGAGACAAGTTGACCAATGGCTACACATACACATGCACCTGTGCCCACTTTCCCAGTATAACATTGTGATGTTCAGGGAATGCAAGTATGCATGGCACATACAGTATTGATTTATACAACTATACATCTATACATTTATATCTATGTCTGTCTATACCTATGCATATCTAATATCAACATATACACATATGTGTCTATATATAAATATATTTATATATAATTTATATTTTATATAATTTATATTTTATATATTTTATATATAGACACATATTAGAATTGGTAGAAGAGTGTTCTTTCTTCTTTCCAATAAGATCATATTCTGGAGATGATAAAAATCAAGAAGAGAACAGGTATGTCAACATGTACTTTAATTATTCCAAGAGAAAGGAAACCTCAACGGTGATAGCCATTGAAGGCTGAGCACAGAACTTCCTCAATGGGATTGGTGTGCAATATAAAGTTGTTTCAATTTAAATAAAGTTAATTTAAAAAAGAATCTCAAATGACTGAAAAACATTGAAGTATTTGTTCAACTTCCTTAGTCATCAGGCAAATGCAACTCAAAATGACTGTGAGATACCATATTATACCTGTCAGAATGGCTAAGATAAAAATCAACTGATGACAGCTTATGCTGGAGAGGATGTGGGATAAGGGGAACATTCCTCCACTGCTACTAGGAGTGAAAACTTTGGAAATCAGTATGACAGTTTCTCAGAATATTGGGAATCAATTTACCTCAAGACTCAGCACTACTAATCTTAGGCATATATACCCAAAGGATACATACACATACCACAAGGGCATTTCCTCAACAATGTTCATAGCAGCATTACTTGTAATAACCACAACCTGGAGACAACCTAGATGCCTCTCAACCAAACTGAATGGATAAAGAAAACATGGCATATTTACACAATGGAGTAGTATTCAGTGGTTAATAAAAAACAATGACACTTGAAATTTATAGAGAAATGGATAGGACTAGAAAAAAAACATGCTGAATGAGGTAACCCAGACCCAGAAAGACAAATATAGTACATACTCACTCATAATTATATTAGACTTAAAGAAAGGGAAAAGCAGGCTCAGCTTTGTTGACTCCCCAAGGACAAACTTACCCCCTCCCAGGGATGGGAAGGGGGAGAAGCAGGGAGGTGGAATAGGGGGAGGGAGGGTAAACTGGGGTTGATATGTAAAATAGAAAATAATTTTTAAATAGAAAAGGATTTAAAAAGAAGTATCTGATGAATCACAGGTTAAATTGCTTAAAGTATGTCTTAAATTCTCAGAAATGGTAAATCAGTGCCTAGTTAATACTTCCTACAAAGGCCCTTGGGGAAACTCCTAGAGAACTGGCAGTTTTAGCTTTAATTCTCTCTTGGTTAAAACATAAAATGCCTTTATAAAAAAAGGCATTTGACTTATATATTCACTCTAGCCTACCAGCTTGAACTGAATATGTAATAAATGTTTGATATTACACCATCATAATATACTTTTGACTTGATAGTTAAATCTTAAAATCACATCTTCACTTCGAATTTTCTTAGCCAGTTCCTCTCAAATACAAACTATGCTATCAGAAATCAAATGCTTATAGATACTTTAATCCTTATACCAACTCTAGCTTCAGAATTCTTCTATCTTTATAGGGCAACCTGAGCTCAGTAGGTCATAGACCTTGCTGAGTATCATAGTATCAGTAAGTGGCATATAAATCCAGATGTAGGGATTTTATGACCCTTTCTTGAATCCTCCAAAAATGCTACATGTATCTTTCTATCCTTCAGGATTTCCTCACTCTAGTTAACAGTAACTGGCTATATGTAACATAGGCAGAAAGCAAATTCCAGAATAATATGGACATGAATATAAAGAAATCTTGCAAACCAGAGAATGACATCCAAGTTGCAGAGACCTTGACCTTCACTCTTGCTACAAATCCTTTGCAAGTGTGTTTCAATTTTCAATCACTGTTGTCAGTTTTCAGAGAATTAGGACTTAATTAGCCAAGTTAGGGCAATCTATATAATATTATATATACATATATATTATATAAATATTATATATATATAATGTTATAATATGACAATTATTGATAATTGATTCACCATTCTTGAAGGTTTTTTCTGAACTACTTCAGTTTCAGTTTGTCTATGGGTTCACTGTGTGCTCCAAAATTTCCACTGTGATTAAGAAATTGATACACTGGTGAAGCTCTTTGAATCTGGTAGAATTTGTGAAAACTAGAACTGAACAGTAAATCCTTAGATCATTAGTACCACTTTTTCAAAGTAGATTTTCGAGTTCCCTGCTTCCTATCTTCCCTTCATTCCTGTTTGAGATGTGACCTCTCACTCCTACATGAATTTACATGTATTTACACCAAGGACTCTTACCATCTACTGCCCTCACCAAGTACCCAAGACTGTACCACAATCTGATCTTGGAGTTCAGTTGAAGTGTAAACTTAGTAAACCTACATATTTTTTACTAGTTGTTATCAGACATTCCACTATATCACTAGTAATTACATCTGACTAACTCAGATCTAGTGTTTGGATGATTTAAAAGCAGTTAGTGTGACATCATTATTGGATAAGATGGTAGAGAGCATAACATCAAATGACCATTATGATATCCTCATTGTAATCATCCTTTGAAAATAAAAACAGTATTTTAAACCAACATCTGTTTAAATTAGAGGGGGAAAGTTGCATGCATTTTGATCCATGGGGAATACCAAGCCATGGTCCAGGTTTTCTTTTTTTCTCACTCAGTGCTCTGATTTTGATATTTTGTTTATGCTTGTACATCAAGTAAGACCGGTTCAATTAAAATTTGGAGTTTTCATTCAGTTTCTTCAATTTATATTTTAATAATTACTTCTTTGTGATCTCCTGGTTTTGAAGTAATAAACTTGATAATAAATGCTTTTGATTTGCATTATTATGGGATTTTAATTACAGAAACAGTTGATAAGACACTCACTAGTAGTAGGATGGAGTGTCCTTTGAGTATATTCTCAAGAGTAGTACAGCTGGGTCTTGGAGTAGATTGAATCAATTCCCAGTTTTCTTAGGAACATGATATTGATTAGTGGCTATATTAGTTGGCATTCTTACCAGAAAGTGAGAAGTGTTCCCCTTGCTTCACATCCTCCCAAAGTATGAGCTGTTATTTGTGTCTTTGATCTTAGCCATTCTGCTAGTCATAAGATGGAATCTCATAGTAGTTTTGATTTGTATTTCCATGATGGCTAAGGAAGTTGAAAATTTCTTTAATGTTACTCAGCCATTTGAGGTTTCTATGTTGAGAATTCTGTTTGTATCTGTGCCCCAGTTTTTAATTGGATTATTTTGTTTGTTGATATCTACTTTCTTGACACTTGCTTAACCATGTTCATGGCAGCTTCATTCATAATATCCAGGAACTTTAAATAACCTAGATGTTCCTTAGCTGAAGAATGGATAAAGAAAATACTGTGTATTTACACAGTGGAATACTACTCAGCTACTAAAACCGATAACATCAAGAAATTCACAGGCAAATGGATGGAACCAGAAAAAGTCATCCTGAGAGAGGTAACCCAGGGCCAAAAAGACTAACATAGTATGTAGTCACTTACAAGTGGACATTAGCTGTTAAGTAAAGAATAATCATGGTACAATTCACAAGTAATAATCAAGGCTCAAGAGGGAAATGCAGTGATGACTGGGATTGGGGAGGCATTTGCAGGGTGATGTAGAAACCTGCTGCAGTGGAAACTGTCTGGAATCTATGATTGTAACTCTAGAAAGGTGGCCTAGTAATAGGAGACATGGAGCCCAAAATGATCATCTCCTATATCCAGGCAATGTTCCTAGCAGTAAGACTGCGATATTAACCCAGCCACAAATGCTTTGACCTATAATTTGTCCTTCCTGCAAGTTGTTCTATGGCAATGTTGGCACAGAACTTGTATGTCAACAAATGGCTAGTCCAGCTTGAGGACCCTTCCACAAAAGTACAACTACTCTTGACACTGCCTGGATGGTCAGGAACCAGAGGTAGGACATGACAGAACCCTAGGATATTACCAAACCTAACTTTCTAAAATACAATGAAACTATGCCTCATGATATTCTACTATATTCATGACCAGTGCCTAGCCCAATTATCTGCCCCCATCACCCAGCAACCAATGGGGGCAGATTCAGAGATCCTCAGCCAAAAAATAGGCAGAGCCAGGGGAACCCTACAGAGAATATAGGGTGGAAGGATTGTAGGAGTCCAAGAATGTGAGAATCCCAGGACATCATGTCTCACAGATTTAACTAAGCAGGGCTCACCGACACTGAAGTGACAAACATGGATCCTGTATGGGTTGAGCTTGGTCCTCTGTATATACCACATGGTTGTGTATATTGGTGTTCTTGTGGGAGTTCCAACAATGGAAATTGTTGTGGTCTGACTCCTTTGCCAATGTTTGTGACCCCTTTCTTCCTACTGAGTTTCCAAGTCCAGCATGATGTGAGGGTTTGTGCCCACTCTTTTTCTGTCTTGTTAAGCCACATTTGGTGGATATCCCTGAGAGACATGTCTTAATTTTTTTAAGGAAAACAGAAAAGTAATGGATCTGGGGAAGAGGGAAGGTAGGGTGAGGGACTCAGAGGAGTGGAGGAAAGGGAAACTGTGATTGGGATGTAATGCATGAGAGAAGAATAAAAGTTAAAAAAATAAAGCAATACAATCAGGGAACTATTAGTGCTTTCTCATAGGACTTGCATTTACCAAATATCAGAAATATTATTGAACAATTACTTTTTAGTCTTTATGATCAAGTCCCTCTCATCTTACCACTGAATCAAATGTAATCTCTTCCAGAGAAACACCTAGAAATGATGTTTTCTCAGTTATCAGAGCATCTTTTATCCAAGCTTAGTTGATAGATAAACTGAACAATCACATTTGCTAATCTTAACTATAACAAATGGGAAAAAGTGCACACATTGTCATAGGGGTCTACAAATAACCTGTGTATGTACATACTTGTGTGCATGTGCTATATGTCACTCCCTCATCTACATAAATATTCTAGATACTGATAATAGAAAAGTATAGTCACATTTTAGAAAAAAATAAATTTAGTGAATTATTTGTAATTGAAAATTGTTTCCTGAGTGAATCTATTATAATTTTACATATGTTCAGTGCATAAAATGAACTACTATCTCTCATGAAGTATTTTAACTTTTTTCTTTTTTTTTTCTGGTTTTTCGAGACAGGGTTTCTCTGTGTAGCTTTGGAGCCTATCCTGGCACTTGCTCTGGAGACCAGGCTGGCCTCGAACTCACAGAGATCCACCTGCCTCTGCCTCCCACATGCTGGGATTAAAGGCATGCACCACCAACGCCCGGCTTGTATTTTAACTTTTGAGTGGCAGACTTATTGAGAAATTTTAAAGTATCCTGCAAGCTAGAAATTCAAGATCTTAGATCACCTGAATTTTCCCACTGCTGCCAAAATCCCATACTGCATTACTGTTTAAATGATAGATGGATTTCATAAAACCCCAAAGTAATTATAGATGGTAGAAAATTCTTTAATTTTATAAGCTAGAGCTTATAGAGTAAAAAACATTAGCAAATACATGTCTGTCTGTTCAGAAAAAATTTCTTGAGTCCTGACTGTTGCATACATTCTTGGGACACAGAGACTGTATGAACTCCCATATAATCCCAATAATATCCAATTCTAAAGGAATTAAACCTTTCATTCATCCATTCAAGAGATCAAGAAAGATTTATGTCTCAATTCTTTGTGAATTCTGGGCCCAAGGATGTTTGCTCCCTATCTATTCTATTGATATTGACGAATGCCATTAATTATTTTATATCTCTTTTCTATTTGAGGTTACCCAATAAATCCTTATATATGTCTTAAGCATGATATCTACCATCTTTTCTTTAAAAGTGTGCTATATAGTCAGTGGATTAGACTATACCTATTTTTATGCTCTTGGTGATGTAACAATATAAATGAAGTACTGTAGTTTATTGTATAAGTACTGTAGTTTATTGTATAAGAAGAGAATTAGAAATTATAACAAAGGTGTCAGTATATAATAGCAAAAGTAATGAGACAATTCCATTCATTAAGTACCAGTTATATAATATTTTTATAGTATTTGCTGTGAAACTTTTCCTTTTTGTTTGTTTGCTTGATTTGTTCCACTTCACTTTGGGCTGACCTTGAATTTACAGTTTTCCTGCTGTAGCCTGCTTAGGATTACAAGGGTGAGCCATCACACTCAGAATTCTAATACTTTATTAATTAAGATAAGCTTTCTATAGGGCTATGAATGAAATTTTTGCCCATTAGCAGTATCATTTTCTCCCTGGGGAGGGAGGAATGACTATATGTCCATTGCTAACTTCTTAGTATTAGTAATTACTCTGAGTTAAAAATAAATAAGCTAACAACCAAATAATAAGCTTTATTTATGATTAGATCCAGGCTGCTGCTTCTGTTACCATCAGGGCCAAGGAAGGAACCCTAGGGTGCTGGCTCATAGCCACTCTCCTCTTGTTAAATACTACTTGGCTCTGATGTGAGTGTAAGATGTTAGGCAGATGTTATCAAATATGCTTCAATGGGAGTGGATCATAAAGCTCTTAAGTCATTTATGCTTCTAAATGTCAAGTAACTAAATTGATATTCCCATCTGCTTGAATCCTTACTGTGGAAAAAGGAAAACGAGGAATGGAAATTCTAATTTTCTTTCAAAATGACTTCAGTATATTATCATGCCAAGGACATCTATTTTTGATGTTGTGAGTTTAGGAGAGAAGGGAGGATAACTTTAGTGATTCTTTTAAATTTTATTTCTTTGAAATTCTAAATAATTATGTGCATTCTCCACACCCATGTTTGGAAATACCAAGATGGATTTTAAAGACAAATGTGATAAAATGTTAGGTTATTGGATAGGGTTCTGCCATTATCATGAGTCACCTCCCATGCCTTTTCACTAATAGTAACGAAGTCTGCTTTTCCCTTGGTTTTCTTCTCTTTGCCAGCATGACACACTCTGCATCTAATTAAGCATTCTCCAAGTTTATATAAAAATGGTATCCTCTGAGAATGTATTCATAGGTAATATGTTAAGCCCTTACTGTAAGTCAAACATCACTCAAAATCACTAAGATACACTTTGGTTCTTTTCATTTCTCTACTCTATTAAGTACTTTGTGTTAAGATTTCGGTTTCCCACATGGGAAAGCTAAGACACAGAGTGGTTACAGAAGCCCTGCAAGATTATAGCTCATCAGAAGCAAGGCAGCAGGAGAAAACCAGGTTTCCTGGAACTTCTGAATTAGTATCTGATTACAATCGTAACAAAGTACTACAAATTTGGTAAATTAAAGAGCATTCCAGAGGCCAGGAATGTCATATAGATACAGGTAGGATGATTGTGTTCAAGACTGTGGTAAGCAATCCATTTCCTGTTGTCTCTAGGCTGTGGATGTTTCTTGGATTTTGGATCAAGGCCAGTGCATCCCCAAAGGCAACATCTGAGTAGTATCTTTCATGCCACTATCTTTCTGAGTGTCTCTTCCTTTGCCATCTTCTATGTTCAAAAATCCTCTCAATGATATTTAATCTATGTGTATAGTTCAGATAACCTGACTACTATCCAAGTTCATTTTGTCATAGAGTATGATGCACTGACCACTTTCAGAGATTAGGAAATAATCATCTTCCAGGGGCCATTATTCTGCCTACCATAGATTTTATCTTCTAAATTACTATCTTGCTAAAGACTGGCTTACTAATGCAAGCCCCTCCTACTGGACAACTAAGACCCTTTCAATGGGTTTCCACAAAAGCCAGGCAGTTTTGTTACTACTAACCATTAAGAAAATAGGCTGATGTCTACAGAGATGGCTCAGCAAGCAAAGTGCTAACTGTATAAGTACGAAAACCGGAATTCAGACACCTAGACCTGCAAAGAATCCTAGGCATGGTTGTCTTTCTCTGTAACTCAACTGGAGTTAGTTGCCAGTTAATGTGGCCAAAACAAATTCTAGGGGCAGGAAGGCCCTATCTCTGAAAGATAAGTTAGAGTGTTTTAAGGAAAATATTAATACTGAGTGAGGTAACTCAGACCCAGAAAGATAAATGCCATGATCTTTCCTGTCTATGGATCTTAGCTACAAATATTTAGACATATGTGTATAACCTGTAGTAACTACAGAAATCAGGAAAGTAAATATAAACTGCTAGGCAGTTGAGGCAGTAGAGGGTGGTAGTTAGACACAGGTGCTATGAATGGGGAAATGGAATAAACAAGAATATACTTTAACTGGGAAGGAGGAAAAGAGGGGTGTGCAGAGGAAGAGAGAGGAAAGAGAAGTAAATAACACTAGAGTGATTGAAAAGCCATAAGGGGACATATTATTTTATATAAAGTTAACAAAGTTATGATATTTGAGAAAATAATTCTTCCACCAATAGTCAGAGTCTAACAAAATCACAATGCTAAGTGTGGAAACTTTCCCTTTGAACTGTTGGTCAAGGGATTCAAAGAAACTTCTTAACTAATATTGGCTATTGCTGTCAATCTTGTTTGCCTCTCAAAATTGAAGGCAAGAGACTATTGAAAGACAACAAATATTTTTCACACAGCACTTGACTGGTTAAAAACAGAAAGTAGACATGAAATTAGGTGGATAAGGAAGGACAGAAGGATCTGAAAGGGCAAGGAAAGGGGGATATAAACAAAATGCATTGTATGAAATTCTCAAAGAACTAATAAAACAATAAGAAAAATCAACAAAAAACTGCACCACAAAAGTTAAACTGTAATAAATGGCAATGATTAATCATAATCTGTATCTTATATCTGGGCTTCTTGGTGGCTAAAAATACCTCCAAAATATGTAATAATGAAAATCAAAATATTTTGAAGACAATTTTTTGTTAAGCCCATTTGTAATAATTACAGCTTAGAAGAATCTGAGACATCTGGGGCAACTATGTGTATTTCAAGAGTTCCTGAAAGCAGCAGATACCAGTATTCTAAAAGACTTATTGTCAAGCATACTTCTAATTAAAATTCAACATTTGCCAAATTATGAAACCCTAAGAAAAATGTTTTTCCTACTAATGTCTCACAAATCCTTGAAATGTCCCTGCTTTTGAATCCAACAATGCACCATGCATTGTCCAATCTCAGATACAATGTTTGTAAGATATAACATTTTGTGTATACCACTAGAAGAAAAAAATACTTGGAGGTGTCTATTAAACCATGGCTGCCATTGGTATGATAAAATTTTAGGATTCATGAATTACAATCCCCTTGAATCTCTTAATTCATGAATTACTTTTAATTGTGTATGTTGCCTATGGTATGACTCCTTACATCATGACATAAATCACCATTGGAGAGAGTATTAATTCATGATTATAAATGATACTTCCCCCAGTGATGGAGAATATTCTTCTGTATATAAATATGTCTTATTGGTTGATGAATAAAACACTGTTGGCCAATAGGGCAGCAAGATAGGTGGGACTAGGATATGAGGAGGATTCTGGGAAGTGTAGGCAGAGAGAAATTGTAATGTGATCCCAGGAAGTGACATGGCTGTGCAGAAACTGCCACTAGCTAACCATAGAGTTCTGGAGGTCTGTACAGAAAAATAACAAGGATATAGCTGGGCAGAATCAGAATATAAGCAAGGACAAAAAGGAAATTGCTCTCCTCTCTTTTCACTGCCGAGACACTGAACAGACACTGAACAGGAGATGTGGGATGCCAGAGGAGTAACAGGTCACTAGACCTTTCTCCAGTAAGGTAAGACCACGTATAAATACTTACAATAGTAATTGTAGGATAATAATTATGACAGCTAGCCAATAAGAAGCCCAAGACAACTGGCCCACAGTCTCATAATTAATATAGCATCCCTGTGTTTAATTGGGATTAAGGCATCTGCTGGTCTCTGCTGGGCCAGAGAATTTCACATTACACCCCAGCATTTTATCAGAGTCAAGATTCAGGTCAGCGTTAGTAAACATTTTTGGATAAGTAAACAAGCTTCATTAATAAAGGAATCCTTCATAAGTCTGAATTTTAAGGATTTGCTATATCATAATAATACTGATAAAAAAGCAGGTAGGGATTAATAACATTTAGTTGCATATAACTTCTGTCATTTTCAAAAAGGACTTTGCCCACAGTCTGGCTATGGTCAGCTGAAGACCTGATTCTGCTTGAGAGACAATCTTTGTTTCCTATGATATGTGATGTTTTTCATGTCTTCTGCAGTAGAAACTAAGTGATCAAGCTATTCTGATTGTCTGGTTAATTTGATTATCTCAGCCAGGACCAAAAGTGGTAATGTTGGATTCAGTGACATGCCTTACCTGTGATCAGAGGTCATAAAAGTTGTGACTTTTTGCTCAGCATGTCACAATAAAGTCAGTTTTTGAGTCACAGGACATGATGGTAATGAAAATCTTCAAGCAGTCAAAAGAAACAAACAAAAAATAAATAGACAAACAACTTAAACAGGCCTATACCCCTAAGGAAATAGAAGCAGTCATCAAAAGTCTCCCAACCAAAAAAAAAAAACCAAAAAAAAAAAAAAAAAAAAAAAGCCCATGGCCAGATGTTTTCAGTGCAGAATTCTACCAGAAATTCAAAGAATAGCTAATACCAATACTCTTAAATTATTCCACACAATAGAAGCAGAAGGATCATTGCCAAACTCTTTTTACAAGGCCACAATTACTTTGGTATCCAAGCCATACACAACTAAGAAAGAGAATTACAGACCAATATCCCTCAAGACCATTGATGCAAAAATACTCAATAAAATACTGGCAAACCGAATCCAAGAACATATCAGACCAATCATCCGCAATGATCAAATAGGCTTCATCCCCATGATGCAGGGTTGGTTCAACATTCAAAAATCTATCAGTGTAATCCACCACAAAAATGAAGTAAAGAAGAAAAACCTCATGATCATCTCACTAGATGCTGAAAAAGCCTTTTGCAAAATTTAAGGCTCCTTCATGATAAAGGCCTAAGGGAGATTAGGAATAACAGGAATATACCGGAAATAATAAGAACTATATAGAATAAGCCAACAGCCAACATCAAACTGAACGGAGAGAAACTCAAAGCTATTCTTGTAAAGTCAGAAACAAGACAAGGCTGCCCACTCTCTCCATATCTCTTCAATGATGACCTTGAAGTTCTAGCTAGAGCGATAAGACAACAAAAGGAGACCAAGGGGATACAAATTGGAAAGGGAGAAATCAAACTTTCAGTTTTTGCAGATGATATGATAGTCTACATAAGTGACCTGAAAAACTACCAGGGAACACCTACAGCGGAAAAACATATTCGACAATGTGGCAGGAAAAAAGATTAACTCAAAAAAAATCAGTAGCCCTACTATATATGGATGATAAATGTGCTGACAAAGAAATCAGAGAAATATCCCCCTTTACATTTGCCACAAACAACATAAAATACCTTGGGGTAACGCCAACCAAAAGAGTGAAAGACCTGTGTCATAAAGTGAAAGACCTGTGTCATAAGAATTTTGAGTTTTTAAAGAAAGAAATTAAAGAAGATACCAGAAAATTGAAGGATCTTCCATGTTCTTGGATAGGTAGGATAAACATATTAAAAATGGCAATCTTGTCAAAAGCAATCTACAGATTCAAAGCAATCCCCATCAAAATGCCAAAACAATTCTTCACAGACCTTGAAAAAACAATATTCAACTGTATATGGAAAAACAAAGACCCAGGATACCCAAAACAGCCTTTACAATAACAGAATGTCCAGAGGCATCACCATCCCTGATTTCAAGCTGTACTATAGAGCTATAGTCTTACAAACAGCTTGGTATTGGCACAGAAACAGACAGGTAGACCAATGGAATTGAGTTGAAAACCCTAATATTACCCCACACATCTATGAACACCTGATTTTTGACCAAGAAACCAAAACTATACAATGGAATAAAGAAAGAATCTTCAACAAATGGTACTAGCATAACTGGATGCTGGCATGCAGAAGACTGCTGATAGATCCATGTCTATCATGCACAAAACTTCAGTCCAAATTTATCAAATATCTCAACATAAACTCAGCCACACTGAACTTATTAGAAGAGAAAGTAGGAAATACCCATGAACAAATTGTTACAGGAGATTGCTTCCTGAACATAACACCAGTAGCACAGACACTGAGATTAACAATTAATAAATGGGACCTCCTTAAACTGAGAAGCTTCTGTAAGGCAAAGGAAACTGAAAGACAAAACAGCAGCCCACAGAATGGGAAAAGATATTCACCAACCCCACATCCAACTGAGGGCTGATCTCCAAAATATACAAAGAACTCAAGAAGCTAGTCTCCAAAACACTAAATACTGCAATTAAAAAGTGGGGTACAGAAGTAGACAATTCCCAATAGAGGAATCTAAAATGGCTGAAAGACACATAAGAAAGTGTTCAAAATCCTTAGCAATCAGGGAAATGCAAATCAAAACAACTCTGAGATATCATCTTACTCCTGTCAGAATGGCTAAAATCAAAAACACCAATGACAGTTTATGCTGGAGAGGATGTGGAGAAAGGGGAACACTCCTCCACTGCTGGTGGGAGTGCCAACTCGGACAGCCACTTTGGAAATCTTTATGGCAATTTCTCAGGAAAATTGGAATCAGTCTACCACAAGATCCAGCAATCCCACTCTTAGGCGTATACCCAAAAGAAGCACATTCATACAACAAGGACATCTGTTCAACGATGTTCATCACAGCATTATTTGGAATAGCCAGTATCGTGACCCAGAGCATCTCAGCCTTAGTCCATGAGGTTCTACCTGAGTGGGGGTGTGTGGACCTGGAAACTCCCAGCAACCCAGTGGCGATAAAGATCAAACACAGGCATCTTGTCATCATTAGACAGCTCTCAGTTCCGTGTTGTAGAACTAGAGTCTTTTCCTTATTAGCCATCTTTTCTGCTGTTTCTTAACCTTCCTGTCATGACCATGAGGGAACCATTTCTCTCTTTGTTCCCTCTCTGCTCTCTAGTTGCTGGCCCCTAACTCCTAACTTTCAGTCCTCCCAAGTTATTCACACACTTCTCACCTCCACCCAGATGCTTAGGTCCACAGAGATGCAAATTAGGAGGCATATTACCCTGAGGCCATGGTAAACAATATTAGCTTTACTGGCATTAACAATACAATAGTGGGCTGGAGCTTTCCAGTGCTCCATGTTTAGTGCAACCCAAGGCTGAATCTCAAAATATTCCATAGCGGAAATATTTTGGTCCCCAAAAAGCCAGAACATGGAAACAACCTAGATTCCCCTCAACTGAAGAATGGGCAGAGAAAATTTGGTACATTTTCAGCAGAAAAAAAAATGGAATCTGGAATCTTGAAATTCACAAGAAAATGGATGGAACTAGAAGAAACCAATCTGAGCAAGGTAAACCAGTCACAAAAAGACAAACATGGTATGTACTCACTCATATGTGGATGTTAGACATGAGTAAAGGATTACCAGCCTACAATCCACACTGCCAGAGAAGCTAGTCAACAAGGAGGACCCTAAGAGAGACATGCATGGTCCCCTGGAGAAGTGGAAAGGGACAAGATCTCCTGAGCAAATTGGGAACATGGGGTGGGGGATGGGGGAAAGGGAACTAGGAGAATGAGAAGAGGCGAAGAGGAGGGGTAAGGAAGAAATGATGGGGCAGGGAGGTTGAGTGAAGAACCGATGAGAGCAAGATAAGAGATAATATAATACAGGAATAAATTATAAGTTTAAAGAGAAATCAGGCACTAGGGAAATGTCTGGAGAGCTACACAGATGAGACCAACTATCAGTCTAAGCAACAGAGGCAAGGCTACCTTAAATGGCCTCTCCTGAAAATGAGATTGATGACTAATTCATATGACATTGTATAGCCTTCATCCAGAAGCTGCTGAAAGTAGAAGGAGACACCCACAGCTAAACCTTGAACTGAACTGGAATCCAGTTGCAGAGAAGGAGGAGGGATGAGCAAAGGGGTCCACAACAAGGCTGGTGAAACCCACAGAAACAGCTGACCAGAACAAGGGAGAGATCTTGGTCCCCAGACTGACAGCTGGGAAACCAGAATGGAACTGATTCAGACCCCCTGAATGTGGATGTCAGTAAGGACAAGTTGGAAATCTATGGGACCTTTTGTAGTAGATCAGTACTTATCCTTAGCTTAGGAATGGACTTTTGGAGCCAAAAAGTCACATGCCACATGGAGAGATACTCCCTGAGCCTAGACCTAAGGGAGTTGTCCTAGGCCCTATCCCCAAAATAACACAGACTTTGAAGACCCCCTATGGAAGGCCTTACCCTCTCTTGGGAGCTGAAAGTGTATGGGATAGGTTGGGTGTTAGTTGCGGGGGAAGGGGCATGGGAGGAGGTGCAGGAAAGGGACCTGGGATTGACATGTAAAATTATTTTCTTTCTAATTAAAATAAAAAAGATACAAAAAATAAAATAAAGAACTTAGCTGTCTCTGATAGAGGGGGCCATTTTAGGGTCAGGCAGAAACCAGAAAAGGCCCAGGAATCTACAAGGATGACCCTAGCTAAGACTCCTAGCAAGCGTGGATATATAGCATCTCCTACAATCAGATTGATAACTACTACAATTGGCATCAGAGAGCCTTCATCTAATTACTGATGGAAACAGATGCAGTGATCCACAAGTAAGCACTGGGCCAAGCTCTGGGATATCTGTCGAAGATGGGGAGAAAGAATTGTCAAAGTCAGGGTGTCATCACAGGAGAACCCACAGAAACAACTTACCTGAGCTCATAGGAGCTGACAGACTATGGAAGGACAAATAAGGAGCCCAAATGGAGCTGACCTCGGTCTATTACACATGTGTGGCAGTTGTGTAGCTTCTTCTATTTGTGGGACTCCTAGTGGTGGAAGCGGGGCTTGTCCCTAACACTTTGGGGGGCTTCCGGGAACATATTCCTCATACAAGGTTGCCTTGCTCAGCCTTAATACAAATGGAGGAGATTAGTCCTATCTCAGCTTGATATGCCATTCTCTGCTCTGTTGACACCCATGGGAGGCCTGCCTGCTTCTGAACAAAAGAGAAGGAGAGGATTGTTTGGGCAGGGGGAAGTGGGAAGAGGGAATGGAAGGGAGGGGGCAGGGGAAATTGCCTCTGGAATGTAAAATAAATGAATCAATTTCATTAATTAAATAAACCCTTAGATCTAGGCATAAATCTCTGGGAGTTGAGGAAGTAGGATTAAGTATGTTAAGGACAGACTGAATTATACAGTGAATTCCAAGCCAGCTCAAGAATATATAAAACACTGTCTAATCTTTTCTAAAAATATGTATCAGAACTAAGCAGAGAATATATATATGTATATACATGTATATGCATATTTTCGTACATTTAAAATATGAATAGGTAGATATAAAAGGCATGTATAACATAGGAAAATGTTTTATTATTAAATATTTACAAAGGACTTCAATCCTTTAAAAGTGAGATCCATATAATTTCTTTTAAAGATTCCTACAACTCTTCCTCTCATATCCCTTTGGCAATAATAGTAATCATAAACAATTTATTTGAGTGCTTTTACATACTCATTGTAACCAACTCATGTATATTTGTTTGCTGTTTAACAGGATGCTATCATATTAAATATCCATTTATATAAATTGGGTTATCTACTCATTCATAAAATCATGGATCCTCTTTTCTGTGCATACATAAAATTACTTGCCATTTGAAAATCTATGTAACTAAATGGGTTAGCTGAATTATGGCATTTATCTAGTATAGACTATTTTGTATAAACAGACACACCAATGTTTACTGAATGTATTTTCTTTGTTTTCCTTCTTGTTCTCTTTTGAAAATCTCATGCAAAATTATCTTTTTAATTTTTTTAAAATACGTAAGGTATTCATTTTATGGGGTACTATACTTATGATTTACATACACCTCCTCTTTCACACCTTCACCCCAGTCCGCTTTGTTCCTCAGTTTTACTTTCATTTCATATATTCATACATTTTATATATCTGTATAAAATCTAGAAACTACAATGAAAGAGAATATAATTTGTCTTTTTGAAACAGGTTTAATTTGTTTAATTATGATTAGCTCTTTTTGCATCTTTTTTTTGCCCATGACATAAGTTTGTTCATCTTTATGAGTAAAAAATTGTATTTTATATAATATGCACTACAATTTTTTTATCCATTTCTCAGTTGTGATTCAGTAGGTTTTATATTTTGGCAAATACTTAGAAGTGGTATAAGTAGATTATAAATTTGCTCCATCTTGCATTACGCTGTGTGTGTTATTTTCCTATGGCTTAGACAAAACACAATAACCAGGGAAACTTATAAAAGAAAGCATTTCATTGGGCTTATGTTTTCAGAGTCCATAATAGGAGAAAAAAAGGCCTAGCTTCAGGAAAAGATGAGTGTTCAAATCTTCATCTCCAAATAGGAGGCAAAATGGGCACTGAAATGGCCTAAATCTTTTGAAAC
The DNA here is from genome assembly GCF_003668045.3 of Cricetulus griseus. Taxonomy (NCBI): domain Eukaryota; kingdom Metazoa; phylum Chordata; class Mammalia; order Rodentia; family Cricetidae; genus Cricetulus; species Cricetulus griseus. Next base: position 81,110,012 of record NC_048599.1, on the reverse strand, counting down.
TTCAAAGTTCATCCCCAGTGCACATCTTCTTTAACAAGGCAACACCTACTAATCTTTCCTAAACAATCTCACTAATTGTGTACCAAGTATTAACACATAGGATTTTACCAGGTTATTCTCTCTCTCTCTCTCTCTCTCTCTCTCTCTCTCTCTCTCTCTCTCTCTCTCTGTATCCCTCTCTCACACACAAACACACACATGAAGTAAGCAAAATTTTGATGTACATATACATAATGAAATAATAATTAAGCAGAAAGTCTATCTAATTCTACTTTTCAGGTATTTCTAATACACAATACTGTCTATAATCTTCATTATTTAATTGGATTTCTAGACTTAAGCACCTTATATGACTTCAAATACATACTCTTTAATCTCCTGGTCTCCATTTATAAGTTTCTTATTTGTGTATTCTATGAACACATCCTGAATCAGAAATACTAGTGCATGGAAGGGAAAATTGTCAGCAGTGGCTACTATATGTTGATTTAAAAGAAGGATTTGATTAATTTGAATGTTATTAAATTAATTTAAAAAGATATTGTAGAGGTTCTTTGACAAGTTTGTAGCATATCTTTTGATTCTATTTACCCCTTTCCCCCAATTTTTTTCCAGATCTCTTCCCTTTTTTGCCAACTTGTTGATGTTTATTCTTTCTTTGTCAAGTCTAATTTGTGCTGCCCATATGTTCTTGGATGTGTGGCCTTCCACTGGAGTATGACCAGTAGCTACACTCAGAGTAAAGTGGCCCTTTCTCTCCAGCAACTAACAATTACCTTCAGTGATGTGGGTAGGGAAGAGATGTCCCCTCTTACACCTTGCCCCTTGCCAAACCTGCAACAGAGCTGACTCTTCTCCCTTACCAGCTGCAATACTCAAGAAAATGGGCCATGCTTGTGGCCTAGGCAGCACAGCAGAGCTGGTCCTGTTTTTGGAGGTGTGAATGACCCAGCCTCACATGGTGAGAGGTGGGGGGCTGCCCCCGTTACTCATCTGACATGTGGCCAGGGAGAGATGTTCTTCTCTCGACCCCTGTTCATCAATGTCTGAGACAGATGGAGGAGCTAGCCCTGGTGTCAAAAGAGCAGGATTCTGTCTCTGATCCTCATCAGCTACAATGCTTGTGAGAGTGGCCCCTGAAACTGGTCAACACAGTGGATTTGGCCCTGATTGTGTAGGTGGAGCAGATCGCGGGGGGGGGGGGTACTGACCCCACCCCTTGCTCACTGCTGCAAAGAGTAAATCACCAGGGGAAGTACTGGAGAGCTCACCCCAGTGTCATGACTTGGCCCACCCAAACATCTGCCCCATCTATGATCTGCTGGAGCATGTGAAGGGGCCTGACTCACAGACCCAAAGCTACAGGAACTCCACAACACAGGGCAAAAACAGGATATCCAAGATGGGTTCTAATGAGGGCCCAGCATTGATAGTATAGAAGAAATCCGAGGCCTTGAATCAGACCAATGGCTCTTTGATATGAACACTTGTAAGTAAAGATATATGCACAAGGGGCCGGTGGAAAAGGGGGAGTGGGGTTTGGGAGGGAGATTGTAGTAGGGATGTAAAATGAAATTTATAAACTTTAAAATGGAAAAAAAAGAAATATAGACAAAGGGGTTTACTGGGTGACTCACTGTGTCACACTGCAGCTTCCCTCATGAGATTTTTAAATAATTTTCTTTCTTGTCTTTTTTCTCTTAAATTTAGTTCTATTTAGTGTGAGGGTATCACAGAGGCAGAGGGCAGAGTGCAGTTGCAAAGAGATGGGGAAATGAACGGATCAAGATGCATGATATGAAAGACACAATGAATATATTAAAAGAAAGGAAAAAATGCTGTCTCAGTCATCATTCCTAATGAATACTAATAACACATTTTCCAGGGTAAAATGAAGTGAATGGAATGGGGAAAGTAGATTGATGAGTGTAAAAATTAGTAATGCAAATTGAACGCATCTAAGATTTGTTAAGATAAAAGAACCTTTACAAATTTGGTTGACAGTGAGCAATAGAAACCAGTATTTAAAAATGCAATAGTCTTTCTAAACTTTGATGTCTGAAGGTGGACTTTCTTAATTTTATTCTCTCTCTCTCTCTCTCTCTCTCTCTCTCTCTCTCTCTCTCTCTCTCTCTATTTGAGACAGGGTTTCTCTGTGTAGCTTTGTAGACCAGGCTGGCCTCGAATTCACAGAGATCCGCCTGCCTCTGCCTCTGGAGTGCTGGGATTTTAAGCCGTATACCACCACCAACCAGCCTAATTTTAGTTTCTCAAAGGAGAACAATATAAACTTTTTATTTTGGAATGATATTCAGAAGTATTATATTATAGACATAGAATAATTATTCTATTTAGAAATAGAGTGTTAAAATACAAGTGGAATTCCTTTAGTTACTTCCAAATAGAACCACTTTGGTATTCAGTTGGCTGTATGCTAGGCTCAAAGTAGCAATCATTTAGTTCAACTTAGTTCTTTTCTTTAATGCCCCAGCTGTGACAACCTCTGACTCTTACAAATTTGCGTGTCTGCTTTAAACACTCCTGTGCCTGGGCAGGCAGCCCTCACAGAAACACATTGATTAAAGGGCCTGGCATCTATTAATAGAATCACAGATGGAGACAGAAGTGTTTTAATTCAATTATCCTTCAAGACCAAAGGAAGTGGCTTTTATTGATCCTCCCAACTGTCACTTTGGATACTGACAAATGGAAACAAAATATTATCCTTTCCTCCCTCTGTGAATCTTTCATGGTTACTATAATTATTGTATATCTGCTGTGTGTCAGACAATTTATAATCATTCTTAGAACAGAAGAAAAAATCTAAGTGATAAAGTAGATATATAGGTAACATGTTTGTTGCTAATAGCTAATAATAATGGGAATTTTTCCCATTTTGTAGGATGTGGCTAGTGAAATAGAATTCTTAGGATTGTAAGACAACAACTTTATAGAATGCATATATGTAACATTACATATCATATTTTATAAAATATGTATGGTCTACATATATTTCAACATACACTTATTGAATATATATTCAAACCCCAACCCCAGACTACTTGGCTACTTCAAAAAATGCCTTGAGGCAGCTGGATTTTTTGACACTAATTGAATTGGGTCAGATAAGGATCAGTAGCACGAATACTTCAGCAGCCTCTGATAGCATTATCACTGAGAAATGTCATGTTGATGACAGGGTAAAGAAAGTATGGATTGCATGTGATACTTGCAATTAGAGGAGATACAGGAACCACAGTGATGCTTTTGAATTCTGTCCTTTTGCCTTGAAAGACTTAAAGAAACACAGTAAAGGTGACTTCATTGATGGAATTTACAGTTAACAAGACTTTGGGGAGGGAGACTCTCGATTCCAGTCTTTCAAACCCTAGTAGATCATGGTGTTTCTTTGTCAGTTTCAACCTCAACCTACTAACATAACAGATTTGGACTTTTCTGAATGATCCACAAATGTGTATATCATTGAGTGAATCTGTCTGACTCAGTGAGTCATAGAAGACTTTCTATAAGTGTAATTGAGCTGACATTCAGGAGGATTCAAAGACATAGCTAGATAAGACATAAAGACCCAGAGAGAGGGAGGAGTCAGAATGATGAGGGTTGAATAAAATTAATAACCACTTATATGTGCTATCATGAGTATTGTCAGCAATACCGGCAATACTTCAGAAGATGCTCTATAAAAGGTAATATGAAAACTGTGGAACTTTTCCATTGTTTCTACATGCTTCTGCCACCCATGGTTAGAAGGTTTGAAGAAAGATTCATCTATGTTGAAACATACAAAAATATGTGGATTACACTAGCAGTTAAAATGTAAAGATTATAATTTATTTATATACTCAATTAATCATATTTCAGCTAGATTATTAACTTAGAGGGGAGCCAATAAGTGTTGGGACCTGGCTCCATCATTTATAAAGTATTTGTATTTTGTCCTTCAAAAAAGGTATTGCCTCCTCTCTGAATAGAGATGACTTTTAGGGATTGCTGTGAATCCAGGTAGGTGCTGAGTAGAATCCCATAGTTCCTGACCACAGAACAGTATCCCTTCATGAGACAACTGGCACAGGAGGCTTATGGGCAGGTTTCCCTGTCCATGCATTCCAGTAGTTAATTCTAAGACACCAACTGTCCCATGCTGAAATCTGTGTTAGATTTTTCTAGAATGTTGGGTTCATGATGATACAGGGACAAAGAATTCATCGAAGAATTCATGGCAAATTTAGATTTAAGTATTGTGGAACTGGCAGTGACTCAGAGAGAATAAAGTTCATGTAGAAGCTCTACAAGTATAGATACAAACAAATCTATCAAGACTGGCACAACTATACCAATCTTCAATGATCAAACATAGTCACAAAATAGAAAGCAGCAAGAAATTTGAAGAATTCATGATGTCATTGAACGACAAAAGAAAGTGCCAGGAGACAATCAGGAAGCATCTGATGTGTCCAAAATGTAAGCATTCAAAACAGCTGTTTTCATGAAACTGAAAGGATTTCAGGGAAAGGAGAATTTTAAAGTGTCATTGACAACACACACACACACACACACACACACACACACACACACACACACACACAAATAATCCAAAATGTCAAGCAGAAATCCTGCAGTTGAAGATTTTACCAAATAAAAGAAAATGTTGTATAAATATCATTAGCAAATTGACCAGAACCTTGTATAGTTGCATATGCCTCTAGAACCTGTGCTTTGGAGGCTCATGAGTGTCAGACCAACCTGAGCTATAAAGCAAAATCTTGTCTCAGAATGCAGGGGTGCACAGTCACCCCTCCCAACACACTAGAGAACTTGTACACAGAATATCTGAAAATATACAGACAGATGAGGGAAAATGGAATTAAAGAAAATTTAAAAAATCATGTAGCAGCTTTAAAAAATTAAATATTCTATTTTTCTGACTTTATAATCAAAGTTGATCTGCTGCCATTTGTAACTATTCTACTATAATCACTACTATAAGTGATTAAAAAAATAATACACTGGTACCCCAAATCCACTGCTATAGACATTCATTTAACCTCAAAGGAAGACCATGGGAGATTAAAATAAGGAAGGGAGGAATAAAAGACTAGAAACAATAACAAATGGTAATAATATGACCTTACCTGTAAGTTTCTTAAATGTAAATGTACTAAATTATCCAATTAAAAGACAGAGTAGTAATTGTCCTGGGTCATGGGTACTGAAGCTATGTGAGAATGTTTAAAGGCTTTCTTCCACTGCAGCCTGAAGTTCCTCAATCATTCAAATCTTATGTCCTAAGTGTGTAGTGTTTTCAGGAAAAAGGGTCCACAATCAGCCACTAAGAGACAATCAAGGGCTGCACCAATGGTCTATATTATTTTGGGAGTCACTTGGAGTAATTTAATCAACCCTTCAGAAGGCAATTTCTCTTATCTGATACTGGGTATTCCTTAGTCAGTGGTTCTTATGGAGAACATTGTTAACACTTCTTTGTGAGTGTGTGTGTGTGTGTGTGTGTGTGTGTGTGTGAGTGTGTGTGTGTGTGTGTGTGTGAGTGTGTGTGTGTGTGTGAGTGTGAGTGTGTGTGTGTGAGTGTGAGTGTGTGTGTGTGAGTGTGAGTGTGTGTGTGTGAGTGTGAGTGTGTGTGTGTGAGTGTGAGTGTGTGTGTGTGTGTGAGTGTGAGTGTGTGTGTGTGTGTGAGTGTGAGTGTGTGTGTGTGTGAGTGTGAGTGTGTGTGTGTGTGTGTGTGTGAGTGTGAGTGTGTGTGTGTATGTGTGTGTGTGTGTTTCATTTATGATTTCTTGTTGCTTGATCAAACAACTTTGGTGTTATTTCACCCTCCTTCTACTTCTGCATTGACTTCCCTCCCCATTATTACATTTTTCCACTTCGAATCACCTGTATCCTGCTATTTTCCTCCAAACCGTCAATCTCATGGGACCTTTATATTTTCCTGGTTTCTGTGGTTACTTATTGTTGTATAATCACATCTGAGGATTTGGATATATAAAATTTGTGTGCACACACCTATGTAATGAATATAATAAATAAAAGAGAGGCTATGAACAAGGGACCATGGGAAGAGTTTGAGTATTGCTGGGAGGGGGAATTGATGTGATCCTATTTTAATTGCAAATATTTAACAAAAATAAAATACAGAGTGGCTGTTCATTCACTACCAACTAAGTATCAATTCCATTCATCTTGTTTTACCTCCAAAACCATACATAGGCTAAAGATAATGAGATAACAAAAGATATACCAAATCACAATTAAATTCAAACTCTTACACAAGGATGAATTTGCCAATCTGTTATCTAATACAAAATGATCAGACCTAAAATCACACACATACAAGAAACACTAAATAGACTTATCAATTTGAATTTATATATTTGTACAAACATATGTTTGTACATAATCCTGTGTCTTTTGTTTTTCCATATGAAGTTGAGTATTGTTCTTTTGAGGTCGGTGAAGAATTGTGTTGGGATTTTGATGGGGATTGCATTGAATCTGTAGACTGTTTTTGGTAAGATTGCCATTTTTACAATGTGGAACCTGCCTATCCAAGAGCATGGGAGATCTTTCCATTTTCTGGTATCTTCTTTGATTTGTTTCTTTAACAACTCAAAGTTCTTGTCGTACAGGTCTTTCACCTCTTAGGTTAGAGTTACCCCAAGATATTTTATGTTGTTTGTGGCTATGGTAAAGGGTGATGTTTCTCTGATTTATTTCTTAGCCCTTTTATCATTTGAAATAGGAGGGCTACTAATATATTTTAGTTAATCTTGTATTCTGCCAATTTGCTGAAAATGTTTATCAGCTGTAGGAATTCCCTGGTAGAGTTTTTCTGGTCATATATGTAGACTATCTTATCATCTGCAAATAGTGAAAGTTTCACTTCTTCTTTTCCAATTTGTATCCCCTTGATCTCCTTTTGTTGTCTTATTGCTCCAGCTAGAACTTCTACTACTATATGGAATAGATATGGACAGAGAGGACAGTCTGATCTTGTTCCTGATTTTAATGAGATCACTTTGAGTTTCTCTCCATTTAATTTAATGTCGGCTGTTTCTCTGGTGTAAATTGCCTTTATTATGTTTAGGTATGTTCTTTCGACCTCTAATCACTCCAAGACATTTATCATGAAGGGGTGTTGGATTATGTTACTGGATTTTTCAGCTTCTAATGTGGTGATTATGTAGTTTTAGCCTTTTTCATGTAACCAATTTCTCCAAGGTTTACCTATTTTATATTGTTATTAGTCACAGGTACCACTATGACTTCTATACCACCCAAACCACATACTATAACATCAAGAGATAACTTCAGGAGGCTTCCATCTTTCTCTAATTTGTTTTTATTCTTTAAGTAGATGATTTCATCTCTTTAATTCTATGGATAGGTCTTAATTATCCCTGACCTTGCAAATCTAATTTTATTTTTATGAGAAACTGAAGTAAATTTTTAAAAGATACCACTAGTTAAATAGTTTTAAGTTTTTTTCCCTTCCTCTTTAATTCAAGACATATTTAGATCAAATGATACTTATTAAACACCATTCTTGCTATAGTCAGTATTATACTGCTTACTTTTCATGATAGTTCATAGGAAATAGATGCTCTAAAGTGGCTGCTAAGGAAACATAAGTAAATACATCAAACTCAAAGACATATACACTCCATTGAAGAAAACTTATTTTCTTTTTCTCAGAATGTATCAGTCCCATTTAGCTTCATCATTAGGGGTGGAACTCTGTGACTATTTCACCTTTTTAGTGCTGGGATTTTAGCTGGCTTGAATCTGTGTGGGTTTTGTTCATGCTGCCAGTCTTCTGATTCATATGTGAATGATACTGTTATTTCTGGAAGACACTTTTATCTTGGGGTTATCCACAATTGTCTTCTTCTGAAAATACTGTTACATAGTAAGCTCTTTTCAAGTTAAAAAAAAAAAAAGATATTACAACACAAAGATTAGAAACAGATACCTTAGAAAAATAATATTGTTACTAACAGCTAACTCACAATGTAAAATTAATAACATAGTTAACTGAATATCACCCCCAAAGCCCAAAGTTATGTTAATTTACAGATTAATTCATTCACAATATACACAGAGACACATTCATAGGTGTTTTACATTGATGCTATCAATGGGGATGAAACACTTTTTAAAGGGCAATTACAGAGATTTTCAGGGAACTGTAGGTGTCAGAAAGTGAAATGTGTGATGTCAAGTAAGAAGGGAAGTGTTTGTCATAGCATGCTGATGAGTCTGGGCATCTGCTACTGCAAATAAAAATGAGCTCAGAAGGTCTCAAGGGTCATAGTTCCAGGAGGAAAAACATCACTTGGGAAATAAATATGTTTTATGACAAAATTGATACTGGCAAGTTATCATAATGCTAGGGATTTATTCCAGGAGAAAAAGCAAAAGAATCATAGGTACAGAACAAAACCAGCAAACAACATAAAATATCTTGGGGTAACTCTAACCTAAGAGGTGAAAGACCTGTACGACAAGAACTTTGAGTTGTTAAAGAAACAAATCAAAGAAGATACCAGAAAATGGAAAGATCTCCCATGCTCTTGGATAGGCAGGTTCCACATTGTAAAAATGGCAATCTTACCAAAAACAGTCTACAGATTCAATGCAATCCCCATCAAAATCCCAACACAATTCTTCACCGACCTCAAAAGAACAATACTCAACTTCATATGGAAAAACAAAAGACACAGGATTATGAAAACAAGCCTGTACAACAAAAGAACTGGAGGTGGTATCACAATCCCTGACTTCAAGCCCTGCTATAGGGCCATAGTCATAAAAACTGCTTGGTATTGGCATAAAAACAGACACATGGACCAAATTGAAAACCCTGACATTAACCCTCACATCTATGAAGAGCATATGCTTTTGATCCTGAAAATGTACTTAATATCTTTATAAAAAGAGATTATATATTATTAGTGCAAATATAAGCCACGCATGCAGCAATTGCAGAATTTCCAGTGGTAGAGTCCAGGAATTGGTGGCACAATTTTGTTGGTGTCTGATGGTCATACCTGTGTTCATGAAAGTTTTTATCATTTCACTAGAGCTGGTCAGTATATTTGTAATTGTTCTTCATGTATGTGCCTGTTGGCTAATTGACTTATGGTACTAAGGTACCTTAATCTATGCTTGCTAAAGAGTGAGAGTGCTATCACCCAGTAGAGTGATCACATCTAAAAATGTGTGAAAAACTTGAGAAATTTTTCCTTGCTTATTCCTACGGTTTTTCTATTTCCTTAAAACATTAAACCATATTTCTCTTAAGATTAAATGATGAATCTGAAATAGTCTGTTATGCCTTAGTTAATGTCATTAAAGTATAGTTAAGATGTTGGTATTGTACAAATCTCTACAAATTTAATTCCAACAACCTTTGATGATTGAGAATTTGTTATAATATTCCTGGCACATAGTAATTCACCTTTTGTGGAGATGTCTCAATTATTATAATTTAAATTAATTTTGAGAGCAGGATGTAACTCTTTTAAAGTCTTTCCAATAACACTTCTCCAAAATAAGAAGAAAACCAAGGCCAGGAGGATAAATGATCAGCCTCTAACTGTATTCATTAGAGGCCAATTCCTCAGTCTGGGTTCAGTGATTTCTCCTCATCCCTCTTGCTTTCTCTCGAGCCATCAATAGCAGGCCCTGACTATTAGAATCTTTCCTTATAATGAGCTCAAATTTATCTCTCTGAAACCTTCTTGCTTCACTGGTCCCTAAAAATGAAGAGACTTGAAGGATGATCCTTATCATTGACTTGGTTCAGCTTTTCTGTCATGTCTTCTCAAGGATGAGGGTTTACCTTATTTCTTCAAGTTAGTCCTCCTGTATTGTCACTTTCTCAGTCAACTGTTCCTTTCTTGACAGCCTTCAGGGTGATTAGTGCTTTAGTTTTTCCAGAAACAACTAGCAGTAAATTTGATGCTAATGTTGTGTCTTCATCAGTTTAGAGTATGTCACCCTAGTCCCCATAAACAGTAAAATGTTGGAATCTCATATGATTCATAAAGTTTTGAAGAAACTTTGGTAAGCTGGAGGCAATGGAATGAACAGTGTGTCTACAGACCACCTCTGATAGTAATAAATACATCCGTACAATATATCATCTTTCTCTATACAAGGCAGCCTTTTCTAACATTTCTTACAACTTCATAGAAGTCATTTTAGCACTTTGACCCTGTGTTCAAAGATATGTATTTGTTTAAGGCTATGGTACTCAGCTTGAGTCATCTCTAATAATACAGAAACATACTGTATTATGGTCACCATGGGACTTTGGCCCTGAGTATCCCACCATTCATATCTGTGTAAATTTGTGTCAGTTCTTCTTATTTCCCATGTTTTGTTCCTTAAAATGAATATATGAATGTGAAGGGGGAATAAAATAGATTACTTATGTTTTGTGGTGGTTAAATTACATCTGAACAAATAGAGAACACCTTTGTTTTTAGTTATGTCACTATATAGCTCATATCCTTTTTAAGCAATTATGTTTTGAAAGTCTCCAGCTCTATCTCATATATAACAGAAATCCCAGTTTTAATTTTTTTAAGATACCCTTTCTTTGACAGAACTGTGTGTCCTCTGCTTAATTAGTACTTGATTTGGATTGATAGAATCAAACATTCTGTATCATTTCAGCAAGCCCAGGAAGAGATTCCCTTGAGCAACTGTTATAAAAAGCTAGCCACCAAGACATCTCAACATGATCTCTTCCAATAATGAGCTGTTTCTAACTTTATCCACATCACAGGCACTCAGCCCATTAGCTTGTTTGAAGAACAGGTTGGAACACCAAAGACCATTATGTGTGATCATTGATTTATTTTAAAAGCTGCATCTGGGGATTATCAACCCAGCAGGTAACAGCAGACAAACATAGATGTCTTTCTTCAGTTGAATATCAAGATGACCTAGCTTAGGTTAGACTAAGGCACTTGAAAAGAGATGGTTACTTGCTTTAAAATTTCCAACACAACCTCTTACCAAACATCTTAAATTAGCTTCCACTCAAAAGCCATGACCTATGACCTCTTCATAAAGAACACATGTTTCCCTTTCATCCATTTCTCCAGTCATGACTTGTCATGGTCCTTCATAGTTGAGGTCAAGGGATCAGCTGATTCAGGAATTTTCTATAATGTGATATAGGGATAGTCCCTTTTGTCTATTCCCGGAGATAATTAAAAAGACTTCTAAAGTTTGAGCAAGTACCATCTCCATCCCAATTCTTGTTTCACACAGGCCTTAGAGGAGGTAGTAGTTTTCTCAGATTTTACTAAATTATATGTTTCCTGAACAAAAATAAGTAAGCATATGACTGGTGATTTCTAACTGCAGTGAACAATATACATGGTATCATCTATAACCACAATTCAAAGTTAAAAGCTGACTGTTCCATGGGGACTGAGCATTGGTGCTACTGCGTTCATGGCTCCTGTGCCTCATCCAAGCTTGAACACCTTGACATCACAACCAAGCATATTTTATTCCATTGTAAACATTATGGAGTGACCTCACAATGGCTATCTAATATTTCAAAAGGGCCTAACATTTTTAAAAACTCTTTGCCTCAAGTTATTAGCAGACCCATTCTATACTGAGTAAACTGAGGCAGAGTAATTTGGTCTTACAGGAAGACTTTAGGCCTAAGTGTCTTAATTAAATATTTTGATTTTTTTCTTTTTTGTTGAAAATGATCCATTCATCAAGAATAAAAAAAAATACTTCACAAATTATTCTATGGTCTATCTAAAAACCATGTAAATTAGGTATTATCTCCATTTTAAAGATAAGTAAATTAAATTTTAAGGAGATTAGTCTTCTTAAAGTGAACTACCTGAAGCAGGGCAGAACCCAGTTTCCAATCCAGGAAGGGAACATTGGTACTTATGATCTTTCTCTGAGAATACCTGTTCCTCACTGGAGGTAATTAGGCACTCCTTGGTTTCATCCCTCACTTAATCCTTTTGAAGTTAATAACACTTTCAAACCAGCTGTGTGATGCATTCTCATTCGCCTAAAGCAGAGAAATGGGAGAATGAAGAAACCTACTGCAGAGGACTGTGGAGAGGATGAAATGACTTCTTGAGCCTAAAGTTGTTCTTAGTAACGTTTGGTATACAGAGACACAGAGCCAGCACATTTTCGCAAGCCCTTCCACACACAGGAAGGACTCTGTTGGGTGTACTCACTTCCTCTGTAGCAAGAAACTCATTACCTTCCGGGGAGCAAATGCTGGAAAGGTGAGCCATACCATCACCCTTGTCTTCCTAATATTACTCGGCTGTTGAAAGCTTAGGACTTCTCAAGGTGGCCTTGTTATCGCTAGCCTTCTTTTGCACAGCTCAGTCCTGACAGTCCAGTTGTCACAGTGAAGCTGACAAGCTCTGACAGGCTGAGAGGTTTCCCCAGGGAATCTCCAGCCACCTGGCCTCTGCCATTAACAATCACAGCATGAGTGCTGGCTCCTCACAAGTGAGGCAGGTCCTTGCCTCACAGTCATGCATTCCCTGGTGTCTGCAAACTGACAGGACAGCACAGCATGCCTCTCTCATGCCACAGCCCAGTCAAGCCAAAGATCCTAGCTACCAAATTAGGATTCTTCAGACTTTCAGCAAGAGAACTCATTTCTTCCTGCTGTCCCCAGATCGCCAACTTGCTTGTTACATTCCCACATATTCTGTTTTCATTCAGATGTCAGAAGGATTCTTAGGGAAAAGCCCAGACAAACTGAGAAGGACACAGGTGAACCTTTGGGATGAAAGGTCTGTAAAAGAATCCTCATTTGCCCAGGCAAGATCTAGATTTTGCTGTTTAAAATTATGAAATAGCAAGTCCAAACTGAGTAATATAAAATGTCAAGTTATTTATATTTAAACTGAGACTAATTTTTCTTAGTTGGGGCAATTGGAAACACTCTTGGTGATATCATCTTAGCATTCCTATGAAATTCTTCTTTCAGTTGTTCTTCACAATCACAGTTTAGAGACTCTGACCCTAGTTAACAGCACTGGAAATGCCGATTGTATGCGTTAACATTCTATGCCAATTTTATAGTCTATAAAAGAGAAAACTGTAGTATGGTTCAGTGCTTAGCTGTGGGTGTCTGTTTCTGCTTTGAACAGCAACAAGATAAAGGCTCTCCTTCCTCTCCCTGCCCCTGGGGTCCCACTTTGGTCAGGGGTTACTGGAATTCAGTTGTGGAGATGGAGGAAGGATGAGCAAAGGAACCAAGAAGGGGCTGGAGAGACCTGCAGAAACAGTGGACCTGACCTACTGAGAGCATGGAGACCCTAGTCATAAAGCTGGGAAAACAGCATTGGCCCAAACCAAGCCCTCTGAATGTGGGTGCCAGCTAGGAGGCCAAGACAGTCTATGGGACCTTTAACAGTGGAGCCACTCTTTATCCCTAGACCACAAATGGACTTTGGGAGCCCATTCCCTATGGAGGAATACTATTACAGCCCAGATACAGCAAGGAGGGCCAAGGCCCTCCCCAAACAATATGACAGACTTTGAAGATCCCTGGTGGGAGGCCTCACTATTCCTGGGGAGGAGTTGGGGAGTGGGTTGGAGGATTGGGGAGAACATGAGAGGATGGGAGGGCAAGGGAATTGGGGGAAGGATATGTAACTATGAGTAGTAGTAGAGTAACTCATAGTAGTAATTAAAGAATTTAAATTAAAAAAGAGAAAATTGGTATTATTCTCATAGGTGGTTTTGAGAATAGAAAGCAATCATGATTTCTAAAAGACAATGGCATATGCTGACATACCTGCCCCTGATATCCTCTCAGTAGAGGGTCTCCTAATTCCATCCCTCTTTTCTATTCTGAGACTTTGGGGTTCTCCATTTATGCATTTCTCAGCACCTGTCACTTTTGAAAAGAATTTTGTTGTATTTATGTTTGCTTAAGCTTTCTGGGTCTCCTTCTGTTTCTCTCTGTAGTTCTCAATCTCTTGTCCTGTCTCTAGCTTTTTCTTTACCCCCTATCCCCCTACCCTCCACCATGTTTACAGCAGTCTCTGGCACAGATAGGTAATAAATGAAAATTGTGAATAGCAAAGAATGTATGTGTTTCTTGTAGTTGCTGCAACAAATTGTCATCAGTTTGGAAGCTTTCAATAGCCAGCATTCATCCCCTTAAGTGTTCTTCAAGACCTAAAGCTAAAATAAATAGCAGTAAGCAAAAGTCAAGGTGAGGCAAGGCTGTACTTTCTGAGCTTTCTGGGCTTATGGCTGCCTTTATTCCACTCAGCTTGGACAATATTATCCTCTCCTGTACTGACTGTGCTAATCTTCCCTTGTTTTTCATAAACATGCATGCAATTGCATGTAGGCCCACACACGCTCCAGGTAAATCAGCTCAACTCAAGGTCCTTAAAGTAATCATTTCTAAAATGTCCTTTTTATTCCTAAAGTAAGATTGACAGGTTGGAGGGATTGGGATGTGTATACATTTTTGAGAAGAGGCAAATTCTGCATACCAGATTCTTTGCTTTGGGTGAATTCTCAGCAGTTCTTCCTTCTACCTTTTCTTTGATGCTCTGTTGTCAGTTAATATTTACTATCTTTTTCCCTGTTCTTCTATTTACTAATTCCTCTTTACCTTTTCCCTGATCTGCCTTTCTTTTTTCTTAAAAAAAATAGTCTAAATTATCAACTCAATAGTTGTTTTGCTTTATGTTTTCCTACTGGCTACACAAAATGAAATGGCAGGTAACATGTCCACCAGAGCCAACACTAATGTTGGAGACAATGTGCACCTTTAATATCATTTTATTTTAAGGCTATAATTACCATTAGTTTTCAGCCCTTAACAGTACTCTTCCTAATAATTCTCAGTGAATCCATAAGTAATTATCAAAGACAACCTATGTTTTGGTGAAGAGCACCAAAATAATTATAACAGTAGTCTAAGATGCCAATTGCTAGGCAATTATTCAGCCACCACATGATAATTAACCTGTTTTACCTGCATGATCAACTAGATAGTATTTGAATTGGAAATCCGTGTATATTACCTAATGTCCTTGTAAAGTAGCAGGCCAGGGGGAGATCACACCTGCAAATCTACACCAAAAAGTCTTCACTAGTGTTTAATTGATTAATCACATCATATTTCATTCACAGGATGGTAGGGTTGTTTGAATGGCTGGTATCTCAGATGATTTCAATTAATGTAGCAAAGTAGTAACCTCAAGTAATTGTAGGAGTCTGGTCTGTGAACTTGTAATGGCTGCCACACCCCTTTGGGTGTGGCTTCAGGCAGATGAAGCAGAAGGAGGGAAGCTTGAGGCATGGCTTTCCTTCCCTAGGTTTTTCTGGTGGGCCAGCAATCCAGTAGAAAGGGCAGGGAAACACTCTTTGCATTTTTCCATGTACTTATTCCCCAACAAACACACATTTATCATTTATCTTTGATTGAGCAAAGACACTACATCCTTGCCTTCAAATAAACACACACAAAAGAGAAATAAATTCACCATTTTAAGTATAAATGTAGTCACTCTTCCACCAACCCTTATGATTTGAGTGTTGAAGCATTTTCCAATGACAAGAAGGCTTAAAGTCCCAATGTGAATGGTGACCACAAATTACTGTGTTCCATTTTGGGATTTGTAGGAAGGTGACATCTTTTGATGGCAGGTGATTACTACAAATGTTTCAAAAATGCAGGGTAATAGTATTCAACAAGAATAATCTAGATCATATCTGTCTGTCTGAATAAAAGTTTTAGAATTAAAAAGGCTAATTAGTCATTATTAAGTAGGCACTTCTTTCTCCTGTTTATATTGTTGGGGGCAGGGATAAGCATACTCATCATTGATGAAATGCCGTGGGCCCTGAATGTGGTCTTCTGCTGATCCAGTGGACTCATTCCATTCTGGCACTAGGGCCTGCATTTGAACAGGAGACAGTGAGAATGTACAGTATAAAACTAAAACTGAATGTGGTTTTGTTGAACACAGAAGAAATATAGAATCTGCATTCACTGGCTCAGAAGTCTAGGAAGGCTAACACAATCTTTTCACCTTCCTTCCAACTATTGCTTTTGATCAGAAAAACAAAAGGAAATATATTGCTAATGTTAGAGAGGGTTGTAAGGAACATTTGGATTTAAGAATGTTATGCTGGCAACTGAGGCAACTGCTGCTCTTAATTATAACAGTAACAACTGTTTCATTTCTTTGTTTAACCCTAATAATTTTTATATCAGCTAGTATTGTGAACAAAACATTGAAGCATCAACACTCATGAAAAACAGATGAAGTCCTAAGTAAATGTGTTTTATTGACATGAGCAAGGCCCAGGTGAAGAAACCCATTGCCTGGGTCCTGCTCAGAAAAATGGCAAGCCTTCCACAATCCAAGTAAAAATGATGTTGACAGTGTGTTTACAGCCTCAGACTGCTCCTTTACTGTGCATAAAGTATATATACAATTATACTAGTTTTCCGTTTTCCTCTTCCATGGAATATTTTTCTCCAAACCTAGAACAAAACTCCCTAGAACAAAAAAACTGAGAGCAATAATCTAGAGCTATCCTGAAGTTCCTGAGCCCCCTTAGATGACTGGTTAGCCCTTCTTTGTACCATATATAATAACCACACTGCAGCTCCAACTCATTTATTAGGTTTCCTCTATCATAATGGGCACATCCCACAGGATTTCACATGTTCTATGTATATGTGTATTTCTCTTTCTTCATTTCCACACCACTAAACTCGGTTTCCAGGACCAGGCAATGCCGAATGTGATAAACACCAGAAACAGACATTATAAAAGTATAGTTAACCATTTAAGGACTCAAGTCCCTGAACATATAAGGATTATGCTGTTTTATAACCATTCTAAGCTTGCTGCTCAAGTATGACTCAGTGAGTTCAAATATGGATAAATGTTTCAACCTTGTAGTCTTCTCCTTTATAAAATATTGGTGCTTTTTTCATCACTTACTGCAAGGAGGAAATTACTTAATGATATGTGGAAAGTTAAGACAGCAACATCCTCAAATATGCTCAATACCTGGTAGCCATGGTTACCATAAAGTCTTTATTGTCCAAAGGAGGAGCATGCATTCCTACTTCCCTGCATGGTGGCATATCTGAAACACTGATCCAAATGTACGTCACAGAATAAGATGTTACTCACAACAGGGAAACTGTCTACTGAAAAGATGGACTAATCTGCTCCTTTTCCACTTTATGCCCCTTCCCTGTATGCTTTGTGCCAGTTTAGAGAGTACATGAATAAATGCATATTCACACTAGCATTCTCATTATTTTTCTCTTCCATGAAAGCACTTTTCCAAATAAAGTCCATAGAACAAACAGACTTAGAGCAGTAATCTAGAGCTACCTTGACTTTCCTGAGGCCAGCTCGGCATCTATTATAGCATGTATATCAACATTTAAGTTGGCATTTAGGAGAAAGGAAATTTAAAGGTTTCCAGTTCCACATCACCCATGAAGATTGAACTTCTGTTGAGGAATTAATTCTATCCAAATGGTCTGTGGGGCATTTTCTTGAATCTTGTGGGAGGGCCCAGCCCACTTTGGACAATGTCATCCCTGGAAAGGTGGCCCTGTGCTGAATTTTAAAAAGCAGACTGTGTCAACCATGGGTGAAAGACATTAAGCGGTATTCCTCTATGGCCTCAGTTTCAATTCCTGTTCCAGTTTCCTACTATAAGTTGTTTCCCTGTCTTCACTCAATGGTAGATTGTGATGTATAGGTGTAATTTTTCTTTCACATTTCTTTTGGCCAGTGTTCTATGGCAACAAGAGAAAGGTAAACTAAATGATTTGTCTAAAAGATTCAAAGTGTTGAGGGGAAAATAATTGACCTGGTCTTGGATAAATCCTATTTCAAAAGAGGAAGCATATATACAAGTTTAGGATCAGAGACAATACTCAGACTATGATGTCTTCCTTAATTCCATTTTACCACTGGAGA
The DNA here is from genome assembly GCF_003668045.3 of Cricetulus griseus. Classification (NCBI taxonomy): domain Eukaryota; kingdom Metazoa; phylum Chordata; class Mammalia; order Rodentia; family Cricetidae; genus Cricetulus; species Cricetulus griseus. Next base: position 81,091,977 of record NC_048599.1, on the reverse strand, counting down.
GCTCACTGTATTGTTTTGTTTTGCTTTCCTGTTTTTGTTCCTGTAAACCATAATGCTATTTTATTTTACTTTTTAAGAAATGTATTTACTTATTTTACATGAGGGCACAGTTTCCCCTCCCTCCCTTCCTCCCAGTCCTTTCCCCTTCCATCTCCTCTGTCTGTCACCCCCCAATCCACTCCTTCTCTGTTTCTTTTCATGAAATGGCAGGTTTCCCAGGAGTATCAACAAAACATGGAGAAATTTGCAGCAAGACAGCACCTCCCTGTGTATTTAAGGCTGGCTAAAGTTACCCAGTATGAGGAGTAGGTTCACAAAAACCTACAAAGAGTCAGAGCAGCCTCTGTTCCCACAGTTAGGGGTCCCACAAGACTCTAACATATATGCAGAGTGCCTAAGTCAATCCTATCCAGGCTCCCTGGTTGTTGGTTTAGTCTTTGTGAGCCTTATGAGACCAGGTTACTTGATTCTGTGAGTTTTCTTGAGGTGTCTAAGGATTGTATGAGCTCAATATATTTTTTAAGGGCATGAAGAAGTGTGTAGAAAGAAGATCTGGGAAGAAAAACCCACTGGATTTTAAAGATGCTCTTGCAGTGTATCGATGCCTTGGGAAACACTCTACATAGGGCCATATTCAATGCACTGATAGGCAAACTCTGAATACATATGGGTAGAGAACAACTGTAAGGAATATTCAGAAAGGACATACAAGATAATAAGAGAATCAAACCTACTTTACAAGTTAGAGAAAGACATTTTTGAAGGACCTCATTTATGTTAAATTTTAAAGAAAGAAGAAAAAGAAAATTCTGGTCTCCTAATTGACAAACTGAAGAGAAATTTTTATGTACTGAATTACACCTAAAGCAGTTTATGTATGTGTGTGTGTGTGTATGTATATATGTATGTATGTATGTATGTATGTATGTATGTATGTATGTATAAGTGCCAAATAGGTTTGATACACATTTGTTTTAGTGAATTCTAGTTTATATTCTGGTAAAACAAATGGTAAAAACTCACTATTCATTGAAAGTTAAAAACAACAGTGGGCCTTTCTTGTGTGCTATCATAAATCTCTTGAGTAGAAGGTACAAATACAGACTCAATAGTAAGAGAACCCATTTATATCTTTGAACACAGTATTTGATTTATTATTACTCAATTCTCATAGCAAATCTTAGCTAAATCTTTTTACAACAGAAGGAACTGAAGGTCTCAAATTAGGTACTTCTCTGATATCATGAAATGTCCTTCTCCTTTCCTAGCAGAATAGCTCTGGGTGACAGCAAGTTACAGTAGTGTCTGGGGTGATCAGAGATGGCGCTACCCACAGCACAATTCTTGCTGTATGCTCCTCATTTGATAGCAATTTACATCACTGGAGAGAAAGATGGATCTGTTTTCTTGATTTGAAACATTAACTATCCAACCAAGTAAGCCATAGCAGCATGCTGTAACAGTATGCCTTAATCTAATCTATCTTGATCTATCCAAAGAATTTGTTGTTACTAACGGGCAGAAGAGCAGAGTCTGTGAATATCATGCATTGCTTGAAACAAAGAAGATTCAAGGTTATCTTTGCGTAATGACTTCTTCCTCTATTTACATTCAGATACAGTTTCTTGAGTGGCTTCACAAAGGGTGTTCTTTGAGCTAATTTGGGAAATCCCAAAAGGATAAAAAGTATGCAAATGTCACTTTCCAAGTATGTCTGATGGGAAAGGAAATTAAGTACAGCTGCTTGAGATTGAGGTGAGACTAAGTCCTGTCTCGAGTAAGTCAGACTACCACCCAGGCACTACATTATGAATCTTGGAATTAAGAGTCTCCTTTTCATCTTTACTGGGCTCACATGAACCCTCAAAGCAGTTATGGCCCGTGGCTTCTTGCTCTGATCCATTTGCTACCATAGCCATCAAAACTAAATAACTGTCAAGGCTCAGCACTCCTGGAGGACTCTTCAACCTGGCAAACCTGAGCTCCCTGAGAACCTGACTACAGTAGCAGAGGCCTCTGGAAAAACAGCAGGGGGGAAGGAGAGGAAAGCTGTGGTATACAATATGTACTAGCTCAACTTTTTGAAATCCAGTTCACAGGTTTCCAGAACGACATTGAAGTGACAAGGAGGAGTCTGCTTCGACATGTAGCCCAGAGGTGTCTTGATGGGGATGGACAGCTTGTTGTACAGAGGCCTAATTGAAGCTGGTGGCTTTATAAATGAAAGCCAAGTGCTCTAAGCTACAGGGAAAGAAGTGGCCCCTGGGCTTTACTGTCTTCATTTCTTCAACACTGGCCAATGAATCACCATTTTAGAGGGGCTATTCTTGCCAATGGGTTTTCTTTTCTTATAATTAACTCCTGGCATCTATTACCCAAAGTTTCTAGCAAGATGCAGATTACATTAAATAAGGCTTAGAGGTTCAGAGCTTGACTACAGCTGCTTTCAAGTACTAGGCACAATAACAGTACAATAAGGCATTCTATCGTCCAGAACCAGAGCCTTCCTGCATAGGGAGTGCCCAGGGATCAGAGGACTACAGAAAAATCTCACCCCAAATCTGTCCAATGTTTTAAAAATAATTTCAAAAATTATATCAGGTGCATTGCATTGCAGTTTGTATTCCAGATGTAGAGATGCAAAAACAAATGAAGCTTGGATTCCCAAAGGATACTCAAGGATGGTGAGTAGCAGGATGGAACCTAAACAAAGCAGTGTTATAAGTATTAAGATGTGTCTGCTCTGAACTGAGGATGATGAGGATGTATTCACAGGAAGTCCAATAATCATTTCAATAAGTAGTAACAACTAATGATAACAGTGATGAGGAAAGTAACATCTATGATCACGAGAGTGGCACAGTCGTTTGAGATAGCCATGTATGCTTGTTTTTCTGTTATTGGATGCTCCCTGGTCCCTTCACACCTTTCTCCTGTTCTACCTGGGAGAACCCCCATGCTTTCTCCCCAGTCAAGGGAAGACTCCAATGATGAACATAGACATGTTTACTCTCCAAGTTATAAAAGCCATGGAGAGAGAGAAAATTAAGGATAATGATAAAATATCTTAGAGAGGATGGGGAAGAGGAAAGGACCCCATGAAGAAAAAGAAAGCCCAGGAAGGTGATTGCCTTGGGATGGTATGATGAAGGTGAGACCAAGACATAAATGGCCTCTTGAAGCACAGAGGGATGAGGAAAGAAGCAGCCTGGATGCTGTGGTTCTAATGCTTCCACCAAATGGTTGTGTGTTGCAAACTGAATTCCAGAATTCTGAAATTTACATTTGAAGTGGGAAATTAGTAAGGGCTGTTAAGTAAGGGTGAGATCAGTGGCTTTTGAACGAATGATTTTCATCCTTGTTTTCTCCATGGTGTGATACCCCTCTTCCTTGATATGATAAGAAAGTTAATCCCTGGAACTATAAAGAATTAAATGTCTATTCTTTGTAAGATTTACAGTTTAAGTAATTGTAGAAAAATACTGCAATCCCATGTAAGGGAGACCCTGACATTGTAAAGAGACAAATGACTGCAGTAGAGTATGTCACAGGGACTAGTGGGTAACCAATGACCTGAGGCCAAATGGAAGGTTCCCTGATCCACTTCAACTCCTTTTAAGCAATTAAGGTTTGGAGCCATCATACAAATAATCAACCTCAGCTCAGTGGGTAAAGTGTGGACAATAGATTCTAAATGTTCACATTAAAAATGGAATATGTGGACTACACATCAAACTTCCTTGAAAATAATAATCACATATAGCAGTCTTACAGAAGTCAGAAAAATGCGTTATCACCCTCAGAAAATTGGACCAAGTACTTTAAAGTACCATTTATGTCTCACAAGTCAATAGAATGGATGATTTTATTAACCTGAATTTCATGGAGAAGGAATCATAGGCTTAGTGCATTGCTGAGGGTTATAAGGTCACAAGTTTTTACAGTGACAATATTTGCCATTTGGTCCAGGCCAGCAATTTTTGTCTGGCCTCATTTTTTTTCAGTGTAGGACAGTAGTGTCTTCACTTGTACGGCTATGCTGACTGTAGTACAGCATATGTGAGGTTTTCTACTATGGGTGACAGTCAGTGAGATTGGAACAAAGGTCCTGAGAAAACTTAAAGTGGAATGCTACAGGGGCAATTTGTTTGCAAATTTAACAAGGGATACCAAATCACTTCACACTTAATTTTTAGTCCAGTGCTTTGAGAGAAAGAGGACAAGAGGCTATGGCTAGGAAGAGATAAAGAGCACAGATAAGACTGTCTTCGGGAGAAATTAGTGGTTCCCCCTTACCTCCCTCCCTTTTCTGTCCTGCCCTACTCACTTGATCTTGGACTATCTCAGCATGTTATGAGCAGATGTGTCCCAGCAGATGTAATTAGGCTTGTCTTCTGAAATTCACTAAGTCTGCAGGAGTACAAATCTTCCTCCCATTGATCATAAGCCTTCTCCCCTTGAGCTAAGATATCAAATACACAAATAAAATGTATATATCTCCAACTCCAAATCAAATCTGCATAAGTCCTTAGCTCCCATATATGGGAGTAAGAAGCAACTGTTCATGCTTATGTGACATTTATATGTTGTGGTTTTAGATTTGGGTTTTTTGTTTGTTTGTTTGTTATCACTTTTAAAAAAATAACTGATAACCTTTTGGGTTTGAAAGAGTACATAGCAGTTCACTTTTTAGTTTTACTCTCAAGAATTAAAATTGGTGAAATAAAACATGAAAATGAAGTCTTCAATATGTTCCTGATACTTTCTTTTGAGATCTATGTTTTCCTTGGAAACAAGAAGAAAAAAATAAGTTTAATTGAGGGTTATCTCTCCCTGGGAAATGCCACATGGAAAAAAGCACCAAGCAGTATCCATGAACATTGATTTTATTTAGTAAGCTGAATAGTCAGAATTCAAAACATTAGGACAGAAGTCTCAGGACAAAGATTTAGAAGAATGTAAATAAAAAAATTTAAGGTTCTCTTAATTTACTCCTAAATGCAAACCATCATAATTACTACTCTATAGAAAACTTATGTGTCTCATTCACCTCAAAACTATTTATTCCACATCATTTGTATCCATATGCTAGTCACTGTGATGTACTGGGAGTACAATAGAGGGTGTAAAAAAAGAAAAAATCATGCATGGATCATATATATTGTGAGTTCAGTAGTGTCCCTAAAGCCAAATATTCACAATAATTAAATAAACAACTACAACCTTTGAAAATTGCCTTAAAATTAAAGTACATCAAAGAGAAATGTTTTGACCTTATTTTAAACTATTAATGTCTTTACAGCATGCAGGTTTAGTCTTTTGATTCTCTGTCTCCATTTCTGTCTCTATACCTCTCTTCTGGGGGGAGGCAGTCAGTTTATTTAATGAACACTAACAACTTGAAAGTGTTTCTGACCATATGATAAGCCAATCATCATCCAGGTGTTGTTACATGTAGATTTTACTGCTTCGTCTGTTGTCTTTCATTCCTGATGAGTTGGAATGAGGTCTCACACACATCAAGAAGAAGAAGGCATTTCTGTAGATCCACCCAGCTGCTTTCTCATTCTGAGCTAGAAATGTGTATGGAAAGGGACAGTGTGGAACAGCATGCTGCCCACAAAATCTGAAAGGCTATTATGATTTGTGTGGACTGGAACCTGGAGGATCACAACAGAGGATCCCTGCAATCTTATGGGACATAGCCTTCCAGTCCAATAATTTATTGTATTAAAATAACTGGGGTGCAATATTAATATGTACAATTAAAGATGGGTACAATATAATCTGTAGGTCACTGGGTCTGACAAAGTCTCAGTTGGAAAGCAACAGATTTGTAACTAGATAAATAAATCCTACTCACCTCCAATCCTCTACAATTATTTTGCTTCATTTTCTAGAGTCTCAAAGAATCATACACCTTGTCTTTCCACTGTATTGAGCCATGCAAATTGCTTCCATGTAGAGACACTGACATTAGAATTGATTCAAGCCAACAAATTTGAGTTTAACCTTCCATTTTAAGAGGAAAACTGCGTGCACACACACACACACACACACACACACACACACACACACAGTGCAAATATCAAGTACATTTCAGTAGTATCCAAACTTGTGAGAATGAAATCACTGAGGCAGCACTGCTTCATTGAGTCATTTCAGTAATAAAATGCCTATTTGCTTTGGAAGGAGCCCTTGTCTAATGATATTATAGAATTATAGGACTGAGATGAATGACAGATATAAGCTATCATTTCAGAAATTAGAACGTTTTCATCTTGTTTTATCCTTCTGTCACCTTGGGTTTGGCTTAACTGAACACCATCTTACTGGGGCGATATTACTAGCATCAATAGATGAAAGGGTGACCACATGCAGTGTTTAACAGTGACAGGCAATACCACTTCTATCTCAGTTTCAAAGCATAGTAAGTAGTGATATTACCCTTCAGAGATGAGAAGATTGAAGCTCAAGCTTCATGCAAGCTGAGCTAGCACACCTAACCTAGTAGCGGCAGATTGAGGATTTGTAATCATCCATCATTATTTGACCTCCAAACCTCATGCTAGGACATAAACATCAGTATGCAAAGAATGCAAACCTGAAACTGTTAATAGAATTTCAGTCCTCTCCTGCTCTTCCTTATCCTCTCTGTTCTCTCCCCCTTCTCCTTCCCATCTCTTTTTCATGCATTTGAAGGTAGCTCTATATAGAGCAACAGTAATTTGTTATACGCAGTTGTTGGCCTAGTTGGATAGTGACCCTTTATATCTCAGCAGCTTTAAACTGCAAAGGTTCATTTTACACTTGGTCTCTAGACCATGTGAGGACAGTAGCTCCTGAGGACCTCCAGTTCTGCAATGGAATTATGGAGAGCAGTAGCCATAAAGACAGGGAAAATAGAAAGACACTAACTGTTACAGGTACTCCTGTTTTCTGTCCCTGTTTGGCTCATCAGTGTTAACAACATAGTCACACATAACATTAATGATGAATAGAAAAACAACTATTATAGGAGGGATGGGGGATGGTATGAGGAGTCGGTGGGGGCATAGGAAGATGGGAGGGAAAGGGAATTGGGATTGGTATAGAAAATAAGATTGTTTCTAATTTAAATAATATATAAATAATATATAAAGAAAACAACTATAAATTACATGGAAAGAAAGGGGATGAAAAAAATCAAAGCAGTAAAAGGACAGAGATAGTTAGTATCATTGGAAAGAACATACAGCTCAGAAAATTCTTGCAAAATAAGCATATAGAAGGAATCATTATTTTAAAGTCTAGATAGTGTTTAGGAATTAGAGCTTTTTTCTGTCAAAGGCCAGTGAGTTTTGAGTTTTTATTTTCATTTCTGCAAGACATTGTTCTGTGTAGCATCACTCCTCTAATGAGTAGAGTGAGAAAATCACAGATGGTAGAAAAACACTGAGATGGTATCAATTAGACTCAAGGGCTCCTTACCCACTTACCAATATGTAGCTTGTAAGTAGCAGAGGACTGTTGTCCTAATTACTCTGGAGTCTGTGGCAGGAAGAATGCTTAAGAACAGGTGTTCAAGAACAACTTAAATGTTTCAATGGGAGCCATCTTGATAACATACAAGCAAAACCCAACACGCCCCCCCCCACACACACACATACCCCGCATACACACTATGTAACCAATTGGAACTGGTTGCCTATCATTAGGAAAAGCTTTTGTGAATTAAGGTCAAAGACCAATTTTTCCACTGATCCACCACACATGAAGAAGTGATTACACAGACTCCTTCAATACGGTTCCTAAGAACTGTATGTAACTGTATCATAAAATGTCATGTCCTATTTCACAATGAGTGTTAAAGAATATTACAATTCTATCAGGATAGGAAAAGTACTTAAATCCAAACCCTTTTAGAAATCTGGATTAATCTAGCAAAATATTTAAAGTAAATAAAACATGAATAGAATGTTTTACTCAAACATCAATGTTAATATTTCATATTTATTAGTATTTTATTTTTAAAACTGTGTACCTAATATCTGGCAAGAATTTTTATTCTGAGGACAGATGCTCCTAGCACCACAGTAACACAGATTCTAAACTAAAATAAAGCCCCTGGAAAGAGTTAAGAAAGCAAAGAACACTGAATCATACCCTCTCCTCATCTTCATAGTTAGTGGCAGAGGGGAAAGGGGGAGTGGAAGGTAACTGCAGTCATTCAGAAGTTTAACTGGAAGAAATGCTGAACTGAAAACATGAAACTGTCCCAGACTCAGCAGATGAAAATAAACAGCAGCATTTAAAGCCCACCCCTCTGGAAAAGAGTCGTAGTGACATAATTTCTTCTCTTGTTTTTCCTTTTACTTCTTCACTTATTTTACTGGTACTATAACTTAATTATGTATCTTCTTCTCTAATGTGTACTGTTAAAATTCTAAAAGGAGCTACTTAGTGTACTGTTCTTAATCATTCCTCAATGTAAATATATGACAAAACATTACAGGTTATTGCCTAAATATATGCTGTTATTATATGTCAGGTCATATCACACACACACCTGATTTATTGTTAGGCCAATTATATTCATTCTCATAAAGTATCATGCATTTTACTGGTTAAGATGACTGTTATCCAGTAGAATGACACCAAGTTAACAAAAGTTAGTGGGGATATGGGGATGTTGGAAGTCTTCTACATTATGATTAGAGATTTTAAAAAAAAAGGATGGTATAATCATTCTAGAAAACAGGATGGAGATGGTCTTAAACATTGATAGTAGAACTGCCAAATGATCTTGCATTTTGGCTTTTAGATACATATCCTCCTGGTTTGAAGTCACGACTTTCATAGCATGGCTGCCAAAGGATAAGCGAAACTCAAAAGTTCTTCAGTCATAGACAGGTAAATAAGACAAGGTATGTGTATGCAATGGAATATTCTGACTTAAAAAGAACCTGGGAAGCATTGTACTAAGTGACATAAGCCAGGCAGTGAAGACACATGGGAATATTTACACTTGTATATGATTTTTCCATCACTTTCCTAGATTACACTTGTATATGACTTTTCCATCACTCTCCTTGAAGCAGAGGAGTATTTGGGGGAGGGAAACTAGAAGTTATTTTCCAAAGAATATAAAGTTTCAGTTTTACAAAATGAAAAAAGTCTGTTTTGCTACTCAACACACTGCCTGAAGTTAGCAAAACAACGCTGCACAATTGATTTTAAATCAATTTAAACTGAAGAAATGGGTTTCATGTGAAAAATTTAGTAGTTGGAATTTTCTTTGGGCCACCAACCAGCTCCCAAAAAGAGACACAGAGACTTATTATTAGTTATGAGTGCTCAGCCTTAACTTAGGCTTGTCTGAGTAACACTTTTAACTTAATTTAACCCATATCTATTTATATACATTTTCCTTCGGGGCTTTTTACCTTTCTTTTATTCTGTTTGTCTTTCTTTCCTGATTCCTCCATTTCTTGATGGTCAGCCCCTGGCATCTCTCTGATCTCTATTTCTCTTTCTTCCCTGAGCCTAAATTCCTTCTCCTCCTTACTCTATCTGCCTGGAAGTTCCACCTGTATCTTCTCCCTCACTATTTGCTGCTCAGCTTTTTATTAGACCAATCAGGTGCCTTGGGCAGATAGTGTAAAACAGCAACATATCTTTGCATAATTAAACAAATGTAACACATCTTTACATAGTTAAACAAATATTCCACAATGGGATTCCTCTCACAAATAACTTTTAAAAGACATAAAAACACATAACGAAACCCTCAAAGGTGAAGCCTTTATTGTATACTGATTGTACTTTAATAGAGTTAATTTTAAAATAAAATGTTTCTTTAGCATTGGTAAACACATTGCACCTCCTGTGTAGAAATATAATGTTCCTCATGGAAACAAAATACAAAATTATTTCATAAGTATATGCATACTGTCTGCTTCCCAAAGTTTGGGTATACCTGAAAGAGCCAGAGCCAGAAACAGAGAGAGAGAGAGAGAGAGAGAGAGAGAGAGAGAGAGAGAGAGAGAGAGAGAGGCTTTATTTCTTATATCTGACTGGACACAGAAGAGCAGTCTAAATTATTTGTGTTGATTCATTTTATGGATACATAAGCAGCATTAACTTGAATGTTAGTTTTTAAGTTTCTCAAATCAGCATCTATCAGCAGTCTCAGTTCTGGGAGAAGACATATTTGGAAGCATGTGCACACTGCTCACATGCACATACAAGACACTGGGGACAGATAAAAGAGTTTGAAGCCTTAAGTCCACTCAGCTGCACAGCAGGATGGCCCTGCCTGAGCCTGAAACATCAGTAGAGCAGTTAATGGACATCATCCTCTTTGTGGCAACCCAGGAGGCTAGAGGAAGCTGCCATTTATTATGCTTTATTCTTGGCTTTTCTGAGTGTATCTATAAATGTTAAATGAAGACTATTCTGGAAAGAAAACAAAGTGCTCCTGGGTTGCACACAGAAATGGATGGTCACATTTTCCTCTGCCCCAACAATGGTTTAATCATCTTCCCAGTACAAAATGTAATTGAGTACACAAAGCCACCTTTCAAAGGTGACTGCCAAACATCATTATGTAGGGAAAAGATAAAAGCAAACTTTCCCCCTTCCTTTTTTCCCTCTTTGTCCCTCTGCCCTCCCATCCTCCATTTCTTCTTTCATTGCTTTTAGGAAAATAGGACATGAAGATTAAGGCCAGCCTCACTCAGGATTTCTAACCCTTTCACAGCACTGCATTTTCCTGTTTTTTTTTTTTTTTAAACACCCTTTCTCCTCAAGAAGGCATGTATGTCACTGCACAGTTTTCTATTCATTATTGTGATTGGCCCATCTTGAGATTTTATGATTTTGACATCATGTCTCACCAAAAAGCTTAGTGTTCAAAATTTGGCTTCTAGGTAGAGCATTCTTTAGAGGGTACCAAGAAGGGAATTAGCTAGAAGTAGCTCATGGGGCATGGATTCTTTTAGGGGAGTTCGAGACAGGGTTTCTCTGTGGCTTTGGAGGCTGTCCTGGAACTAACTCTTGTAGATCAGGTTGGTCTCAAACTCACAAGAGATCCACCTGCCTCTGCCTTCCAAGTGCTGGGATTAAAGTCATGCACCACCGCTGCCCATCGGGGCATGGATTCTTAAGAGAATCTTATCCTTGGATATTTTGTTTTTCTTCTTTCCTTTCCATAATGAAAAATTACACTGATCCACAACCTCCTGCCACCAGGATGTTCTGTCCAATTGCATTGAGCCCAATAAGCATGGCTGAGCCTTCTGAAACTGTGCCCAAGTAAATCCTCCTTCTTTTAAATTGACTTTCTTGGGATTTTCCTATCTACATAATAGTAACTAATACATCAAAAAGTACTCCTTGCCTTGATGCCAAAACTACTTGAATAGGTTCTATGCATTTATAATTGTGGCCTGGAACTCCACAAAAAGTTATTAAATAGTGGTAAAGCTCAAAGAGGAATAAGAAAAACATATATTTAAATTCTCCAGAAAATATATAATATATCAATGGCTAGAAGATTTAAAAATAATTCCCCAAGAGTTTATCCCTCACAATTATAAAGTTAGGACTTTTTTGTGTCTGAACTTCAATAAAGTCCATCTTATACTCTTTAAGGAAGGAGTACAAAAGAGATGTACCAAAGGGACAAGTTTACCCAGTCACACTCCAAGGTTCCCTCATTTCACTATCTCAAGAGCCCTTTTCCCACTGGACTCCAAGGTACACATGTGATATCCAAGCACTCATGAAGCTGGACAAAAGGATCAGCCAATTATGCATATTGAACTTGAGGCCAACCTGGACTATATATGGAGAATTTGTCTTTTAAAAGCTATCAAGAAAAAGAGGACTTTCCTGGTTCTACCTTCTTTGGGGCTGCTGAGTGACATGTGTACATTGGAAGGAATGACCAGTAGGCTGCTGTTCATTGAAGATGTTGAGGGAGCTTTGCTATGTATGACTCTAACAGCAGGTAATACTCAGAGGTAGAGAGAAAAGGAGTGTGAGGCTGTAAAAGGACATTATATTAAATTCAGAATTTTTATTCCATTGTGAAAGTATTTCTGGATGTTGACATAATTTAATTCATTTAAATTTGTTGGCTTGATCTAGGAACATGCAATCCTTTTTTTATAATTTACCTAGGTCTGGTAAATATTAGAATCAAATCCCTTCTTCTAGATAGATTTCCTTGTTCTATTCAGTCACCTCTATCCTCTTGTTTTACTAGTTATGGGCTTCACTTGTTCCATGTGCCACAGTGTCACCACTGAGGTGAGACATTTCTGTTACATTACTAGAGAGTCCTTTAAAGTGGCTCTATGTGATAAGCTCAACTTTGTTTTGGTACAGTTCTAACACTGTATCTTATACATGGCAGATATTTAATTGAGAAAAAATGTCTCAAATCTAGATTTTTCTTTTCCTCAATGTTCCAGGTATTTGATAATAACTCTTGTCAGTTTTGATTATAGCAAGCACATTCAATGTCATACAATGAAGAGAACTGGGATCTTCTCAAGGATAACGTAAAAAGAGACTCAAGTCTTAAAGCTGAGAGTTTCTGGCTGAGGCTGTCTGCTTTCTCTAGGGATATTTTCACTTTGCCCCTTGTGGGGAGATTGATTTCCTCAGCCCACTAGGTTTCTACATCACATTTTGTGGTTCAGTCTTGCCTATCTATGGTTGTCTGTAACAATGGCCTATCCCAGTCAGTGACACTGAACAGGAAGGACATACCTATGTAGAGGTGAATTATGGGACTTGGATTTGGAAAGCTGTCTAGGCAAGTTCAAAATATGTACAGCTCACCTTCCAAAAAGGCATAGAACCTTAGTCATGGGCTGCCTAATCTTTCCACAGGTTGAATCTCTCCTCCAGGAAAATCTCCCCTCTGCTCTGATGATCTTTCAGTGGACAGAAGGATCTTAAGATTTTCTAGATAATCTCCATTATTTTAAATGAACTAGTGGATGTTAATTTCATCTACACAAACTACCAAATTAGCAGTAGCTACCTGGGGAGAAAGCTGTATGCTTTAGTGTGTCTATTGCTATGAAAAGATATCATGACCACAACAACTCTTGAAAAGGGAAACATTTAATTGAGGTTGCTCATTTACAGTTAAAGAAGTTTAGTCCTTTATCATCATGGGGGGGGGACAAGGCAGCATACAGGCAAACATGATGCTAGAGAAGGAGCTGAGAGTTCTTACATCTTGACTCACAAGGAAATGGGGCATAACTTCAGCATATATGTGACCTTAAGACCCACCTCCACAGTGACACACTTCCTCCAGAAAGACCACATCTACTCCAATAAGGCCACACCTGCTAATATTGCCACTCCTTTTGGGGGCCGTTTGATTTCAGACTACCACACTTTACGAAGTTCATATAAAAGGGAAGGGTGTCACTGTTACTAGTCCTCATACAGCCAGACACCCTTGCTTAGTATCTTTTTCTTTAGTTAGCCCAATTCTTTTAATTAACGTAAGCAACAGTAAAGACCAAATTAGTTATAGACAATCAGCAGTAACAAAGACCAGTATTGGGAATGCAGATATACCCTTTCTGCAGAATTAAGTTTCTCCAACAGATTAGGGCAAGCATCTAGCAAAGGAGAATCTTGCAGACTATCTATCTATTCTTAGTGCACTTCCTTCCTACTGCAGATGCCCACAGTAGCAATCCTGCATGCAATACTTTAAGGTATTTTGACAGTGATCAGCCTTACCTGAAAGTGAAGTCCATATGGATGACGTAAATGTTTACCATACACCATGAAAATATGATTATAATTACTTTCTTGCATTTGTAACTCAATTAAATGTAGCATGAATAATAAAAACCCAGAGACAGATATTGGGGTTCAAGCTGAAGATAAAAAAATCAAAGCAGCCCCCACAAGAAAGTTATCAGAATAAAGGGGTGATCCCCTTAGCCTCAGATTGCATCTCCAAACTGCACTGCTCCTCAAACCTACTCAGACTGCTCTCTGAGATTGCACTGAGTTCCTGCCTTATATTCTCTCTAGCTCTTTGATTAAAGGCATAAGATCTGTTTCTCTTTTAGACTGACTCACTCTCATGTAGCCCTGGGTAGCCTTGAACTCAGAGATCCATCTGCCTCTTTTCTCCAAGGTGCTGGGATTAAAGGATGGCAACCAGTGCCTGTCCTCTATGGCTAACTAGTGGCTTAGTGTGTGTGTGGTTAACTAACTAGTGGCTTAGCTTTTAACTAGGTATGTGATTAACTAGTGGCTTAGCTCTGCATTCTAATCTTCAAGCAAGCTTTATTTGTTAGATTACCAACAATATATCACACAATTAAAAATAGAGGCAAACCAGTTAAAAATAACATGGGCATCACATTCATCAGTTGTTTCTAATGTAATCATTATTACAACATGTGTAATGACACACATTCTTCAATCCCAGAAATCAGTAACAGGGGCAGTTGGATTTCTGAGATGAAGACCAGGTTGGTATACAGAGCAATTTGCAAGATAGGTGGGATTAAACAGGAAAATCCTTTTTCAAAAGAATCAAAAAATGAATTAAAATGCCAGAGTGAGTCTCTCAGTATTTTCTACCCACATAAAACTAACATTTCTTAGTTTTGTCAACTTTTATGTTTCAGAATTGTACTTATGGTCAAGATAAATGCCAAGTAAGCCTTATAACTTTGCACATACATAAGTTTGACCCAGAATATAAAAATCTTACTCACCAGTGTTAGCTCTTTCCTGGTAAGTATCCAATTAAGTTTTGACCTAAAACAAAATCTTGTAGATCACACTAAAAACAAACAGTTGTCATGGACTATCGCTTAACTAAATATTCATCAGTGCCGGCTTCCTTCTGCTCAAGAAGTGTGTTTTTATACAGTGAGTGACATTCAGCATGTTATAAATGGGTTCTAAATGGCATTTCCTTCTCTAAGTTTCATCTGACAATTTCTGCATATGAGTTAAGCATATCTGGTTTATTTTGATGTCACAGACAGTTTGTTTTGTAGTTTTACAAATCCAACCCTCTTGGTGATAAGATTGAGCTAATTTTAAGAGAAAAGGGACTGAAGTGCCAAGGAGTTCCAAAAGAATTCAATGAAATCTGGGCGGTGGTGGCGCACGCCTTTAATCCTAGCACTTGGGAGGCAGAGGCAGGCAGATCTCTGTGAGTTCGAGACCAGCCTGGTCTACAAGAGCTAGTTCCAGGACAGCCTCCAAAGCCACAGAGAAACCCTGTCTTGAAATACCAAAAAAAAAAAAAAAATTCAATGAGTACAGTAAAATGAATACTTAAATGTGGGTCCAGTGTCATCAATTTCTGGACTTAGTTGCAATGACCTACTGTTTTAGACATGACATTGTGTTAAGCAGTGAAATGTTGTGGCGCTGTCATCTGCTTTATCCTCTAGCCAAACACAGAGCTGCAGAAGGTGGAACTTTATTTTATATATGGACAAAGGATAAGATGGACTAGAAAATGGCAATGCAGCTTCCTGTCTGATAGAAGACTTGACTGCAGGTGGCAAAGAAGAAAATTATGTTGGAGGATATATAAAGGACACTGCATATGATCGGTCCCACAGAGTACAAAACCATAATATCAAAGAACAAAGGCAAAAACATGGGAGATGAAAGTGTATCTAGGCGTGGGAATTCACACTGTGCATATGTCCAAAGGGATGCTTCTAAAACAATATGGCTGATACTGGATTATTAAAGAAATTGCCTGCTAGAAAAAGGTTTATTTTTCCCAAGAAAATATAAGAACAAATTTACAATCACTAATGAGGGCTCCCCAGATTATGACCACAGATCTCTCTGTTAGCACTAACAAATATGCTACTGGAACAAATGGGGATTAATATAGAACATAACATAAAATATTTAGAATCTTTGAGCCATGGGCCAATGTCAGAAAGAACCAGAATTTTTTGGTGATGTTTTCTTTTAAAAAGAACTATTTTTTCATGGCACACAATCCGATAGATCACACAGTGCCTTCCCAGAACAGGGCTGAAACTAATAGCCTTTATACTTTTGGCTCTTTCTTCTGAGTTTGCCTCTTCTATGTGAATTATGATCTTAACACTTTAATATTGTATCTTAATCTAACCTTATCAAGAGGAAATACTGTAGGAAAATAGAAATTAACCTGGTGGAAACTTGAACAGAGATCAGCAAATATAGCTTTCTGTATTTTGTAAAATATTACTGCATTTCACTGAAGCCATGTCCATTTGTTTGTGCATTACCAATGGCTGCTTTTCTACTAACAACATTAAAGGGATGGGTGCCACAAAGTCTTCCCTGTCAGCCAAAGGTAAACATATTTTTAATCTTGTGTATTTGTGATGTGAGAACCACATATATAAATTTATTAAAAGATGCTATGAGGAAATCAGACTTGTGGAGCTGGAACCAAGGAAGCAGGGGACCCACCACATGCTGCTTCATGCCACCTGACCATGTCTTCACAACCCAAGAGAGCTTTAGAGCAACAGAGTGAGAGACCCTTTCCCCTCAGCTTATCACTTGTCAGGTAACCAACAAGATCATGCTCTAGAGCTCGCTACCCCAAAAGTCATTGTCTAAACCAATCAAAATCCTAGGACATATTTGTGTTTGTGTATAGGTATGTGTATAAGTGCAGGTAACCACAAGCTATGAGAGGAGTTTGGAACCCCAAGCCCTGGAGTCACAGGTGATTGAGAGCTACCTGCTATAGCACTCTGGCTCTCTGTAAGCCTTCTTAGCTTCAAACATCTCACTAATGTTTAAGCATGAGCTTTGCATCCAATAGGCAAGAAGGTCCACCTAATGACCATGTGGCAAATTTAAAGTTTGTTTCAGGTAAGAATTTGAAAGTTCTTCATGTTATTGTTTGTTAAATGGACATGTGGTCAAACTGTCTTCTAAATATTTGGCTTTATACTAATAGAATAATATTGCTTTCAACTAGGGTCAGAAAATATTTTTTTTATGTAGTGGGTGATGGTTAATTCAGAAACTCATTAGTGATGGAGAATAAGGGTTTGCTGAGTGAACAGAGACCTACATGGGATGTCAACCTTCCAAGATGATGTAAACATTGCCAAAGAAGAGGTAAAGATTATATAAGAGCCAGGGAATAATGAGGAGGGCCATGAAGCCATGTCGTCTAGATATGATGTGACCATTAGAAACATGAACATATATCTCTGGTTGCCTAAGGAAGACTTGCACAGAATAGAAGAAAGGAACCCAGAGAGGTGAAAATGAGTGACTAGCTGAGATCAAGTGTATCAGCAGGCATTAGGTGGGATGAGAGAGGGTAATGGAGCTGAATATGTTTAAGTGGCATTGTGTGGAAGTGTGAAAGTGTCAAGACAAAAATTAAATAAGCTTCTGGTTTAACCCTCCCTTGCTAGACAAGGAAAACCATTGACAGGATCCAAAGGAGGTTTCACATGGGAAGTTGTAGGCTCTTGTAGTATATGGACAAGTGCAACACACTTAGAAACATGGTTTCTTCTATGTTGGTTGACATGTTTGTATAGGTTATGGCTGTGCTATCCATAGAGCCACAACTTTATCTGCTGCAAGGTACATATTTACATAGCCAGCTGCATTCTCAGATGAAAAATAATATTGCTCTAGGATGGAAATTAATTCTCTTTATATTCCATGGAAGACATATCTTCAGTCTGTAAACAGGGGTGGTAAGAGTGTTTTCCCTTCTTTACAAATGAATTTGAAGTAGGTATATGACTTGCCAGTATTCTAGAGTTAGTGGAAGAAACTATATTTTCAGTCCATTTCTTCTCTTCCCACTGTCCTAAATTATTTACAGGTAAATAATATCATTTCAGAATATAAATTTAGATGGGGGGACAATGAGAAGGGCTAGCATCCATAGACATTTAAAGCATCCTCAGCAGCATGTAGGCAAGCTCTCGGGTGGAAAAGAATACACACATGCTTCTTATACAGATAAGAGGAAAATAAAAATGAAAAAAGTGATGCTGGTTAGAGACAATGGGAGGAGGATCATAGACTCAAAATTTCCAGGTCCTTGCCCTGATACATGTTTGTGAATATGTATCATCAAGAATAAAGCAAAATATCTGAGATCCACACATAGAAGATGGCTAGGTCTTGTTAACAATCCTTTGGACCACTGGGATCTGCTAGGAACAAACTCACCTGTAAATGCTTTCTTGCTCATAAATCAAGCTGCATGTGAATGATGTTTTCAAATAACTAATAAATTTGAAATGTGTGCTTGTTACACAAAAACCTAGAGCATGGAAAGTCATTGAAAGGTTGTATTCAATTCAATTGCAATTTAGGAAAAGTAACATCTTTCCATTCTTGCCTCTATCCAACCCCTTGTAGTTTTTGCATGTCTAATTCAACTGTGATATTCAATCATGCACATGGATAAAGGATGAGAATTCCCAAATGAATCTAGAGTTCAACTATTTTTAAGTACTCAGAATTCATATTCTTAAACACTTAAAAGGGTTTGTTAGTTTGCTTATTTCTGTATTTGATTTATTTATTTCATACATACTCCATGTCTGCTGCTATCCCAGAATGAATTTGTCTTGCCTTTATCCTATGTACTTAGTATTCCAGCTATGAGCAGGGCCTCATGGGAACACAGAGCTATAAGCATCACAGAGACCTGGAAGGATGGACTCTCATATTTCTGTTATTCTAGTCTGCTCAGCTGTGTCTCATGCCACATAATACAAACATTGTTAAAAGTAATGAATTTTGTTTCTAAAATACAATGTTGTCCATATTTATGAGTTGTATAGAAATCCTTTCCCAACCAAATTATTACACAATTTTTGGCTTAAAGAATATAAATTCTTCATCTTGTAGTTCTAGCTTTCAAAATATTACCATGAATTTCACATGACCAAAATCAATACAATGATGCATTACACTGAAGAGACTTCATTTACTTGGACTTCTAATGTGTAGAGTCAGCCATCTTTTCTCAGCTAACATCCATTTCCAACATCTGATAAGTGATCAGACCAAGGAAAGTTCTCACATGTGCTGTTACTTCCATCTCATCTTCTGGCTTGACTGTTATGCTGTGATTATTTTCCACTTCTAACATTCTTGACTTGAACAGTCCAGTCCCTGTTGTAAAGTCAAATGATTCCAAACCTTTATTCTTATCTGTCATTTTAATTTACTTTGGCCATGTAAGGATATATTTACAGGTCAGGGACCACAATGAAGAAGAAACTACTCTGTTTTTCATAACATTATACATTTGTTAGGTGCATTGTCTCTGATCATTATAACTTCCTGTACTCACCTTCGCCATAGACATTGTGGGAATGGATGATATCTGTCCTTCTCTTTGCTCTGGAGTCCAGGGACTTGCCCTGTAAACAGTATGTCTATATGTATTTTTGTAGAAATGATTGTATTTTGGAGATGTGTGCTTTAGGTTCCTTTAATAGACTATAACAAGGATTCACATTAAAAAATAAATGCCTATTAGCTATGTTTTGCTTGTTACTGTTTTTTATGAATATTTACCAGGAATAAATATTTACCATGATAAATCCACACATTGTCACTCCTCTGCTACATTTCTATGCCTCTTCCCCAATGTTCACTGGCCCTGTTCTTTCCTTCAAATAGTTATATTTTGCTTCCAAGTTTCAATTAGGTTCAGACTCATTTCTTCTTCTTCTGACTCATTTCTTAGAGTATTAGTCTGTGCTTTCACATTCTGAAGGCCATTAGGGGGTTTTACTGATGCCGCTCTTCTCTCACTCTCTCTACCCCTTGATTGACCAAAGAGTCCATTTTATCAGATTCTGAAGCAACAAGTGTGAATGTCATGTAAGCTGATAGGCCCTATTACAGCGTCATCTCCTACTTCATGCACCAAGCTGCCTGCTCCAGCTTCCAGGAGGAGCGGGTGATTGATCCCAGACCGTGTTATTTGCTTATGCTGATCATCTAATGAGCAACTCAACTGCCTGGTAATTGGTTTTATTGGCTTTTTCTCTGTGCTGCATGAAGTGTAAACCCCTGAAAGTATTTGTCTGCTTCCAGTGCAAATCACTTTCCATTTTTTGTTGCCTGATAAGCTTGTGAGAAAGAACGTTTGAAGCACATAATCCAGGGGCCCCATCATTAGGGAGGATTTCATTTTCTTATCTAGTTCTATGTGTTTCTAAGCAATTTGTGCCTTCAGTAAATAGCTTATGATCTTCTAAAGGAAAAATGCATGTTAAGACCCTTTTTTCTATTGTTTGTCTCTTTGCAAACACTGCATTTTGTCTGCAGAGGGAACTTCCTGCTTCTTTGGGAAGCACATGCCTTCTGAAGAAAGGGTTCTGACTTCTGAATTGTCAATTAATTTCTCATAGTCAAATGTATTCTTTTCTTACCTTTCTTATTGAATCATTGGGGGTTTCACATCATGCACTCCAATTATGTTCACGTCCTGGTACCCCATATTGCCCTCTCATCCCCACCACTAAAGAAAACAAAACAAAGTAAGCAAGCAAGCAAACAAAAGCAACAGCAACAACAACACAACAACATGAAACCAAATAAACCAAAACAGAGTAAAAACCACATTTGAAACAGGAAAATCTCTGCTTCTCCGTCTCTCCTGGCTCTCTTATCACCTTTTCATATGTCCTGATAGCATTGGAGGCATCGGTGTGTCATATTTTAAGGCCCTTTGTCCTAAGAGTTTGACTGGCAACTTTTCATTATGATGAGTAATTGGTCTGGTTCAAGGCCTCTGGTTTTGGCTATGATATCTTTACTGAGAGAAAAAAGCCAGCCCGTGTCTCTGGGGCAGAGGCTGGTGGCAGTACAGCCACATCAGCCTGATGCAGATTCCTGTAGATGGGGCTTAGCTGAGACATTTTCATCAAGCAGGAAGAAAGCCAGCCCTGGTCCATGGGCCCATGCTAACCGCAAGACAGCCAGGGACCCTTGGGCCCACTCATTTTTAGTAAATAGAGGAGGGGAGAATTAGGGGAGTTAGAGAAGCAAAATGGTTCATACACCATGGAAAGACACATAAAATAAGAAAGATAGATGGAGAGGATTGGGCAGATGTTGGCAGCCAGCTTGCCACCTGCCCAAGGTGACTTGGCCTCAGCAAGATGTAGACTGAGGAGGGAGGTGTGTTTGCTACCTGGGACCATGGAGATGTCTGGATCAGATGGCTACCAAAGGCCATATGTGGGTCTTTGGTCCTACAGTAGTAGCCAGGGTCTGTGTTTATTTTCATGACTCCTGTTGCCATCAAATGTCATGCTGATTCTAATGGGCTGGGCTTCCTCCTGGGGCCAAGATCAGGTTCGCAAGTCATGCTGCTGGGGCCATACTGATCTGGGTAGCTTTTGCCATCATTAGATATATTCTTTTAAAACCTCTTTAATATATCAGTTTGAAATGTTTTGCATATATATAATGTACTCTGCTTCTTAATGATCACAATTTTTTTAGAATGTATAGAATTTCCATCACATATTCAAATTTTCAATAATTCTCAGCACAATTAACAGTGTTAATAGGTTCAGTGTGCTACCTTGACCTCCGATGTTAGAGAGGGCCCACGGTTCTGAAAGGACAATCATGAAGGAGTAGGACTCTAGGAAAGAGTTCAAATAACACCCACCATGGAAATAGAAGTGATTTAAAATATTAAAGACATGTAAATGTACAACTGTGAATCTGAATTTCCATGGAGTGTGCTTCTTGTGAAGTAGAATAGAAAACTAACCATTCTGTAGGGATTATTAAGTCAATACTCAAGACAGTCAGTCTTCTGTACTTCAACGTTTCTCTACTTTCTTGTTGCATAAAAACAACAGCCTGTGAATAAATTTACTTATTGCAAACACAACCTTTACATTATAAAATAACTTAAAAACTCTTCTTCTGGATTGCAGAATTACAAACTGGCATAACCTAGTGTACAATTTATCAAAGTTAACTTCCTTTTCTCCTACTTTATCAGAGGTTGGACTGTACTTAGATTTAGTTTCTCTCATGTTTTATAGGTAATTCTTAAATTACATCAGGACATTAAACACCCCACCCCCAAACCTCTGTTGCTTTTTGAACACATGACAACAAAGAGGCAGTATGAGCTGTGAGCTCCCTCTTGCAAATTAACCTTTGGAAGTCACAAGCAAAGAGTAAGATTGTGGGGAAAGGCCCCAGAGACAAACTGAATCCTACTGTGAACTTCAGAACTGTAGTAAATGTCACCCTAAAGCATTGAAGGTAGGATTCCATGTGAAGAGGAAATAGAGATGCATTCTTCTCTCCATCACTCAGCTGGGCAAAATCTCATCTCCCTTGGTATTCCACAGTCTAAGCCTTTGCAGTGCTTGCTCAAGGCACCACTGTTAGCAAGTACTGAAGTCCAGTACCAAAACCAAAAAGACTCTAAGAAAAATACACTTTCCACCTAATATACACTCCCTCCTTCCTTTCCAAGTCCAGCTACAGTGTATTATAATTCAAAGAGAATGGCTTCTCCACCTGCTGTATGGTTCAATACATTTAAAGGAGACTCTGCAATCATTGGATATTGCATGGTGGGAAATCAGCAATGGAGAAAGAGACAGCAGGTCTGAGGAATCACTTCTTGGCTTTCAGGAAGAAAACAGACAGATAGGAACTGCTAAGACATTTGGCTCTCTCTTATACTCAATAGCAGGCAGATTTCTTTTTGACACATCTGATGAGACAGGAGCTCTCATCCAAAATAAACAGATGGTTGGGAAATACAACTGTTGAAAAGAAAACATTAAACAACAATATTTATCACATAAATTAGAAAAAATTCAATAATTTAAACATAAAAATATTTGTAGTGGCATAATGGATAATGCTGATTAGATGAAGTAAGACAATTGGAAAATTAGTAATAAAAAATTTAGTAGCTGGCACAACAAACAGGACTCAGAGGAGTCATGATAATTAATGTAATATTCCAGGATATTGAACTGGTTCCTCAAACAGATAAAAGGACTGTAGGTGAAATCTAAGAGACTATCAGCAAACTATAGATTCTATTTACTAATATATCAGGAGTCCTTTGGAACAGTGGTTCTCAACTTGTGGGTCAGTACCTTTTGGTGTTGCATATCAGATATTTACATTACAATTAATAAAAGAAAATTACAGTTATAAAGTAGCAGAAAAACAGATTTATGGTTGGAGATCAATACAACAGAATGAACGGTATTAAAGGGTCAAAGCATTGGAAAGTTTGAGAGCCACTGCTTTAGATGATATGAAAACATACCATAGAAGCATAAGATGTCAACACTAAGGGAAACTAAGGGTAGACATGTGAACACTCTATGTGCTATCTGAAACAGTTATGTAAGTTTAAATCTATTATAAAATACAATTTACCAATAACTAGCAAGGACACTCAGCTTACAATTTGGCATGCAAGGAGCTAGGTATTTATTCTAACAGTAAGTACAAAAGCTGGCAAAAGTGAAGAATGAAAAATTCTTCAACCTTTGAAGAGGTGAGGTCACAGTGCAACCCTCACTCCAACACTGAGGAAACATTGATTAATAAAGAAAATAGCAATCCAAAACAATAGATATCTCATAGCACAAATTGCAGCTGGAAAACTGCAACACTGCATGTCTAAGAATTAAGAGTTCCAGAAGGTTCCAATCATAGCTCATCAATATTTTAGACACTTTGCTCTAGGACTCAGTTCTGCTCTCACAGTGAATATATGAGAGCAGATTCTTCTAGTTGGGGTTATAGTGAGGAATAACTATTCTGAAATTTATCAGTGTATCATTTTGCTGAAGTCAAAGTCTTGCGGTTTTCTCAGAGCGTAACTGAGCTGTGGTGCAGCTTTGATGGGCTTACCAGTAGACCAGTGAACAACAAACCTTTTTCTTTTGTTTTGAGCTTCAAGATTTGTCAATGAGAACTTACTTCCAAACCAGAAAATAAGAGGATGACTGCAGAATATCAGGAACATATTGCAAGCATATTAAGAAACATATATGAAACTCTAATATCAGAAAGAAAGAAAAACAGGTAGATACAAGGTCCAGAGAAATATTTGAAATATTAAAGAGATATTTCCTTCAAATTACTGTGGTACACAAAACCAGTTACAAGAAGCTCAGAAGGTTATGAACAGGACAGATTCATACTATCCCAATGTACGGATCCAGAAACAACATATCCAAGCTGAGAAACAGGAAGATAAAATAGAGTCATATTCAAATGAACTACAGCAAAAATACATGAATTAATAAAAATATCTTGCCAATAAAGGAGCAGATATAGACAACATTACCCTTTCTATAAAAGTCATAGTACAAAATAGTGTAGTGAATATTTAAAACTAATTAAGAGATGGGGAAATGATACCAATATGAACTTCTATGCCTTATAAGATTTTCCTTTAAATTTGACAAAAACAGAGTTATTACATTTTCTGACTGAATACGCAAAAAGCCTACAGTAACCAAATACTGTTGTACTGGCATGGAAGCACATTCATAGACAAGAGTCTTTTCAAATTGTGGTTCTTAAACATTTGAATATTCACAAGCATCATAGTTAAAGATACCTCTATCTCTCACTAATGAAAAATAAGCTCAAATGGGTTAAAAATTTAAATATAAAACCTGAGATTATGAATTAGTATATAAATGAAATGCTTTAGGATATTGGATTGGACAAGATACTAAAAAAAAAACTGTCTGTGGCATCAAGTTGTTATTGAAGGAAGACTTAGCTGCACATAAGATTTTAGGTTTGTGAGGTCCCACTTTTCAATTGTTAGTCTTATTTTTCTGGGGAAATGTAGTCCCCAGAAATACATTTCCTATACCTATATTTGGAGGGTACTGTCTAAGTTTTCTTCTACAAGTTTCAATATTTCAGATTTTAAACTGAGGTTTTGATACATTTTCAGTTAACTTTTGTGCAAGGTGATAGATATGAATATAATGTCATTCTTCTGAATGTGGACATCTACTTTCCTCAGCACTGTTGACATTTTCTTTTCTCCTGTGTATGTTTTTGCTTTCTTGCTCAAATACCAGTTGGTGATAGTTACATGTATTTGTTTGTGTCTTCTATTCCATTCCATTGATCTGCTAATGTGGATTTGCATGAGAATCATAATGCTTTTCTTACTAGAGTTCTATAATATAACTTGAAATCCGAAATTTATTCTTTTTGTTCAGGATTGTGTTGGCTGTCTGGGACCTTTTATGGTTATTTATGAATTTTAGGATTTTTAAAAATTCTTATAAAGAATTTTGTGCAGATTTTCATCAGGATTGTATTGAATCTCCAAATTACTTTTTCTAGGATGGTCATTTTTACAATATTAATTCCACAATCCCTAAGCATGGAAAGCATCTTTCCTTTTTCTAATGTCTTCATCAATCTCTTTCTTCACAAATTTAAGTTTGTATTGCAGACAGAAGTCTTTCAACACTTTGGTTAGATTAATTACTAGTGTGTGTGTGTGTGTGTGTGTGTGTGTGTGTGTGTGTGTGTGTATGGTTTCATGAATAGTAGTGTGTTAATGACTGCATTCTCAGAATATATATTAATATATACAATATTAATTTTGGTAAGTTGGTTTTATACATTGTCATATCACTGAAATGATTGTATCAATTCTGTAAGTTTTCTGGTATAAGTTTTGAGATTTCTTATTTATATTATATCTTGGCAATATGGATAATGTGACTTCTAATTCAGGTATATATTGCAAATTCTAAAGCAGCAACTAAGAACCAAAATACAAAGTAAAGTAATATTCTAAGAAAGGAGATGAAACTACTATTTAAAGTCAGAATACAATCAGATGGAAAAAGATGAATGCAGGGGTAGCTTAGCAACAATAACAAATATTATATACATTAAACCAACTTACCAAAAACCACTTAAGATGGCCTAGATCTAAATGTATAATTAAATGAGAGATATTCTCAAGATGGATTAAATATGTATATTGTGTCATTAAAAGCCTCATTTTACATATAGAGATGTGGTTTCTATGGGAAAAAATACATGACTCTAACAACAAGTCAAAAATCATACCTGGGGAGACATTTATTTCAGACAAAGACAACAGCATAAAGGAAATGTAATCAAGAATGAAACAAGATGTAGACTATCATGCAGAGGAAGAAGAAACAAGAGCCTCAGAGCACAAAGCATCCTGTAGTGTTTATGCACATAAAGAGTGTTGCATACAAGAGACGGAAACTGTGTAAACTGCAAGGAGAAATTAATGAATCTATGACAGATTGAAAATACAACCCTTCTCTAATAGAATTAGACAGAATCAGCTACCAGAAAATTATTGAGGACATAACTGAATTGAACAACACCATCAATCAATTACATATAATTGACATCTACACACTTCTTCATTCAATATTAGCACAATACACAATCTTATCAAGCTTATATGGGCCATTCAGTAAAAGAAGCCACATTCCCTGCTATGGAAATATAATACCTTAACATATTTAAAACATAAAATATTATGGAACATCTGACAACAATAATGGAATTCAATTAATCCAATTAACTCATAACTTCCTTTATGTTAATAAGAAGTCATTAACATAAAGAGAACTAGAAAATCTCAAATAATTGAATATCACACCATATACTTTAAGTAATATATTTGTCACAGAAATAAATGATCGGAAAAGACATATTTTGAATTTAAATAAAAAATTTACACAAAACACAATCTAAGGAAACAGTAAAGGGAACATTTAGCAATGAATAATTATTTTTAAAAGCAATAAAAATCTATAATCAACCAGGAAAATAAAAGATACAGAACAAGGCAAATCAAAAGTGAATAGGAAACTAGCAATCAAAAGTGTAGCAGAAATCAGTTATGTTGAAATGGAAACAAAGCTATGTCTTTTCAAAGATCAATGTAAACAATCCTAGAGTTATAAAAATAAGAGAAAAACATCGAGGACTAATATAAAAAGTGAGGAGGCATAATATCAGATTCTGAAAATCAATCCAAAAATGAAAATAAAGACAGACACACAGACATTGTGGTGGTTTGAATGACAATGGCACCCATAGGCTCATAAGTTTGAATGCTTAACCATCAGGCACTGGCACTGTATGAGGAGGACTAGAATGATTAGGAGGTATAGTTGTGTTTGAGTAAGCATGATCACATTGGAGGAAGTGTGTACTGAAAGAGAGCTGGAAGATGACAAAAGGCCATGCCAGGTTAAGTTTCTCTGTCTCTGTTTGCAGATCAGGATTTAGCTCTCTGTTCCAGTGCCCTGCTTAATGCCATGTTCCCTGCCATGGTGAAAATTTGCAGATTCTCTAAAGCTATAAGCAAATAACCAATTAAATTATTTCTTTTATATAAGTTGCTTGTGTATGTGGTGTCTATTCACAACAATAGGGTAGTATTTAAGACAGACAGGGAGGAAGGAAGGAAGGAAGGAAGGAAGGAAGGAAGGAAGGAAGGAAGGAAGGAAAGAAGGAGTAAGCAGAGGGGCGATGTTTGAGTACATTAGAAAGTGTAAATGAATCATTTACTTAAGGCCAGAGTCTAGAGAAAGTCAAGCTGATGCTCTGAAATCAGCACATAAAGGTGCGACAAAAATAATAAAACTCAATGTCTTTCTTGGTGGTGAGTTTCCAGGTATAATGATAAATAAATGATCTATAAAAAAGAATTAACTTCCAATTTACAGAAGATACTGTTTGTCTTAGTTTGTGTTTCTATTGTTGTGTAGAGACACAATGACCATGGAAACTCTTATAAAGGAAAATGTTTAATTAGGCCTGGCTTGTAGTTTCAGAGGTCCATTATTTTCATGGTAGGAAACATGGCAGCATGGAGGCAGACATGATAATGGAGAAGGATCTGGGAATTCTAAGTCTTGCACAGCTCACCCCACGCTGCCAAATTACTCAGGAGATCTTGTCCCTTTCCTGGGGTAGGTGGATCCATGAATATCTCTATTGGGTCCTCCTTCTTTCCTGGATTAATTGTGGTTGTGGACTGTAGGCTAATTATTTTTTGCTCTATGTCTAATATCCACTTATATGTGAGTGCATACTATATTTGTCTTTCTGTGTCTGGGTTACCTCACTGAGGATGGTTTCTTCTAGTTCCATCCATTTGCTAACAAATTTCAAAATGTCATTGTTTTATACTGATGAGTAGTTGTTCATTATGTATGTGTACCACATTTTCTTTATCCATCCTTCAGTTAAGGGGTATCTAGGTTTCTTCCAGGTTCTAGCTATTACAAATAGCCCTGCTATGAAGATAGTTAAACAGATGTCCTGTGGTATGAGTGTGCATCTTTGGTTATACACCCAGGACTGGTACTGCTGGATCTTGATGTAGACTGATGCCCAGTTTTCTGAGAAATTGCCATACTGATTTCCAAAGTGGCTGTACAAGTTTGAACTCACACCGGCAATGGAGAAGTGTTACCGTACTCCACATTCTCTCCAGCATAAGGTACCATTAGTGTTTTTGATTTTAGCCATTCTGACAGGTTTAAGACTGTATTTCCGAGTTGTTTTAATTTGCATTTCCTTGAGGCTAAGGATGTTGAGCAATTCTTCAACCTTTCAGCCTTTTGCAATTCCTCTGTTAATAATTTTCTATTTAGATGTGTACCCCAATTTAAATTGGAATATTTGGTGTTTTAGTGTCTAGTTTTTTGAGTTCTTTGCATATTTTGGAGATTAGCCCACTCTCAGGTATGGGATTGGTGAAGATCTTTTTCCATTCTGTAGGCTGCCATTTTGTCTTATTGACAATGTCCTTTACCTTATAGAAGCTTCTCAGTTTCAGGAAGTCCATTTTATTAATTGTTTATCTCAGTGTGTGTGTGGTACTAGTGTTATGTTCAGGAAATGGTCTCCAGTACCAGTGCATTCAAGGACACTTTCCACTTACTATTGTAAGAGGTTCAGTGTGGCTGGATTTTTGTTGAGGTCTTTGATTCATTTGGACTTAAGTTTTGTTCATTGCAAACTTCTATCTGCAAACTTCTACATGTCAGTATCCAATTATGGCTACACAATTTGTTGAAGATGCTTTCTCTTTTCCCTTGTATAATTTTAGCATCTTTGTCAAATATCAGGTGTTCATAGGTGTTTGGATTAATATCAGGGTCTTCAATTCCATTGTATTGGTCCATCTGTCTGTTTTCCTGCCAATAACCAGGTGTTTTTATTACTATAGCTCTAGAGTAGACCATGAAGTCAAGCATGGTGATGACCCTGGAAATTCATTTATTGTACAGTATTGTTTTGGCTATCCTGGGCTTTTTGTTTTTCCATATGAAGTTGAGTATTGTTCTGTTGAGGTCTGTGAATAATTGTTCTGGAATCTTTCCAATTTTTAAGTATCTCCTTTAACTTCTTTCTTTAAAGACTTAAAATTCTTGTCACACAGGTCTTTCACTTGTTTGGTTAGAGTTACCCAAAGACATCTTATGTTGCTGGTGGCTATTGTGAAGGGTGATGTTTCTTTAATTTCTTTCCCAGCCTGTTTATCATCAATATATGGGAGGGCTACTGATTTTTTGAGTTAATCATATATCCTGCCACTTTACTTGCAGGGTCTTAGCCCTACCCCAGAAGGCTGAGCTGGCTCTGAGGAAGAGTAAATGTGATGCTTGCCTGTTCCCCAGCTTCCCAGAATCCCAAAGACATCAGATGCAGCAGGGAGTTTAGTCAAGCAGGAACTCATTTATTGCCCCACAACAAGCATCTTTAAAACAAACAAAATTCAGAGCAGGAAAATAGCCAGCCAATGGTTTTTAATTTAAAGATCAGCCTATCACATGCCTAGGTGCCTTATGCTTTACCTAGTGAACCTCATCTGATTTGATTAAACAGCCAATCATATTTTTTTGTTTGGTTGGTTGGTTTTGTTCTTTTTGGTAAACAACTTAGGACTCACCCATCTGACTTCCTCTCAGCAACATTTTTTGACTGGCTCGTGTACCCTACAGATTCTCGCTTTTTGTTTTAGAATGTGGCCCACCTTATTTGGAAGTATGGGCCTCTTGGCATCTCCTCAGAGGGTCACCTCCAATACAATCTTTTTCAAGGTTCACTCAAAAAGGAGATATCCTCAAGGCTGAGCCCATTACAATGTACACAAGGGGTCATCAGTTTGGTCTCTTGAGTCTTTGTTCTGATTAGTCTGGACTGCCTATTGAAAAGGGAAGACCCAAAGACACAAATTAAGATTATTACTATAAAGGAACCCAACAGGGTGGAGATTGCCTTATCTAGGAGTCCATCCCCATTTTCTCACACCTCCATTGTGCACAGTAGAAGGTATCCACCCCACCACATTTGGATATATCAGGTACTGTTCAATTGCTCACTAGGCATATGTAAAAGTCAGTGTCCCTTAAGGCTGCCCTATTGGGAGCATGTGAGCAGCCTGGGGATTGGGGGTCCCATATGTGTGGCAGGTGGTACCTCAACCAAGCTCCACATTCAGACCATCTTTGATGAAGAGAGGTCCAGTCTCGCAAGTCCCAAGATCCTCAAGTGAGGTCATAGAAGTTGAAGAAGAGTGTGGGCCATCAGGTCTGGGGGACTGCCTCATAAGTGGTGCTTTTGAGAACATCTCCATTGAAGGCATCAATCACCATCCACATCATCCTTTGGCCATGATGAAGGTTCTGCTGGGTGGTCACTGGAGCAGTCAGTAGCAGCAGCAGGAGTGTCAGAGTGGTCAGGAAGCAGGACACCATTGGTTAGGTATCATTGTATTGGTCCTCTTATTTCTGAAGATGAGCCTTGACTACCATTGTGACTTCCTTTCCTTAGTGGTCAACCTGTTCTTGATCATCCTCCTCCATTGTGGGAACATGCAGAAATTGTAGATTTCTGGCCAGAAGCCAGATGGGTGCTTCCTCCCCTATGGGATAGACACATCCAAATTCTAAGATAATTTACGTGTCTATAAATGAACAAAGATATTTGTATTAAAAAACGTGGATGAATCCAAATGTTCCTTGCTAATGTAAATTGACTATTTCAAAAGACTAATACTTTGTATTTCCAAATATGTGATATTCTGGAAAAGGTGTCTTAGTTACTTTCCATTGCTATGATGAGACACTGTGACAAATAGAAACCATAGAAAAAGTTTATTCTGGCTTAAAGTTTCAGAGGGTAAGGCCATGGCCATCAACTGTTGGAAATATGGCAGGAAGCAAACAGGTATGGCACTGGAGCAATAGCGGTGATCTGACATCTTAAGGCATCAACTATATTGTAGAGAGAAAGCAAAATAGGAATTGTGCTGATCTTTGAGTAATTCAAAAGCCACCGCCAGTGGCACTCCTCCTCCAACAATGCCACAGTTTATAATCCTTCCCCAACAGTCCCACTAATTGGGGCCCAAGCACTCAAATATATGAGCCTCTGGAAACCATTCTCCTTCAAATTACCACATTACACTACCTGAACTCCAGAAACTTTAGGAAATTGCATAATTCAAAATGCATTTGTTTTCAATTTTCAAAATTCCCAGTCTTTCAATTTCAAATACCAAAGTCTCTTCTGAGACTCTATACTATTTCTTAATTGTAGCTCCCAGTAAGTAAAAGTAAAATACAGATTATATACTCCCAATTTACAAGAAACATAGTAAAAATTAGGCTTTTTAAAAGTACCTTCTGCCAATGATTTAGTTTTAAACTCTACAATTTACCCTCAGACTGGTTCTTGAAAGGTCAAAAAGTAACTACATCCTTTGCCAAAATATCCCTAGAATGTTTTCTAGCCCACTTGCTAATACTGTTACCCTCTGAAATCTTTTGAGCTGGACCTCTATGGCCCACAATGTACTTACACTATTATCTTCCAAACTCCTACTAAGATGGCCTGTTAAGTGCGAGACTTCTTGCTTAGTCCAAAGTTATAAATTCTTCCACAATCTTCCAAAGCACAACCTGGACAGGCCTGTATTATTTCAAAGAATCAAAATGTGGGGAAGTTAATACTAAAGAAAATAACTATTATAAAAAAAGTGAGAACATTTTAACTTTACCTAAACCCAAGAAAGTAAAAAAGCCAGAGTAAGTTCTAATATAAAGCATGGACCCTGAGTTATAAAAATACATTATTATATTATAGTCTGTGACAATTATACTTCCTTTGATGTAGGATTATCCAAATGATAGAGACAGGATATATGTCCCCTACTTTTCCTCTAAGTCATTCTGTGAGAACAAATCTCTACAAATAAAGTCTACTAACAATAAACAACTAGCTGAGAAACTATAAATGAGTATAGTTGTTAAACTGGAGGAAAACAAGTAAGAGAAAGATCAGTGAGTTCCAAAGGAAGACAAATCAGTGAGTTTAAAATTTCAAGTGAAAATTTTCCCAATATATAGGTTATAGGGGATGGAAATTTAGATAATAAAAGTATAATATCTCATTCTCAGCTATTAGTTTCAGAGAGAAAAACATGCATGTATATATGTGCACATTTATATCTGTACACATATGTAATTTTAAAAGCATATTTCGTAGGTATTGAAAGAGGAAGATGGGTAAAATGAAGATTATGGTTTATAAAAATAATAACAAACAAAAAACACTAGCAAAATTCTTCGTACTGATACATCTTATAAAAATATTTAAATCTCAAGATGAAAATAAACTTGCTATTTTTCTGAGGAGGACATATCACATACCAAGTAATGAAAATCAAAGTGATGTTAAACTCATAATTGCAACATATGGGATGAATCATTGTTTCAAAACATTGAAAGAAATTTTAAAACCAGGCCCTTGTCTAAATTATTTTTAAATATAACAATTCGATGCACAAACCTTCCAATGCATTATAAAGATTCTTGTCACACACCATTGAAAAGCAAAGGAACAGTAAGTGGATTCCATAGAGGGCAAAAGTCTGTGGCATCTAGCTTTTGGGAGTGAAGGATGGCAGAAGGGAGCATTTTGATTTCAGTTTTCCACCAAATCTTTATTGAATCCCATCCATGAACCTGCTTTCACAACAAGATTATGTAAGTTAAAAAAAAAAACTGTAACTTATAGACAAACATCACCAAATTCACATGGTCTGTGGCACATTCCATAATACCATTACTCAAAAACAATATACAAGTGCAATTAAAAAGTGTAAAAATATTTTGGTTGTGAGCCTAGTTGCTCCCTGTTTGAGTGACTGTCTAGCTTCCCTCAATGGACTGTGATATAAGTCAAATAAATCCTTCTCTTCTCCCCCCCCAAAAGTGTAGAAATATAGCAAGTATGGGGAGTACTCTGGAAATTAAGGGAAATGGCAGGTTTCATTGTTAAATATCAATGACAATCAGCAAAAATTCTCTATATAAGCTACTTTGTACAGAAAAAGTCAAACATGACTTGGGACTTTCAAGAATATTTATTTTGTTCAAGTTGCTACATCAGAAAAATTGAAAATGGTCTTATTTCATAAGATTAGGGAAAATTTCATTGCAAATCAAAGAATAAATTAAATTAAAATTCCACTTAAGTTGTTAAAATGGACATAAAAAAGCCAAGTGTACTTTCAGTTAAGAATGGTATATTACAACAAATATGATCAAATGTATAGTTTATATGAGATTAAGTTTTGCTCATTGAGCAATCAATCAATTTGATCTTACTAGTTTACTTATCAAAGAAAAAAAAAGAGAAAATCCTAATTTCTTTTTCTAACAATGTAAGAAACATTTGAAGGAAAATTGCTACTTACTTCTTTCTTCTTTCTTTATTTTTTTTTCATTCATTATTCATATAATGTCCAAGGTGGCCTTGAACTTATAACAAAGGATCTTTTTTTCTCATCCTGTCAAGTACTGGGATTATAGGAAGACCCATGCATAGGTTTATTTCCAATTTTGAATAAGTTTTTTTTTGTACTATGTGAGCACCATCATGCATATTACCAGCAAGGATGGACCATACATATGACATTGGTACCATAGATTTTCAGTGGCAACATGTCATTATAGCCATAAAAATATTAGCCACATATTTGTGGGAAATATTGTATAATTAAATTGAATGTGTTTTCACTCATAAAAGTGTAGAATGCACTCTTATGTATAGTCCATATTCTTGATGATAAGTGATAGTATATATTACATGTTCCTACTGTGTTTATTTTGGCATCTGCTCTTTCTACTTATTACAAAAACATTTCTATGAAACACCATGTCATGTTTTGGTAGCTACAACCAGGCACATTTTATATTTATGATACCCTTTGATTATGTCAAGTATCCACAGTGTTTGA
The DNA here is from genome assembly GCF_003668045.3 of Cricetulus griseus. Lineage (NCBI taxonomy): Eukaryota > Metazoa > Chordata > Mammalia > Rodentia > Cricetidae > Cricetulus > Cricetulus griseus. Next base: position 81,057,611 of record NC_048599.1, on the reverse strand, counting down.
ACTAGCCTATTTGATTTTGTGTAATCCCACATTACTGTGTTCATACAGCAACTGAATAGCATTAATCACACAGTTCACAAAACGTCTCCTCAGCAATGGTTGATACTCACTTGTATAAGGATAAAGAACTCTTTTAGATGAAATTTACTAAAATTCTGTAGCAAACTCTATCCCTAATGGAGAAATAGTTAGCTTTGACTTTGGAATTAAAGACAATTGGGGCTTTTTCAGAGTAATTTTCTACAGAACAACTATTCCTTACCTTAACAATTCCAAGGACATTGTATGTAGCTCAACAGAGGACTTAATGAGATACAAATACCACCAACTCAATGTACAGTCAAAACATCATTATTATATGTAGCACTGAAGATTTGCTAGTTTTGTTTAAATTTGTTTCATGTCTCCATATTCATGCTCAAGTTAACCCCTATTTGTGCATATTAGATGATGGTAACTTAATCTGACTCTGCTGTTTAGAAGTGGAGCAGTTAGGGTTAGATGACATCTTAAGGATGAAAGTCTATTATTGAAAGAATGTCACCTTGTGATAATAGCGATAGAGACCAGGAGAATAAAAGACAGGCTTGGCCCTTTTCAATGCCACATCAAGCATCTTCGGGGGAATGAAGTTTTCACAAGTATGTCACTAGATATTGCTTTAGACCTTCAGTCAAAACTCTAAGCTAAAACAAACCTTTTCTTCAAACATTAACCAACCTGTGGCAATGTGTCATTGACAACAGAAAGCTAGCATACCTGCCTGTGATGTGACAGTCAACAAACAGATAAGCCGATTTTGAATGAGGAAAAGTACTTTGAAAAGAGGATGACATGTTCCAAAATCATGGTATAAAAAATAATAGACTGAGCTCTCTGTGACGCTAAAAACAGTGAGTTGATGCAGAAAGGAGACAAGAGAAACATAATTCCAAACAGAAATATGCACATGAAACAGCTTGCTAGATGGTAAATATGGATAAATATGATGTCACAAATCAAAGGAGAAGAGACCTAAACAGTATCATCAAACAGATCTCAAACTTTGTATAAATATGTGTGTGTGTGAGACACGTGCGTGCACACACACACACACACACACACACACACACACACACACACACACACACACACTCACAGAGAGAGACAGAGACAGAGACAGAGACAGAGACAGAGAGAAAGAGAAGCCTATTACCAGAGCATAAGCCAGAGATTAAAAGGTACAACTCTAAGGTTCACTAAGAAAATGAGTATGTGATCTATGAGTTCTGATTTTAATTATATCATTTTCTTTTGAAATGGGGACATTAATAATCATGCATATGTTGTAAAAGTTGGAAAGTGATGCTCAGTATTAATAGAAAAATAAAGATATACAGTAACCATTTCATTTACTTAATGGAGCCAAAATTAGGAATTCTTACTCTTATGAAAATATGAAAAAATTCAGGTGGCAAATTGCAAGAAAATATTTAATGAAAGTTGTGAATGCTTTCTCTTTCAAGACCATCCAACATTTTGACATTGCAAGCTAATACTGTAACTATGTTCACACTGAGAACTGTGCAGTCTAATTGCAAAAAAATAAGAAATAATTAAAGTAAACATAATGTTTCAAGCAAGTTTGACATTTTTGCATTGGTCCACATACTGAGCTATACTCATCTAGAACATGTTAGGGTTTATGCAAAGGAAAAGAAAAAAGCAAAGTCAAAGCAGATAAAATACTGCTGAATGTGGAAATAAAGCATCAGTCTATACTTTGCTGATATTTAATCTACCTACATTTCAGTGTCCTCATTAGTAAAGCATGTCATATGAAATGTGTGTTTGACTCTTCTGGGTAGAAATGAAGAATATAATGCAGAAAACTAGCACAGTGCCTGACATCTATAAAGTACTCAGTAATGACTATGTGCTATCTATCAATCCATTGAAGTGTTTTGATATGTTGGATGTTCTATAGTCTGCAAAGTTATCACAGCACGCCTTGAAGCCTCTGCCTTTGATAGTGTGACCCTATGATTTATTTGATGTTGAATAATTTAACAGCAGGTATGCATTTCAGTCATAAAATCTGAAGCTGTGACTATTGCAAGGAGAAAAGGAAAAAAATTGGGGCATTTATACATAAGGCAATTGAGATGCAAAAGGTTGTCAGAATTGGAGGCCAGTAAATGACAGCAGGGGAATCTTGGCCCTGATGTTTGCCTCCAGGTGTCTTGCTTTTCTGCAACACTAGGCATTGTTATTATTATGGTTTTAGTTTAGTAAGGTTTCTTTTATGTGCACTCTGTGCAGGGCATCTAAGGTAGGGTACAAATTTATATAAAAAGTTTCTAAAATAATAGACTGCTCTATATGTCAGGTGAGCAAGAAACTAACGGAAGAATGGTGCATGGACACAAGTATTTTGTAAAGGCAATGGTATAAAAATAAATATATCCAGTGGCTTTAGAATAGGAATGGTTTCGTGTATTTATAGAGATTGGAAAAGAAAGCTTATTTTGTAGAAGATAAAATGTGAGCAAGGGCATGAAGTGTTGATAAAATGCAAGATAATACAGTCCAAGAAGAACAGTTCAGCAGAGTGCACGAATCAATATTTGTCAGAGCCAGTGACATGGATGAGGGGGCAATGACTGAGTAGGTAAAGGACTCTTGTTACCAAGTCCACTGCCCTTACTTGGATCCTAGTGACCCATATGGTGGAAGAAGATGACTGATTCCCTCCATAATTTTAGATACTAATATTTAAAGAAAGGTAAAAATACAGGAAAGACATATGTCCAGAACATGTGATAGAAAAGAAGGAAGACATGTGTTTTGTTTTGTTTCTTAGTTTCTTTTCATTTATTTTATGCCATATTTTTCCTCAGCAAACTTAGCTGCAAAATGATAATTACAGGTACTTAGAGCTTTGGTTTTAGGTGTAGTGACACATGATTCCCCCCCCCCTCTCTCTCTCTCTCTCTCTCTCTCTTCTCTCTGTGTGTGTGTGTGTGTGTGTGTGTGTGTGTGTGTGTGTACCCATACATAGGTACAAGTGTATGTGGAGGAGAGAGGACAGAGGACAGCTTTGGCTATCTAGGTTTTGTCTGCATTGATTTTTCAGGCTGGGTTCTTCACCATCTTGGGACTTGTCATGTAGGTTCTGCAAACTAGCCAATAGGCCCCAGAATCAGGGATCTACCCTTCTGTGCCTTTCCAACATTCAGATTACAAATAGGTGCCACCATGTCTGGCTTTTACATGGTTCCTGGGGATAGAACTCCAGTTCTTTGCTTACAAACATGGTCCATGTGACCATTGCTATTGCATCTGGTAAGAGGTAGATACGAAAGCAGTTGGTGTGTGTGTGTGTGTGTGTGTGTGCATCTGTGTTGAGGAGATAAATTGTTACTCCAGTTAGAATCCAAGCAGTTGGTGTGTGTGTGTGTGTGTGTGTGTGTGTGTGTGTGTGTGTGTGTGTGTGTGCATCTGTGTTGAGGAGATAAATTGTTACTCCAGTTAGAATCCAAGCAAGATAAACAATGTTTCTGAAACCCAAGTCATGACCACAAAGAATGGATGAATTATTGCTTTGGCATTTTCTTTGTTATTTATGTCCAGAAATCAATCATCAGCTGAAGGGACAGAGTAATTTATAAGTTAGGTGGCATCAAATGCTTGTAGGGCTCAACTGGTATAACCTGTCCATGAATTCTTATGAGATTTTATGACAGTAGAAAATAATCTTATTACAGACTGGTATTAATAACTTGCTACATATTATTCTAACCTGCCATAAAATGTGAATTAAAAATAAAATACTTGCTGAAAATAGAAGTGCCCATAACCATATAAAACTGTTTCCCCTTCCTTGCCACATCTTGTTTAATAAAAATAAATGTAGGTGATGAAATATATATTATGAAAACAAGTTAACCAAAAAGACCTGTCATTTTGATGGAAGAGGTTATTTGTTCAACAAAATATCCAAGCACACAACGCAATCTGGAAATCCAATAGGGAGAGCTGAGACACCCTGTTTCCCAGCTTTTACCTTTCCTTGTCTGCCTTTTGGGCCAGAAGTAAGTATCTGAAGGATATTGATTAAAAGTGTAGACATAGTTTTATGAACATATTGTGCTTCATCAAACCAAGAAGGACTGGAAGGTGATTGTGCACCTTATAAGGGCAAAATTGAGTATGAAGCTCGTGTAACAAATTGCCAACATCCAATTTTTGCTCTCCTGCCTCTCCTCTCTGCAGTGTTATTTTCAAAACCATTTTGAACAATGGGCCCCTAGTCAGGACATACTTCTATAGCCAGAGTTATGGTAACCAAATTAATGGACATCTGAAGAGGTATTCCAAATTATAATAATAGGAAAATAGAATTGGTGAGTAGACGGAATGATTCCAATTAGCAAGTTAGTATATGCTATTTTTCCTATTGGCTACATATAATGAGAGCATAATGGAAGGCATTTTGGAAATAAATAATCAAGCCATGGTAAGTTAATTGCTAATTGGATGCTCATAGCATCACTTGGGATTTGATAAACTGATTTCCATTCCTAAAAAATAGTCTTACTTTCATGACTAGTACCATCCATTTTAAATAATGTATGACTAAGCTGTTTTGAGACAAGGAGGACCCTAATAGAGACATACATGGTCCCCCAGAAAGGGGCAAAGGGTCAAGATCTCCTGAGCTAGTTGGGAGCATAGGGAGAGGGTTGAGGAAGTTAGAAGAAACAGAAGGGAAGAAAAGGAGAGGAGAGTAGGACATAAAGGAGCAGGAATTGAGTTACCAGAAGAATAGAGGAGAGCAAGAAAAGAGATACCATTATAAAGGGAGCCATTATAATAGGTTTAAAGAGAAATCTGGCACTAGGGAAATGTCCAGAGACCTACAAGTTTGACCCCAACTAACAATCTAAGCAATAGTGGAGAGGCTACCTTAAATGCCATTCCCCGATAATGAGATTGATGCCTACATTATATGCCATCACAGAGCCTTCATCTACTAGCTTATGGAAGCAGAAGCAGACAACCACAGCTAAACACTGAGCTGAACTCTGGAATCCAGTTGTACAGAGGGAGGAGTGATGAGAAAATGGGTCAAGACCAGGCTGGAGAGACCCACAGAAATAGCTGACCTGAACAAGGGGGAACTCATGGACCCCAGACTGATAGCTGGGAAACCAGCATAGGACTGTCCCAAAACCCCTGAATGTGGATATCAGTTTGGAGGTCTGGGCAACCTATGGGTCCTCTAATAGTGGATCAGTATTTACCCTTAGTTCATGACTGGACTTTGGGAGCCCACTCCACATAGAGAGATAGTTTCTCAGCCTAGATACACGGGGAGGGTCTAAGGCGCTGCTCCAAATGATATGACAGACTTTGGAGATCTCCCATGGAAGGCTTCACACTCCTTGGGGAGCAGATAGGGGGTGGAATAGGGAGTCAGGGGGCAGGGGAGGAGGAGAGGGAGAGGCAACTGAGATTGATATATAAAACAAGATTGTTTCTAATTTAAATTAAAAAAGAAAGAAAGAATGGGAACCTTACTTTTTGCTCCTGGGAGTTTGAAATGTTAGTCTTTTCAAGGCTGTTCATATGTGTTTTGATACTCCCTATGAATGTTGGGAAGAAGCAGTGAGCTATAGCCTGTCATATGATGACAACAGTATACAGCTGATACTCCAGGTTGTGTTATGTTTGGTTGCTATGCTATGATGGCTACTAGGGCATGTGTGCTGAATGCATTTGACATGATTATTTTCAGTTCCTCGTGGGTTTAATCAAGATGCAATCCTGTCATGATTTGAGAGGCATCCATGAAAACACCAGAAATCACTGTAAACTCTTTTGAATCAGTAACTAGTTTAGTAGAGTATTGTTGTTTTGGGAAGTTGAAATCAGCTGATATTTTTTGAACCCCATTTATTTTTCAGTAGTGGCAAATTCATAGTTATACTAAAAACGTTCTATTCCTACCGTATACCGACAATTCAGTAAGATACAATTAAATTGTATCTTAATTAAATTGGCAGGTAAGAACAAATGGAGCTGTGGACTCTTTTCCCCATCAAGTAGTCTATTTTTCCCCAACCTTTCTCAAATTTCTGCCCATCTATAAGACAAGAAAGAAAGATGTGCCTTGACAGGGTGTTATTACCTATGTCACATGAAGTGTATCTCCGGTAAAACCTGTGATAATACAGTTTCAAAAAATGATGTTTTCTTCACTAATTTTTTAACAGTGTGCTTGTTAAATATGTACTTATTCATTAGTACAATGCATTGGACAGTGCCTGGCAGAGTATGTGTCTATATATAGCCCATGCTGTACAAAGGAGAGGCCACAACTCAACTTAGGAACCTTACACTTACACACTTGGCCACAAGATGGTGAAGTAAGAGAAAGTCAAATATTTGCTCCAAAAGCTTTTGTTTCTTTCTTATAGTTGTTCAAAACTGAAAGGAAACTAGAAAATGGGGGAAGTATCCATAAAGCAAAGCTCATGTATTTGGTCTGTTGGTTGATCTTTGTTCTATATAGGTGAGTTAGACGAATAGTTATGTCTGTTTCTGTAGAACATTTATTCCCTTTTAAAATCAGCATGAGTCCTAATAGTTGGAGTTTAAAACTCATTCCAGTTAGTGTAACTGAACACAAATTACAAAGTTTGATTGCCAATTGAATAAACCTATTCTTTATGGGTTGTGTGTGTGTGTGTATATATGTGTGTGTGTGTGTGTTCACTAAACCAACCATAATGAAACAGAACCAATGATGTGTCCTTGAAGCCACATTCTCCTTATCATCAAAAACTAATAAAATATGTTATTCTTTTGGTGGAAAGGGGTCATTTCTTTGTTCTAGGGGAAAAAGGCCAGTTTGGTAATAATGAGTGAAGGAATGGGAACTTAGAGAAGCAACCAAGACTCTGTAGCTAATATTGGTATGAGTGTGTGAAACACAGCAGAGGTCTGTTGTTTTGTTATAATCATGAATTGGTATTTGAAAGCCTTCAAATAACTATGTGGCCAGATAGCTCTTTAAAAGAACCACCTTTGTTGCTGAGAGACCAGTGAGAACACAACTGCCACAGTCCAGAGATGAGATGATGAGAAAACTTCATCTGTGACCAGTTCATTATCATGGGGGCAGCATGGTGTCACTCTGTAACTAGATAGTTTTGTCTCTGTAATCAGATAGAAGTATAAGGACTGTATACATCTTATCCATTGCTCACAGGGAGGAGTAGGACTTTCCATTTAGTGTGTAACAGGTAAGCTGGAATGATGTTATATTCCTGTAATCCCAACTGCTTGAGAGGCAGAGAAAAGATTTCAAGTGCAAGGCCTGTCTGAACTACATAATGTGTTTCATCCAAGTCTTGGATGTATGTTGAGGCCCTGACTAAAATGTTTCAAAGGATTTAGCAATTGAGAAGCAACCTGTCTCTTGTCTCTGTGGGGGTCCATAGCCTTCTTTGGACCTAGGACTGGGAAACATGATTCTTTATTATTTATGTTACAAGATTTCCCTTCACAGACTGTGTGGATAATAACTCTATGAAGCAAATGAGCAAGCCAATCACAACCCATTGGGATTTCATCTGTACTTTTTTCTAATAAGAATAAGTATTTTGTCCCAACCTGCAAAAACGTCAACCTGGGGCAAGAGAGTCAGGGATAGGTAATGGGGACAAGAGACGCAGAAAGAACGACCACAAGACAGTATTCTGATCAAGTGGCAAATTTTACTTTTCTCAGGCTAGCTTATATAGTCAGGATATGGGGAGAGGCAGAATGGGTTGTTTGTATACCAGGTGTTGGTATAGCCAGGATATTAGGAAGCCAAAAGAGGATATTTGGCAGGGTAAAGAGTTTATGAGTAAGAGGTCCAGGAAGGGTTGCCTAGGTGACTGAGCCTGTGGGTGGAGGACTGGGTCAAGTTGTTTCTTTTCTTGAGCTGAGCTTCTAAGGAGCTGCTTTGTAAAGGTTAACTATGTAGCCTGGCAAGCATGGGCTAGGGTCTCATGCCAAGCTCTGAGATTTTGGCTCCCAACAGTGTTTAGTGGGTAGTTGCTGAAAATTTGAAAATTGAATCCAATCATCAGAGAAGATGACATACTCCAGTATTAACATAGTCCCAACTTCCCAAGGGAAATTCTAGTATCTTCAAATGCATTCCAGCCACAATAATCAACAAATGGTATCAGTGATTAGGAAGTCCATTAAAAAGACCTAGGGGTTGAGACATATTTGTTACTTTCTAACTACACTGACATTGTCTATCAACAGATCAACAGTAGGCCATCTGGTAATGTCAACACAACTGATGGGGAAAGTACTTCTGTATATGTTTATCTTATTGATTGTTAAATAAAATACTGTTTGGCCAATGAAACAGCAAGTTAGAAGGGACTAGGAGTCAAAGAGGATTCTGGGAAATGCCGTAGAAAAGTGGTGATCCAGGCAGGAAGTGACATAGCAAGGAGACTCATATTTAAGCAAAGAAGAAACAGGAAGGGTCCTCTTTTCCCCTCTGCTCCTGCTCCAGTGGTACAATGTGATCCACCGGCAAAGGAGGGATGCCAATAAGGTGTCCGATAAGATAAGTCTTATAAAATATATAGGTTTATGATAGTTAAGATTGAGCTAACAGATGAGAATCCTAGTCATTGGCATTGTATTAGCATTGTACCTAATACAAGTTTTTGTGCATTCATTTGGGCCTAACTCGGGTGGGTGGCTGGCATAAAGCTCACACGTGGCAGTGGGGCTCAGGTGGCTTTTGGCAGAAAGATTTATCTGTAACACACTACTGCTAATTTTCCAGACATGACACCCAGAAAATTACAATAAGAAATTTTAAATTTTATTTTAACATATATCCTCTCAGAATTGTATCTTGCTACTACTCCTGAAACTTGCCTATCAATAAAGAGTTACAAATCATAAATACTCAGGAAAACTCCAATTCTATTGTGTACATATTCTTTCTGCTCTTGATTTTCTAGTTTTTGTTTGTTTCTTTGTTTTGCTTCTCAGTGTTTTTGTTTTAAAAGAAAATAGATTGTTTTTGTTTACTGTTGTCGTTGTCTACTTCCTTTAAGGTACTGAAAATTCATGTGGAAAAACTCTGTATTTTTCCCCAAATGTTTATCAGGACAGCTAATTTTGACTTTAGCAAGCTGTCTCAGGAGATTTACCTTTCCCAACTAGTCTTGGCATATTTAATTAGCATTAGTAGCATTGAAATCCCAGATTTCCCTGGTCTCTAGATTGCTGTTTGCATTGGGAAAGCATTTCTCAGGTCTCAGCACAGCTTATGAAGCAAACTCTGGGTTACAATGGTCACCTACTTAATAGGATCAAATCAAAACTCCTGTAGGGATTTGTTCTTGTCCTCTTTCTGTTAGAGTCTTTCTCAGTGCTGCTCATTCTTATATACCAATCATATCCTCAGTCTTGCAGACTCCCGACTTCTGTCAGTTGTGTCACTGGTTTGTCATTTTTATCTGTATACCTCCAATAATTTCACTCTTTAGACTCCAGTGTACCACACTGCAACACAATATATGAAACTCCATTGACTATGTAAATCTCCATTGAAATACACTGTGTGAACTTCATTGATTATGAGAAGAATCCACATGCTTGATTTCACTTGAGGTAGACAAATAGGCTCCACTATCTACATTTTTAAAATGTTGTACAAGATTCAAATGTGTTAGCTACATTATGAACTCTGATCTGTGTTCCTAAATCAAGGACCATAATGATTGGAACCAGATCAAAGTTGCTTTGAATTCACTGTTATACTAATAGAAAGCACTGAGGACTGGAGAGATGGCACAGAGGTTATGAGTGACTATTGGTATATAGAGGAACAGAGTTTATTTCTCAACACCCACAGTGGGTCTCTCAAAAGTACTTGGAGCTTTGGCACTGGCTTCTGATCTCCAAGGGTACCCAAACCCACACATATGTACCTACTTGTGTACACACACAGACACACACACACACAGAGACACACAGAGAGAGAGAGAGAGAGAGAGAGAGAGAGAGAGAGAGAGAGAGAGAGAGAGAGGAGAGATGAGGGGAGGAGAGAGGGAGAATCTTTTTAAAATAGTGTAAAGGGAATTGATGAGTTAAAGATAGTAGTGGCATATGGTCTCCCATATATCCCTGGCACCTGTCAAAAAGCTCCTGAAGTTTAGTATTCTAACAGCCTGTCAAGAAAGGGCAGAATATGTCTGGAAGTCACAGCCTTTTACCACACATTGAGGAGTCTAATCCAGAAGCAGGTTGAATGTACTCCTCAAGATGGTGTAGTGACATACTATGGCTTAAACATGATCACCTTCTTGTATGCTAGTGAATAAACTCCAGTAAGGATATTAGGCCAAAAGTTGTGTAAAATAGTTTTAGTTTTTTAAATGTACACTTATTATGTGTACTGACACAGTAAAGCTGCTTCATCAAATCTCACCTTTATTTAATGTTTTATTATAATAGCACTGTATTTAATTTCTTCTATTTTTAATCAAAAAGTTTTTTTTTCCTACACTATGGACTTACTAGTATTCCCTTCACCAAACTCCTCCAAGGAACCACCCCCTCCTCTCCCACCAAAATTCACACCATTTCTTTCTGTTTCTTGAGAAAATAGGCATCTTAGACATAAAAATAAGATTGAAAAACAAACATGAGAAAAAGAGACAAGGAAAAAGCATAAGAAACACATGCAGACAGAGGTAACACTCATTCTCATACAAAGAAATCCATTAAAATAAAACTAGAAATCATCGTATATACACAAAAGCTATGAGGTTAAACAGTACCTTGACCAAATATAATGAATTATTACTATTTAATGCTTAATATTTTTCTCACAGTGCTGACTAATATTGAATCAAGTTAAAGAACAAATGAACAGGACTGCATTTCACTATTTTAAACATACCCTACTGATAGTACAGTGAACCAATTCACTATTTCACCAGACATTTGTATGACATTTTCTAAAGTCAGTGGTGGTTAAGATAGATTAATGTCCATCACAGCATGGTCATAAGTAAATGTGTTAAAAACTTTTCTACTGCAGTGATAGGCATAAGGCTACTTATAAAAAAAAGAATTTATTTTGGTATATGATCTCAGAGGGCAAGGGTCCATGATGCCAGAGTGAAGGAAGAGCTGAGAGCTCACAGCCAATAGACAGAGCATTAGGAATTGCTATTGAAACCTCAAAGTCCATCCCCACTGATACATTTTCCCCAGCAAAACCACAACCCTAATTCTTCCCAAACAACTCAGTTCCAAATATTCATCCAAAGAACTTATAGGAGTCATTCTCATTCAAACAATCACATTGGACTTCAGCCCAATACTACACAAAACATTTGCTTGAAAACCCTTCAAATAAATGAAAAACTGACTAAAATCAGAAGTTTTACCTTAAAGAGTCTTTATTTTTTCTTTATAGATGTTTCAGGTTTTTTCTGTTTTCAGTAGATTTATTGCTTTATTCTTTTTTTATTATCTTTCCTATGCTCTTTCTTACTCTAGATTATTAGTTCCATGGCATTAGTAATAATTCGGTTTTGTTAACAGTTTATTTCTAGCCCCTAAAATCCGAATAGCCCATAGAAGATAATAAGAAAGTAGTTGTTTAAATGGATGAGTAAATATTGGATTAGTCAAAGCATATGAAATGTAAATTCTGAAATAACAATATACTAATGTGCTTTAGAACTCTAGAAAATAGGAGTAACATAAAATTTGACTGTGTCTACTGATGTGATATATTTATAAAATAGAAGTGATATAAGATATAAAAAGTTGTATTTGTGATATTCAGAGGCCCCATTAAATCAAAAATATTACTTAACTATGAAAAAAGATCCAATTTGAAGATAGTTTGTAAAGCAATGCTAAAGCATAACTAGATAATAGCTATTTAGAATGAAGAGCTGATAGCCTGACCCAGTTCTTTAAAAAGGAAGAAACTAATGCATTCATGCATTGAGCAACTATTGATAAAGTTCCTGTTACTGATTAGATATCTCTGTAGGATTTGGAAGCATATAGATTTAAACAAACAAACAAACTTGTAGGTCTAGGGAGATGGTCCAGTAAGTAAAGTTATAGTCCTGTAAACTTAAAGACATGATTTTAGATCTCAGCATGTACCTATCATTGCAGCATTGTGGTATGGATAGGGATGGTGTCTTAATTAGTATTTCTATTGTTGTGAAGACATACCATGTCCACAGAAACTCTTTTTTTTCAGATTTTTCAATTTGAATTAGAACAAGCTTGTTTTACAGGTCAATCCAGTTGCTCTCCATTCCTTCCTTCCCTGCCCCCCGACTAACCCTTCTCTCCTATCCCCTTTCTACTCACCAGGCAGGCTGAGGCCTTCCATGATAATATTTGGAGCTGGGTCTAAGCCCTCCCCTGTGTGTCTACGCTGAGATAGTATCTCTCTTTGTGGAATGGGCTTCCAAAGTCCATTCCTATACTAGGTATTAATACTGATCTACTATCAGAGGCCCCATAGATTGCTGAGGTACCCTCACTGACAGCCATGTTCAGGGGGTCTGGGTCAGTCCCATGTTGATTCCCCAACTATCAGTGTGTGGACCATGAGCTTCCCCTTGATCAGGTCAACTGTTTCTGTGGGTTTCACCAGCCAGGCCTTGACCCCTTTGCCCATCTCTCCTCCCTCTCTGCAACTGGATTCCAGGAGTTCAGTTCAGTATTTAGCTGTAGATATCTGCTTCTGCTTCCATCAGTTACTGGATGAAGACTCTAGGATGACATATAAGGTATTTATCAATCTCATTATGGGGAAGGGCATTTAAGGTAGCCTCTCCACTATTGCTTAGATAGTTAGTTCCTGTCATCCTTGCAAATCACTGGACCTTTCCCTAGTGCCAGATTTCACTTTAAACCTATAATGGCTCCCTCTATTGTGGTATCTCTTATCTTGCTCTACTCTATTCTTCCCCTGACTCAACCTTCCTGCTCCCTCATGTCCTCTTTTCCCCTCCTCTTCTCCCCTTCTCTTTCTCCTAACTCCCTCTCCCCTCCCCCATGCTCCCAAATTTGCTCAGATCTTGCCCCTTTCCCCTTCTCTAGGGATCCATGTATGTCTCTTTTAGGGTCCTCCTTGTTTCCTAGCTTCCATTGTGGTTTGGATTGTAGGCTAGTAATCCTTGCTGTATGTCTAAAATCTATATATGAGTGAACACATACCATAGTTTTCTTTTTGTTTCTGGGTCATTTCACTCAGGATGGCTTCTTCTGGTTCCATTCATTTGCCTGTGAATTTCAGCATTCCATTGCTTTTTTTTCCCCACTGAGTAGTAAATGTACCAAATTTTCTCTATTCATTCTTCAGTTGAGGGGCATCTAGGTTGCTTCCAGATTCTGACTATTACAAATAATGCTGCTGTGAACATAGCTGAACAAATGTCCTTGTTGTATGAATTTGCTTCTTTTGGGTATATGCCTATGAGTGGAATTGCTGGATTTTGTGGTAGACTAATTCCCATTTTCCTGAGGAACCTCCATACTGATTTTCGAAGTGGTTGTATGAGATGGCACTCCCACCACCAATGGAGGAGATTTCCCCTTTCTCCACATCCTCTCCAGCATCAACTCTTATAAAGAAAACATTTAATTGATTGACAGCTTACAATTTCAGAGGTCTAGTCCATTATTGTAATGGTGAGGAGCATGGCAGCATGCAGGCAGACATGGTGCTGGAAAAGGAGCTGCTACAGGAAGTAGACTGTGACACTAGGTGGTATGTTGAGCATAATGACCTCAAAGCCTGTCCCCACAATGACACACTTTCTCCAAATTGTTCACACCTGCTTCAACAAAGTGACACCTTTTAATAGTGCCACTCCCTATGAGATTATAGGGGCCAATTACATACAAAATGCCATACATTCGGTCACTGAAATATATAGATCAGCTAGATTAGCCAAATTAGTGAGTTCCAGGTACAGTGAAAGACTGTCTAAGAAAATAAGGTGGAAGGAAAAGTAGGAGGACACTTGATATCAACCACTGGACTCCATACGCATATGCACAAGATACTTATATATCCTATGCTCTGGATACCCTTCGTGTCACAGTCTTCTTCCTGTAGCCTTCATATCAACCTGTAGAAGCTCCTTCTCCCAAACCATGTCTGACTGAATAACACCATGCTCCTGAGCATGATGATAATGGTACATGCATATACACAAACACACATACACAAACACATATTCAAATTCAGTCTTCCTTCTCTTGAGGACACTGTTTCTCCAATAAAAACAAAGCAATAAACTATTTTTTTTTGTCAGGGGAATGTTGTTACCAGAATTATTGGGAAATGTATTCAATAAAAGTTGGGAAAGGGAGGTGATAATATCTCAAGGGTAAAAGGAGGAAGTTAGGAGGACCTACATTGTAGGAGGGACCTACAATGATATAAACACCAAATAGTAGATCTTCTTATCATACATGATTCAAGTATTAGCAAGCCAAGTTAAGTGTGTAAAGCTCAGTTGATTAACATTTTAAAGGTAACTTCTTCTTAGCTAAAACAATATGCTAAACAATAAAACATTATATTATCTTAGACAAAGTATTTCAGATTACCTTTTGCAAATTAAACATTAAATTGAATAATTTCATGATGTCTTCCAGTCCTTTTTAAACCTGTATTTTATAAGTTGGAACAGAAAAATCTAAGTAATAAAATTAGGTCGTTGTGTTTGATTTACTCTTTGTTTCTACACTTTTTAGAGGGTTTTCTGTAGCAGGGACCTGGAGAAGGCAAAATGTACTTGTGCACACAGATAAGCACTGAATAACGCAGGAAAGTTAAACCAGCATGTATTCTTCAAAGGAAAGAGCTGTTTAACCCATACTTCACTTGGAATTCTGGCAATGAAACAGTTTGTAACCTATCAATCCCTTGCTGTCCCATCAGCCAGGCTACAACCATATCTCCCAGAAATTATGTTTTACTTATCCCAGACCCTTTCCCCCTAAATCCTTGAGCATGACTTTTAGGTCACAAAACTCATCCTTTATATCAGCTTAAATGACTTGTATGGTATCCTAGTCCAGGCAGTATGTTTATCTTAGTCATTCTTCCCAGGCCTTTATCTTGAGCATTTTTAATAAGCCAACGAAAACCCATCTTCTGGATGAAGTCTTATGTACTTTGTAAAGAGTTTCAATGTCTTAAGCTTTGCTATACTCACACAGATGAGTTAATTGTTATTTGAAAACTTTTCTTTTTTACAAAATTAAACTATGCTTAAATATGGCAAAAATAAATTAATTGATCTCAGACTCTAAGCAGTCTTGGCCCAGCAGCAGTTACCTATATCAGCCTTAAATAATTTTCATTCTTCCATTACCCGGATCAATTTCCCTGAAGAGTGACCCCATAGTCTTTCAGTCGGTCAATGTGCAATAAGAAATTAAATGATTTAATTCAGTGACTGAGTGTTGTATCACATATTAGGTTGGGCAGAGGCATGAAAATATCACCACTGAAATCTCAGAAACCTCTTTTTCTAACAACTGTTGATACCACAGAAATAATTTTGACTTCAACAATGAGAAGGAAAATAAAGAGAATTTCCATCCTTGCCACCAGTAATATTCTGAGAATTTCTCACAAAATGTGTCAACAGGAGAAACTTTCAAGGCAGACTGAAAGTTACACTCAACTACCCATAAAAGAATGATAGCAGCTGTAATTGAATCTAGACAAGACAAATGGGCAAAGCAAGTGAGGTTCTGATGAAAGTCAATGGAATGATTACTTAATCGTAGAATTGTTGCTTTGAAGATGCAGAAATCACTGAGGACATGCAGTGTGTGCTCTAAGCTGAAGCTAAGCAGACTTATATCATTTCTCTGCTAAGACCAAGAGAATAAAAACATGGTTTAATTCAGTAGAGCAAAATGCTAGCTTTTCTTCTTTGCTCCTTCTGTGATCAATTTTCTCTTCTTCTTGTCTTTCAGATGTTTAAGAGATTACTGACATTATTACAAACAGAAAGTACACATCTATCACGGTCAGTTATTTGGCATATTTTAAATATACTCATTTGAAAAGGTAAATTGTATTGAGTATGTTTATTATATTCTCCTTCGGAATCATTCTTTCCCAACTTAATTATTCTTCACATAAAAGGTCCTTTGGTTTTCCTTCAAATGCATTGAGCTGTTGTTCTATTGATGCATGCTCTGAGACATATGCCTTCTGCGATGCATGTCCCTCTTGGATCCGGAAGCCTTTCTGTACTTCTTACCTTTACAGCCCTGCATTTGTCAAACAGCCTGGAGTTTACAGCCATTTTCACCTTTCCATTTCTACCATGGCATCACTGTTGTTTCAAATTGCAGAAAATGTTGCAGATAACAGGACAGAAGCTAGGAGAAACTTGTTGTGCATTTTTATTAATTTAAAGATACATTTAACATGCTTGCATGCACATTCCCATTTAGTCAATTCTCCATTATGATGGGAAATGGTAGTACAAGTGAACTATTTGGATTGTAAACATTGACTAAACCTGAAGACTTAATCTTATTCAAAGCCAAGTTTGATAAAATACAATCCATCATGGCAAGTAAGGGTGGAAGTATGGGTCACAGATCAGGCTTTTAGAAAGGAGTAAATCTTAATTGATGAGTGTTTAACTAGAGTGTGTTTAGATGGATGAATGGGAATGTTTCAACTAACCACTGTGAAGTAAAGAATGGGAAACTAGAGAGGCTGTCCCTGGACTTGCCAGATCCCCAAACAGCTGGAATTACTAACTCTTATTAAACTCACCTAGAGTATTGTGTAGCAGTTCCCTTCCCAGAATACAAAGGGCTAGGGGGAGTTTTTTAACTTCTAGTGCATTTGAGGAGTTAAAAGTTTAATAAAACAAGCAGGGCATTGGTGGTGCACACCTTTAATCCCAGCACTAGGGAGGCAGAGGCAGGTGGATCTCTGTGAGTTTGATATCAGCATGGTCTACAAGAGCTAGTTCCAGGACAGCCTCCAAAAGCCACAGAGAAACCCTGTCTTGAAAAACCAAAAAAAAAAGAAAGTTTAATAAAACTAGGCATTGTCAATAATGAATTTGCTTGCTCATCCACTTCAGTTTGTAATTTTTATTGGTATCAATAAGATAATAAACATACAGAAAGCCATATGATTTGCCATGGATTTGCATATGGTAGACACTTCCAACACACAACAGGAATGAGAAATAAACTTGCATTTTAGCAATGTTGAAATGTTGACTTTTTTAATTGTAAAGTTCAAGTGCTGACAAAATACTATCTTTCAGAGGTGTTTAAAGATAGAATGTGTGTGTATATATATAGCCACTACATTCTACAGACATACTCACAGAGAGAGAAAGACAGAGAGATAAAGAGACAGAGAGACAGAGAGACAGAGAGAGGCCACAGTTGGCTCTTGTGGATATCTAGAGTGGGAACCTCAGCTATGATGGCAAAAGATACTCTTCTAAAATTTTTCTATAATTATTTTTACAGTTTGATGATTGTTGGATATCTTTACTAATCTTATTTTTTTGTTTTTTTGAGACAGGGTTTCTCTGTGGCTTTGGAGGCTGTCCTGGAACTAGCTCTTGTAGACCAGGCTGGTCTCAAACTCACAGAGATCCACCTGTCTCTGCCTCCCGAGTGCTGGGATTAAAGGCGTGCGTCACGAACGCCCGGCTTTACTAATCTTCTATTCTTTGCAATTTATGCTAACTTAAAGACTATTTGCAAATTATAAGTATAATTAGTTTTCACTTAAAATAAGATTGCTTCTGGATAGCAAAACCCAAAGTGGATGTAGTGTACCTTTCAGATTAAAAACTGAAGTGTGATTATATGAGGTTGGGCTAATTTCAAAATTTTAACTCAAATGAAACCAGTAATGTCAAACCCTTTGTGGACTGTAAGGCATGATAGTTAAAGAATAGGAAACCTTCAGTACCAGATAGGACTTTAATCCATTTCCATAATTCAGTTAGGATACACTTTATGAAAAATTGATCCATAGAACAAACTCTTACCAGATGGTGTGTGCCCAAAGCATAGCTTTTGGTGACATAAGCAAAGTAGAAGAATATATAGAGTTAAGATAGTGTCTACATAAATAGTTGAAGAAACAAACAAACAAGAAATGTCCATCAATACAGAGATGCACATGGTGTGAAAGGTCTATCAAGTTGAGAAATGCCCAAACCAACATTTATAATTAAGTGGACAACTAGGCTGTAAATCTCTGTGAAGAATATGTCTTTCCTTTCGTGTATCACATGCAAATACATGACTAACACAGTCTTTGTGCAACAGACATATAGCACAGGAGAAGCAGAATCCAGTTCAAGTCTTTCAGATGACTATTTCTTATATCATTCTCAGCATGTCACTGGCTTAAGTCCCTTTGTAGGTTGATGTTCCTTCATTCTGTACAATCTTGAAAGTGGGCCATATGGAGATAAGTGTGAGTCTTCATGGTGGGTGCTCTTGTCACATAGAGACTGCCAGATGATCTAAGAAAACAGAGTCCATACTATGCTCTATCACTATTGAGACTATCCTGACATCAAGTTCTAATGTTACTTAACTGGCCTGTGTTATTTTTAGCAAGAATGAAACTGAGCTCAGTGTTTAACAACAAAATTTACTTTCCCTCAAGGAGCCTCATGATCCTTTGTTAAGTAGAGAAACTTGATACCAATGCATTGGAAAGGAATTAAAGGAAACAAGCTACTCAGTAGACAATTAAATGGCTATAAGACAAGCTCATGCTAATTCAATGAAACTAATGTGCAAATGGTCATAGCTATCACAGGCTCCTTTGTTGTTTACTCACATGAAGGTTCATATGGAAGCCTCCATTGAAGTAATGGGTGGAAGGTATAAGAGAGATGGTTAGGCATTAGAAGGCATAAAAGATCTATATAAGGAGATTTGATGTCTAGTGAGAAAATGGAAAGCTCACACTTGCTGAAGCTAAGGTGACGTGTGTGTGTGTGTGTGTGTGTGTGTGTGTGTGTGTGTGTGTGAATTTGAGTATGTGTGCATATCTTTGTGTGTCTTTGTGTGTCTGGGTGTATTTGCATGCTTTCATATATACATGGCCTCAAACTTTTAGATCAGGATTTATTTAATGCCAGAAAGGTGGGACTGCAGTTCTGCCTACATCTTGATCAGGGCACAAGACACAGTCACTCAATTATCAGAGTTCAGCAATTCATAAATTACATGCTTCAATCTGGGGATTTGGCGTGAAGGATTGGGGAGGGCAGGTAAAGTTGTTTTTTTTTTTTTTTTAGGGGAAGAATGGGGAAGTTAGTTTTTTTGGTTATTGATGGGGAATGTACTGTGTATGTTTATCTTACTAATTGTTAAATAAAATACTGTTTGGCCAATGAGACAGCAAGTTAGACGGAACTAGGAGTCAAAGAGGATTCTGGGAAATGCAGTAGAGAAGTGGTGATCCAGGCAGGAAGTGACATAGCAAGGAGACTCATATTTAAGCAAAGAAGAAACAGGAAGGGTCCTCTTTTCCCCTCTGCTCCTGCTCCAGTGGTACAATGTGATCCACCGGCAAAGGAGGGATGCCAATAAGGTGTCCGATAAGATAAGTCTTATAAAATATATAGGTTTATGATAGTTAAGATTGAGCTAACAGATGAGAATCCTAGTCATTGGCCAAGCAGCATTGTACCTAATACAAGTTTCTGTGTATTCATTTGGGCCTAATTCAGGCAGGCGGCTGGCATAAAGCTCACACGTGGTGGTGGGGCTCAGGCAGCTTTTGGCGGAAAGATTTATCATAACAGGTTTTTTTTAATATATACAGGTTTTTTGTGAATCTTTGGCTGTCTTAGAACAGGCTGGCCTTGAATATGGAGATCTGCTACCTCTTCCTCCTGGGTGCTGGGATTAAAGGTGTGCACCACTACTAACTACTTTTGAAACTCTTGGTCCTGTTTTGTCATCCTTACTAGCATAAGACTGCCAGTAATGCTGTTTTTCAAATTATTTCAGTTGTGTTTCCTTGTTAAAGCCTTTTTGATTGGCTCACAATTTTCCTTCCTGTGGTCCAGTCTGTCTTCTAGGTTTCATAGACTCATTCTTTCATTATTTTATCAATACACTTAATATATCATATGGAGAGAGATTATGATTACAATTTTCCTTGACTTTCTTTCCTCTAAATGCTCCCACATACCATTTTTCTTTAAAATTCATGGTCTCTCTCTCTCTCTCTCTCTATATATATATATATTATATATATATATAATTTTTTTTTCTTATACTTAAATATGCATGTTCCTTTGGAACTTCCATCTTGCCTCTGCATTATCATGAAAGCCCATTCCAGTCTCTTTCTCTAAACCCCACCCACTCAGAGAGTGTTCCCCTAAGTGATCAGTTTTTGACCGTACTTGGCACAAACCCAGCTTGTTGCAGACACAGCATCATGCATGGTCTACAACCCACCAAGTCTCCCTGCTTTCATTTGTGGGTATGGCCTCTCCAGCTTCTCCAGGAACTGCAGAAGCTGCCTGGCAATTGTTTTGCTCAAATCAACCTGTTGTTAAACTTTTTCAATTTGACTTGATCTGGCTTAATGAGTTGGTGGAGAAACACATGGTGGAGGGTGTAGAAATTCTGTTAATATACACACACATAAACATATATATTAATATATTCCTGTATTTGGGTCCTCTAGAGGAAAAGAACTCATAGAATGAATATCCCAAATTCCATATGTATATGGAATTTAATGGAATTTATTAGAATAGCTTACAGACTTTGGTTCAGATAGTCCAACAATGACTGCCTACCAACAGAAGTTCCAAGAATCAAGTAGTGAGATTAGATGTTTCATCTGGTCTTTCATATATGCCAGAATTCCAAAGAACTAAGCTCTAATGCCAGTGAAGGAATGAACTTAACCAGTGAGAGTGAGAGTAAGTGGCAAAGAGTACAAGCTACCTCCCTTCATGTCCTTCATATAGGCTTCCAACAGAAGGTGTTGTCATGATTAAAGCATGACTGCTTAAACACGGGCTGAACAAGGACAGAACCATCAGATATGCTCACATAGAAGGGAGAAAAGCACATGAATATTCAACTACAGATAGAGACCTACAGACAATTGTGCATTTTGATATTCTTAACCAGACTGAACCTGACAGGTTTGTTCTCTTTTGCTTTTTTCATGTCAGTAAACTATTGTGCACTTGTATATTTTCAGAGACTCTGTTGTAGAAATTTCAAATGTCTCATGAAGAAACAAACTCACAATCACTATTTTGTAGTCTGTGTTATTATAAATGTAGTATAAAAGGAAAAGTCCTTGGGCAAGGTTACATTATAGAATATTGCATATTAATTAATGTTATGGGATTAGGATGCAGTCACTTGACTGAAAATAAAGTTGTCAATTTCCCTGCAAGAGACTGTCTACATTCTCCTCAGTATCTGCTTCAATCTTGAGTTCACTTTGTTTTGACATCAGTTTGATAAGAAAAATAATGAGTGTTTCACTCCTACAATTAAAAAGAGGTAAATCTGAGTAAGTTCTCATCAACACCATACAAATACGCACATCACTTGATTCTGACCAGGATTTGATGCTACCTTTTAGTAATGAATAAACTGCCAAGGGTGATGGTGGCCAAAAGTCTCTGAAAAGACTTTGGATATTAGGAAGAGTGATGCTGCAGTCTGCTTACTGCTGCTGCTGTATTGCTTTGGGATGTATTTCTTCCTCCAAATCATGGTGACATGCTTCAATCCTATCCTTTCCACAGATAAAACTGTATGTGAGCTGAGGAAAGTGCAGTAATAATTTGAGACTGCTGTCCACTCTAGATCTAATTTCCTGCAAACTGGGATGCTTCTAATCTGGGTTTCTGCTGGCCCAGACTTTTTGCTTCATATATATATATGAATATATATAAATATATATATATATATAATATATATATATATATTCTCCTGTGAGCCCTTCCCTTTGCTTCTTTCCCCTGAGATCACACACAATGAACTGGCCCATGAGCAAGGGCAGTGTATTCAGAAAGCTGTTCCTCTTCGGTACTTGCTAATGCTGGAAGATGAAATCCACTCCACTTCAATTTGTCCTGCATAGTTCCCTGAAGGAGCTTCCTTTTAAGATTCATCCTCTCACTTAAGAAAGCAGCCTCAGTTTCATGGTCCCGCCCACCTTTTGTGTTTCCCTGAAAAGCACAAAGGAGAAAAAGGAGGCGATCTCTTGAGAAAACTCTGAATTTGTAATCTATTTCCTGTTGAAAATGACTTCAAAAGTAAATTTGAGTCAATTTCAGGAGGCAAAGAAAAATCTTTCTGTTCCTTCTCAGTCAATATTACTTGTGACTTACCACCTCTCATTTCAAGCCTTTTCTTTCCTCTTACTCTCTGCCTCTGGAGGATCAGAGTCCAATCAATCAAAACCTATTAGGGAGAAACGTGACAATTACAAGTGCTATTAATGAATATGTAAGTCAGAAGAGCATTTAATGGGTGGAAATTAGACCAGATAAAGCACAGTTTGGAAGAAAAAGGCAGTGTAATATTTTTTGGGGGGGAGATTTAAAAATAAAGTCTTAAAGATTTGTATCATAAGTCAATGTTGAAGCATTTTAAAACACTTAAAATATTAACTTTTAAAGTTTCTTCTATTTGCAACTAGTGTGTGTGTGTGTGTGTGTGTGTGTGTGTGCGCGCGTGTGATGCCTGTTTATGAGTGCAGGCCTCCATACTGCAGCATACATGGACATAGGAAGAAAACTTTGGGGAGTCAGTCTCTTCCTTCCACTGTGGGTTTCACAAATTAATACAGGAGGCTTGCATCACAAGCATTTTTACCCGCTGAGCCATGTCACAGCCTCCTAAAGCATTCAACAGTTGTATTGTGCATCTACTCTGAATATTACAATGTGAATATAACCAGAAGGAAATAAAAGAATTCATAATGGTAAAGTCTCACAACTAACTCACCTACAATTTTTAATTGGAAATTAACAAAAGGAAAATATTTTTGGTGCAGATAAAAGGAACTTTTAAAAAGCTTCTAGAAACAAACATGATTAATATTTTATTTTTAAAATCAAATAATTTCATTTCTATGAACTTCTTATTTACAGGGGATTCTCAAAAGCATTATTTATTGTAGTTTCACACACACACACACACACACACACACACACACACACACACACACACGGTAAAAAATACACTTTGATCTGAAAGTTGTGACACAGGATGCCCAGACCAAAAGAAATGTGAGGGAAAAATCAGCATTTCTGCTGTATTACTTTACTTGCCAATCATGTGCAGAATTGGTAAAACAAAAACAGTTAAGCCACTCTGAAGGGGCACTGGGTATAAATGTATGAATGAGACATAGACACTACTTTCATTGACAGCGTTTTACAGACACATAGGGAGTCTGTCAAGTGTGCTATGTGACATGATCCAGGTAGCAATGATGTTTGAACAGTAATTGTTGAGATTCTTCAAAGGTATTGGATGGTCAACAATGGAAGCTCAGCCACAGTAGACATCTGTATAATACAAACACAAATGTAGTTTAGGGAATCACAGCTATGAGAACTGCAGAAGAAAGGGGTATTTTGCCACAAAATATCCACTGTGGAAGAGGAAAACAAACACCGCAGAAGAGGGCAAAATTACAGCACTGCAGACTTAATTGTTTGGGTAACTAATCTTTAGAAGGAAGTCAGTTCAGGAAGCTAGCTAGAGTTCCCAATAGAAAGACATTTCAGTGGAGCTGAGTGAGGCTTGGGGAAGGCTTCTACATAAAAGGAAAAATAACTTCATCACATCAAGCACTGACAGTCATCTGTCAGAAACTGACTGGGGAAGTTAAGACAGTCAACTGGGATTCCAGATTAAATTGATCCTCATCACCTTCGCCATGGATGAGCTTCTGGCTTTTTTTTCCTGCTACAGATATTTTTATATTGTAGCATAAACAATACTGACCTCTGTTGGAATTATTAACCTTCTAGCTCTTCTCAAGGACATGGTGTTTTTAACACACTTACATACTTCTAGTTTTCCCTCTTTCCATTGCAAAGCCAGAGGGTCAGCCTGACTCATGACAGAGGGTTTTGGGGGACACTTGACATAAACACATTTGGGTCTAAAGTTGGAGGTCTGACTCATTTCCAAAGCCAACTTCTCAGTAAACTTAAACAGCACATTTTACTTTATCAGTAAAATGTACCTGTTACCTAGATGGTAGAACAAGAAGTTGAGAGGGACCAAAAATGGGCCAGGATATTCAGCCTCAAAGCAGAACCCCAAATGTCCTACATTTGCAATATCGGCCATATACCCCAAAGATTTCAGAACTATTAAAGCCACAGGATGCAGGTGTTAAAATAAGTAAATATGAGAGGATATTTTCTATTCAAACCATAACAGCTATTGATAGTAGTTTTTATAATAAATAATAATACATAATTATATTCATCATCTACTATTCACCTGGAACTATCTTTCTTTCTTTCCATAGATAGTTAGATATATAGATAACATGGATATAGTTGATATAACTATTAAAGGTACACTTACAATAAATGAATTATTACTAAATTGACTTTATAGAATGAAAGACTCCTGATACAGAGATTGTAACCAGGAATTAGTTGTCCTGGAAACGCATATCTGTACCAGGTGTTTATAGAAGCCTAAGCTTTTCTGTTTTCTTGCAGTGACACTGACTACAGAGAGAGCTCCTTGTGTTCAATAGAAGCTGGATGAGATGAAGTTTTTCCTAATAATGCACAGTTAATATTGGCCTATTAGATGTTTCACACTTTAATGTAAATGCATTATCAGTATATGGGTGAGACTTTTGTCTTACAGTACCATTCTGAAAACTACTACTATTATTTCAACACTATTTTTTTCTCTTCTCCTCTTGTTCTTTATACTTTGGCCAGCTTTATTTTTTAAACTACCCTATCCATTGTACTATTCATAAAAATTCAATGGCACAGAGAATACTGTTTTTTAAAGAATTTAAATGGTCTCTGTGGAGCTAATCTGGGCTTAAGCTCCAGATCTCGAATCTCAGCCTCTCAAGTGCTGGAATTGAAGGTAAGTACTATCATGCCCAGGCAAAACCAGATCATGTTACCATCTCTAACTCCAAGCCAAAGCCCCTCCTTTCCTTCCCACCAATATCTCTCTTTCTCCTTGAGTTTCTTTGTTGACTGTCACTTTGTCAATGTCCCTCCCAGAATTGTTTTCTCACTGTTAAATCCCTTGACAAGAAATGTGAAATTGGGCCTTAGGCCTGACCCCTACTGAGGTGGGTGTACCCTCTGCTCCCGCCCTACTCCTACCCAATGTCCCATTCACCCAGGATCTCTCTGGGCCTGTGCCTGCTCAAAGTGGACCTGCCCAGACAGGGAGGAGCTCCCTGAGTCTGGAAACACATCACTCTTCCTTCCCCCTTCTGCCACCAGCCCGACCCCTACCGAGTGAGCAGACTACCAGGAGAGGCAAGACTATCCAGAGCTGCAGACATTAAAGTCTTTGCCCACACACACCACCAGGTGACAAGTGGCGATACAGAGACCCCACCTGCACCCACTAGAAGAAGAGATGGGAAGAAGATGGAATAAGAACACATTCAACAACAGAAAGGCCAATATAACACTACCAGAATCTAGGGACTCCACACCAGCAAGATCTGAAAAGCCCAACACAGAACAGGAAGAAGAGATCGACTTCAAAAATTATCCTAGGAAGATGATAGAGACCTTTAAAGAGGAAACAAGAAAATGCCTTAAATAAATAGAAGAAAAAACAAGCAAAAATTACATGAAATGGAAGAAAAGACAAACCAAAAAACTCAAGAAATAAGAAAATCTCTTAAAGAATCTGAAAAAGCCAAGAAAAAACACCAACCAAGTGAAGGAAGTACTTTAGAATACAAAATTTAGAGAACAGAAACTGGATTTAACAAAGTAATCTGTCTCCAGTCAACCAGATAGCAAATAAAAACCCAATATTCAAAATGATTTAAATTTGTCATAATTTTGTTGTTTTCTTTATGAAGAAAAGAATACTGTGGCTTTTAAAAGGCTAATACTTTGTACAATTGTCTTGAAAACAGCAGTCCACTTAAAAATAGATTTTTTAACTTGTAAATGAAAGATTCAATCTAATTTGGAAGACGTAGGGATTCTGGGACAGAGAAAAGAAAGCTGATGTCAAAAGCTGTGACTATAAATCCTATAGCAAACAACACATAGTCCTCTGTCCTTCACATCACAGAACTAGTGAAAAGTTTGATTGAGTTCATCAGTATCTAGGAATGCTTCCATCTTCTTATGTTTTATATCTACCTAGGGACCCCTTTTAATTCAGATCAGCACTACCTGCTTAACAAGAGACTCCTATACGCACTGAAATTTCCTGTCTTTAAGGCCTATCACCTCTTCCTAATTCCTAAGCAGACTGATCATAAGCCTGTGGTATTTGAGGGACCCTTGGGAGCCACTTGTCCTTTGACCTAACTTTTCCTCTTGCTCTGCTTGATCATTAGATATAGTCAACCTAAAGAACCACTCTTGGCTTCCTTTTCTGGCCTGGAGGAGTCATAAAAGGAATTTTAGGAGAAAAATATTTCCCTGTATTTCCCCTTTCTTTCAACCTCTGGAAAAGATGTCTCAGTCACAGACTGAGGTATATGTGTATCAATGGGGAGAGTAAATGGACTTCTCTAACATTCAATAAGGACATCAGGAAAGGATGACACAATATTCTCCAAGGCACACCTTTTAATGTACAGTGGGCTTCATTTTGGGGGGTTGAGAAGTTGGGATGATTATGAGACCAATCAGAAACACATTTGCACATTTGCAAGTATGGTGGCAATTCAAGCACATATTTCTTCATTTTGTCAGGTTCATGTCAAAGAAAATTCTACTGTGGCTCTAGGTTTTTACTAGGAGATGCTTACCCACTTTGTTTGTTTCTTGAATTTGAATAAATTTTAGACTCAAAAGTGACCTTATAATGATGGTGATTGAATCTCATTACATGGCCATGTGACTATGTCCTTATTATAACAACAGTACATAAATATACATCTGTAGATATAAATACGTTGTGTTAATACATTTAGCAGAAGCTTTTAAAATCAATGCTCACAGAATTCAACATGAAAAAAAAATCATCAAGATTTCTATGGATGGACTCACAACTGGTGGCAAAGTTAGATCCCTTTTTCTTCTTTGTCATCCAGAAGGGACACTAGAAAGCCCACTTGTAAACTCTGCTGAATGCTGTGGAATTTATCCAGTGTCTCTGTGGAAACATAAAGGGGCAATATGAACCCCAAAGTGGTGCAACTAGCTGGTGACAGAACTCTGTCTAAACACGTATGACTTTTGTGCTCGTTCTTTTCTGAGGCTATGCCCAAACTTTTTATTTTATCATAAAACAAAGTAAAATAAAATTCTTAAAATGAAAATTACTGAAAAGTAATCCAAATGGTTACTATACAATGGAGTTGTCTGTAATGATCTTGTGAAAGAATAAGCCCAAGAACTTATAGAACAATGATTTATGATATTCCTTAACGGAAAGGACATGCGCATGATGGGCATTTATCTTACCTGAGTAAATTCGTTTTTTAGTATTTTTTATAACTCTTCTAGGTGGCACACTTTATACCTGTTCTGAGTCCCCTGAAACATTTTTGAGAATTCTGTGGCAAATTCTTAGCTTTCTTTTGCTTTACAGCTTTCTCAAGCAG
Source organism: Cricetulus griseus (assembly GCF_003668045.3). NCBI lineage: Eukaryota > Metazoa > Chordata > Mammalia > Rodentia > Cricetidae > Cricetulus > Cricetulus griseus. The sequence continues at coordinate 81,029,722 of NC_048599.1, read as the reverse complement.
TGTCTGCCAACTTCCCTTGTACTCATGGAACCACCAGGTTTATGAATGTGCAGGGAAATATGGGAATTCCCCCAAGAGGAAAGAAAATCAGACCTGGAAGATACAAGCAAGGCAGAGCTGCACCATGAACTTGAACAGGCCCTCTTCATGGGCATCATAACCTGGAAAGAAGACACCCTTTCCCACTGTGGTAGGCAAGCAGGTCAATGTTACAAAGTAAAATGTTCAAACTATCTAGGAAAACATTGTTTTACCTTTCTGTTCTGCTTCCTATTAGGACCCATAAAGTCTTCTTTACAATTACTCATATGTCACTATTTCCCTACTTTTGCAAGCAAAAGTCTAATCTTTAAACTGTCTCCTCAGTCTCTGCCTCCTTAATATTTATTCTCTTTCCATTCTTTCTATATTTAGTCATTTGTTCTTGTCTGATGCTTCATCTTCTTTGATCTTTGCTTAATGTTTATTCAGGTTTTAAAACTGTTAAATTTTTTTGATATTAGAATTTTATCATTTTCTTTTTCTCTCTCCCCTCTAAGTTCTCCCATATACACTTCTCTCATTCATTGAATTCACAGTCTCTTTTTTTAAATTGTTGTTATGCACACACAGAGAGACAGACAGACAGATAGACAAGTACAACCTGACCAGTCCATCTAATATTACTTGTATATAGGTTTGCAGGGCTGCCTCTTGCTCTTAGCTTTCCTTTGTTGCCTATAGTTCTTTTTCTAATGTTTATCCCTCATGAATTCCTTCTGCAACACCTTCTGTTACTATGTTTATCATTGTCATCCCTTTTAAGCTCATGTTTAGGCAGCTCTGTTGGTGGAACTATATGGGGGTAGCTTCTCACATTTCTGGGAAACACAATATCACAGCAAACTTCCTGTTAATATGGCTCTTAGAATTCTTCTATTCCTTTCCCCCATCGGTCCCTGAGCTTCAGGTACAGAAGTTGTATTCTGGAAATATCCACTGGGACTCAGGTCCACAAGTCTGCATTTTGATTGGTTGTGTTTTTCTGTGATGGGCTCCATATGTTGCTAAGAGAATTTTCCTTGACAAGGGTTGTGAACTACACTTTTCTTTGAATATATGCACATATTTTTTACAATACAGTTAGGGATTATGCTGATTTAGTAAAGTGGCAGTTGGAGATTCTCTTCCAAAATCCATGACTTATCCATGGGGAGTTGATTAGATTTCCACTACCAGGAATGACTTTGCTCTTGTTGATCAGATCATAAATTGCATTAGCGAGCTCACACCAACATATGGGTGTCATTGCTGCACCCTTAGGGTTATCATAACATGCTGGTCAATGATGTTGTTCAGAGGTGCCATACCTGGGTGGGGCTCTTTGTTATATCCCTCTCCTGGAAGCTTGCATGGCAACTTCTGATACCATGAACACAATTTTTTTCTTTTTCTTTTTTTTTTTACTTTATCCTTTCTTTCACTCCTTCCTTTCATTCTTACTGCTTTATTTTCTCTGTTTCTCTTTTTGACTGTCAAATTTTTCTCCTTTAAAACTTGCTTCTCCTCTTTCTTCTACTTTGAATTTCTGGCTTCTTCCTTCCTACTCACCTCCATCCTTGCTTCTCTCTGTTCCTTCCTTTCCTGATTTTGGTCTTTATCCTTCCTTCTTTGTTCTTGCTTCCTTTTTCTTCATATTTTCTTCTCCACCCTAAAATAATATCTCTTTCCTTCATTTTTGTTGCTTTCCCAAAAGCAGAACTACAGGAATGTCAGAAGTAGCCCATTCAGAAGTGATATGCTGAAACAAGACAACAATTGGCAGTTGAAAAAAGTCACATTTATGAATGTTTGATGACTGAGGGACAAAAATCACTTGGCTGAATTCTTTATTCTTGGGTCAAGGTCATCATTCCTGAGGCACCAATTTTCTCCTCCTTTGGAAGTGCTGAAGGTAGGGACAAACACTCTCCTGTCCAGAGAATAGACTCAGACAGAGGTGGAGATACCATTAATGTGGTACAATGCTACTGGTACTGACCTTCGTTTGCCAATTTTACAGGAAAGGACCCTATCAACTGAATTCTGGAAGCTGAAAGTAAAGTACCCAAAACAAAACGAAAGTGAACAAACTTCTAATCTCAGAAAACAATAGAAATAACTTGGATAACAAAATAGTAAAGGGTAATTGAAAGGAGAGTTTGGCTGAAAAAAAATTGCTTTAAACATAAACTATCCTGAGACCTTGCAACACGATCCACATATTGGCTGCAGAAATGCTCATTCACTAGGCCATCTATTGCTTTTGCAGAACACATGGCTTCAGTTCCCAGAACATACAGCAGGCAGCTCACAAATATTTAACTTCAATTCCAAGGGATCTGACAGCATATTTTGGCGTCCTCAGGTACTTGCACTCAAATGACACACATAAAGACAAGCACACACATATATTTATGTATACATGTACACACACACACACACACACACACATCTACATATGTTTGCACACATATATACATATAAATAGAGATGAATAAAGTGTTCAAACGTTATCCATTTCATCTCAGGTCTTAAGAACAAACTCCTGCAGGTTCATTCTTCACTCTGATTCTTCTTTTTTTTATATATTCTTAACTTCCTAATTTTTTATTTATATTAGAAGCACTCTTATTTATATATCATTCCCCCATTCCCTCGCTCTCCCATGAAGCCATGCTCCCCACCGACCCCACAACCCACCCCTACCCACTCCCCAGTGAGGCCCTCCACTGACTATCATCAAATTCTATCACATTATGTGGGGGAGGACCCAGCACCTCCTTCCCATATCTGAGCAGCTATAGTATCCCTCCATAGGGAATGGGTTCCCAAAGTTGATTTGTGCTCTAGGGATAAACACTGGCTACACTGTTAGAGGTCCCTGTAACAATAACTCTTTCTGCCAGCTGCCTAAGTTCCGCCACCACGTTAGGGCCCCCAATAACACACAGAGATTAATATTAGTTACAGTGCTGCCAGCCATTGATTAAGATTTCTTATTTGCTATCTCTGTCTTAAGTATCAACCATAACCATTAATCTATGTATTTTATAAAGACTTATTGAGGACATCAGCAGTATGCGTCCTCTCTTCCTTGGCTCACATGGCGACTCCCCTTTACTACATTTCCCAGAGTCCTTCTCGACACCTAGTCCAACATATCTTGCTTCCCTATTGGCCAACAGTGCTTTATTTATCAATCAATAAGACAAACATATACACAGAAGAACCTCACCCATCAGGTCCCACAGGCTACCTTGGCCTCCTAGCTGGCACACACATTCAGAAGGCTTAGTTTGGTCCAATGCTGGTTCCCCAACTTTATGACTAGCATCTCCGTGCTCTCACTAGGTCAGGTCAAATGTTTCTGCAGGTTTCTCCAGCAGTCTTGGCTCCTTTGCTCATCCCTCCTCCCTTTCTGCAACTTGATTCCAGAAGTAAGGCTCAGTGTTTAGAGGTGGATACCTGTTTCTGCTTTGATCAGCTACTGGATGAAGGCTCTAGGAATGGTAACCAAGGTAGTCATCAATCTCATTATAGGGGAAAGTCATCAAAGGCAGCCTCTCCACCACTGCCTGGATTCTTAGTTGGGGTCATTCCTGTGGATCCCCTAACATTTCCTCTGTGCCAGACCTCTCTCCAAGACTGTACTGTCTCCCTCTATCAAGGTATCTCCCTTCTTGCCCTCCTCTATTTCTCTCCTGTCTTACTCCTCCTATTCTCCTCCCCCTTTCCTTATCCTTCCACCCCTTCCCACCTCCCTCCTTTCTCTCCCCATGCTACCAATTTGCTCAGGGGTTTTTGACCCCCTCCCCTTCTTCACCTGCGTTCTTCTCCTGGGGTCTTCCTTGTTTTCTATCTCCTATGGTGGTGTGGATTGTAGGCTGGTAATCCTTTGCTCTGTGTCTAAAATTCATATATGAATTTTAGTCATATATTCATACCATGTTTGTCTTTTTGTGACTGGGTTACCTTGCTCAGGATGGTTTCTTCTAGTTCCATCCATTTGCCTGGGAATTTCAAGTTCCCATTGTTTTTTGCAACCCCCCCCCACCCTGAGCTGAGTAGTATACTTCATTGTGTAAATGTACCATATTGCCTGTATCCATTTATCAGTTGAGGGGCATCTAGGTTGCTTCAAGGTTCTAGCTGTTATAAACAATGCTGCTATGAACATAGTTGAACATATGTCCTTGTTGTATAAATGTGCATTCTTTGGGTATATGCCCAATAGAGGAATTGCTGGATCTTGAGGTAGACTGGTAGACTAATGCAATCAAATTGAAAACCCTGATATTAACTTCCACACTTATGAACACCTGATTTTGACAAAGAATAGAAAGTTATACAATGGAAGAAAGAAAGCATCTTCAACAAAGTTTGCTGGCATAACTGGATGTGGGCATGTAGAAGATTGCAGATAGATTCATATCTATCACCATGCACAAAACTTAAGTCTAAATGGATGAAAGACCTCAACATAAATCCAGCCACACTGAACCTCTTAGAAGAGAAAGTGGGAAGTACCCTTGAACAAATTGGTACAGTAGACTGCTTCCTATACATAACACCAGTAACACAGACATTGAGTTTGACAATTAATAAATGGGACTTTCTGAAACTTGGAAGCTTCTTTAAGGCAAAGGACATAGCAAGACAAAACCAAAATGGCAGCCCAGAGAATGGGAAAAGATCTTCACCAACCCCACATCTGACAGAATGGCTAAAATCAAAACCACCAATAACATTCTATGCTGGAGAGGATGTGGAGAAAGAGGAATACTCCTCATTGCTTGTGGGAGTGCAAACTTGTATGACCACTTTGGAAATCAGTATGGTAGTTTCTCAGGAAAATGGGAATCATTCTGATGTTCCTTAAATCTTACCATTCCCATGAGAGTGAAAAAGGCAGAAAAGCTTTCTTGGTTATTTAATGGAACATACTTGGAATTTTCTTTTTCATAGTTTATTTTTAAATTTGTGCAAAGTTAATGAACTATATGCATAATTATACCTAAATAATTTGTACTAATTTCTAATAACTTCAAAATTGACTTATGTTTACTTTTGGTAAGTCAATAAAGGCAAAATCACAAGCAACTGTGGCTACTGTATAATGCTTAACCTATAAATCTTCAAAGAATCAGGGAAGTGAGACCAATTACAAACATTTTCCTCTCTGGCTGGATGACTTTGCAGTAAACTTTCATTGACCTGATCACCTCACCAATACTACCTAACTCATAGAGGATGTAGGAAGATATAGGAATAGGAAGCGTTTGGCCTAGGTTCATCAGTTAACATTCCATGTATATGAAACTGACCATTAATTTTATTATGATATCACTATTTCTGTTACCATATTACCATTGTCACTGAAAGTTTTATTATTGTCATTAATTTGAACCATACATCTGGGAGAAGTATTAAGGGGTGTACAAGAAGGAAATGCACTTCAACTTGTTCTTATACAATTGATATCATCACATTGCTTCCAACCCAGTGTCTAATGGGCTCGGGCACACATTGCCTTAGGGCCCCACTGTGCGGAAACCCAACAAAGCTGGTGCTGAGCAGACAGCAGAATGAATTGCCTGTGGCACAGCATGTACTAACAGAGAATACTGGTAGGCTGAGAGGAAGCAAGAAGCAGAGGGAGAGTGTATTAATAATGATCCTCCTGCAAGAAGGGGAGAGATCAGGGAAAGATTAGTTGAACTGCTGATCTTGCACAGGGAGGCCAGCTGTGAGAGGTTAATGGAACATTAGGAGAAGAGAGAAATCCAAAGACAGCCAGCTGCTACCTGGGATGGTGGCTTTGAGTCATCAGATTCCAAACCACCATGCTCAACAGACATCCACAGCTGGAGGCAGAGTTATGACCCCCATCCCTGCAGGGTTTGTTGAGAGGGCAGTTAACACCAGTATGGCTTTGCTAGCCTCCAAAAGACAATTCGTTAACTTACCAGTACCATGGAACTTTTTCTTCTTCCCTTGGCTGAGTGACAACCATGCCATCAGAGGGAAAATGATTCAGATAGCTCACACTAAAACAGGTTATCAGGTTTTCTGTGACTCTAGGAAGAACTCCAGCACCATGACCTAAGCTCTCCAACACTGTAAGGAAAAAAAAAAGGAAGAACCATATCTGACATCTGAAATTGCTGTATTGGAGGCTTTTCAATGATTCAGAGAATTATTTCTAAAACTTTGGCATTTTCTTTGTAGTCGACTGGTTAGATGTCTGTTTCTATCTCAGGCATGACAAACTCCATTAGTCAGATTGAGTTGGCCTTTGCTACTGTCATCTAGCTGCCAGCATCCACTTCTCCCTTCCCACATGATACTGAACATCATTTGAAAAAAAGAATAATTTTTATTGAGCATCATTTATGAGGAACATATTTACTTCTCTGTCCATCATCTACATAGTGACCAATATGTGATGAAAGATCTGTTATGTCTAATTATTGTCATTTGGAAACTAAGTTGAAGAGAAAGGGCAAAGATATTCTAAATGTTTATGATTTTGTTTTAGTTCAGTGTGTACAAGATGGAATTTATTAATGGCCCATTTTTTTGCTTTGTGTGTCATAGTCTCTTTAGTTGCTTCTCTTCCTGTGGATTCTAAAGCCTAGTCATCTGGTCTCCTAGGAAACTGTGTTATCAATATCCTTTCAAAGTTGTGCTGGCCTGCAACCAACAAGATTTAAAACAATAACAAGACATTGGATATGATTCCATTTTCCTTCCTAGCATCTAACAAACTGAGCCAAAAACAAGTATGGAAGCAATTTATTTCAGGAGCAACACTGAACTCATTACTACAAAAAGCCCCTCCAAGATTTTTGTTGTTGTTGTTTTATTTTACTTCCCAATTGCAGGTTCCTCACCCTCCTTTCCTACCAGTACCTCCCTGACCTCCTCTTTGTTCCCACCCAAGCTCAATATGCTCTTCCTCTGTTTTTGTTTATTAAGGGGCAGGCCCCCATGAGTATCCATAAAACATGGCTAAACAAATTCCACTAAGCACCTCACTTTGTACTAAGGCTGGGCAAGGCTAACCCAGTATAAGGAGTAGGGTCCCAAGAGCCAGTAAAAGAGTGAGAGACAGCCCTGTTCCCAGTGTTAGGAATTCCACAAAAGGACCAAACTACACAAAACAGAGAGCCCAGGTCAGTCCCATGCAGGCTCTCTGGTTATTGGTTCAGTCTCTGTGAGCCCCTATGAGCACAGGTTAGTTGATTCTGTGATGCCCTTGTTCTCTCTGGCTCCTACATCCTTTCTTCCCCTCTTCTGCAGGATTTCTCTAGCTCTACCAAATGTTTGGCTGTGGGTCTGTTTCCATCAGTTGCTTCGTGAAACCTCTCTGATAACAATTGTGCTAGGAACCAATCCCAGCACATTTCATAGGAAGGACAGACTATAGGTCAGAAATTATGTGGCTGGATTGATTTCCCACTTGAAGTTGCCTTGTTATAGGAGCTGGCTAGTTCAGGCTACATATCCACTATGGCTAGGAGTCTTAGCTAAGTTCATCTTTGTAGATTCCTGGAAGATGCTCTTGCACCAGGTTTTACCTGACCCTGAAATGCCCCCATTTGTAGTAGTCTCTTTTTGTCCTCTCCCTCCCCATAACCTGATCACTCATGTTTATTTCCCTACCTACCTTCAGTACACTCAAAATCTCATCTATTTTCTCTTCCAAGGGAGATCCAGCTGTCCCCCCATGAATCCTCCTTGTTAACTAGTCTATCTGGGTTAGTGGATTGTAGCATAGTTATCCTTTATTGTACAGCTAATATCCACTTATGAATGAGTACATGCCATACTTGTCTTTTTCAGTGTGGGATGCCTCACTCAGATTTTTTTCTAGTTCCATCCATTTGTATTCAAATTTCCTGATATCTTTGTTTTTAACAGCTGAGTAATACTCCACTGTGTAAATGTACCATGTTTTGTAGCCCTCTTATAAACGAATAATAAATAGGCTGAGAAAGAACCCAGGGAATCAAGACCATTTACAATAGTGCCAAAGAATATAAAGTATCTTGGTGTAATTCTAACCTAGCAAGTGTATGGCAAAACATTTTTTTTTTCTTTAAAGAAAGAATTTGGAGAAGATATCTGAAGAAGGAAAAATCTCCTATGCTCATAGATCAATGGGCTTAACATACTAAAAATGGCCACTTACCAAAAGCAAACTACATATTCAATGTAATTCACATTAAAATCTAACACAAATTTTTACTGACCTTGAAAGAACAGCACTTCATATGGAAAAACAAAACAAAACCAGGATAGCTAAACAATCCTGCAAAATAAAAGTTCTTCTGGAGGTATCACCATCCCTGATTTCAAGCTCTACTACATATCTATAGCAATAAAAACTGTATAGTTTTGGCATAAAACCAGACAAGTGGATCAATGAAAATGAATTGAAGATCTAGATATAAATCCACACCTGATATTTGACAAAGAAGCCAAAATTATATAATGGAAAAAAGGAAGCATCTTCAACAAATGATGCTGGTTTAACTCAATGTTAATGTGCAGAAAAATGCAAATGCCTCCACGATTTTGAAAGGAGCTTATGTTTGATTGTCAACAATCTATGGCAGAAGCAGAGTGTTGGTGGCACACGCCTTTAATCCCAGCCCTCAGCAGACAGAGACAGGCGGATCTCTGTGAGTTTGAGACCAGCCTGGTCTACAAGAGCTAGTTCCAGGACAGCCTCCAAAGCCATAGAGAAACTCTGTCTCGAAAAAAAAAATTGTGAACAATCTGTGGCAGAATGTTTTCAAATGAGTTGCAACACCCTTCCATACTCCTAGGTATACAGTTGGTTCTGGCATACTATCCACCCAAGGAAAAAGTCTTTTCTCCAACTTATCCTGTGCTCTGAGAAGAATGTTTTATCACTATGATATTGCAGATGTCCCATGAGTGGAGGTTTGAGAGGTATTTGCACATTAGTGCTTACAGCCCACTTTGTATAAAGGGGATGTGGTAACTACTCTTGTACCACAGTGAAGATTAACTCATGCAAAAAAAGAGGAGAATTTTCTATTTTGACTTCTAATTTCATAGGTTCCCATCCCTAGTCCGTGACTAGTGATTTAGAGCTCAATATGAGGTAGAACTTCATGGTCACAGGACATGTGGCAGAGTCTGCTCATGTCATTTCAGAAACTCTAGGCCTTAGCCAAAATTGGTTGACCAAGTGGTTCTGTGATACCTGCATGACTGTTCAGGTAGTGTTTTGTCACTTCTTGTACCATTTTTATTTTAGAAGCAATGCTTATTTTAGAAGCAACCAATCCCCCCATTCCTTTGCCCTCCCATCCTCCCATGCTTTCCACCAACTCCCCCAACCCACCCTCACCCACTCCCTTGCATTAGATTGCTCAAAGTGGAGACTATTGATGCCCCAGCTGCTTCTTGAGAAAGAACAAGCATACAGGCATGGGCGTTTTAGATTGTGCAGTCACAAGTAAGCAGAAAACTACAACCTTGAAAGACTTCATTTTATAGTGGCTTCCGAAACCATTAGAGGAGAAACACTTGGATAAACCTCCTGCAAAAGGCAACCCAGAAAGCAAAAGTTAGGAAAACATACATCATTTTCTCCTTTTCTTTTGGATTTTCTTTTCATGTAGCAATGAATGAAACTTGTACATATGTGTGAGTGCTGTGGGAAAATAAACTTAGAATAAATTACTTTCTTCTTCATTTATCCTTCCAGTATTGTATCCAACATAAGCCATAATGTAAATGTCTTCATAAATAAGTGGCAATACTGAATTTTTCCAAATACACTATCTTCTTGTTATTATAGTTGGATAGTTTTCCAGAAAGTCAGCCACATAATTATGCTGTCATTTGTGAATGCATCCCAGAATCTGAGTGTTTCCAATAGAAGATTTGACCTTAAGGTCAGGAGCATGAGAAAGCAGACATGTTGCTCCAAAAAAAACACTCAACAACCTTAGCAACTGGATATACAAGCTTCATTTTATTAGGTATTTAAAGGTGTGGTCATTGTGGCTGAGTATATATTCCATGTAGTTCTGAACAGGATGGCCAGCCATCTCTCCAGATATTGATATCTTTATAAAGAGGTAGCTGACATGTATTCACTTGTTTTCCATTCTGTTTTGTAGAACTGGTCTCTTCTCACTCATATTCATGAAACTGATTATAAGGTTTCTCATAGGAAATAATCTGACATGAGTCATTCTCTCATAAACCAACAGATGCTAAGAATACAATAGCAGAAGTGATGGGTGGTTATGATGCTTTGTGAGCTCTATTAACTCTTTCAAAGTTTTAAAGAATCATATAAACCACGACTCTGATAATCCCCACTTTCTAGATGAAAAATATGTTTATAAAGGCTAAATAAATGAATCAAGATTGCAGAGTCAGAACAGGCTTTAAATTCAGGCGGCCTGACAATATTGTTGATTGATGTGTTCCTAAGGCAAGTCATTTTTAATTTATCGTTTTCCCATCCTCAATGGAAAACAAAGAAAATATGTTTTATTCTTTCTCATTTACAATGATAGCATTTGTATCCAAAGCTACCATTTATTGTGAAATCTCCATCTGAAAGGAAAGAAACACTTATAGTCAATGGTTTTATAATATAGTTTAGGAAACTCATTATGTAAAAAAAAAAGCACCAAAGGTGAATCTGTGCTACAATCTGCTAGTCTATTAAATAAATATATAAAATGGAGCTTAAAATATGAGCCTGCAGTCAAATGCCTTCTGCTGCAAACAAATTTGTCTCATCAGAGCAAATGCCCAGCTGTGCTCCTTGCCTCACTCCTGACACCACCCTCTGCCCTGGCAAGCAAGAGATTTTTGTCATCTTGCTTTCTTAACAAGTATGCTACAAGACACTGTGATATCAACTAACCAAAGCCTGGCTAATGAGTAAATAAAGACATATTTTGAGCATTACAAAACCTTTTCTCTTGCCCAAATCTTTAAATCATATTCAGCCATTTATTTTCACTCCGGTGGTATAGATTAGTTATATTTATTACAAGTAAAGCTGTCTTTAGGACTAATTCTGTTTTTAATCCTTTCCACATGTCTTCTCACTCATTTATTCTCAAAATCTTAGGAGATATATGATATTATCATTGGAATCTTTTCATAGATTATGAAAATGCTATAAAGGAAGGCTAAGTTGATAAAGAAAAGGATGTTGGGCAATGATAGGAATGCATGTAGTTTGAATCCTGTGTATAACATCATCTCTTTAAATCTTTGAAGGACTAGAAACTTCCTCATCTAAGTAAATCTCCTGCTCTATCATCTGTCATCTCTGTCATTATGATCTCTCTCTCTCTCTCTCTCTCTCTCTCTCTCTTTCTCTCTCTCATCTTTCTGTATCTGTCATCTCTATACCTATATCTACCTTTTCTATTGTCTCTAGCTTTCATCTATCGTTTATCTACTTATATATATATCTTTCTATCTACCTACTTATGTACCATCTATCATCTATCTGAGTATCTATCATCGATGTATCTTTATCTATCTATCTGTCTGTCTGTCTATCTATCTATCTATCTATCTATCTATCTATCTATCTCTATTTATCCATACATTACATTAAGAAGTTTGCAAAGGGTGAGCATGGTCTTAAGGCTTCAGAAACATGAGAGTATTAAGAATATTCATCTCCTTTTAAACACACAAGTTTAAATACAATACCTTGCCGATCATCTTAGTTTCATATTAGCTGCCAAAAACTTGGTGCTCATCCTCCCTCTGTTTCATATACTCAGATTGGAATCATCATCAAGCTAATGCTTTTAGTGGATTTGGAAACAGAGGAAAGGAAGCATTAGGGGATTGTAGCTTGGAACAAGTGTCACAAGACCTGATGTGAGAGGCAGTCTACCCTGAAGGTAAATGTTATAATACTATAAAAAGTAGATGAAAAATTGATTAAACATCTGCAGCTGAGACTAAGAAGTATGTTGAAAGTCACTAACTGTGTTTTCTCTTTTGAAGAAGAGACTGCACTGTTTACACAATGTTTAATTCGCTGTGCCATGACAACTCTAGGAGTTTCAGAGTTTCTAAATTAGGTAATATTTCAATGAAGTGATGATAATAGACATTATTTTTCAGGTCTGCACACATATACAACTAACAGAACTAAATGAAAAATAGTGTTGCCAATCAGACTTTGGTAAATGTTGGCTAACAGAACTGAACCAACAAGGCTCAAGCTAATACTAGTTCAGTTTCAGTTCTATAATGCATTGACAGTGTTGATTTCATTTTCAGGCACCACAGTACAGCACACACTAAGTAGTACAGCACTAGGTGATGGGGGCGGGGGTCCCAGAAATCATCTTCATAAATTTGTGCATTTATTTTCCCTTTTTGGATCCAGCTTCATCAGGCATCCATTTTCAGTTATTTACCCTAGGAATAAGGGAACTTGTGTATTGTCTTAAGTCAATGAGAACCTAAATTTACAGTAAGGAAATAAGAAAAGAAACTAGAAGCAGATACAACTTGATATTTGCTGCAAAAAATAAAGAAGAATTGCTCATGTGGTTATATGTTTATATGTTATTTATGATTTATTAAAGGTACACACCATTAATCCCAGGACTCAGGAGACAAAGGCAGATGGATCTCTCTGAGTTCAAACACCTCCAAGGACTACATGAGATTGATTCAGTATAAAAGAGTAACAGAACTCGTGCCTTTAATCACAGCACCAGACAGGTATAAAAGATAGGAGCAGAGTCTCCAGTAGCCAGTCTCAGGAGTCTCTAGCCATATTGAGGAGGGCATAGCATTCTGAGGAGCAGTGAAGTCAGGAGTGGTTTGAGGATTGCCCCTTTGGTCTGAGCTGAGGTAGAAGTAAGAGCTAGTGGATGGCTGCTTTGCTTTTCTGATCTTCAGCTTGAAGCTTGAGCCCCAATATCTGTCTGTGAGTCTTTTATTTTTCATGCTACATGCCCAGAAATGGAACACAAATACCATGACTTTGGAAGAAATACAATAGAAATCTAGAGATACTGAGCACTGGGCCCCAGAATGAAAGCCCTGTGAAGAAAGATTGTAGGGCTGTCTTCTATCACTAGATATGTCCTTTGGCAGTATCAAAGTGTTTTGAAGTTGAAAAGTATTGTATTGTTTTCATTATGGTCTCATGAATATGCTCCACTTTTGGGAAAATATTCATTAGTAGAGGGACAGGCAGCGAAGCACTTGTCGCTCTAGTGGTTCTCAGAGACTTGGCCTTACAGAGAAAATCCATGACAATGAGATTTCTGCTATTAGTTGTTTATGATCAGTACAAATTGCAGGAAGGGTGACCATGCTGGAGAATCACAAAAGCACATTCAGAACACATGTGAGATCAGCAGAACAATGATGTTTAGTAGAAGCACGGCCTATGAAGCTAGACAGATCAAATTACTAATGTGAGATTCATCCATAACTAAAATACTCTTTTCCTTAAGTTAAGCTTAAGTTTAGTTTCTTCTTCTATAAACTGAAACCATTTTGAATATTTCATGGGTAGCAAAATTATATATGATCATATATACATACATATATAAGTATATGTATATACGTGTACTTAAAATTACATGAAGTAAGTGCAGCTTTGTCCTTTTTCCTTCTATGTCCTAGAACACAGTTTGATATCATCCTTGATGCTATCTAAATTAAAACACAAGAAAAGGAAACTGACTGGGTTAAAATAAAGTGCTCAAGGTCACATAGCTTATACTTAGCTTTTACTGTCTGCTTTTAAAGTCTGTAATTCATAAACCCAAATCTTACAGCCTTCATTTCAGGAAAGTTTCGTGAAAATATACATGGTCACTTTCTAGCGAGATTTGCAATTCAGCACATGACTTACTCAAGGCTCCTGTTGTCTTATGTGTACTGGGGTTTTGCTCTAGTTGGTTTTTCCTCCTTGTCCCACACTGGAAGTGTCACTGCTCTGTGGCTGTTGAAGGTCTGTTTGTTTTGGTCAATTGGCATGGTTGACAGGTTAATTATCACTAGCATCTTCTCCAGCATTAGTATTCAATTTGTGGGTTGCAACCTCTTTGGCAAACCTCTGTCTCCTAAAATATTTACATTATGATTCACAACAGTGGCAAAATACAGTTATGAAGTAACAATGGAAATAATTTTATCCCTGGGGGTCACCACAATTTGAGGAACTATATTAAGGGGTCCCAGCATTAGGAAGATTGAGAACCACTTTGCTAAAGTCCTTTTTATTTTATGCCAATAAACACTTGGTAGTAAGAAAATTAAAATGGTTTTAATGAAGAAGTTTATGTAAGTGTGTGTGTGTGTGTGTGTGTGTAATAGTAGTAGCAGTAGTAGTAGTAATAGAATTCTTATCTATGAATTTTATCTATGTCAGTTACTGATTCACATTTGATAGCACTTTTCCCTGGTTTTAAATTTTATATACAAATTTTTGGTTTGTTTTTCCTTTTTAATTAAATTTATTCATTTATTTTACATTCTGATCACAGTTTCCCCCCCTCCACTTCTCCCATTCCCTCCCCCTACTTCCTCTCTGCTCCCACCCCCCACCCTCCCACTCCACAATCCATTGAATCCACGCCTTTTTTCTTTGTGTTCAGAAAGGGGCAGGCCTACCACTGATAACAAAGATGGCATATCAAGTTGAGGTAAGAGTAAGCTGCTCCCCTCATATTAAGGGTTGGTAACACAACCCAGTATGAGAAATAAGTTCTCCAAAGCATGCAAAAGCATCAGGGACAGGCCCCGATCCCACTGCTAAGAGTCCCAGAAGTAAACCAAGCATATACAACTATTACACCTATGTAGCAAAAGAGCCAAGGTTGGTCTCATTGGGACTACTTAGCTGTCAATCTGGGGAGTGTCTGTGAGCTCCTAGGAGTCCAGGTTAGTTGTCTTTGTGGGTTTCCTTGTGATGGCTTTGGCCTCCCTGCCTCATCCGGTCTCTCCTCTAAACAGGATTACTGGAGCTTGGCCCAGTGCTTGGTGGAGGATCTCTGAATAACGCTTTCATTAGTTACTGAACAAAGGCTCTCTGATTGCAATTAGGGTAGTCACCAACACAGAGGGTTTGTAATACTAGGAAAAGAAATCTGCATAGAAGTTATTAAATAGTCAACAGAGTTATGTCAGCTCTGTTTGCCCTAAAACACACCACATCGCTTAGCA
This sequence comes from Cricetulus griseus, assembly GCF_003668045.3. Classification (NCBI taxonomy): domain Eukaryota; kingdom Metazoa; phylum Chordata; class Mammalia; order Rodentia; family Cricetidae; genus Cricetulus; species Cricetulus griseus. Next base: position 81,014,479 of record NC_048599.1, on the reverse strand, counting down.
TCGCCATGAGAAGTTTCCATATTTGATATTTAACATAAGTTGCATTTAATTTAAAAATGACAGACTCATATCTGATTCAAGAGCTTTTGTCTTTTCTGAAGGCCAGGATAAAGCACCGGTCTCCATCACCAGCATTGTTTTTCTCCCAGTATCAGCTGCTGTCAGTGTTTTGTTTAGAAAGGGTATTGTCTCCTGTTAAGAACAGCCAGGATCTTATTTTTAGCTTCTCATTTTCTTTCAAAACTTTTCATTGGGGAACTCTTGCTCCCCAGACTGATAGCTGGGATACCAGCCTGAGACTGATCCAGACCCCAGGAACATGGGTTTCAGTGAGGAAACCTCGGGAATCTACGGGATCTCCTGTAGTATTTCAGTACTTATACCCAGCATAGGTGTGGACTTTGGAAGCCCATTGCACATAGAGGAATTCTCCCTGAGCCAAGACACACGGGCGTGGGCCTAGGCCCTATTCCAAAGGATACGATAGACTGACACCCTATGGAAGGCCTCACCATCCAGGGGCGCAGACAGGATATGTAATAGGTAGCGTTTTAGTTTGTTGGGGGTTTGATAGGGGAGGATGGGAGGGAGAAGGGAACTGGGATTATCATGTCAAACAATCCTGTTTCTAATTCAAATTTAAAAAATTAAAAAATACTTTTAGAGTTTTAAAAAAATATTTGAAATAATTATAAAATATTTTATGAGCATATGTAGCAAAACTTTCCCTCAATGTTTTCTCTCTCCATGGTAAGCCACAAATGTGTAGATCTCAAGTCATAACTTTATCATCAATAGAAATTCAAATTTTGTTCTGTCTCATGTTGCATTTTCCTTGCTGTTTCATTTAAGTCACTAAAAATGGAAACTTTCTGATTAATTTTGTCTCAGGCCTCATACAACATTTATACAGTCTATATTTTATTGATTTAAAGGGAATGTTTGTATTTAAAGTAATTCATTTCATTATATTTGTACAGAAAATTATTTAATTCAGCTATAATTCTATTATAGCTGATACAATTACTATATGTTTTTAACAATTACCATGTGTTTTATATTTATAAGTCCTTTTGGATTGAGTTTAACTTCAAGGTTTGATTATCTTTTAGTTTTATATCTTTTAGTACATTTACTGGCAGTTATATTTAGTTTAAAATCAAACACAATCATGTTTTATTCCTCTTTTACATTACAGAGAAATATAATTGTGGTATTATGTTACTATATATGAGCATTTTACTTCTAATATGTTATTATCCCTCATTCCATCATGTGCTGAAATTTAATTATATCTTGGAATTAAAGTCTCAGATGATGGTGAATTTTATTTGATTTTCATTTGCAATGATTTAGTGCAAGACATTATGTATTTCATGCATGTCTTGGCTTTGTTCTTGCTATGGTGGTGGCAGAAACTCGTGGTGCCTCATTAACCAATTGATGGTTCCTTCATCTTCTCTTCATTGACTCATACACCTTTATTAGTCAGCATTTACTATGGCACAATTAGAGAGAAGAGTGTGTGGGTGTTTGTTAGAGTCTATCTTCAGATTTGTGCTTCCATCTGAAATTGATCCCTTTTAAAATAATTATTCAATTTTATGTGTGAGTGTTTTGCCTGCATGTATATATTTTGCATGAATTGCACATCAATAGCAGTTAGCCAATTTTATCCCTTGTAACTGGAGTCCCAGATGGTTGTAAATTACCATGTAGGTAGTGGGGATCAAACCATGAACTTCTGGAAGAGCAACATGTACTCTCATATGTTAAACTGACTCTCTACCCCTACACAGCACATATTTATTAATAGACAAAATCTTTGTGATGTTGTAAGAAAGCAAAGTTAAACTGGAAATGTACACAAAGTCTCTACAGCACTGGAATATGGGCATAGTCTCATTTTCCCCTTTCAAAAATGTTTCATTGATTGATGATTCATCTCAAGAAAGTGTTACTCAGTTAAATTTGATAGGTATCACCTTCTGCTGTACACTCTAGCAGGACTTACTTAGCGTGTCTATTGATTTTTCTCTCTGGATTCTTTAATAAGAAGCTCAAGATGAAATTAAAAATTACCCTTTACTTTTCTTAAAGAAAAGTTTGCCTCCAACATATGAGAGAGGAAAGGTGAGGAAACTAGGAATGAAAACCTGTCAAAGGGAACCAAAGGAGGTGATTTTGATTGAGACAATCAATTCTGGTGATATTATGCATCATCCAGTTCATCTGTTTTACATATATTCTGGGATAGTTGCCATATATCTGTTGTGAATTTAACCTCATCTTACTCTGTTTCTATTCTATCATTTTAAATATTCTTTATATTTTTCTCTCTTCTCCTTCTTCTCTATTTCTTAACTCTCTCCCCAAGGCCAAGTAGTATGAAATTACCTTCATGATGTAGTTAATTTAATAACTCCAGAATACCCTTTTAACTTCAAGTCTTGCCCTCAAAATGAGAACTTGATACTTTAAAGGTCCGCCACCCATTGTCTAGCCTCAAGATGCTACTTAATTATTTTTTTCGTTATGAATGATCCTCAAGTCCATTACTAAGACAAGATTTGGCAGAAAAAACTCTATTCACATGCTAAACAGAGTCTCAAACTCTTGTACTGCCTCGTCTGCTTTGCCACAGGAGCAGCCCATTGTAACTTACAGTTCCTCTTACTTACGAAGTCAAGGCTTCATTCCTTTCTTGATGTACTGACTTTCATATTTTCAGAATGGAAATTCCATGTTTAAATCTGTGAGGGCCTTGTTATTAGAGTTTGATTATAACACAATTGTTTTTTTCAAACATAAAATCTTAACTTTTGTATGAAGTTCAGAAAGGCACCATTAAACCTTAAAATATTTCAATAGAGTGAAAGGACAATTGATATAAGAAAAAAGATAATGAGATAGGAGACAAAAATTATGGAAGTAAGAAAGAAAGGGAGAGAGAGAAGAAAAGAGGTAGAGAAGACAAGGGAAGAGGAGGAGTTATAATGACAGAATATATTTCAAGAGAAATGGAGGGGGGAAAGCAATATGAAGTGATTTTATTTTATCAAAGTATTTTAAAATTTACGTCTACCTTTTTTGTTCTCTGTAGCATGAGTTCTAATATATCTTAATAATAAAAACCCAGAGTCAGATATCGGAGTAAATGCTGAAAGGTCAGAGAAGTAAAGGAGCCAGCACAAGAAAGACCTCTTACCTCTACTGAATCCTCAGACCCAAGCAGTGATCCTGTCTCTCTGAATCTTCAGACTAAATGCAATAAGCTCTTATCTCCTCTCACTTTACCGTCCTCTCTCTGCCTAGCAGTATACCTTTCTGTCTCCATCTCCCCAGTGCCTGGGCTAAAGGTGTGAGCCACCACTGCCTGGTTCTGATTCTCTTTCAGACTGGATAAATTTTTGTAGCCCAGGGTGGCCTTGAACTCACAGAGGTCTTTCTGCCTCTGCCTTCCAAGTTCTAGGATTAAATGTGTGTGCTAATATTGTTTGACCTCTATAGTTAACTAGTGGATTGTCTCCACATCCTGATCTTCAGGCAAGCTTTATTTGTTAGATCACAAACAAAATATCACCACAGTTCTCTGCTTCCTAAAATTTTTTGAAATCTCTATTCTGTTTACATAACATTAATATCACTGAGCAATCAACAGCACAAGGCCAAATGCATTAAATCTTTGCAAAGTTCTTTTTATTTCTATATTTCTTACCCCTTCTGCTTTAAATGGAGAATTCAAAGAAAACATGCTTTAGCCGGGTGTTGGTGCATGCCTTAAATCCCAGCACTAGGGAGGCAGAGGCAGGTGGATCTCTATGAGTTCACGGCCAGCCTGGTCTCCAGAGCAAGTGCCAGGATAGGCTCCAAAGCTACACAGAGAAACCCTGTCTTGAAAAACCAAAAAAAAAAAAAAATAAAAAAGGAAAGGAAAATAAAAAGAGGAAACATGCTTTACCTTATGGATCTCCCATGTTCTTGGATAGGTAGGATTGATATAGTAAAAATGGCAATCTTGCCAAAAGCAGTCTATAGATTCAATGCAATCCCCATCAAAATCCCAGAACAATTCTTCACAGACCTTGAAAAAAACAATTCTCAAATTTATATGGAAAAACAAAAGACACAGGATAGCCAAAACAACCCTTTACAATAAAGGAACATCGGAGGCATCACATCCCTGGCTTCAAGGTCTATTGAGCAATAGTCCTGAAAACAGCTTGGTATTGGCACAAAAATAGAGAGGTAGACCAATGGAATCAAATTGAAAACCCTGATATTAACCCACACACCTACAATCACCTGTTTTTTGAAAAAGAGGCTAAAATTATGCAATGGAAAAAAGAAAGCATTTTCAACAAATGGTTCTGGCATAACTGGATGATCATGTGTAGAAAACTGCAGATAGATCCATATCTTTCTTGTATTGTAAAATGTATCCTCTTTTACTCTTCTGAATCTTGTCATTCTTGTAACATTATTGACACAATAATGGGTTGTAAGCTGAGGTTTGAAAATACATGAAATTACAATCTTAACTAATAGCTGAAGTGATCGAAAATCTGTCACTGTGCATTTGTTGTGCAACTAAGTGACACAATCTTGGATAACTTACATTGATCTATTTTGTTTTCAGGTACCCTTGTCATACAAGTCTCTGTTTAAACATCAGACAATATGTCACTTTTGGGAAAAGGCATAAAATATCATAGAAAAGTGGGGAAAATATGATTTAAGGAGAGAGATAGGAGAAGACATGACAGTAGAAAGGGATGATGAAAAACAGAAACTCAAGCTATACTTATGGTCAGTGACAGTAGATGCAGATAGATGGTTGTTAAGATTTTCACCATTTTAGAAGAAAATAACCTGTTTTCTCTAAAGCCAAATCCTACAAACATTTCCCATAAATTTCAAATACCTCACAATGCAGCGATGGAGAAAGCACAATCTACATCAAATGAATGAGCTGCCAGTGAGAAGTCCTAAAGGGAGGGATGCAAGACAATGGCAGTATCAGAAATGCTGACCTTGTTGGGCATTCAGAGGAGACTTGAGATGAAACTTGACTTTTCAGTAAGTCCTGCAGGGGTTGGGAGCAAAAAGAATTTCACACCCACCTCTGAGGAGAGCTTTCCAGACATGGGTACCTGGTGGTGTCTGGCCTTGTACTTTTGGAAATGCTGAGAAATGCTACTTGGCTATAAGAATGGAAGTGAGGAGATGAAAGGGAGAAGGTGCAAATGGCTAGGTGCATGCCCAGGGGATGCTGGCTTTTCTTCCACTTATGACAAGATACCAATGGAAGAGTGTCAGTAGAGTTATGCAACAATTGACATTCATCCCAACAGCTCTCTATGCAGAGAAACAGGAGGGAAACAAGGATGTAAACAGGTCTGGCAATGTAGGGACTTCTTCACCATTCTTCCTCCATCAGCAAGCACTTGTGAGGCCACAGAATGCAGCGGAGTTCTGGATCTACCTAGGAGCTTGCCTTCCTAGAGAGCTATCAGGCAGCTGTGCAACCTCTTCAAGTGGGACAGCAAGGCCAAAGGAGATAAGGAAAAATCAAGATAGCAGCCTGAGGTCAGGAGAACACACACTGAACCTGGCTGGGAGGGAGGCTGGGATACAGTCTTGTTTTCTCATAATCTTATCCATTCAACACTAAATAAAGACACTGGAGAAAAATTTCAAACATCTCATTAAAAACAAAAACAGTGTGAAGGAAATTATTGGTCAGGCTACAGGACCTCTAGCTCTGAAATCTTAATCATAATGAGCAATGTGTTGCTGGTAGTTAGATTTCTGTGTTAACCGACTTTGTGAAGCTCCTATTCTTATAGTGAAATGTTAATACATATAAAGGAGCAGAGGAACTTAGGTCTTTCCTTACAGATGTTAGGTTATCATGTGTTAGAGATGCTGAAAGACTCTAACACAACCAATTTAAACAAGTTACCGATTGCCAAGTGCTACAAGTATATGATGTTATGCTACCATTTTGATTTAATTACATTGTTTTTGCCTAAACTTGATTTCAAACAATAAATGCAACAGTTGTCATCATACTTCAGTCCACATTACTAAAATTTGGTGAGAGATAATTATACTTATCACCAGCAGGTTTCAGTAAACATTATGTTATGAAGCATCATGGATGTCCTCCTCATGCACAAGTCATCTTGCCGGTGTTTAGCTGGTTTCAGCAACAGAATTTACTAGTATCTGAGTATATGTCATTTTCCCATAGAAATGTAGAACTCAATGGAAATATTTATCACAATTTAGAGAAGTGCATGTGGTATTTAGTTATAATATTCACAGATCCCCAAGAAAATAAATATTATGGAGAGTAATATTTTTCCCAGTAACAGGTAGATGGTGTGTTTTTATTGGCAGTCAAATGAATGACATTTCCCTATCCTTATTAACATAAGTTGAGTAACAGGTACAATTTCTTTGCACACAGTTATAGCCATAATGGCAGTGCTTAAGTTAATGCTATTCAAGATTAAAACAATGAAATCAGGACTTTCTTCTGATGAACTCCATAAAGAAATTATCCCATGCCTGACTTAATATCATAAGGCCTTGTGTAAAAGCCACTACTGTAGAAAACCATTGTCTCTTGTTTCATCATTTGATAAAATTTCACGTTCCAGAGAGAAACTGCAGATTTAAGAGTAATGCCCACCACTTCAGTGGGGCTTTGTTAACTACTGCTACATCTGTCCTTGTGTTTATGAGGGCTTTGACTCACTGCAGAACATCACTAGCACTTCAGCAAACTCCCTGTGTGTTTCATCCCCACAGTGCTCAGCTATTGTTCCCACCTGGCACTAGAAATGCAACTCAGGAAAAAAGCCACAGATGAGACTGCAACAAGAACAAGAAGCTGGGATTTCAGCCAGATAAGGTGGGATGGGCACAAGGGCTTGGCTGTGTTTTGCAGAGTTAGACATTCTAATTTATAATCTCTTAGTGTGGGCCCATGGTCTTCATCATTCTCTTTTCTCTAAAAAGCTTTCTAAAACACTGGAAGTGAATGAGCTAACACAGATACAGGCTCATAATTCCAATGATTTAACAGCCCAACATCTGTTAAGATTTCTGTGATTTTGATAGAGGCATCTTTTTAAGGAACCAGATGAACCAAGGAAATCAGAGAATCCAGTGAGGTAGCCTGTATCCCACTCCCTCTAAAACAAGAAAATGGCATTGAAGTCAGGTCAAGAGAGAAACAAAAGCAAACATTTAGGGTAAATTAATTATAAGACTACCATGCTGAAGTAGAAATTGTTGTGGAAATACTATTTTAAGGCATGTGACTTTCTTTCATGCTGCATTTGTTTAACTCTGTGAATTTGTGTTACTGTGCCTGTCTAAAACACCTGGTGGTCCTAATTAATAGATGAATGGGCAATAGTGAGGCAGGAGTAAGAATAGGCAGGGCTGGTAGACAGAGACCAGGATAGAAGGAGAAATGAAGAAGAAGGAATAGCAAGAGGGAACAAGGAAAGGATGACGTCAGGGGCCAGCCCACCCAGGCATCCAGCTACCCAGCAATCCACAGAGCAAGGTTAAGATTTTCAGAAGTAATAGAACAGGAAAAGCCCAGAGGCAAAGGGTAGATGGGATCATTAAAATCAAGAAAAGCTAGCTAGCTTAGCCAAGATAAGACCAGGCGTGTGTGTGATTTATTTATTTGGGAGCTGGGGGGTGGTTCCCCCAAAAGCAAAAAGAGCTTAACAACCATTACAAGAAATAATCAATATTTAGATTGTAAAAACAGCTTTCTAGATGAGTAAACGTACATACCTCAATGCTCTCATATTATCAGAAGGTATTATGCAAACTGACAAAGGAGAAAAAGGAATGAGTCAATTGCCCTACCAAGTTATAAAATCATAATGATGAGCGGTCTGACATAATGTAGCTAGCAATAACAATATTTCCATTTGGGGGTAAGCAAGAGCTAATTGAAGTTAAGGGGCAATCAATGAAAAGGAATTCATGCCTATTTGCCTGATACTAGTAAACACAGACAATTTACCTATGGCTGAAACAAATAGATGAACCCACTACTTCCATTTTCCTAAACCAATATAATACATATACATGAATATGTGTATATATGTGTGTGTGTGTGTATGTGTGTGTGTGTGCGTGTGCCTGTGCCTGTGTGTGTGTGTGTGTGTGTGTGTGTGTGTGTGTGCCTTGTGCCTTGCGTGTGGTCTGTGTGTGTGTAGTGTGGTGTTGTGTGCTGTGCCTGTGCCTGTGTGTGTGTGTGTGTGTGTGTTGTGTGTGCCTGTGCCTGTGTGTGTGTATGTAAAAGAGAGAGACAATACTTTAGAAAACAATCTTGAATTTGGTTTGTGGGGGGTAAAGTTGGCAAGGGAAGAGTGGGAGCGAGGACAGGAAACATTGGGAAGGATGGAAATACAGTGTGTTCATTTATAAAATTCTAGGAAATACTTTTTAAAGGAGGTTTTATTTTATCCTGTTAAGCATAATTACAAAAGCTGCTTAAAATCTAAAGTTACTATGTCTAAGTGGCCTGGAGTAAGCATTTTTTTCTTAAAATTAGCCATAGACAGCTGATTCTTGGTTCTTTGACTGCTGAGTATCCTGGGAATGGAAAAGTTTGTGTTGTATAGGTTCTGCATGCCATTATAATTCTACGAAGAAGATAAGGACTTTGCTTTTTTGATTAGAATTGGAAGACAAATTATGTCCTGTATTCTGGCTGGCAGTTCAAATACCTGTTTAGTTAGCTAAGCCTGTGTTATACTAATTCTGCCTCTGTCAAATCGCTGTATATTTGACAGGTTAGGCTCTGTGTTCATCTACACATGCTGTTCCCTAGTATTTCTGGATATTCGTGTCTATGTGTGTGTGTGTGTGTGTGTGTGTGTGTGTGTGTGTGTGTGTGTGTGCACATGCATTAACATACGCTTTTCTACATACATATAAATGATTAAATCAATATATAAAACAATATATTTTTCATTTTGGCCTTTTATACTCTTGGTAATTATAATCACATAGAAGCTTGAGCATTAGTATTTAAGAATAGTTTCTTTTTCTTTTATTGAAAATAGATTTTTTTCTTAATATATATTCTGATTATGGTTTCCTTTCCCAAAACTCCTCCCAGATCTTCCTATATCCCCTACCAAAAAAATTTTAGATCCCACTAAAAACAAACAGACATAAATAATAAAATAAAACAAACCAGAAAATAGTAAAAAAAAAAAAGTCATAAGAAACACATAAAGACAAAGAAACACACACATTTATACACATAAGGAAATGTCATTAAAACACAAATAAGAAACCATAAAAGACCTGTAAGTTTAAAAACATGCTCTGACAAAGCATTATGAGACAAAGAACCTCCCCCAATACCATTGAGTTCATTTGTGTTGACCATCTACTGCTGAGCATTGGACTTGCCCTTACGATTGGTTTGTAAACCCAGCAAGCCTCTATTGGAGAAAATTAATTTTTCATTTTTGATCAGTTATCATTTAGAGCTAGCTTCTGGGGTAGAGCTTGGTGATTTCATTTCACTTTCCATCTCAGCACTGGAACTCTACCAGGTCCAGACGTGTGCAGACTGTGTGCATGTTGCCACAATCTCTGTGAATTCATATGCAGGTCAGTCGGCTGTTTAGAATGCTTTGTTTTCTTGGTGTCCTCCATCCACTCTGGTTCTTACACTCTTTCTATCTCCTATTACACGGGTCTCCCTGAGCCCAGATGGAGAGATTAGATGGAGACATCCCTTTTAGAATTGAGTATTCTAAGATCTCTCACTCTCTGCACTATACCTAGGTGTGGGTCTCTGTATTTGTTGCCATCTACCCCATAAGGAAGCTTCTCTGATGACCACTGAGCAAGGCACCCATATATGAGTACAGCAGAATATCATTAGCAGTCCTTTTATTACTATGTTCCTTTAGCATAAGATTTGCTTTTCCCTACGTCCTCTGACCTATCTCATCTGTAGTTCTTGGCCACCATGCCAGAAAAGGGGATTGTACTAAATCCATAGATTGCTTTTAGTACGATGACCATTTTTTGCTATATTAATCCTACTGATTCATGAGCCTGGGAGATCTTTCCATCTGGTGCCTTCAATTTACTTCTTCAATGTCTTAATTTTTTATTATAGTCTTTCACTTACTTGGTTAGAGCTATCACCAAGATTTTTTGTTTTTTTTCTGCTTGCTTTTGAGGGTATAGTGAAATATGATATTGTTTCCTGATTTCTTCCTCAATACTTTTGTCATTTTTATATAGGGAAGATACTGAATTTTGTATAATAATTTTGTTTCCTACTACTTTTCTTAAAATGTTTATCTCCTGTAATACTTTCCTGTCCAATTTTTAAGGTTGCTTATGTATACTATCATATCTTTTACCAATGAAGGTACAGTGACTTCTTCCTGTGCTAATTGTATCCTTGATCTCCTTCAGATGCTTATTACTTTAGCTAGGACTTCAGTGACATGCAGAGAGTGGGCAACTTTTTCTTGTCCCTTATCTTAAATAAATACTTAGATTTTCTTCCAATGTACATTCATGTTCTCTGTGGGCTTGTAGTAAATTGTATTTATTATATTGAGATATGCCCCTTGTGTCTCTAGTCTTTCCAGGAATTTTATCATGAAGGGGTAATGGATTTTGTCAAAGGCATTGTCTGAATCTAATGAGATGATCATGTGTGTTTTATCTTTCAGTCTATTTATATGGTGCATTACATTTATCAATGTACCGTATGTTGAGCCACCTCTGCATCCCCACATCCCTGGTATGAGGCCTAATTAATCATGGTGTATGGCCTTTTGATGTGTCCTTGTACTCAACTCACAAATATTTTGTTAAAAAAATATTTGGATCAAAGTCCATAAGGAAAACCGATCTATTATTCTCATTCTCTGTTAGGTGTTTGTGTGGTTTAGGTATCAGGGTAACTCTTGCCTCATAAAATGAATTTGGCAATGTTCCTTCTGTTTCTACTTTGTGTAATAATTTTAGAAGTACTAGAGCTACCTCTTCATTAAGTGTCTGGTAGAATATTGGAGGAAAAAAGTAGGCTTTCTGGAAATGATCACATCTGTCCCATACATGACTGACAAAATGACCTAGAAACCACCAGGAGAATTGTCAACATTATGAGAGAGAAGAATGTCTGCCTGGTCCCAGTATTATTCTGAGCTGTCCTGAGGTCCACTGGTTCTTAGCAAGTGAGAGACCACCGACACAGGCTTTGCCTCATGGAGACCCATTGAACAAGTGTTTATATGCTGATTTGAAACTAGCCCACATGGCTCCCAATAGTTTATTCTCCATGATTCACAAGCTTTCTGTTGTCTCTGTTTTGTTAATATCCAACTGTAATCTATGGTGGTCAGATAGGATGCAAAGTATTATTTAAATAGCAATTCCATTCTTAGGTATATACCCAAAAGAAGCACATTCATACAAGAAGGACATAGCAGCACTATTTGTAATAGCCAGAAACCAGAAAGAGCTAGATGCCCCTCAACTGAAGAATGGATAGAGAAAATGTGGTGCATTTACACAATGGAGTACTACTCAGAGGAAAAACACAATGGAATCTTGAAATTTGCAGGAAAATGAATAGAACTAGAAGAAACTATTCTGAGCCAGGTAACCCAATCATACAAAGACAAACATGTTATGTACTGACTCATATGCAGATTTAAGACAGAGTAAAGGATTACCAGCCTACAATCCACACTGCCAAAGAAGCTAGTAAACAAAGAGGACCATAAGAGAGACATACATGGTCCCCTGGAGAAGGGGAAAGGGTCAAGATCCCCTGAGCAAATTGGGAGCATGGAAAGAGGGAGGAGGGAGCTAGGAGAATGAGAAGGAGAGAAGAGGAGGGACACAGAGGACATGAGGGAGCAGAAAGGTTGAGTCAGGGAAAAATTCATGATAACAAGAATGCAGGGAAACATTTTAGGTTTACAGAGAAATCAGGCACTAGGGAAATGTCTGGAGATCTACAAAAATGACACCATCTAACAATCTAAGCAACAGAGGAGAGGCTACCTTAAATGCCCTCCCCTGATAATGAGATTGATTACTAACTTATATGCCATCCTATAGCCTTCATCCAGCAGCTGGTAGAAGTAGCTGCAAACACCCACAACTAGTCACTGAACTGAACTGGAACCCAGATGCAAAGAAGAACGAGTGAAGAGCAAACGGTTCCAGACCAGGCTGGTGAAACCCACAGTAACAGCTAACATGAACATCGGGGAACTTTTGCTCCCCAGACTGATAGCTGGAATACCAGCATGGGACTGATCCAGACCCCAGGATCATGGGTTACATTGGAAATCTACGAGACCTCCTTTGGTAGTTCAGTATTTATCCCTAGCATAAGTGTTGACTTTGGGAGCCCATTCCATATAGAGTACTCCCTGAGTCAAGACACACCGGGGTGGGCCTAGGCCCTATCCCAAAGGATACAATAGACTCTGATGACACTCTATGTAATGCCACACCACCCAGGGGGAGCAGAAAGGATATGTGATCCACAGGATTTTAGTTGGGGGGATGATAGGGGAGGACAGGAGGGAGAAGGGAACTGTGATTGTCATGTAAAACAATCCTGTTTCTAATTCAAATAAAAAAAGTAAAAAAAAAAATTTCTTGTGCATGTTGATACATACTTTGTTTCCAAGCATGTGGTCAATTTTGGAGAAAGTTATATCTGTTGCTGAGAAGAAGGTATATTCTTTTGTGTTTGGATAAATATTTTATAGATATCTTTTAGATTCATTTAGTTTGTGACATCATTTAGCTCTAACATTTCTCTGTTCAGTTTTTTCTGGATAGACTTATCTATTGCCAAGTAATGAAGTCATTTGCTATGACTGTGTGTGAGTCAATATGTGATTTTAGCTGTAGTAATATTGATTGGAGCATAGATGTTTAAATTGCAATATTCTTTTGGTGGATTTTTCAGCTGTTGAGTCTGTAGTGCCCTGCATTGTCTCTTCAGATAGTTTTGGTTTGAAGTCTATTTTGTCAGATATTCAGATGGCTACAACGTTTGCTTATTAGGTTCATTTGCTTGGAATATCTTTTTCCATCCCTTTATTCTAAGGTGATGTCTCTTTTTGGTATTAATATATGTTTCTTTGATGCAGCAATAGGATGGATCATATTTTTAACCCAATCTATTAGTCTATACAGTTTTGTTACAGAGATGAGACCACTGAAGACAAGAGTTATCAATGAGAGGTATTTGTTGATTCCTGTTATTTTGTTGCTGTGATATTGATTTTTACTTTTTTATTATTTTTATTCTCCCCCTCTCTCTTGATTTTATAATCCGAGATAAATTATTCTTCTATATTTTTGGCTTGGTTAACCTCTTTCATTTGAAGTTTTCCTTCTCTTGCCTTCTGTAGAGCTGTATTTGTAGACAGATGCTGCTTTAATTTTTTATTGTGGAATGTAATTTATTTCCTTCTTCATTTCTCTCTCATTGCAATTAATAGTTTAGCAGTATATTATAGTCTTGGCTGGTGTCTGTGGTCTGGTAGAGTTTGTAGAGTATATGTTTACATTCCTCTGGTTATAGAGTCTCCACTGAAAAGTCAAGACTTATTCAAATGAGTCTTCTTTTATATGTTACTAGATCCATTTCCCCTATAGTTTCTGATATATACTTGGTTCTATACATTTAGTTGTTTGACTGCTATGTATCTAGGAGAATGTTTTTCTGGTCCCATCTATTTGGTGTTCTAAATGCTTCTTGTACCTGATAGGTACCTTCTTCTTTAGGATAGAGAAATTTTCTTCTATGATTTTGTTGAAAATATCTTCTATGCCTTTGACCTGCCCTGCTTCTCAATTCCTATTATTTATAGACTTTATCTACCATAGTGTCCTGGATTTCCTAGATGTTTAGTGCCTGGGTGTTTCAGGGTTTCTTTTATATTTAACATTTTCTTTGGCTAAGGTATCCATTTCTTCACTCTTAATGCCTGAGATTATCCCTTCCATTTCTTATTCTGTTGGTAAGGCTTGCCTCAGAGTTCCCACTCAAATTCTTAAAATGTTCATTTCCAATTTTATCTCAGTTTTGGTTTTCTTTGGTTATTCCATTTCCACTGTCATGTCTTACACCTTTTTCATTATTTCATTCCAATGTTTTTATTTTCACATATTTCATTAATGAATTAATTCTTATCCCATTTAAGGTCCTTGTACATATTCCTAATAGCTATTATTGTATTCCTTGTCTATTGCCCCAGCTATATTGCACTTCTCAGGACCCAATATAATATATTTGCTGTACTCTAATGGAGACTTATTGTCCTAGATATTATTGACTTTGTTTATATGCTGTTGTCTAGGCATTGAGGTATAGATGATTATAATTTTAAGTGTTCATATCTGTCCTTGTCTTTGTTGGGTGGGTGTTTCATTTCTTGGTTTCTTGTTATCTGGATCTTTGGGCAGTGTTGTTGCTGTGGGTTGCAGATAGTGAGTGCCACTGAAACCCTGCCAGCTATGACCTTTGTGGCGCCCATGAAGAATATGTTTCTAGGCATTGGGAACTAATACAGAAGAATGATGTTAGAATATAAGGAGGTTGATGAGAGGGTCCACAGGAGGACAGAAAGCTATTCCACACATGAGGATATTCATAGTCTCTGGGAATTGGGGGGAGAAGGAGAGGCAGAGTCTGTTGGTCTGCTATAGCATGGGAGAAAACTCAGGGCAATTGGAATCAGAGAACAGGAGGGAGTGAGATGATCAATTACCTGATTCCCTGTACTGTGTGTATAATATATATATTAAATATGACTCAAGTGACTAAGATGCTATGGTATTATACCCTGCACTGGAATCCACTTTCAGGAATAGTTAAGGGAAAAATAATGAAATAATTATTTTATTAATAATAAATTTATTAATAAATAAATTAATGAACTCAATAACTTTAATTGATTTAATTTATTAATCAAATAATAAAATAATTAAATAGGAAATTTAAGGCCATCTCAGCTATTGTTTTAAATTATAGTTGTGTAGTCTATTTGCTTATGACTATTTATTTCATTCTTATGATAAATCTTTCCACCAAAAACCGCCTGAGCCCCACCGTCACGTGTGAGCTTTATGCCAGACGCCCAAATGAATACACAGAAACTTGTATTAGGTTCAAAGCTGCTTGGCCAATGACTGGGATTCTCATCTGTTAGCTCAGTCTTAACTATCATAAATCTATATATGTTATAAGACTTATCTTATCGGACACCTTATTGGCGTCCCTCCTTGCTGGTGGATCACATCCTGCTGCTGGAGGAGGCAAAGGGGAAAGAGGGGACCTTCCTGTTTTATCTTTGCTTAAATATGACTCTCCTTGCTATGTCAGTTCCTGCCTGGATCATCACTTCTCTACTACATTTCCCAGAATCCTCTTTGACTCCTAGTCCCATCTACTTGCTGTTTCATTGGCCAAACAGTATTTTATTTAACAATCAATAAGATAAACATACACAGTACATTCCCCATCATTTCATGGTCCTGGAAAGTTACTACTTCTTAGTTTTATTTCTGCACCAGAGTTTTAGTTGTAATTAGTAGAGGGCTGGGTGGGATATAGTCATTATACACTATTGCAAAACTTGAATGCCCTGTGTCAACCACTATTGTACTGTAGATATTGATTTCATATTACGTAATCTTTGAAGAAAATAATTACGCCCAATTTTATGGTCTTAAATCTTCATTTTGTTTCAGTATATTATTATAAAATCAGAAGTAATGACAATTTCATATTTTCAATTTTTTTATTCTTATCACTTTCATGTTTACAACCTTGGAAAGAATTCTCCTCTGTTCAACAGTGACTAGAAGTGATGCTAATAGTGCCACTGATTACCTCTGTTTAAATACAATGGTTTAAAGTTATACATAAATGGAATGCTCTCTGGATATTTTGTTTGGATACCAGGTGTCTTTCATAGTGTTCTCTGTTTGGACACTTGGTCCCCCACTGGCTGACATAGTTTCAGAACCTGTAGAATCTTGGGGAGATAGAACCCAGCTGGAAGAAAGTGACCAATTAGGCATGGGTCCTTGGTGTTTATACCCAGACCTCACATATGGCTGGACCTCTCAATCACTATAATTTCTAAAATCCTGGTGCTATGACAAAATATGCTATAGCCAGTATGTCTTCTCTGCTTCGATGAACTATACCACCTTAAATTATGAGCCTGCCCATCAAATAAACAATCTTCTTGTTTCTGTCACTTCACAATACTGCCAAGTAAAAGTGAATAGTTTTTGCAGATACTTTTTAGACATTCTTATTTTGATCTGCTTGCAAGGCACCCAATGAGAATGGGCATTGATCAGCGAGAGACCACATGAAAGACTACTGACAAGTTGTAAGTTTTATTGAGTTATTAAATCTTTCTGTGCAATTGTTTGTTCATCTGTTAAAATTGGCCTGATGATGACAACCACATGTGAGAGTACACAAAACATTGTTTTTAAAGCATTGCATTGTAACTGCCATAAAATAATAATAAATGAGACTATAGCAACAGAAACCATAGCGTAAAATTTATCTAGACCTTCAGATGAGAATAATAATGTAAAGATGAACAGGCAATCCCTAGAAAATGAGGAGGAGAGAATACCACTTCAAAAGGAGGAACGTTACAGCTCATAAAAAGATTGTCTTTTTTTTTAGCATGTGGAATATACCAGAGGGCAAGTATACCATAGAATTGTGTCAAATCCTACTAGAAGGCTTTCTAGTTTTACAAAGAGGGTTTAATTGTGATGCATCTATGTCCGTTTGTTTATACACTGTCTGAGTTTGTTTCTCCTTTCCTGGCTGTGACCAGACACCTGATGAAAAGAAACTTGGGATGTGGTTCAGAAGAATGCATTCCATCATGACAAGGAAAATCACAGCAGGTATATGAAGCAGCTGGTTACATTTCATCCTCAATCAAGAAGTAAAGAGAAATAAAGGCTGGTTGGTGCTCAGTTGACTTATTGTTTTCCTTTTATTCAGTCAAGGACTTCAGCCCATTGGATAGTACCAACTACATTCAGATAAAGTATTTTGTCCTTAGATAAAATTTTGGGAAACATCCTTAAATTTATGACAAGAGTTGTGTCTCTGGTCCTAGTTGACTCCAAACTGAGTGAAGCTGATAATAATTACTAGCCATCACATTGCTATAGATGCCTTTATAGTATGATAGTTTACATAAAATTCCAATGAAGAAAAAAACATGCCTTCTAGATAGCCCTTTACAGTAGTATGTGATTTTTGCACTATCCCAAGGTTCATAATATTTTTCAATTAGTTATAACAGCATTTTTTGCTTTTATGTTGCTGATTTTACTCTTATTTACTAGAAAGAAAATTATATTTCGTGTCAGTCTCAGGTCCCTTTCCTTTCCCTCCACCCCTGCCCCGCCAACTAACACCCTACCTATACCATACCCTTTCTGCTCCCAAGGGAGGGTGAGGCCTTCCATAGGGGGTCTTCAAAGTCTGTCTTATTCTTTGGGATGGAGACTAGGCCAAAGCCCTTGTGTCTAGGCTCAGGGAGTATCCCTCCATGAGGGATGGGCTCCCAAAGTCCATTCCTATGCTAGGGATAAGTACTAATCCACTACAAAAGGTCCCATAGATTTCCAAGGTCTCCTCACTGACACCCACATTCAAGGGGTCTGGATCAGTCCCATGCTGGTTTCCCAGTTATCATTCTGGGGACCAAGATCTCTCCCTTGTTCAGGTCAGCTGTTTCTGTGGGTTTACAACGGACACTGAGGAAATCCAGAGAATCTCCAGGTCATACTTTAAAAACCTGTACTCCACAAAATTGGAAAATTTAAAAGAAATGGACAATTTTATGGACAGATATCACTTACCAAAATTGAATCAAGAACAGATAAGCAGCTTCGCTTTCCGCTGACCGATCCACAATGAGGTGAGGGAGCCTCTGCTCTTACCCAACCCCTGTCCAAACCATCCTTCACCCCGGCCCCCTGCCCCCCATGGGCCTGTGACTGCATGCTTGGTGTAGACATGCCCAGGCAGGGAGGAGCTCCCTGAATCTGGTAACACCCTACTCTTCCTTCCCTTTCCACCGACTGACCCACAACGAGAGTGAGGAGACTACCAGGAGATGCAAGACTATCCAGAGCTGCAGACATTGAATTCCTGGCTCCAACACACCACTGGGTCACAAGAGGAGATAGAGAGACCCCACCTGCACCCACTAGAAGTACATATAGGAAGAAGACAGAATGAGATCTCACTCGACAACAGAAAGACCAATATGACACCACCAGAATCTAGGGACTCCATGCAAGATCTGAAAAGCCCAACACAGAGCATGAAAAAGAGATGGACCTCAAAAATTATCTCGGCAAGATGATAGAGGAATTTTCTTGTTTCCTCTTTAGGAAACAAGAAAATTCCTTAAAGAAATAGAAGAAAAAGCTAGCAAAAAATTACACGAAATGGAGGAAAAGACACACCAAAAAATTCAAGAAATAAACAAATCTCTTAAAGAATCTAAAGAAACCCAAGAAAAAACAACCAAACAATTCTCAACTTTATATGGAAAAACAAAAGAAAGACCCAGGATACGCAAAACAACCGTGTAGAATAACAGAACTTCCGGAGGCATCACCATCCCTGATTTCAAGCTATAGTTCTGAAAACATCTTGGTATTGGCACAAAAATTGACAGGTAGACCAATGGAATAGAGTTGAAAACCCTGATATTAACCCACATACCTAGGAACACCTGATTTTTGACAAGAGAGCTAAAGCTATTACAGCATTTTAGTCAAGGAAAAAATAATAACGTGAGATCAGATCAGTAAAAGTAATTACTTGAAATTAATTCAAACATAATACATGGGAAAGACATGGTGGTAGAGAGTGTTTGATAAAGTACAGAAATTCAGAACAGAAAGAAGAATTACAACCAGTTTTAGCACTGACAGACATCAAAATACAGAAACAAAACCATAGAGAGCAGCTAAATCAAGTTAAGCATAATTTTCCAACATAGGTGCTTTGCTAAGTGCTTAAAATCAAATTGCAGCTTGCTGTGCCTTTTACCACTATCTTAGTTCTTCCTCCATTTGCTCCCAGGCCTCCCTTTTCCTTCTCTGCTACCTGTTTCACTATATTAGCAGTTTGTTGCTAGGATTTTGACTATCAAAAGCCTTCCTTATTCTTTCCAGTGTCTCTTAACATCTTACCTTCAGGATTTATATCTACTATTTTTCATTTCCATTTTATGCTGATTACATAACAATTGCGCTTCTTAATTTCTAAGATGAAGTCTGTCGAAATGCTGACACTCAAGCTGATAACTCTTGTCACAATTTTTCTGAGTTTGTAAGTCAGATTCTAACAAATGACAGGAATTGGACTTCGATGATGTTAGGATATTTTATTTTCAAGAGAGTATTGATGTTTCTTTAGATAGCAGACATACTTCACTCACAATACCAGCTCTGCTTCCCTAAAGCAAACCTGTTAGCCTTTCAGATTATTTCCAAGAATGTTGCAATGCACCTGCCTTGGGTCCTTGAAAAACAGTGCTTAAGGTAATTGTAGAATTGTCATTTGTGAAGTGGACTGTGTAGATTTTGATAGAGTGGAAATTTAAAATGGCCTGATACGTTCAGAAAAGACTTTCCAGAATGAGAAAAACTGACAGTTAAGTTGGAACTAAAGAGTGCTTTGTAGACAGATAAAGTATAAGGGCAATAGCAATGTACATCAAGATAAACACCTCCAGGACTAAATAAAAATCCTGAACGTGTTATGTTTTACCATTGCCTTTCAATGAACTCTTGTGTATTCCTTTGATCAAATAATTAAATTAAATTATTTCACTTATCTCATCTCCATTCTACAATTATTTCCAAGAAATATCCATGTCAAACATGATTTAGAGGCAATGAATTCATGGAGTCAAACATTGTAGCCATGTAAATACATGTATGATCTCACACAAAAATGCAATTATACATGTATATTTCAAAATTCCAAAATAATTAAAAGTATAATTTATCTAACATTTGGTTTCACTGCCATTTTTCTATTATTGTATAATTTTGGTACATATAAATTTAGATTTCATTTGTCACAGATGCTCACATTGGTTTTACAATTGTTGAGTGGTACACAGTTGGTAGGTAGCAGATCTAGAAAATTAATGATCACCTATTTATTTTAATATCTTGCAGATGACATCTAGGATTTGAATTCTTCAGAGAAGTGTTCAGCCTATCCTTTTCAAACAGTAGTCTGGTTCTCTTATCCAACTAAGGGGAAAACTGATTAGAAAGATCTTCTGGGCAAGAATGCCATGTACATGAGGTAAAGGTTAATATTGGGTAACTGTACCTCTTTCTATTAAATTGAAATAGTCCATGATGATTTAAATTTGAATATTTTTCAATCCGAATTCTAGACAGGCACTAAGGTTTTCTCTTGTTCTCTTCAAGGAGTCTTAAAGAAGCAACAGGATGCTAAGAAGACATTTAGAATAAAAATTAATTGAAGTTTGGGACTGAAGTGGTGTTGGCGTTTTCCTTTGTTAACTGAGGCTCCAGCTAATGAAGTACAGTCCATGTGACAATAATGTCTATGGTTGGTATCAGTCTTAGAGCCCTGTGGATTCACCTGTATTTGACAGTCCCCACAGCAGATTGATCCATGCACCTACAGCTTTAATGTGAATACCGATCACATGGGATCTGATGCAAATTCCATTCTGTTTGAGAAACATTGAGAGTCTGTATTTCTAATCAATGCCAAGTGACACCTATGCTACTTGTTAACAAAGTTAACTTACTTTACTAGAATGATCAGTAACAAATGTGGATTGAACCTGGTCTTAGCATATAAAAGATACAAAGGAAAAATTGCAGAAACTTGGGAAAATTCATGAGTGAAAGAAATAAAACAAGTCCTCAAAAAAAAAAAAAAAAAGAATGCACTCTTATATTTGAAGATTCAACAAGGGAATATTCCGTATTCTTACTAATGCTATCCTACTCTCTGGAGTGAGAGCCAGTTCTCTCTGATTCTTTATAAAATATTAGAAATGATTTCATTTCTATCCGTAGTTCAAAAATAGAAATGAATTTCCATTTAATGGTCATAGGAAAGAAGTATGAAATATAAGCTTTAACATATGTAAGAGGAATCAGTTTTCTATAAGTTCATCTGAGAATGTCTCAGAAGACTCTCAATGCCTCTACCCTTCTACTTACAGTCTGTCTCACTCTGGGGACCTTGGTGATGACCACTTCAGCAGGGTGTATGCATTCACCATTTATTGGTGGATACTATGTTTTATTTGATATGCCGTATACTTTCACTGACTGCCTTTAACTGTCCACTGATGATTCCAAATATTACTCGTATTAGTAATTTTGAAATGTTATTTTGATATATTTTATTTTTCTCATTTTAAATCTTTCCAGTCTGTTCTTTCTGGCATCTTCCCTCCTCCAAAATGCATTTAATAACCCTCAAAGCTACTGAATTCAGGGAGAAAAGTAAGGTAAAAAGAGACCCTTCTGTAGTGAAGAGACTTGATATAAACAGCATTATTTTAATAGACGCTAGTAGTATCAGAGATGTCATCAGTTAGTGACTGGATGAGGAAGGCTTTTGATCTTCAGTGATGCTTTGAATTGAAGTATTTATGTGTCATGGCAAGAAAAATATGATGATCTTACCATCTGTCTGAAATTATTGAAATAGTGTTAAAATAATTAGTCATAAAGGAACATGTGTTATACTCTGTGATAATACATGAACTAACAAGATGTGTATAGATAATACATTATGAATGAAAGAAAGATGATTTTTATTTTAGTTTTTCAAAGCTATGCAGAGAAACTGCATAGCTGGAAACTGGAACTCACTTTGTAAACTAGGCTGGTCTCGAACTCACAGAGATCTGTCTGCCTATACCTTCCAAGGCGTGATATCTTAAAGGCATGAACCACCACTGCCCTGCAAAAACTCATTATGAGGTAAACTTAACAGAAATGATTAAAGTAACACAGTGATGGTATTGTTATGCCCATTGTAGGAAATGTATATGACAGAGGATGGGAATGGATTGCGGGTGATAGAGCAATCATGGTGTGACTCAGAAGGGGGCAGGAACAAAAGCATCCTACTGAAGACACTGGTAGAGAGATATCTTGATATAATGCTATTATGTATAGAAGTGTTATAGATATTTTTGTTGGAACACTTTCCTTCATGTACTTGCCTCATTCCATTTACCACAGCATAATATTTAACTATTGCAGGTGAAATTAGTGCAAGTGATATAACACCTGAAATTAAAAAAATAAAAAAACAACCTGACATATTTAGTTATATGGCCCACTCTTTTTAGTGGCCTACCTGCAGTATTACAACAATGCAACAAGAAAAAACTATTCTCCCCTTTCTTGTCCAGGGAACTGTGTCCACAAAAGTCAGTAAATGATGCTTTCATAGTCTTTTGTTTCATTTGATGTTTCATTTGATTGAGAAAAATGAATGTAAAAGAATTTAGAATAATATATTTCACATAAGAAATGCTAAATTTTCCTGCAGTTATGTTAAAGGTAGTCCTCAGATATAATATTCAACACCTCAAAAGAAATGATGTCATGAAACTATGACGACTCATTTGGATTTTGGGGTGTTTTTCAAAATATAAAACTTTTGTACATATTTAATGGTTTTCATGGAATCTTAATGTATATCTGAAAGAGTTCATGTTCAAAAAGGGGCCTAAACACCATTATTATAATGTTAGACTTTCAAATTACATAACCAATTCAGTTTATACACTAGATAGAGTGTGCAAGACATATCATTAATAGCACTTTTAATTTCCTTTTGACATCATTTTCTTTGATCAGCTACAGAATGCTAGTCCAGAAGACAAGGAAAACTGATTATGGAGATGTTTTCCTTAATATTTTTCTTTAATAGATCACATTTGTGTTTTTACATGAAATTCAATTTTGAGAATAAAAAAATTTTCCCTAATCACCTATATATTTGATATATGGAAAATTAAATATGATCATATTGTACCCAGTATGTTTATGTGCTGAGGTTAAAAAATATTAGAATTAGTCGAATTCTAGCATCACCAGCCTTGAGACATAGGAAAGTTACTAAAATCACCATGCAATCCATCTTTGAAATTTAGTTTTTATCTTTAACATAATTACAACAAATAAAAACAGCTTGTATAGTTTTCTTAAGCATTGGGTGCAGTAATTCTTCTTAAATTCATACTATATGGATGATGGAAACCTTTCATTTACTACTTAAGACACATATTGATAGTTACATATTTACAAAAAGCATACAGAATTCTTGTAAGAATGACAGAATCAACTGTTATGTTTCCATAGGGAAACAGACCTTAAAAAGTGAAATTTCTTTGACATCACTCAACAACAGATACAGTTAGACCTTTAATGTCCCTCAGGAGGCTCATGGGTGAAAGGTTTGGTGTCCAGGATAATAGGAAGGGATGGGGATTAGGGGTGTCAAACCTAATGGGAAGTATTTGCTCAACTTCAATTATTCCACCAATGGAATATGTGGGACCCAGTGCTTTTTTTCTTTCCTTTGCTCCTTAGACATGAGCTGAATGGTTTTCTCTACCAAGTACTCACCCAAACTTGCAACATCCCCCACATGTCCACCATAATTGATCTCAGAGATTAAGGACTGGAACCTCAAAATCTCTGCAGCTAAATAAACATCTTTTTATAAGATAATTGTCTCAGATATTTTGTTTAAATGATGAACAATGAACACAGCAGGTTAATTCAGAAGGTTAACGAAACCAGGGTTGTTTCTCTACCATTCATCATTCAGGACATAACCCTTCCTTTGCAATCACAGAGTTGGAGACTTTCATATCCAATTACATCTTTGTTCTTGGGTGTTACCTATTCCCTATGCCCTTGTTGTAGAATATAATATGTGCTTATCTATTATTAAAAAGAGCTTTGGTTCTTTAGATACAATTTGGATGTTAGTTATTTCCTATTTACTCTGTAAGGATTTTAAAAGTTTTCTAATTTCTTTTCTGTCAAGTGAATGTAACAAAATTATCTACTTAATTAATGTCCGGTATCTTTGCATACCTTATAGACATCAATTAGTGATAATGCTAAAATATCTTCCTCTCTCCACAGCCTTGACTACCCTTGAAAATCAGTGTGATCTACAAGTAATTGTTGTATATTACTCAAATAAGATGTTTTTGGTGTAGTATTACCTAGAAATCAGAATCAAGTAAAAGACAACAGTGAGTTAACAGTGTCAGTACACTGTCTTTAAATGGTTTATTCCTCAGAGAAGAGTACAGAAGCAACAAGAAATATCTCCCTATATTCCACTAATAGTCAAATCAGTAGCACAGGGCATTCTAGTTGAAGCTTATATCAAGAGAAGCTTTGAGGTTGGACATAAAAATGAGACCAAAACTCAAGGGAGTTTTTTTTTATTCTTTTTTTCTTTTTTTCTGATCACAAGGAAGTCGTTTGAGTACAAGAACAGGGTAAGGAAACCGACATAACTCAAGACAAAACACTAGAAAGGAAAAAATGTTACTGAACTGCATTCTATGGGAGTGTTTGTTTGGAAACTACTAACTCATTCACAATTCTCTAGAGTTTGGATGTCTGTCATTTGTTGCTCAGAAGTATAAACAAGGTTATTTTGTAGCTGTCAGTTGAGACCTATATAAAGCTTTGTATATGGTAACACTTGTGCCAGTGACTATTTATTGAACAACCTTTTAGATATTAGGACTTGAAAAATTGGGTCTCCAAATAAATCCAATTCATCACAAGATGAAATATAGAAGTACCTGATGACCTCGTATATATAAAATACCATAATAATGCCAAGTTCAGGTACACCCTGGAAGTTAACATTGTTTCAAATAAAAAAATCTTAGCAGCAAAGTACACAGTGCAGGACTGAATGGAGTTCAGGCTCCATAATTTATGAATTCAAAATCTAAGCAAAAGATAACTTTGTTATTTTCTACACATTTAAAAGGGAAATTACTGAAATACAGATGCAGAGAAGGAGGACTGATGAGCATAGGGATCCAGACCCCCTTCAATGTGGGTGTCAGTGAGGAGACCTTGGAAATCTATGGGGCCTCTTATAGTGGATCAGTACTTAACGCTACCATAGGAATGGACTTTAGGAGCCCATCTCACATGGAGGGTTGCTCCCTGAGCCTAGACACAAGGGGGTTGACCTAGACCCTATCCCAAAAACATGAGAGACTTTGAAGACTCCCTATGGAAGGCATCACCCTTCCTGGGGAGCAGAAAGGCTATGGAATAGGTAGGGCATTAGTTGGGAGCGGCAGGGGAGGAAGGGAAGGGAAGGTTCTGGGATTGAAATTTAAAATAATTTTCTTGCTAATAAAAAAATAAAAGGGAAATTATAAGGATATGTACTCTGGGTGACTCTTTCGAAAGGGTAAAATGAGAGAAAGCACATGAAGTGTTCAAATTGATTGTTGTCATTAATATTATGTTAGAGGAAAATAAGGAATTCATAAGACAGGGAAATGGTAAAAATCACACAAAAATGGATCCTGCCTGATTTCTGATACTTGCATGGCATGGGAAAGTGCAGGCTCTTCTTGTAGTAAGAGTAGAAGGTCATCCCATGGAAAATAGGTAAATGGTGCAATTCTTTCTGTAAAACTCTGAGAATGATAATAATTTGTCAAAGAACCATGAGCCTTCCTCTTTTTCAATTTGTACAATATGAGAAATTGCATGAATCTGAAGCAGAACATCAAAAAGAAGAGAGTTAATGTCCCTTGCCTAGCAAAGAACCAGTCTGAAACTTTTGTTACAACATACTAACCACCCCATTGCTCTAAATAATCAGGGCTTGTGTTTTATCCATGGAAATAAAATTCCTTGGAGTTTGAGTGTTTTATTGAGAGGAAGTTTCATAACTTCAGCAAGACTGCATATATATACTTTATTTCAATTGGTCCAAATAACATTTCCAACAGCCTTCATTTGTGAAATCTAATCTGCAGAAATAAGAATTCTGGCATATCAGGATTTATTTAGAGATACTTAAGTATTTACATAGCTGTAAAAAATAAATTGAAATTATGGCTAGAAAATAGATAAATTACAGACTATAATGAATAATGTAGAATAGTATGCATTTTTAAAAGCAATTCTAGATTAACACAAATTTGGAATGAAGTAGAAAGAAGAGACAGCAGAAGAGAGGAAGAGAGAGCAGTGCCCTGCATTGGTGTGCTTGACCAACTATACAACCAATTTCAACAAATCAGGAAAACCATAAACATTTTCTCTACAGTGTGTGAGAAATGGGCTCTGGATTATCTAGAGCTCACAACATGGTTTAAAACTGTGGCATGTACTTGCTTTCTCCTCCATGGTGTTCTGTCTACTAATTTAGCTTCCCAGGAACCTGAGAAACATCTTAATTTTTTCAATGTCAGCTCATTTTGTAAGTTTCATAAGGTACCTATTTGTAAATCAGTATTCTTTAGACTAGAAATAGACTGAACGCCGTATCTGAGAATATTAAAAGATATAGAAAAAACATATTGGTCAGACATATACCATGCACTGAATTCTCCCAAGAATAAGGGCAGTAGCAAAATAGAAGCAAGATTTAGGCAGGACTACAGTAGTGTTTATGAGTAAGGCAGTGTGAAATTCATCTCAATCTCAGATATTCAGAATAATAAGCCAATACAATTAACTTTGAGTAAGATAGATTTTGGTTCCTAACACTGCAGATGAATAATTACTTTACCTCATGACAGATGAAGAAAATTTGCCAAAGATTTGATTTAGTATAGATTTGAAAGCCAGAAGTTGAAACACCAATCAAGTGATATTATCATTTCTCTCTTAAAATAATGTAAGATTTTTTCTGAAGGTAGCAAAATGTGATGCAGTTGGCTAGTTGAGATCAAGAAAATCATTGCAGAAGAAGAGGCAAAAGGAGTACATGACTACAAGGGAATCATATCTTCTGGATACAGCAGAGCAACTACACATATGAACTTACAGTGGTTATGACACCATGCACAAGACCTGTGCAAGCTTAGGACAGACCAAATTGTAACAAGGAGAGGGTAGGTGGGTGTGAAGTCCCACCTTTAGCCAGAGTTACTGGCAATTCTTAGGTGCTTCGAGAAGGGTCAGTTTTCTCTGTGGTGTAGTTCCTGGTAATTAGACCATACTCTACAAATCCAAGAACATTTGATAGCACAAACTGGATTTGGTGGGTTTACAAAAAAGAATAAAGGAAAGAAAATGAGGACATGGTCTGGGAAAGATGGTTAAGGGGCTAATACTACTGTCTGTTCTTCCAGAGGACCCAGGTTCAATTCCTAATACCCACATGGTGGCTTTCAACAGTCCTAGGGAAATCTGATGCCTCCTTCTGGCCTGGATTGCTACTGCATACACATGTTAAGTAAACATAAATGTAGGTAAATACCCACACACATAAAATGAAATGGCATTATTTGAAAAAGACACAAAACTGAGTAGTTAAGAACATGTGTGGGGGAACAGCTGATCTGAACAAGGGGGAGCTTTTGGCTTCCAGCCTGATCACTGGGAAACCAGCATGGAACTGATCCAGACCCCATGAATGTGGGTTTCAGTGAGGAGGCCTCGGAAATCTATGGGGCCTCTTGTAGTAGATCAGAACGTATCCCGAGCATAGGAATGGACTTTGAGAACCCATTTCACTTAGAGTGATACTCCCTCAGCCTAGACACAAGGGGGAGGCCGAGGCCCTATCCCAAATGATATGACAGCATCTGAAGACACCCCCATGGAAGGCCTCACCCTCCCTGGGGAGCAGAAATGGTATTGGATAGGTAGGATGTTAATGAGGGGCAGGTGAGGAGGGGAGGAAGAGGGAACAGGGATTGACATGCAAAATAATCTTGTTTCTAATTTAATTTAAAAAAATTAAAGAAGTATATGTATGGGTCTGAGGAGAGTACAAGGTGTGAGTATTAACAAAAGACATTGTACACAATTCTCAAAGGACTCTTACAAATGTTTCTAAAGAGAAATTGAAGATGGAAATAAATACGATGCTGAGGAATTGGCTGAAGAATGGGCTAGTGAAGATGATCAGTATACGTTGTAGAATATCCTCAAAGAATGATTTCATTATGACTTTTATTATTAACTGAAAATTTTATTGTATTATTAAAATGCAAAAATATAAAAAGAATTCCATGTACTTTTTAACTTAATGTTTCTGCATTCTCCCTTGTAAGCATACTTGGTAACATATATACCTTTTAATTTTCACATCTTCTGGTGTGAAAATTGAGCTTCAAGAGAATTTAGAAAATATTCCCAAATCACATATCTGGGAAGGGTTGACCCAATATGCTATGATTTCTCTCTTTTTCTTCTTTACTACTGAGAGAATCACGTATGAATTCAACTTATTTTTTTCTAGTACAATGTGTGACTTAGGATTCTGGATAAATTAACAGCTCTTGGTGCACTTTGGAATGTTGGTTCAGTATGCTCAACATATGATACCTGGCTAGGGATTTAATCATTAATCTTAAATCTTGTGATAAAGCATTGGTAACCGATCTTATAGTAATGCCTACAGATTTTTCTTGGCCTTGCTCCAGCAATTGTCATTGTTTTCTTACTGAGCTGTTATGTTCCTTTGATTTTTGTGTTATGTGACCCCTCTGACCTCTTTTTTCCTGTCTTCTTAAAAGTTGCTTTTCTTTCCTGTTCCATTTCTCATCCTGTTACTGAAATCTGTGCTACTCCCTGTGTAACTGTACCCTTTACTTGCCCTGACTCCAATAAGAGGACTGTATTACAGTAGGTTATGCATTCTGCCCTAGAAAGTCATGCCTATGTTCTAATCCTGATTATGTTTGCATGTAGACTTGTTTGGAACTAAAGTTCCTGAAAATGCAATAATATTAAGCATCTAAAGATGATATCATCTTGACTTTAAATTGGACTCCAAACTCAATGACTCATGTCCTTTCAAGAAGAGGTCAAGAAGAAACAGAAAGAAAAGCAATATAAAGACAGAATAATGTGCCTATAAACCAAAGTATCTCAATTACCATAAACTAGGAGACATGGGGGCCCTTCTGGCACAGAGTTTTCAGAAGGAGCCAACCCTTTTGAAGCCATGGTTTTAAATTAGCAGTATCTGTACCAATTTGTTACAGGATCCATAGG
This sequence comes from Cricetulus griseus, assembly GCF_003668045.3. Taxonomy (NCBI): domain Eukaryota; kingdom Metazoa; phylum Chordata; class Mammalia; order Rodentia; family Cricetidae; genus Cricetulus; species Cricetulus griseus. Next base: position 80,985,100 of record NC_048599.1, on the reverse strand, counting down.
AAATAATATGTAAGTGTTGACATATCTAGTTTATGGTCATTTCTTTGACTTCTTTAAAGATGACATCCCTAGATACTTAGAACTCAGTTTATAAAGCGTAGTATTTAAGATTTTCATTTTAGTGTGTGTGTGTGTGTGTGTGTGTGTGTGTGTGTGTGTGTGTGTGCGTGTGCGTGCGTGCGTGCGTGCGTGCGTGCGTGCGTGTGTGTGTGTGTGTGTGTGTGTGTGTGTGTGTTGTGGCATATGTGTAGATATCAGAGAAAATTTGAAGAAGTTGGTTCTCACCTTCCACTGTAGATGGTTGACCTGTCAGATCTTCATGCTTAATAGAATTGTCCTTATCCATTGAATATCTCATCTGTCCCAAATGAACATTTCAACTGCTCTCTCTCTCTCCTGTGTTGAAAAATGATAGCATTCCAGTTACCCGGAACAATCTTTCCTTCTTAACTAATAGCACTTTAGGCTGAAACTTAATTCACTAGAAAGTGAATACACAAGAGATAAATACAGATCTATAATGCTGATCTGTATTCCTATCTCTAACTCAGTAAGCCTTAATTCCTACTAAAAATCTATTGTTATAGAAGGACAATCACACTCCCACCTATAAGAAGAAACTGTAAAGACTCCCCCCCACCCCAAACTTGGATTTCTCCACACTGATCTCAGCACCCTCTGGGAATCTTTGTACCTTACGTAAGTCTGAGTAATCCAGAAACTGCAAAGGCACTCTAGTAGTTATTATTGATGGTGATTTACAAAACTCAATTGCACTTAAGTTTAACACTCACTCCTAAATATGTGATCTCCATCTGCCCACCGTCACTTAATGACATATTCTTTTCATCACGTCCTTGAAGATTGTAACTGTCTTTTACCTCAATAAATCACAAATACCATTCCCTTTTCCCACACTTAATAAAAGTAAGAACAAGACGAGGCAAAAGGTTTCAATTTCTTCCCTTCATCTCTAACTCTGTCCCTTCAAATAACTTGAGTGGGTACCTGCCATTTTTATTAGACACATAGCTATAACCTTCAATCTCTGATGAGGTTGCTCAATGTCTTTTTTTTTTATTTTTTATTATTAATTCAAGTTAGGGAACAGGCTTGTTTCACATGTAATTCCCCTCTCCCTCTCCCTCTCCCTCCCCTTACCCCCATTCCTTCTCCCCCACCTCCAATCTACCCCCCACCCCATCCACCCACCACTCCCCAGGCAGGGTAGGGCCCCCAACCGGGGCTCCACCAAGTCCACCAAATCTTCCTGTGCAGGGCCTGGGACCCTTCCCATGTGTTCAGAGACAGAGTGCATCCCTTCAAGTGGGATGGGCTCTCGAAGTCCCCCACATACACCAGGGCAAAAAGCCAGTCCACCTCCGGAGGCTCCCAGGAGTGCAGGGGCCTCCCCGATGGCATCCATGATCAGGGGGCTGGATTAGTCCCGTACTGGCCTCCCAAAGAGCATCTGGGGTCGACATGCTTTCCCTTTTTCAGGCCAACTGTTTCTGTGGGTTTCAAATGTCTTGATCCAACCATATTTGTCTTCTCTATTGCAAATGAAGCCCTCACTGTCAGGATTAATCAGAATTTGGATGATTGACAGTTGTCTAGTATGTTATTTCTTTTGCCTTTCCTGGACTAATAATTTCTACCTTATTTTACCATTGTCCTAAGTGTTTCTGTCTCCCTCTGTGCCCCCATTCTTTCTTCTTGTGTTTGGAATGTGTTTTTATTAGGAGAGGGTGTCCACCAGTGGTGGAGATTAAATCCAGACCTTTATACACAAAAGAAAAAGGCTTACCACTGAGTTATATCCCAGCCTCCAAATGATATGTTTTTATGGCATTTTTTCAAACTCCTAGACTAAGTCAGGTTACTCATTTTATGTTGGCTCAGTGATATTTCTCTTAAAAACTTAAAAGCCTTTGGGAAAATCTATATTTCCTTGCAGAGTAACTGGATGGTATCTGTTTGGTTCTCTGGGTAGTAGGGCTCTCTATTTTGTTGCACGTTCACTGTGTGGTCATCCATGAGTTCTCTCAAAACACAATGAATAATTGTTAAGTAAATGCTATTGAATCAATGTGCAAAACACACTGTTTGTTTCCAGCCATGAATACATTGATCATTATCTCAACAATCATAAAGTTTTGATCCATAGGGATTCTTGGAATTTGCAACTTTTATTCAAAACTGGAAATTGGAAAATTGATTCAGTATGCTTCTGTGGTGCTACATAGTAGAATGAGGTATATCTTGGAAGTCTAGTTGGCTGTCTGTTATCTTGCTACAATCTGCTTCCTCTAATGAGTGGGTACAGGGAAGCTGAGCGTCTTCATGGGACACTACTAATTTATAGAAATTTTTAAATATCACAACTCCCCATATAATTTTAAAAGAGAGATATGCTACCACTTGTGAAGAGAAATGTGATAGAAACTATTATTCAAAAACCAATTTCCCTGACCAGTTCTTTGTTATATGCTCCTGCTCCTGTCACAGATATTTGTGTTTTAAATAAGAGGATTTTTTCACTCTTAATAACTTATATCTGCTCCATGAATTCAGAGCTCAGAAAAGAGGTTGCCGGGCTGTGTTGATGAAGAGGTTCAATTTAATTCCTAAGGGTGTTTGAGATACAGCATGTTGGACAGCTACTAGTTCATGCTGCCAAGAGTCACACAGTTCTGCTACTAGTAAAGTCTTATAAAGGGAGTAAACCTAGAACTTACTTAATTTTTAGTTGAATGTGAAGTTGGGTGTCTCAGGAAAATAGAGTGCCAAATATATTTATGGAAAGTGTACAGGATGAAATTTATAATTAAGCCAGGCTTACACATGAGAAAGTGATTTTGTCCTCTGGTCCTGTTAAAATACCTTGGCAAGCTGAGTCTAAGCCTCAACACAGAGGTATGCCCCTGATACTCTCTACCTATCCAGGCTGCCATTTGAACTTTCTAGCTCATTATTTTAGAAGTTCCAAGTTAATTTTGTTAGTGTTTAGAAGAAAAACACCCCTGAAAGACAACATGGAAATCTCAGCATCTGGCATGGATAAGTAATAGAAGATTACAAGGAAGAGAATCATTCCACTTGAGTTAGCTTGGAGGTACTGGTGTGGCAGCTAGTCACAAAATGGATAAGGAGGCTTCTGAGGAAGACTAAAGAACCCCAAGGAATTAAAAACAAACAAACAAACAAAAACACTTAAGTTCTGGCCAGTATCCAAGAGAAAGAGACAGAAAAAGAGAAGAAGAAGTAGGGCAGACACAATGCATTTGATAGAAAACTCATGGCACCTTATAGGAACAGTCAAATATTTTCTTGAGGACTTTTGCCTTATCACAGATAAATCCCTAAGGAGGGACCAGAAAAGAAAACGTGTAAGTCTATAGAAGATGATATCCAACAGAATGATAAGAAGTAGCATGATCAAAAAAAGTTTTTTTCTTCAGGTGTTCAGTCAAAGGGAAAGATTGAAATTTAGCAACCATTGCCATGATCTAACTTTGTATAACCATGCCTTTAGAGATAGACACCTGATATGATCAAATTAGCCCCCCTACCTTATTCCAACTGCACCTGTGCTATTTCTTCATAAAGAATTGTTTTGAAGGAATTGAAAAAATGCTAAATAATGACATTCATTTAATTGCATCTTTACTTTTTAGTGATGAATAGTGTAGCCTTTGGCATTATTCTTTTATGCCCTTGATGACAGTCTCTTCCCTCTGTGACCTTGTAGGCACATTGTTTTACATTGATTTTTCACTTTATGGTCTAGTCCTAAGGTGGGCATGAATGTAGTTTTACCATAGATCTGTTCTAGAACAAATTAGTTATACTTGACAAGTACCATCAATATGATAAATACTGAAGAAAGGCTAAGACTCCTTGTGTGGCTGTGGGATGCTATGATACATGGAAAGCTCCTGGGCATATGTTATGGGACAAAGCTTATTGGAATAGGAAAGTGATTTTGTCCTGAATACAACAGCTTACTCCAGAGTAGGAAAGTGTCTCAACATAGCTTAGGGGGTTGGACAGATGGCTAGAGTTTAAGAACACAGGCTTCTTTTCCAGAAGTCCTGAGTTCAATTCCCAGCAACCACATGGTAGCTTGCAAGCATCTACAATGATATGATATCTGGTGCCCTCTTCTGGCCCACAGGCAGACATGCAGGCAGAACACTGTGTACACAACAAAAACATAAAATAATAAAAGAAAATAAATTTCTTAAATGCATATTAAACACAAAGAGTGGTGATGGAAAAATAAATAACACCCATAAAAGAATGTGGTTCTAAAATTAATGTTCTCTTTTTCTGTCATCAGTTTATCAATTTCTATTGGACTATGTCTATCATAATGTAACTGTTCTATAAGATGTTCCATAAAATATATAACAAAGCAGCTCAGTGTTCTAGGAACCACTTTTAAGTACCTGATCACTTCGGGGCTCTCCATTATGACAAAATATCTCAAAGGTGTCTACAATGTTAACTTTTTTCTGTCTTATCTTTTTCGTAAACCACATCCTCACTGAAATTATTCTTGTCAGCGAGAAGACCATCTTGCTAAACCCAAATATCCAGTGATTTTCCCCAATTGACCTCACAGTAGTATTTTCCGCAATGAAAACCCTTTCTTTCAACTTTCTTTGCCACTGTTATTTCCTATACCTCTCTTCTTCAGAGTGTTCTTATTTCTCAAATCAATCTCCTTGGAATCAAGAATCCTTGCATCATCTACTACATAAACTCAAGTGCCTCTCTCAGCTGTCCTCCACTGCTTCATGGAACTGTTTTTCACTTTGCATTCCTGAGCCTCAATAGATATAAGAAATGAATTACTGTTCTTCATGAATTACCAAGTCTAAAGGATTTGATTATAGCAGCATGGATATACTAAGACAGTCCTTACAAGGTAGCTTTGAGAATGTCCACATCTGCCCATTCATCTTGTTTTTTCAAAAACAGGACAAAAACATGTACTTAATATCTCCAGTGTTACAAAAACATGATTTGTTCATCTGTCTATAATAGCTTCTTCAGGGTAGTTTAGAATATTTGTTTTCTGTGGGGGCCTCAACAGCAACATTAGTGGCTACTAGAAACATGCTAGAAATACAGACTCTACGGTGACTTCCCACGCTGCTCAATCATAAACACAGGACACAGGACTTAGCCATGGGGCTTTTAGCTCATTCTGAGATGGCAGATTCCAAGAAAAACTGAATGAGAATTGCAAAGTCCAGTACTGGTGACTCTGTGGCTTCTCTGGTTTCTATAACTGCTTCTCTACAACTGTTTGCACAACAACAACAACAACAAAATAGTTCATGAAGATGACAGGAAGTTTTACAACCACATTTTAACAACCATGTGAGCCCTAAATGTTTTTTTAAATAAGCAATCCTCATGTTGATTCTGGTTTATGTTAACAAACATTAAAGGAAATTAATGATGAAACCCAAATGAACCTTGTTATAAAAATTATTGCTTGCTCTTCCTTTGAAAGTATCCACTAACTCTCTAAACATCTATACCTAGGACAGAGAGAGGGAGAAAGATAGATTTTTACATCTAAATGGCTTATCAATAGTGACATAAAATGCTATTTTCAGTTACTTTGAAAACAGATCAATTCCAGAATCTGAGCCAAATTTAATCCTTATCTGATGTTGAGGCTGAAGGCAGAGATTTTAAATATGGAATAAAGAAACGTTCTTAGTGATTTAGAAATGTCATCTGTGGAGGCAAATCCTGCATGTGAAGAGCTCACTGGAGTGCTGAGGACAGCAAATGCTGCTCTGAGTTAACTTTCTGTTGCTAAAAGGGATGAATAGGACAAGGATGAGAATCAGGTCATTTCCTATCAATCCCAGCTTCCCATCCTTATTTTGGAGGTTTGTGTCAATAAGAGTACTGAAAGCAATTGTTCCTAGACAAACACTCAGAACAGGCATATTCAAGTGATTTTTCCACACAGGGGAGCTTCAGCTTTCATTGGTTAGAGCTCTAGAATATGTGCTAGCATCACCTTCTATCTTTTCTGAAGAGTTTATCACACACACACACACACACACACACACACACACACACACACACACACACACTCACACACACACACACACACACACACACACACAGATACACACGTTCTCATACATGCACACAAAAACTCACATATATACAGACATACATAAAGTTTCAGATAATTTTTCAGTTCAGGTTTCCTCTTTCTTGATGAAATATTAGATATCCAATTAAATATCCAATTAAAATCATTTGTTTCATAAGACATAATAATCACAAACATTATAAAGTAAAATCTACTAATAAATAATTTGAAAAGTAAGCATGGTTTTACTTGAATATAATCCTATAGACTATCAATCATTCAAATTACATTTTGAAAGACCTTGAATTTCTTGAACATGTATGTATCTATATATATTAATTCTTGCACAAATGACTATATAATTACATAGAAATCAATACATAACTATGTATTTTGCTATTTTTTTGTGTTTTTTTTCAATTTGATTAACTGCTTCATGCATTTCAATTTTGTTTGTATGTGATATACATTTAAATTTCCATAACTAACATTCTTTTATAAATCTAAGAATTATTGAAACAATTTTTAACTTTACTCTTTCACGTGAATCTGACAAAATGCAATTCAGTTAGAAAGGAACAAAGGAGAGAGTTTTGGAGAAAGAGAGGAGGAAATGTTGATCTTGTGTGAGACTTTCTACATGATTCCCTGGGTCATAAGTTTCCAAAATAGCATCATTTAATGAGAGGCAATATCATTCCTCCTCAAAGAACTACCAATTATTTATTATTTTCGCTATCATTAAAAATAAGGTTTTACTTTGTAAATATAAGCAATTTCTCATATGAGTCTTGTCTAGATTAGTGTTTTATTTTGAAAGAGTGAGAGATTAGGAGAGAGAGAGGGGTACACAGAAAGAACATAATGTTGGGTAGGTAGGGAGGAGGGGCAGATTTGGGAGGAGTTGGGAAAAGAAAAAAGTTAGTTAAAATATATTGCCTGGGAACAAAAGAAAAATACTAAGCACTCCAACTACAGGTTGCCTGCCTCATCTACATCAATGTCATCATCATAAATTATTTATTGATCTTTAGAAGAAAAGGGTTGAAAGAAAACTTAAAAGAAATAGGAGCTCTATAAGGAAAAGTAAGCAAGTTTTCTAAAAAAATATTTTATTTAACAAATGAAAACATTTTTTATGGAAATAGATGAAGCATATAATGATCCTAAAAGATGCTAAAGTGAAGAATAAATTTGAAGAGTCTTTGTGATGATCAATTGTCTTCTCCTGGCTTGCTTATTAAGCTGACCTTCCTTTGTTTGATATGTAACAAAACAGTGGACAGCTTTTGTCTCTCTTCCCATGAATAGAGTTTGAGGTCCCAAGCACAGCAATGGTCTTCATTGTGGCATCCCACAAGGGCACATCAGTGTTTTTGTCCCACAATAATTCCTTGGGTTCCCTCTTCTCTGAAGGCCTTGTCTTGGACTTCTGACAATCTCTAATGTTCTCCCTGATGCTCTCCACAACTATCAAGCCCACTTGTAACTTCAGAGATGTGGTAATGGGCTGTCATCATTTACTAATGTCCACCTTTGTGAAGCATGGGAGACATGATGGTTATAAATTTATGTTCTCCTAATTTTTGAGATTTTTATACCAAAAATAAGTTATGAACTGAAAAAAAAAATTCACTTACAAAGAAGTGCATGTGGAAACAATAGGCTCCTCCCACCCATTCAATAAATTAGTTCCTTTCTCAATTCCTCAATAATTTCCAGCAACTATTTCTTGGTTTTCCAAAAGCTTTGCTCTAATTACTACTGTCTGTCCTGTCTATGATAGCTCAGGTTTATTCACATGCTTATTGAACTAAGCAAACAAAGTGTTCCAATAAAATACCAATTCCCTTGGTGAAGAAAATTAGTTTGCCTTTGATTAAAGATGTGGTCATATCTTTTCTTTAACACTCAAAACAAACTAGTGTGCATGAGAACAGAACATATATTATATATATATATATTATTATATATAATATATTCTATTTTGATTTGCTAGGAGATATATCACCAACTCTGTCTTTTAATTAGAGAGTTTTTTGGTTTTGTTTGGTTTTGGTTTTTTGAGACAGGAACTAGCTTTGTAGAGCAGGTTGGTCTCAAACTCACAGAGATCTGCCTGCCTCTGCTTCCCAAGTACTGGCATTAAAGGTGTGCACTAACACTGCCTGGCATAATTTGAGATTTTAATCTAGTAAAATAATAGGTAATTATTTATAGGTTAAGTCTTGATTTAGCCATTTTATGACTTGTTTTACAATTTCAGGACAGATACTATAAATTCTGATTATTAACATCTGTGTCTGATATACCACTTTCAGATTTTCAGGATATTTTTAATATATGATAGCTATAAGTACTTCTAATTTTATTGTATAAGCCTCCTCAATGCTTGTGAATTTTTCTAATGTAAATCATATTTTCCAATTTACTATATCTTTTGTATAAACACTTTGTTTTCCATTGCTATAGCATGGTGAAATACTGATTCACATCCATATGAATGGATAAAAATGATTTTATCTTAAAAGAGGAATATGTCACCGGCTCAATGAATTCTAGTGTCCATGGAGATGGGCACAAGAAGGAAGGAAAGAAAAACACTTTGAATTGTATCTCTTTTCAAATGAAATCCTAAAGCAGTTTCCTTTTCTTGAAATTTACTGTGGATCACTTGTGAACTAGGACAGAGGAGTGTTTGTGTTTATTTTGAAATCTGTTCCTAATTTCTATTCCGCCAAGACCATAGGGATGTTTTCAAACAAGGAGCCCTTTTGCATGTGTTGTTTTTAGATAAACAACAATAATCAAACCTGGTTTAGGGTAAATTAACATCCATCATAGTAATCACAGCTGTGAGATTAGCAGTTGGTCTGTATGTTCACAGAAAAATGCAAAGGATTTTAAGTCACTATGAAATTCTCTCCTCTCTCTCTCTCTCTCTCTCTCTCTCTCTCTCTCTCTCTCTCTCTCTCTCTCTCTCCCAGTGTGTGTTCATTTATTTGAGGAATTGATTTGCTAAATAAAATCTGATGTCATAATCTGGTCTCTTTAACATACCTATGCCTAATAAACACCTTCAGATTTTAGCTATCTAGAGAGGAAGTGATGTATTCAGAAATTTTGTCTATTTTTGTTTAAGGTCAATGTTTAACATAGAATAAAACTTTTGACCAGGAACATATCTGTATTATTTCCAGAATTTTAAAGTGGGCACTAGGTCTGAATGATCCCTTGTTCTTTGCATTTAGATCAGATATGGTTTCCTGTAATATTTTCCTTCTCATTCAAAGAGAATTTTCTTTGATGGGGGGTGATAACTACACTTATATGTTATATTAAGGATAGATATTTAGAATATAGTTATGAATTATACTTGTTTAGCAACATGAGTTCCTAAATAAGACCTAAACAACTCAGACAACATTGGACATGCTAACATTAAAGGGGAGTGTTTGTAAGGCCTCAACCTTTAAAAAAAAAGAATTACAGACAATTGAGAGATATTAAGTGTGTGAGAAATGATTTCCCTAGGGAAGAAGACACAAGTTGGTTATACAATACTAAGAGTCCAGCATTAAGTTTGTATCCATACAGGTGACATTACACAGACTGAACAGTATTATGTATTCATGTGTTTAGTAGTTAAACAAAACTAAAGAAAAAGAGGCCACAAATTTGACAGAGAATGAAATGAGGTGCATTGGAAAGGTTGGACAGAGGAAGGGGAAGAGTGAAAATTATGTAATTATATTATAATTGCAAACAATAATACAAATTCATTGTTTTCTCTGATGGAGTGTCATTAGGTATATCAACCACACTCCATTGTAGGCCATGTTCAAAAGTAGCTAGCCAACACAAAACAATTCCATCTTTGTGTTTTTTTAAATGGAGTTTTTATCTACTTTGTTTGGATATTGTTTAATGTACTTGGTTATTATCATTTTTTGGTTTTGTTTTGGATTTTTTAGGGAGAGAGAGAAAGAACATGAAGTTTGGTTGGTAGTGAGGTGGAGAGGATCTGTCTGTCAGGGGCTCAGGAAGAAAAAAACCAAGATCAAAACATATTGTATGAAAAACTTTAAGTAAAAATAATAATTAAAACAAAACATCCACCTCAAATAGGGTACTGTCATAGACAGAACTGAAGTTCCACCAAAGTCCAGCTGGGTGAGCCATGAGTTTTATTTGGGTAACTTACAAAAATATGGGTAAGGGGTTACTTATAGGAGCAAGAATGGCTGCTGAAATAACAGAAGCCACATGACTAGACTGACATGCCATAAACCCTAGAACTCTCAGCATAACCTGCAGCCTCTTTCAAGCAGCCTTCTTAGTCAGAGAGGAATTCTCTATGGTCTTTCCTGCTAATATAAACTCCAAGAGGGACAGACCTTGGCTATCTAATCAGTTTCAGGAGCTTATGAAGCATTTGTATGCTTTCTGAGTTTTTGTTTTTTAATTTAAATTAGAAAAAAATCTTGTTTTACATATCAATCCCACTTCCCATTCCCTCCCATCCTCACATGCCCCGCAATGATCCCCCCATCCTAAACCCATCCACTCCCCAGGCGGAGTGAAGCCTCCCATGGGGGAATCATCAAAGTCTGTCACATCATTTGGGTCAGTGCCTAGGCCCTCCCCCGGTATCTATGCTGAGAGAGTATCCATCCCCGGGGAATGGGCTCCCAAAGTCCATTCGTGCACTAGAGATAAACATTGGTTCCATTGGCAGAGCTCCCATAGACTTCCCAGGCCTCTTAACTGACACTCACGTTAAGGGGGCTTGGCTTGGTCCTATGCTGGTTCCCCAGCTATCACTGTGGGGTCCATGAGCTCCAACTTGCTCAGATCAGCTGTTTCTGTCGGTTTCCCCAGCAAGGTCTTGACCCCTTTGCTCATCACTCCTCCCTTTCTACAACTGGGTTCCAGGAGTTCCTCTCAGTGCTTAGCTACGGAACTCTGCTTCTGCTTCCATCAGCTACCAGAAAAAAGCTCTATAATGGCATTTAAGTTAGTCATCAATCTCATTATAGGAGAAGTGCATTTAAGGTACCCTTTCCACTATTGCTGAGATTCTTAGTTGGAGTCATGCTTGTGGATCTTAAGAGCTTTCTGAGTTTTAAGGAGCTTTCTTTTAGAACATCCCAAGTCTTGATGAGCCTTCCTCCAAATGGAATGCTTTATTTGTGAAGAAATTGCTATACAACAATAGCCCATAGCTTTGGCACCAGCTACTCTTTCCTCTTGCACATATCATTCTCCAGAAAAAAAATGTTGTCTCACAGGGAATTTTCAACTTGCATGCCATCAGGTTTGAAATCTTATCTACCTTAGTCAACATGCCCCTCTAGTATCAGCTAAACTTCAATATTTGATTAAGATAAACTTGACTTATGGATTTGTTGTTATCTTTTCTTCTATACAAGATGGTAGAAAAAAATGTCTCCTTTAACAGCACAATCTCAGTTCTTGAACAGTGGTAAGACCATAGTAGGCAATCATGAAATATTTTCAAATTAATGTGTGTATGAACTAATCACAGAAAAAAAACTAAATCACAATCAATGCAGAAAATATTTCAATTGATGTAGAACCAATATACTTCCTTAGAAAACAATCAGCTGATTTCTCATAAAAAATTAAACATGTAATTGCCATATGATGTAGTAATTATGTACTTGGGCATTTATCCCAGAGAAATGAAAATTTATGTTCACATTAAAACCTATACGTAAATGTTCATAGGAGCTGAATTCATAATCGGCTCAAACTAGAAATAAGCCAGGTACTGTTCAGTGGGCTAATAGCTAAACAATCTAGTACACTCATGTCATGCAAAACCACTTGACAATGAAAAAGGAACAAACAATTGATTTCTTTCATTCTATTGGACAAATCTCCAAGAAGTAGTGCTGAGAAATAAAGGCCAATCTCAATGATTACATGCTAGATGACTCCATTTGTGTATTATTCTCAGAGGAATAAGACTATAAAGATATAACTATTAGTGGCTGTCAGGGTTTAGGCACAGATAAAGAGAACTTGGCAGACACTGGCAGGATTAGCAAACATTCAAATGAAGGACGTTTCTAGTGATTTACCCTACTGTGCAGTGATTGAGGTGATGGTTACATGAAATTTGTGGCTAAATAAATTCCCCTAACATGAACAAGCATGGAGAAAGTTGAATAAGATAAGTAAATTGTATTAATGTCATCCTGCTTGTTAGACTGAAGCCTAATTGTACCTTTGGAAAAATTCTAGGAAATGATTTTCCAAATTATTTCTTAAATTTTACATGTGTTAAAATATCTCCAAATAAAAATTCTAAAAAGTCCTATAATGTTGAGTTATGAAAATTTAAAGGATATTACTCTTTTAAAATTAGTAAACTGTTGTCTACAAACAACACTGAGATAAACCAGACTGAACAACCCTATATAGCTTCTTCACTAGAAAATCCTCATTGGCTTTTTTTGCCCTTTTCACATCCAATCAGGTTCTTTTATTCACTTGCAATAGTCCTTGGCCAAGGTCCCTGGAAGAGGCTATTTACAACAAGTGAAAGAATAACTTATTATAATAAAGCTGGGTAAACACATATTTCCAAATATGTGTTATGAGAATTCATATAGCCAGGTAGGTCTAGCACAGCCTGTGGACCATTGGCCAAAGATAGCTATGAATGAGGACCAACAACAAATGATAAACTCACTTAAAATACTATGAGAGTTCTTGTGATTATTAATTCATTCAGTAATTCTGGTAAATGCTCTCAAGCATGAACTTTCTATGTGACAATGTGTAACATGGTGCTGTCAAAAGACTCAGACTGGGAAGATAGTTCAGTTGATAAAATATTTACTTTGCAATCATGAGCACCCAAATTAAATCATCAGAATCCAAGTGGTGGTATAGAGTTGTAATCACAAAGCAAGAAGGTAGTGACAAACAGATTCCTTGGGGTTCACTGCCTAGTCAGATTCACCTACTTGGGGAGATTAGAGGGGAAGCTTGTGACAAAAGAAAGAAGGAAGATGGGAAGGAAGGAAGGAAGGAAGGAAGGAAGTGAGGAATGAAGGAAGGAACGAAGGAAAGGAGAGATGGAGGGATGGAGGAATGGAGAAGGAGAAAGCAATTAAATATAATAATCACCTCAGTAAAGACAACAGAGATTGTCCTCAGCCCTCTATATGCATACAAACACACATTTATACTAAAACAGGTTGCACATACCTGGACATGACACACTTTTTAACTACCTAAATTCTTGATTTGGCAAGCATAATCATGGTGACTACACATGGCAATTTGTAGGCATTTATGGCTTTAAAATGGCCAGCTTGCACCTTGGCATGGACCTTCAGTCTCTTAGCTGAATGTGTGTAGGAGAAGAAGGGAATAACACCGAAGTCCCTATTCTGAAATAGTTCTGGAATCCAAATCTGTAACTTTTACTTTAAGTCTCTGAAAGTCAAATTTAATTACTTCTCTGTCTTTTCTGTTTTACAGTTTCAAAAGGAATGAGACGTTTTCCTTTGAAGAGAGGATGGCTTTGAAGTTAGAAAGAAATGTCTCTGAGGCCTAGTTCTGTCAGTTACTCACTTACTGGAAACCATAATTAAGTCATGTAAAGAATGCTATGTGCCATATGTGTTATCATACATCTGTTGATGAAGGTAATTGCTGTCCTGGCTCAGTTAATTTCTAGTGTGGCATGGCCACATACATTGTGTTCTCTGACCACACCTGTTTTCTTTCCCCAGACATTTTCTATAACCTCAACTATTATTAATTTTTTTACATTCCAATCCCAGTTCTCCTTTCACCTCTCCTCCCTCTCCCCTCACTCCCCATCCACCACCCATCTGTTCCTCAGAGAGAATAAGGCCTCCCCTAGGAAGTCTACTAATTCTTTCCCATCATATAGTTGAGGCAGGACCAAGGCACCCTCTGTGTCTGGGCTGGGCAAGGTATCTCTCCATATAGATCTACAAAGATGACAACAATTAACAATCTAAGCAACAGAGGAAAAGCTACCTTAAATGCCCTCCCCTGATAATGATATTGATAACTCACTTATTTGCCATCCTATAGCCTTCAGCCAGCAGCTGGTGGAAGTAGAAGCAGACACCCACAACTAATCCCTGAACTGAACTGGAATCCCGTGGCAGAGAAGGACGAATGATGAGCAAAGAGGTCCAGACCAGGCTGGAGAAACCCACAGAAACAGCTGACATGAACAACTGGGAGCTCTTGATCCCCAGACTGATAGCTGGGAAACCAGCACTGGACTGATCCAGGCCCCAGGAACATGGCTGTCAAGTGAGGAGACCTCGGAAATCTATGGGGCCTTCTATAGTAGATCAGTACTTATCCATAGCATAGGTGAGGATTTTGGGAGCCCACTCCACATAGAGGGATGCTCCCTGAACATGGGGGTGGGCCTATGCCCTATCCCAAAGGATATGACAGACTCTAATGACCGTCTGTGGAAGGCCTTACCCTCCCTGGGGAGCAGAAAGGGTATGTGATAGGTAGGGTTTTAGTTGGGGGGCTAGTGGGGGAGGAGAGGGAGTGGGAACTGGGATTGACATGTAAAACAATCTTGTTGCTAATTCAAATAAAAAATTGTCAAAAAATTGGGCTCCATTAAGTCAGTTTGTCCAGTATCTTGGACCCATTGTCAGTGCCTGATATATTGTCCCAGGCACACCATTGTCACCTATATAAAGGGAGTCCAATTCAGTCTCATGCAGGTTCCCAATTTGTCAGACCTGAGTCAGTGAGTGATCACTCACTGACTCAGGTCACTTGTTTCTGTGGATTTCCCCATAATGGTCTTGACTCCTTTCTTCATATTATCTTCCTCCTTCACTTCATTGGTTAGTTGTATATATTGGAAATCTATTCCACCCTACCCCAAGTTCAGGAGAGCCCAGAATTTCTATTGTCTTTTAGATGTCAGCTAATAGCTGCTGCTGTGTGTCCTGGCTTTGGTGGAGAATGACTCCTATCTAAATAACAATAGCCTTGGGCCAGGGTGAGTCTACACCCACTGTGAAGGATAGTGAAATATGCTGGTGTGAAGTGCCTGAGGACTTGAGTAAGCACAGCAAAGGAGTGCCTTTCGGATTAATGGAAATAATTACTATCAACCCTTTATACATGATAATAGATGTCTTCTGCTACTGCCCCCACATTTGGATGGTTACTTAACAAGATGCATCAATAAACTGGTCACCTTTAGTATTAACTGATTGTCCTCCTGCTATGATCAGATGTCTTTGTCTATTCTTTAACATTGTTGGATACCTAGCCTTCCCTCATCCTCACTCCCTCACTCAGGGCCGTCCGACTTGTTCTGATCACAGCCTCAAAGACATCAGTCCGAAATAGTTAGCTGTGGATTTCTGTATCTGCTTCCATCTGTTTCTGGAGTTGTGGGTTGTAGGCTGGGTTTCTTTTGTGTTATGTCTGGTATCCACTTATGAGTGAGGACACACAATATTTGTCTTTCTGGTTTTGAGTTACCTCACTCAGGATGTTTTTTATTTTCCCCTAGTTCTGTCCATTTGCCTATGAATTTTAAGATGACATTGTTTCTTACACCTGAGTTATAATCCATTATATTAATATATCACATTTTCTTTATCCATTCTTCAGGTGAGGGGCAGGTAAGTGTTTCTAATATCTGATTATGACAAATAATGTTGCTATGAGCATAGCTGAGAAAATGTACTTGTGGTGTGAATATGCCTCCTTTGGGTATATGCCCAACAGTGGTATTGCAGGGTTTTGATGTAGGTTGGTCCCTAATATTCTGAGAAAATGCCATACTGATTTTCACAGTGGCTGTACAAGTTTACACTCCCACTGTCAATAGAGGAGTATTTCCCTTTCTCCATATCCTCTCCAGTATAAGCTGTCAGTGACCTCAACCATTTACATTTATTTTTAAACCCAGAAAGACTACCTTCTCGCTCCAAAAATAGTGAAAATGCTTTCTTAATTGTGCTGGAAAATTTTATGGCAACTTGACACAAAATAGAATCCTATGAAAGGAGGGAACCTCAATTCAGAAAATGCCTCCATAACATCTGCCTGTAGGATATTTTCTTAATTAGTGATTGATGGTGGAAGGCCCAGCCCATCATTGTGGGGACAACCCTAGTTTGGTGGTCCTCGGTTCTATATGAAAGCAGGCTGGCAAGCCACAAAGAGTAAAGCAGCAAGTAGCGCCTTTCCATAGGCTCTGCATTAGCTCTTGCCTGCAGGATTCATATATATATATATATTTGCTTCATTTATATATCAATCCCAGTTCCTTCACCCTCCCCTTTACCCATGCCCCCACCAACCCCCTTCCCTTCCACTTTCTGATCCCTATAGATGGTGAGGCCTTCCATGGGAGATCTTCAAAGTCTGCCATATCATTTGGAGCAGGGCCTAGACTCTCCCCAGTGTGTCTAGGCTGAGAGAGTATCACTCTATGTGGAATGGATTCCCAAATTCCATTCATGTACTAGGGATAAACACTGATCCAAGATCAAAGGCCCTACAGATTTCCCAGACCTCCAAACTGACATCCTCCTTCAGGGGGTCTGGATCAGTCCTATGATGGTTTCCCAGCTGTCAGTCTGAGGTCCATGTGCAACTCCTTGTTCAGATAAACTGTCCCTGTGGTTTTCTTCAGTCTGGCCCAGACCCCTTTGCTCATTACTCATCCCTCTCTGCAACTGGATTCCAGGGTTCTGCTCAGTGTTAGCTGTGGATGTCTGTCTCTGCTTCCGTCAGGTAGTGGATGAAGGCTCTATGATGGTGTATAAGGTAGACATCAATCTTATTATCAGAGAAGGGCATTTAAGGTAGCCTCTCAATCACTGCTTAGATTGTTAGTTGGGGTCAAACTTGTGGATCTCTGGATGTTTCCCTAGTGCCAATATTCTCTTTAAATCTATAATGGCTCCCTCTATAATGAAATCTCTTTTGCTTTTCTTATTTCTTCTGCTGACTAAATCTTCCTGCTCTCTCATGTCCTCTGCTCCCCTCCTCTTCTCCCCCTCTTTTTCTTCTAGCTTCCTCCCCCCCTCATTCATGTGCCCAATTAGCTCAGGAGATTTTCTCCCTTTCCCCTTTTCTGGGGGACCATGAATGTCCTTCTTAGGGCTGGAAAGATGGCTCAGCCATTAAAGGCTAGGCTCTCAACCAAAAATCTATTCAGTTCTTTACCCCACCTTTAAATTGGATTATTTGGTGTTTTGGAAACTAGCTTCTTGAAATCTTTGTAAATTTTGGAGATCAGCCCTTTGTCAGATGTGTGGTTGTGAATGTCTTTTCCCATTATGTGGGATGTCTTTGTGTCTAGTTAACTGTGTCCATTGCCTTACAGAAGCTTCTCAGCCTCAGGAGGTCCCATTTTTTAATTGTTGAACTCAGTGTCTGTGCTGCTGGTGTTATGTTCAGGAAGCAGTCTCATGTACCAATTAGCACAAGGGTATTTCCAATTTTTCTTCTGAGAGTTTCAGTGTGGCTATAACTGTGTTGAGGTCTTTGATCCATTTGGACTTAATTTTTGTACATGGTGATAGATATAGTTCTACATGCCAGCATCCAGTTATGCTAGCACCATTTATTGAAGAAGTTTTCTTTTTAACATTGTATAATTTTAGCTTCTTTGTCAAAAATCATGTGATTATAGGTGTGTAAGTTAATATTAGGGTTTTCAATTCAATTCCTTTTGTTGACTTGTATATTTTTGTGCCAGTATCAAGCTGTTTGCAGGATTATAGCTCTATAATATAGGTTCAAGTCAGGAATGGTGATTCCTCCAGAAGTTCCTTTATTGCACAGAGTTGTTTTGGCTATCCTGGGTTTTTTGTTTTTCCATATAAAGCTGAGAATTGTTTTTTTCAAGGTCTGTGAAGAATTGTGCTGGGATTTTGATGGGGATTGCATTGAATTTGTATATAGCTTTTGGCAAGATTGCCATTTTTACTATGTTGATCCTACCTATCCAAGAGCATGGGAGATCCTTCCATTTTCTGGTATCTTCTTTAAATTCTTTCTTTAAAGACTCAAAGTTCTTAATATACAGGTCCTTCACTTTTTTGGTTATCGTTGCCCCAATGTATTTTATGTTGTTCTTAGTGATTGTAAAGGATGATGTTTCTCTGATTTCTTTCTCAGCAGGTTTATCATCTGATATAGTAGGGCTGCTGATTTTATTGAGTTAATCTTGTATCCTGCCATTTTGCTGAACATGCTTATTAGCTGTAGGTGGTCCCTGGTAGAGTTAATTTTTTTGGTCACTTATGTAAAAACGATCATATCATCTGCAAGTAGTGAAAGTTTGACTTCTTTTCCAATTTGTATCCCCTTGATCTCCTTTTGTTGTCTTTTTGCTCTAGCTAGAACTTCAAGTATCATATTGAAGAGGTATGGAGGGAGTGAACAGCCTTGTCTTGTTCCAGATTTTAGAGCAATCTCTTTGAGTTTCTCTCCATTTAGTTTCATGTTGGCTGTAGTCTTCCTGTATATTGCTTTTATTATGTTTATGTATGTTCCTGTTATACCTGATCACTCTAAGACCTTTATCATGAAGGGGTGTTGGATTTTGTCAAAGGCTTTTTCAGGATGTATTGAGATGATCATGTGATTTTTCTTTCTCTGTTTATATATTGGATAACAGTGTTGATCCATCCCTGCATCCCTGGTATGAAGGCTATATGATTATGGGGGATGATTTTTCTGATGTGTTCTTGGATTGGATTTGTTAGAATTTTCTTGAGTATTTTTGCATCAATATTCATGAGAGATATTTGTCTGTAGTTCACTTTCTTAGTTGTGTTTTTGTGTGGCTTGGGTACCAAGGTTATTGTAGCCCCATAAAAAGAGTTTGGCAATGCCCCTCCTGCTTTTCTTGTGTGGAATACTTTGAGTAGAATTGATATTAGCTGTTCTTTGAATCTCTGGTAGAATTCTGCACCGAAGCCATATGGTCCTGCATTTTTTGGTTTTTGTTGTTGTTTGCTTGTTTGTTTTTGTTTTTTTGTTGTTGCTAGACTTTTGATGATTGCTTCTATTTTATTAGGGGTTATTGGTGTATTTAAATTGCTTATCTATTCTTGATTTTGTTTTGGTAAGTGATATCTATCTAGAAAATTGTCCACTTCCTTTAGATTTTTGAATTTTGAAGAATACAGGTTTTCAAAGTCTGACCTGATGATTCTCTGGATTTCCTCAGTGTCTGTTGTTATGCCCCCCTTTTCATTTCTGATTTTGTTAATTTGCATGTTCACCCTCTGCTTTTTGGCAAGTTTGGATAATGGTTTGCCTATCTTGTTGATTTTAATCAAAGAACCAACTCTTCGTTACATTGATTCTTTGAAATATTTTCCTAGTTTCTAATTTACTGTTTTCAGCAGTCAATTTGATTAATTCCTGGCATCTACCCCTCTGGGGTTAGTTTGGTTTTTGTTGTTGTTGTTGTTGTTGTTGTTGTTATTCTAGAGCTTTCAGTTGTGTTGTCAATTCTCGAATGTGACTATTCCCAGTTTCTTCATGTGAGCACTTAGTGGTATGAAGTATCCTCTTAGCACTACTTTCAAAGTTTCCCATAAATTTGGGTATGTTGTGTTTTGATTCTCATTGCATTCTAGAAAGTCTTTAATTTCTTTTTTATCTCTTCCTTGACCCAGGAATGATGCAGTTGTGCATTATTCAATTTCCATGAATTTGTAGGTCTTCTGCAATTTGTGTTGTTGAATTCCAATTTTAAGCATGGTGGTCTGATAAGATACAGGGGGTATTCCAATTCTTTTGTACCTGTTAATGTTTGCTATGTTGCCAAGCACTTGGTCAGTTTTAGAGAAGGTTCCATGTGGCCTTGAGATGAAATGTTCTATAGATGTCTGTTAAATCCAATTGATTCATAACTTCTATGAGTTTCCTTTTTCTTTGTTAAGTTTCTGTCTGGTGGTCCTGTCTAGCGGTGAGTGTGGGGTGTTGAAGTCTCCCACTATAAGTGTGTGAGGTTTTATGTGTGACTTCAGTTTTAGTAATGGTTCTTTTACAAAAGTGGATGTCTTTGTATTTGGAGCATAGATATTCAGAATTGAGACTTCATCTTGATGGATTTCTCCTGTGATGAGTATGAAATGACCTTTTTCATTTCTTTTGATTAAAGTCTAATTTCTTTTTTTTTCTTTGATGCAAACAGGAAGAGGCTTTATTGCAGTTGTTTAACGAGCTAACCCCATGTTAGCCAAGGCTTTTCATCCATCCACCATGGTGGATTGCTAGGAAAGATGAGGCGAAGCCACAACATAGATAGGGCAGCATAAGGGGAGTGTCTAGGGGTATGCACAGGCTCAGGATTGGTGTGCTTCCAGGCTTGGAGGGTTTGCCTGGTATTGATTGGTGAACTGGTTGTTATGGTTATTAGGTCCTCCATTGCTATGCTCTGCACTTTATTGCTGGGCACTTGTCAGTAAAGTCTAATTTCTTAGATATTAGGATTTCAACCCCTGCTTGTTTCCTGAGTCCATTTGATTGGAAAATCATTTCCCAACCCTTAACTCTGAGGGACTGTCTGTCTTTGTAGTTGAAGTGTATTTCTTGTATGCATCAGAAGGATGCTCTCCCAGAGAATGGGAAAAGGACAAGATCTCCTGAGCTTGGGGGGAGCAGAGACTGATCTAGGAGAATGAAAAGGGGAGAAGAGGAGGGGAGAGGAGGACATGAGGGGACAGGAAGGTTGAGTAGGGAGAAAAATAGAGGAGAGCAAGATAAGCGATACCATAATAGAGCGAGCCAGTATAGGTTTAAAGAGAAATCAGGCTCTAGGGAATTGTCTAAAGATCTACAAGGATTACACTAAAAATCTAAGCAACAGTGGAGAGGCTATCTTAAATGCCCTCCCCTGATAATGAGATAGATGACTAACTTATATGCCATCCTAGAACGTTCATCCAGCAGCTGATGGAAGTAGAAGCAGATACCCACAGCTAAACACTGAACTGAATTTGAATCCATTTGCAGAGAGGGAGGAGTGATGAGCAAGGGTTTGAGACATGGCTGGTAAAACCCACAGGTATTACTTTATATTTAAAATGTAATCTTCAGTTGGTTCCTTGAGAAAATCAACAAGATAGACAAACCTTTATCCAAAGTAGCCAAAAGGCAGAAGAAGACGGGCCTGAAACCTGCCCGACTTACCTATTTCCATGGGTGGTGAAAGGGACATGGACCCTGGCAGTCTCTGGGTGGGCTGGATCCAGCCAGGATGGGATCTGCAGCGGGCAGTCCCCAGGCCTCACATGTCTCCAAGCAGGGCACTGCCCATCTTGTCTTTCTTTAGTCTGCATTTTATCTTCTGATCTTGCTCTTGAAGACAAATATTATATTTATAATATTGTATTCAACATTATTCTCTGAATTGCATAATTCTTGTCTCTTGGATGCTCATTTCTATGAATTGATTTCTTTTATGAGTTAACGATAAATTTTTCTAGTTTATTTGAATATCTAGTCATTCTTTGTTTAGACAAAATAATGTGATGTATACATATATATGATACATGCATATTTGCATATGATATGTGTGTGTGTGTGTGTGTGTGTGTGTGTGTGTGTGTGTGTGTGTGAGCATTTTTGTGTGCCACAACATTTCTAAAAGGAAGGAAGATATTCTAAGACTTGCAATGTTCTATAAAATGCACAGTTTAGTAATGTGACTTTCAAGGTCAGTTTACCAGGAGGAGGTGATAGACTTTAATATTTATGCTGAGATAATTTTTAATGTCCCCCTCCTTCCTTCTGTGTTCCCTATTCATTTACGGCAGGCATCGGCAGTTGGGATTCTCCATTAATATCAAAACACAGCTGGAGAAAACTTCATCAGACAGTCAGTCAATTTTTAAATTAAAGCATAAAAAACACCTCTAGCCTTTAAAAATTACTGTCATTAATCAGTGGTAGAAGCAGCAGTCAATGTAAATGAATCTAAAACACCAATTATAATGATAGAAGTTTATGACCCTGTTCAAGACCTGTGCCCCCCCAAAATCTCAACTATATTGAAAGAGTACCATTGGCCTTGGACTTTGAAAAGAAAGTAATGAAATAAATGAAAAGTAACAGAAAGAAAGGAGGAATTACCATCTTAAATACATTTCTACACATGTCAGAAATTAACTAACTTTCAAAAGCTATTACCTGTTAATTGGAAAAATCACAGAGCAGATGGAACCAATTAATCTACAATTACAGAATCACCACAATCTAAACAAAAATAATTAACTCATTTTCAAGAAATATTTTTTTTACAGAAACTCATCTTCACATGCTTAAAATTTAGCAGCATATAGAGCATTAATTTAACAGGTACAGAGGGATGTAAACCTTTCCTGACAGCTAAATTTCTTTGCAGGATAAAGAGGCAGGTGAAATGTACAGTCTTGATTTCTAAAGAATGAATTCAGGAATAACGTTGGGAGTAGTTATTCTTATCTGCTATGCAGGAGGTACTCTCTTAGGTGTTGATTATATTGTATTGATTAAAGACAAATGAGGATTGTGCCATCTTGGGGCTTGCTGTCTACTGTAAGACAAATCTTCCATTTAAATGCTAAATATAATTTGTGAATCACAAATTATAAGAAGGTGGGATCTTATATGTTCAACAAAGATTGGCTGAGATTTTCATAAATTAGGCAAGGAAACCAATGAGGTAGACCAGAAGTCACCACTTGGAGTGAAAAATTTGAAGATAACCTAGTGATGGAAAAAGAGTTTAGGAAGATAAAGTCATCCTAGACATGTGGGCCTGATGGGCAAAGACCTCCCAGTGAGTGGTAATAGGTAGGTGGCCATTAAAAAGTCAGTGTTTTAAATGCATAAGGCAAGGGAAAACTTGCTGGTAAGAATATGGGCAACACACTGAGGTTCTTTGAGAACCTTTTTTCACTTTTTATATGTCTGTGTTTTCATTTTTATTTTTATATGAACTTTTTATTTTATATGTGTGCAGTGCTTGAGGAAGCCAGATAAGGGCATTAGATCTTGTGGAACTGGAGTTACAGATAGTGGTAAGCTACCATGAGGGTTCTGGGAACTAAATGTGGGTCCTCTGGAAGAGCAGCCAGTTCTCTAAATCTTGTTAGTCCCAGAAAAAGTTTTCTTCCCCCATAAGCATTTAATAAGTATTAAATATCAATGAAAGAACACAGTGATTGTGGAATGCAGACTGAAGGGACTGGACTTTGCTTTAATGAGATCTGCAAAGAATGGATCATTGAACAGAATAAAGGACTCCAGTACTCAGGTGTCATGTGCTTTCTAGACCAGGGGTTTTCAGTTTGAAATCCCCCACTTAGGATCATGTCTCCCTTTCATTGTATGCACTTCATCTCAAATAAGATTTTGTCTTAAAGTAAGCCAGTTAAAGTGCTTCTTATTTTGGAGGCACCTGCCTGTGAAAATCTGACATTCAATCACATGAGCTTAAAATAAAGTCATAAAATGTAGAAAGATGTCCTAAGCGTTTCATTGCCCAATCAGACATCAGCATTCCAGTTTTATTATTTGCCTTTCTTATATACTTTGAGTGTCACATCTTGCTTTTCATTCAAGTTTTGTAAATGTTTGTATTTTTTCTCCAAAGGCCTTGCTTTATTTCCTACCATATAACATTTTATTTATATTTCTGTTTATAAATACATATTTACAATTTTTGCCCTCCAGTTATAGTAATTTTCTTTCCTTTTTACAGTGTTTTGTGTGTATTTTATATGTATATATGTTTGGGATGATTATGCTTGTATCTGTTGGTGCACATGCAAGTGTGTACATAAGAGTGTGTCAGTTTTTTCTACAAATACCTCCCCATCTTACTTTTTGAGACAAGGTCTCTCACTGAACCATGAGATAACTGATATGCTAGACTGACTAGCCAGGGAGCTTTAATGTCCTATCTTTGACTCTCCAGTTCTATGATTACACACACACATTACCCCAACAGGTCTTTTAAACTTCTACTGCAGATCAAAGGTCAGGCCTTCATGTTTGTCTGGTGAGTAGTTTAATGACTTAGTTTTCTTGCCAGCACCCACAGTGCTTTTAGTGTTACATAAATGTTTGTGTATACTGTGTATGGTTGAAGTCTTGCCATTTTATGTAAGAACCCTGAAAGTTGTGGTAGTAGCACACTTACTGTCAACAAACAGAAAAGTGGGGGATCACAAAAGCATAAAGAAAGTTGTGAAGTTCTCTGGAATTGGATAATGAGCTGAGATGAGAAATAATGTTCTTAGGCTGGAAAAATATTCCATTATCTATGTGGTAAATTATATCATGAAATATTGAAATAGATAACCATAAAAATTATGTATTTTCTCTTCTTGAAGCAGATATTCAAAGATATTTAGGAAAAATTACTTTCTAAATTGATAATGAAGCAAAAAGACAAAACCATCTGTACAGCAAAATGACAAGAGGGTGTATCAATATATATATATATATATATATATATATATATATATATATATATATCCCCACATGCCAAGCAATCTCAATCTCTAGCCATCTTGGAGACCTTCTGCCCAACAACTGCAACTATGCAATATAAATTCCATGCTAGCTGAGAAGCTGATTATAGATAATCTCCACAAGTGGGTTTTACAGATTTTTTTTTCCTTGATGCTATATTGGGAATCTCCAGCCAGTATCTAGGATCACTTCTTTCCTCTTTCTCCCTCTCTAAATGCGTATGGAGCATGCAGTGTAGAATGGCAGGAAAGGGAAAAGATAAATAGAAAGAAAGATAATCATAACTGATAAATTCATGTAAAATTTGTCCATTTGCTAATGACATATCTCAGTATATGCTTTTCCTGGACCAGGACCCAAATACAAATCCCAGAGATGCCTAAAACATCTGGACCTAATGTCACACATTTGTAATTCCAGTGCTGAGGAGATGAAGACAAACAGATCCCTAGGGCTTTCTGGCCAAACATCCTAGCACACTTGGTAATTTCCAGGCCAATGACAGACCCTGACTCAAAGAGAAAAAAAAGGAAGATGGACTGAACCTGAGCAATTAAGTGGCAGGTTCTCTTCACATTCATATACACACCCCTACACACACACACACACACACACACACACACACACACACACACACACACCATATTTTTTGTTTTTATTTAAATTAGAAACAAGTTTCTCTCACATGTCAATCTCAGTTCCCTATGCCTCCCCTACTCCCCTGCCCCCACCAACCCCCCAATCCCAACCCCTTTCTGCTCCCCAGGGAGGGTGAGGCCTTCCTTGGGGGAGCTTCAAAGTCTATCATATCATTTGGAGCAGAGCCTAGACCCTCCCCAGTGCACACACCATCTTTTATGTGTTTTCATTGGATTAAAATGTGAACCATTAATAAAAATTAGTTATGAAATACATTGTATGATATGGTATATTTTATAAATAGACTAAAATGTGGATGACTGATTGTTGATTCCCAGAGAACATCATAAGCTACAGAATTTGATGTCTTGGGAAAAAGCAAGCTGATCTATAGGGATTAATGCTTGCATATCTAAGTGTCTTATTTTTTTATTTAAAAATAGTGACAAAAGATGGAACTTTAAAATATAAGTTCTCTTTTCACAGGATTCATGTTCAGTATCCTTCGTTGACTCTAGAAAGAAAACAAGACTCAATACAAGCAATGCTAAAAAGTGTGGTCTTGGGTCTGGGGATGAAATCTACTGAAAGGAACAAACAGCATGGCCGTTACCTCAAAAATGGCTTCTTCCTTTCTGTCATCCTGTTCCTTGAATCAGTTTATTTAGAAAGAACCTCATCCACCCTTTGACATTTGTGTGCTGAACTGCATCACAACCTTTGGAAATCCAACCATCCTGCAGGCCACTTCTTTGAACTAAGCTTAAATTTCATCTTCCAGAAGACAGATCATCCTTAGATAAACTCTTGGCACTTGCAGGGAAGAGGACAAGACAGCAGAACTAATAGAAAGTACTCAAAAATCTAAAATTTGCTATTCTATGTACATACTACTTGAACATATTCTATCTACAAGGAATTCCTGGAGTAGAGGTTCTCATAAAAATTTAATGCACATCTAAAGCACCCAGGTATATTTTTAATAATATGGATTCTATTTAGCCTATGAGGTAGTGTGCTTAGGGTTGTGTTATTGTTGTGAAATTACACTATTAGTAAAATGAAGATTTGAAGATATCTCATTCCTTAATCTTTAGGAATTATAGTTGTGCATGAGGTATTATCATGCTGGGGATACTTGCTTTTGGCTATTCTCTGAAGGCTGAGAGAGAGAGAGAGAGACAGAGAGAGAGAGAGAGAGAGAGAGAGAGAGAGAGAGAGAGAGAGATGCTACTCTATTACTATGTTTATGACATTAAAGGAAAAACTATTCTAGAATGACAACCTGCACTGATAATACTGAACCAACAATGAAGCAGAGTGAAAATAGTGATGCCTCTATTTAGGATAATAAAAGGAAATTGTGATTTTAATAAAAAGAGATACCAGTAGTGGTGTTGCTTGAAACAAGAGAAACAAGAGAAAATTGGGAATGAGGCAGGTAGAAAAAATGGAAGGAAAAAGAAAGACAAAAAAAGGAAAGGAGAAATGGGGTAATGGAGAAAGGTAGAAAAAGAGAAGAGAAAGAAAAATTGGTATTGCTATCCATGACGTACAGAAAATGACTAGATCTATGCCAGTTTCTAGAACTCAAGCAGTTGAGTTCTAGAGTCGTTTGATTTGAAAGAAGCAGTATTAACTAAAGAATTCCAACATATGTAAAGAAAAGTGTTCTCCCATCCTTTCCCCAAAGTACCTAAAGCTACCTGTGAGCAAGGACCCCCCAAATTATTTGTCTAACTTGACATAAGAAAGTTTGTCAGTTGTTACTGTTTCCTAATAGAGTTTGTGTTGATGTCTTGTTTATGATCTAATAAAACTTGCCTGAAGATCAGAGTGCAGAGCTAAGCCACTAGTTACACACACACACACACACACACACACACACACACACACACACACACTAAGACCATATTTAGGCACACACCTAAGCCATAGAGGACAGGCAGTGGTGGCCATACCTTTAATCCTAGAACTCAGGATACAGAGGCAGATAGATCTTTGTAAGTTCAAGGCCACTCTTGATGCTGCATGAATGTTAATCTGTCTAAAAGAGAAACAGAGCTCACACCTTTGAGCCCAGCACATGAGATGACACACCTTTAACCCCAGCACTAAATATAGGAATATATGGCAGGAGCTGAGTTAGTCTCAATCACTCAGTGTCATCTGAGGTTCTGAGGAGAGGGTCAATTAATTAAAAATTCTGTTGTGTCTTCCTTTCAACAGTATGCATAACAAGACCTAGTCTAGTCTATTTCCTACTACCACTTTGAACAATACCACTATCATCTCTGGTCTCACTTATTATAATCACTTTTTAACTGGATTTCTGTATTTATTCACTTTTCTCTATTATATGTAAAATATAGCAGCTGGAATCATCCTATGAAAGTTGAGTGAATTCATATTTGTGTGGAAAGAACTTCACTGTAAAGCTAAAGTTATGTTTTCTTTGAGTCCCTGTGTGCTGGCCCTTTCTAATAATTTTACTTTTTTCTCATCAGTAAGTTTTTCTTTTAAATTATACTTGTCAGCTTCCTGAGTTCTAATTGGTCTTAATAATAAAAACCCAAAGTCAGATATAGGGATAAATGCTGAAAGATCAGAGAGAAAAAGGAGCAAGCTGCAGCCACATGTTACCTTGCCAACTTGTTACCTTGCAGCCACATGTTACTTTGCCAAAAAGAGAGCAAGCTCCTATCTCTTCCAGCCTATATCACTCTCTCTGCTCAGCCATATCACTTCCTGTCTGTCTCTACAGACCCCCAGACCTCTATGGTTAACTAGTGGCTAACTCCACTCTCTGATCTTCAGGCAAGCTTTATTTGTTAGAGAACAAACAAGATATCACCACACTGGTCACCTTGATCTGGTCACACTTTGTCAGTGTACGGGTTATGAATACAAAAAAATTAAGCCACCAGGACCCAGTTAATTATTTGAAATGAGAACTTCTATTCTGTCTGGGTTTGTGATTGTTAAAAACCTGGGTATTACTGGAGAAAGTAAATGCATTCCTTGGTGCACAGGTGTAGATAAATGCAGAAGAGGACCTGTTATTAAATGTAATCCAAATTCCATGTTTCCATGTCACACCATCCCTGCAAATAGGACAAATCCTGTGAAAGTAAAAATTTTGAAATTAACAATTTATAAAAAAAATATGCTGTTCAATACTGAGTTAAGAAGCTAATGCTAAGTTTTGCTTTTGTTTTTTTTGCATAAAACAATCAACAATTGACTATATATTACCCTATTAGTACAAAGAATATCTAAATCAATATATATATATATATATATAATATATATATGAATTTTTTGCTTACAAAGTTACAATGTTAGCAATTATAATTCTTTGGCATAACCCCCTAAAACTAACAAGAATTTTCCTCAAAATAAGCATAGAGGGTCCCCTCCCTACACAAATAAAGGAATATCCAAAGCAGGTCAACTATCAGGAAAGGAATAGGTTAAGGATGGTTTTATAGGGCTTCCAGTTCAGGTTCCCCTGCCCTATCAGGGACAGCTGACACCAGTGGTCTGCTCATGGGATCTGAACTTGGCTGGTGGGCTCCAGCACACCCAGAGACTGCCAAGGCCCAGGTAACAGTCGTGCCTCCATCCACCAGCCCAGGAGAAAAGGACAAACATCAGAGTATTGCAATGGTTTGCATCTATCAGAAGGGTCCGATACCCACAGGAGAGGAGGAGACTCTTGCTACACCCACCAGAATAAATGAGGGGAATTAAGACAATATAAAAGCACATTCAGCAACAGAAAAACAAATATGACACCATTGGAGACTAGGGACCATACACCAGCAAGAACTGAACATCACAATGCAGGTGAAGCAGATGAGAATGACCTTAAAAAACATCTTCATGTAAATGATAGAGGGCCTCAAAGAGGATATGAGAAAATCCCTTAAAGAAATGTAAGAAAAAACAAACCAAAAAAAATATAAGATTTCAACAAATCTTTCAAGGAAGCACTTCAAGACCTAAAAACTGAAATAGTACAATAAAGAAAGTACAATCTGAGGGAATGATAGAAATAGAAAAGCTAGATAAATGATCATGAACTACAGATGCAAGCATAACCAACAGAATACAAGAGATGGAAGAGAGAATCTCAGGAGTTGAATGCACTAGGAGAAATAGCCTCATCAACCCAAAGAAAATCTTAAGACCAACAAATCCATAACAGAAAATATCCAGGAAACATGGGATACTGTGAAAAGACCAAATGTTAGAATAGTAGGTAAAGAAGAAAGTGAAGAAATCAAACTCAAAGGCTCAGAAAACATATTCAACAAAATCACAGAAGAAAACTTTCCCAACATAAAGAAAGACATGCCAGTGAAAGTACATGAAGCCCACAGAGCACCAAATAGACTGGACCAAAAAAAAAAAAAAAAAAAAAAAAAGAGTCTCCTCACCACATAATAATCAAAACCCCAAATATACAGAATAAAGAGAAACTATTAAGAGCAGCAAAGGAAAAATGTCAAGTAACATATAAAGGCAAACCTATCATATTTGCATCTGAATTGTCCATGAAAACTCTGAAAGCCAGAAGGTCCTGGATAGATATTCTACCTACATTAAGAGACCAAGGATGCCAGTCAACTACTATAACCTGCAAAGCTTTCAAACAGTATACAAGGAGAAAACAAGATATTCAATGACAAAACCAGATTCGAAAAATACATATCCACTGATCCAACCATACAGAAAGTTCTGGAAGGAAAACTGCAAACCAAGGAAGTTAAATACAACCAGAAAAGTTTAGGCAATAGATAACCCCACTTTACCAACAGCCAAATGAAAAAAGGGATGAAACACACATAATTTCACCACCACTACCAAAAAACAAAAACAAAAAGAATGAACAATCAATGGTCATTAATATCCCTCAATATTAATGGTCTTAACTCACCCATAAAAAGAACAGGATAGCAGAATGGATAAGACAGACAGAATCCATCCTTCTCCTGCATACAAGAAACACACCTCAACTTCAAAGACAAATGGTACCTAAGAATTAAAGTTGGGAAAAGATTTTCCATTCAAATGGACCCAAGAAACAATCAGGTATAGCAATCCTAATATCCAACAAATTGAACTTTAAACTAAAATCAATCATAAGAGATAAAGGAGGACACTTCCTACTCCTCAAAGGAGAAATCCATCATGATGAAGTCTCACTTCTGAACATTTATGCCCCAAATACAAAGGCACCCATGTTTGTAAAAGAAACATTACTAAAACTCAAATCACACATAAAACCACACACACTTATACTGGGAGACTTCAACACCCCACTGTCACCACTGTACAGGACCAGCAGACAGAAACTTAGCAAAGAATCAAAGGAACTAAGAGAAGTTATGGCCCAATTGGGATTAACAGACATCTATAGAACACTCCATCCAAATACAAAACAATATAGCTTCTTCTCAGTGCCACTTGGAACATTCTCTAAAATCAACCACATATCTGGCAACATAGCAAACCTTAATAGGTACAAAAAATTTAAAAAAAAAACACCCTGTATCTTATCAGACAACCATGCTTTAAAGTTAGAATTCAACAACAACACGAATTGCAGAAAACATAAAAACTCATGGAAATAAAGTAATGCCCAATTGTACAATTCCTGGTTTGAGGAAGAAATAAAAGAAGAAATTAAAGATTTCCTAGAATTCAATGAGAATGTGGACACAACATACCCAAACTTATGGGACACTTAGAAAGCAGTGCCAAGAGGAAAGTTCATAGTGCTAAGTGCCCACATGAAGAAACAGGAGAATAATCACACTAGAGAATTAACAGCACAACTGAAACCTCTGGAACACAAAGAAGCCAATACAGCCCTGAGGAATAGACACCAGGAAATAATCAAATTGAGGGCTGAAATCAATAAAGTGGAAAACTAGGAGAACAATAAAAGAATCAATTAAACAAAGAGTTGGTTCTTTGAGATGATCAACAAGATAGACAAACCTTTATCCAAACTTCACAAATGGCAGAGAGTCAACATACAAATTAAGAAATCAGTAATGAAAAGGTGAACATAACAACACATAGAGGAAATCCAGAGAATCATCCAGTCATACTTTGAAAACTTGTATTCTTCAAAGTTCGAAAATCTAAAGGAAATGGACAATTTTCTGGAAATATTTCACTTACCAAAATTAAATCAAGGAAAGATAAGCAACTTAAATAGACCTATAACCCCTAATGAAATAGAAGCAGTCATCAAAAGTCTCTCAACAAAAAAAGCCCAGGACCAGATGGCTTCAGTGCAGAATTCTACCAGAAATTCAAGGAATAGCTAACAACAATTCTCCTCAAAGTATTCCACACAATAGATACAGAAGGGTCATTGCCAAGCTCTTTTTACAAGCCACACAAAGACACAACTAAGAAAGACCAATATCCCTCATGAACATTGTTCCAATATACTCAATAAAATACTGGCAAACCTAATCAAAGAACATATCAGAGAAATCATCCACCATGATCAAGTAGGCTTCATTCTACGGATGCAAGGATGGTTCAACATATGAAAATCCATCAATGTAAACCACCATATAAAAAGCCTGAGGCAAAAAACCACATGATCATCTCACTAGATGCCGAAAAAGCCTTTGACAAAATTCAACACCCTTTCATGATAAAGCTCTTGGAGTGATCAGGGATAACAGGAACACCACATTAACATAATAAAAGCAATATACACCAAGCCAAACAGCCAACATCAAATTAAATGGAGAGAAACTCAATGCAATTCCTCTAAAATCGAAGACAAGCTTGTCCACTCTCTCCATACCTATACAATTTTGTCCTTGAAGTATTAGCTAGAGCAATAAAATAACAAAAGGAGATCAAGGGGATACAAATCAGAAAGGAAGAAGTCAAACTTTCACTATTTGCAGATGATATAATAGTCTACATAAGTGACCCGAAAAACTCTACCAGGGAACGAATACAGCTGAAAAATACCTTTAGCAAAGTGGCAGCATACAAGATTAACTCAAAAAAATCAGTAGGCCTAATATTTACAGATGATATATCCATGGAGAAATAAATCAAAGAAACTTCAACCTTTACAATTGCCACAAACAACATAAAATAACTTGGGGAAACACTAACCAAAAAAGTGAAAAACCTATACCATAAGAATTTGAGTCTGTAAAGAAATAAATTAAATAAGATACTAGAAAATGGAAGGATCTCCCATGTTCTTGGGATCAACATAGTAAAAATTGCAATCTTGCCAAAATAAACCTGCATATTCAATCAAAATCCCAACACAATTCTTCACAGACCTTGAAAGAACAATTCTCAACTTTATATGGAAAAACAAAAGACCCAGGATAGCCAAAACAACCCTGTGCAATAAAGGAACTTCTGGAGGCATCACCATCCCTGACTTTAAGCTCTGTAGCTATAGTCCTGAAAACAGCTTGGTACTGGCAGAAAAATAGACAGGTAGACCAATGGAATAGAGTTGAAAACCCTGATAATGATCCACACACCTACGAATACTTGATTTTTGACAAAGAAGCTAAATTCATATGATGGAATAAAGAAAGCATCTTCAACAAATGGTGCTGGCATAAGTGGATGCTGGCATGTAGAATACTGCAGATAGATCCATGTCTATCACCATGCACAAAACTTAAGTCCAAATGGATCAAAGACCTCAACATAACCCAACCACATTGAACCTCTTAAAAGACAAAGTGGGAAACACCCACTTTGAATTAATTGGTATGGGAGACTGCTTCCTGAACATTACACCAATAGCACAAACATTGAGATCAACAATAGATAAATGGAACTTCCTGAAACTGAGAGCTTCTGGAAGGCTAAGGACAGTCAGTAAGACAAAATGGCAGCCCACAGACTGGAAAAAGATATTCACCAACCCCACATCTGACAGAGGGCTGATCTCCAAAATATAAAAAGAACTCAAGAATTGAGTCTCCAAAACACCAAACAATCCAATTAAAATGTGGGGTACAGAACTAAATAGACAATTCTCAAGAGGGCATCTAAAATGGTTGAAAGACATACAAGAAAGTGTTCAACATCCTTAGCTATCAGGGAAATGCAAATCAAAACAACTCTGAGATACCATCTTACTCCTGTTAGAATGGCTAAATCAAAAACACCAATGACAGTTTATACTGGAGAGGATATGGAGAAAGGGGAACACTCCTTAAATGCTGATGGGAGTGCCAACTTGTGCAGCACTTTGGAAATCAGTATGGTGACTCCTCAGGAAAATGGGAATCAGTCTACCACAAGATCCAGCAATTTCACTTGTAGGCATATACCCAAAAGAAGCACATTCATACAACAAGGACATCTGTTCAACGATGTTTATAGCAGCTATTAGTCCACAGACCTTTACATAATGCCTGACTTCTCTGTAAACCTAAAATGTCTCCCTCTATTATGGTATCTCATTTCATGTTTTCATCTATTCTTCCCCGACTCCACCTTTCTGCTCCCTCATGTCCTCCCCACCCCTCCTCTTCTCCCCTTCTCATTCTCTTAGCTCCCTCCCCCCTCCTCCATTGCTCCCAAATTACTGGAGTTCTACAAAGATGACACCAACTAACAATCTAAGCAGCAGAGGAAAGGCTACCTTAAATTTCCTCCTCTGATAATGAGATTAATGACTGCTGTGTATGCCATCCTATATCCTTCATCCAGGAGCTGGTGAAAGTAGAAACAGACACCCACAACTAGTCACTGAACTGAACTGGAACCAGTTGCATAGAAGCATGAGTAATGGGCAAAGAGGTCCAGACCAGGCTGTGGAAAGCCACAGAAACAGCTGTGGGAACAATTCGGTGCTCTTGGTCCCCAGACTAATAGCTGAGAAACCAGCATGAGACTGATCCAGACTCCAGGAACATAGGTTTCTGTGAAGAGAACTCGGGAAATCTACAGGACCTCCTGTAGTAGTTCAGTACTTATCCCTAGCTTAGGTTGTGGATTTGGGAGCCCTTTTCACATACAAGGATACTTCCTGAGCCAAGACACACAGGGTTGGGCCTAGACCCTATCCCAAAGGATATGATAGACTGTGATGACCCCCTATGGATGTCCTCACCCTCTCTGGGGAGCAGAAAGGATATGTGACATGTAGGGTTGTAGTTGAAAGGGTTGTAGGGGAGGAGAGGAGGGAGTGAGAACTGAAATTGACATGTAAAACAATCTTGTTTCTAATTCAAATAAAAAAGAATTAAAAAGGATATTTTTATAGAAGTATAAAACTGTTGCCACTCACTTCTCTTTATTTCTAAAGCCCTGAAGGTCATAATCTCTCTTCCTAAAAGAAATTATTAAGTTGCTTCAAAGCACTGGTTTTTCAAATGTGCATTCCTTTGAAGAGAATGTTTATAACAATATTAGTTAAATTTTCATCAGTATTTAAGGTACAGCTGTCAACTCTTTATTGATATGAAGCAAATCATTCTAGAGTTTGATGTATTACAAGAAACATTTTTAAAGATGTGTTGATTAATCTGCAGCTTTAGTAGCATCAGTAGAATGTTTACAACCAGACAGGGCAACTCAGACAGCTGATCTCAAACAAGAAGATATTTCCTGGGTTATCCCATACTTTCTAGGGTATAGAACCTCATTGTCAACAGAATGTTAATAGGGTCCTTCATAAGGCAATAATCTCCATCTGTCTCATGCCTCTTGTTGTATAGCAGCTAAGATCTAGGGACACAAGTCTCAGCTGATTTTTCTTTTTTAAAAATTATTTCTTTTTTGAGATCCTAATATAATTGCATCATTTTCTCCTCCCATCTCTCCCTGTAAACCTTCCTATATAACCTGCTTGCCTTTTTTTCTATTTCATAGCCTGGTTTTTATTAATTGTTTTTACTTATATACATGCATGGTATACATTCTTATATAGATGAGTACAACCTGCTAAGTATGTATAATATTAGTTGTATGTATGCTTTCAGACCTGCCAAAACTTCTTTTTCCTACATAGACAGGCACAGAATATCACAACCAATCAAAATGCAAGGAAGCGCAGTCCCATCTGATACATGTACAACCTTTGCATCTAAGGTCCATGGACCATTGTGGAAGAGGGAGCAGAAAAGTTATAATGGCCAGAGGATAAGGGTGTTTGATGTGAGACTGATTCCAGCATGCCAACCTAAACACGAGGTGAAAAGAGACTAAACAATAAAAATATTAACATGGATGGTGGACAGCCCTATACCCCTCAAACCTGAATAAAAAACATCAGGCAACTAAGGAATGCTGAAAACTTGGAAATGGTCTGTCCCTGAGGAAATCACAGCATTGCTTCTGATACCAAATGGTCAGCTGTAGTTTGTTATGTTCTTTTAAGGTCCAGAAGGACATCAATTCTGATGCATTCCCTTAGTTAAAGAACACTATGAGGTCAATCAAATAGAAAGGGAGAGCATATGAGAGATGCGTCTGTGAAGCACTGACATTTAAATACTGGGAGTGGAAGGATAAATGAGTTTCTGTAGCATAAATTAAGCTTAAATGTAGTTTTAAATTATACTGAATTAATATATTAATGAGACTAGTAAAATTTGTCATTTTCATACCTATGTTATTTTAGAAGACTGTTGATCAGTGTGCTTAAAGGCTTATTAGGGATTGGGATGAGTCAGAAACTCCAGGACACTTCATAAACAAATGAAACCATTTTTATATGTATATGCTATAGCATACATTCTTGGAAGCTTAAACATCCTAAAGCATCTTGTAAAACTCCTGATTGTAGTACATACAGAAGTAAGTTAAAGGATAGAAAAAATATTAAGTAGAAATAAGTATTTTCTGAAGCAAGTATATTCTATAACATATATTGATGAACATTTTACATGTGTAATAATCCACTTGTCAAATTATAGTATAGTTGTTGGTGTATATTTTTTCACAGATATATGAGTTTGAATGTGTATACCTCAACTTGGGCAGTCCAATCATAGGGAATTTTCCATCCTTGTTATTTTTAGTTTCTTCCCATAGCCTATCATATAATAGTCTGTTACTAAACAATTCTGGAGTCAGAGATAAAGAAAAAGAGAAAAAAGGTAGGGAAGACAAATAACTTTAAAACCTTACTTTCTATAAACATAGCCTTTATACTTGCAGTATGTCTGTTTATCCAATGTTTTACAAACTGTGATGACTCAGTCTTGTGAAATTTCTGTAGGAAGTTCTGTCATTTCTATAGATTGTCTAAAATGTTATAGTCCTGAAGAGTCCTACTACAATGTGAATAATAATGGGTCTGAAATTTGTCTATAACTTATTCTACAGAGTTCATATTTGTTAGGCCATTTGGCAATGGGAATCAACATTGCAGATGAAATTAGGATTGCTAGATATTTTGTTCAAAACAAGGGGGTTGCCTCAGATTTTGTGTGTTTGTCTATTGAAATCACAACAGCCCTGAAAAATACCAGAGGAAAATTGAAGAGAGAGACAGAACAATGAAACAGTAATAATACTTGACCAGACTTTGGTTGACATGAAGGGCAATAAGCCAAGAAAGATGAGTGACTTCTAAAACTGAACAAAAGGGGAAAATGTATTGTCCAGTGGAGCCTGAAGAAAAAACACTTCTCCATTGATACTGTGATGTAAGCACTTAGAGGCCCACTTAAAGAACAAGTCCTCGTATCCAGAAGTATAAGATAATAAGTTTATGTTGCTGTAAGTCAGTATGTTTGATATAATTTGTTACAGAAGGTATAGAAATTGAATGTACCCATGGATGGATGACATATTTTATTAGAAAATGAAAAGAAATTATATAGAAGCACGAATGTTGCAGACCACTATAATTAATTGATTTTAATATATTAAGTTTCAATTACCATGAATACTAACATTTAGTATATTAGTAAATATACCACGGCTAATTTGTGGACTGTACTAGTCAATTTTAATACAGACTATTAATATGAATTTCACATTGTGTTCATTCATAAAAAATACATTGAAGCATTCAAGAATACTTGTAAAACTAGAGATTCTGTAGGCTCAAAAATTAGAAGAAACATTGAGTGTAAATGATGCTAAATGTGCTATAAAATTTTTCTTTTAAAACACCGATTTATTTTATTAGAAAATTAATTCGGGGCTGGAGAGATGGCTCAGAAATTAAAGAGCATTTGCTGTTCTTGCAATAGAACTACAGTTCATTTCCCAGCACGCACACTGGGTAACTCACAACCACCAATCACTACAGCCCTAGGGTACCCAACGTCATCTTCTATCTTCTGTGAAAGGGGTTGGAGGGAGGAAAAAAGGAGAGAATTAGGGAATTTTATGTAGGTTTGAAAAATATTTAAAAATATAAAAAAGGTTGACGTGGGGGATCCATGACAAACTCAGATGACACTATTGATAGTATCACAATCTTTCAGTAGCTCATTTCTCTCAGTATGTTCATCTTCCTTCCCCACTGTTTTTCTAATGTGATAGTTTTATTAATTAATATATACATGTATT
Source organism: Cricetulus griseus (assembly GCF_003668045.3). Taxonomy (NCBI): domain Eukaryota; kingdom Metazoa; phylum Chordata; class Mammalia; order Rodentia; family Cricetidae; genus Cricetulus; species Cricetulus griseus. Next base: position 80,947,224 of record NC_048599.1, on the reverse strand, counting down.
TTAATCATATTCTCCTTTTATTTCTCCAACTCTTCCAATATCCACTCTCCATCTCCTACAACTTAATATGTGTGTGTTCATGTTTGTGCATGTGGGGGCATGTCTGCATGTGTGTGTATATATGTCCATTAGTATCCCAATGAGTCCAATTTGTGCTGCCCATATATTCATGGGTATGGGACTATCCATTGGAGCATGGTCAATGTACCATAGAGCAATTCTCTTAAAGAAAAATGATTCTTCCTTCCCTAGAAACCATCAGTTATCAATAACTCAGCATTAGAGGTAGAGCACATGAGCGTGAACCACTTTCCCTGCTATAATTTAGGCAGCCTCAGCTCTTTTTAGTTTATAAATGCAGCGGTCCTGTCATGTCCAAGTTGCATTGATTCACTCTAGTATTTCCTGACCCTGGCTCCTTATAATCTTTCTGGCCCCCTTTTTGCAATAAATTCTAAGCCTCGGGGAAAGAAGTGTGGTATATGCTCATTTGAAGCTGGATACTCCATCGACACTCTCTGAGCTTTGACAAGTTGTGAGTTTCTGTGCTGTTAGCTGTTCATTCTTTTATGCTAAGCTACATTTCCCACGTGTATATACTAGAAAGATTCTGTAAGCATATGTGGCTACCCACAAATACAATTTCTATAGAATAAATATATTTGTCTGAAATTTTTATTGTGAACCTTAAAGCCCATGGTGATGATAAGACATGGAGCTTATTAGGAAATGATTATCTTGAGTGATTAAGACAATTAATTTCTTCTTCATCGATGTAATTAACACAATGATTAAAGTGCCTCTAGAAATTTGTCTACCCTGTTCCACCCTTTTGCTATATGAGGATATCATGTTCATATTATATTCAGAATCCTTCCAAACTGCAAACTAATTAAAGCTCTTCTTTTACTGTCAATGTGAATTATTTTCCTTTTGTTTGTTATTATCCAGAAACAAGGAGAAACCGCCCCTTTCAACTTCTAATCACACATTTCAAATTTTGATGTTTCTGATTTGAGTCATGGCCACATTAAGGACTTTTATGTTTTTCCAGTTTTTGGAATGAAGACTTAGAGTTTGTTGATAGAAAACAAAAAACAAATGTGTGTTTGAATATAAAAAATAATCCTTGTAAAGTTGAAACAATCAAGAAATAACAGAATATTTCTTACTTATTTAATTCAACAAGTATTCACTTGCTTGAATTTAAAGATGTTGTCATATATATTTTAAATATAACCACATATATGAATAGCAGATAATATTATTAACTACAATATAACACTTCAAGTAAAAAGAATCTAAGAATTAACTGTGTCTCAAAAAAAAAAGTAAGAATTGTGAGTAGGCCATTCTTAGTAAAGCTAAGGGTATAGTGGCAGCAGAGGTAGTTTCTGGTAGTAGCAACTTTTTGTGGACATTCCATGTAACAGAAAAGAAGGATATTGTACACACCTGTTATAAGATGGATGGCAAGTGCCTGAAGAACTAGTTTGTCCTTTTAAGTCCTTTAACTATGGCAGTATTCTGTAATCTGTGCCCAAAGGCCTGCCTTAGTAGTTAGTAATTCAAAGTTAAGTTCAGGTGTAAGTTCTATTGACACACAGACTTAATTATAGTACTCATTATTAAACATTTTAAAAGTTGTCACACTTTGTCTAGTATCTGAGAATAAGGGACAAACATAATCTGAAAACATACAAATAGCTATTTCACACCTACCTTTTACATGTAAGTCATGGTTACTTATCAGCCTGTATATCCTATAAGAGCCCAATCACATGTTTATACTTGCTACAGCTTTGCTAATAGTAACAAAGTAGTGAAAACAATACAAAACTAGTTCCTGTAAGGATGGAAATATGAAATTTGATCTATTCATATGGTTCAATATTTGACATAAATGAAAAGAAACTAATGAGTTCTTTATAGCATAAGCAGTCACAAAAATGTACTTAGAGAAGAAAATGATTTGACAATTACATACAATAAACGATTGCATATTCTATTTAAACTATACATACCATAAATGTATAGGCATAAATATGCTAGCTTTCCTGTTAATATCTCTCGTGATCTATCAGAATTCTCTGTCTAGTCATGAATCTCAGTCACCCATAGGTAAATCTATCTGGAATAGTTCTAAGTGGATTAGAATAATAAATACTGTAGTTATAAGCATAAAAAGCTAATTTGTTTTTTAAGTTTTTGATATTATAACATAATTACACCATTTTCCCATTTCATTTCCTCCCACCTAATTCTCCCATGTACACCAGTCCACCTTTCTTGCTCTCCTTTAAAAATGTTTTAAAAGTGCTATGAATGAGGACTTAGCCTGTAGAGATTCTGTTTCACAAAGGTGGACAGTGCCCTAAATGAAAGAATTACCATATATAATGATGAATTTTTATGCTTTAAGATCTGAATGTATTCTCTTCACTACAGTAGGCAGATATGATCATCTGAGTACAGTTCACAAGAGAACTCAGTAGGCATTACCCAGAGGCCTCCTGTACAAATCTCACCCTATTAATTACATCTGCACTGATAGATGAAGCTCCTAGAGTGAAGTAATTATGGAAAAGCAGAGGTAGAGGAGAGCCCATGAGACAATGCTGGTGGATTGTGCCATAGGTAATACAGAAACTAAGTAATGAAAAAGCTGAGGTCTATATAGAGGAAGACATTCTGCAAACATTCTGATTATTGGCAGTTACTTCCCTGGACTCCTTGTTGCATAGAGCACATAGAATTGCAGGTGCTCCTTCTGGGAACCCAAATTATTTTTTGTTGTTCCAATAACTTTTGCTTCTGGGTAAAAGCAATGAAGTTAGAAGCAATACCAATTACCTGTTCTGGTATTCTACTCTATGCCAGGTAGCATGGGAGCAAACATGTTAAACAGAGAGTTTTACTCATATCTGTCTTTCTACCCATCATCTATCAGATAAATTCATGGGAAACCCCTCAATCTTCTATCTCCCTTCCAGCTGTGCTTTCCATGGCTTTGGCTTCATTTTGATTGATTTCTGGAAAGTCAGAGGGCAAAGTTCCTCCTGCAGAGTTGCAATTTTTCAGAGTGTTGGAAGCTTGTGAGAGGCTTATTAATAAAGGCTCAAATTAATTAAAAGAGTAGGTCAAGAGAGCTTGCCACCTATTGCCATGATAGGACAGCCCCATGTCAAATGAGTGACTGTTATTGATTAAATGTTTCAGTTGCCCACTTTGATAGCTGATCATTGTTAAAGAGTCAGAGTCTTCGAAATATTAAACAGAATGAAGATAAGGATTTTTGCCTAGAGGCTGAATTCGTAAAGTTTTGGTAAGCATTTAAAAGAAGTCTTCCCACATCCAGGTGAACTGCAGGCAATAAGTAAAAGTGGGGTCATTGATTATCCTGCTGCTTAAAAAGTAATATTTGCTGCCTGTGACACTTGTAATTCACTCTGAAAACAGGTGTCTTGGGGCTTGTGGTAAGAGTAGATCTGATGCAATGGGCACTTTCAGGGTCATATGGATGTTTTCTTCTAAACCAAGGACAGAAAGGCAGCTATTTATTGATCATTTGGTTCAGATCATAAGGAAAATAATGGCCATTTGTTTTGCTAGTTTTATAGCTGAAAGTAGACAAGGAGTCTATATTAGCTCTTCATCTCATTGCTGTGACAAAATACCTCACAAAAACAACTTAAGAAAGGGTTTATTTCAGCTCAGTTTAAGAAGGTATGCAGGTAATCGTGAAGAGGAAGCCAGGAAAACAGGAAGGTAACACAAGTGGCTGATGCACTGCCTTCCCTTGCTTTTACACTTAGTAAGCAGAAATAAACATGTTGCTGGTATCCAGATTGTCTTCCATTTATTCAGTCTCAGAGCTCCCAGCCCAAGGATTGGTGCTGTACACACACAGAGTGGGGTTTTCTTCTTTAGTTATATTTTTCTAGGAATATCCTTATAGGTACACCTAACCATATGCTTCCAAGAAGATTATTAATCCCATCAGTTTGACAATTAACAATACCAGTACTCAGTCCTAATAGCCATAATTATGGTACCTCTAAAAAAGCATAGCAAAGCTGAGAAGAGGAGGAAAGAAAGGGATGAATATGTACATGATACTTAGTAGGACCAGGAGATGGCCAGGTTGGTTCATTACGAAAATATCAATGTTATCCTCACTTTATTCATTAAAATAATGTAAACTTAGACTATTGTATCTGCTGTCTCTCAGCTTTCAGTAGTATGACTATTATTTGAATTGAGAAAGTCTGTCTTTTCAGATGCTAGGAAGAGTTGGGTGTTTTGCTGTTGTTGTTATATTAAGCACACACAAAAATCACCCAGTTTGATAAAACAGACTCCTCAGCTCTCCCTGAGATTTGCTGATTTATCATGTCTAGGACAGCTCCTAGTTACAAGCTAACAATATTCAAATCAATGCATACAATGCTGGTCCAGTGTTCATTTTGTCCTGGCCTAAGATTCTGCAACATTCTCATTGAAAATTATCCAACAACTGTATAATTCTTAGACAGCCACTCTATTTACTTCCAGGGTTAAGTTACCTTCCAACAACCAAGCATAATATTTGGAGGCATAAAACATTTTGATGAGTAAACCAGATGGAAAATGCACCAATTAATAGTTAATTGTACATGTCACACCTGTGACTAAGTCAAGTTGATGGTGAGTTCAGTTATAAAGGGAGCAAAATACCTTTTCTATCATTAAGGGTAGATGTCCTGCTTTCTATTCATCGATGATAGACTGTAATGTAGCTTTTCATATTCCCAAGATGTTTCTATTGATTGGAAGGAGCACTTATTCCTTTATTAACAAATAGCCTACTTAACATTCACGATCTCTTTTTTTGCAGATGTTTTTGAATTATAAGCAAGATTGTTTTACACGTCAATCCTAGTTCCTTCTCCCTCCCCTCCTCCCCTACTACCCCCCCCCCAATTAAAACCCTACCTATCACCCTTTCTGCTCCCCAGAGAGGGTGAGGCCTTCCATAGGAGGTCATCAGTGTCTATCCTTTGGGATAGGGCCTAGGCCCAACCCAGCGTTTCTTGGCTCAGGGAGTATCCCTCTATGTGGAATGGGCTCTCAAAGTCCACACCTATGCTATGGATAAGTACTGAAATACTACAGTAGGTCCCATAGATTTCTGAGGTCTCCTCGCTGAAACCCACATTCCTGGGGTCTGGATCAATCCCATGCTGGTATCCCAGCTATCAGTCTGGGGGCCAAGAAATTCCGTTGTCAGGTCAGCTGTTTCTGTGGGTTTCACCAGCCTGATCTAGACCCCTATGCTCATCAGTCCTCCTTCTCTGCAACTGGATTCCAGTTCAGTTCAGTTTTTAGCTGTGGGTGTCTGCTTCTACTTCCACTAGCTGCTGGATGAGGGCTATAGGATGGCATAGCCGCAAGTTCGGGTGAAGGTCCAAAGACCCACATGTCCCCTCCTGTGAAAGAATATCAGTAGTCAACTAGTCATGCTGTGATGGTCGTTGGCTGTCCTCGAACTCACAAAGATCTGACAGCCTCTGCCTCCCTAGTGCTAGGATTAAAGGTGTGTAACTCCTGTAACTCAAGGTGGAAATCCCAAAAATTTAGTTAGCAGTGAAGATTTCTGAATGAATAATGACTAAATATTAATTCTAAATTGAATATATAATTAAGCAGATATCACTGCCAGAATTTGCCTGTACTGTATCATGCCCCTCTGTGGCATCTTTGGGTCTAAAAATGTAACAAGAGCTCTTTGCACTGTGTATGAATACAGTAATGCCAGACTGCATTCCAGACTACAGCATCAAAAGTGGTAGAAATAATCATCCCTTTAATTATATAATGTACTTTTACTTCCTACAGTATCCAACCCACAGCAAGTCCCTACAAGCTGTCATGTTATATGGTTATGCCTAGCTCTCTCCCTCTCTCTCAGTCTCATTATGTCTCTCTGTCTCCATGTCTCTCTATCTCTGTCTCTGTCTCTCTGTATGTCTCTCTGTGTGTCTCCTTCTCAGATGCTGGCCAGAACTTAAGAATTTATTTGCTAATACTTTGGGCTTCCTTATTTTTTCCCTAAAGTTCCCCTCTGCACCATGGGGCTGGTTCCATGTCAGCTTTAAAGATGTGCTTTTTATTTTTGATCATTAAATTGTTCTTGTTTTTCTTTTCTTTTTTATTTTTAAAACAATCTTATTTTACATACCAATCCCAGTTCACTGTCCCTTAATTCTCCCACTTTCTCCACCATCTCCCTATCCCAGGCCCCATCCACTCCTCAGAGAGGGTGAGGCCTCCCATAGGGAATCAACAAAATCTGACACATCATTTGGGGCAGGACCTAGCTCTCCCCGCAACCCCCTGCCTTCTATACACTCCTTTTTCCCCATTACCCTTCTCTAGACAACCACTTAAATTTGAAGTTTATCTGCCTTGTGGTTTTTCTTTAAAACTCCAAGAAAATTGTCCTAAAACTTCAGAAAAATCTTTGTTCTATATACAAAAAAATCGACTCTTCTAGCAACATAGTTGCTTATTTTTTTTAACCAAAGGATTTTAATATACTCCTACCGTCATTCCATAGCTTGTATCAAATCATTGTATCCTAGGAATCATATTTATATGAAGAATTGTTTTTTTCTTTGGCAACTTGAGTTTTATTTTAAACTGAATTTCAAATTTCAATTTCGATTAGTATGGAACTTTCAACAATTTGTAAATGGCCCTATACTTTTCTCATTGTTTTATAATATTGCATAAATACATGAAGCAGTAGTTTCATCATTGGCATTATAACATCCAAATGTTATTCAACTTCAACAAACATTGAAAATGCTTTTTATCTTATAGGATCAAATATTCAGTTGGTATTTAATTCTTCACATAAAATTATGTGCATCATCATATTAGTAAACAAATTTGCATTCATTCTTAGGAAAGGACAAATTATATGTATAATAATGTATTACTTTTAAATGAGCTTCTCTAATATTTTTATTAACAGTAAATGCATGACTTATATATCCAATTTATATACTTGTATACCTGATGTTACATAAAAATTTCTGAAGTGTTACCAGGCAATACGTTTCTACTAGAACAACTGTTATGTGGTAACTAATCTCTTTCTGATTGGACTTAAGGCCTATTACACAAGAGGGAAAATTGTGACTGGTACAAATCCTTGTCAAAAGCCCATGTGTGAGGATGTAATGGACCCTTTGCAGAACCTATTTTTATTTTACAGTACGGACATGCTGTCAGATTGTCATTTAAATATTTATGCTTATACCATAGACCAAAGGTAGTCTCTGTCTTCTTCAGAGAAGCTTTTCCTATATTTTTTTCTTGGACTGAACAATTATCTGAGTGATGAAGTAGATAATTGGTCAAAGTACTATTAATAAGAGACTGGATGCTCAAGGGGTGATGAACAAAGGCATCAAGACCAGGCTGGAGAACCCCACAGAAACAGCTGACCTGAACAAGAGGTTGCTCATGGACCCCAGACTGATATCTGGGAAACCAGAATAGGCCTGTTCCAGACCCCCTGAAGGATGAAGTCAGTTTGGAGGTTTGGGCCATCTATGGGGCCACTGGTAGTGGATCAGTATTTATCCCTAGTACACAAATGAACTTTGGGAGCCCTCTCTTCATAGAGGGATATTCTTGAATCCTAGACACACTGGGGAGGGTCTAGGCCCTGCTCCAAATAATATGACAGACTTGACGATACACCAAGGAAGGCCTCACCCTCCCTGGGGAGTAGAAAGGGGTTGGGATTGGGGGGTCAGTAGCTGGCATGATAGGAGGGGAGGGAGAAGGAACTGAGACTGACATGTAAAAGAAACTTGTTTCTAATTTAAATTTAAAAAACAGAAAAAAGAGACTGGGTGTTCATTTCTAAAGGAGATATCTATCTTAACTTTAACTTAACCAAGTCTCAGGCAACACTGTGAGAAAGGAAGCAAAAACAATGGAAAGGCCAAAGATTAAGAAATTATGAGAATTGCTCTCTCTGGACATGGCATATCTATTGTAGTCATGAACTCACAGAAACTGTGCTTACTTATACAAGACCTACACAAAATCTTCCACAGAATCTAGCTCTTCCCTCCTTCTCATGTTGTACATAATAAATGTACCTTTGTTGTAGTTGATGTCATTCCCTGAAGCTAGCACAACTGCTCCCCCAATACCAGCTTGGATTTAAGATTCACTCTGTGGGAGACAATTTTATTCCTGGTACTAAAATTTTGGAAGCCTTGAGCTTATGTATAAGGATTGGATGAAATCATGAGTAAATGTGTATTTTGACAATGAGCAATTCTTCAGACTCATGGGAATTGTCAAAGCCTTCTCCAAGTCAGGCTAGAGGAATTGACAAGCCTTCTTCTGGTCTGATGTTATACTTAATGCATTTTGCATTATGATATGGATACAAGCCTGTAGGTGCCAGGAAGTGGGAATTGGTGATTTAAATGTGACTGCCCCTGTGGGCTTAAGTGTTTGAGTATGTGTTTCTAGTTGATACAACTGCTTAGAAAACAATAGAAGGTAAGGTCCTGTTGAAGGAGATGCTTTGAGGCTTCAGCAGCCCACACTATTCCCAGTTACAGCTCTCTCTCTCTGCTTCCTATCTCTTGATCATGAAGTAAATTCTCAGGTACTATTCCAATGCTATCATTCCCTGCTACTATGTTCCCACAATAATGGTCATGGACTCAGTCTCTGAAACTGTAAACTTCAATAAACTCTTTCTTCTATACATTTTCTTAGTCAAAATGTCCATTCATAGCATTAGAAAAGTAATGAATTCAACATATCTTCATGTCATGCTCAATAAATAAGAAATACAGCATAAATATAGAAGGGACACATGCACATGTACTAGCAACCAGAATAATAATATTGTGTTTTTCTGTATTTAGATGGAAGAATAAGAATAGTGTAGATATGTCTAGTTGGTTAGAGAACTCAGTATGATGATAAATTATCAGACTATGTACACATGTATATGCTTATACATAACCGGCATATTCCCCATTACTGGCATATTCCCTATTACTTTCATGAACATGTAAAAAGGAAAAGAAGAAAATAGTGAAAGAAAATTATTACAAGGATTAGAAAATAAATAATAGAAAAAAATGTAAAGAAGTACAGATAGTGATGAGATTAAGTTACTGCTTTAAGACATTCAAATATGATAAATATATATGAACAAAAATTTCTCTTCTATTTCTCAAGAATTTTTAAATAACAGTAATATCTACCCACAAAATATCTTTCTGTTTTGTACCACTGTGTCTCCTTGAAAAAGAAACTGATATTGCCCATTGGTTGTTCCCTATAACTTTTTGTATGACATGTGGAACTTTAATTTATGGTTTCAATGACAGAAAACATGAGTATATTGTTAAGGGATATTTTGCTAATGTGTGAAATGAAGCAACAGAGTAGAAAGGAAAATCAGTAAGTTTATATAAACAGGAATTTTTACCAAGCAGGGATGACCACATCAGTGAAGGCCATGGGCCTTTTAGGTTTGATCCCAATGCTTTCTGCAAAGTTTTTCAGCTCAATGAACAGCTAGCTATTCTGCCACCTATCACAGAGCCTGCCGATTCTATTAGAATTCATTGCTTTAGCCTCATGGGCTTCTCTGACTTTAAGGGTTGTCTGTTAAATTATAGCTATCTCTGGGATATACAGAATGTAAAGCTATTATCAGGTGAAACTCATGGGACATTAGTTGATGGCTGGTTGTTCAGAAAGTTCATGCATGATAAGAAAAAGAAGAAAAGGGAGGTGACTTACATCCATTGGTATTTCAAATGTCAAGGGTTTTATATATGCTATTGCCTTAACTCTTAAAACAACAACAACAACAAAAAGCCCACCTTGTGCTTTTAGCTGTTTTATATTTTTTAAAGAGAAATCAAGTTCATTCCAGTGAAATCACATGCCTGAGATAGTTCAGCAAGTAAAAATAATTGCAGTGGACTTTAAACCATGATTTGTCAAGTCATTTTTTCATCAGGCAGTATCTACTGCCAGAGGCCAGGATGGAATCTCAGGTCCTAAAAGATGTCATTTATATTCAGTGCCAGAAATACTGTGGTATTTCCCAGCTTCTTTATCTGAAGTATCAATGTGAAAAACTGTAGTTCTCATATAAAAGGGAACAAGTGATAGTTTATTCTGGAGGCAATTATGAGTGACCATGACCCAGGAACACAAATTTGCTTCCCACATTCCATGTTCCGATGTGCTAACTCTTACATGAAGCTTTTTATAATAACGGAAGCAAGAAAGTAAAATAACAAGAATCTTTAAAAACACTGGTAACTCTTTATCACAGGGATTTGCAGCATGCAGAGACACTTCTGTTATAGGTCATATGCTATGTGATGACATCTTAGCTTTTGGATTGCTGGAAGCAGGGAGGAGGTTGTTTGTACATCTGAGCCTTCCATAGGCTCAGATCCTATATGATGACATCTTAGCTTTTGGATTGTTCTTAGCCAGGCAGCTATTTCTACAGCCAAGAGGATTTATTCAACAACCACAGGTTATTATATCACACATAGGTGGGTAGTGCATTGTTGTTTAGAGTCTGAGACAGCCTAAGATAATTTGGCTCTGGACCTGATGCATTCCAAACTCTACAATCAGCAAAGTTCCAACTGGTTAGGTGTTGCTTAATCCTGGAAACTGCAGTTATTGGTTGTAGGGGATGCTGTAGCCATGGCTGCTTAGGGGCTGGCTACAGGTGTGCCTGACCACACCTGCGAGGACATGGTCAGGGTGGTCAGAGTATTGTAGAGTTAGGGACATTCAGGTGTCAGGTTTCTGCTTTCGGTTTCACTTTCAGCTTACTGTACAGTTTCCTGCCCCAGGATCTTCGACAGGATGACTTGACCCCTGAGGACCAAGCAACCCAGAATCTGCTGACATCTCTGCACCAGTGCTGCTCTCACCCACCTGGAGAGTGCGTGCCTCAGACCTGCCTGCACCCAACTTGAAACCCATCAGATTATCAAAGTCAAATGCACACAACTGAAGAGAACACCAGACCCATACACCCAGGAAAGGAAGTGACACCAACTGTACCCACTAGAAGAGATGGGAAGATGACAATATAAGAACACATCCAACAACAGGAAAACCAATAAGACACCACCAGAGTCTAGGGACTCTACACCAGCAAGACATGAACAACCCAACACAGAAGAAGCAGGAGAGAGCAACCTTAAAAACAACTTCATGAAGATGATAGAGAAGCTAAGAGAGAAAATCAGAAAATCCTTCAGAGAAATGGAAGAAAAGACAAACCAAAAGAAGCAAGAAATAAAGGAGAGCCAAAAAAGCCAAGAAAATACAATTAAACAGCTGAAGAAAATAGTTCAGGACATAAAAACTGAATTACAGACAATAAAGAAAACACAAACTGAGGGAATTCTGGAAGTGGAAAAGCTGAGTAAACAATCAGGAACCACAGATGCAAACATAACTAATAGAATACAAGAGATGGAAGACAGAATCTCAGATACTGAAGAAAAACTAGAAGAAATAAACTCATCAAGCAAAGAAAATCTGAGGTGTAACAAATTCATAACACAAAATATCCAGGAAATATGGACACTGTGAAAAGACCAAACCTAAGGATAATAGATATAGATGAAGGTGAAGAAATCCAACTCAAAGGTGCAGAAAACATATTCAACAAAATCCTAGAAGAAAACTTCCCCAACCTACAGAAGGATATGCCAATGAAAGTACGAGAAGCCTACAGAATGCCAAATAGAGTGGACCACAAAAGAAAGTCCCTTGGTCACATAATAATTAAAACAACAAACATACAGAATAAAGACAAAATATTAAAATCAGCAAGGGAAAAAGGCCAAGTAACATATAAAGGCAAACCTAGCAGAATTACACCAGACTTCTCCATGGAAACTTTGAAAGCTAGAAGGACCTGGATAGATATTCTACCAACTCTGAAAAAACATGGATGCCAGCCAAAACTACTATACCCAGCAAAGCTTTCAATCACTATAAATGGAGAAAACAAGATATTCCACGACAAAACCAGATTTAAACAATATGTAACCACTAATACAGCCCTACAGAAAGTACTGGAAGGAAAACTCCAACCAAAGGAAATTAACTACACTCCCATAAATATAGGCGGTAGATAATCCCACTCTACAAAAACACAAAATAAAAGGCAGGGTAAATCCACATACAATACCAGTAGCAACAAAAAACAAAAAACAAATAAGAATAAACACTCAATGGAACTTAATTCCCCTCAATATTAATGGTCCTAACTCACCTATAAAAAGACACAGGGTAACAGATTGGATACGAAGACAGAATCCATCCTTCTGCTGCTTACAAGAAACACATCTCGAATTCAAAGACAAACATTCCCTCAGAGTAAAGGGTTGGAGTAAGATACTCCAATCAAATGGACCCAAGAAATTAGCTGGGGTAGCTATCCTAGTATCTAACAAGGTAGACTTCAAACAAAAATCAATCAAAAGAGATGAAGAAAGTCATTTCATATTCATCACAGGAAAATCCATCAGGAAGAAGTTTCAATTCTAAAGATCTATGCCCCAAATACAAAGGCACCAACATTCATAAAAGAAACATTATTAAAACTCAAATCATAAATAAGGCCTCACACAGTTATAGTGGGAGACTTCAACACCCCATTCTCACCACTGGACAGGACCACCAGACAAAAATCAACAAGAGAAAAGCAGCAAGATAGACAAACCATTATCCAAACTAACCAAAAGGCAGGGAGAGATCATGCAAATTGACAAAATCAGAAATGAACAGGGGGACATAACAAGGGAAACTGAGGAAATCCAGAGAATCTTCAGGTCATACTTTGAAAACCTGTACTCCACAAAATTGGAAAATTTAAAGGAAATGGACAATTTTCTGGACAGTTATCACTTACCAACATTGAATCAAGAACAGATAAGCAACTTAAACAGACCTATAACCACTAAGAAAATAGAAGCAGTCATCAAAAGTCTCCCAACCAAAAAAAAAGCCCAGGGCCAGATGGATTGACTGCAGAATTCTACCAGAAATTCAAAAAAGTGCTAATACCAGTACTCCTCAAATTGTTCCACAAAATAGAAGCAGAAGGGACATTGCCAAACTCTTTTGACGAGGTTACAATAACCTTGATACCCAAGCCACACAAAGACACAACTAAGAAAGAGAACTACAGACCAATATCCCATATGAACATTGATGCAAAAATTCTCAATAAAATCCTGGCAAATTGAATAGAAGATCATATCAGAGAAATTATCCACCCTGATCAAGTAGGCTTCATCCCAAGGATGCAAGGATGGATCAACATACGAAAATCCATCAATGTAATCCACCATATAAACAGACTGAGGAAAAAACGAAAACACATGATCATCTCAATAGATGCCAAAAAAAGCCTTTGACAAAATCCAACACCCCTTCATGATAAAGGTCTTGGAGAAATCTGGGATAACAGGAACATACCTCAACATAATAAAAGCAATATACAGCAAGCCAACAGTCAACATCAAATTAAACGGAAAGAAACTCGATCCAATTCCTCTAAAATCTGGGCCAAGACAAGCCTGTCCACTCTCTCCATACCTCAATATTGTCCTTCAAGTCCTAGCTAGAGCAATAAGACAAAAAAGGAGATCAAGGGGTAAAAATCAGAAAGGAAGAAGTCAAATACTCACTATTTTCAGACATTATGATAGTCTACATTAGTGACCTGAAAAACTCTACCATGGAACTCCTAAGTTTGATAAACATCTTCAGCAAAGTGGCAGGATACAAGATTAACTCAAAAAAATCCATAGCCCTACTATATACCGATGACACATTGGTGGAGAAAGAAATCAGAAAAACATCACACTTTACAATTGTCACAAACAACATAAAATACCTTGGGGTAACACTAACCAAAAATGTGAAAGACTTATAGGATAAGAATTTTGAGTCTCCAAAGAAAGAAATTAAAGATGATACTAGAAAATGGAAAGATCTCCCATGCTCTTGGATAGGTAGAATCAACATAGTAAAAATGGCAATCTTGCCAAAAGAAAACTACAGATTCAATGCAATCCCCATCAAAATTTCAACACAATTCTTCACAGACCTTGAAAGAACAATTCTCAACTTTATATGGAGAAACAATAGACCCAGGATAGCCAAAACATCCCTGTACAATAAAGGAACTTCTGGAGGCATCACCATCCCTGACTTCAAGCTTCATAGTCCTGAAAACAGCTTGGTATAGGCACAAAAATGGACAGGTAGACCAATGGAATAGAATTGAAAACCCTGATATTAACCCACACACCTATGAACACCTGACTTTTGACAAACAATCCAAATTTATATGATGGAACAAAGAGAACATCTTCAACAAATGGTGCTGGCATAACTGGTTGCAAACATGTAGAAGACTGCAATTAGATGCAAGCCTATACCCTTGCACAAAACTTAAGTCAAAATGGATCAAAGATCTCAACATAAATCCAGGTACACTGAACCTATTAGAAGACAAAGTGGGAAATACCCTTGAATTAATTCTTACAGGAGACTGCTTCTTGAACATTACACCAGTAGCACAGACACTGAGGTCAACAATTGATAAATGGGACCTCCTGAAACTGAGAAGCTTCTGTAAAGCAAAGGAGACAGTCAGCAAGACAAAATAGCAGCCGGCAGACTGGGAAAAGATATTCACCAACCCCACATCTGACAAAGGGCTGATCTCCAAAATATACAAAGAATTCAAGAAGCTAGTCCCCAAAACACCAAACAACCCAACTCAAAAGTAGGATACAGAACTAAATAGACAATTCTTAATAGAGGAATCTAAAATGGCTGAAAGACACATAAGAAAGTGTTCAACATCCTTAGCCATCAGGCAAATGCAAATCAAAACAACTCTGAGATAGCATCTTACTCCTGTCAGAATGGCCAAAATCAAAAAAACCAATGACAGTTCATATTGGAGAGGATGTGGAGAAAGGGAAACCCTTCTCCACTGCTGGTGGGAGTGCCAAATTGTACAGTCACTTTGGAAATCAGCAAGGTGACTTCTCAAAAAAAAAAAAAAAAGGGAAACAGTCTACCACAAGATCCAGCAATTCCACTCTTAGGCATATACCCAAAAGAAGCACATTCATACAACAAGGACATATGTTCAGTGATGTTCATAGCAGCACTATTTGTAATAGCTAAAAACTGGAAGCAGCCTAGATGCCCCTCAACCCAAGAATGGATAGAGAAAATGTGGTACATTTACACAATGGAGTACTACTCAGCAGAAAAAAAACAATGGAATCTTGAAATTTGCAGGAAAATGGATGGATCTAGAAGAAACCATTCTGAGTGAGGTAACCCAATAGCAAAAAGACAAACATGGTATGTACTCACTCATATGTGGATTTTAGACATAGAGTAAGGATTAGCAGCCTAATATCCACACTGCCAAAGAAGCTAATAAACAAGGACATCCCTAAGAGAGATATACATAGTCCCCCGGAAAGGGGGGGAACCATGAATTCAAGATCTGCTGAGCAAATTGGGAGCACAGGAAGAGGGGGGAGGGAGCTAGGAGAATGAGAAGGGGAGAAGAAGAGGGATGACAAGGACATGAGGGAGCAGAAAGTATGAGTCAGGGAAGAATACATGATAACAAGAATAGAGATACCATAATAGAGGGAGAAATTTTTGGTTTACAGAGAAATCAGGCACTAGGAAAATGTCTGGAGATCTACAAATATGACACCAGCTAACTATCTCAGTAACAGAGGAGAGGCTACCTTAAATGCCTCCCCTGATTATGAGATTGATAACTGAATTATATGCCCTCCTATAGCCTTCATCCAGCAGCTGGTGAAAGTAGATGCAGACACCCGTAACTAATCACCAAACTGAACTGGAACCCAGATGAAGAGAAGGACAAGTGAAGAGCACAGAGGTCCAGACCAGGCTGGTGAAAACCACAGAAATAACTTACCTGAACATCCGGGAACTCTTGCTCCCCAGTCTGATAGCTGGAATACCAGCATGGGACTGACTCAGACCCCAGGAACATGGGTTTCTATGAGGAAACCTCAGAAATCTATGGGACCTCCTTTAGAAGCCCAGCATTTATCCCTAGCATGGGTGTAGACTTGGGAGCACATTCCATATAGAGGAATACTCCTGAACCAAGACACATGGGGTTGGGCCTAGGCCCTTTCCCAAAGGATACGAAAGACTCTGATGACACCCTATGGAAGGCCTCACCATCCAGGGAGGGCAGAAAAGATAAGTGACAGATAAGGTTTTAGTTGGGGGGGTAGAGGAGGACGGGTGGGAGAAGGGAACTGGGATTGTCATGTAAAACAATCCTGTTTTTAATTCAAATAAAAAAGTTGGGAAAAAAAATGATGGCCTTCATAGACATTGATCTAAAAGACTGTTTTTTTCACATTACCATTACAGGAAAATTACAGAGAAAAATTTGCATTTACTGTACCAACTTTAATAATTCACAGCCAGTTAGGAGATATCAGTGGAGGGTTTTGCCACAAGGAATGCTAAATAGTCCTACTTTGTGTCAACATTTTGTACAGCAACATTTGGAAATAATTCGTAAGAAATTTTCACAATTTCTTGTTTATCATTAGATGGATGACATCCTTTTATCAGATTCTAATAAGGAAACTTTGGGATGTATGTTTGAAATGGTGAAGGAAGTTCTGCCTCATTGGGGGTTACAAATTGCACTGGAAAGGATACAAAGAGGAGATTCCATTAGCTAGTTAAGGTACAAAATGGACTTACAACGAATCAGACCCCAAATGGTACAAATTAGAATGGATCCTTATCAAACTCTTAATTCTCTTCACAAATTATTAAGGGAAATTTCTCACTTACAGAAGATTATTGGGGTAGAATGACCTGACTTAAAGCATTTAAAAATGGCCCTTAAAGGGGATAAGGACCTAAACAGTCCAAGAATATTATCTGATGAGGCAGAAAAAGAGGTACAATGGGTAGAAAACAGAATATTGTATGCACATGTAGATCGGATAAACTTTGATTTAGACTGTATTCTGGTTATCTTGCCATCCAGAGAATACCTTTCTGGGATTCTGATGCAGAGGGAAGACACCATATTGGAATGGATATTTCTGCCACAGAAACAGATTAAAAAGTAAAAGACATCTATAGAAAAGATTTCTGAATTGATTATAAATAGCAAATTTGGAAATAATTTGTAAGAAATTTTCACATCTAATTTATCATTAGATGGATGACATTCTTTTATCAGATTCTATTAAGGAAACTTTGGGATGTATGTTTGAAATGGTGAAGGAAGTTGACTTCATCAACTGAAAAAAGATCCACCAGAAATTATAGTACCTTTAACTAATGAAGAAATTTCCTCCTTGTGGAAGGATAATGAATATTGGCAAATAGCTCTTAGTGATTTTTTTGGAACAATTAGCAGCAACTATCCCAAAACTGACAGAATTAAATTCATAAAAAAGAGAGTCTGGATTCTTCTATGTATTGTGAGACAAACTCTCATTTCTGGAGTTCTTACCTTCTACAATGATGCCAACAAATCAGGTAAGGCAGTTTATAAAGCAGGTGAGGTAAGGAAAGTAGTTCAAAGTCCATATACATCTGTACAGAAGGCAGAAATATAATCAATTCTCATGGTACTTATGGATTTTACAGAACCCCTTAATACAGTTACTGATCCTCAATATGTAGAGAGACCGTGTTACACATTGAGACTGCAGAATTCGTTCCTGATAATACAGAATTAACTTCACTGTTTATACAATTGCAGAAAACAATCAGAATCAGTAATAATCCTATATTCATTACACATATCATATCCCACACGGGTCTATGAGGCCCACTAGCACAATGATGAGATTGATCGTTTATTAATTGGAAGTGTGCTAGAAGCCTCAGAATTCATAAGAAACATCATGTAAATAGCAAAGATTTGAAAAAGGAATTCTCCATCACTTGGCAACAAGCCAAGGAGATAATGAGAAACTGTCCTACTTGTTCCTTTTATAATCAAACTCCATTGCCAGCAGGTTGTAATCCTAAGGGCATTCGGAGAAATGAGGTTTGGCAGAAGGATGTCTTTCACTTTGCAGAGTTTGGAAATT
Source organism: Cricetulus griseus (assembly GCF_003668045.3). Lineage (NCBI taxonomy): Eukaryota > Metazoa > Chordata > Mammalia > Rodentia > Cricetidae > Cricetulus > Cricetulus griseus. The sequence continues at coordinate 80,928,988 of NC_048599.1, read as the reverse complement.
TGAAATATGTGCATCATACTATAGACACATTCTCAGGGTTCCAATGGGCTACTGCTCTTAACTCTGAAAAAGATGATTCTGGTATTACACACCTGATAGGTGATGGCAGTATGGGTATAGCTGCACAAATAAAAACTGACAATGCTCCAGCATATGTCTCCACAAAATTGGAACAGTTTTTCAAATATTAGAACATAAAGCATGTCACCGGTATACCACACAATCCCACGGGACAAGCAGGTGTTGAGAGATCAAATAGAACACTTAAGGAGATGCTCCACACACAAGCTTGGAAGACTAAACCCCCAAACATAGATTGCATAATGCTTTATTAACACTAAACTTTCTTAATGCCAATGAAAAAGGACAAACAGCTGAGGAAAGACTCTGGACTACAGAAAAACTGCCGAATTTCTCTGCTAACAATTATGTTTTTGTGCCACATAGCCAAAGAAGACCTGCCTGACTGTAATCCCTTGACTCCCTGGAAAGAAAATGGGCAAAACCTTCTTGGCTGCACTGGATCCAACTTGCTCCATTTAAACAGACACTCCGACTAGAGCTTCGGGTACTGTCTTCAATCAAGTTGAGGATTTCAAGAAAGAACTTCAATCAAGAGAATCCCATCTAACATGGACTGGATACAAGCCATCACGACTTTCACTACACTAACATTTTCTTCCTACTGGGCCCCACAAGCCTATCATCGTCCCATTTCAGCAGAGAGTAACTTGGAGGATGCTATACCTCCTTTCTCCCATTGTTGTCACTTAGGATAGTGTGTATACCTAGTTAGGGATAGCTTCCTATTGTTTATGGTTGGGATTAGAAAGAGGTGTTCAGGCTTGGACACCTCTTTCAGATGACTTTAGGGTTTAGTTAAAATAGATAGTTGGATGTGACATAAGCCGATCATTGTATCTTCTTATATTTCACCTTTATGATTGTTAATTTTGGATACTTTACACTGTTAAGTTTTAATCCTTTTTTAGACTAAAAGGGGAATTGTAGGGGATACTGTAGCCTTGCCTGCTTAGGTGCTGGAAACAGGTGCGCCTGACCTTGCCTGCGAGGGCATGGTCAGGGTGAGGTAGAATAAGGGACTTTCAGGTGGCAGGTTTCTAATTTTGGTTTCACTTTCGGCTTGCTCTACAGACTGCTGCCCACTGGCTGGCTAGATAGCTCTGTAAGTAAGGCTTTTTCCCTATTAAAATCCCCTGTATTTTTACCTGGCTCCATATTGGCAATTTCCCACATTAATTGGCAAAAACTAGACATTTGTGTTCATTTATGGGGGCTTCCCTTGTAACATGCCACAGACTAATATGCCTTCACTGCCCTCTCTGTAAGCTACAGGGAAGGAGTCCTCCTTCCCAATTATAGTTTTAAAGGTCTCAGATTCCTACACTTCTGGCAGCACAAATCCAATGTCACCCTGAAAATGGTCTTTCTCTGTCCTACCAGCTAGCTCCAAAATAATGACAAGGAGGCTTCTCCTTAATTATAAAACTTTGGTCTATAGCTTAGGCTTGTTACCAACTGGCTCTTATAACAAATTAACCCATTGATGTTTAATATATGTTCTATCATAAGGCATTACCTCTCTTTCATCTTATACATCCTATTTCCTCTCCATGTCTCCTTGGCATCTTGCTAGTACCTAAATACTTCCTCTTCTTCCTTTATCTCATTTGAATTCCCACCTATACCTGCTGCCTAGTTCTTGGTTGTCCACTGTATTATTATACCAATCACAGCAATACATCTTCAAAGAGTGTAAAAATATCCCACAATATCAATCTCCCTCTTCCCAGGACCATCTGCCCTGTAACTACATCTCTCTGCATCTTCATATCATCTTCTCATCTCCACTAACCAAAACTAGTTATTTTAAACTAAGATTTACCCTAATAAAATTGACCCCACCTTAACCAGATAATACAAAGATTGCATTTCCAAATTATGTTACATTCATACTCCCCTATATCATATAGGAGAATATGAGTTAACCCATGACCCCATTCATACAACTTAACTACTGTATACTTTCATCAAGAAAACTTCTTAATGGAATGCAGAGAACAGAGGACATGAATAAGAACCAAAGTGTATTTCTCTAAGGAAAGCTGTTTTATTGTTGTGCTGGAGGCAAAGGCCTCCTATATTTGCATTCTAAGCAAAGAGCTGGAGGTGGATTAATGTGTCTGCCAAGTCTGGCTGTGTTTAGTCTATGAATAAAACTTTGAGCAAGACCTTTCTGGCCATATTTCCAAGTGAAGTAACTCAAGAAATTGCCATTTTGGTGATGGGAAAGCTTCAAATGAGATTACCTCTGCAGTGCTTCCATGTTGTACTTGGAAGTGATTTATCCTTTCATATGCGAAACACCTTCCAGAATGATAGACTCTCTATTGTACTTTCACTGTTCTCTTATTTACAGTAATGATCAGTGCTGCAGCCAAAGCACTTTCAGTTCCATGTGCCAAATGTATAAGTGAGGCCTCAGATGCCATAATTTGGGGAGAGTATGTATGAATTAGTTTGGTTTTGCATTTGCAATGTAGACAGTTCAAAGGCTCTGTCATCCCTAGATTTACTATAGCAGGACAACGTCATTTATACTCAGTACCTTTGTTGTATAAATGTGAGAAGAAAAGCAAGAGGAGAGATACTTGATTAGTGTTCCTATGAATGAGTAATTACTCAGAGCATGTAATGAAGGAGATTTTAAGACCCCTTCCTAGGCTGAAAACATTGAATCTTAGCCTTGTCAAATTCCTTTGTACTGGCCTGATTTCTAAGCCCAATTCAGTTCACCGGCATACATTTTTCATTTAGATTGCTGGATTCTATCTCTAATAGCAAATTTCTGTTCTCTAAATTTTCATGAAATCTAGAAAGATGGATAAATTTGTCTCTTCATTTCCATTGGACTTTATCAACCAGAAACCCAGCAGTTATATGGAAATTTACTATAAAATGGTCAAATGGCTATTGTGATGTTTTAATCAAGGACCCTTGGAATATGGGGCACCAAATACTTTTCTCTGAGACAAATGTATCTATGCATTCCACTTTTTTTATAATAGAGTTTCTATAATATACACAGCAAACAGTGGGAACAAATACTAAAAGAGCTAGATTAGGCTTTGAATATGCTATGTCCCATACAGACTCATGTACTGAAGGTGTGGTGCCGGGTGGTGGTGTTGTCTTAGAAGTGGTATAAATATTAGGAGCTGGGACTACTTGAAGGAAGTTGGTCCTTGAGGATGTCCCTTGGAAGGATATCTGACCTCTGATTCCTTCCTTTCTGCTTCTTCTACTGCATGCTCTTGTTAATATCATACTTGACCTCACCACATAGTGATCTAAAACCAATCAACTACTATAAACTGAAGCATCTGAAAACATGAGATTAGATAAACCTTGCATTTCCCTATATATTTTGTGTGATAATAACAGAAATGATGTTACCTATATGTTGTCTCCGACAAGCCTAGAGTATCAGATAAATACCCTGTAATAGATTATCACCAATTATTTGGGGTATTGGAAAAGACAAATGAAAACAAAAAACCAAAGTACTCTTTAGTAAGTAAAACCCAACACTGTGACTGAAATGTGAGATGTAGGCTCTGTCCTGCCAATATTTAATCAAGGATCCCCTTTTGAACTTTTCTGATATTTTTCCTTTATTCTTAGAACTATAATGCATTGTGTAATACAATGAATATTAGTGGCTCTTGTTAACAGCTACTATTTTATCAATTTGTAAATACTGGGCAGGATTGTTTTTCTTCAATGTCCTTGTATGACTACTCCAAATAAAAATCTTAGTCAATTAATAACAAGCAAAAGGATAATACAGTTTGTGTAAAGACTTTCTGGATATTTCTTGGCTTTTCTTATGATCAAAATTTGATTTCCAGACATGACATTGTTTGGTCTATCATGACAGAATATGATAAGGAGAAGACTGAGGGTCTGTGACAAAATAGAAATTGATATGAGGTATGGATCTGTAGGGGACCAAATAATTCTGTTATGAAATATTTTGGGGCCCAGCCTCCAGCTTCAGTAAACATGGAGCACCTGAAAGCTCCAGCTCACCATTGTATTGCTAATTGCCAATAGGGCTACTATTGTTTACCATGGCTTCAGGGTAATATGCCTCCTAGTTTGCATCTCTATTGTGCCTAAGCATCTGAATAGGCCTGCACCTGGCCGGGAGGTTCCAGGGGTGTGAGTTACTAGGGAGGACAGGAGTGAGGGGTGAGCAATGAGAGGAGAGAGGGGAACTAGGAGAGATATGGTTCCCTCATGGTCATGGCAGGATGGATAAGAAACAGCAGAAAAGATGGCAAATAAACAAGAGACTCTAGTTTTACAACATGGAACTGAGAACTCTCTAAAGATGACAAGATGCCTGTGTTTGGTCTTTATCGCTGTTGGGTTGCTAAGAGTTTCCAGGTCCACACACCCCCACACAGGCAGAACCTCATGGCTGTCATGGCTTGGAGCTGAGACATGCTGTTAGACCCCCGAAAACTCAAGTATCCGGGGTCTCAGGCCAGGTTCGCGGTCACCCAAATCACCAGGCGGATTTGAGAGCTTGCTGCAAACTGCACGAGGCTTTATTGTAATTTAACGAGCTAACCCCATGTTAGCTCGGGTCTTTCACCCACCCGCCATGGCAGATGGCTAGAAAAAGACAGCTCCTTGGGTCTCCCAAAAGATCTTATAGGGCAGCGTAAGGGGAGTGTCTAGGGGTACGCACAGGCTCACGATTGGTGTGCCCTCCAGGCTTGGAGGGCTTGCCCTGTGTTGATTGGTCAACTGGTTGTTATGGCCCATAGGCCCTCCCAGGGTGGTTGCTATGCTCTCTACGTCATTGCTGTGTGCTTGTCCGTAAAGCACACCCAGGGTCGTAAAGCCTAGCGCCACCAGCTAACCTCTGATTGGCTCCTTGTCACGAGTCAGGCATCTGACTTTAGTGACTAGGTCAAGGTCATAGAAGCACATGTTCGACCATTATGGCTGCCAAAAGGGAAACCGGTTCCTTCAATGCCAGGTCACGACATGGATCATACTTGTAACATTACCATTTGAAACAATTGTGTGTGCATTGTTATAGCAAAGCACCTCAGACATCTTCAAAGCTGCCCTTCCCACCACATGTCCTGGGAACATTGGGGGCAAAAGCACTCCAGCCTCTTGGTTCAATTCTCAAAACTGCTCCAGATTGTACTTTTTTATGGTAAAGTGTTCAGCAGCTGGAGTCTTGAGTCCAGACAACACTTACACTATGTAGGAAGCTTTGAAAGCATCCACATGATAACTGTTTGCAGACACAATAAATATAAGCATTACAGAGTTATGGAGATTTCCACCAAGGTTTCAGAAAAGGGAGTAGTGAAGTCTAAGTGATCAGATACAAACATGTAGTAAAACCTATGACAGAGACTTCAAAATGGAAATACTTATGGAAAGTATTAGAATGGAGCGAGAATCTAAAGACTTAGAACTGGCAACTTATGAACCACACTTTCCAAAAAGACAGAGACATGAAAAAAGATCTTCACTGCACTGTGTGAGTGTGTAAGCCAAGATGCATTTAGATGTAAGGTGCTTAATCTGAATCAATGAGACAGAATTTATGAAGCTTCTATTTGACCTCAGATAATGGGAGTGCCCTAAAACCACTGTAGTCATCTGATGGAATATTTAAATAATCATATATGTGCTTTACACTGTCCCATTAAGAAGGAATCTATTTGCAGAGTTATCCCATTTCAGGTGCCATGGGAAACATCAGCCTATGTATCATTGCTGAAACATCTTTCCTTTAAGGTTCCCAGGGTTTCAATAGCATGACCCAAGTCGGGCGAATAAATGAATAATGATGACAAACTTTAGATACAGCAGGTGAGCATTGAGACATGCGAATAATTAATGGCAGGACTTTTTGTGATTGCTGGAAAAAGTGCAATCATCAAGGGAATGTCAACTGGCACAGAGAATAGGCAAGTTAGACATTTTCTGGCCTATGACAATACCACCTAGAGACCCACCTTGCGGGAATGAAGCCATTTGTTGGAAGCAGATGAGTAAGAAAACCATGGAATAGTTATGGTAAGTTTCCTCATCCAAGAAAGAGGCTTACCAACAATTATAGTCTTGTCAATAATTATTTCCAAATACATCAATCAGCTCATCTATTGAAGTAATTATTAAGCACCTATCATGTATCTGAGATTCTGATCAAAGCATTTGCAATAAGCTGGTAAATCTAACATAAATTGGCAAGAGGAACTGCCCATACTCTCTCAAACTTACAGACTTCAGAGGAGATGAGATTAGTACATCACCAAATAAACAGATAGTAATAAACATTACTCACAACAGCATGTGATAGGCATTCACCTTGTATGACCCTCATCTGGAAAACATGAGCAGTACACACCTCCTTGGGTTGCTTGGCAATGAAAGAGTTAATGCACTGTGCAATGAAAGTAAACTCCACAGATGCTTATATTGTTTCCTTCTGTCTTAATTATTCTAAAAAAAATAGCAACTAAAAGGCATACATTAATTTTCCTATCAATTTCCTGAGGAATTATGAGTCATGTACTAGGATGGACTGCTGTTCACCATCTCTGATCTCTACTTATACATATTCAAGTATACACAGTGAATACTTGAATGCACATTTCTTGCTCTGTCCATAAAGCTGTGCTTTGAAAATTTTACTCTAAAGTGTGGTCATTTAGTAAATTAATTTTCATCCTCCAATGAACAGAATTTTGACCTTGTCATTGATCAGAAAAAAAAATCTAGAATGAAAGTTGTCAGAAATATATTTATGAAACACAGCATCCGAGGCAATAGAGGAACTTTATGATAAGCAGCAAATGTGCAATGGATTTAAGACATGAGTTGTGAAAGATGGACTGAAAGTTAACAGCAGAGACACAGTCCTCATTTAATCTTTTTCAGGTTTGTTTGAGGCAAATGAATAATGAAACATAAGCCAATAAGGAGCCTTAATAACTCACATACCAAAAATCCATAGATGTTTCTTTAAAAAGAAATAGCAGAGTGAGAATTAGACAGGAAAAAGCTTGCCAGCTTGCAAAGATCTCCTTTGAACTGCTAATTTTGAGTTCCCCAGTCTGTAGCAGGCAGACTGGGGAAAGGCAGCCCAGACATTTTTGATAGGGTTGTTTAGAGGAAACATAATGAAAATTGGCATTCTTTGGTTTAAGGAGTAGGACTCAGCACTGAGTACCTATACATCTTAACCTCTGACCTCTTTCCAAGGGGTTCCCATGAATTTAATCATTGGCTATGAGCCTAGAATCTGAAATTTAAGGCATAAGGAAAAAACTCTCTTAAATTTTGGGTGCAGTGAGGCACTTGGGAAATAAATGAGTCTTAAGTGAATACCTCTGCTTCCTCTAGTGAGAAAATATTGTAACCAACCAAAAAAAAAAAAAAAAGCTGTAGACAAAGATCTTTTTCTACATCAGCATTCCCAAAGTACTGTATGCCTCTGGGAAGGGATGTGGGCCATCAAGCAGGAAGGTATCTTTCTGGACCAGATGGTCAGAAACACACTGGTTCTTAAGGAATGCTGACGTTGGCATATAGAAAAATTTCAGTAGAAAACAGTCTCAAGATGGATGTGTTACCTGTGTCCATTTACTTGTTTTCTGCATTCCAGAATGAATTATCATAGATGGTGGAGAGAAATGAAATTCAAGAACAAATACAAGAACAGTCATGGGAATAAATCTGAGAAAATAGTCTTGTTCTCATTTCCTAGGCCATGGAAACATATCATGAGTAACAGGGGAAATGGAGATGAAGAGGCTGGTTTATTTTAGGTGCTGAAAGTGAGGGAACACATGTGTAACAACAATTTAACCAGCAAGGAAACAGTTTTTATTACCATCATGTGAACATTAGTTTAAGCAATATCAACAGTAAAATGTGTCTCTCAGATTAAAAATAAAGAATAGCAAAAGTTCTGTAGTAATTGCTGCAGTTAATACTGAATTTTAATTACATATGTAGATTCCCATATTTGCTATCAGGTATGTTCACATTCTAATTCCTGGCTATGAAAGTTGACTCCCTTTTCATAGCAAAAGAATGTCTCTACAGATGTAGTTATGGATCTGAAATTCCACAATCCTAGATTACTGGGAGAGAAAACCATAAAAAACAATGATAACTATCCTTGTACAAGACACACAGGAGATGGGCACATAAAGAAGTGAAGGTCATGTAAGGACAAGTACAAAAGGTGGCATGATATGTCTGTAAGACTTAGGCAGGGGAGACTGAGTCTCCTCTGGACCTTGCAGTGGGAATTGGGCTATGGAGATACACTGTTTTGGGGTTATGATCTTCAGAAACATAAGAGAATGCATTTCTTTTTTTGAAACCACAAGTTAACTAACACAGCACACCTGAGAAGTAATACATGAATACTGGAATATGTATGGTATGTATATAATGTTTTAATATTTAACATTATTTTATTATACCTAATACAAATGTAAATATAATCATTCAATCAGAAGTCTCATTTTGTTAAAATTTCCACTTAAATGTATTAATAAAATAAAAGTACAAATCTCATACTTTATTGTTTTTGCATAATCATTTCTACTACTTATTTTTGTTTTGTTTTGTTTTTTTCCTTTTTTTTTCAAGACAGGGTTTCTCTGTAGCTTTGGAGGCTGTCCTGGAACTAGCTCTTGTAGACCAGGCTGGCCTCGAACTCACAGAGATCCGCCTGCCTCTGCCTCCTGAGTGCTGGGATTAAAGGCATGCGCCACCACCGCCCGGCTTCTACTACTTATTTTTTACTGACAAAATTACACATACAAAGTTTAATGAAAAATGGTGTTTACTGTCCACTTCTTCCTAATTACTTGTGTCATATTATAATTACTATTGAAAATCTCATATAGAGAGGAAGAGAGTATTTGAGAATGAATTTTCTAGACACGAATATAAAGTAGGCTTGCCCATTTCTAGTCTACTGTCTTTTAATAGCCAAATATGTGGTGAAACACCACAGAAGAAATGACAAGGGCTCTGGAGCATGTGTTCTAATAGGTCTTAGTAAAAAAACAGAGTCAGATATTTGGGGGTGAAAGCTGAAAGATCTGAGAAGCAGAGCAGGCAGCTACTATAGCTCTTACATTTACAAAATCCTCAGACTGAAAACAGACCAAGTTCCAGTCTCCTCTTGCCAATATTCCTCTCTCCACCCAGCCATCTCACTTCCTGTCTGTCTTTACACACTTCCAGATCTCTGCCCCTCTGAATTTAAGGCAAGCTTTATTTGTTTGAGTACAAACAAGATATCACCACAGGGCTCTATGGTAAAAATGATGTAACTTCAAGAGTGGCCTCTTGTTCTAGCATGCTTTTGAGCAAGAGTTCCAAGCATAGCATGGGGGCATTAATACCCTTTAAAGGGTCATCAGAAACATAAACTGCTGTATGATAACTTGTATGAACTCAAGTTTACAGACAAATAGGACCTTTGGACATTTAGATTTAAATTACACAGCTCTAGATGGGGAATGTTTGGGAAAGTTTTTTCTACTGGCTAGTGCTGAGTTCATTTCAAGACTTCACAAATTCATAACAAAGATTTGAAGAAGGATAGAGAATAATGTTTTGCAGAAGAAAAGTTAAAGGTAGAAAGTTAACTAGGCAGGAGAAAGTTAAAATTAATTTGCTTTGTTGCATATCCTATCTTTAAGATGTATTTCCCTGAGATTCAGTAATGGGACCTATAAAAAGATTTAGTAATGATCAAAGAGAGAACTGAGCTCTGAAAGAAGGTCCACCTAATCTTTTGAGCCCCACCCTTCCTAGAATGTTTTCTATCACTGAAGGAATTTCTTAAATTTCTGTTCCATAGATAAAGTATGAGCTGGGACTATAGCAGTAGTGGAGCAAATTGCACTCTCTAAATTTTAAGATGAGCCTTTGCCACTAAATGTCTGCTCAATCTTATCCTTGACTCAACTTAAAGGAAAACCATGGCTCTCCAGCAAGCTGAATTCATATACAGATACTTTCAATGCTCAGTTTTAACACTCATCAGCTGAGCTGCTTGACCTCAGGGGCAGATTTTCTTCATAATTATTTCAATCTTCATTTTTCACTGGAGGAGCAAAATAATACAGAGAGAAATACAGAAATGAGAATTTGTAAATATCAAGCACTTGACACATAGTGGGATATTATGAATTGATGCTTATATTATCTTCATGAGCATGTAGTAAGACATAGCAAATTGATACTTATATTATCTACAAGAAAGTACAAGGTTTCAGAGTGTTTGAATGTGTGTTTGCTATTTCCCACATGGACAATGATAACTAGAATCTGGAGAAGCTGTCTTATTGTTAAGGACTAAATTTTTTACTTATCCATTAATTTATTGGTGTTTTGGCTTGTTTTGTTGTGTTGTGTAGTGTTTTGTTTTCCAACATTACTGAGAATGCAGGCCTGCCTGGTGGATACAGACAAAGGTTCAAAGTAGATGGGGTATTAATTTCCTTAAAACTCTCTTTCAGTTATAACTTGCTGATCCTCTCAGCATGAAATTGATTAAGAAATCCACATCACTTAATTCTTTACATAATCACCTAGTGGGAAACTTACAAGAAAGTACTTAAAAAAAAAAGTTAATGAGCCAAGTGAGGAATGCAGAGGGGTAGATTTGGTTATTCAAATACAAGTTTCTACTTTTTTATGAAATGCACAGATATGCAGTATTTCATGTTGAGTTGCATGGATTGATCTGAGCTCTGAAATATGGTAGTGGGTAAACTCAGTGGCTTCAGAGATGAAATAGGTAGCATGAGTCAACCGATTTGCAAAAAAGACTAACAAAAAATAAAAACAAGTAGTAATGACTCCGAAGGAAAGAAATAATAAATTAAAGGGCAGAATGAGTAATTGAGGAGGCTATTCATGAAGAAGTAGCCTGCTAGAACAAAAATTCTAGGAGTTGTATTCACAGGAATAATAATTCACAAGGAAAATAAAGGGAAACCTGGATACAGGCAGATGTTTGTGACAGGAGATTAATACTTTTAAGATTCTCTCCAGGGATTAGAAAAATGAGAATTGGGAGGGGGGAGAGATTGAATTGCTTCTACTTACCAACAGTGAGAACTTTCAGTCAGTTCCTTGACTTCTGTGAGCCAATGTCTGTCTCTTTATCTTATTTTACTATCTGTTTACATGTTGCCTGTAAGGTAAAGGGAGATTTCCTCTATAGCCTCTTAAGATCACCTATAATAAATTTGTGAAGACTAAATAAGAAAAAAAGATAAGTATTTTTTCTTAACTGGCAGAAAGAGTAATCATAAGAGTGTGACTGCCAACAAACATGTTCAATATCATTTGAAGCCGATAAGCCCTGTTTTCCTGTTTTCTATAGAGGATGTAAAGAATGGAGAATATGGACAATTTACAGAGCTTGTGGATAATTATTCTGGAAAATGATGGACTCTCAATACAGTCTTTATTTTTTGTAGTTGAAGAAGTCAAAGAGGCGTTAATCCCTATGACAGCCTTCTCAGGCATTTCTTTCTTTTGAGGTCAATCACAGATTCCAGGGTGAAGATAAAAAGTAGTAAGTTTTGCTTTGCAGTTTGGTCTTGATGAAAATCAGAGGGATTTCAGATGACATCTTTCTCTAGCTTACAATAAATTGCTTGCACAATTCATAAACCATATTTTAGGAATATCCCTCTCTGGGTGTGAACAGGACAATACAGTGAACTACTCTCCTGTATTCATTAGTTTCTGTCTTTGATGAATATATTAAATTTTATTGGAATTTCCTGTCTTTATTTCTGTCTGTCCCGGAAGTTCTTACCTATAGATTGAGACTCCTTCAGGGATTAAATGACCCTTTCACGGACATCATCTAAGATCATCCAGAAATACAGTATTTACATTCCAATCCATCCCAGTAGCAAAATTACAGTTATAAAGTAGCAATGAAAAAATAATGGTTGGGGTCACCACAACATGAGGAATTATATTAAGGGTTCACAGCATTAGGAAGGTTGAGAACCATACTGGTCTATTGTGAATGACAAGGCTCATTGGAGGTCTTAGAACATCTGAAATCTGTTTATTCAACATTTATCACAGGGCCTTGTGTTAATTACTAGCCTTATTTCTGTGACACAATACAAACAAATTTGGAGAGAGAGCTTAGTGGAAGAGACCATTTTTGCTCTTCCAGGAGAACTGAGTTTGATTCCTGCCACCCACATGGCAGATCACAACTCTTAGTAACTCTAGTTCCAGAAGATTTGATATCTTCTTCTGTCCTCTGCAGGTGCCAAGCATACACATGGTACAGACAGGCAAAACACCCATGCACATAAATTAACTTTTTAATTAAAATAAAATAACTTACAAATGCCAATTTAAGGAGGATCATTTTTATTTTTGCTTATGGTTCCAAGGGCTATGTGAATCATGGCAGAGAAATATACATTGGCAAGTCTTATTGTGCCCATGGTCAGGAAGCAGATGGTAATGGATGTCATTGCTCAGATATCTTCTTTATACTCAGTCTGGGACCCTAGCCCAAAGAATGATGGCACACACTCACTAACCTAACCCAGTAAATTCATTATAGAGGCTCAGGAATTTGTTTCCAGGGTGTTTCTAAATCCTATTAACTTGACAACTAAGATTAACCATAAGAAGCCAGTAATTGATGCTTTGTCACTGACTGTAGAATTCCACTCTTCCTGGAAGATAAAGTTAGATATAGGATCACACCTTTCAACTAGGACACTCAACCTAACATTCAGAAGAATCAATATAATGGCAATAGCTACTCACATAACGATTTTCTTATAAGGCCATGAGCAGATGATTGTAAGGTCAGATCTGCTTTTTCCAGTTTGCATTGGGAAGCTTTCAAAAATGGAAAAAGAGAAGCTGCTTGCTGATTAGATAGTTAAAAGTGAAATTTTACAGTTATTTCTCATAGATAAATTTGGCCATCATGCCTTGTCATTGGGTAGCTTGAGCTACAGAATAGGAATTAATATCAAAAACAAAAGAAGAAGAAAAAGAAAAAATGGTTTGTTGTAGGTCTTTGTATTTGGAGCTGGGTGATATTGATTATTTTTCTCCTCTAGTATCATGCAAAGTACCTCTCAGCACCATGAAAGTACGTCTATAGGGGTGAAGCTTCTAAGTGGGCAAATGCTTGATTTCTCCACATTCAAAGACATTAGTAAGTTGTATCTTCAGAAACAGGGTCTTACATCGGGTTATGAAGGATAACCAATAGCCTGTAATGTTTGTGGTGGTCTGTGAGACCCTTTTGACCCACTACTCAACAAGATGTAATATATTCTTTGCTTTGCAAATTTTACTTGAGGACAAGATATGTTGGGGCACTGTCTCCCCAGCTACATGGTTAGTCCATTTAAATTCCTTAGAGTAGAAATTTTCCTAATAGCCTCTAAAAGGCTTTTGTGTTGGTAGTCTCTTCTTATTTCCTTCATGTTGCCTCTTCAACCTCTTCTCCATTTAACCTTCCCATCTGAGTTTCCATTTTATCTTTTGATAACACTCTATACTGTTTCCCCTTCCTTGAAAGATTGCCTCCTACCTAACCTCTGAGTTAATTTACATTGAAACATGCATAACAACAGCTTAAAGGTTAGTATCTACATATAAGAGAGAATGTACATTATTTGTCATTTTGAATTTGGGTTTCCCCATGAACAATGATTGTTTGTAAATCTAAACATTGGCCTTTAAATTATTTCATTTTTTCCTTAAAGGTGAATAGCAGTCCATTGTATAAAGGTACCATTTTTTTGTTATCTATTCATTAGTTATGGACATCTAAGATATTTCAGATTTCTGGTTGGTAAGAACAGAGAGAAAATGAACATGGATAAGCAAGTAACTCTGTAATAAGATAGTTTTTTGAAATATATCCAAAAAATGTTTATCAAGATCTTGTTGGTGGATCAATTCTCAGCTTTTTGCAGTAATTCCATGATGACACCCATGATGTCTACACCAGTTTAAACCTTGACAACATGTGCCAGTTTCCTTGGATCCTCACAAGCATAGAAAACTTTTTTACTGACCTTGACTATTCTGACTGGGGTAAGATAGAATCACAAAGTAGTTTCAATGTGCATTTCTCTGACACACTTTTACAATAGTGTCACAAATATACAGGAGGATCCAACCACTGTGTGATTGGATTTAAGACCCACTCCATGAATGTCTATAGCTGATACTGCTAAAGTTGCCAAGAATCTGAGAAAAAGGTAAATCAAGGGCCTAGAGGAAAACCTACTAATATTCTTCTGCTAAAGGAGCATAGCAATAAAATGACTCCCAGTGACATTCTCCTATACAATAGATCAGTGCATCACTGAACCTTCATAAGAAAAGTCTCTTCTTGCAGTAGATGATAATTAACACAGAGACTTATAACTGGACAATGTACAAAGAGTGAGACTTTGCATCACTCAGCCATAAAGAGAATGTTTTTATCAAACCCATTCCCTTAAGACTTAGGGAACTATGAAGAAGAGGAGATGAAAACTTTGTTAGAGCCAGAGATAGGGAATAGTTCCAAGGAAAGAGCATCTTCCAGACCTATCAGAACAAACACTTTCAAACTAAATAAAATCTCAGCATTATGAATAGGAAGTAGACACAAAACCCTAATCAAATGGTTATTTGCAATTAATACCTTCTTGTGAAGGAAGACTGTGTTATACTTCAACTTATTTCCCATACCTACATAGAGTTGGCCAATATAAAATGGACCCCGTGTTACTCATATGCATGTGTGTCCATGTGTGCATATGCTATGTGTGTACATGTGTGTATATCTCATTGGGAGTTAGTTTGCTTATTTTGGTTTATGTATTTATTAATTGATTGAGAGGAACAGCATGATCTTAGGAAGCTCAAGGGTCTAAAGGATGTGGGAGCAGTGAAGCAGGTGTTAAGTGAGTATGAATATAGACTTCGCACAAACTTTCATTTGTGGTTATTAACACCAAAATGTGATACTGCTACTCAGTACTAAGGAAGCATTTTTATAATATTTGGCTAAATAAAACATTCCTGATAAATATCACATTCCTTGTTCTTTCTTCTCTTCCTTTCCAAACAGGAGCATTTTTTTTTATCATGCCAATGTTTCTCATTGCCTGAGACAGTATGTAAATACAATTCTGTACTTACTTAAAGGTTAATCCACTGTAGATAGAGAAATGAAAGCAAAGCCACATCTTGCTCTTATCCTTTTAACTGGTCTATTGTTTTAAGACATTTATATAAATGTGCTTCAACACAGTATTGCTTTTATACTGTGTATTTTCTGAGATGGAAAGTTTTTTTTTTTTTTTCAATTCTCTGTCTCATCACTTTATTTTAGAAGATCACATCCTTGTAAATTAAAAGTACATTACTCTTTGGATTTCTGAGTAGTTTTGTCTACTCAGTTTGAGGATAGAATCATTAACCTTTGGCTACTGATGGATTTTGATGTACTGAGTAGATTTCCCCTTTGGAGAAGAGAGTTGGAAGGCAGTAATTGTCAGAGAGGGATTTTGCCCAAGGGAGATATATTTAATTAGAAAGAACAAACTGTGTCATGCCTCTAGAGTTTTGCTATATGTGTTTGAAAACATTCATTATTTTATATAAGACAGCTGTTATTATAAATTTAAAGAAAAAAAGCACACATCAATGTCACATGATCTATGAATAGAACAGATAACAAATGGCCAGCCTCATCTAAATAGAAAGTTCTAGAACAGTTAGGGGTACAAAGTGAGATTTGTCTCTAAAGGGAATAGGGTGTCAGGAGACAAGTAGTGTGACTTAGTAGGTAAAAGTTCTTGCAGCCAAGGCTAAAGTAATGGTAGAACATGAGAAGCAACTCCCACAGACTATCCTGTGTCTACACATGTGCCATAGTATGACTGGTCCCTTCAAAAGATGTAGTAAAATTTTAAAAACAGAAGAAAGAATTGTATCTGTGTTAACAATCATGTACCTGTCTTATTTGTTTGAATCTTCATCTCTTTGGTAAGAAACTGTTGAACTTCCAAATGTGAATTGCACATATGCTTTTTGTAAATATTTATCAGGATACAACTAAGAGTAAATAGATAATGTTCTTTTCAACAGTCCATTATAAAATTAATGCTACATTTTCATAACTGCCAAGAGCCTATTTTAGTAGATTTCTACTTGAATTAATATGTTTGATTGTGCAAAAATATCAGTGAAAGAAAACAATCATTCATTTCATGAAAGATTTCAAGGTGTTTGCTATTTATATTTCCAAGGTAATTTGTTTGTAATAACTGAAAAACTTGGGTATTATTTGCTAAAGTAACATCAACATTTGGACAATTCATTTCCCAAAGAATGGTTCTATATTTATAAATAATGTAAGTAGTAATGGAGCCAACTCTTAGAATATGATTATAAGGTTTGAAAAAAATTAAACTAGTGTAGATTTTGTAATGTGGTTATAAATCCTGAGATGTTATACCTAGCATGGTTTGGATATGTTTCCAGAAGCACGGAAGGCTTGTTCCATGATCTGCAGCAATATTTGGAGGTGACTGGAAGAACCTGTAAGTAGTGAGATTAAGGTTTCATTAAGACTTCACAGAGAAGAATGTCACTTTCTAGACTATTGTTTATTTTTCAACCATGAAGTCAATGCCATGTGCTCTCTTCCAAATCATTCTGCTTTAGCACAGTTCAAAAGCTACAGGATCACAAGATCCCTCACTTAAATTGACAATACTTCTGCACTTTATGACCATGCCAAGTATTTGTTCAAGTAATGGAAATTGACTAAGTATTCCTTGTTATGTACATAAAAGGCTGAGAAAATATGTGAATGAATGAATGAATGATTAAGCCTTGCTCCATTCACTTGTTTTCCAAGCACATTCTTCCAAAAACATGTTCTCTCCTATGCTAGGTTAAATGTACAGATACATCCTAGTCCACACCTCTGGTGGAAACCTTCTCCTCCACCAGAGGCCATGCCAACATCTGAACCCAGGTAATACTGCTCCCTACCCCACCCAGGCTCTCCCATTATAATTCAAACTGCCCTTCCTCTCTCATCATCATACCCCAGCCCATATGTTAGGCAGAAGCCTTCTACCCCATGGGGACCATGCCAGCTCCCTAAAAACCAGGTAAAATACTCTGTATATCCTCCTTCTGTGCCTGCTTTGTTCCAGGTTAATCACAAGCACCCCTTCTCTCCTTTTCACCTTATCTAGACTGACATCTCTGAGTAGAAGTCTCCTACTTCATCCAATCCCAGACTAACATCCTGGTGCCTATGTAAGACTCCCCCCCACACACACACCCACACACACTCTGCCTGTGCTGGCACAGCATAAGTCCAACTGTCCCCTCTCTTCTCATCACCATATTCCAGAAAACACATCTGATGGAAACTGTCTACCCCATCTGATTCCAGGAGAGAATCCTGACCCCCAAAGACCAAACCAACATTGTGAACTCCAGAGACCAAGTCAACTCTGTTAAAGTCAGGAAGAAGCCTATTACCCCAACAGAAGCCAGGCTACCATCTGAATCCCAGCCACATCAGAAGGAATGGACAAACATAGCCAGAAATTCTGCCCCAAACATGGGCAACAACCCTCTGCTGGACTAGAGACCATCCAAGTCATCAGAAGTCCAGCCTGCAACATAGGCAGAGACCCTCTACTCAACCCCAGGCCATGGGATCAAGAAAACCAGAGATGAAACAGAAATTAAGGAACCCAACAACCATCCAAAAAGACAAATCCAGAAATTAGCACCTAGACCTGTAATCACTCCAAATCCAGATGCTTAAAACATAGTGGAATAACAAAAACAATTAGCAGCCAGGACAATATGTCACTACCAAAGCCCAGCCATAACAATACAGCAAGCTCTGAATATTCCAACGAAGCTGAAATACAAGTAAATCATCTTCAAATCAACTTTATGAAGATAACAGAAGACCTTAAAGAAGAAATGAATAAATTCCTAAAGAAATCCAGGAAAACACAGGAAATTGGAGGAAATTAATAAATCTCTTAAAGAAAGCAGATATGTAAGTGAAGAAAATGAATAAAACCATTGTATCTGAAAACAGAAATAGAAGCAAAACAGGACACTCAAACTGAGAAAATTCGGGAAATGAAAAACATAGGGAAGGGAAAAGATAATGCAGATCAAGAATCACCAACAGAATATGAGGGATTGGAGAAAGAATAGCAGACACTGAATACACACTAGATGAAATAGATACATCACTCATAGAAAAACTTGAGTCTAAAAATCTTACTGACACAAAATATCCAGGAAATCTAGGAAACTATGAAAAGATCAAATTAAGAATAATAGGGGCCCCATCACTCCAGGATCTCTCTGGGCCTGTGCCTGCAGAGAGAGGAACCCGCCTGCATAGAGTGGACCTGCCCAGACAGGAAAGACCTCCATGAGTCTGGAAATACCTCACTCTTCCTTCTCCCTCCACCTCCCTGACCTCTTCTGATTCCTACTCCTGCCCAAAGTCCTCATCACCCCAGGATCTCTCTGGGCCTGTAGCTGCAGAGAGTGACCTGCCTGCATAGAGTGGACCTGCCCAGACAGGAAGAACTTCTTCGACTCTGGAAATACCTCACTCTCTTTCCCCCTCTGCTGCTCCAAACACTCCTGAGTGAGCAGACTACCAGAAGAGGCAAGACCATCCATATGTGCAGAAATTGAAGTCTTGGCCTATACACACCACCTAGTGACAAGAGGAAATAGAGAGACCCCACCTGCACCCACTGGAAGAAGAGATGGGAAGAAGGCAAAATAAGAACACTCAACAGAGAGACCAATATGACACCCACAGAATCTAGGGACTCCACACCAGCAAGATCTGAAAAGCACAACACAGAGGAAGAAGAGACAGACCTAAAAATCTACTTCATGAAGATGTTTGAGACCCTTAAAGATGAAATAAGAAAATATCTTAAAGAAATAGAAGAAAAAACAAACAAAAAATTAATAAATAAGTAATTCTCTTAAAGAATCTAAAGAAAAAAACAACCAAACAAGTGAAGGAAGTACTGGAAACAGTTCAAGGCACAAAAGCTGAAATAGAAACAATAAAGAAAACACAGAATGAGGGGATGCTGGAAATACAAAGGCTGGATAAACAATCAGGATCTAAGTTTGTGAGTATAACTAATGGAATAGAGGAGATGGAAGGGAGAATCTCAGTTGTTGAAGACACACTAGAAGATGTACAGTCATCGACCAACAAAAATCTCAAGTCCAACAATCTCTAACACAAAATATCCAGGAAATATGGGAAATCATGGAAAGGCCGAATATAAGAAGAATAGGTATAGAATAAAGTGAAGAAATACAGCTCAAAGGTACAGAAAACACATTCAACAGAATCATAGAAGAAAACTTTCTCAACCTACAGAAGGATATGCCTATGAAAGTACAAGAAGCTTTCAGAACACCAAATAGACAGGACCACAAAAAGAAATCCCCTCACCACATAATAATCAAAACAACAAACGTACAGAATAAAGACAAATAATAAGAGCAGCAAAGGAAAAATGTCAACTAACATATGAAGGCAGTCCTATCAGAATCACACCTGACTTCTCAATGAAAACTTTGAAAGCCAGAAGGTCCTGAACAGATGTCCTACAAACAATAAGGGAACATGGATGCCAATCCAGACTACTGTACCCAGCAAAGCTTTCAATCACTATAGATGGAGAAAACAAGATATTCCATGACAAAACCAGATTTAAACAATACAATCCACAAATCCAGCACTACAGAAAGTCCTAGAGGGAAAACTCCAACCCAACGAAGATAACTACACTCACAAAAACATAAGTAATAGATAATCCAACTTTACCAAACAGGAAAAGAAACAGGAGGGCAAAAATGACACACAATGATACCACCATCAACAAATCCAAAACAAACAAGAACCAACAATCAATGGACATTAATATCCCTCAATGTTAATGGTCTTAACCTGCCTATAAAAAGATAGAGGTTAACAGAATGGATATGAAGACAGAATCTAACCTTCTGCTGTATACAAGAAACACAACTCAACTCCAGAGACAGGTGTTACCTCAGAGTAAAGGGTTGGAAAAAGATTTTCCAATCAAATGGACCCAAGAAACAAGCTGGTGTAGCAATCTTAATATCTAACAAATTAGACTTTAAACTAAAATCAATCAAAAGAGATGAAGAATGGCATTTCATACTAATCACAAGAAAAGTCCATCAAGTTGAAGTCTCAATCCAAAACATTTATGCCCCAAATATGAAGGCACCCACATTACTAAAGCTCAAACCACACATAAAACCACACACACTTATAGTGGGAGACTTCAACACCTCTCTTTCACCACTAGACATGAGCACCAGACAGAAACTTAACAAAGAAACAAAGGATCTAACAGAAGTTAATATGCAATTTGGATTAACAGACATATAGAGAACATTCCATCCAAACACAAAAGAATATGGCTGCATCTCAGCGCCACATAGAACCTTCTCAAAAATTGACCACATACTTGGCAACATAGCAAACCTCCACAGATACAAAAAATGGAAATAACCCCCTGTATCTAATTAGACCACCATGCTTTAAGATTAGAATTCAACAGCTATATAAATTACACAAAACCTACAAACTCATGGAAATTGAATAACACACAATTGCACCATTCCTGGGTAGAGGAATAAATAAAAAGTGAAATTAAAGACTTCCTAGAATTTAATGAGAATGTAGACACAACATACACAAACTTATGGGCCACTCTGAAAGCAGTGCTAAGAGGAAAGTTCATAGCACTAAAGCCCACATGAAGAAACTGAAGAATAGTCACAATAGAGAATTGACAGAACAAGTGAAAGCTTTAGAACAAAAAGAAGCAAACGCGCCATGGAGGCATAGAAGCCAGGAAATAAACGGAGGGCTGAAATCAATAAAGTAGAAACTAGGAAAATATTAAAAAGAATCAATGAAACCAAGAGTTGGTTCTTTGAGAAGGTCAAGAAGAGAGACAAACCTCTACCCAAACTAACCAAAAGGCAGAGAGAGAGAATGCTAATTAACAAAATCAGAAATGAAAAGGGGGAAATAACAATGGACACAGAGGAAATCCAGAGAATCATCAGGTCATACTATGAAAAGCTCTATTCCACAAAATTCTAAAATCTAAAGAAAATGGACAATTTTTTGGATACATATACTTACCAAAATTAAACCAAGAACAGGTAAGCATTTTAAATTGACCTAGAACCCCTAATGAAATAGAAGCTGTCATGAAAAGCCTCCCAACCAAAAAAAGCCCAGGGCCAGATAGCTGTATTGCAGAATTCTACCAGAAATTCAAACAAGAGCTGACAACAGTACTCCTCAAATTTTCCACACAATAGAAGCAGAAGGGACTTTGCCAAACTCTTTTAATGAGGCTACAATCACTTGGACATGAAAGCCACACAAAGATACAACTAAAAAAGGGAACTACAGACAAATATCACTCATGATCATCCATGCAATAATACTCAACAAAATATTGGCGAATTGAATCCAAGAACACATCAGAAAAATCAGACACTAAGATCAAGTAGGCATCATCCCAGGGATGCAAGGATGGTTCAACATATGAAAATCTATCAATGTAATCCATCATATAAACAAACTGAATAAGAAAAAAGACATGATCATCTCACTATATGCTGAAAAAGCCTTTGAAAAAATCCAACATCCCTTCATGATAAAGATCTTGGAGAGAACAGGAATAACAGGAACATATCTAAACATGATAAAAGCAATATACAACAAACCAGCAGCCAACATCAAACTAAATGGAGAGAAACTCAAAGTGATTCCTCTAAAATCAGGAATAAGACAACCCTGTCCACTCCCTCCATATCTCTTCAATATTGTACTTGTAGTTCTAGCTAGGGCAATAAGACAAGAAAAGGAAATCAAAGGGATACAAATTGGAAAGGGAGAAGTCAAACTTTCACTATTTGCAAATGATATGATAGTCTATATTAGTGACCCGAAAAACTCTACCAGGTGACTCCTACAGCTGGTAAACACTTTCAGCAAAGTAGCAAAATACAAAATTAACTGAAAAAATCAGTAGCCCTACTATATACAGATGATAAATGCAATGAGAAAGAAATCAGAGAAACATTACCCTTCACAATATCCACAAGCAACATAATATATCTTGGGTAAGGCTAACCAAAAAAAGTGAAAGACCTGTACAGTAAGAACATTGAGTACTTAAAGAAAGAAATTAAAGAAGATACCAGAAAATGGAAACATCTCCCATGCTCTTGGATAGGTAGAATCAACATAGTAAAAATGGCAGTCTTGCCAAAAGTAATCTACAGAGCCAACACAATCCCCATCAAAATCCCAACACAGTTCTTTACAGACCTTGAAACAACAATACTCAACTTTATATGGAAAAACAAAAAACCCAGGATAGCCAAAACAACTCTGTACAATGAAGCATCTTCTGGAGGCAAAACCATCCCTGACTTCAAGCTCTATTACAGAGCCATAGTTCTGAAAGAAGCTTGGTATTGGCACAAAAAAAGAAGGATAGACTAATGGAATCAATTGAAAACCCTGATATTAACCAACACACCTATGAACACATTATTTTTGACAAAGATTCTAAATCCATACAATAGAAAAAAGATAGCATCTTCAACAAATGGTTCTGGCACAACTGGATTCAGACATGCAGAAGACTGCAGATAGATCCACAGAATGGGAAAAGATCTTCACCAACCCCACATCTGACAGAGGGTTGATTTCCAAAATACACAAGGAACTCAAGAAGCTAGCCACCAAAACACTAAACAATGAAATTAAAAAGTGGGGTGCAGAACTAAATAGAGAATTCTCAACATAGGTATCTGAAAGGGCTGAAAGACACTTAGGAAATTGCTCAAAATCCTTTGCCCTCAGAGAAAGAATATTGAAATCAGCAAGAAAACATCCAAATAGCATATAAAGGCAAACCCATTAGAATTACAGATAACTTGTCAATAGAGAATCTAAAACCCAGAGGGCCTAAACAGATGTCGTACAGACACTAAAAGAGCACAGATACTGGAGCAAACTACTGTACCCAGCAAAAATTGCAGTCACAATCAATGGAGAAAAAAAAGTCATTCCATGATAAAATCAAATTTAAACAATATATGCCCACAAATCTAGCCTACAGAAGGAACTAAAAGGAGGTTAACTACATCCGGAAAACTACAGGCAATAAATAATCCCACACCATCATAACTCTAGGAAGGAAAGCATACACATATACACTATCACCATCAATAACTACAACCAAAAAACAGGGAATAGCTCTCATTAATCATTGTTATATCTCAATATCAGAGGATTCATTTCCCTGATAAAAAAGTCACAGAGAAACAGAATAGATGTGAGAATAATATCCATCCTTTTGCTGCATACAAGAAACATACTTCAATATCAAATATACACACTACCTCAGAACAGAAGGTTGGAAAAAGATTTTCCAATCAAATGGACCTAACAAACAAGCAAATGTATCAATTATAATATCGAACAAAGTAGACTTCAAACAAAGTTAATCAAAAGAGATGGAGGATATTTCATATTCATCATTGAAGAAAATGTACCAAGATGTTTCATTTGCTTAATACCTGTGCCACAAACACAGGGACAACCACATTTGTAAAAGAAACATTACTAAAGCTTAAATCACACAGTCATAGTGGGAAACTTTAATACCCTGCTCACATGGGTGGACTGATCATCTAGACAAAAACTAAACAGAGAAATAATGGAGCTAACAGACATTATGACCAAAATGGACCTAATAGGACCTGTCACTCAAACACAAAGAATACACTTTCTTCTCAGTACCTCATGGAACATTCTCCAAAATTTTCCACATACTCTATCACAAAGGCAAGTCTCACCAGATAGAAGAGTATTGAAATAACTCCTTTCTACCTATCAGATCATCATGGATTAAAGCTGGATTTCAATAACAACAGAAGCAACATGAAACATAAATATCATGGAAACTGAAACACTGAATTACAACTGGGTGAAGACAGAAATAAAGAAATTAAAGACTTCCTTCAATTCAATTCAATGAATCAGCATTATCCCCAAACTTATGGGACACCATGAAAGCAGTGCTAAGAGAAAATTTCATAGAACTAAGTGAATTAATAAAGAATTTGGAGGGATCTCACACTAACAGCACAGTTGAAAGCTCTAAAACAGAATCAAAGACACCCAAGAGGAGCAGATGGCAGGAAATAATAAAACTGAGGAATGAAATAAATAAAATAGAAACACAGAGAAAAATACATCATCAAAGAAAGAGTTGGTTCTTTGGAAAATGAACAGAATAGGCAAACCCTTAGGTAGAATTCTAGTTGAGGTGTTAGGGGGGATGGGAGGGAGAGTGAACTGGGATTGTCATGTAAAACAATCTTGTTTCTAATTCAAATAAAAAAAAGAAAAAAAAAGAAGTACAGACACATTTAATGTCTGGCTTTTGTAACAACCTTATTACTTGTGTTTCTGATTCCAAGTAGTAAAGCTGATTAATTTCATGTATTTACCAGATTATCCTTTGAAATCATTCCTATGCGGTTTTCTATATCTATACCCTTGTCTGGCTTCCCATGGCAGATGTCATACATGAAACCTTTAAGTTGTCCCATTATGACCTGAACAGAATGAATGTTTCATATCTCTTCAGTTCTCTTGTATTTCTCTATTTATCATGCTGTCTTACACCTCACTTAGTAAATTGTGTACAACTAGTCATCACCCAGATTATGATTATCTCTGCGTATTTACACTTATTGTGAAAATGTTGGGTACAAGTAACTCAATGATATCTATTTCCCATTTCCTACTGTCAGCATGGCTGCTTACTACATTTTATTTTGCAATAAGGGCTAACATATTCTTTACAATTAGCACCATGGGTAGTCAATAAATCGAGAAATGAATGTTGAATTGAGTTTTCAAGAAAGATCTTAAAAGACATAAAAAGTAATTTATCTTTACAAACATTCAAGTGTTTTACATTTTATTTTTGTATTTATTTTGGTTGTAATCATTTGTCCTAATTCTTGGTGCTTGAAGATCAGACATAGTGTGTGTTGTTTTCAGGCTTGAGTCTGATTCACCTCTTTTCACATTTCCTAAACTCCTCCTACTGTTTACAAATAAAATATCATGTGACCAGCTTTGACAATGCGATCTATACCCTAGGAAGATGAAACTAAATCTTTTCAATGCATTCAAGTCATAACTGACAATGAGAGACTGATGGCAGAATGCTGTGCATTCAAGTGCAATAAGGAAGAGAAAAATAATTCTATGGTTGCTGCATTGTGAGACCTTTTATTTCTTGCATGCTTGCAGGTAAGAAACTGTCTTACCTTCTCTTTTTCTGTGTGTAATTTGAGTAATATCTGGGCATCGAATTTAGGACTTTACCCAAGTCCACAATTTACCACTGAGTGACAATCCAGTATCTTAACTCCTATGAAAACAAACTACTATGTATCAAACTTTCTTGTTTGTGTGTACTTGTATGTACTTTCTACAGACTTTTAACACATGAGTAGTAAGAAAGCTGAGGAGTTCATATCAAATGTCTAAATACTTTATAGCTTGGGATCTTCCCACCAAACCTTTTAAAGAAAAGTGCAAATCCAGGACCTGCTAGGAACTTTCAAGTCCTAAGTAGCAGAGGACACAGATCCCCTACCTACCTTGTGGTCTGGGAGAGCCACAATTATCCAGGACCACTCAGAACTTTCTATACCTCAGTGGTGGAGGATACAAATGGCTCCCTCGCACATACCTTGTGGTCTGGGGGACCACAACTATCCAGGACTTGCTCAGTACCAAAGGTGCCAGGTGGTCATCAACCATCATACTAAGCCTGTTGTTTCTAAGCCTGGAGAATAGGAGAGAAGAAAATCAACATCTTCATGCCATGCCTTGTAGCTGAGGTAGGTAGGACTCAACCAGGTGCCCCCTGTGACTCAACCCTCAACCATGTGGTCAGGCATCAGTGGACCATTATCTTGAACAAGCACAGAGTTGGAAATGGAAGAAAGAGAGTGTCAGAACATGGGCTGGGGAGAGAGATGTGTCTGAAAAGGTGAGTGTGGTGATGAATAGGCTGATGTGAATGACATGCTTGCTACCCAAGTCCATGGTGATGTCAGTCCTGGTGATTGCCCAGGGCCAAGTTATGGTTCAAGGTTCTGAGGCATCCTTGATATCTATGGTTCCTGTCACCTCTGGGGGGGGGATATGCAGAGGCCTGTAGTCTGGAACACTGCCTAGGGTGATGATGGAGTGTCCAAGGACCACACTGCTTGAGGGCCATGCTGATAGGGATTTGGACAGCCTGTGCTACAACCATGGTGACATCCCTACCTGGACTGCCACTCAGGATCATGTCTGGGTCTGTGGTCCTGCCATAGTTGAGGTCTGTACTGATGTCCAATGGCTCTTGTTGCCACCAAAGTCTACACAATTGCCCAGAGTCTAAGCCACCACCTATAACCATGATGGTGTCTGGAGGCTGTGCCATCACAGAGACCATGCCCATTTGAGTTGCAAGAACTGTCACCTTGCCACATTGTCATTCAGGCCAGGGCTGCTGCAGAAGACCATGTCTGGGTCTCCAGTCCTATGGTAGTCAGGGTCTGTGCAGATGTCCATGACTCTTGTTACGCCCGAGAGCCATTCAGATGATCAGGTTCTTACCAGCCACCTGAGACTATTTTGGTATTTGAGGGCCATAATGCTACAGAGGCCACACTGATCTTGGTAACCTGTGCCACCACTTCAGGCCATGGAGACATCCCAGACCCAGGCTGCTGCCTACTGTGTGAACCCATGACCCTGCAGTGGCTAGGATGTGGGGTGATATTCATGGAACCTATTGTACCAAGAGCTATATGGATGTCTAGGGTCTGGTCAGCCACCTGGGGCCATGTTTATGTCAGAGGGCCAAGCTGCCACCAGGACCTACTGGTCTGGATGGCCTGTGATGTCACCCTAGGTCATCATGACATTCAGGCCCAAGCTACTGCTGAGGTCTATGCCTGGATCTCTGGTCCTGATGCAGCTGGGTTCTGTGATGATGTTCATGGCCTGTGTTAGCACGGAATGTCCTAGGAACCATATGTGTGCAAATCCTAGGGCAGTACTGAGCCAGCCCCACACTTCACGTGCCCTGGGAAGGATGCCCCTGCTACTAGATGGATACTGTGGCATGAGAGCTTGCCCATACTCTCAGGGAAAGCTGCCCTCTTCAGTAGGGAAAGATGGCCCCATCCTCACCATGGGTATGCAACCCACTAGGGCAGTGCACTAGAGCTGAACCTGTTGTTGGGAGGCAGATGAGTCATCTCTGGGGACAGGAGGGAAGCAGAACTGACTCTGCCCACCTCATCTGCCATGTGGTGAAATGGATACTAGAAAGATGCCCTTTCCTGCTCACCCATTGCACCTGGGGAAGTAAAGAGAGCTGGTCCCTGGGTCATGAAAGTGGGAGAACTAGCCCTGCCCCTCATCAGATACAACACAGAAGACCTCCCACTCCCCTCTCCCCCACCATAATCCCTGAAGCAGTCAGGAGGGAAGGCCCTGTACCTCACCTGGCAAAGCAGTGGAACTGGCCCTGGTGTTTTGAGTGTGAGTAGGCTAGATCTAAGGACCTGAGAACAGCAGAATGGGCCTCGCTGTTTGCTGCAGGCTGCACAGGGAAAGCTAGCTGAGGCAGTGCTGGAGAGATGACCTGGGTAGTAATGAGGAAATTTGGGGCTGACCAATCCAGCTACCACCCAGGCCCCAAACCAGGGCTATGAGTTAGCCTGTCTCAACATCCACCACGTCTATAAACTGTTGGAGCATGTGAATGAGATGAACCTACAGATCCAAAAAAAGCAGGACCTACACAACACAGGACAACAGGATAGCTGAGAGGAGCCCCAGAGACAACCTATTATTGATAATGTAGCAGAGGAAGCCTTGAACAACAGACTAATGACTCATAGCAATGAACACTTACTTGTAAACATTAATGTAAACAAAGGATAAATTGTGACTCACTGGGCCATGCAACAGCTTCTTTGAAATATTCTTCTCCTTTTTTTCTTTTATATTTTGTTTTGTTTTGTTTTTTTTGGGGGGAGGAGGTTGCATGGGCAAAGGGCAGAAGCAAGTGGACAGTGAGGTAAGTGGGATCAGGATGCATGATGTGAAATCCAAAGAGAATCAATAAGATCGAGGAGAAGAAGAAGAAGAAGAAGAAGAAGAAGAAGAAGAAGAAGAAGAAGAAGAAGAGGAGGAGGAGGAGGAGGAGGAGGAGGAGGAGGAGGAGGAGGAGGAGGAGAGGAGAGGAGGAGGAGGAAGAGGAGGAGGAGGAGGAGGAGGAGGAGGAGGAGGAGGAAGAGGAACTCGATTGTTTTACCTAGAAAAGTATGCCATTGAAAGTGAACCGAGAGGCTGGTTTGAATATAGAATCATCATATGGAGCCCTTCAGTCTCTGTGCAATTAAAATGAGTCCCTTTAATTTTCTACTCTTTATTCTCCCCTGTGCATCCTACACTTTCAGGTACTTTATGTTCATATGGGCTAACATATGTGTATATAAGTTCAAGCTCCAGAAATACAGTCATTCCTTAGCTTTTTGTTGATCTTATGGTTTTACATGCTTGTGATGCATTCTGTCCTTGGCCATGTGAATTTTTTGAAGAGCCTCATGAAGAAACTCAAAGCAGGTGTGGGGGTATATTGACAGATAACTTAGGGGCACAAAATATTTTGTTCATGTTCAGTAAGAAGAGACTAGGGCTCTGGAAAGACACAACCATTTTGACATTTTTTCATGATCTGAGATGTAAGTGAAAGAGGACCATCAGCACAGTGTCTTCCAGAGTATGATGTCATTTTTGGCAGGCTGTGATAAAATTGTTCTTCTTTTGCATTTTAGACCTTGGAGAAAACCTCTCTTCTCTCCCTCTAGGCCTCCTTACTCTGGGACAAAAAGAATTTTTAGAGTTTAAATTAATCACTGGTGTGATAATAAGGATTTTCTTGGTAGAAATCTTGGTTTCTTCAACATTTAAAAATAGTGCAGATAATTCATAATTCTGGTTTCTTTGAACTTAGACGTTTTGCTCCTAGCTATCACCACAATGCCTACAAAAATGTACAAACTGCTACAGAAGTAATTTTGTGTCAGAGAAGTAAGACTGACATAGTCTTAAGTGAATAATCTTTCTCAAAAAAAAAAGTAAGCACATCACAAACTTTACTGGCATTTCAAGTGACAAAGAGAAAGCCCACTAAGCTGGGAAACACATTTGTCTTCACAGATTCCATGATTAAAAACAAAACAAAGTATAAACATCAAGTAGATGGCTGTTTCTAAGATAGAGCCCACATACTTGAAATATTTTGTATTATACTCATTATTTCTGAAAGGAATCCTGGTTAGTAAAGTCCTATTTGTTTTAACTTCTAAAATGCTGGTCTAATATTTCAAAAATGATGTAATAATCTTATAGAATTTCTATGTGATAAACCAAAATCCAGATCTCCAAATTACCATAAACTTAGTAATTCCCAGATAGGGAAAAGTCAAAGACGTTTTAAAATTTTTATGTTTTTTAAGGAAAAAGCATTGTTAATGAGAATTTTGAAGCAAACACAAAATAATAATTATGCTGAAGAATCAATATGTTCCAAAATACTGTTCCTATTCTAGAAATTATATTATTAAAGACCTAATTATAATTCAACTGAGATTTTGCCAGTTACATGAAGCATATGTGACATGCAAAGGAATTAAGGCTTAATGTAACAGAATGCTTCCAAAATATGCTAGCTATGTGTTATGGGAGATCTGGAGGAAACTGGAAGGCATAATCCCTGACTACAAGGGATTTAACAGATGTGTTAATAAGGCAGCATGCCCGTGAGACTAGGAAAAGAAACTACAATGAAGAAATAAATTTATTGTGCTAACATATTCTGTACAATTAGCACCACAGACAGCTAAAAAAGTGAAAAGTCAGTGTTGAAAATAGTCAAGAAAAAAGGTTTTAAAAACCTAGAAGATAGTTCATCTTCATAGAATCTGTGTTTTATGTTTTAGCTTTAAAAATGAAAAATAGATGCCTAAAGGATCACATTTTTTATATCCCAACCAGTTTTCCTTTCCTCCCTCCCCTCTTCCCAGTTCTACGCTACATTATACTTCAGACTTTCCCCTGGTTGTTGTAGATTGTCTGTTCTCAAGAATACACTGATGAGAGTGAGTTTCTTCATGAAATCACCAGGAAAGTTGAGTTTATGGTCAGATCAACTAGAAATTAGCAGACTACATTGCATAGTCTCTAATGATTGCATACACTGCTCCAGTATAATAAAAAAGCTATTGAGCCAGGAATTGAGATAAAGATCTAATAAACCCAAGGAAAGTTGAGAGTTGATTGGCTGACCCTTGATCCACATTTTTCCCAATCAACCAGCCTCAGAAATCCTCTCCTCTCCCTGTCCTAGCAAACTTTCTAAGTCTTCCAAGAACTCTATGGCTGATCCCAGTCCACACAGAAGGTAAAACACATTTTGGCCACATTAAATCCATGTTGTATAATTACTTCCATATAAATGATATGGAAAGAGTATTTAGAAATCATACCAAATATGTATTACTTTAGCTCCAGTCCAAAGATATGAACTGAAATATTTAAGTTCTGCCACTGTGTCTGACTTCCCTTACATACTAAAGTGAATGTGTATGTAGGTAGATAATAGATAGCTGAATATATAAAGAAAAAGATAAGTAAATGATAGACAAGTATATTTAAGATTGCTATTGTAACCTCTTCTAGTTTATGTTGACCAAATATGTGTAGGTTATGCATATAACTTCCTATTTCAAAAGCAACTAGGTTACAGTTCAAATAGAGCCATAAGATAAGACATTACAGCATAAGTCACAGCACTTCTCATACATTTTTTTCCTCTATTTCATACTAGCATTCAAAGTTGTGACAAACAGGAGATACACAAGATGAAGAAAAATGTAAGGAGTTATATAAGAAAATGTAAAAGAATTTGAAAGTCTGAGACAGGGGGTGGTAAATTTCAGCCTATCACAGTGAATATAGTTAGAGCTTCTCAAAAAGTAGAAAATTTAAAAAAAAAATGAAAAAATGAAAACATTACAATCCTCTTTTTTGAGGTGTTTTTCTCATAATGCTTTGTTTGGTTATTATTTACCTTATCATCTTTTGCTTACCTATTATGGTTTCCAATTTTTTGTTTTTATAGGTTTTGTGTGTGTGAATGCATGTGTCTGCATAGGTGTTTACTTTTTCATGTCTTTCTTTCTCTGTTTGCTATGTTTTATTCTGATCTGTTCATTTTTTCTATTGGCTCTTTGGTTTTGTTTTGTTTTTTTTGTTTTTTTTTTTTTGTTTGTTTTTTGAGACAGGGTTTCTCTGTGTAGCTTTGGAGCCTATCCTGGCACTCGCTCTGGAGACCAGGCTGGACTTGAACTCACAGAGATCCGCCTACCTCTGCCTCCTGAGTGCTGGGATCAAAGGCATGTGCCACCAATGCCCAGTGGCTCTTTGCTTTCTAAAGATACAAAAGGGGTGGAGTTGGATGTGTGTGGTGATGGAGAAGATCTGGGCATTGATGCAGGAGGTGAAACTGTGATCAGAATATATCATATGGAAAAATTATTTTCAATAAAATTCTATACCAATTCATTTGCAAAATAAAGGGTAATTATGAGAGAAATGCATGAAGACTAACAAAAATTAGTAAATTCTAGGAAAATGCTGAGCTGTAATATTAATCCACACCAAATGTATGTTATTTTATTCTATTATATGTTATCATATCTGATTGCACAGAATTACAGAATTGCAGTGTCACAATCCAGCATTTTGGAAGCATTGTTTATCCATCTGTTCCTACTTCCTCTCACCTCTCCTGTCTTTCACAACTCCAGCACTGGTGTCCTTAAGATCCTGCTTTTCTTTAGTGAGGATTTATGGTCACTGTTCTAAAGCAATAAAAACAGAAGCCCTAGAAGCTCATTCTGGCCAATACTCCAAATATATACATGCCACAAAATCAGCTACCTAGTGAGTTAAAACCCCATAATTGCAATAGCAAGAGGAAAAATTACTCAGGCAGATTTGGTTAGCTGCAGTAACAAGACTTACAACCTTTATGAAGGCCTTTGGGCTCTAATTATTCAGCAGCTGCTGCCAGAGCTAAAACATACCCAAGTCTCCAACAGTTAATTTGCATTTCCTTTTCCCTTAAGCAAGCAGCCTTTCTGCTGTGTTACCTGACCTATTTTTTAGTATCACCCTCTAGTTAATAACAAAGCCTTCCTTGTGTTCTAACTAAAAATGAGCCATCTCTGTCTCTTTTTGTCTCCTCCTCCTCTCTCTCTCTCTCTCTCTCTCTCTCTCTCTCTCTCTCTCTCTCTCTGTCTCTCCTTCCCTTCCTTCTTTTTTTATTTAAATTAGAAACAAGATTGTTTTACATGTCATTCCCCAATTTTCTATCCCTCCCCTCCTCCCCTGCCACCCACTAACATCCTACCTAACCAATACCATTTCTGCTCCCCAGGGAGAGTGAGGCCTTGCAAGGAGGGTCTTCAGAGACTGTCATATCTTTGGGATAGGGCCTAGGCCCTCTCCCTTGTGTCTGAGGAGTATTCCTCAGGCTGAGAGTATTCCTCTGTGTGAAATGGAATCCCAAAGTCCATTCCTACACTAGGGATAAGTACTGATCTACTACAAGAGGCCCTATTTATTTCCGAGGCTTCCTCACTGACACCCACATTTATGGGGTCTGGATCAGATTCATGATCGTTTCTCAGTGATCAGTCTGGGGGCCAAGAGTTCCCTCTTGTTCTGGTCAGCTGTTTCTATGGGTTTCACTAGTGTGGTCTTGACCACTTTGCTCATCACCCCACCTTCTTTACAACTGGATTCCAACTCAGCTCAGGTTTTAGCTGTGGGTATCGGCTTCTACTTCTGTCAGCTGCTGGATGAAGGCTATGGGATGGTATGTAAGTTACTCATCAATCTTGTTATAAGGGGAGGGCATTTAAGGTAGTCTCTCCACTGTTGTTTAGATGGTTAGTTGGTGTCATCCTTGTAGATCTCTGGACATTTCCCTAGTGATGGATTTTGCTTTAAACCTGTACTGGTTGCCTCTTTGTGGTATCTCTTATTTTGCTCACCTCTATTCTTCCCTTACACAATCTTCCTGCTCCCTTATGTCCTCCTCACCCCTCCTCTTCTCCTGTTCTCATTCCCATTCTCCTAGTACCCTCTATCATTTGCTCAGGAGATCGTGTACCTTTCCCCTTCTATGGGGCACCATGTATGTCTCTTTTAGAGTCCTCCTTGTCACCTAGCTTCTCTCTTGGTGTGGATTATATGATGGTAGTCCTTTGCTCTACGTGTAAAATCAATATATGAGTGAGTGCATACCATGTTTTTCTTTATGTGACTTGGTTACCTTGCTCAGAATGGTTTCTTCTAGTTCTATCCATTTGCATGTGAATTTCTAGATACCATTGTTTTAATTTTTTCCACTGAATAGTACTCCATTGTATAAATGTACCACATTTTCTGTATCCATTCTTCAGTTGAGGGGCATCTAGGTTGCTTCCAAGTTCTGGCTATTGCAAATAATGGCTGCTATGAACATAGTTGAATAGATGTCCTTCTTGTATGAATGTGCTTCTTTTGGGAATTGCTGGATCTTGTGGTAGGCTGATTCCCATTTTCCTGAGAAATTGCCATACCGATTTCCAAAGTGATGTACAAGTTTGCACTCCCACCAGCAGTACAGGAGTATCCCTCTTTTCTCTGCATCCTTTCTAGCGTAAGTTTTCATTGGTGTTTTTGATTTTAGCCATTCTGACTGGAATAAGATGATATCTCATTGTTGTTTTGATTTGCATTTCCCTGATGGCTAAGGATGTTGACCACTTTCTTGTGTGTCTTTCAACCATTTTAGATTCCTCTGTTGAGAATTCTCTATTTAGTTCTGTACCCCTCTTTTTAATTAGATTTTTATGTGTTTTGGAAACTATCTTCTTGAGTTCTTTGTAAAATTTGGAGGTCAGCCCTCTGTCAGATATGGGGTTGGTGAATATCTTTCCGCAATTTGTGGACTGCCATTTTGTCTTGTTGACTGTGTCCTTTGCCTTACAGAAGCTTCTTAGTTTCAGGAGGTCCCATTTATTAATTATATATCTCAGTTTCTATGCTATAGATGTAATGTTCAGGAAGCTGTTGCCTATACAAATTCATTCAAGGTTACTTCCCACTTTCTCTTCTAAGAGGTTCATTGTGACTGGATTTATGTTGAGGTCTTTGATCAGTTTGGACCTATGTTTTATGCATGGTGATACAATTGGATCTATCTGCAGTCTTTACATGCCAGCACCCAGTTATGCCAGCACCATTTGTTGAAGATTCTTTCTTTATTCCATTATATAGCTTTAACTTCTTTGTCAAAATTCAGGGGTTTGTAGGTATGTGGGTTAGTATCAGGGTTTTCAATTCAATTCCATTGGCATATCTGTCTATTTTTGTTCCAATACCAAGCTGTTTTCAGAACCATAGCTCTATAATAGAGCTTGAAGTCAGGGATGGTGATGTTTCCAGAAATTCCTTTACTGTACTGGGTTGTTTTGGCTATTCTGGGTTTTTTGTTTCTCCATATAAAGTAGAGAATTGTTCTTTCAAGGTCTACGAAGAATTGTACTGGTATCTTGATGAAAATTGCATTGATCATTAGATTGATTTTGGCAAGATTGCCATTTTTACTATGTTGATTCTACCTATCCAAGAGCATGGAAGATCTTTCCATTTTCTGGTATCTAATTTCTTTCTTTAAAGACTCAAAATTCTTGATATATAGGTCTTTCACTTGTTTGGTTTGTGTTACCCCAAGATATTTTATGTTCTTTGTGGCTATTGTAAAGGGTAATGTTTCTCTGTTTTCTTTCTCAGCCCTCTTAACATCTGAATATAGTAGGGCTACTGATTTTTTGAGTTAATCTTGTATCCTGCCACTTTGCTGAATATGTGTACCAGTTGTAGGAGTTCCCTGGCAGAGTTTTTTGAGTCACTTATGTAAACTATCATATCATTGGCAAACAGTGAAAGTTTGACTTCTTCCTTTCCAATTTCTTTCCCCTTGATCTCCATTTCTTGTCTTATTGCTCTAGCCTACATTTCAAGTACAACACTGAAGAGATATGGAGAGACCTGACAGCCTTGTCTTGTTCCTGATTTTAGAGGAATAGCTTTGATTTTTCTCTCCATTTAGTTTGATGTTGGCTGTTGGTTTACTGTATATTGCTTTTATTATGTTCAGGTATGTTTCTGTTATCACTGATCTCTCCAGGACCTTTATCATGAAGGGGTGTTAGATTTTGTCAAGGGCTATTTCAGCATCTAGTGAGATGATCATGTGATTTTTCTTTTCCAGTTTGTTTATATTGTGGATTACATTGATGGATTTTCATATGTTGAACCAACCCTGCATTCCAGGGATGAAGCCTACCTGATGATGGGGGATGATTTTTCTGATATGTTCTTGAATTTTGTTGGCCAGAATTTTATTCAGTATTTTTACATCAATGTTTATGAGGGATATTGGTCTGTAGTTCTCTTTCTTAGTTGTGTTTTTGTGTAGCTTGTGTACCAAGGTAATTGTAGCCTCATAAAGAGTTTGGCAATAAACTTCTGTTTCTATTGTGTGGAACAATTTCAGGAGTGTTGGTATTAGCTCTTCTTTGAATTTCTGGTAGAATTCTGCATGGAAGCCATCTTGCTGTGGGCTTTTTTTTTTTTTTTTTTTGGTTGGGAGACTTTTGATGACTGCTTCTATTTCCTTAGGAGTTATAGGTCTGTTTAAGTTGCTTATCTGTTCTTGATTCAATTTTGGTAAGTAATGTCTATCCAGAAAATTGTCCATTTCCTTTAAATTTTTTAATTATATGGAGTACAGGTTTTCAAAATATGACCTGAAGATTCTGTGGATTTCCTCAGTGTCCGTTGTTATACCCCCCTTTTCATTCTGATTTTGTTAATTTGCATGCTTTCTCTCTGCCTTTTGGTTATTTTGGATAAGAGTTTGTCTATCGTGTTGATTTTCTCGAAGAACCAACTCTTTGTTACATTGATTATTTTCATTGATTTCTTTCTTTTGACTTCATTGATTTCTGCCCTCATTTTGATTATTTCCTGCTGTCTACTCTTCCTGGTTGAATTTGGTTCCATTTGTTCTAGTGTTTTCAGTAAACTCTCTGGTGTAACTATTCTCTTGTTTCTTCGTGTGAGCACTGAGAGCTCTGAACTTTCCTCTTAGTACTGCTTTCAAAGTGTCCCATAAGTTTGGATATGTTGTGTCTTCATTTTCATTGAATTCTAGGAAGTCTTTAATTTCTTTCTTTATTTCTTCATTGACCCAGGAATTGTGCAATTCAGTGTATTTAAATTTCCATGAGTTGGTAAGTTTTCTGAAATTTGTGTTGCTTTTGAATTCTAACTTTAAGGCACGGTGGTCTGATAAGACACAGGGGGTTATTCCATTTTTTTGTACCTGTTGAGGTTTGAGGTTTGCTATGTTGCTGAGTATGTGGTCAAGTTTAGAGAAGGTTCCATGTGATGCTGAAAAGAAGGGATATTCTTTTGTATTTGGATGGAATGTTCTATAGATGTCTGTTAATCCCAATAGGTACATAACTTCTGTTAGTTTCTTTGTCTCTTTGTTAAGTTTCTGTCTGGTGGTCCTGTTCAGTGATGAGAGGGGGGGGTGTTGAAGTCTCCCATTATAACTGTGTGAGATCTTGTTTGTGATTTGAATTTTAATAATGTTTCCTTCATGAATGTTGGTGCCTTTGTATTTGGGGCATAGATCTTTAGAATTGAGACTTCTTCCTGATGGATTTTTCCTGTGATGAATATGAAATGTCCTTCTTCATCTCTTTTGATTGATTTTAGTTTGAAGTCTTATTTGTTAGATACTAGGATAGCTAACACAGCTTGTTTCTTGGGTCCATTCAATTGGAATATCTTATCCCAACCCTTTACTCTGAAGTAATATCTGTCTTTGAAGATGAGTTGTGTTTCTTGAATACAGCAGAAAGATCGATTTTGTCTTTGTATAAACCCTTTTACCCAGTGTTTTTTTATAGGCTTGTCAAAATCGTTAATACTGAGGGAAATTAATGACCATTGGGTGCTTATTCTTGTTTGTTTTTGATTTGTTATTGGTAGTGGTATTGTATGTGATTTTACCTTGCTTTTCTTTGGCATATTGGTAAAGTGGGATTATATATTGCCTATGATTTGTGAGTGTAGTTAATTTCCTTAGGTTGTAGTTTTCCTTCCAGTACTTTCTGTAGGGCTGGATTAGTGTTTACATATTGTTTAAATCTGGTTTTGTCATGGAATATCTTGTTTTCACCTTTTATAGTGAATGAAAAGCTTTGCTGGATAGAGTAGTCTGGGCTGGCATCCGTGTTCTCTTAGAGTTGGTAGAATATCTATCCATGTCCTCCTGGCTTTCAGAGTTCCTATGGAGAAGTCTGGTGTAATTCTGATATGTTTGCCTTTATATGTTACTTGGCCTTTTTCCTTTACTGCTCTTAATAATCTTTCTTTATTCTGCATGTTTGGTGTTGTAATTATTATGTGATGAGGGGACTTCTTTTCATGGTCCACTCTATTTGGTGTTCTGTAGGCTTCTTGTACTTTCATTGACATGTCTTTCTTTAGGTTGGGAATGTTTTCTTCTATGATTTTGTTGAATATGTTTTCTGCACCTTTGAGTTGTGTTTCTTCACCTTCTTCTATACCTATTATCCTTAAGTTGGGTCTTTTCATGTTGTTCCATATTTCCTGGATATTTTGTGTTAAGGATTCATTGGATTTAAGATTTTCTTTGCTTGATGAATCTATTTCTTCTAGTGTATCCTTAGCATCAGAGATTCTGTCTTCTATGTCTTGTATTCTGTTGGCTATACTTGCATCTGTGGTTTCTGATTGTTCACCCAGCTTTTCCATTTCCAGCATTACCTCAGTTTGTGTTTTCTTTATTGTCTCTATTTCAGTTTTTAGGTCTTCAACTGTCGTACTTTATTCCTTCAGCTGTTTGATTGTATTTTCTTGGATTGCCTTAAAAGATTTGTGGATTTCTTTCATCTTTTTGTTTGTCTATTCTTCCATTTCTCTGAAGGATTTTTTCATTTCCTCTCTTAGGGTTTCTATGATCTGCATGAAGTTGTTTTTAAGATTTCTCTCTTCTACTTCATTTGTGTTGGGATGCTCAGGTCTTGCTGGTGTAGAGTCCCTAGACTCTGGTGGTATCATATTGGTCTTTCTGTTTTTAGATGTGTTCTTATATTGTTGTCTTCCCATCTCTTCTTCCAGTGGGTGCAGGTGGTATCTCTTCCTATTCCTGGTGTTTAGGGATCCAAGGTTCTCTTTTGGCGGGTTCAAGAGTGCCTGGTACTCTGATGGGTCTCAAGGTGGATGTAGGCAGTTCTGAGAAACTTGCTGTCTAGGTGGGTGGGAACAGAACTAGCACAGAGATGGCAGAAGACTCAGAGTTGTTTGGTCCTCAGGGCCCCATTCAATTGGCCTGCAGACACCAAGATAGCAGTTCCCAGAGTGGGCAGGCAGAAGTTGGGCCCAAGTTAGGGGATGAAGCAGCTCACCTCTGTCCTGACTGGGGATGGGAGTAGCCCAGCAATCTCAGCAGACTCAGGGATGCTTGGTCCTCAGCGGCCGAATGGATCTATCTGAATTCTTTTTATTTTTTTTAAGTAATAAGTTCTTTTACACTGACGGGTAATTCTGTGTATTAAGGAATACTTTCATTCTAAAAGCCAGAGAAAATTTGAAAATAATTAAATAGCAAATGCTTTTAGAATGGATGTATTCTCTGACATACATCTGACACCTCTCTATCTATATTGCTATTTAGATAGAAATGTATGAATATATTTTATATATGTACATACATATACAAAAATATGTCCAGAGTCTCCATATCCCTGTCCACAACTCCAAGAAAAAAGCCCATTATTCTACTGGAAGTCATTCTGGTAACCAGAAATTCAGGTAAAACCCTGCCCACAACCCACCAACACTCCTGGGAGCCTGACCAACTTCTTCAACAGCACCACTTGCCCTTATGTCCATACCCAGATCCACAACTCCTGCATAGCCCCTGATCTACCAGAGGGCCTGTACCTGGAACACCAGAGGCCACACTGGTATCAAGAATACCACAA
Source organism: Cricetulus griseus (assembly GCF_003668045.3). Lineage (NCBI taxonomy): Eukaryota > Metazoa > Chordata > Mammalia > Rodentia > Cricetidae > Cricetulus > Cricetulus griseus. The sequence continues at coordinate 80,889,439 of NC_048599.1, read as the reverse complement.
GCCACATTGGCACCCAGAATCTCAGAAAATGCTTCCTCTAACAAAGGCTACAGCAGCATCCAGAACTCCTAATCCCCAGAGGCAATTTTAGTACCAAAAACACCAGTGGAGACAATCTACTAAACCTGGGACTCACTGGTTACCACAACCACAGTTCACTCAGGTTAGAAGATGAGAAAGGAAACAGAAACCAAGGGTAAAAAATTCCATCCAACAGAGATAAACTCAGACATCAGTACCTATGCCTAGTAATACAGTAATGAGCTTAAATAATGAGCTTAAAACCAATGTGATGAAGATGATATAGATCCTTAAAGAAAAAATGAATAAATCTCTTATAGAAAAACCAGACATGCAGGAGACAGAAACAAATAAAACTGTCCAAGATCTGAAAATGGACATAGAAACAATAAAGAAAACAGATACTGAGAGAGTTGTGAAGAAGGACAAATTGAGATACATGAACAGGAACTGCAGGGTTAAGCAACAGAAACAGATTATAGGAGACAGAAGAGGTATGGACAACACAATAGAAAAAAACAATATATATGTCTAAGAAAATTTTAAATCTAAAATATACAAAGAACTCAAGAAGCTAGTCACCAAAACATCAAATATTCCAATTAAAAAGTGGGGTACAGAACTAAATAGAGAATTCTCATTAGAGGAATCAAAAATGGCTGACAGACACATAAGAAAGTGCTCAACATCCTTAGACATCAGGGAAATTCAAATCAAAACAATTCTGATAAACCATCATGCACCTGTCAGAATGGCTAAAATCAAAAACACAAATGGCAGTTTATGCTAAAGAGGATTTGGAGAAAAGGGAACACTCCTCTACTGCTTGTGGGAGTGCCAACTTGTACAGCCACTTTGGAAATCAGTGTGGCATTCTACAGGAAAATGGGAATCTGTCTACCACAAGATCCAGCAATTCCACTCTTAGACATATACCCAAAAGAAGCACATTCATACAACAAGGACATCTGTTCAACAATTTTCATCACAACATCATTTGTAATAGTCAGAACCTGGAAACAGCATAGATGCCCCTCATCTGAAGAATGGATACAGAAAATGTGGTACATTTACACAATAGGGTACTACTCATTGGGAAAAAAAAAGAGAATCTTGAAATTTGCAGGCAAATGGATGGAACTAGAAGAAACCATTCTGAGTGAGGTAACCCAGTCACACAAAGACAAACATGTTATATACACTCACCCATATATGGATTTTAGACATAAAGGATTGCCAGCATACAATCCACATTGCCAGAGAAGCTAGTAAACAAGGAGGACGCTAAGAGATACATACATGGTCCCCTGGAGAAGGGGAAAGGGACAAGATCTCCTGAGCAAATTGGGAGCATGGGGAGAGGGGAGAAGGAACTAAGAGAATGAGAAAGGGAGAAGAGGAGGATTGAGGAAGACATGATGGGGCAGGGAGGTTGAGTTGGGAGAAGAACAGCAAAGAGCAAGATAAGAGATACTATAATAGAGGGAGAAATTATAGATTTAAAGAGAAATCAGGCACTAGGGAAATGTCTGGAGAGCTACAAAGATGATACCAACTAAAAAGCTAAGCAACAGAGGAGTGGCTACCTTAAATGGCCTCTCCTGAAAATGAGATTGATGACTAATTCATATGCCATAATTTAGCCTTCATTCAGCACTTGGTGGAAGTAGAAGCAGACACCCACAACTAAACCTTGAACTGAACTGAAATCCAGTTGCAGAGAAGGAAGATTGATGAGCATAGGGGTCCATATTAGGCTGGTGAAACCCACAGCAACAGCTGACGTGAACAAGGGAGAGCTCTTGTTCTCCAGACTGATAGCTGAGAAACCACCATGAGACTGATCCAGACCCCCTGAATGTGCACGTAATTGAGGAGACCTTGGAAATCTATGAGGCCCCTAGTAGTGGATCAGTACTTATCCCTAGCATAGGAATGGACTTTGGAAGCCCATCCCACATGGAGGGATACTCCCTAAGCCTAGACACATGGGGGTTGGCCTAGGCCCTATCCCAAATGATATGACAGACTTAAAAGACCTCCTCCTATGGGAGGCCTCACCCTCCCTGGGGAGCAGAAAGGGTATGTGATAGGTAGGATTTTAGTTGGGGGGATGGTAGTGGAGGAAGAGAGGGAGAGAGACTTGGGATTGACATGTAAAATAATCTTTCTAATTAAAATAAAAAATTAAAAAGGAAAGAATGGATCTAACAGACTTTATAACTGAAAAGAATCTAAAAGATAACAACAGAACATTTCACCCAGATGCAAATGTATATACCCTTTTCTCAGAAACTCATGGAAATTTTTCCAAAATGAGCACATACTTCATTACAAATTAAGTCTCAGAAAATATAAGAAAATTGAAGTAAACCCTTGTACCTATGAGAACAACACAGATTAAATCTGGACTTCAACAACAGAAAAAGTAGAAAGCTTAAAATCTTGTGGAAACTGAACAACTTTTTACTAAATGACTACTGAGTCAAAGGAAAAAATAAAGAAATTAAAGCCTCTTAGAATTCAGTGAAAATGAGTGTAAAACATGCTCAAACTTTAGGACACAATGAAAGTGGTACTTAGATGAAAGCTCACAGCACTAAGAGCATCCATAAAGAAATTGGAGAGATTTCATGCTAACAACTTAACATCACACAATGGAAACTCTAGAACAAAAGGAAGCAAACACACCCAAGAGGAGTAGATGGAAAAATTAAACTGATGGATGAAATTAATAAAATAGAAACACAGAAAATAATTCAAAATATCAATGAAGCAAAGAATTGGATTTTTGAGGAAATCAACAAGATAGACAAACCCATATCCAAACTAAATAAAATTCAGAGGGGAGTGTAGGAGAAACAGTAGCCACGCCTATTTAGGGGCTGGCTGCAGGTGTGTCTGACCATGCCTACATCAGGGTGACTGGACACTTTTGGTTTCACTTTTCAGCTTGCTGTATAGACTGCTGCTGTGCCTGCTGGCTAGGTCACTCTCTAAGTAAGGCTTCTTCCCTATTAAATACCCTTGTATTTCTACTTGACTCCGTATTGGTAATTTCCCACTTTATCTGGTTGTCAGGAGCTGGATATTGGAAACCTAGCCTCCATTTGTGACAGCCTGCGGGTCCCACCAGGACTGTGGGCCTAGGCAGGGAATGCGCCCTCTCTCCACAAGTGCTCCTGGCTCGCAGCCGACCCGCTGTGCCACACAAGAGCATTCCCACTGCTGCTGAGGCCCAGCTGGGAGGCAGTTTCTAGCTGTGTGAACGGGACCGGCTCAGACTGCAGTCTACCCATGCCCAGAGGCCTCCTGCCTAGAGCAGAGTAGGCCGTGGCTTTCAGCAGCAGCTTTGCCTGGCCACTGTGGTAGAAAAGCTGCATCTTTTTCAGTGGTTGCATCTACAAGGCCATATACTCTCTGACATAAGCACAACCACTTTGTGACCTCTCTCCACTGTTGCCATTGACCACTGGCAAACGCTGCACCAAGTTACTGAATGCCTGTGCCACCTGCTGATCAAAGATAGTTACTGCATCTGGAGTAGAAATCAGGTAAAATTATGGCAAAATATTTATCATTTGCTAAAATTGGTAATAATTTTGCTTATTATGTGAATTCAATGTTTGAGGAGGATACTAATTTGCCAATTACTGCCTTATATGCTGAAATGGCAGTTAACTTGCTGGTACAAATAATATTACTAACCAGAGTACTCAGGAATAGGGATAAGGATAACCTCACCACCTACTTACAGGAAATAACAGCTTTATGCAATGAGGTTTTGGAGAACAGATTAGGTCAGACCACAATTGTGCAGCAAGTGGAACAGAAATTGGATGATAAGCTTGGCTCTGTGTCCAATATGCTAAAGACAGAGCTGTCTTGTTACCCAAGATGAGATGCAGCATATTTATGATAAGATAAACCCAGAGAGATCCTCCATGTCTGAGGCCTTAGAGGCTAGGATGTCAGAAGACCATGACAAGCTAAAGAATATGTGTAGCCAGCTAGAAACTCAGATAGGCAATGTTACCCAGAAACTAGATGAAAGGTGCAAAATACCCAGGGATAGAGTTGAAGAATTGGACAATGCCATCCATTCAATTATTGAAGCTTCTAAGGTAGCAGATCACAAATTTGAGTCTAGATTTGAATGTTTGGAATATAATTTACTGTACAGGGCTGATAGATTACATAGGTCCATACGTTCAATTGCTGAGGACTCAAAATCATCAAATCATGACCTCAAATCTAGACTCCCATACTTAGAAGGCAGTTTCCATACCATCCAGATGCTACCTAAGGAGGATTGTATTAAAAACCTACAAAAATGTGAAGAGGAGCAGTTAGAGCAATTCACAGAGACACTAACATGCTTGGAATCTTTTATGATTAAGGAAATTGAAACTTTTCATAAGGATATCATTACTAGGCTTAAAGATCATTGGGATGCTTCAGAGGCAGAATCATTCCAATCTGAGGCACCTACTCCACCAAGGTATCATGACTTTTCTTCTAAGGTTGTTACTCATACACCATTATTCTACTCAGCTACCATGGTGGAAAAGACATCTTCTAAGAAACACCCTCATGGACAGATGGTTTATGAATGGCAACCTATACAGCTGAAGGATCTTAAGAATATTAAAGAATCAGTTGTCTCATATGGTCTCCATAACCCATAGGTAAAACAGCTATTACATTCATGGGCAACCTTCAACAGGGTGACACCCACAGATTGGGAACAATTGGTAGCAACTGTACTTGAGAATTCATGCCAAATTCAGTGGAGGGCATTGTTCGGGGAAGGAGCAACGCTCCTTGAGTGTCAAGGCATAAAGGAAGATTTTGAAGCCCCCCTAGATAAGATTCTTGGTCAGGGTATTTATGCTAACCAACAGGTTCAGGCTGAATATGATGATCATATACTGTCCCTATGCAGTAAAGCAGCATTAAACACCTGGGATAAGGTTCGTGAGTCAGGGGAATGCCTATAAGCTTATGCCAGAATAGAACAGGGACCTACAGAACAGTTCCAGGGCTTCTTACAAAGGTTAACTAGGGCAGTAGAATTACAGGTAACAGATCCGGAAACAAGACAATCAATAATATATACAATAGCTTGTTAGAATGCAAACCCCTTTTGCCTTTAAAGATCAGATCAGCTCCGCTAGAAGAATGTGTTTTGTATGCAGCCAGCATTGACTATAATGTGCAAGATACTGGAGCTTCGGTAGAAGAAGCCATCTCTAAAGTTTCAAAAAGGCAACAGGAAATTAAAGTTCCAGAGGTGAGGATGCAAGGGCTTGGGAAGGAGAAGCACCTTACAGAGGTCAACATAGGTACCAAGAGGCTAGAGGTTACTACTACTATGAACCAGAATCTTGGGTAGGAAGAACCTTCCCCAGGAGACCATGAAGGCACCAGGAACCTAGATGTTTCAGCTGTGATAGAATGGGACATAATAAGAGAAATTGTAAACAAATGAATTCTAACAATGCCTTATATAGAAGGCCACTGCCTTCTGGATTGTGTAGAAGATGTGGTAAGGGCGACATGCCAGGAAACCCCGAGGGGGACCTCAAGAAGTCCCCCACATCGAGAAAGGTCCTGTCATTCCCAGTAGCAGTGGGAGACAGTCTCTCACATGACGAATAGATAGTTCTTTGCTGTGCTAGATGGTAGTTTGTATAGTGATGAAGAATCAAATGTGACTGGACAAAATGAGAAATGTATATTTTGGCAATCTTCTATTAATGATAAAAGAACTCAGTTGAAAGTGAAAATTAATAATAAATTTATTACTGGCTTGGTAGACACTGGGTTGAATGTAACTATTATTACCCAAAAGTCTTGGCTTCAGAAATGGCCTTGTAGAGAGGTGAATGTACAATTTTTAGGAATTGGAACTCTATCTAGAGTTCGACAGAGTGTTAACTTGGTGGTCTGCATTGGACTGGAAGACAGAAAGGGCTACTGAAAACATACGTGGCAGATATAGCTATAAATCTCTGGGGTCATGCTCTCTTACAGCAATGGAATACTCAGATTAATATTCATCCAGTATCAGTTACAAATTATGTAAATCTTTAGATAGTAGAAAAGATCTAATAAAATGCTATGGAAAGCGGTTGCCAACCATCCATGCTGTACAGAAACTGGGTACAAATGATGGACCTTAAGAGGAGCCAAAGGCCCTGCCACTGAAGTGGCTTACAGATGAAACAGGTTGGGTAGGAAAATGGCCTATGACCTCTGAGAAGCTAGGGGCTTTAGAAAAGTTAGTACAGGTACAACTGGATGGTGAACATACAGATGGATCTACCAGTCCTTGGAATTCTCCTGTATTTGTTATCAAAAAGAAGTCAGGAAAGTGGAGAATGCTGACAAACCTGAGAGCCATAAATAAGGTAATTCTACCAATCAGCTATCTGCAACCTGGAATGCCATTGCCTTCCTTAATACCTAAAAGATCGCCTATCATAGTCATCGATCTAAAAGACTGTTTTTTCACAATACCGTTAAAGGAAAATGATAGAGAAAAATTTGCATTTACTGTACCAACTCTTAATAATTCACAGCCAGTTAGGAGATATCAGTGGACAGTTTTGCCACAAGGAATGCTAAATAGTCCTACTTTGTGTCAGCAATTTGTTCAGCAACCTTTGGAAATAATTCACAACAAATGTTCACACTCTCGTTTATCATTACATGGATGATATTCACATTCTAATAAGGAAACTTTGGAATGTATGTTTGTAATGGTGAAGGAAGTTCTGCCTCATTGGGGGTTACAGATTGCCCCAGAAAAGATACAAAGAGGAGATTCTATTAACTATTTAGGTTACAAGATAGAATAACAAAGGATCAGACCTCAAAAGGTACAAATTAGAAGAGATCATTATCAAACTCTTAATTCTCTTCAGAAATTATTAGGGGAAACTTCTCAACTACAGACGATTATTGGTGTGGAAGGACATGACTTAAAGCATTTAAAAATGGCCCTTAAAGGTGATAAGGACCTAAACAGTCCAAGAATATTATCTGCTGAGGCAGAAAAAGAGTTACAATGGGGAGAAAACAGAATATTGGATGCACATGTAGATCGGATAAACCTTGATTTAGACTGTATTCTGGTTATCTTGCCATCCAGAGAATACCCTTCTGGTATTCTGATGCAGAGGGAAGACACTATATTGGAGTGGATATTTCCTCCACATAAACAGAATAAAAAGTTAAAGACATATATAAAAAAGATTTCTGATTAAATTTTAAAGGGTAAATTAAGACTTCCTCAACTGACTGGAAAAGATTAAGCAGAAATTATAGTACCTTTAATAATGAAGAAATTTCCTCCTTGTGGAAGGATAGTGAATATTGGCAAATAGCTTTTACTGACTTTTTGGGAATGATTAGCAACAACTATCCCAAAACTGACAGAATTAAATTCATAAAAAAGACAGTCTGAATTCTTCCACGTATTGTAATACAAACTCTCATTTCTGGAGTTCTTAACTTCTACAATGATGCCAACAAATCAGGTAAGGCTGGTTATAAAGCAGGTGAGGTAACTAAAGTAGTTCAAAGTCCATATACATCTGTACAGAAGGCAGAATTATATGCAATTCTCATGGTGCTTATGTCTTTTACAGAACCTCTTAATATAGTTACTGATTTTCAATATGCAGAGAGAGTAGTGTTACACATTGAGACTGCAGAATTCGTTCCTGATAATACAGAATTAACTTCTCTGTTTTTACAATCAGAAACAGAAGTAACCCTATATACATTACACATATCAGATCCCATACGGGTCTGCCAGGCCCACTAGGACAAGGCAATGATGAGATTGATCATTTATTAATTGGAAGTGTGCTAGAAGCCTCAGAATTTCATAAGAAACATAATGTAAATACCAAAGGTTTGAAAAAGGACTTCTCCATCACTTCGAAACAAGCCAAGGAAATAGTGAGAAACTGTCCTACTTGTTCCTTTTATAATCAAGCTCCATTGCCAGCAGGTTGTAATCCTAAGGGCATTCGGAGAAATGAGGTTTGGCAGATGGATGTCTTTCACTTTGCAGAGTTTGCAAATTTGAAATATGTGCATCATACTATAGACACATTCTCAAGGTTCCAATGGGCTACTGCTCTTAACTCTGAAAAAGCTGATTCTGTTATTACACACCTGCTAGATGTGATGGCAGTTATGGTATACCTGCACAAACAAAAACTGACAATGCTCCAGCATATGTCTCCACAAAATTGGAACAGTTTTTCAAATATTAGAACATAAAGCATGTCATTGGTGTACCACACAATCCCACCGGACAAGCAGTGGTTGAGTGATCTAATAGAACACTTGAGGAGATGCTCAACAAACAACCTTGGAAGACTAAACCCCCAAACATAGGTTGCATAATGCTTTATTAACACTAAACTTTCTTAATGCCAATGAAAAAGGACAAACAGCTTCAGAAAGACACTGGATTATGGAAAAAAAACTGCTGAACTGAATCAGCTGGTATACTTCAAAGATGTACTAACCCCTGTATGGAAATCAGGACATGTGTTATGTTGGGGTAGGGGTTTTGCATTGGTTTCTACAGGAGAAGAAAAACTTTGGATACTATCAAATATGATCAAGATTCGAGTTGAAAAGGAAAAACCTCTCGACGAGGAAAAGTGACAGGTATTCTACTAAGGTATATCTTATAAACTAAATAGAAACCTCCCAAAGGAAAGGGAAGTGTTTTGCTTTTTTCTTCACAGGAAAACTCATCTCCAGAAGGCAAAGGACACTGCATGGGTAGATGCTTAAGAAGAAAAGGGTAGCTATAACCATCAAACAAGAGGAATGTGCCATACGGTAAATTTTACAGCTGTCTCTCAGAGAACTCTGTTTCTCTTTATTTTTCTAGTCCCTATTCAATTAAACCAATGCTGGATTTAGAGGTGGATTTGGCTTTCCTCCTCTAAAATCCAAGCACGTTATTTAACTAAACTTTAGAGTTTCTGTATTGTATCAAGAAGCCAATTGATGTAATACAGAATAAAAGAAGAATTTGGGGACTGTCTTTGTCTTTTCTTGGATCTTTCTTTCAAGGTGTGCACCCTCCCATAATTGTTATGCTCTCATGGTTGCCTTCCCCAGCATGTGTACATACAAAACAAACATTTCTCTGCTAACTGTTTATGTTTGAGTCCCACACAGCCAATGAAGACCTGCCTGACAGCAATCCCTTGACACCTTGGAAAGAAAATGGGCCATACCTCCTCGACTGTACTGGATCCAACTTGCTCCATTTCAACTGACACTCCTGGCAGAGCTTCAGGTACTGACTTCAAACGAGTTGAGGATTTCAAGAGAGATCTTCAATCATGCAAATCCCATCTAACATGGACTGAATACAATTCATTCAAGACTTTTATTATACTAACATTTTCTTCCTACAGGACCCCACAAGGATGTCATCATACCATTTCAGCAGGAAGTAACTTGGAGGATGCCATATCCCCCTTCCCCCCATTGTTGTCACTTAGGATAGTGTATATACCTAGTTAGGGATAGCTTCCTATTGTTTATGGTTGGGATTGGAAGGAGGTGTTCAGGCTTGGACACCTCTTTCAGATGACTTTAGGGTTTAGTTAAAATATATAGTTAGGATGTGACATAAGCAGATTGTTGTGTCTTCTTATATTTCACCTTTATGATTGTTAATTTTGGATAATTTACACTGTTTAGTCTTAATCCTCTTTTAGACTAAAAGGGTAATTGTAGGCGAAGCTGTAGCCACGCCTACTTAGGGGCTGGCTACAGGTGTGTCTGACCATGACTTCGAGAGCAAGGTCAGGGTGATGTAGGGTGAGAGGTGGTCAGGTGGCTGGACACTTTCAGTTTTACTATTCAACTTGCTGTACAGACTGCTGCAGTGCCAGCTGGCTATGTTGCTCTGTAAGTAAGGCTTTTCCCTATTAAATACTCTTGATTTTCTACCTGACTCCGTATTGGTAGTTTCCCACTTTAGGGGAGAATATCAAAATTATAAAATAGGAATTAAAATTGATACATAACAAATAAAAATCAAAAGAATAGGTAGGTCATACTTCAAATTCCTGTACTCCATAAAATTATTAAACTTAAAAGAAATGGGGAAATAATTGGTCAATATCACTTACTAAAGTTGTATCAAGTTTAGATAAACAATTTAAATACAGATATAAATGTTCCCCAAAGAAATGGAAGCAGTCATTAAATCCTCTCTCAAAGAAACAAGGTGGCTTACAAAGAAGAGCCAATACCAATACTCTTCAATTATTTCACAATTAGAACCAGAGCAAACATTGTCAAATTGGTTAACCTGATACCCGAATAACACAGACTCAACAAAGAGAATTACAGAACAGGGGAATCTTAATTGGCCAAGAAGCACTAAAAGAAATGATCAAGTTCCTTAGCCAACAGGGAAATGCATCCAAAATGACTCTGAGATTCCATCTTTTGCCTCTCAAAATGCTTAAGATCAAAAACACAAGTGACAGCTCAGTTTGAAGAGGGGGTGGAGCAAAGAGAACACTCCTCCATTACTGGTTGGAGTCCAATCTTGTACTTTGGAAATGGATAGCTTAATCAGAAAATTTGGAATCTACCTCAAGACCCAGACATACCACTCCTGGGAATATACCCAAAGAACACCCCATCAAACAACATAGACACTTTCCCAACTGTGTTCCTAGCAGCTTTATTCATAATAGACAGAATCTGAAAACAAACTAGATGTATCTCAACTGAAGAATGGATAAAGAAAATGTGGTACATTATACAATGGATTATTACTTGCTGTTAAAAAAAAAGCATGAAATTTGCAACCAAATAAATGGTACCAGAAAGAATCATGTTGGGTGAAGTAACTCAGACCCAGAAAGACTAACATGGTTGTACTCACTTCTAAGTGGATATTAGTTGTAAAGGGGATATGCCTAGTCGTATTGCAAACTTATATGCCATGTTTTGTTGATATCCCTGCTAGGCCTGCCCTTTACAGAAAGGAAATGGAGTAGGAGTGGATGAGAAGGATGGAGGGCAAACCATGGTTGGGATGTAATATATTATCAAAGAATAAATTTAAAAATGTGTGTGTGTGTGAGAGAGAGAGAGAGAGAGAGAGAGAGAGAGAGAGAGAGAGAGAGAGACAAAGAGATAGATAAAAAGAGTAAGGTATTACTGAATGCATATTTACTGGTCTGGTTGGATGGAGTACATAATTTTTGAGGCAAATTTTGAAATTGAAAAGTTTTGATTAATATTATTTAGCTTAAAATCAAATGCATTTATAAAATAAGGCTAAGAAATCATGTAAAAGGATAAGTTGTAGTCATGTTCAAGGTGAGTTTTGCCTCATCGGCATTATTGGATCAGCCAATTTCTTAATGTGTCAGGTGTTTAGGAAGCTCCAGGGAAGTTAGTATACCATAAAGGAAGCAGTGCAGACCCAAAACAAATGATTCATGAGAACCAAAGAGATTGCTCAGTGGTAAAAGATGTTGCTGCCTGAAGACCTGAGTTTAATCTCTTCAATGCATTCTGACCTCCACATGCATACTTTGTCATACTCTGCTAGCATATACACATGCAATGGTAATAAATAATAATAAATAATAAATAATAAATAATAAATAAAATAATCTGAAATGATTCATCAAGGTGATTATTTACTAATATTCTTTGAACAGTCATGAACATTATTAGTAGCTAAGTCAGAGTAGTAGAAATTTCAGAGTTGGGAGGAGTGCTCTATTGTAGCATCTGGCCTTGCCAGTGAATTTGTGTTAGTGGTCACACCCCTTCGGGTGTGGCTTCAGGTGTGGACTTGACCAGAAGGTAGAGAAGCTCTGAGAAGACTCTCTCTCTTGGGTGGTGGATCGAATGGCAAGGGCAGAGACTGAATCTTCTGGAGCAGGCAGGCCATGGTGGTTCTTCACTATTTTCCATGTAAGTTGTTCCCCAATAAAACACCCATTTATCATTTATTTCGAGTGAACTCAAGAACCTTTGCCTACAGTGATCTTTTGCTTAAGCAACACAAATAAAAGTTTTAGTTGAGAAATTCTATACTCATCCTCATTTCCTCACTATTGATGGGTGTTGTGGTTGTACCTGCAGGCTTGCCTATTGAGCAAATTATTGCCCTGTGTTTTATTAAGTGATACAACTCTTGTCTGTGGTTTAAAATACTGTTAATAACCATTGGTGCTAAATAATATGAGCTGGATTCAAGTGTAGAGATCTATAAAACGATTATGTATATAAATATACATATACATGCAGGGTGACCAAAGGAGAGACAGAGAAGTAGATTAAAAGACAAGGCATCACTGCTTTCGAATTTACAGAAGGACTAAGGAGTTGAAGCCCCAAGGAAAATCAAAATGTGTGTTCCTATTAATTTAAAAAAAATCATTTCCTGATGGTACAGTGGAACATTAAATTAACACCAAGCCCTGAACTACTTCACTGTTCACAAAATCTCAGACTCAGCCCAACCTATTGTATTCTCTGTAGATACTAGTCAAAGAGATTGGATCAGGTCAACTCTACACAATCTGTTCATTTGCTGTGATAACTGGCATGAGGTAAGTGAAAGTGAGATCTGTCACAATCCAGCTCATTATTAATGTTAAGCTAGGGCATTTTAAGACATGGGAGAAACCCTTCTAATTTGCAGTGAGACTTTTCCTTTGGTGAGTGTACACTGAATGTAAGAGGAGGGGAAATAAGATTTGGGCCTGCCTTGTCAGTGGCTTAATTATTTTCCCATCTATGCTTGTTTTTGAAGCTTATCAGAGCAAAGTACTGTGGGCAGCCCAGCTGTCACTGTTATCATTGTGGCTTGAAGTGTTGTAGTCCTGATTCCCATTGTAATGCAATTAATCTTTTGCTTTGCACTAATGGATGAACAAGCATATTTACTGCAGCATAAAATTCTAATTATTTTTTGAACAGATGCACACAGGGAGAGTAAATTAATGGCAAGTGACAATTGTGATAAATGTCTACTATATCTTTAAATGTCAGGATTCTCAGGCTGTAAAACGAGCCCAGGCTTGGATGTGAAAGCTGTATGGGTTGCCTTTACCTGGGTGAGGATGCGGTCATCCTGAAGAAGCTGCTTTTGGGAAATGGCCTACATGTTTGCAACACAATGCTCACACATTGTGTTCACCAGGCTGTCCTCCAAAGAGTGGCCTTCTCCACTGGCTGTTCTTTAGATACCATTCCTCAAGAGCTTTGAAAATTATGTATCATGATATTATTCTCACTAAAATCCTTGACAACGGCATTCATAATAGAAAATTTTGACTGACAAAAATAGATCAGAAGAAGCCAAAGTGCAGACCATAACATAAGATTCCAGTCATGTAAGCTTAATTAATTTATAACTGAATGATTCTGTGATAAACTAGCAAGGCATTTTTCTTTTTATTGAAAATACTTTTTTTTTTCATACACTACAATTTGAACTACTACTACACTACTACTGCTTCACCCTGTACAAAACGCAGCATCAAATGGATCAAAGATCTCAAAGGAAGGTGACATACACTGAGTCTGACACAAGGAAAAGTAGAAAACAGTCTTGAACTCATTGACACAGGAAAAGACTTCATGAACAGGACACTGATAACACAGCACAAAAAACCTTGTGAAACAAGTTTACAGTTCCTGTCCCATATTCCTCCTACTTCCTCCTTACCTCCTCTCCTATCCAGATCCACACCTTCTATCTCTTGCCATAAAACAAACAGGTATCTAAGGAATAATAATAAAATGAAATAAAATCATTTAAAAATCAAATCATCTATGCTTATGGATTAATATAATAAAAATGGCCATCCTAAAAAAGCAATCTACAAATTCAATGGAATACCCATCAAAATTCTTCTCGGATCTCAACAGGACAGTTTTTTTTTTTTTTTTTTTATCTTCCTTTGGAAACACTAAAATTACAGAATAACCAAAACAATCCTGAATGATAAAAGAACTGGTATAACCTATCTCAAATTGTGCTATAAATCTATAACAATGTGAACACACCTACAGATATCTGAGTTTTTATAAAGAAGCCAGAAATACTCGTTAAGACAGACAGCATCTTCAACAAATGGTGCTGGTTAAATTGATAGCTGCATTTAGAAGAATGTAAACTGAACCATACTTACCACCCTGCTTCACCCTGTACAAAACGCAGCATCAAATGGATCAAAGATCTCAAAGGAAGGTGACATACACTGAGTCTGATACAAGGAAAAGTAGAAAACAGTCTTGAACTCATTGACACAGGAAAAGACTTCGTGAGCAGGACACTGATAACACAGCACAAAAAACCTTGTGAAACTGAGCAATAAAGTACACCATCATTTAGACAGCATCAGTATATGGGAACAAACCTGTCACAAATTAACCTTGCGCTTTTTGGCATTTGCCTTCTAGCCACCTTCCTAGATGCTCCTCATACACTCTACAATCTCAGTCCCACACACCTAGTGGTGGTCTTTCCAAACTTATTTTATTTCATTGCAATTGAGCTATTTATAGTGCATATTGTCACCTTCACATGAACATCATAGCTTTGCAATGCCTCATAAATCAGAGCACACTTTCTTCTTTGCAACAAATGGACAAGTTGTGGAAAACAGATGTGAGAGTTGTGGAGGGGAATTCTAGCAGATTTTTTCTGGTTTGTCTTTTATTTCCAATGTTTCCCCCACTATTTCCAGAGCTATTAATGGAAGAAAAGCATACTAGTATATTATTTGCATGGTTTGTATATGAAATTTCCCTCATAAGCTAATATGTTGAATGCTTAGTTCTCAGATGTTGCCACTATTTTAGGAGGTGATGGAGACATTGGAAGTTGGGACTAACTAGAGTAAGTTGGTCATTGGGGTGTGCATTTGAAGGATCTATCTAGAAACCCATGTCTTTATCTCTGCTTCTGCTTCTTACATGGTAAGTCCCCTTTACCACAGGTCCATGATGTCACATTCTTGGTCATCATGGGCCCAGAGTCAATGAAGTTTCAGAAATTGTTAACCACAAGAAATGATTCTTCCTCTTAAGTTCATATCAAAAGCACATTTCTCACAGAGAAAGAATGCTAAATGATATGGATAACCCAATTTTTGAAAGAGCACAGAAATTCAGGTTGAGCTGGAGCTGACAAACATCTTGGCATTAAATAAAAACAATTGAGAAATAATGGTTACCTCTTTTTTGTATATGCCATTCTCTGTGTAAAAATAAGCTACAAAGAGTCATGAAGATTGCTGAATGTTTGGAATACCCTCATAAAACATATACCACCTAAAGCACTGCCCTGAAATGAGCATCATTTCACAAATTAAATAGGTCTATTACTTTTGAAGGAGCTCTTGACTTTCCAGTCTTTCTCCTGAGTCCTCGTCAGAATAAAATAAATTATTTAATATGCTACCTTTTAAACATTTCAAATTCATTTAAGGCTAGTGAAAGGCAGTGAAAAAAAGAAACCCTCTTTGTCGAAAGTTCCTGAATGGCATGTGTTTTCTGCATATGCTTTTATGTCATTAAGAATATGTAATCAATGGATATTATAAACATTTTATATTCTTATGCTCTGTGTTACTTAAAATGTAAAACACATACTGATGATTTAATTAACAATATATTTCATATGTATCCAAAATATCACAATACTAGTGTAGCTTGATGTTAGATGAGTGAACAAGTATTATTGTTACATTTTTAATAACATAAATTTCTGAAACACATAATTAAAAATTTTAAGCACAATAGAATATGGTATGTTCACAATATGATGGTAATATACAAAATACACATAAATTAATGAGACAGCTAGTGCTATCATGTGATATGTGAGATATAGAGTGTTATCTCTTTCTGCAATCTTTGGTGTTCAGTGCTTTCTAAACATCCAGCTAGCACACATCAATTTGGTACTTAAGAGAACAGGAAAAAATGACACTAAAGCTCATTGCTTTTAATGTATAGGAGTAAAAGTGTTTATTGTGAATGCTGAGTTATTCTTCCAGCATACAAACACTCAAATATTTAGTTTTTAAATTTTCTGAAATAATTTAGATTTTATAATTACTATGGGCACAAAGGTTAAAGTTAATTTCTTTCATTGTCCTGTTTTATTTTCAGATAGAAGTTAAAGAAATATTTTTTTCCTAACCACAAAAATGATGCCTTTAAGAGTTAATCAGAGAGAGCTCGACCTAATGACCAAGTCTGTGTGTGTCTCATACAGATTTACATGATTACATGCTCTGTTTATTTTAGAATCTATCATGGCTAATTTTTATGTCAACATGACACAGGCTAGGATCATCTAGAAAGAAAGAGCTCACTCAAGTGAGATCATGGCTCTATGAGATTGCCCATACATAATTCTGTAGAATATTTTTTGATTATTGATTGATATGGGATAGCCCAGTATGCTGGGTGCAGTTCCATCCCTGTATAGGTATTTCTGAGTTGTGTAAGAAAACAGAATAAACAATCAATGATGAGCAAGACAGAAAGTACCATTCCTCCAGAACTCAGCTGGTTTCTGCCTCCAGGTTCCTAACTGGATCTCCTGTTCTGACTTGCATTTGTGATGGACTGTAGTTGGGATGAGTAAATTATAATAAGGCCTTTTCTCCCCAAGTGTAGCATGAATTCTAATTGGTCTAAATAATAAAAACACAGAGATAGATACAGGGGTGAATCCTGAAGATCAGAGAAGCAAAGCAGTCACTAGAGCGTTCTTACCTCTACCAATGCTTAGACCAAAGGGGCGATCCTGTCCTCAGACTGCACTGCTCCTCATATTTCATTGATCTCCTGTCTCCTCCTGCCTTGTATTCCTCTCTTTGCCCAGTCACGTCATACCTGTATTCAACCTCCTTAGTTCTGGGATTAAAGGCATGAGATCCCAAGTGCTGGGATTACCTTTATGCAAGCTCTGTTTCTCTTTTAGACAAATTCAATCTCACGCAGCCAAGGGTAGCCTTGAATTAACAGAGATCCCTCTGCTTTTGTCTTCTGCGTCTGGGATTAAAGGTATGTACCACCACTGCTTGGCTTCTATAGATAACTAGTGTGGCTGCTGGAATTAAAGGTGCGTGGCACCACTGCCTAGCCTCTATGGCTAACTAGTGTGACTAGCTTTACACTCCAATCTTCAGGCAAGCTTAATTTGTTAGATCATAAACAAAACATCACCACACCCAAACTGCTCATAGTGTTTATCTGAGTAATATAAACATAACCAAGAGAGAAGTTTTAAAAAGCATTTTTCTTAATCTTTAAGTCTTTCATGACCATGTGTAACCGGAGCCTAACCTAAAGCCCTATTTAAAAGAGAGGAACTCAAAAGTGAGCATTGCATAACATTGGTCAGAATCTCAGATGAATTTTGAGTATTTTCTGAAAGTATCAATTGATTGTGTGTTCAGACTTTAGTAGTGTTCTTCTTGTTGCCCATACTCCTCTGCAAGATGTTTCCCTGGAATAGATAACTTGCCTGTATTATGAAGTGAAACTTTGAGGATGGGTTTTAGTTCTGCATCTGAGTATTTAAAACTTCAGTGCTTTCATACAGGGGTCTTCTACTAGGGGCTGAACCCAACCAATTCCAATGAATGGTGTTTGGCGGTAAACAGAAAACTGCTGTTTTCACTTCTGTTGGATTAGAATGTTTGGTTTCCAAAAGAAAACTCGGTAATATTTCATTTAACACACTCTCTCAGATCAGTCTGCTATAAATTCTCCCTTGAAAAAAAAGAATTTTTGCTATGGTAAAAACATATTATTATATCAGACTTATGTTGGTAATTAACATGTTTTGTTATCTACAGTCTTAGTTTGAAGAATTCAATGCTGCTTCTGTTTCACTTCGTATATAAACATATGCCTTATTTAAAGCTTTAGGCTTTTGGTGGCTGTACATAATGGTGAAAATTTTTACTTGAATAAATTGTTTACTTTACAAAACAAGGAAGCAAGAGGGCCCTGAATCATGAAGTGTTCCATACACTCCATAAACCAAAGAATCCCAGAAAGCTTTATCTGTCAGAAGTTTTACCACCTCCCCAGAACATAAGGAACAATATTCCAACATGTGAGTATTTGAGAAACATCCACATTCAATAAAAGACTCCTAAGATATTAGAAAATAAGATTTCATATGTTGTGTATGGGACATGTGATTTATTGTAAAAAAGAAAAAATCTCTTATATTTCCACTTGTTTAATGATTTACCAGAATCCTATACTTTTCCCTTGTTAATGTCCATTGCTAGATGAGAGATTACTACAGTGTGTGCAGAAACATGGTAGAGTGGAGAGGTTTTAGAATATATCAGCTATGGGCTGTCTGCTCATTTCATAAATAGAAGCTGAGCTATGCTAGAGTTTTCAAGGACACTGTCCCCTTTTACAGAAAAAAAATTTTCCAAGTGTCAAGCAGAATCCTTTAAAGGATCAGGTGACATTAGGTTTGTTGATCAACGGTGATGATTTACCAAATAAAGTAGATCATTTTCTCCAAAATAAGGAAGACATAGAATAAAACATTTTTGTGTACTAAATGAAGAGATCTTTCCTTTTGATAACCAAAATATATGTTTTTTTAATTTTATGTACATCAGTGTTTTGCCTGCATTTATATCGGTAGGAGGCTGTTGAAACACTTGAAACTGGAGTCACTGACAGTTGTGAGTTGCAATATGGGTGCTGGGAATTGAATCTGGATCCTCTGAAAGAACAGCCAGTGCTCTTCAGCACCTTTTCATATAGTGAAAGATATAGTTCAATATAATGCACACATTTCTTTACTTGTACAGGTGACCACATTTTCCTTGATCTCTGACTTTCTGATTTGTACTGACTTGAATGATGCTAATTCTCTTAATAGTAAAGCAGAACTCTCCTCTAGAGGTGCTGGCAGGCCCATGTCCTGCTAAATCCTAAGAAAGGCTTCAGGATAATACAAAGGCTTCATTTTTCTGACTTAATCTAATCAACATTTTTAAATGATTTGCCCCAAATGAGTAGGCTTTAAATTTACCTGTAAATTTATCGTTCTGTTTACATAAAGACACAACTTTCTTAGAAAGGGTCGTGTTCTATAGATAAAGCAAGTTAATTAAACAAATAATATTTTAAGAGTTATAATAGAGTCCCTTAATCTGTAGTAAATACTTACAAGTAGAGGCAGTTATGAGATATTGGAGAAGATAATGTGCCATATATTTGCATGATAGAAGCTTGCTATATAATCATAATTTTTATTATATAGCACATATATATAATAGGTCCATATGATAAAATAGCAGTCCTTGCTAATTCTTCTATAAATCTGTGACTATAAACTCAAATTCCCAACTCTTTTATTGTTGTTTCCCATATGGTATACTTGAAATTTCAGTATAGAATATTATATGTTATATTTGAATGTGGAAGAATAATGTCATCTTCATTTTATCACATTGTATTCATATGTTGTAACTTCATAGAAATACATAGGATAGCTACCTAAAAAGATTATAGCAATACCAAAACTTCTATATATCAGCCATCCTATGAGTTTAAGATAAGCTTTTAAAATATAACCTCCAGAGCTCATGTCAAATAGTAAGGCCTCACCTCAATTCCACAGAAAAGAATGGCTTTCCATGGATTATGTCTGGGGCCAAAATCTGTCTCTATTTTTGTAATATGTGATTTCAGAGGAATTTTTCTGTCTCCTTTCTCCAACATTTTGTCATTTACTATCTCTACTCAGAGCTGCATATAAAAAAGATATATTTTTGTCTTACAGCAACTTTCATCTGTTATATTCCAAGATATACTTAGAAAAATGGCACACAAAGAAAAGGTTAAAGTAATTTAAATATAAATTAACCAAACCAATATTCTATGACAATATATGATGCTTAAAGTAACTCTCCTAAAATATTCTTGCTGGTGTAATTTTGTAGCTTTATTTGGGAATATTAAACCCCAAAGAAAATACAAGAAAATTATAAAGTATTATTGAGTTTTAAGATAATAATAACTGTAGTCATTGATAAGCAAGGAAGTGAACCATCTATCCAGATTGGCCTTCAACAGAACACTTCAGGGATTGTTTACTGACACCCCATAAGAAACAATATCCCCTTTTGTTTCTCATTGTCTTCTAAGTAATTGTGATGAGCAATAAGGTTTTCCATTGAATTTTAAACAAGAATCTACAGAAGTAACTCAGAATTAAGTTTATCATTCATCTTCTTAAATGGTTCAGTTAAAGAGTTAATGCTATAAGTACTATAGTCATATAATAAAAAAGATGATAAATAAGAGTTGATAACTAAAGGAACAAAGAAATTTCTGAAAAGACAAATTGGATTGGTTATTTTTCCCATGGAAAAAATGCAACAGATAAATTCAGCCATCCAATGTGCTGAATTACTATTATATTTTGTTAATTAAAACTTCATATATTCATGAAATTATTATAGTTTTATTTTTCTCCATTTTTTATTTAAATTAGAAACAAGATTGTTTTACATGTCAATCCCAGTTCCCTCTCCCTCCCCTTCTCCCCCACCCCCACTAACGCCCTACCTATCCCATACCATTTCTGCTCCCCAGTGAGGGTGAGGCCTTCCATGGGGGGGATCTTCAGAGTCTGTCATATCCTTCTCAGCTGAAGGAGTATCCTTCTATGTGGAATGGGCTCCCAAAGTCCATTCCTATGCTAGGGATAAGTACTGATTTACTACAAGAGGCCTCATAGGTTTTCAAGGCCTCCTCATTGACATGATCATTCATGGGTTCTGAATCAGTTCCATGCTGGTTTCCCAGTGATCAGTCTGGGGGCCAAGAGCTCCCTCTTGTTCTGTTGGTTTCACCAGCCTGATCTTGACCCCTTTGTTCATCACTCGTCCTTCCCTACAACTGGATTGCAGTTCAGTTCAGTGTATAGCTGTAGGTATCTGCTTCTACTTCCATCAGCTGCTGGATGGAGGCTCTAGGATGACATATAAGTCAAACTCATTATCAGGGGAGGGCATTAAAGGTAGCCTCCCCACTGTTGCTTAGATGGTTGGTGTCATCCTTGTAGATCTCTAGACATTTCCCTAGTGCCTGATTTCTCTAGAGTTTTATATTTTAAGTGATCAACAGACATATATATATATATATATATATATATATATATATATATATATAATGTTTAAAATTAAACCTAATTAAAAATGTATCACCTCATACAGTTTGGCATTTTGTATTTAGAATACATAACATCCATTATCTTAGAATTATTCAAGAATACAGGATATCATCACAGGATAAATAACTGCAGTTAATAGGAGGAATAACTTAATGAAATTTATTTTATACCCTATCATTGTAGCTAGTGACAATACACAATAACTGAGCAAATACTTTCATAAATCTACTGTAATAATTACTATGGATTGTCAACTTGACTGAATTAAAAACACCTTAGAGTTATAATGGAGTGTGCATTTGAGCTAACAAGATGACTCAGCTAGTCAAACCAATTCCTACCAAGATAAGGACCTGAGTTCAGTAACAGGAAAATGACATGGCAGAAGAACATAACAGGTCCGGACATTGGTGGCACATGCCTTTAATCCCAGCACCTGGGAGGCAGAGGCAAGTGGATCTCTGTGAGTTCAAGGCCAGCCTGGTCTCCAGAGAGAGTGCCAGGATAGACTCCAAAGCTACACAGAGAAACTCAGTCTTGAAAAATCAATCAATCAATCAATCAATCAATCAATCAATCAATCAATAAATAAATAAATAAATAAATAAAACAGAACAAACAGGATCTCAAAAGTTGTCCTATGATCTCACACATGTGCCTTGACATGCACCCACCACAGCAAAAATCAATAAACCAACCAATCAATCAATCAATTAAATGACTAATGACACAAAACTATTGGCATATTAAATGATGCTGTTTCCAGAGTTTTACCTGATAAATGTTCTATATATTTGTAAGAATGACTTCTGAGAATTTGCATGAAACAGAAGCCAACACCAATATATCACTGACTCATAAAATGCATAATTTCCCATTAATGCTCTCTACCAGAAGCCCAGCATAGTAAAAAATCATTTTTCCTAACTTATTGAAAGATAATAATTGATATTACAGAGATCTAAGTGTGACTATGATATTATGTTGTAGGGTTTTCCTAGCTTAATATGTGCTCCTTATTAAGCTCTCCTTAGAGAGCTCCTTGAATACAATGTTAGCACACATATATTGGCAGTAACCAACCTAATTGGACCTAATGTTTTCTCCAGAAGAAAGAAATTTTTTCTGATACTGAAAACCTACCCAACTATCTAAGGTTAGTGAAGTCATGAATATTGAAGCAGAACCCAAATGGCCACTTTACTAAACTAGCATGATTCCTAGCTATTATACTCCAAATATTTATTCTATACCCACAGACAAATAGTGTAGCTCTCAGCTTTCATCATTTTTTTTTTTTTGTAACCAGAAGGAATGATTGCAGAAAACCACAACAAATCAAAATGCAGAATTGTGAAACCCAGTAGCAACAGACATGTCTACAACAGAGCTCTTGCACTAAGACTCGGGGATCACTGTGGACTAGGAGTTGGAATGAGACAAAAAAAATGAGGAAGTTTGATGGCAGACTCTATCTCATAAATAGGTCAGAGAAGCTATACTTACAACAGTTCAAAAATTGGATTACTTAAACATGACCCAAATAAGGATAACTAATGTGGAAGAGGGAAAGCTCAACACTAGACAGAGATGTACAAATAACTAAGGAAAGCAAAGAGTTGCAGAAATAGTCTTCCCTGGGCAAAAAAAAAACCTATGTGGAATGGGTTCCTAAAGTCCATTCGTGTACTAGGGATAAATACTGATCCACTACCAGAGGCCAAATAGATTAATCAGACCTCCAAACTAACATCCTCATTTCGGTGGTAAAGATATAAATTTTAAGATTATATTTTACATATCCCACTAATATCTACTACTTAAAATTCATTAGTTTTCTGATGCTTCAATAATCTGCCAGCCAAGGCAACTTATACAAAAAAATAATTTGCTAAATAAAGAAAAAAGGAGGGATCTCGGTGGAATTAGGAAGGGTGAATATGATAAACACTTTGAAAGCCATTCTCAAATTCTAATAAAATATTTTCTATTTCCCTTTCCCAGGGAGATCCATATGCTTTCCCTACCCCAGCTTGAGCCGTCCTTTTTACACAGCTCTTCTGGGTATGTGGATTGTAGTAAGCTGGTTATCCTTTTAGAGTTAATATTCACTTATTAGTGAGTACATACCATGTTTATCTTTTTAATTATGAGTTACCTCACTCAGGATGATTTTTTTTAGTTCCATCCATTTCTCTTCAAATTTCCTGATGACATTGCTTTTAACAGCTAAGTAATATTCCATTGTGTAAATGTATCACCTTTTTTTTTATTTTAACCAATCTTCAGTGGAGGGGCATCTAGGTTGTTTCCATGTTCTGGCTATTGCAAATAAAGCTGCAAGGGTCCTTGTGGTCCTTGTGCAAAGGATGACTGAGCATCCTTTGAGTATGGCCCAAGAATGGTTTGGGTAGGTCCTGAGGTAGAGTGATTCACAGTTTTCTGAGAAACTGCCATACTGATTTTCAAAGTGGCTGTACATACTTGTTCTCTAACCAGCACTGGAGGAATGTTCCATTGTTCCACATTCTCTCCACCATAAACTGTCATTTGTGATTTTCAATCTAGCCAATCTGACAGGTATAATGTAAAAACCTGATGCAAGGAAAACTCCCATGAAACTACAAGGATGCCCCAAGCTAATACTCCTACTATTAGTCTCTAAGTAGCCTGAGTTGAGCATCCCCTGTGATCAGATTGGTGAGTACCCAATTGTCATAAGAGAACATTTATCCTATAACTGATAGAAACAGATGCAGAGACCCACAGCCAAACACTAGGCTGAACTCAGAGAATCCTGCTGAAGAGAGGAAGGAAGGAAGGAAGGATCAAGGGGAGTCAAGGACATCACAAGAAAGCCAACAGAAACATCTAACCTGGCTGTTATAGGAATTAACAGTCTGAGCCATCAACCAGGAAGCCAACATTTGACCTACCTAAGACTTCAACCTGTATGTGACATTTGTAGGACTCCTAACAATGGCAGGAGGGGCTGTCCTTAATGTTTTGGCTGGCATTTGGGAACCTATTCATCATACTAGATGGGGAGGTGCCTATTTTTAGCATAACTTGGTATGCCATCCTTTGTTGATACCCATGGGAGGGAGAAGAGGAGGAAGGGGAAACTGTAGGTGAGATGTAAAATAAGTAAATAAATCAAACAAAAATGTTTTTAAAACTAACAAAAATTAAATAAAATTTGAAAAAGAATGGTAGGTACAAATATTAAAATAACTGAAGAGAAAATCCAGAGATGAATCAATATATGCATGTCCATCCAATTGGTTTGACAATGCTGTAAAACAATTTTGATAGTAAAAGGTTAAATTTTTTTACCAATGACACAGAAATCATTAGATTCTCTTATCCATAAAGTGAATCACAACACAACACAGCATCTATCCTATATCAGGTAGTTTAAAATTTTGTCAAAATGAAATATGGGCTTAAATTTAAGACCAAAGATCTAGTAATGTGTGTTAAGCCCAGTAATACACAGTAATGATACTTTAAAAAAAGGACCTATATAACTGAAAGAAATTAAATGACAACTTCATTAAAGTAAAACTTTGCATACGGAAAATCTTCAATAAAAACACAAGCAAAAAACTACAAACCAAGAAAAACATTTTAAAAAAAAACTATTAAGACTTTAACATATAGAAAACCTGAAGAATCATGAAAACTAAAAAAGAAAAATCATCCGTCAATCCAACAAAAATGGATAAGAACTTGACATATCATATCAATATACCAGAAAGCAACAGAGAGCAAGCACAAAACACACAAAAAGACACACAAGATCATTAGCTTTAGGATATTGGTAGTAAAAACTACTGTCTATCTATCTATTTATCTATAATTTTCTATCTACCTAAAACATTCTATCCTCTAGCCATCATCTATATATTTATTATCTTTCTATTTGCACACACACACACACACACACACACACACACACACACACACACACACACACACTCACACACACACACATATAAACTTATTCCAATAAAAATAAGATTAAAATTAAGAAACATACAAAATGGTTGATTGAAATGTGATAGGAGAGCGATTCTAGATTAAAATTAAGAGACAGTCATACACCCTCATCTGCAACCTAGCTATAGGCACCAGACATTGGAACTAGAAGAAATAACCGGTGTATAAGTGAGGTTTGTTGTAAAATATAATCGGGGACTTTAGACAAGTGTTCAGAAAAGTATTCTGGCACTTTCTCAGTAGCCTTCAAATTGATTAATATTTTAAAAATTGATTATTGGTAAAGCCTGCTCTGCTGAAATTAAAATCAATGTTTAGTTCTACTTATTATGCTAAGTTACACAATGAATAAAACTCTTTAATATAAATAATGTTATATCAGTCTTGAACCATGAGATGGAGTATGAACCCATTATCTAATTTTCTTAGGATGGTGACTGTTAAATTAATGGTGCATAAAAAGAATGTTCAAAATTATTTACACTAAATTGTTGCAAACAACGATTGTGACTGATGACTTTTTAAAATGTGCTTTTAAATGCATTTTATAGCTTTAAAAGTCCAAATAAAAATGATGACATTGACTCCCTCTTCGTGGAGTGGGAAGCATCCATCCACCCTTAATGAGCTGAGCTGGCAGTCCCCAAATTATTCTTCCTAAGAAACACAGTTACCAGCTTCACAGCAAAACTGTCCAGTGAAGTATCTTTGGTCATGTAGTGAAGATTCAACCATCAGAACTGTGCTGACAATTCGAATGCAGAATGGAATTTGGTGTGACCAGTCCATTGCTCTTTCAAATTTGCAATGCTTGCAGGAGTAAAATGTGTTTTTGTAGGTAAAGTCAGCAATTGCAGCACTAAAGAGCAGTTCAGAGCAAATAGAAGAATGGCTGTTTTGAGACCGTAACTGTGTTTTAATGGTATAACTTTCTGCTCTCTAAGCACAGGTCAAATCTGAAAATCTAAACTAGAGGGAGCGTTAGGAGAAAACATGTTGACATTCACAAACCTTAGGCTTACATGACAATGAGTATTGATACATGCCTATTATCTAGGATGGAGAAGCCTAAGGATTATATTTATACAGCTACATGAATTAATGTATGTACATGTATAAATTCATAAGGCTCTAATAGGTAAGGAAAATCCTTTGCCCATATTTTAATTCCCAGTAATACTTCTAATGAATATAAAACACAGTCTAAGAAGATAATGTAGCCTTATCATTTTAATGAAATGTTAGAGTTGGTAAAAACAAATCAACTGAATGGAAATTTTCTGTGCAGGACAAATGTTACATATTACCAAGAAGTGATTATTGATGCTTCTCTTAATACATGTTACATCAAATTACAGTCTCTGGGCTGGAAACCATGATGTATCTGGAGGATATTACAAATGAAAATTCTCAGTTCCGGCTTCAGACCTACTGAATCCAAATTCAATTATTCACAAGGTCTTCAGGTGATTTGTTTATTAGGATTTGGTTTGCTTTGCTTTTTTCCAGTGCTATAATTGAGCCCAGGGTCTCAGACTGTTAGGTAAGTATTTACTACTGAATACTCTCATCACCCCTGTTAATACATTGAACTTTAGGAACACCCATTTCCCCTGTGTATTCCAGACACATATTCAGAGAACAATAACTTTGTTTAAGGTGTGTTGTGCATAAAAAAGAAAAATGTGTGAGTCATTTTAATTAAAAAGTCTAAAACTGAAGTCATCAGTAGAGAATACCATAAAGGTTAAAGCTACGTTGTTCATTATTGTGGAAAGGATTTGCTTGAAGCAGGGTATGTTAGCATGCTGTTGCTTTGAGGCTCCAAGTCTTCCTGATGCTGGGATCTTGATTTACTTTCTCAAGCAGGGAGAGTGCTAAGTAAGAAACTGGAAAGAGAGAGCAAAGAGAACAAAGAAGACTAACTTTTTCCTTCGTTTTTCCTGTTGTCAGCAAATGCTTCACCTCAGAAGAAACTATTGTTTTTCAGAAACTGTGCTCTTTTCTGTTTTTCTTTCTCCTAACTTTGCACAACTTCAACCATTGTTCTTTATTTCCACATTCTTTGGTATAGTGGTTGATTTCTTTTGCTTTTCAGCTTTTCTTATTTTCCTTATTTTTATTTATTTTTATATTTTTTATTTAGAAACAATCTTATTTTACATATCAATTTTCCCATTCCATTTCCCTCCCATTCTCCCATGCTCCCAACCTACCTCCCACCCAATCCCTAGGATAGTGGGACCTTGCACGGGGAATCATCAAATACTGTCACATCATTTGGGGGAGGGCCTAGGCCCTCCTCTGTGTACCTGGGCTGGAATAGTATCCCTCCATAGGGAATGGGATCCCAAAGTCCATTTGTGCACTACGGATAAATACTGGTTCCACTGTTAGAGGACCCATAGACTTCTCAGACCTCCTAACTGGCACCCATATTCAGAGGGCTTGTTTTGGTTCAATGCTGGTTCCTCAGTTTTATGACTGGGGTCCATGTTGTCCCACTAGGTCAGGTCAGCTGTTTCTGTAGGTTTCTCCAGCACAGTCTTGACTGCTTTGTTAATCCCCCCTCCCTTTCAACAACTGGATTCCAGGAGTATGGCTCAGTGCTTAGCTGTGGGTATCTGCTTCTGTTTCCATCAGCTATTGGATAAAGGCTCTAGAATGGCAATTAATGTTGTCTCATTTTATTCCTTCCTCCTTTTCCTTCCCCTTTCTTTCCTTCTTTCTATCCTTTCTTTCTCTTTCATTTTCTTTTCTATCATGCTTTCATTTGTGCATTTGCATCCACCACTGTACCTGTTCACAGGGTGGAGACAGCAGGTGTAGTTCTCTATCACACTCCACCTTAATCTTCTGAAACAGATCCTCTCACAGAATCTAGAGGAACATGATGGCCATCAAGTCCCCACTATTCTCCTGTATCCAGCCCACAGCACTAGGGATACATGCCAAGTATGATTTTTCTCTTAACAGGGTGTTAGAGATTTGAACTCATGTTGTTGCTTCACATCCCAACCTTTCAAACTTTCAGTGCACACAAGATCTGGTATTATGATTTACTGGGTAAAGGAACCTGCTTTAAGCATGTCAAGCTGAATTCAGTCCATGAAACCCACATGATGGACACAGAAAACTATTTCTTGCAAGTTGTACTGTGACGACCACAGATGTACCATTGTACTCTGTGACAAAGGACATACATATGATATATGTGCATGTATGTAAAAAAATGAATAATCATAAATATTGTGTCATGAAAAATAGTATTGCTTCAATATTCTTAAGTAAATTTTAAGTAGTAAAAAGGGAAACAGTCTAGGGTAGCTAAATATGGTGCCCCATGTATCAAAGTATCTTCAGAATAATAACTTCAATTGTATCCAGATTTTTGTCCTCTTGTGGGATAAGATGACAGCGTTTCTGTTTTGTCACATGTTTTATTATAATATACTAATCTAACTATTAATAACAAAAATAAAATGAATAGTGATTGAAGTATATTAACCATAAACGTTATTGTAGACACCTAAATGGATTTTTATACTTAATACTCTCTATAATCCAATAAAATTGACTCTACCGTAATCCCAGGTTAATGGACAGAGTGATTTACCCTCATATATTAAATCGTTGAAAATCACTTTAGGAAGAAATGCAATTGTGATTCAACTCAAGCTGTCTGTGTGGAAAGTAGTAAGACTTGACAGCCGCCTTTGCATATTTTTGTCTTCTGTCTTCTTAGGCACATTCATTCATTTTGTCTTTGTTTATTACATTTTGTTTTGTGACAGGCTCTCACTATGTAGCCCAGGATGGCCTTAGACTTAGTGATGTGTGGCACACAGTCTTCATTTCAATAAATCCCCCAATTAATATTGAAGGAATATTAATGATGCTTCAGATGTTAGAGATAGAGATATAAGAGTTCTCCACTCACAAAAATCCACTTACTTGGGACAGATTTTAATTTGAAGAGAGAAATGGAAAACAATAGACATTAGTAAGTATATTTCCACAATGTATATGATTTGAACAGACAAGAATGTGTGAGCCATGCTTTGTGAGAACATCAATTTTTCATTGGAATGGAGGTACATGAGTCCATAAGACATTGGCACAAATAGCCTCCTTAAATTCTCAGGTATTGACATTGTCCATCACACAAAATAGGAGATGCTTGAATTAGCATTTTTAGGGTTAAGAACCAAAAGACCCCAATACTGTTAAACATGTCCTCTCTAGAAATACATATATTTTGCTATAATAATATAAGCATTAGTGATAAAATTATATTTCATGAATTATTGTAATTATTTGCATGGTTTTATACTTTAAAATGTTACTAATGTAAATAGTAATGTTTTCACTATTTTATGTAAAACAATCTGAGGAATAAATAGATTACGAAGAATGCATATGGAAGATGGTAGATGGCTGTGTAGACAATAACACTAAGAAATGAATTTATATATTTCCAGCCCTGCCATAAAATCTGTGTGTGTCTGCAGGCACCTGGATTATCATTATCAGAGGAGGAGTGTGTATAACCTATACCTACTATAAATATTGCATTCCCACTAGAGTCTTCTGGCTAGCCAGCCAGCCTAGCAAAAACAAAGAAAGAAAGGAGGGAGAGAGGGAGGGAGGAAGTGAAGGAGGAAAGGAGGGAAAGAGGGAAGGATGGTTAGATTCAGTGAGACCCTTGTGTTGAGGTAGCAAGGCAAGACTAATACAGCAGGACACCACATGGCCTGCTCTAGCCTCTTCCTGAAAATATGGGCTCATCCAACCCTGCATTTGTACACAGATTTGCACACGCGTATATATACTTCATACGCAAGTAAGTACATCATTATACAGCTAATAGATAAACCACAACCACTGCCATTTGCCGTTCATCGGTATTTATTTTCTTTAAGAGTTTGAGGAAGGTATAAAGGCACAGGGCTACAGAAAACATTGTTCATGCTGAGGAGCAATTGTCCTGAACTTCCTGCACAGTGGCATTGGCAGCTCTATGTATATTTTTAGTATCTGTGGAATCAGGGAAATTCCTCTGAGGTAATCTCTTCATTAGTTTTCCCCTTCCTTTATAGTCTCTATGCCTTCATTGATATGGCTTCCTTGGCTAATGAAATTCAAACCTACATATAATTTGGAAAGGAATGGCTGTAGCTATGTGGTGTGTGTGTGTGTGTGTGTGTGTGTGTGTGTGTGTGTGTGTGTGTGTGTGTGTGTGTGTGTCCTATACCTACCAGAAATACTGTAATGCTACTCCTTCTCCAGACAGATCTCTGTTCCTGTCCTTACGTATGCTTCTCTCAGTTTAGCAGCTCTGTTCTCCTGCCCTACTAGTTACATAGTCCTCCACTCTTCCAAGAAGTAGCCAAAGTGAAGGTCCACTTTAGCCCTCTCACAACAAAGTAGGTTAATAGAATGGTCTTAGTGCTATGTGAGGGGAAATGGAAAAGCCACTCTAAAACCAGTTGCTGTCTTCATATCTGCCTTTCTATTTTCTCTCTGTCTATCACTGAGCTTTTACTTCCATGTGGATCTTAACTTTCTGCAGATGGAACTGGATAGATATGCAAACGTCATTTGTATAGCTTCAAACTAGCAGTCTTTCCTGGCTGGCCACTACCTAGGTTTCCAACATTCACTCCGAGTTACTTATGCTGTTCTTAGTAGTTGCTCAAAGAAACAAGCAAACTTAAAGGCTTAATTAGGGAGCAGACTTTTCCAATCTAATTTGACCAAGCGTGGAGTTATAGGAGATGGTGAGCAAGCTGAAAGGATTGGTGAAAACCAAACTTGCGTCCTCTGCAAGAGCAGCAAAGGTGATAAATCCCTAAGCCATCACTCTAGTCACTTAAGGTTGATGTTTAACAGGCATAAAAGACCTCATTTATTTCTGGAAGCATGTAGGATATTCTCAAGGGCTTAATAAAATAAAAACTACAGAACTATCATGTGCTAAACTCATTATATGGTACAGAGAAGTCTGTATTTTTTAATCCTTGAAGTTATGACTTACCTTTCTTGAAACCAAACCACATGATGATAATGAATGACCTGTGCTTATATACTCATTACATCATTTATGTGTAATGTGACTTAATTCTTATAGTATTATGTTTCTCTGAATTCATTAGACTGAGATTGCCTAGTGGGCAATAAGTATATTTTCTTTTATTTAACTCAACAAACATTAATTACCCCCTTCCTTTATCAGACATTAAATTTATTAACAATATTGAATTTAACTTTATGTGTCCAGTTTTTTAGTGAGACATAGAATGTATACTGAGTAATCTTTTATTTCATGAATTACATTTTCTACTGTGTAAGGTACTATGTTAGACACAATGACAGAAATGTGACTCTAATAAACTAATATCACCAGGTGAAGTATTCCATAATTTATGTGGTATGTGAAATCTGACATACTTTGAAAAAATCATGTGCTAATGTGTTTGCTTCATCTTTGAAGTTGATAAAGTTCCTAGAATAGGGTTTTATATTAAAAGTTTGAGTCCTGAGAAATTAAATATGTTTATAAATTACTTTACATGTTGGTTCCTTCACCTCTGTGTTTGTATGGAAGTTACCAAAGAAAATGATTGTCTGTATATTGTCTACCTGACATCATAGTCTATTTGTGTTATTCTAATTAATACCTAATAAATAATAGCAATTTATTTGTTTCAGTAAAAGGGAGTTATTTCAGGATGTTAGAGAATATAGTATAATCTTTGTTTTAATTTTATGAGTTCTAGTTAGGGAACAAGCTTATTTCAAGTCCCTTCTCCCTCTCCTTCCCCTCACCCCCAGCCTTCCTCCCCACCCCAGCCTACCCCCCACCCCATCCACCCACCACTCCCCAGGCAGGGTAGGGCCCTCAACAGGGGCTCTGCAAAGTCCACCAAATCTTCCTGTGCTGGTCCTGGGCCCTTCCCCATGTGTCCAGGGCCAGAGTGTAACCCTTCACGTGGGATGGGTTCTCAAAGTCCCTTCTTGCACCAGGGAAAAATACTAATCCACTACCAGAGGCTCCCTGGAGTGCAGAGGCCTCCTTAGTATAATCTTTTTAAAGATACAAATGATGTGTGTATGCACGTGTACCTTTTTCTATGAGAGTGCAGATGTACTCATGGAGATCAGAGGAAGACTTCTGCCTTGATAAAATCCTTCATTATTCACTGTTGCACATCAGGCTATTTGCCCTGTGAGCTTGTAGGAAGCCTCCTGATTTCACCTCTTATCTTAAGAGAACTGGGCTTAGAGGAGTGATCTAAACTCTTTATGGGTTCTAGATATTTGGATTTGGGTATTAAGCGGCCAGTCATATACCCCTTGAGCCATCTCCCTACCATCATGTTCACATGTATATACTGTAACATCTTGCAAGCATTTTATTCCAGGTGTCCTTTGAACTCAATGTAGATGAAATGATGGAAATTTCTATCTTTCCAATTGCTTTTCTTCATTTGTTTTACGTAAAACTACACATACCTTGTTTTCACTATTCTTTCCCAAACCTGTTGCCCCTTATAATAAGCATGAAGGGAAGCTAGCAGTCCTCAGAGAATGGGAAATGCCCAATGGTAGATTGAAATGACATTTGATTGCACTTGTCTATGATAATAAAAAGGAAAATAAGTTGTACTCGACAAAAGATGATTGTACCTGACAAGCCAAGCTTGTGGCTTATTAATAATTAAAAATATTTCTGTGTTCTGCTACTGATGGAATATTTAATCACTTGTTCAGTCAATACCAATGTACCATTTATTATTCATTAAAGATAAATGTAGTGTAATGGCCCTGAATTGCAATGTGCTACATTGAGATTACAAAGGGCACAAAAAGTTGATTTATTATTTAGGAATTGATTAAACTTCTCTACTGATCTCAGTGACTAGCATAACCCATCAACTCTCCACAGTGACACAGAGTTATACTAACATTTTTTTTTAAGAAGAGGAAAGAAAAGACTCTTGATGACAGCTTTTAAGAAGCAGTCTTCCAGAAGCTCAAGAAAGAATTAAAGTGATGATTCTACTTCAAGGGTTAATATGAATTTCTTGGAATAAGAGAGTGTGGTACCCGGAGATGATTGTCACATTCTCCAAGATTGTTTATTCCTATTTCGGGTGTAAGCCAGTTCTCAGCTTTGGCTTTTAGCACATGCTGTGCTGGGTCACTGTAGCCCAGCCACCCACATTGCATCAAGAGCTTTGGATTCCGATGAGTATTTTTTCCGGTCTCAGGAAGAGTTGAGTTTTTTAAGGGATTTATAAATGATTCATTTCTGTCCTTCTAGGTCTTTTGAATTTCATATTCAGATTAAGGCCAAATATCAGGGAAAGATGGACTTTTCTTCATTTCCTATTCTAAGATTCCCCTGCCCTCAATGCTACCAGAAGTGAAAAGTCTGAGCTAAGAAATCACCTCTTGCCTCTTTGTGGAACCTGAACACTTTTTCCATTGCTGGGTTTGGAAGCCACTTGCATATTTTAAAGGATTTTATTACTTTCTATTCAAAAAATGTCAGGAAAAGTGGGGAGATGGAAATAAAAAAATATCTCCCCTAACTAAGTGTGGTATGTAGAATTTTTCTGGTGGATTCTTGCCCTGAATACAGCTTATTTTATAACCCTTGTTTTTAATTTCAGGCGGTTTCTATGTATTTGAGAAAGCATGTACTCAAGCCATCGTACAGGGTAAAAGAGGCTTTTAATTTCAAAAACATAAAAAGTCAGCATCTGCTTCAATACAGAAGCTTAGATGCACAAATGGACATATGCTTGTGTGTGTAGGGAAAGATCTGTGGTTTTAGAAAGGAGTTAAAATCATGACTTCATGCAGAAAGATGATATTTGGTGGAGTTCTTGTGATAGTTCCCCAGTTGACTGTTATGGTCATAATATTTGGAAGACTGTATCTTTACAAAATTTGAACTTTGAAACCAAACTCCCAAGGTGGTGGATTGAGGAGTTGGATCTTTGGAGATCTGATTAGTCATGAGAACTCAAAAGGGAGATGAGCTCCTCGAGAACTTGAATGAGCCTCTTTTCCTTCTGTCTTGTGGGAATGCAGCCATAGACCCATCTTACTATAACAAAACCACCCTTACCACAAACTAAGTCTGCATCCTGGATTTCTTATTTCCAGATACATTTCATCAATTAGTAAGACAAATTTTTAAAGTAATATTCTAAGGTTTTGGGATAGTCACTGCACTTACTTCCATGATGGACAGTCTGACTTCAATCCCAGGGAACCACATAGTAGAGGGAGAGAACCAAAGCCCACAAGTTTAGCTCTGGCCTCCATGCATGTAGTACTGTACACACACACACACACACACACACACACACACACACACACACACACACACACTGCAATAAAACATCCAAGTAAAAAATAAATTACTAGATTTTTGGTATTTTTCCCATAGCAGAAAACCATCATAGATTGTAGAAATGATGCATGAAATCCACAGTTGGATGAGGTTCATGGTTTTAGAAACAGTCATTGCATGATTTCTAAGTATTAGACACAATGCTTAGTCTGGACCCTATCTTGTGTGGGGAAGGGCCTATATAGATTAATATAAATACATAATTAAGACAAAGAAAGGCATAATTTCACTGAGATGTGGCAGCATCTGACAATGCTGCTGGACAGAAATATAAAATATCCTGAAATAAGGCAACTTGCAAAAGTGAGTTTTCTTGGATTTTAATTTTGTTAGATTTGAAAACTTCAATATATGCTGTTCATCAGCCCTTATGGTACTTGTGGTTCTTGAGCCAGCATGGCCAAATGCTTAGATTTGTTCCATAACCTTTACCTGAGAGATCTAGGTGTAAATCAGGACACATCACAGTTTGATCAGCTTCTCTTACCCACTGTATTCATCCATTCACAAGTGAGTTGTACCTGTTGACGAATGTCATACTGTGAAGACTGCCAGTGAAGATACATTGGTTGGGTACTCCAACTGATTTTTCCAATTTATTCTTTACAGGAATTAAAACAATACTCTGCATAACATTTAGAGTTCAAAACAGCCGTTTCCTACTTTTAGGATCTTTACATAGAACTAAGTTCACCTATGTCCATCTCAGAGAGTAACTTCATTTTCTATCATGTGTGTTTGTGTATGGGTGTGTGTGCAAGTTCTGAGTATTCATGTATGTGTAATTATGTATATATAATTTATATATGTTCATGTGTGTTCATTGAGTGCATATGTGTTCACATGCATGTGCATGTTCACATGTTAATGTTTGTGTTCATGTGCATGTGTGTGTTCGTTTGCATGTGCATATTCATGTGTGTGTTCATATTCATGTGGCTATGCATGTGTGTGTGTCTTTGTGTGTGTACCTGTGTGTATTCAGGGAGCCACACATGTATGCAGAGGACCTAGCCTAGACCCTTGTAGATTCTGTGAGCCACTGTGAGTTCTGCTTAGTTGATTCTATGAACTGTATTCTCCTGGTATCCTTGGCTCCTCTGAAATCTACAATTTCCCTCCCCACTTCTGTAGAATTTCCTGAGTTCTGCCTAATATTTGGCTGTGGGTCTGGATCTGCTCCCATAAGCTGCTTGAGGAAGCCTCTCTGAAGATTACTGGGCTATGCTTTGAACCTATAAGTATAGCAGAATGTTATTAGAAACCATTTCACTTATTTATTCTTTTTTTTTTTTCAGTTGTGTTTGGTTCTACCCTAGGTCTCTGAGCCATCCAGTTCTGATCCAGCCATCTGGATCCTGGCCATTGAGGCTATTTTGGGCATATACTCATTCTTCTGGTATGGGTCTCAAATAGGAATAGTCATTGGTTGGTCACTCCCTGAAGTGCTGAGCCACCATTGCTCCAGTGCATCATGTAGGCAGGGCAGGCTGTGGGTCATAGATTTTGTGGCTGTGTTGGTTTCCCATTGCCATCACTGGGAGCTTAACATGGTTACAGAAGATGACTGGTTCAGGCTCCATACCCTCCATACCCACTAAGAGTCCTCACTAGGGTCAACCTCATAGGCTCCAAGAAGTTTCTACTATACTAGGTTTTCATATTTCCCCCCTAACCTATTTTAGCCATCTCTCCCAGTATTGTCTCAATCTACTCCTCCCTTCCACACCCTCCTGTTTCCATGCCCACCCACCACCTCTATCTACCCACATTTCTTTCTCATGGACCTTAAATGCTACCCACACTTGACCTCCTAGAAGCAGTAGGGGAAGAAAGACCATCAACATAGTAATACAAAATATGGTGATTAGAATTTTTCATAGAATTGTAAAAACCATGGAAATTATTAAACCTTGAAATATAGCACAGAGTGCCCAGATGAATTTTTAGGGTTTAACATTCATGGCAGTAATATTTGAATTGGAGCCTGAATGACTTGCAAGAGCTAGCAAGTCAAAGATCTCAACCCACAAAGAAGAGAGAGCAAATGCCCTAGGACAGGAGCAAGTTTGCAAGCTTGAAACACAAATAAGACAGAGGGTGATGTGGGTAAAAAAGCACCAGCAACACGACAAGGGATATTGATTCTTGTTGTCACATCCAGGACCTAGATAAGACAGACATGGTAGTCGTTGAAATTGAGAATCAAGAATGTGGAACATAAAAGTTGTCAGGTCCCATTAGCACATGTGTTCCTGGGATGACTGGTAATATTGTTCTTGTTGGCACAAACTATGCCTTGGAAAGAAGGAAAAGGAAAAACAAACACTTACCATGTAAACATGAAGATTCCTTTCCACATCAGTGATTTGACCTCAAATGAGTCTTTCTCACCCTGCCTCATGATGAAGAGGGAAGCTTCAGAGACCTGGGCACATTTCAGTGCAAGAAAGAACTTGCTGTCATGTTACACTTCTGTAAATCTAGTTGGGACCAGCAGCCCGAGACAAAGATTAGATCAAAAGATTCAGCTCTGGTTCCTAAGTCAACTCTTGCAGAGTAGCATTCAATACCGTTTTTTTGAAAAGATGAGCAAGGGCTGGAATGTCTGTGGTCCATGATGCAACATATATTTTATTCTAAATAAATTGAAATAAGACTGGGTTTATAACTCAAAGGAACCTTATGTTTTATTTTATGTTTTAAATACATATTCTGTATTTTATATGCATAATTATAGAGAGTAAGATTGTAACGGTGCACTGAGGCAAATGACGACTTATGGCAAAATCATCCCATATATTGTTTTTGAAATAAATTATGAAACAGGGCATAGTGATGTATGCCTTCAGTTCCAGAACTTGGGAAGCACAGGCAGGAAGATCTTCGTGAATGGAGAATTGGCCTGGTCCATATATAAGTTCCGGGACAGTGAAATCCTGTCTCAAAAGCTCCTCCTGCCTAAAAAGGAAAATAAAATTTGATTAGAACATAGCCATAGTCTTTTTTTTTACCATAATGTATACATTTGGGCACATTTCAGTGCAAGAAAGTACTTGCTGTCATGTTACACTTCTGTAAATCTAGTTAGCACCAGCAGCCTGAGACAAAGATTAAATCAAAAGATTCAGCTGTGGTACCTAAGTCAACTCTTGCAGAGTAGCATTCAATACCATTTTTTGAAAAGATGAGTAAGGACTGGAATCTCTGTGGTCCATGATGCAGCATATATTTTATTCTAAATAAATTGAAAAGAGACTGCACTGCTGTGACAAAGTCTAGTCACTTCAACATAGAATCTGAAATCTACCAAGCCTAAGACATTTATCTGATCCTTCTTGGAAAATATTTTACTGAACACTGCAGCAGTCGAAGGGACCTGCTGAATCTCAGTTTCATGAGGTTTCTCATTTTGGAATCTAAGCTAAAGATTCAAGCATTATTTGGGTTATATCATTTTCCAGGAAACAATGACCCATAGTAACCTGCGTAGTGACTTACAAGCTTTGCAAGCCTGGTGCAGGTTTTGCATTTTCTGATATGCTATTCTTGTTGCATGCTTGTTGGCCAAACTCAACAATAAGTGGATTCAAGAGACACAATATTCCATTGGGGATGGACAGGACAAATCAGACATTAACGGTAAAGTATGTTAATACTCCCTCAGCAGAAAAGGATCCAAGGAGAATAATGCAATTTTTTTTTTGCTACAACAAAAGAAATTTTATTTACAAATATTTTTTACAGACATGGTGCTTGAAAAAGCTCTTTAGTTAACTGTATGGAAATGAAAAAATTAATAAATAACAATAGTATAAAAGACCTCTAATTAGTATAACAGGCCTCTACACATAAGTACACTGGCAAAGCAACATGGACTTGAGAGATCAAGTCTTAAAGCTCCACTACTCTGCAGGAGTATTTACCTCTGTCTGCTCTTTATAGGAGAGTGATTAAATACTGCTAATAGAAATTTTTTTATATTAATGACATTTAAAAAATAGTCCACGAGAATTTCACCTAAATGTGTTTGTTTTCTCAACACTGATATACAAAATGGGACTCTATTCTGGGGAAAATATCAAGTTCGCTCTTGCCTCACCCAAGTCAAGAATTTAAAAATCTTGAATGAGGAAGGCTGATCTTGAGCCAGCATCAACCTCCTGTCTCTCCTCAGACTTGGTTTTCCTTTCATTTAAAGGCTTCAACTTTAAAGCATTAAGTGGCTGGTGCCCTCCACAGGGTCTGCTTGCACCTAGAGAAGGGCAGTGGAGACCAGAAGCCTGTCACTCATACTATCATAGGTTTCAACCACAAGTTTTCTTACCCTCCCTTTTCCCCGTTTCTCCCCTGCCTGTAGCTAACAAAGAGTGGGGGATAGAAACAGTTCTTTTTAAAGCCCTCCTCTTTCAAGAATAATGCATTTTTGTCTGATGTCAACATGTAGACTCAGCATGAAGTCTGTGTTGCATTGCCTTGCTTTGTGATGCTGGAGTTGGACACTGTAAATATGGATGCAATCTATTGCTTCAGCTTTGGGATTGTGGAATAGATGGGTGCTGGGATGGCTGCAAGATCACTGCCAAAGCAAAGAGTTTTTCTTCTTGAAGGTTTCCATAATTAGCAAAATAAAAGATTCCAACTTGAGGGTAAGTGTCAGATAAACAGAATATGGAATTATGCTAAGAATGCACTCACTGTTTATTTCACATTCAAAGTTAACTGAAGCCAGCTCCTATCTCCTGGTTCCATTGGGATGGTTTGCAGGGTAGCGTTTACACCATGCAAAAGGAGGTTTGGTAACCACATTTCCTCTCCAGCCTCATCCTCCAGCAAGATTCTCTAATGGCTAGATTGAAACCACGCCCTCTGACAGATTTATAACCTGATCAGGTTTTATATCCCTACAGTGGAGTAACTATCCTCTCCAAAATGTAAAGTGGGGCACTCTCTTCTAAGTGCCCCACTTTACATTAACATTAAATGTAGTAGCTTATCTCCGAATTTACAATCTAAGTGCCCTCTACACTCTTCTTTCTTATTCTCTTCCAGAAGATACATTATTGCAGGAGAATAATTTGTCCATTTTAGAGGTAGCAGATTTAATCAAAATTCAATATTTAGATAAAAATTACTATTCTGGGTTGAATCGTGTCAACATCAAAATTCTCACGTGGAACCCTAAGACCTGGCATTCAAAAATATGACCTCATTTGAGGGTAGGAAGCCCATGAATAAGTTTGAGATGTGGATGCACACTGGAGAAAGATAATGTGTAGAGACACAAGGACAAGACAGCTCTTGATAAGCCACTGAAGATGACCTGGGGCCATGTTCCTTGTATCTTGCAGAAACCTCAAGCACTCACTTGGAAATTTCAGTCTTCCCAACTGTAGTGCAATGTCTTTCTGTGGGTTATGCCACCATTCAATCTGTCAAACTGTTTCTGAAGCAGCAGAAGAATTGTCTGATTGCTATGAAGTATTCTGTGTGGAGGGAAAACACTGCAGATGTTCTCTTTTATTAGGGAGAGAAGCTAACTTACTGGCTTTTCTGTCCTTTTGTGAAAGTAGCATCAATGAGTGTTGAACTTGGAAAGGATGGAAATGAAGCAGAGATGTTTCTTGAAGTCTGAGACAAGGGATAAACATTTTTTATCCCTTGTCAGTGTCAATCACATTTCTCTTCTCTACACCTTTGCTGTGGTGAGTTTAATGAAGGCAGCTTCAGCTTCACACAGCAGATGGCTAAAGGACAGCATTTGGATTATTATCAGCATTACTGAACTAGAATCTCCAGTTTAGTCAACGCTTTAGATAATTATTATTTACATTAACCACTAACTAGAAGAAAAATAAAAGAAAAAAAGTTTCTTCTTTTACTGCTCTCCAGCTTGGCAATTCCTAGAGCAGTCCTTAGGAATACAGGAAGCACTAGCAATGTTTAGGAGGTCACAAGCATATCAATTTGATTCACAGCTGGTTTGGAATCAATTACCTAAAACTGAAACCACCACTCCAAACTCAATAATGTGACAATTACTCTTAATTGTTTCACTGTGACTATTTCCTACCTACTTGTTACTTGCACCTTAATAAATGGGCCTCAACTGCAGGAAGAGCTTTCTGTTTACCACTGACAGATGCCGGAAAAACAGAAGATACATATCCAGCTTCATTCTATAGATGTTTTGACACTCTAGATGAATAGACAAAATCATTTAAAAGCCAAAAAATGGGCTGGGAAATTGCTCAGTGAGGAGCGTATGTGTTGCACAAGAATGAGGAGCTAAGCTAAGTTCTGCTTCCCAGCACCCACCTTAAGAATGAGACATGACAGTGCTGTCACATAACCAGTGTTAGGAAGTAGACACAGGTGACTCCACAGTGCCCATTAGCCAAGCTAAAGGCCATCATCAGTGAAAATTCCTGACTCAAAGTAGAGTGGAGAGTAGAGTAATAGACAATTCTTAACATTGACCTCTGGCATGCACACTAACACATATACATGCATAAAGTCAAACACAATGGAGTCAGAACTAGATTGACAACAGGTAGTTTATTAAAGGGATGGGACTCACACAAGGGCCAGTGATCAGGTTTACACCAGAGCTGGAGTGACCCGCAGATGGCTGCTCAGCCAGGCAGGAGAGAGAAAAGAGAGCTACATGCATGCCTCTCTGCTATTTAAACCCTTGCTACATCATTCTGACCACGTGCAAGCGAGTGTGGTCAGCGGCACCTGTGGCCAGCTCCAAGCAGGCATGGTCAGAAGTACCTCTAAACAGGATTGCTCCCTACACATGCATGGCATATACCACACAGACATGTGACATGCAAGTACATACATAAGCACATGTTACAATAAATCTTTCCACCAAAAGTTGCCAAGCTCCACCACCATGTGTGCACTTTTGGCCAGCTGCCCACCCAAGTTAGGGCCCAAATGAATGCACAGAAATATTTGTATTAGGTACAAATCCTGCTTGGCCAATGACTAGGATTCTCATCTGTTAGCTCAGTCTCAATTATCATAAATCTATATATTTTATAGGCACACACGCAACTTAAAGGGCTTTGGGATATATTAAACTACTTAGGCCATCCTAAGATTTGTCTTCTGTAAAGTAAACTACTATCAATATTCACACAAAACACTTTTTTTTCCGTGCCAGAATTCATGTTAGAATTCTGTTCTCTGTGAACCTACTTAATTTGTCTTTATTTTAGATTACCTGTCCTAATACAAGGAAACCTTGTTGTATTTTTTATAACTGAACTTGAATGTTTCCAACAAATTTGAATTGTGTTATTTTTATTGGAAGCAGCTTAAAAGTACTCTCTGACTTCTGGCTGAGTAAATGTTAAAAAAAATAGTAGAAACTACTGTTTTTACCTATTGGAGATAGAGAAGTAAAGGGTTGGAACAGAGACACTCAGTGCTACTGGGAGAATAAAGTTGGAAAAGAAAAGTAAAAGAGGAGATAGAAAAAGAATTGGGTGGTAATCTGGCAGTGTTTACCAAAACTATATATATATATATATATATATATATATATATATATATGTGTGTGTGTGGTGTGTGTGTGTGTGTGTGTGTGTGTGGTGTGTGTGTGTGTGTGTGTGTGTCTGTGTGTCTGTGTGTCTGTGTGTCTGTGTGTGTAAATGTATATATAATATTTAAATTATATGCACCTATGTGTACATGTGAGTAGCAGGTGTGTGTTGAGGCTGGCGGGGGAATCAGG
Organism: Cricetulus griseus; assembly: GCF_003668045.3. Lineage (NCBI taxonomy): Eukaryota > Metazoa > Chordata > Mammalia > Rodentia > Cricetidae > Cricetulus > Cricetulus griseus. The sequence continues at coordinate 80,846,974 of NC_048599.1, read as the reverse complement.
TACCCTAGAAATGGAGTTACTGGCCACTGTGAGCCACCTCAAATGCTGGGAAATGAATTCAAGTCCTTGAAACAATGGTACATGTTTTTAAATGCTGAGCTATCTCTCGAGCTCCAGTGTGCCTAGCTATTAACCATAGCACTAGATTTCTAAAATACATTCTAGACTTGTACTTATGTAAGTAACTTATTGCAGCATTATTTATGAATGCAAACATTTGGAAACATCTTAAGACATCAGTAAGAACACATTAAATGAAAAAGTTTTAGAAACTGCATTTTGTATGCAACTATTTTTATAAAAAAGAGGAAACCAAGTTAAAGATATACAATAGAATAAAGAAAACATCTTCAACAAATGGTGCCGGCATAACTGTATGCTGGCATGTAAAAAAATTGCAGATAGATCCATGTCTATCACCATGCACAAAACGTAAGTCCAAACGGATCAGAGGTCTCAACATAAATTCAGCCAAACTGAACCTCCTAGAAGAGAAAGTAGGAAGTACTCTTGAACAAATTGGTACAGGAGACAGCTTCCTGAACATTACACCTGTAGCACAGACACTGAGATCAACAATTAATAAATGGGACCTCCTGAAACTGAGAAGCTTATGTAAAGGACACAGTCAAGACAAACGGCAGCCCACAGATTGGGAAAAGATATTCACCAACCCCATATCCGACAGAGGGGAGGGCTGATCTCCAAAATTTACAAAGAACTCAAGAGGTTAGTTTCCAAAATACCTAATAATCCAATTAAAAAGTGAGGTACAGAACTAAATAAAGAATTCTCAACAGAGGAATCTAAAATGGCTGAAAGACATATAAGAAAGTATTCAACATCCTTAGCCATCAGGGAAATGCAAATCAAAACAACTCTTGAGATACCATCATACTCCAGTCAGAATGGCTAAAATAAAAAACAACAAACATAATTTATGCTGGATAGAATGCAGAGATAGGGGAACACTCTTCCACTGCTGGTGGGAGTGCCAACTTTGGAAATCAGTATTGTGATCCCTCAGCCACCACAAGATCCAGCAATTCCACTCCAAGGCATACACCCCAAAGAAGCACATTCATACAACAAGGACATCTGTTCAACTATGTCCACAGCAGCATTATTTGTAATAGCCAGAGTATGGAAGCAACCTAGATGCCCCTCAACTGAAGAATGTATACAGAAAATGTGGAACATTTACACAATGGAGTACTACTCAAGGGAAAAAAATAAACAATGGACTATTGAAATTGGCAGGCAAATGGATGGAACTAGAAGAAACCATTCTGAGCAAGGTAACCCAGTCACAAAAAGACAAACATGTTATGCACTCACTCATATATGGATTTTACACATAGAAAAAAGTATTACCAGCCTATATTCCACACCACCAGAGAAGCTAAAAAACAAGGAGGACACTAAGATAGACATACATGGTCCCCTGGAGAAGGGGAAAGGGACAAGATCTCCTGAGCAAATTGGGAGCATGGGAGGAGGAGAGAGGGAACTAGGAGAATGAGAAGGGGAGAACAGGAGGGGTGAGGATGGCATAAGGGAGCAGGAAGGTTTTGTAGGGGGACAAATAGAGGAGAGCAAAATAAGAGATACCATTAGAGAGGGAGCCAGTATGGGTTTAAAGCAAAATCAGGCACTAGGGAAATGTCCAGAGATCTACAAGGATGAAACCAACTAACCATCTAAGCAACAGTGGAGAGGCTACCTTAAATACCCTCCCCTGATATGAGATTGAGGACTAACTTATATACCATCCTAGAGTCTTCATCAAGCAACTGATGGAAGTAGAAGCAGATACCCATACCTAAAAACTGAACTGAACTGGAATCTAGTTGTAGAGAAGGAGAAGTGATGAGCAAAGTGTTCAAGACCACTCTGGTGATATTCACAGAAACAGCTGACCTGAACAAGAGGGAGCTCATGGCCCCCAGAATGATCACTGGGAAGCCAGTATGGAACTGATCCAGACCCCATAAATATGGGTGTCACTGAGGAGGCCTTGGACATATATGGTGCCTCTTGTAGTAGATCAGTACTTATCCATAGTGTAGGAATGGACTTTGGGATCCTATTTCACATAGAGAGATACTCCCTCAGCCTAGACACATGGGGCAGGGCCTAGGCCCTATCCCAAAGGATATGAAAGACTCTGAAGATCCTCTATGCAAGGCCTCATTCTCCCTGGGGAACACAAATGGTATTGGATAGATAGGGTGTTAGTGGGGCACAGGGGAGGAGAAGAGGGAGAGGGAATGGCAATTGACATGTAAACAATCTTGTTTCTAATATAAATAAAAAATTTTAAAAAAGGAAATCTATGAGGCTTAGCTTTATCTCGTATTTCCAAAAATATTTGGGAAACTGCATGGTGTAAACAAAAGCATGCAAACAGGGTAGAAATGGAAATAAGAATCTCTTCCTCATGCTCCATTGTGCTTTTGTACCTGAAAACTCAAAAATATGTCTCAGGGCCCTGGGGATGTAGTCCAGTTAATAAATTGCTTGCCTAGCATCCATGAAGTTCTCAATTCTATCCTCAGAAACGCAAAACATCAAGCATGATGGTACACACCTAAAATCTCAGTACTCCCACCATAGAGGCAGTGGGATTAGAAGTTTAAGGTAACCCTCAGCTACATAGGAAGTTTGAGGCCAGCCTGCACTACATGAGTTATTGTCTAAGATCTCAGCCTTTAGGCATGACTTGCAGGAGAGTTCTTTCCCACTATGTATGAGACACTAGGTTTGAGTCGTAGAGGTCCAACGTTAAAAGTTTAAAGCTACAACTAAAGCTATCCACCACTGCAACAATACCAACTGCAACATTATATGCCACTAGATCAGCATGCTTGCTTCTACACAGTCTGTTAAAAAATCACTGCCAGAATTCTTGTGTCACAATTTTAACACTGGGAATGAGCAAGTTATTTGTTTTATCTTTTGCACAGTGAAGGTACACATTGCAGAACATTCAGGGATGACTTTACAGTTGTTTGTGAATCTCAATGAACATAGCTGTCTTAATCTAGTTTGCTTGTTTGGTTCCCCCTGTGTTCAATGTTTGTTCTACCAAACCGTGCTGGGCAAATTCTAGTGTACTAAACTGCATGAGTGATGAGAGATTCCCACTGTCCCAGAGAATCTAAACATGGTTCTATTTCATGCCTCAGGGCCTCTTGGCCACTCCTCACTCCCCAGCAATTAGCTTCTCAACATGCTTCCTTTACAGGATGGCTAGCTGTAGGTTCTAGCTGCTCAGAGGACACACCTGCTGGGCATCATCCATCATTAGCTTCACTGAAGAATACTCTCCATACACAATGCAGGTTATTAGTTAAGGCAGAATTAATAGATTTTTTCCTGAAATAAATAAATGTATTGTGGTGATTTCTTGGTATTAAGAGAAACATCAAAACTCAGTGAAGATGTAATATCATATCCTCTTGGGAGCTGCTAGAGACAGTCTTGGAATGAGGCACATCTATCTCCTTCCTCACCACAATAATGGAGACATAAGATTATGCAGACATCCACCATAAGCTCCATACCAACAAATCCTGCCGTTTGGTCTTACTTAGACCTTGAGCATTTTGATTCCTCTAACAAAAGTACCATTCTCTCTCCATCTTCTTTCCGAATGCTGCTTATTCTTTGCAATAGCTCCTTCTGGATGGAGCCCTGGGGGACTTGTCTTCTGTGTTTTCCAAGCAATCAATGTTTCCTTCATGGGTGTTAAGGTTGTTTAAATACATTTCCACTACCACAGCTGCAACTGAACTGTAGTTCCTGTGTTGGTAAGTGCAAAGTCAAAATGAGCACTGCCAAGGGGAATAATAAGGTGGAGAGAGATGTACATTACACTTAGAAAATAAGGAGTGTGTGGGAGTTAGTTGCAAAACCATGCCTGCCACGAACAAATGAAACAGGGATTTTCTAGGGGGAGACTGGGCATATTCATTTCAGAAAACAGCTTCGGCATGCTCAGTGAAGAAGCATAAAACCTTGCTAAAAACCTTCAATTTAAGGTCACAATTAAACAAGCAAAGATGTCAATCTTTTTTGAGGGCATGCTTATCTCAAGGTCATGGAACACACATTTGAAAGGTTAATGTGGCATACAGCGATGCCCTTGGGCATGTGCAGCATGTATCGTAAAGATTCAGCTGAAAAAAAGACAATTTGAAAATGCTTTAATATAAGGGGTTGTCCCTAAATGTACCATCCTCACTTACTAGTCAGCATAGTAATGCCAATTTCTGATAAATGACCTGTGGTTTTTAGGTTTACAAATCCAATATTTTCAAAACAATGACACATTGTAAATGTAAAATCAGATTAAATATTTTATGGTTTAATTTTTCTAAGGTTACTTGTATGGGAGTGTGCTATTTTATGAAATCTGGGAATTGTAGTTATTGTTATACCAATGCGCATTTATGTAATATAGTATATTCCATTGTGTGAATGCATATACACACATATGTATATTTATCAAATAGATTATGGACTTGATAGTGGCACACACATATAACAAAGATATGTTTTCATGATCTCCCTCATATGTTCTCATCCTCTCTCAAAGAGAAAAAAAGTACTAGTGGTTGAAGTCTGGACTGTGAGTTTCTAGGTTCTGGTCTCTTATTCAAGAATGAGGTAAAATCCCAATGAGATTTGGAATAGCAGCCAGGTAGCTTTATTCAAATTAAACCAATAGTACAGATAAGAAAAATATACACTCAATATTGACGCAGGGCAGATGAGAGACAATATTCAAGGGTGTAAACTGTTATTTGCTGTTCAAAAGAAAGAGGAGTTCAGCTACTAAGTACATAGGATGATTTTTGTTATAACGACAGCCTTGGATTAAGTAGGCCTTGGCTCACTGTTCACATCTTGTCCCATAATGCATCAGATTTTCATCTTATGCATGCCCGATTAAGCAAAGGAATAGAATGATAAATGGGGAGGGGGGGTTCTGCCTAAAAGTTCATTTACTGAGCATGTACCAATACCAGTCTAGGGCAGATAGGCTCATTGCCCATAGTTCCCAGGTTGGGTTTGAGAATGTGTTTGAATAGAAACAGAGCTGGACAAGGCCCAGCTAAGGGGAATAATTTATTCCTATTGTTTAAAGCAGGCATGCAGTTTGACATATGTGTTGGTCCTAGATATTCCTTTAACAGGTTTGAAGGTGCTATGCTATCACTCACACTTCTCTGCCTTGGAAACATAACCATGACGCAAAATATTGCAGAGTACTGATTGGACTGTGGTTATGTAAAGATGGGAGCCAATGGGCTAAAAAAGGTGTCAGCACACAACAGTACATTTCCAAAGCTGTAGGGGTGGCTCAGCAGTGAAGGACTTGCTGCACTTCCAGAGGGCCTCTGTTTGGTTTCCTACACTCACATTAGACAGTTCACAGCCATAACTCCAGCTCCCGAGAATCTGATACTCTCTTCTGGTCAACACAGGCATCAGCATACATGTGCACATACAGACATGTAGACATATATACTATACATAAATAAAAATAAAATAAATCTTTAAAAAATGGATTGTTAACTGAGCGTGGCACACGCCTTTAATCCCAGCACTCTGGAGGCAGAGGCAGACGGATCTCTGTGAGTGTGAGGCCAGCCTTGATAAACCAAAAGAAAAAAAAAGATTGTTTTAGATTCAGGAAGCCCCCCAAACTGAACAGATTTCCTAGAAGCAGCCATCCTCAATATATATATATATATATATATATATATATATATATATATATATATATCAAGAGGGACTGCCTAGAGAAGATGCTCTCAGACAAACAGAGGCAAGCCATGCCCACCTGGAAGAGGCTCAGATCTGCATAGGATATGCTCTGACATGTTGAGCTGCCTGCAATTTGTGTCATGTGTTCCAAATTTGCAACTCTCAGGATCTGTCGCCATGCTGGAATAATACCTTAAGTGACTCAACTCTCCTGGAGTCATTTCTGCTCCTGTAAGTAACCCCTCCCCCATATTCTTGTAGGAACCCCAAGAAAATTCTTTGGGTCACCAATAAAGAAAAATGAACAACCAAGAAAAGAAAAAGAAAAAAAATATTTTTACTTCTGCCTGCTCCAGCTGTCCTGTGATGAGTGTCTCCAGTCTAGTTTGGACGTAGTATCCAGGCTCATTTAGTTAGTCTAATCTGACTCACCAGAGGTTGTCATTGATTTGGTGGGCATGAAACAACTTGTGAAATAGAACTTGTTTGCCAGAATTTCTCATGTTTTGTGTTCTCCTAGAATCTTGAAAAGAGGAGAAGCAAGATAGCCTGAGGCAAACATCTGGAATTCATGTATTCCCTTGTCACACTATCTTCTAACACTACCCCAGCTTTCACACTCCTTCAGAAATATGAGTAATCCTTGAGTTCTTAACAAGGGTCAAGATAGATAATAAATTTGCTTCTACCTTAAGATATGTCCCTGCTATCTGCTTGAACTGGAAATGTGTGAAAGTTATAAAAGGACAAGGCACCTTTAGGCTAGGATTGTTAGTGGGGCTTATCACTGTGAATTTAGTCTCTGGTTAGAAATCCATGGATTTACAAATACAGGCATTTGGAGCTAGAGTATTAGCAGTGTGATTATGTACTGATGTGCAGTGGGAGAGAGGAAGGGTAGATACACAGACCCCTGAGGTGTACATGATCCACTAAAGAAATTCTCATATCCTTTCTCAGGGGTTCAAGGCTACAGAGTTGACAACCTGAATAATGTCTTCTATTCCAAAACAAAGCTGACGTCGTCAGAATAATCATTCAACGAAACACCGTTGGTGGATGGCAAAGTGGAATACTTTTTACTTCTCTGCTACTCTGTACAAGTGTGAGAGAATGCCATAATTCATAACATTTCAGGTGTTTTGATTTGTCATGTTTGCTATTCTCTTATAGTCTTAAGGAAACAAAACAGCAATAAGTATTCTTACAGAAAAGTCAAGATATTTGATTCCAAGACTGTGGAGACATTTTGTGCTACAAAATTTAGGCTGAATAATCGGCAAACAAAATATATATCATTAGCAAATCTTGGTTGGCTATGAAGAGAAGGCACATTCAAGAATTGGGTTTTGTACTCAGGCCAGAAGTCTTTGACAATAGCAATGCTGTATCAAGCAAACTTATAAAGCATTTTAAAAGCTCCTCAATGTGACTTTAACAACACCCAGGCTGAATCATGCAACACGTTTTAATATCAAGCCACAGATGTAAAAGAAAACTCTTAAGCAAACATCTAACAACCTGGTACTTACAAACAAGTCAGCATGCAAAATTGGATAATAAAAACATTCCTTTGGCAAGAAATAGCCTTGTTATATGGAATTCAAGAGTCAGGAAACCTGCAGGGTTCTGAAAGACAAGGGATGTCATTGTCTCCTTGACTGCATGTGCCCGGTTTATAATGCAGAGCTGTGAGTTGCTCTAGAAGTGTATTAGCTGAATATGTTTGTAATTGGCATGCAGTAGTTAAAATTCAATTTATCTAGCTCAACTTTGCTTTAGCAATTTGGGGTTAATATGCTAAATGATAATCACTATATAAAGCACTTTGAAATTTCATACACATACCATGTCTGGATATTTTAGGGAAAAAAAGACTTGATTGCCTAGACTTGAATTCATTTTGAATATTTGGATTTTAGAATCAAGGCTCTGGATGTGTGATTCCTCTCATTGGGCAGTATATTTTGCTTTGTTTTCTTGGGGACAGGATCTTGTTCTAGCCTAAACGGCCTTTGAGGTCCTTTTGCCCCTGCCTTAGCCTTCCCTGACTGCACACATGCTTCTTTGTGCTCAGCTTCATTTCACCTGATTTAGTCCAGTTTGTGTTTCCTTATTACAACACCCACAAGACCCTGAGAGATTCTAAGCCACAAAACAGTTTCTTTTGAAAAGGTGTTATTTTATTAATGTGTGTGTGCAGACAGGAGTACATACTCAATATTGCGCCTGCATAGGTCAAAAGTGTGACTTTGTGTAATGGGTTTTTTTATCATGGATTCTGGGGATGGAATTCAGGTCATCATGCTTACTTACCTTGCAAGTCCTTCTACTCTCTGAGCCATTTCATCAGCTCCTATAAAATATTTCCTAATCTTAATATTTAGTCAGGCTGGTAGTAGATGCCCTAGTTCATCTTCTAATTCTTTTCATGGTGTATTGAAACAATTTTGTTTTCATAGTTGGGATTACAGCTGAGTCACTTTTGAAAATGTCCCAAAACATACATGGAAAATATAAATATGTCATACAACATAGAAGATCTGGAAAAAATGTGTTGCAATTTGTTTATGATTTTCTAGGCACTAAACTGTTTTCATCTTGAAAAGCGTATAGTCAATTCATGGGTGATAATTACGCTTTGCATTTTTAAGGTAATCTGTATATTTTGAACAAAATTCTCAGTGACTTCAGAGATTAACAGTTTGCTTTGAAGTTGATTCCTTCAAGCATGGAAGGGAGAAACTGCATGGCGACAGTAAAATAGCTACCCAAACTCTATTAATTACTAGCATCACATCTGGGGGTCTTCAATAAAATTTTCATTAAAGAAATCAGCTAAGATCTTTCGAAATCATAATAATGGAACATCTGAACAATCATACTGATAATTTTCCCCTTCCTTCTGAACAGTCTGCTATCAAACCTTGCTGGCTTGAAATTCTATCAGGCACCTTATGTCTACAAGATCAGCTCCCCCTAAAGGGAGCAAAGCAGGATTAGGATCCGGTGCTGTCCCTTGCTGTGTGAGAGCTCTATAATCCATGTCTCTAGTTCTCTGGTTTCCGTATTACATGCAAGAAAAAAAAGTCTCCTTTAAAAGCCCACACTATCATAGATATCTTATAGCAATTGGGCTTATTCCTTAACGGTAGTTAAAGATAGCCTGTGATTATTTTTACAATGTTAAAACTTCATACTAAGTCAATAATTATAAAATACCATATGCCACATAATTTGATACTGAATCTTCACCTAAGATTCAACACTATTATGCAACAATCCATAGAAACAGAAACTGAAACTCAAAAGAAAATATATCCTGGAGTAGGATCCTGGATAATGTTTTACCTTTGTTGACATGGTTTTCTTATCAATGAGCAGGGGGAAATCTGGGAGAGATAGACAGCTTCACACAGATTCTGGAAGGTAATGGAGGCTGGGTATGTTACAGGAACTAACACATTATTAAGTTTGCAAATATATGTGCATATAAAATATGTTAAGAAACATACCATATAATGTTATCTGTAAGGTTTTTTTTTTCTTAGAAGACAAACAAGCAAACACTGCATTTATAAGAGAACTCTACTCTGCCCTGTTTTTGAGCATCTTGTAACTCATGACCTCACTTTCCAAATACAATTTTTCTCAATACTAAAAGTAAGTGGAAATATGGTTATCAGAGGAATTCTTCTAGAAATGTGCACCCTCCTCATACCAAATTCCTATTCTTAATTATTTGACATTTAGCATGTGTTTAAGAAAGTTCATGTTATCAACCAGATATTCCCCACAATAATATATGGATGCCCATTTTCTTCTAGATTATCTTTTTGAGTTAAGTTCAAAAGTTTGTATGAAAACACCAATTCAGGCAGAAGAGAATGATGTGAGGATTTGCTGCGGCCTTTCTATTATGCTGGTAATAGTATTGCAGATGAGAAATTATGAAGGAAAGAATGTCCTCTTCCCAACAACTCCCGCATTCCCCAAGGGGCATATGATGCTTTTTCTAGAGGAAAAGGAGGCCAAGGACCAATCTACATTTCAATGTCAATCTAACCTTGCAAACCCTCAGATATTTCACTGGCTACTGGCTTCTTCTTTGTAATTGGAATGAGGTCTGGCTGTCACAGCACTGCAGGCAGGATCCGTGGAGAATTGTGTTCAAATTGGAAAGGAGTTTCCTCTCATTAAAAGCAAAGGAAACCAAGTGTAAGTCTCACTGCTGTTAGGAGCAGCCACGTACATTGACTCTGTGGATCCCAGGGGCTTCTCTTCAGTTCTAGAGGGAGCTATCCACAGAGCAGAAAAGAACATCGCTTTCCTGTGCCTACTACTATTCAACTCCAACTTAGGGGTCTGGAAAGATGCAATGTGGAAACATAGGTCTCTTCTTTTGTAACAAATGCAGATATTCATGTGAAAAAAAAGATTTGGATTTTAAAACATGAAATAATCTAGTTGTCAGCTTTTCTTTTAAATAACTGCATAAGCCTATATTTTAATATTAATGATACCATTTATAAATGCAAATATTAATTGAGAACCTTTTACATATTATTACTTTCAATCAACACTGAAGGGTTAATGACCTGAAAGCCCAGATAAGCTTTGAAAACTCAGGACAGGGAAGTTGACTTGATCACATCTGTGGGCTGTTATGATCTCCCAAAACTTCTGAAAAAAGGATTCAACACACCAGCCTCCACTGGTATCTATCACTTTAAGACTACAGGAAACTGACAAACAGGTGGAATCTTCCATGCCCAAAGTACATGTTTCTACCTTAAAAACACATGAAAACCTCTGTGTCGTGTGCACAAGGTCTCTACACTCTAGGAGAGATGGCTGTCATTCACTATTTTGCTTAAAGGACTACCTGCTCTGCAGAGGACTGTGTGTCTGCTTGACCTATTTCCACCTCACCTCCATCAATCTCCCTCTAACAAATGAAGAATGTGCTGAGTTATTTGGAATCTTAAGATTTAGAAGAAAACTTCTTTGAAACTCAAGTAACAGGAAGACTATGGAACAGGAGCACGAAATTTTCTTCCTTAGCAAAATTATGAGTACTTATGTTACAAAGTTAAGCATAGACTTCATGGATTTCTTTCACTTTCTATTTGTACTGGGCTGGGAATTGAACATAGGACTTCACAAGTACTCTATCACTGAGCTATACCTCAACTTCCCAATTCTAAAAGAGTTAGTATATGTAAAATATGTCAAAATTAATCACTTAATGCTACTTTTATTTCCTGGGTGGAGAAAGGGTACAAACATGTATTGAAGGAAACCCGTGCATTCTAAAAGCAAACTGTGAATGTAACACAGAGATTTTCACAAACACTTCTGCTCAGGTGTCTCAATATTTTAGAGACTATTTTATGAAAACTAAGAGAGCATATGCTCCTAAGGAGCATATAACTTAGGAGCATATGCTCCTAAGTACTCCCCCTCAAGCAATTCATAGGCACCCCCCACAGGGTGATGGGATTCTCTTGTGTCTTTAGATACTGTTTCATTTTAAAAGTTTCCACACCTTCATGTTTGTCTCAATGAGTTAGTTAGGATGTAAAAATGAAGCTCCCCCTGAGGTCTCAGCAGATATGACAAAGACCAAACATAATTGAGGTTTGAATCCTTTCACATTCCATAGAATGCTGTCAGAACCCTGAATAACTCACTAAGGAAATGCACTCCAACTAGATCTGCTACTTACTAAACATTTACACACTTCCATTGAATATGTCAATATGAATAATTTATTAAATAAATGGCAGAACAACTGAGATCATTTGATCTCAGTTGCAAAGATCATTTGCAAAGAAGTTAATTATAGAATAAATTTATGGAGAATGTTAAGAGAAAGAATAAGCATGGGCTTTCTACTAAAACATTTGCAGTCACTCTGTAATAAAAATGTAATATATTCATAGGTTGGTCTTGCATTCATTGTGTTCACAATACTACAAGCATCCTGTGAGAAAAGGCATGACTTCATTCCTTATTGATCTCCCATGTTGATGTTGGAATTTATACCCCATCGGTAGCATTTAGAGACTGGAGATACAAAGACTGAGACTTAACCAAAGGTGACCAGCTCACAAAATTTTAATGTTTTAGTGATCACTGAAGAAAATTCTGATCACACACTTAAATTTTCTTTATTATTAAAGTTAATAGGAATTGTAGAGCTACAAACTGAGCTCTGCAAGCATATAATAGAATTATATTTTTATAGAAACTTCTTTATTATAAGTATCTTAAGAATGTTTCTTAATTAGTTAGATTTGAGCCAGTCTTTGAGGTAAAGAGAATGCAGTAAACTCAACTATTTCTGTAGAGATTTCCATAATGCTAAAGAGCTATGTAAGAAAGCACTGTGCTTTGTGAAATTTCTAATATTCCTTCAAGCTCAGAAATCTGTGACCCAGGAGGGGAGTCTGAAAATGAAGGGGTATATGAGCAGCAATGTGAAGGCACTAAATATTTCAGTATTAGGATCTGGCCTCCCTGGAGAGAGGAGCCCAGGCTCTATCCACAGTGATAGACAGGCCAGAGTGGGTGTTTGTTTCATTTGTTACGTGGGTTTTCAATACAGGGTTTCTCTGTATAACAGCCCTGACAGTCCTGGAACTCACTTTGTACATCAAGCTCATAGCATTCTCAGGGTGCAGAGAAGGTGTGTGCCACAATGCTGGCTGTTTGTTTTTACTTGGCTTTCTTTAAGGGATTAATTACCTTCATCCAATATTTTTGTCTTTCTTTTACTCAATTCTTAAAGGGATTTGCTCACATTTTTAAGAACCTCTACCATTTCCATAAAATTGGTTCTAAGATCTTTTTCTCATGTGTCAGCTGTATTGAAATATCACAGTCTTGCTGCAGTACAATAGCTAGGCTGTGGTGGTGACATATTGCCCTGGCTTTTGTTGATTGCATTCCTTTTTTTTCTTTCCTTTTTTATTTAAATTAGAAACAGTCTTATTTACCATATCAATAACTGTTCCCTCTCCAGCCCACTCTCCCATGACCCCCACTGACACCCATCCCATCCCTCTTCTGCGCCTTTGAAAGGCTGAGGCCTTCCAATGGGGATTATCAAAATCTGTCACATCATTTGCAGCAAGGCCTAGACCTACTCCCATGTGTGGGAGGCTTAGAGCGTATCCCTCTTTGGGGAATGGGCTCCCAATGTCCATCCATAACATAGGTATAAATGCTGGTCCATTACCAGGGGCCCCATAGACTCCTCAGGCCTCCTAACTGACACCCACATGCAGGGGCCTGGTTCCATCCTATGCTGATTTTCAAGCTGTCAGTCTGGGGTCCATGAGCTCCCCCTTGTTCAGGTCTGCTGTTTCTGTGTGTTTTCCCAGGATGGTCTTGACCCCTTTGCTCATCACTCCTCCCTCTCCACAACTGGATTTAAGGAATTCAGCTTAGTGCTTAGCTGTAGTTCTCTGCTTCTGTTTCCATCAGCCACTGGATGAAGGCTCTATGATGGCTTAAAAGGTAGCCATCAATCTCACTATAAGAGAAGGGCATTTAAGAAAACCTGTCCACTCTTGCTAGATTCTTAGAGTCATCCTAGTATATCTCTGGACATTCCCCTAGTGCCAGATTTCTCTTTAAACCTATAATGGCTACCTCTATTAAGGTATCTCTTTTCTTGCTCTCCTCTATTCTTCCCTAGACTCAATCTTCCTGGTACCTCACGTCTTCCTTCCCCCCTACACTTCTCCCCTTCTCTTTCTCCTAACTCCCTCTACATCCTCCCTTGGTGCTCCCAATTTGCTCAGGAGATCTTGTCCCTTTCCATTTCTCCAGGGGACAAAGAGTGTCTCTATTAGTGTCCTCTTTGTTTCCTAGCTTTTCTGGAGATGTGGGTTGTATGCTGGTAATCCTTTGCTCAGTGTCTAACAACCACATATGAGTGAATACATGCCATGTTTGTCTTTTTGTGACTGTGTTATCTCAATCGGGATGGTTTCTTCTAGTTCCATCCATTGGCCTGTGAATTTCAAGATTCCATTTTTCCCACTGAATAGCACTCCTTTGTGTACATGTACCACATTTTCTTTATCCATTCTTCAGTTGAGGGGCATCTAGGTTGATTATAGGTTCTGGCTATTGCGAATGATGCTGCCTTGAACATACTTGAACACATGTAATGGTTGTATGAATGTGATTCCTTTCTATATATGCCAAAGAGTGGAAGTACAGGGTCTTGAGGTAGACTGAGTCCCAATTTCCTGAAGAAATGTCATATTGATTTCCAAAGTGGCTGTATATTTATGAACTCCCACCAACAGGGAAGGAGTGTTCCCCCTTATCCACATCCTCTCTGGAATAAAATGTCATTTGTGTTTTTGATTTTAGCCATTCTGACAGGTGCAAGATGGTGTATCAGAATTGTTTTGATTTGCATTTCCCTGATGGCTAAGGATGTTGAGCACTTTGTTAAGTGTCTTTCAGCCACCTTGGATTCCTCTAATGAGAACTGTCTATTTAGTTCTGTACCCCACTTTGTAATTGGATTGTTTGGTGACTAGCTTCTTGAGTTCTATGTATATTTTGGATATCAGACCTCTGTCAGATGTGGGGTTGGTGAAAATATTTTCCCTATCTCTGGGCTGCCGTTTTTCTCTTGTTTACTGTGTCCTTTGATTTACAAAAGCTTCTCAGTTTCAGGAGGTCCCATTTATTAATTGTTGATTTCAGTGTTTGTGCTACTGGTGTTATGTTAAGGATTCAGTCTTCTATACCACTTCATTCAAGGGAACCTCCCAGTTTCTCTTCTAATAGGTTCAGTGTGGCTGGATTTATGTTGAGGTCTTTGAGAAGTTGGACTTAAGTTTTATTCATGGTGATAAGTATGGATCTATCTGCAGTCTTCTACATACCAGCATTCATTTATGCCAGCACCATATGTTGAAGATGCTTTCTTTTTTCCATTGTATAATTTTTGCTTCTTTGTCAAAAAGAATCAGGTGTTCATAGGTTTTCTTGTTCATAGGTTAATATCAGGGTTTTTTAATTTGATTCCATTGGGTTACCTGCCTATTTTTGTGCCAAACCCAAGCTGTTTTCAGGACTATAGCTCTATAATACAGCTGAAGTCAGGAATGGTGATGACTCTGGAAGTTCCACTATTGTACAGGGTTGTTTTGGCTGTTCTAGATCTTTTGTTTTTCCATATAAAGTTGAATATTAGTCTTTCAAGATCTGTGAAGAATTGTGCCAGTATTTTGATGGGGCATGCATTCAATCTGTAGATTGCTTTTGACAAGATTGCATTTTTTACTATGTTGATTTTTTTTTTTTTTGGTTTTTCAAGGCAGGGTTTCTCTGTGTAGCTTTGGAGCCTGTCCTGGCTCTGGAGACTAGGCTGGCCTCGAACTCACAGAGATCCACTGTGAGAGATGCCTCCCGAGTGCTGGGATTAAAGGCATGAGCCACCAACGCCCGGCTGTGTTGATCCTATGTATCCAAAAGCATGGGAGATCTTTCCATTTTCTGGTATCTTCTTTAATTTCTTTCTATAAAGACTCAAAATTCTTGCTATATAGGTCTTTAACTTGTTTGGTTAGTGTTACCCCAAGATTTTTTATGTTGTTTGTGGCTATTATAAAGGGTGATATTTCTTTGAATTCTTTCTCAGCCTATTTATCATCTGTATATTTTAGGGCTCCTGATTTTTTTTTCAGTAAATCTCGTGTCCTGCCACTTTGCTGAAGTTGTTTATCAGCTTTAGTAGTTCCCTGGTAGAGTTTTTTGGGTTACTTATGTAAACTATCATATCATCTGTAAATAGTGAAAGTTTGAGTTCTTCCTTTCCAATTAGTATCCCTTTGAACTCCTTTTCTTGTCTTATTATTCCAGCTAGAATTTCAAATACAATATTGAAGAGATATGGAGAGTGGGCAGCCTTGTCTTGTTCTTGATTTTCAAAGAATTGTATTGAGTTTATCTCCTTTTAGTTTGATGTTGACTGTTGGTTTACTGTATATTGCTTTTCTTATGTTCAGGTATGTCCCTATTCTCCCTGATCTCTCCAAGACCTTTGTCAAGAAGGGATGTTGGAATTTGTCAATGGCTTTTTGAGCATATAGTGAAATGATCATGTGGTTTTTCTTTTTCAGTCTGTTTATATGGTGGATTACATTGATGGATTTTCTTATGTTGAACCCATCCCTGCATCCCTGGGATGAAGCCTACTTGATCATGATACATGATTTTTATCGTGTGTTCTTCCATTCAATTTGCCAGTATTTTATTGAATATTTTCATATCAATGTTCATGAGAGATATTGGTCTGTGTAAGCCTTTGGGGCAGCTTGGATGTGACAGGTATTCTGGAACTCACGAATCACAGAATATTGAGTGTTACACAGTTCATTTGGAAAGGTACGCTGGAGCTCAGAAGCCAAGGAATACCACAGGTCACAGAAAGCTCAGCAGCTTACAGTCATGTTTGGGGTGGGCATGGGTCTTCCCCAGTGTATCAGCTCTGCTCCAGCAAAAAAAAAGGGGGGGGCCTGGGGGCTTCCTCTGTGAAGTTGTTGCAGTTCAGCTCCAGTCTCCAGGAGAACCAGGGAGGAGTGTAACAACTCTGCTCTGTCAAGAGAATGTTTCTTACAAAGTTACTTGCTTTGTTCTACCACTCTGCTCTGCCATTGTGGCTCTGCCGTTGCCCCTCTGCTGCTCCACCACAAAAGAAGGTCTTCACCCAAAGCTCCTTCAGGAAATTTTATTCTCTCAACAATTCCATGAGGACACAGGGTTTATATAGTCTTTCCAGGGGACAGGGATTGGTCAAATTTGAATCCCTGAACTGATTGGCTAGCTCTCTGTTCAGGGATTGGTTAGTTTTCTGCATAGGTTTAGGGTCAGATTGCACTTTTATTTCAAGGCCAAAGTGTGTTTTTTTTTTTTTTTTAACTGGTCTGTTGGTCTTTTTTTGCTCTAGTTTTAGGACCAGGGTGTATTTCTTTCACTTGTTCTGATTCTAGAGACAAAGTATGTTTCTTTGACACTCATTTCAGAATCAGGGTACATTTTTTTGGTTCTGGTTGCTGGGTCAAATTGTGTTTCTTTGGCTTTGCTCAGGGTGTGTTTATTTGGCTAGATCCTTCTCCCTACAGTCTGTAGTTCTCTTTCTTTGTTGTGTCTTTGTGTGGCTTGGCTACCAAGGTAATTGTAGCTTCATAAAAAGAGTTTGGCAATGACCTTTTGCTTTTGTAGTATGGAATACTTTGAGGAGTATTGTTATTAGCTGTTCTTTGAATTTCTGGTAGAATTCTACACTGAAACCATTTGTCTCTGGGATTTTTTTTTTTTTTTTTTTTGGTTTGGAGACTTTTGATGACTGCTTCTATTTCATTAGGGGTTATAGATCTATTTAAAGTGATATCTATACAGAAAATTGTCCATTTCCTTTACATTTTTTTAATTTTGTGGAATACAGGTTTTCAAAGTGTGACCTGAAGATTCTGTGGATCTCCTCAGTGTCTGTTGTTATGTCCCCCTTTTCATTTCAGTTTTGTTAATTTGCATGTTCTCTATCTGGCTTTTGTTTAGTTTTGATAAAGGTTTGTCTATCTTGTTGATTTTCTCAAAGAACCAATTCCTTGTTTCACTGATTCTTTGTGTTGTTTCCTTTCTTTCTACTTTATTGATTTCAGACCTCAATTGATTAATTCTTGGCCTCTACACCTGCAGCTTTATGTTCTAAAGCTTTCAGGTGTGCCATGTGGGCACCTAGTACTGTGAACTATTCTCTTTCCACTGCTTTCAAAGTGTCCCATAAATTTGGGTATGTTGTGTTTTCATTTTCATTGGATTTTAGGAAGTCTTTAATTTCTTTCTTTATTTCTTCCTTGACCCAGGATGATGCAGTTGAGCAATGTTCAGTTTCCATGAGTTGGAAAGCTTCCTGCAACTTGTGTTGTTGTTGAATTCTAACTTTAAAGCATGGCAGTCTGATAAGTTACAAGGGGTTATTTCAACTTTTTTGTATCTGTTGAGGTTTGCTATGTTGCCAAGTATGTGGTCAATATCAGAGAAGGTTCTATGTGGCGCTGAGAAGAAGGTATATTCTTTTGTGTTTGCATGGAATGTTCTATAGATGTCTGTTAAACCCAATGGGGTCATAACCTCTATTAGTTCCTTTGTTTCTTTGTTAAATTTCTGTCTGGTGTTCCTGTCTAGTGGTGAGAGTGGGGTGTTGAATTCTCCCACTACAAATGTGTAAGATGTTATGTGTGATTTGAGTTTTAGTAATGTTTCTTTTATGAATGTGGGTGCCTTTGCTTTGGAGGTATAGATGTTCAGAATTGAGACTTCATCTTCATGGCTTTCTCCTGTGATGAATATGAAATGACCTTCTTCATCTCTTTTGATTGATTTTAGTCTGAAGTATAATTTGTTAGATATTAGGATTGCTACACTGACTTGTTTCTTCGGTCCATTTTATTGCAAAATCTTTTCCCAACTCTCAACTCTGAGGAAACATCTTTCTTTGAAGTTGAGGTGAATTTCTCGTATTCAGTAGAAGAATGGATTCTGTCTTTGTATACATTCTATTAGTCTGTGTCTTTTATAGGTGAGTTAAGATCATTAATATTGAGGGATATTAATCACCATTGATTGTTAATTCTTGTTTGTTTTGGATTTGGTGGTGGTATTGTGTGTAGATTCCCACCCCTTTTTTCTTTTGGCTGTTGGTAAACTGGGATTATCTATTGCCTATGTTTCTGTGAGTGTAGTTTACTTCCTTGGGTTGGAGTTTTCCTTCCAGAACTTTCTGCAGGGCTGGATTAGTGGATATGTATTGTTTAAATCTGGTTTTGTGATAGAATATCTTTTGTTCCCATCTATAGTTATTGAAAGCTTTGCTGGGTATAGTAGTCTGGGCTGGTATACATCATCTCTTATTGTTGGTAGAATATATATCCAGTACCTTCTGCCTTTCAGGGTTTCAATAGAGAAGTCAGGTACAATTCTGATAGGTTTGTGTTTATCTGTTACTTGGCTTTTTTTCCTTTGCTGCCCTTAATATTCTTTCTTTTTCTGTATGTTTGGTGTTTTGTTTATTATGTGGCAAGGGAATGTTTGGGGGGGGTCACTTTATTTGGTGTTCTGTAAGTTTCTTGTTCTTTCATTGGCATGTCTTTCTTTAGGTTGGGAATTTTTTCTATTATTTTATTGAATATGTTTTCTGTACCTTTAAGTTGGGTTTCTTCACCTTCTTCTATACCTATTATTCTTAGGTTTGGCCTTTTCATGGTGACTCATATTTCCTGGATATTTTGTGTTAGGGATTTGTTGGACTTAAGATTTTCTTTGGTGGATGAATCTATTTC
Source organism: Cricetulus griseus (assembly GCF_003668045.3). Classification (NCBI taxonomy): domain Eukaryota; kingdom Metazoa; phylum Chordata; class Mammalia; order Rodentia; family Cricetidae; genus Cricetulus; species Cricetulus griseus. The sequence goes on along the minus strand of NC_048599.1, from coordinate 80,827,823 downwards.
TCCTAGTGTATCTTCAATACCTGAGATTCTGTCTTCCATTTCTTGTATTCTGTTGATTATATTCTGTTAGTCTGTGTCTATTTATGTGTCTTGCATCTGTAGTTCCTGATCATTTACCTAGCTTTTCTACTTCCAGCATTTCCTCAGACTGTGTTTTTTTTTTTTCTATTGTCTCTATTTCAGCTTTCAAGTCTTGCACTGTTTGAATTGTTTCCTTCACTTGTTTGGTTGTTTTTTTTTTTCTGGCTTTCCTTTTTTTCTTTAATAGATTTATTTCTTACAATTTTTGGTTTGATTTTTTCCCTCCATTTCTTGATTTTTTTGTTTGTTTTATCTTCCATTTCTTTAAGGGATTTTCTCATTTCCTATTTGAGGGTCTCTCACCTTCATAAAGTTGTTTTTAGAGTCAATCCTTTCTGCTTCTTCTGTGTTGGGATGTTCAAGTCTTGCTGGTGTTGAGTCCCTAGATTCTGGATGCATGATACTGGTCTTTCTGTTGTTGAATATGTTCTTATACTATTGTCTTCCCATCCCTTTATTCCAGTGGGAGCCAGTGGGGTCTCTCCCTCTCCTGGTGGGTACAGGTCCAAGGTAATCTTCTGGTGGTATAAGCAAGTCCAATACTCTGATTGCTCTCCTCTTCCTGTGGGAGGAACCAGGACTAGCACTAACTTTGGAGTAGTTGAGTACTTCAGACTTGGAGGGACTTGAGCCCTTCAGACCAGGCCATTTTGCTCCAGTCACAGCCCTTCATATAATACCTTCATACTTTCTTGCAGTCTGATTCAGTCTGGGCCCTTTCATCCTTTACAATGCCTTTCTTATAGCATTGGTCTTCAGTAAAGAACAGGCATGTAGATGTAATTCCCATTTTTTCTGGTCTCATAAAGCATAAATCAGAGGACAGATTATAAGTGGCAAGTGCAGTGCTCTATTTCATTTCTAGCTCCCTCAAGTGCACTAATACATTATAGAACTTTTCTTCTTAACCTTAAAAATCAAGAGAATTTGAGTATATTCTCAGAATTTTCATAAGATATGTATTAATTATTTATAGCAATAAAACTATATAATCATAAATTTTTGTGCTCCAGAACATCACAAATTCATTGTCACCAAGTTTCTGTATACCAGGAACCTGGATACAACAAAGCTAGATGTGTTAAAGACCATGTTTATCACTATGACAAATACCTGAAAAAAGTAGTTTAAGGGGATAAAGATTTATTTGGCCTCAAAGTTTGAGAAGTTACAGCTCATAATCATCTGGCTCCCTTTCTCATGGGTCCATGGTGAGATAAACATCATGGTAGCAATCTCCTTTTTAATATATTACATTCTGTTAATCCATTTCTATAAGACAACTCTGGCAACTATAATTATAAGCCATTTTTATATCTATCTTGCAAAGAGCATTGTGGTCCTAGTTAAGGAAGGAAAAAGAAACTGAACACAATAGATGGATGGAGGAGGTAGAATAAGAGTATAGATATTTGAAAAATATATGTAACTATATTAGTAACTATTCACCTACAAAGCTATAATTCATGCAACTCTACACACACACACACACACACACACACACACACACACACACACACAGAGAGAGAGAGAGAGAGAGAGAGAGAGAGAGAGAGAGAGAGCTTGAATGAAATTTCCCATTTAGGCTGGCAATGCTTACTCCAAGAGCCAAAGACTACCTAACAGGAACCCCAATACTAGTCATAAGAGGCTTTTCCTAGGAATTGTTGGTAAGTGTTGTCTAGGAGACTACTAAAACATTACAGGTTATTGTTACTGCCCTCAGTTCCCACACAGAGGTGGAAGGTAAGTCCTTATTCCTGAAGGCACCATGTATTTCAGTTACAGGGCCCAGAAGCTCCTGAGTAGGAAATGACCTACAAACCTCCACCCTGAGGACTAGTTTTAGATGTACCAGAAGGCACTATGCAAGCTTCTAAAGGAGGAAAACAACCAACAGTCCTATCCAGCTATGATGCTCACAAAGTACCATGATTAAAATGGCACAATAACCTTAAGTGTGAAATAGTGCCATGCTTACCTTGGTGGTAATTAACATCTCTTTAGTTGGACTTAAGATGTACTCAGGAAGCAAAAACCCATGCCTGGTACTGAAAACACAGCCAACTAGCTAGAGTAGTGAAGGCATGAATCTTGAAGGAGAACCTACAGGTATCATTTTACATAATCTGTGTAATTCCTAACTACATTCTAAATATTTGTACTTATATCCACCTTAAGTGAAATTTTCACCCCTCATCAAGAAAACTTTTCTTTGTAACAGACAGAGATGATTACAGAGAGCCACAACCAATCACAATGCAGATTTTTGGAGCCTGCTTCCAACTGATAGATCTACAATACAACTCCAGAACCCAGGCTCAGAGAATATTGCAAAAGAGGGGGTGCAAAGACTATAAGCCAGAGGATCAGGAAGTTTGTTCTTCAAACAAACCAGTACCTGAATAAGGATAATAATGGACACCCTAAAGAAGAATAAGGAAACTCCATAAGGTCCTTACCCTACACAAAGTATTACAAGCAACTACAGGATTTTAACAGTGGCAGACAGTCTTCCCCAAGGAAGAGCACATCAATTAGTTATGTAATACGAAATGATCGGCCCTGAACACACACACACACACACACACACACACACACACAACACACACACACGCACGCACGCACGCACGCACGCACGCACACACACACACACACGCATGCACGCACGCGCACACACACACACTACATTTTAGTGAAATTTTCACATCTAACTTGAAGAGTCAGACAACATACTAAAAAAAAATCTCCAAACCAGGCATGAGAAACACTCTTTTTTTTTAGTTGTTTATCAGGGTTGTGGAGGATACTTCCCATGCATGCATACACACACATGTATATACATATATGTGAATATATACACATGTGTGTATAATGTTATCAAACTGAGTGGGTTGTATTTATGAATATATGTGTGCATACATACAGGAATTTAACTACAGAGCTCATGAATTTGAAAGAGAGCAAGGAGGAGTATATGGGAAGATTTGGATGGAGGAAAGGGAAGGGGGATTATGTAATTATATTATAAATAAAAATATAAAATGAGTTATTCTCTAAGACTGGGAAATTCATAAAACACCCATATTTGTTTCTTATGAGAAAAAATCCCATATCAAAGCTGTAGATTTGATGGTACATGTGGCTGTCTACTTCCAAGGTGGTATCTTTTTGCTGCAATTTCCAATAGGGATAAACCTTAGGTCTGCCTGTGTTAATAGGTAGAAGACAGAAAGGAAAGAAAAAGATTACATCTAGTTCCTTTTACCTATTTTGTGAAATAGATAATCCCTTTCATTGTAGTTGCATTCTCATTAGTCAATCACTTTATAACAACTCTACCTCAATACTATTCCAGTAATGCTTAAATTGCAATATAAATTTTGGAGAGAACACAAATGTCCTAACTACAAATGTAGTTAGGAATTACACAGGTTATGTAAAATGATACCTGTAGGTTCTCCTTCAAGATTCATGCCTTCACTACTCTAGCTAGTTGGCTGTGTTTTCAGTACCAGGCACGGGTTTTTGCTTCCTGAGTACATCTTAAGTCCAACTAAAGAGATGTTAATTACCACCAAGGTAAGCATGGCACTATTTCACAAATTTAAGGTTAACATCTTAAATTTATAGATTTAATTTGGTGCACCAACTAAATGAGTACATTCAATTAAAAAGTATGTATTCTTGGCAAGTGGAAAGGATCACTTTCAACTGTGCTTAATACAGACTTACTCTGTTTCTTAGCCTGCTCTTACAGTAGAGAATCTGGGATACCAACAGCCTTGCTCATTTGACTTCATAAATTTATGTTCTATGTTAGAAATTTGAGCTTCTGGACTTGAAAGATGCCTCAGTGAGTAAAATAATTGTTGTGTAAGCTTGAAAACATTAGTTCACACTCCTAGAACATATGTGAAGTCAGTGTAATTGTGCACGGCTATAATGCATGTCCTCTACAGAGAGAGATTAAGTAGGCAGAGGTCAGAGAATATCTATAGTCTTGCAGGCTACCTGCCCTGCTGTATGCAGCTGCAAACAACAAAGAGATACTGTCTCAAGATGGAAGGTGAGGATGGACAGGTTAAGTTTTTCTCTGACTTCTGTATGTATAGTATACTGTAACACATGTGTGAATGCATTGACTCACAGGAATAGGCACATATAAATATCAAATATGTACATGAATTAAAATGAAATTTAGGTCTGGGTATAATAATGAAATAGGGAAATGCAAGAGAAGTCTCAAGTATCACTTTGCTTAGACACATGTTTGTCTGTTCCTATCGTTACTGTTTTTTCATTCTTATAAGAAAACTCATAGAATACATAGAAATCAATCAACACCTATATAAATACTCCAGTGTTAATGCTTAAATGAAGGGTTGATTAGTTAGAGGACATTTTTGTAAGCTAAATTTTTGAAAGAACACATTTAATTGAATCTTGACATAAAATAATAGAAAATGACTTTGATTTCTAGTAGACGTGTAATTTTGATTCTAATATAAACATTTTGAGGTAAGCATACAAAATAATAGGTTTCTTTAGTATATAAATATTTTTATATGTTTTGATTGTAATAAAAGATTCAATATTCTACATAGAGCAATATTCTAAATACAAAATTCACAGGAGACTTCAGTAGAAAAATAAACATCACAGAGTTGCAGACCTTCATCTTCATCTGCCCTACTTTTTGTTATTTATATGCTTTTTGGGTGTTTTTTAAATATTTTTGAAATTAAAATATAATTACATCATTTCTCCCTGCCTTTTGCTCCCTCTAGTTCCTCGTATAACAGTATAACACCTCTCTCTCAATCTCTCTTCCTCTCTCTCTCTCTCTCTCTCTCTCTCTCTCTCTCTCTCTCTCTTTGTCCCATACTTATGACTTATTTTTTCTTTAATATTTAGGAAAACTCAGTGTCCAAATACAGAAGAATTAAAATTAGACCTATACTCACCATCTCCTGCCGAAACTAAGTCCTAATGTGGATCTTTATTTGGTCCTCATGTGTTTTACTGGTGTGTCCTAATCACCAAGAATGGGAGAGCTGGCACTTATCTACTACTCAGTAAACATGTGTTGACAACTGAAAATGCTGTAATTCCCTGTTTTTCGTTTCTCAGGTATTACCAATATTAATCTCAGGCAGGAAATGAAGACAGATTATGTAAAAGGCAGAACTTAGAGGGGTTTTCATCAAAATGGCACTATTTTGACTCTGATTTCAGATCTATATTTGTATTAAAAGGTATGGGAACTATGATTTGCTCCAACGCAGAATGTGCTGGAACTGGTATTTCCGAGTCTATAATTAAATGTGGCACTTATCTTAATGAGCACATGCAGCTCTTCTCTCTGTCAGAGCCTCTCCAGGAAACTGAAATAGCCTCGCTATTGCAAAGAGCACACTGCAGAATCCCCTGCATCCTGCCTTACAATTAGTTCCTCTAACAATGTGGCTTTTTAAAAGTGTGTTTTTATCTTCATGATGCAGAGAGTGGAAGCAACAGGTGGCTCTTTTACCCAGAAAATGATTTCAAGCTAGGATGATGTTTGGAGAGGGATCAATGGTCACAAAGAGTTGAAGTCTTATGTGAAACTGAGGAATGTGAGCTGGATCTGAGGACTCCCTTCAGACCTCACAACAGTCCCACCCATAGGAACTAAACTCTGCCCCCTGAGTTTTCAACTTGTGCCTAATGGAGATTGGGCATATCCTCTACATTGGTTTGGTGAAGTATTAACCATTAGTCCTGTAACTATGAAGTTTCTTAGAAGTCAAAAAGTTACAGTTAACCAAATAAAATGAGTTCATAGTGGGCTAGAATAGACACTAAATCTATGATTAGCTCCTTAAGAAGAGAGAGATTTGAAGAAAGGAGATGCAGTGTAAAGGACTGAGTTATAACTGAGGCAGGGACTGGAGGGACAGAGCTGAAAGGCAAGTGATGCCGAGATCACTGGAAACATCAAATGCTTGGAAAACACAGGGGGTTTGACACTGAAAGACTTCCATTTTGGAATCTGTCGCTAGACTGTCAGGTAATATTTTTTTCTTATTTTAATTTACCTTGGGGGTTGAGGACATGGCTCAGGTGGTAGTTATTGCCCTGCTAAACCACAATGCCTGAGTTAGGATTCCCAAAGACCTATGTAAAATGTCAGGCATGGACACATACTCCAGTCATCCCAGCCTTGAGGGGCAGAGAAGCTCATGAAGGCCAAGTCTGAAGTTCACTGTACTTACCACATAGCTTACCAATGAATATAGGCTTAAAATTCAGTGTGAGTAGAGCAAAGGATTACCAGCCTACAATCCACACCACTAGAAAAGTTATGCACCAAGAAGGACTCTAAGAGAGACATACATGATCTCCCAGACAAGGGGAAAGGGACAAGTTCTCCTGAGCAAATTGCAAGGGGGGGAGGGGAGAGGGAGCTAGGAGGATGAGAAGGGGAGAAGAGGAGGAGTGAGGAAGACATAAAGGAGCAAGAAGGTTGTATAGGGGGAAGAATAGAAGAGAACAAAATAAAAGATACCATTAAAGAGGGAGCCAGTATAGGTTTAAAGTGAAATCAGGCACTAGGCAAATGTCAAGACATCTACAAGGATGACACCAACTAACCATCTAAGCAACAGTAGAGAGGCTACCTTAAATGTCCTACCTTGATAATGAGATTGATGACTAAGTTATATACCATCCTAGAGCCTTCATCTAGCAGCTGAAGGAAGTAGAAGCAGATACCAACAGCAAAACACTGAACTGAACTGGAATCCAGTTGCAGAGAGGAGGAGTGATGAGCAAAGTGGACAAGACAAGGCTGGTGAAACCCACAGAAACAGCTGACCTGAACAAGAGGGAGCTCTTGGCCCCCAGAATGATCACTGTGAAACCAGCATGGAACTGTTCCAGACCTCATGAATGTGGATGTCAGTGAAGAGGCCTCGGAAATCTATGGGCCCTCTTGTAGTAGATCCCTAACATAGGAATGAACTTTGGGATCACATTTCACATAGGGGGATATTCCCTCAGCCTGGACTCATGGGGGAGGGCCTAGGCCTTATCCCAAAGGATATGACACAATCTGAAGGCCCCCCCATGGAAGGCCTCACTCTTCCTGGGGAGCAGAAATGGTATTGGATAGGTAGGGTGTTAGTGGGGGGCTGGGGAGGAGGGGACGGAGAGGGAACTTGGATTGAGAGTAAAAAATATTGTTTCTAATTTAAATTAAAAATGGAGGAAAAAATTCTGTGTGAGACTGTCTCAAAATACAGGAAAGACATCTACATGTATACACACATGTACACATACACACACACACATACACACACTACACACATAGATGGAGTGAGGGAAAGAGGGAGAAAAGAGAGAGGGAGGAGTAAAAATAATTAATAGATATTGGGGTGTAGAAACTTATTTGTGGAAGGAAGGTATTGAGATCTTATTTCATGGCACAGTTCAATAAACATGCCTTGTGTTTAGAAGCAGTTTTCTTTTATCTCTGATACTTCAGTGCTTCAATGTTACACACACACACACACACACACACACACACACACACACACACACACACACACACACACGTGCGTGCGAACACGCATGCACTAGGAAAATGCACTCTGACTTCCATAAATAGGATAAAAACAAATAACTTAGTCCATCTAAGAAACTATAATGATAACACCATAGATGCTGTGGTTTAAAGATCAAACATATATCTTTCCCACTTCTGCAAATGTCCAAGATGAAAACAGCAACAGACTCGTTGGTGCACAGTGAGGAGCCCCTTCCTTGCTTCTTACTTCCTAGGCAGCTAAATTCACTTATGGCAGAAATAAGAGCATTTCCTTAGGTATCTTTGAAAAAAGTATGCTAATCCCTACTCATGAGAGCTTCTCCCTAATGATTTTTACCTCCCAAAAGCCCTGTTTCAAAATATCATAAAGGATTATATCAATATGAAATTTGGGAGGACACCAACAGTCAGAAAAAAACATCAAAAGTGACTGACTAGAAGCAACAGTATAATAATGCTTTTAAACTTAAATAGAAATGGTGGAAAAAGAATAAAATGGGATATTTTTGGATATGATACAATTTGGCATAATGGGCTAACATTTTTAACTTAGGACTGAGTACATGAAGACACAAGCAGATGAAGGAATGACACTGTCTCAGTCTCAGGATCTAGGACTGTAGAGAAACATCAGAATGTGGAAGAAGCTGGGCCTCTTGCAGCCTTGGAGAGCTCTGAGAATGCTGAGAATTCAATTTCAGACTTCTAGCTTCAACACTCAGAAAAAATTACTTTCTACTGTTTTAGCCACACATTTTGTGTCCATTTGTCAAGGCAGCACGGAAACCGATACACACTCTACACAAGGCAAACAGACAGCACTTAGCAATAAGATTATAATTAAAAAATTACCCTTTTCTTGTTATGTAATGTATTCATTCATTATATATGACTATTTAAACTTAGAAAGAAATGAATTTAAGTGAAACTAAATTTAAAATAATTATTACTAATGACATTAGTAACATTCAATAAGCCTATATAGCTATGAAAACCTCTATTTGATGGTGTAGAGACAAAATGTGTTCATGAGAGACAGCCGTGTTGAATAGCTATGTATTACCCTTGTAGAAAACAACAGACTGGAGTGCAGTGAGGGGCTCTTCCTTGTTCTCTTATGGCAGGAATAAGGGTATTTCCTGAGAGCTATTTGCAGAGGGACAGGGGATTGGTCTTATTTATTCCATTTGAAGGAAAACATATGTAATGATTATATTACATTGGCAAGAATAGGATTAAAAATATAAACAGGAATCTTCAATATGGTACTATCAGAAATAGGCAGATGCAGGTAAACAAAAATCAATTCAGATAATCAAATGGCTTTATTATTATGCCTCATTATGTGCCAAAGATGTTTAACATATATTTCATGAATCCAGAAACTTTACATACATTATCAGACATAAAACAAAGCTGAAACTATGAGGTATTAGAGACTTCATAAGTCACATTCTCTAATTACATTCCAAAAGAAATAACAGAAGGATTTAAAAACTCAACTGCTTGCAATTGGCAAATATGTATGAAATATCACCTAACCAAGAAATATATGAAAAAACTGGGGAATAAATTACAAACATTCCACAAAATAGCTGTAAATCTCAAGAAATCAGAACATAATTTTAATGTAATCTTACTGACAATGACATGCTTTTATGATTTAAAAAACAAATTAGTTGGAGGGCCTCTGTCCTGCCCCAAATGATGTAATAGACTTTGATGATCCCCCGTGGGAGGCCTCACCCTCTCTGAGGAGTGGATGGGGCATGGGATTGGGAGAGGCTGGGGGAAGTGGGAGGAATATTATTAAGAAATAAAAAGCAAATTTGTCACCAACTGATAAGTGAATACATACTAACAGTATAAACCAAAGGAATAAAAAGTAACTACACATTTTAAAATTAATATTAAATAAAAATTATTGGTGTTTGATGGAATCATTGTCCACAAGGGCATTATCAACCAAACATCACTGAAAGCAAAAATGAAAATTTTTTAATTATTATTAAAATGAATTAAGATGAAAGTTATAAACAGGATATACGATGGCATCATAAGAGAATAGTACATGAAGCTTTACGGAATTGTACTTGAAAGTTATCAAAGAATTTTGGTGTTCCTAGAAAAAGCATAAGTTACCAACATTTACCTAAAAAAGATTTTACATTTTACAAAGTCACTGGAAACAGATGGTTGCATTGAATTTTCTTTAAGTTTTAAGGCATTATTTAAGACAACTTAAACTCTCCTTGAGTACAAAAAAAAAACACTAGAAATTTCAATATTTTAAACATTCATTGCAAAAACTTTACCAAATATGATGAAAATGAAATAAGAGAATAACTATAATTATTCTCCCTTACAAATTTAAATGCAAAATTAATCTTAAACATTTAAGAAACAGCATCCATATTCCAGTAATTTGAGAGTATTTTAATATAATTTTATAGCATAAAGGTATAAAGATTATTTACGATATCAAAAACTGAAGCTTTTTTCTCACTTTCTTGCCTTTCTCTGTTTCTTCACCTCTGCTTTCCTTTCTCCACCTCATGAGTACTTGGATGCCTATTGGACTCAAGGTGTGATTTGTGAACCAGTGTCACCAGGAGAACTGACAAAATACTGAGGCTCAACTTCTCACTAGACCTGAAGAACCTCATCTCTTCTCAAGATCCTTGTGGTTTTTTTAAATGTTATATTTAGTCTTGTTAATGGTATAAAAGTACTGATCCCACTAAAGGAAATATGGCTAGCAACATTTAACTGAATATTTCAAAATAGAAATTTGAGAGAATTTTGAATGCTACAGCTTACAAAAATAATCACTGTCTGAAGGGATTGACATGCCATGTATGCTAATCTGGTCATTATATATCATTCATAGGTACTATAGCCTAGCCTACCATATTCCATAAATGTACACTACTTCATATAATCCTTTAAGAATATTTTTAATATGAGAGAAGCTATGTCCCAGAATTTGTTATGTAAACCTTTGCAATTATATCCAGTGCTTAATCATGTAAACTTATCCTTTCCAACATCTCTATATTTTGAAATATTTTTACACTTTTAAGGTTGGTTTGGTAACTGACACCTCCTCATCCTCAATTTCCCTAAAGTCCTTGTTTAACACACATGTAAACTAACATCTACCAAACTGAACATTTGCTTTTTCCCATTCTGATAAATCTTTCTCTTTCACCAATCTCATCTCAGTTAAAAGACACTGCTTTCACAGATCAGGTCTACACCATGAAGACTTTCTCAGAATCCTATGTTTCATATTCTGTCTCTAATGGGTCATCAAGTACTGTTGATTCTTTGTTCAAAGTTTATCTCAAATCAAAATATTTCTCATTTATTACATACATCCATGAAGGTTGCCTAAGCCTTACTGGATCCCTTCTGTGGACTTTTCCTCTCTAACACAATGTTGTGATTAATATGATGGGTAAAGCTACATCTAACATATGAGAGAGAGGCATGCCTCAGAAGGCATTTGAATTTTGTAAGTTTGGAGCCTGGTAGGTTTGTTCCAAAGTGGTTATTTGTCTTCACGGAAATAAGAACTTAAAACCTGGGTCCTAATAAAAACAAAAATAAAAAAGAATAAGTTAGGTCCTGTATGAAGGTGCTGAGGCTTTGGCAAATGCTTTGATCATAGCATTGGCTAATGTGAGAGGATGCTTGAGTTTTGGTTAAAGGAGGCTCTACAAGCACAAGCCAGCTGCAGCAATTTAGCAAATGCACGGAGAATAAGAGCCCTGAAGGCTCACATGACCCCAGGGAAAATAATGCTGAAGACACACTACAGCCCCAACATTTTCTGAACTAAAATGGCTGACAAGAACTCACATGGAACTGTAAGAGATTTTAAGTATTCCAATTCTGCAAGGAATTGTTTTGGACATAGGCGGTCTGCCCTGAATTCTGTCCATACTTATCATTATTTTTAGCTTCTATGACATGAAAATGGGATTAATTAAGTTTGTCTTTATGTGCCATGCACACAGGCTTAGGAGTTTCTTATAGCCTCAATTTGGACATAAATAACATAATAATTTAAAAATTCTTTGATTTAAAATTGGCTTCAGCAGAACCAATCAAAATTAGAGATAAAAGGAAATCATAAAAACAGGTAAGAATGAAAGTCAAGGATTGATTAGTGAATACCTTAAAATTTTTATATTCCAAGTCCTAGAGACATGGCTTGGTGATTAAGAACACTTGCTGCTCTTGCAAAAGACATTGGCTCAGTTTATAAAACCCACATGGTGGATAGCAACTGTCTATAATTCCAATTCATCTGATGCACTCTTCTGATCTCAACATACATCAGACATGTATGTGGTGCATATGGATACACACATGTAAGTAAAACACATAAATGAAATGAAATAAATCTAAAAAAATTATATTCTGGCAAATTGAAAAAAAATCTACAAAAACTAGATGAATTTCCAAACCTAGCAAAATTAAATTAAAGGGAGAAAAACACTGAACAGACTTACAGAAAGCAGTTGGATTAAAGCAGTAATTTTCAAAGTGTCTCAATTTCTTAAAGTCCAGATTACGAACATTGTAAAAGAAGAAGTAGAAAGATTGCAAAAATCAGAAGATCAGTGAATTAGTTGTGAGATTTTGTTTCCTAGTAATGTCAGAAGCTACACTCATAAAGTCTCACCAACATGGCTGACTAAATATAAGCTAAACAAGGACAACAATTGACATGCCAAAGTATATGCCAAAGAAAAGCCCATGAGGCCTCAACACTATACAAAGAGCTAGGTAACAAAAAAGAGTCTGAGAGCTGGGGAAATAGTCTTCCCACAAACTAGCATATCAATTGGCTATCGAATATCAAATGGTCAGCCTTGAAAACGTAAATTGAGTAGGCTATCATATATATGATAGCCTACTCAATTTGTGTGTGTGTGTGTGTGTGTGCGCGTGCGTGCGTGCGTGCGTGCGTGCGTGCGTGCGTGCGTGCGTGCGTGCGTGTGTGTGTGTGTGTGTGTGTTACATGAAAGGACTTGGGGTGAAGAAATGGAAGAAAAAAATGTTATAATTATATTGATCTCAACAAAGTCTAGTCTCAGTTGGATTTCTGCTGGATCTATCAGACCACAAAGAAGAACTGATAACAATGTTTCACAAACTGTTTTATAAAGTAGCAAAGGAAAGAATATTATACAACTCATTTCATGAAACTAATATTACCCTGACAGAAATACCAGATAAAGACATACACCAAACAAAAATGTATAGATATTAATATATTCAATTAAATATATTTACAAGCTAAACTCAAGAATAATATCAAAAGTGTCATTTATTGTGACCCATTTGATTTCATTCCAGAGATGCAAGGATGCTTCAATGTACACTCTTCTGGTTAGGTTTCCATTGCTATGAAAAATACCATGACAAAAAACAACTTTGGAGAAGAAAGGGTTTATTTCATCTTAAAACTTCTAGCTTATGAGCCATCTTATGGGAAGCCAGGGCAAGAGCTCAAGGCAGGAACTGATGAAACCATGCTGTTGGCTGACTTACTCCTCATGGCTTCCTCGGCTTACATTCTGTACACAACTCAGGAACACCTGAAAGGGGGTGAAGCAATTTACAGTGCTCAGGGCTCTCCCACATCAGTCATCAATCAATAAAATGTCCTCACATATTTACCTATGGGACAGTCTAGTGGAAGCAGTTCCTCAGTTGAGACTCAATCATCCCAGCTATGTATAGGTTTGTGTGAAGATGACAAAAAATATGCAGAACAGATACAAATAAAAAATATATCAAATAAGTAAACTAAATAGAAGAAATCATGTGATCACCTGGATGATATCACCATGAAAAGTCTACTGCCATTCTTCACAAAAATAGAGGAAACGATCTTAAAATTAATAATGAAGGTCAAACCATCCCAAATGCACTGGGAAACCCCCAGGAGATAGAATAATTCTGTATCACCAGACCTAGTTCCAAGTTATATTAAAAGGCATCGGAACCCAAACAGCACAATGCTGATACACAGACAGACAAAAAGATCATTAGTACTAGAATAGAAGACAGATATGAAGTCATGCAGCTATAGACACCTGGAAAACAATGAAAACAATACACTTTGAAGAAATCACAAATTCTTAAAAACAGTGCTGGAAAAAGCAATATCCACATGGAAAATAATGAAACTAGATCCCTTTCTCAGAATAACCTTATATAAATCATAAAAATTAAACCCTTGAAAAAAAGAGTCAGGAAATCACTTTAAGATACAAGCTTAAGCATTGAGTTTGTGACCAGGATTCTATTCCTTCAGGAATAAAAACAAGAATGGCCAGATTAGGAACAAAGGAAACAACAGGGGAAAAGAGAGTCCATGGAAATTGAGACAATCTTAATCAGTTATATATTTGACAAAATATTAATATCTAAAATAAACAAAGAGTTTTTTGGAAAAACTAAATATTAAGAAAGCAAAATCTCAAGCAATAAATAGGACAATGAAACAAAACCCTGTCCTCAAAAGATGTAAAAATGTACAATAAGCATATTAAGTGAATTAATAAAGTCTCACAAATACAAATATCTCATATTTTCTCAGTTATGGTTCTAAGAGTTTGCATACATATATAAAATCATATATATATATATATGTATACATATATATATATATATATATATATATATGTAAAGGCAAAACTGTTTGGGAGTACAAAGAAAACAAAATAGAGTCATGGGGGGAAATGGTCACAATATACTTATGTTGGTATAAAATGTCACTATAAAACCCAGTAACATGTACAATGATTACACTACAAGCCTAAAGAGATAGCCATACTGGGCTGGAGAGATGGCTCAGCCATTAAAGGCTAGGCTCATAACCAGATATATAAGAGATCGCTATGCTATGCTTGACTGTGTAAGTTATTGTTCTAAAAGTTTCTCAAGGATTGGTAAGGACATGCAAGCCCCTCCCACATTTTGACAAAATGTTAGCAGGCACACCTTTGTTATGAGTGTACAGGGCAATGGCCACATCGCATTTTAGAGACAGCATCCCACATCATAACGAACTTTATTTCCATTAATACATTCTCTTTCTTTCCATTAATACATTCTTTCTGCCTCTCTTAGATGTCCTCTGAACTATGGAGGATTTGACTATGGTTTTGTGAGGAATTTTAATATTTTGTTGAAATCTATTTTTTTTTACTTTTTTATGGATGATGACTGGTAGGCTTCTGTGCAAATATTTACTTTTCTTTGAAGTAGAAGTTTTAGAATGCCAATCTATGGTTTTAAGTGTAATTCTTATCTTCATGCTTTAACTGAGTTAACATTTGATACATGATGTGGGGTTTGATTGAGATTTATTGTTGTCTATGGATAGTAAGCTCTCCCAACACTTACTGATGACAAGAAACCTCACCCTGTAATTATCATTATTATATATATATATATATATATATATATATATATATATATATATATATCTTTCTCCTGTGATTTGGGAGACATTTTCAAATTTAAGAGTCCTGGAGTCCATTGGTTAGGATTTGATGCTCTCTAAAATTTTGGATTTGATGTTGTTCACTATTCATGGAAAATTTTTGACTGTTATTTCTTAAAATATTTCATTTTCCCAACTCATTATATCTTTTTATTCTTCCATAATCCAAGTTGTTTCTCTAACAGAGAACTCATATTTTACATTACCGTGAAGTAAGATTATATCTTTGAGGGAAAATATTAAAATATATTGCTGATTTCAATGGTGTGCTGAAAACAGTCTCTAAATATTGAAGATTCTCCTCACAAAACTTATATGCTGAAGGTCCAGTTCCTACTGCGATTGTTTTTGGAGGCATGGTTAGAAAGAGAGGCCTCTTCAGGACATGAACTACACTAAAATTTGACTGATATCCATCTTTGTTTAAATCTGAAATTAATTGAGAAGAACCCTCATTTACTAATAGGCTCAATAACAGTAATGACCTTGTGGGTTATTTTTATATTCATTCTTTAGATGTCCCACCACACAGACACATTTTTGTTATCTCATGTTGGGTTGAATGAATGTTTACTTTCTAACTTTTTAACAAGGCACATATTAGTCATATCTAGATATATGTTGCACTAATAAAATATATTCTTTCCTTTAAATTATTTTGGTATTTCATAAGCTCCCATTTCTTAACTTTTATTTATCTGATTCATCCCTACTCTCATCCATAACAATAAATATAACCATATCATCATAATTTGTAATATGGCTCTTTGGGGACAAAGGAAAATCTTTGTCTCCTCAGAAGTCAATAACAAAAATGCCAATGCCAGTGAAGATTCAGCATTGGGAAGGTATTTCTCATAGCCACCTGTGTGGCAGGGTTCAGTTTCTGGTAAGGGCATATGAAATACTTTACAGACTCACATGACCATTTTCTGATTATGTCTTATATGACCTTTCTTGGAGAATGTGATGAGAAAGAGAATGGTCTAGTGTCTATTCAACTAAGAACACAGACTATGACATCAACCTTGTAAGGATGATTTCATTTAATACAGATTACTTTCTTATAGACCCATGTTTCCATGAAATCCTGTTGGGGGTTAGTTTCAGGTACAATTTTGTGAAGACACTACTCAGTGCACAGCAGTGACTACAGCTCATCAGTAATACAAGTTTCCAGAGTTTCCTTAGAGACAAACCATTTGAGGACTTCACTGTCCCACTACAAACTGTGCCAACTTCTCCTACATCTGTTATTTAAATGCCTTCTTGGATAAGCCATTCCATGCAAATTTTATCTTAGTAGGTGTCTTGACTTGTCTTTTCTTTTGTCTTATTCTCAAAATTCCAGTAGCTTCCCATGGAGGAAAGTGAAAGGCCACTTTTAGAAGACTGCATACTTTTACTCTGAGTTCATTCTCTACTAGGATACTCTTGAATTGCAATCTTGGATGAAACAAATGTCTGTCAGGATTTGTCCCAGGGCAAGACTGAATTTAAGTAGTTGACTTCAGGCTATTATTTTTAGATGGGATCTCACTGTGTTGCCCAGTCTTGTCTCAAACAGCCAAACTCAAGCAGTCATTACACCTCAGCTTCCTGACTGGGGGTAAGTGTACACTACTACATCTGCAAGAATATGATTTCTTCTCTGCATACCCAATCTCTAGTGTTTTTATGGGATGAAATCTTTACATTTTATTCCTCAGAGACTATTGCCTTTGGTGCCATTCTTTGGGATGCAAGTTCAGTGGAGGCTGGAGCTTGCTGATTTTCCAGCCCCCATGTAGATTTTAAACATAAATCTCTGAATGGATTTCTTTTCTTCACATACTGGACCACCATTTTTATGTCATCTTCATCATATATTGATTTTTTTAAGAAAAGAGAATGTGAGCCTATTACTCTGATTTGCTTTTAGATGGTAGAAAATTATTTTAAAATCAGGAAACATATTTGAACTTTCATACTTCTTCATTCTCAGTGGTCTGTGAGTCCCTTGGCAGATCAACAGAATTTTTATTTATTTTACCAGATGTAGTTTTGAATAAGAGAGCCTCCTAATTAGTTAAACATTAACTTGGTTAAATATATCTATCACCTGTTCCATATAACTGAGTAGGACATTTGTTTGTATTTATGTATAGGTATTTATAGACACAAATATGAAAAGGCTTTCTCTAAATACTGTCCTATCTACCCCCAACAAATTCCTGTCAAAAATTAATACAGTCACACATGAGAGGAGATTATTCATAATTCTTTTGGGAATTTTTTAATTAAAAAGAAAATTGTAGTTTTGATCCTGGAATACAAAAGTCTGAGAGCATTTTGTTTTTAGTGACTGTTCTAAATATTCTAATATGAAAGGATCTCAGAAGACGTGATACACATAATGAAGAGGGGGTCTGCCACAGATAACATATGACATCCTTTGGTTAACTTCTGTTAAAAACAAAATGGGCCTTTGTTGTATCAGTTTCAACTGCTTTAAATGTTCAATTCTATGCTTCTCTGGTTCTTCGAATGAGCTGTGGACCTATTCCAATCCTCTAGAAAGACATATATAGATGAATTTTAATATAGTCAATATAATTTACCAATTTATCTCAGACCATAAGGAAAATAAAAAGATGAGTCTCATCTTTCCACAAATTTTCATACGTAATACACATCATGTAAGTGAAATATCAGAAAAATATTAACTTGATTTTTACTTTTAAATGTGCACATGTGTGTGATCCTGTGTATAATTGTACATGTGTGTACAGGTGCCCCTGTAATTCTGGGATTGAGTATGTGGAGGCCAAAGAAAAAACTTGTCTTCCTCACTTCCTCAGATGCTGTCCTTATTATTATTATTATTATTATTATTATTATTATTATTATTATTATTATTATAAATGTTGTTGTTGTTAGTAGTAGTAGTATTTTTCTTGTTGCTGTTGTTTTTGATATGAAGGCTCATTGACCTTGAACTCATCAGGGTGACCATGTGGATAGGTCAAAAAGTCCCAAGGATCTGGCTATTTCTGCCTCCCTATCACAGGGATAGGCCGGTATACCTGCTTTTCTTTATGTGGTTTCTGGGGTGGGTATACCATACCAAGGCCCTTGTGCTTACAAGATGTGTGCTTCATTGTGGTGTCTCTCCATACCCTTAACTTGACTCTTTGAAGAGTGCCTGTGTCAGTCCCATGCTACAGAGGCCACTTATTCTGGACTGATGTCTTTGGGGCTGCAATCAGAACCAGCCGAACAGCCCCTGGTACATCCCTGAGTGGAAGAGTGTGGACCTGGGTAAGCTAATTACCCTACAACAATGTTAATAATGAGACAGGAAACACCAGATCATCTCAGGAGGGCTCCAGGTGGATGCTGAGAAGCCATGGTTTATTTGATGAGTCCAGTTAAGTAGTTTTCCAAGAGCAAGGGTAATAGCAGAAGGCATCTATTATCATGTATAAAGGGCTGACTAGGAGATACCTCCCTTAATCCTAGGGATAGTCTTGGAACACATGTATACAAGCCCCCTGACATTCTACAAGGGCACATCTGGCTAGTAGCTTACTAGTTTCTAGGCACATTCCGACAGCCCTGTGATGGGTGTGCATCAATCCAGGGCCCCAGGCCTATTGTTAAACAAACCATGAACCATTTCCCACCAAGGCCAGCCATCAGGAGGTAATCACCTGGCATCTGATTACCTGCACCCCAAATATCATAATTGATATTTACAGACCCTGACAGAAGGGATAAGGAAATGGTTGGCTTTCTTCAAAAATGAACTGGTTCAGAGCTTCATAAATGGAATAGAGAGACCATCATGGATTGTAGCTACAGACTCTTCTTGACTAGAATCTCTTTGATGGAATTCTACTCTGGGGTAGCAACATCACTGCAAAATTCCATATTAATTTTGAATGCATAAAGAGGACCTGGGTTCTTGTTTTAATTCTCTAGAATATTATTGGTAAATTTTAAGTTTATGAAAAAGTGGAGATAGCCAGTTGCCTTCTGCTAGTGTTTTGTAGATATTAATAAAAGAATAAAATTTTGCCCTTTATAATTGCATGTGCTAAAAATCTACAGTAATAGTTCTAATTAGTGTATATGGCTCTGATGCCTGTATTCAGCAGATGTTGCTATGAGACTAATTTGTGGCATTATGAAGCAAAGTTCTAAACCAGGCTGAAGAGTTGCCTAGAAGCAGGGTATGATGGTACATGTCTTTAGGTCCACTATGGAGGTGAAGACAGGAGAATCGGGAATTCAAGCCCAGCCACAGCTACATAGTAAGATACAGAGTAGCCTGGATTTCATGAGACCTTGCCTCAATTCCCCTTTAAACTAACTGAAGACCTCATTTTTTCCAAATGAAAATAAATAAAATCCAAGTTGATTAAGAAATATTTAATACTTCTCTCCTTCATATTGTTCATTAACTTGTTCATAAAACTTGTACTATTTCCAAGTGTGTGTATAAGGCATTAATTGCAGCCCACAAGAGGCAGAGGCAAGCAGATGTCAATGAGTTCAAGTCCAGCCTGATCTACATAGTGAATTCTCAGCTAGCATGGATACACAGTGAGAACCTGTCTCAGAATAACAACAGTGACAGAAGCAGCAACAAACTAACCAACTTATAATGTGTATCTGATGTAATTGAGACTGTTCATTACTAGATGTTATAACCTTAAAAAAGGCAGCCTCAAAATTAGTCAATGCAAGCTGTATCCACAAAACTTCTGTCTTTCTTCAGAGACCTTCTTTTGAATCAGTTTTCTTTCACCCCTTATTTCTTAATAAACATAAACACCTACTTATTTAGAAATCTCGTCATAGAACCTGTGTGCATCTAAATTAAGTGTCTTTGTTTTTATCTCCTAATGAACATGTTGTGTTTCTAATTAATTTTAAAATATAATTTAATAGCTTATTTTTACAACAAAGTGGGTGCTACACATGGAAAAAAAGTAGAATATCTTAGCTTGACAATCTTACAAAGTAATTTTTCCTGTTGTAATTTTATTTCACATAAAGTTTCCAAGCAGCATACCTACAGAAAAGGCCAAATATCTGAATCTTCAAATTATTGAATTGTTTTTATCTTAATTTTTAAGTGTGTATGTGTGGGGGTGTACATGTATGGAAGATGAACTGTGATCACATTGTAAGACCCCAGGAAAGCTCAGGCCTCCAGGATCTCAGCCCAAGACCACGGTCACCCCAATCACCAGGCAGATTTGAAAGCTTGATGCAAACTGCACGAGGCTTTATTGTTGTTTAACGAGCTAACTCCATGTTAGCTCGAGTCTTTCCTCCACCTGCAGTGGCGGATGGCTAGGAAAGACAGCTCGAACCGGCTGCATAGAGATCTTATAGGGCAGCATAAGGGGAGTGCTAGGGGTACGCACAGGCTCAGGATTGGTGTGCCTCCTGGCTTGGAGGGCTTGCCATGTATTGATTGGCCAACTGATTGTTATGGCCCATAGGCCCTCCCAGGGTGGCTGCTATGCTCTGCAAGTCATTGCTGTGCACTTGTCTGTAAAAGCACACCCAGAGCTGTAAAGCATAGCACCACCAGCTAACTTCTGATTGGTTCCTTGCCATGAGGCAGGCATCTGACCTCTTAGTGACCAAGGCAAGGTCAGACAAGCACATGTTTAGCTGTTATGGCTGCCGAAATGGGGAGCTGGTCCCTTCAACATACACTGCATCTGTTAGTCTTAGGTAAGGACAGATATCTTGTGAAGGCTATCTATATTTCATTTACAAATTAATCATTCCAAGTCTAAGCATCTAATACTATATGTTCAGTAGAACAAACAACAAAATCATAATACACAGACATAGAGAAACACTAGAAATGATAGGAATAGCTGAGTTTTTGCCTTGGAAATTATATTTTTCTCACACACAAAGTGCATTTACTCCCCATGACATTTTGTAAGTTCTGCTTGCTACTGACATTAAGCTCACATACAAGAATCCTGTGCTCTGTGGTAGGTTGATACTTCCTAGCTGTTTGGTAGATGACTGACAAGTCTACCTTATACATATATCCCATAGGGTCAGAACAGTCACAATAAACAGCCCTATTTGAAAGAGTGATAAGTAGTCATTCATAATTATTTGTGTTCCATATAAATTCAAAAAACTCAGTAGACAGACATTGCTGGAACATATCTCTGACATAATGGAGACTTGCTTGATGTGACTGAATAGGCTTACTGGCATGCCCCATTTACACACCCCACCCAACACCTTTGGATCATTCACTGAGAAGATTTTATTATCCCAACAACCTGTCACTTATCTAAATAAGTATCATATATTTATAAAAGACTGAGAATGAAGCTTATTTATAGAGGGAGTACAAATACATGATCACTGGTATATGTATTATCTTTTAGTCAAAATGTAAGTGTTCTTGTTAGACTTTGAAGGTCCCTGGTGGAGGGCCTCACTATCCCTGGGGAGGAGTTGGGGTATGGGTTGGGGGAATTGGTGGGGAACATGGGAGGATGGGAGGATGAAGGAATGGGCATGGATGGAGATGTATATATGAATAGTAATTAAAGAATTTAAATAAAAAAGAAAGTGTTGTTGTTTAACCAACACAGTTATTTAAGAGTTTTATATGTGTTACTATCCCATTGACTCTTCATGAAGATAGCTAGCACACACAAAGATCTATCTCCAAATCACACTATTAGTTTAGACTTACACTGGGCATTTTAAGCATCCTTAAATTTTTAGTAGAGAGTCTATAGGAGGCTGCCTTCTCTGGAGTTCTTAACTGAGGATGTGACCGCCATGACTTAGTTAGGGCATAAATCCTTATACACTGGTTCTCAGCAGGGGTGCTTTATATGTAGTTGTCACTAGGTTGTAAATATATTTTAAAGTTTTATTTTCTTATAATAAAAAAAGTTTATTTCTCAATTCAACAATTTCTAGACACTCTAGACTCTAGAATCTATTCTACTGACTTCTTTATATTTATAAACAACTGGTTCTTGGGGTATCTAGATATGAGAGACAGAAGCTGCTTGCATTTATTTCATCCTGCTGAAAATCCTCCTTTAATAAGACCAAAATCCCTCTGGTATTCTAATGTCACATACAAGTCACCAACAGCATTGCCTTTGTATGGTGTGGGTTTATATTTATCCCATTTTCTATAGCATTTTCCTGAATAATTTTGTACATTCATTTTGTAATTCTTTTTCAGCCTCAAAAATAAGCCTGAGTTCAGAATCATACTGTTTTTACTGTAGGTATATCATATTTCTAGGTATACAATTATGGATGCATATACAATTGTACAATAAAGTATCACACAAATAAGTGAAAACAATGATGATTTCGTCTTACTTGTATGTCTCTGAGTCAACATGAAGCTCAAGCATCTACACAGGATTTTACTTAACTTGTTCTCTGGGAGTACCTTGGTTTCAGCTCTACTTAACCTTACTAGCAATCTTCTCAGAAGAGTTAAATAGGAAGACCATATCATTCCCAGGACCCAGACAGAAATGCTATTGACTAAGAAAAATATACGATGTCCCTTGAGTCTAGTATCAAAACTGACAGCATGTCAATTTTGATAACATTCAATTAGCCAAAGAAAGTCTAAGGCCACTGTCACCATAAACAGAACTAGAAAATATATTTTCATATTAATTATAAGGTATTAAAAGTCACTTTAGAAAGGAAGAACAGGAAATAATGCTGCCATTTTACAACATTTTATCCATTATATTTTACATCTATTAATAGATGTCCTTTATTTTGGGGTAGACCACTTTTTCTTCTTTAATTGTGCTTTTCATAACCTATTTTAGAAATCCAACCATGCAAATTTGTAAAGATGATTCTTTTAGTATGATTTTTAATTTTTAACATTTATAACTTTTATATTTCAATCTATAATCTGAGTGGGATTTACCTTAATTTATTCTGTGAGATGAGGCTAGATATACTTTTCATATGACCAATCAGTTAACATATTATCATTAATATACAAAATCATCTTTTGTACCATAATATTAACTGTCAGAAGAAAATAAAAAGAAGTGGCAGAATATGGGTCTGATTTTGAGTTCTAATTTCTGTCCCAAAACTTGAGTTCCTTCTTAAGCCATCATCACATTATCTTCATAAATGCTGACAATGAATGTCATATTCATATAACATTTAAGCCCCATAGTCTTATTCATTCATCTTACTGCTCTAGATATTCTATATAAATGAAACAAACTTTTCATCAATATCCCAGAACTTCCCACCCACATAACCACTTGCATTTTAAACATATTATCCTGAAATCCATATACTAATTATATCAAAATTTATACATTTACAAAATTACAACCAGAAATGTCATTTATTCTATGGTGGTATATTATTTTAGGATCTTTTGAAAATCATCATGGTTTTTAGTATATAATTACTAAATTCTTTTTGTTGGTCTTATTTCTAAGTATTTGCCAATGTCAACTAGCTATCATAAACAGCAATTTTAAAGGTTTTCCCAATTCATATATTATCAATCTGTAAAAGTTTGATACTTACCTTCTGCCTGTTATTGACTACTTATTAGATGATTTTCTTCCTTTATTTTCTCATACATCTGTCCTGACAACAGCCTTCCATCCTTCCCACTCTCCCAAGCCCTCCTACCTCCCTCTTCCTCAGTTCTGTTGCTCCTCCATTTGCCTTCAGAAAAGAGCAGGATCCCAATGGTATCAACCTATCAACCCAACAGAGCACAACAAAATGCAGCAAGACTAGGCACAATAGCCAGGCCTTGGTGGAGTATACCTTTAATCCCAGCTCTCTGGAGGCAGAGGCAGTCGGATCTCTGTGAGTTCACCAGCCTGGTCTCCAAGAGCTAGTTCCAGGACAGCCTCCAAAACCACAGAGAAAGTGCTGTCTTGAAAAACAAAACAAACAAACAAGCAAAAAAGACTAGGCACAATCCCTCATATCAAAGTTGGATGAGGCAACACAATAGGAGAAAAGTGTCCCACGAACAGGCAAAGGACATCCCACTCCCACTGTTGGGAGTCCAATAGAAATTTCAAGCTAAACAACCACAGCACATATGTAAAGGTCCTAGTACAGACCCATGTAGATTCTATGGTTGCTGCTTCAGTCTCTGTGAGCCCCCATGAGCCCTTTTTTGTTTTGTCTATGGACTGTATTCTCTTGGTATCCTTGGCCCCTTTGGCTCCTACAGTTCTTTCCCTATCTTCTACATGGTTCCCTGAGCTCTGTCTAAATTTTGATTAATGCTTTAAAGACTTATTTTACTTTTAGATTGTACATGTCCTAAACTTCGGCCACATTTCCCCCAACTTTTCCTTGATGATATTATACTCTTGCTATAAATTATTAAATCTGATTCTTTGTATTTTTATAGCTTTCCTCTAAAACTACATTTTTAACATGTGCAATGTCTCAAATAATATGTATACTTCTAAGAGTGTTCATTACATCATATTATTTAGGTAATCAATAATGTCATCTTTAAATGATAGTGATTTTTTTATTTCAGCACAGTCTTAAGAATTTAAATTTCCATTAAGTGGTAAAGCTTATGATATCAACATTCTTTTGGTTACATGATGAGTGGTGTGCCATTCTACTTAAACCATTGCAACTGACTGACATGTGTCCTTATATTTAAAGAATATTCTCATAAGCACCACACAGTATTCCATTTATACTTAGTGAGTTTGACTATTTTAGCATTTCATTTGGAGAATTTGATTGGTTTCCTTTTAACTTAAAAGTACTTACATAGCAGTGGTACATGGTCAATGAGACTGTGCTTTGATGCACTCTGACTGAAGGATATGTAACTGGCTAAGGTCCAAAATGCTGTGCTCTGAAATATTGGTGTTTGCATGGTGGATGTACATGTCTTCTGCTTTCTCTCTTCCATTTACACAGTGTGGGAAAACAATAAATCATGCTTAACTGTATTGCATAACATGTCCTGAGAAATTCTAAATCATTATGGAATTTCAGTCTGACATGATTTCCCACTGAATTTACTTCCTTTGGTATCTCTCACTTGAAGTTGAATTTGCCTCATTGTCTTATGGGAATTCCATTGTCTCAGGGATCCACTAATGTCTCCATTTCCATCTATGCATGATTCACTTAAGACATTTGCTTCTATTTAATGTTGTCTTAGAAGATGTTTCATGTATGACACAGGCTGACACTATTTAATATGCACTATCACTCTGGTTCTTCTGAGTCAGCCTCTTTTCATATCCTTTGTTTTATTACTCCTGGAAACTTTTGGAGTAGAAATTCTATTATTATATTTAACTACCATACCTAACATTTTTTAGGCTATACCATACCATAAATTTTTATTTACTTTGATTGGTAAACTATTATAAATAATTACAGTAAACTATTACAAATAATTACTGTTTGATATTAAAATTGTAACTTTTAACTTCATGTACCACCATCCCAGTGTTTGTTATTGCTGCTCTGACTGAAATTTTATTTAAAGTTTAATGAACTTTGTTGAATTGCAATTTCCTATATGAAGAATTATCACTTACAAGTATACAATGAGACATATTCTGGGTGGTGCTAATGATAATATAGCCAACATGATATTCCTATTATGAGATTCCTATCAGTTCTCAAATTTCCCTTTGCTGTTAATTTTTTTCCTGCCCCTCATTCTTTCCACCTACTAGTCAATCAGCATTTGGTCATTCTGTGTAGCCATCTCCTTTCATGTCATATGAATTGAGTCAAAAAGTATATAGTCTTGGCAACTAGATGCTTTGTTTTAGTAAAGTACTATTGATCCTTATTAATATAAAGTATGAAAATTTCAAAGAGTTCTATACTCACCACCCTACACAAAACTCAACTCCAAAGGGATCAAAGGCCTCAACCTAGGTCCAGATGCACTGAATCTGATAGCAAAAAAAAAGTGAGTAATAGTCTTGAATTCATTGGAATAGAAAGTAAAAGACTTTCTGAACAGAATTCCTATTGCACAGGCCTAAAGAACAACAATTAATAATATAGTCCTCACAAAACTGAAAAGATTATTTTTGACAAAGGACATCATAATTTAGACAAAATGGCAAGATACAGAATGATCTTTACCAATTACACATCTGTTACTGGATTGGTCTCTTTCTAACTCTCTCTCTCTCTCTCTCTCTCTCTCTCTCTCTCTCTCTCTCTCTCTCTCTCTCTCTCACACACACACACACACACACACACACACACACACACACACAATCATAATATCCAGAAAAACAAGTAACTCAAGTTATTTGTATACATCTGGACGATTCTCAAATAATCAAACAGAAATTGCTTAGGAATAATTAAAGAATGTTCAATATCTTTAATTATCAAGGAAATGCAAGTCAAAACTATTTTGATATTTCAGCTTAGACCAGACTGAATGGCACAGATTAATAAAACAAATGACAGTTCATGCTATTGAGGATATGAGGAAAGGGATACACTTATCCCTTGCTGTTAGGAGTATGACATTATACAGCCCACTATAGAAAGCTGTGCAATGATTCCTCAGGAAGCTAGGATTATATCTAACATAAGATTCAGCTATACTATACTTGGGCATATACCCAGAGGGCCCTATACTCTACTACAGAGACACTTGCTCATCTGTTTTCATTACTGCTAGATTCATAATAGCCAGGAGTTAGAAACAGCCTAGATGTCCAGCAACAGATAAATGGATAATGAAAATGTGGTATATTTAAATAATGGGCTAATGTTCAATTTACATGAAATTATCTTGTAAATGAGTGGAGCTAGAAAAAAAATCATCTTGAGTAAGGTAACCTAGACACCCACAAAAAAACATTCTATGTATTCTATTATACATACATGCTTGTTTTTAAGCTTTCAATATGAACACTGTAATCCATGTAATTACAGAGGTTAAGTACAGCATAAAGGAGTGGGAGTATGGGAGGGAGGATCTCCCAAGGAAGAGGAAATAGAATATATACCTAGGAAAAGACTAGGGAAGACTGGAACAGGAGAATTAAATGGAGAATGGAGGGAGGAGGGGAGTAATGGAAGGAATAAATGGATGAACAAAAAACAATAAGGGCCATTTGAGGGGTAATATGGAAATCTACTCCTAAAGAAACTTCTTAAAATATATGAAAGAAATTTAAATTGGAAGAACAAAATAATGGGGAAGACCATGCTCCAACTTGATCCCTTTTGATGCAGACTGAAACTTCCAGTGCCAGGAATGGATTATATCTAGTTGAGTGGTTCACCAAAGGGGCCCAATGTCAACCCCAAACTACTCAGGCTATTGCCATGGCTATTGCCA
Organism: Cricetulus griseus; assembly: GCF_003668045.3. NCBI lineage: Eukaryota > Metazoa > Chordata > Mammalia > Rodentia > Cricetidae > Cricetulus > Cricetulus griseus. Next base: position 80,800,247 of record NC_048599.1, on the reverse strand, counting down.
TCAGTAGCTCTTCACAAAATAATAGTAAACCCCTATTGCTGAAAACAATACTTATATATCTCATTGAATGTAGAGAATTTGGTATGTTGCCTAAGCAAAATCATCACCCCTACTGACTACAGTTCAGGGTACGGGATGTTACTTTGCATGCTATCTAAATAGAGAGGTAACCACCTCTGCTGCAAACCATGTTATCTATAATGGTTACCTGCCTGCATGATATGCTATTGTAATAATGGCACCAAGGGAGAGAAAGTAACCAACACCTACCTGATTGGATTAAGTCCTGGTCTATGAGATTGTAGTCATATCTCACACTATGGAGATAGTGAAAAACCTGGGATTAGACAGGCCATTGATCTAGGGAAAAAAATACTATTGTCCTGTTAAAAGAATAGCAATGAAGTGACTACTAATGACATTCTGCCAAATGCATAGATAAGTGTGTCACTGGACCATCATCAAAGAAACTTCCTCTTGAGGGAAGTAATATAGAGTCTTAAGCTGAACAATGTTATGATAAATCTTTCCGCCAAAGCTGCCGGAGCCCTACCGCCACATGGGCGATCTCTGCCATCCTCCCGAGTTCTGCCTGCCGCGTGGATGGACAAAATAATACATAGACATATTAGGTACAAAGATGCTCGGCCAATGACTAGGACTTCTCATCTGGTAGCTCAGTCTCAATTATCATAAATCTTTATAGAGGATGCCTTTTGCTGGCATCCTCTCTTGCCGGTGGAGGAGGCGAAGGGGAAAAGGGGACACTTCCTGTTTCTTCACTTAGATATGAGTCTCCTTGCTATGTCACTTCCTGCCTGGATCACCACTTATTTACTGCATTATCCAGAATCCTCTTTGACTCCTAGTCCTGTCTAACTTGCTGCTAACTTGGCCAAACAGTATTTTATTCAACAATCAATGAGATGAACATACACAGAAGTACTTTCCCCATCAGGACAATGTTAAGAGAGTGAGAAAATTTGAAACACTCATCCCTCAATGGAATGCCATCACAAAATCCCTTCCCCCAGAGGTAGGGAACATATTCAGAAGAGGAGGTAGAGAGGATGGATGACACCAAGAAAAGAATGTCTTCCAGACACAGCAGGAATGATTCCCATATAAACTGATTAGGACTATGGCAGTACACTCAGGACCTTCACAGGTTCAAGACAGATGAGATTCCAAGTGCTAGAGGCATGAATGGATACAATCTCTAAATCCTTAACCAAGAAGTTGTCTGCCACTGACAGCTGATTGCAAGGGGAAAAGAATAATCAGTTTTATTCAATCAAATCTCACTGGACTTATAAATTACACTTAAGAGTATGCCCCCGCCTAATAGTATATGGGCAACAGAAAATGAATTCAATGGTATTTTTGTTTATTTTTGTGTCATATTGCTTGGTGGTGGTGGTGGTCTGTGGTGTGTGTTTGTGTGTGTTTGTGTGTGTGTGTGCAATTTTTATCTCACTAATCTTTTGTGTGTGTGTTATATTTTATGATTTTATTTTTGTTTTCTAAAAAGAGAGAAAGAAGGCATGAATTTGGTGAGTGGTATGTGGGAGAATATTGGGAAGGAGAAACCACGATCATAATATATTGTATGAATTTTCAGTTTAAAAAGTATCTACAGTTATAATTTGTTTGGTTTTTATTTAGTGCTTTTACTTTCATTCATTTTGGTCTCTACTAGCTTCTTAATTTATATATTAATGTATGTCTTAAGTTTTTGAAAAGTTGTTGTTTCTTACCCTGTCAAACACTACTTCTGAACCATTTTCCTGTATTTCCTCCTGAAATGTGTGTGTGTGTATGTGCAAGTGTGTGCATGTGTGGGCACATGCACATGTGTGCATGCCCATGCATTCAGATGCATGCTCAGATGAACACTTTAGGCTCTGTGATTCTCTAACGTTATTCTTTTTTATTTTGTGTTTGAGTTTGTTATAAAGAATGAAGCTTTAATATTTTTACCCTTCAAGGGTAAGTTATTTAATCTAACAAAGTTATATAATGATTAATTAACATGCGTAAGTGTATAGTGTAGAATAGATTCATCACTACAAACAGGCAGGGTGATTGATTGACCTTGTTGATTAACACATGGATGGCAAGCAAAACTAGGTTTAAGCCTAAATAAGACTCTAAGTCTTCTATTTAAATCTAGGATTGGTGACCAAGAGCCATTTGTATTCTGAGGCACCTCATACTTTCACAGATCACAAACTCATCTTTCTTTATTCCTCTTTCTAATTTTCTGCTTAGGTTGAGCCCTCATAGGGATATTAAATATGTCCTTTAGTTAACTAATATCTGACAACATTCTAACATTTCTCTATCAGCGTTGGTCTTCTGGGTTCTAATTTCTTGATTCTTAATCTGTTTCTTCCCATAGAATCATTAAATATTCTCCAAATAATGGCAGTTCCATGGGTGAATTAATCTTTTTTATTTAAATCAGTTTCTTGCATTTCCCCATGTTCAGATAGATCCTTTTCACAATGATATGTGTTTTGACATTGTATTATTTTGTTATGAGTGGAGGCATCTCTCTGATACCAATTATTCATATGTATATGCAAACAAAATCTGTCAATATATCAAAAATGACTTTGTTATATTCTACATAGTATCAGCTTATGAGTATTTATTTCCTGGGTAAGAACATGAAACAATGTGCATCTTGAAAGCAGATATTGTCTTTAATAGAATATTTTATGCTACCCATAAAATTTATATTTGTGGAAATGAAGTCTACTATAGAATCACTTGTGGACTCTAATAAATAGTATGAACACTAACCAAAAATAACAAGACATACATAAATATTCACTCAAATATTTTGGACATACATTTGGAGAATTTAAGAACATTTAATATCTACATTAGATGTCTGGCATTTCACTTCCCCACATTATAAAGTCTGCCAAGGGGCTTATTGGTAATCAACAGCTTTATTTTTTTAGGTTTTCTTTTTTTTTGCTATAGTTCTTTTTTCTATTTTTATTTAAATTAGAAACAAGCTTGTTTTACATGTCAATCCCAGTTCCCTCTTCCTCCCCTCCTCCCCTGCCCCCCACTAACCCCCTATCCTATTCTCTTTCTGTTCCCCAGGGAGGGTGAGGCCTTCCATGGGGATCTTCAAAATCTGTCATATCATTTGGAGCAGGGCCTAGGCCCTCCTCCATGTGTCTAGGATGAGAGACTATCCCTCTATGTGGAGTGGGTTCCCAAAGTCCATTCATATGCTAAGGATAAATACTGATCTACTACCAGAGGCCCAATAGATTGCCAAGGACTCTTCACTGACACTCACAAGGACATCTGTACAACTATGTTCATAGCAGCATTATTTGTAATATCCAGAAGCTGGAAGCAACCTAGATGCCCCTCAACTAAAGAATGGATTGAGAAAATGTGGTACATTTACACAATGGAGTACTACTCAGCAGAAAACAACAATAGAATCTTGAAATTCGCAGGCAAATGAATGGAACCTAGAAGAAACCATCCTGAGAGAGGTAACCCAGTCACAAAAAGACAATCATTGTATGTACTTACTCAATGTGGATTTTAGAGATAGAGGAAAGAATTACTAGCTTACAATCCACACCACCAGAGAAGGGTCCCACGGAGAAGGGGAAAGGGACAAGATCTCCTGAGCAAATTGGGAGCATGTAGGGAGGGGAAAGGGAGTTAGGAGAAAGAGAAGGGGACAAGAGGAGGGTAGAGGAGAACATGTGGGAGCAAAAAGCTTGAGTCAGGGGAGAAATAGAGGAAAGCAAGATAAGAGATGCCATAATAGAGGGAGCCATTATAGGTTTAAAGAGAAATCTGGCACTAGGGAAATGTCGACACATCTACAAGGATGACACCAACTAACAATATAAGCAACAGTGGAGAGGCTCCCTTAAATACCCTCCTCTGATAATGATATTGGTGACTAACTTATATGCCATCCTAGAGCCTTCATCCAGCAGCAGAAGGAAATAGAAGCAGACACCCACAGCTAAACACTGAACTGAACTGGAATCTAGTTACAGAGAGGGAGAAGTGATGACCAAAGAGGTCAAGACCAGGCTGGAGAAACCCACAGAAACAGCTGACTTGAACAATGGGTTGCTCATCAACCCCAGACTGATAGCGGGAAAACCAGCATAGTACTTATTTAGTCTTAACCATACTTTGTTAGAAACCTATATCATTATGATAAAGGTTATGTTATTACAACTATTATTTTGTAAACTCTACCGACTTCAAATACCCTTTTCTTACAGTAAAACCCCATTCCAATAAGTCTTTAGCAAAGTGGATAGCAAGGAACAAAGACATTTTTATGCCTAGTTTTCTAATAAACATGGTTTAGTGACACAGAACTCTAATAATGATTTTATGGCTGCTTGGCAGCCATTGCCTGTTGATACTGATTAGCACCTAAGAACCTTATTGTTCTGCATTTATAGGATTTCATCAACCAAATTGTATCAGTGGTCCATGTTGAAATTGTTTTAACGTTATTTAACATTGAGAATATTGAAAGTCAACCAGTATGTTGACAATGGTCACCAGATGTTTTGCAGGCTTGTTTGAACATATAGGTCACTTATCTAATCAAAACTTTCAAGTAATAGAGATTTTACCATCATTTTATCACTTATGCATTGTCAGGGCACTGATGTTGACTGGAAGGTGCTAAGAATAGAGTTTGTTGACACTCTATGGAAGGCCTCACCATCCAGGGGGAGCAGAAACAATATGTGATAGATAGGGCTTTAGTTGGGGTGGGGTAGGGAAGGACAGGTGGGAGAAGGGAACTGGGATTGTCATGTAAATCAATCCTGTTTCTAATTCAAATAAAAAAAAAGTTGAAAAAAAATAGAGTTTGTAAATTCTGGTGTTGTTTTGTTGTTATGAAGTTCCCACAGGTTTCCAATTGAATTTTCCTCATAACTCCTGAGAAATTCTCATGATTTGTTTCAATACTTTCTCCATTTTGCTTAAGATAAATAGTCAACCAGCATAAGTAGATATACAAGTTAACATACAATTAGGCTTCTTATCCTTCTTAGCACAATTATTTTTCATTGTCTACTTTCCTTCTATAACAAGCATCCAGAAATACAAAACCAAGTCCCAAGACAGAAACATTTTTAACTAAGAGAAGAAATGAGCTCTGAGGAGAGGATTGTCACTCATAACATCACCACAAGGGGGCAGCAGATATTGCTATAAATTGAAGATGTTGCCAAATCCTGTAAAACCACGTTTCCCCCTTTAGTCTTTATTCTTAAATTGACACCATCTACAACATTACAATGTCCATCTTCACCGTCCCCATCACTTTTATTTGTAATGGACATGACAGCTGTTAAGGCACTCAGTGTCACATATATTGAGATGATAGTATGTGAATTTTACTGTCCAATATCCCCACTCTACCTGTCACTAGTTATGTGACCACAAGCCCATCTCTTTTCTAAACTTTGGATTCTTCATCTTTGGAAAGGGGTTAGTTATATAGTGTTATGAGAATTCAACGGAATGATGTATTGTAGATTTGGTATAATATCTGGATTTGGGGTCCGAACTCAAAACCACTTAACATGGATTCACTTGTTTCTATTCTATCCAACTGAAAAATAGTTAAGCATTTAAAACAATGTTTTAAAATATGAATGATCTATCCAAAGTAACAAATTAAGTGGATAATAAAATACGATTCTCATGTTTTGGCCAGGTTCAGAATTCTACCATCATCCTTTAATATAAAATTCATGACAATTAATTAGCTGTCTTTAGTGCACACAGAGGAGGAGTGAAAGTATACTACAAGATGGAATATTTACCTATGAGATTTATGCTATTGTTCCCAAATGGAAAATAATATGAAAGCAATGAATCTTTATGAAACGCATTGGTCTTTATATCTGTACTCTAAATATTCTCCCAGGAAAAAGCATTATTGAGTTTTGCTGAGGAGATCTGGAAATCCCCGCAAATGAAATCAAAGCCTTCCAGAATAACTGTATATTCTGGGAAATACGAGACAAGCCAGACAGCCCCACTTTGAATGAATGGGTTTTTAAAATGCTCAAGAAACCGCAAAACAGAAAAAGGCTCTCTAAATATGAGAAGGGAAATGTGTCTGGTGCATAAAAACCATGCATTCAATTTACTCTAGGGAAGAAAATTTTAAAGATGCTAACCTTGTGATTTGAATTGACTTTATTCATTTCAAAGAAGCCACTCAAAAAGTAATAGACCCTTGTAATAAAAATCTGGGGGGAGGGGGCAGCACAGGTGAGGTATAAGATGTGCATAGTAAAAAAGAAAAGAGTCGGCTCAGAGTTTTTGCAGAATGCATAATATTTTCATGAAATGTTAGATGCTGAAAGAACATTAAAGATTTTTGTCCATCATTTTCCCTTTAGGGATGCGAAAAACATAAAATCAATGGGGATTGATTTAATTTTGATGTCTTTACAATTAGGGACAAAACCAAGTCTAGACATTCTGATTCCTATAGTACTGTTTTCCATTTTTCAGTACTAATTCATGTTTCCAACAGCATATATGATAGCTTTGAATGCCAGCTTTAAAGGCTTAGTAACTCTTGGGTGGTATCTCTGTGGATTTTTCATAAAGCTTAGTGAGTGTTTTGTTTTGTTTTGTTTTGCTTAAATCTGGTCCCAGGTATGATATCACGTGTGTCTAAAGTACAAATGCCTCCTCTCTTCCAACAAATGAAAATGGTTATAGTGGGAAATTCAAATATATTTGAAAACACCTACACAATATTTAGAATAGGGGTTCTGAGAAAAAAAACATGGAATTTAAAATTCCAAGTCAGTCATCAAAGTGGTAGTTAGTGACAGCAGTTAATTTTCAGTGTTACTTGGGTTCCCTGACAGTCTTTTACATCCAGTGACAGTGAGCTTACTTAGAAGTCTATGAAATGAAAGTCTGGGATGTTCTGGAATGTGTTAGGGCATGTGGAAACTGTGGAAGGAGAGGCTTGAAGGAGATACTTTTACTCCAGCTCCAGATTGCATTTGTTGCCCTATCGCCTAGATATCATCAGCTCAACATGTGGCTAGATTTTTTTCAATACTCAAGTCTCAACTCAAATGTTGCTCTGATCATCCCACTATGTCCTCTATCCACAACACACATGCTCTGGTGCATATCCAATGCCAGTTTCTATATTACTTCCTGCTATCTGACATTAGCTGATGGAGTTCTAAAGTTGCACATACTTTATCTTTACCACACAGGGAAGCCTAAATCTTTATAAAGGCAGAAATTTGTGATTTCTTACGAAAATATGTATTTTAGCCAGTAGGAGGCTCAATGACATTTGTTAAAAGAGTGAATAGATTAACACATTTGAAGTAGTTTCATTTCATATATCTTTTCAATGTCTTGTAATAGCGAATTGGTGAATTGGTAATTCAACAACTTTTTAGAACAGTGACCCACTCACAGACTTACAGTATCTAATCAATAGGTACCCAAGGAAAACTTACTCTCCATCTGTTCTATATGTTTAGAAAAACAAAAGTGAAGAAAGCAATGTTTTTAACTACTTCCTGCCAACTCCCTGACTATATAATTACTAAACTCTTGGCTTTTGCATTTTGTTAAACTTATTCATTTTGTAACATCTAATAGTAATTAGACTAACTGTGGTTTTAATTCAGATAATTATATTTATAAAGATTTATAGAATTGCAAAGTGCAAATAGGTTTTAAATATTGTTGCTACATCTTTATTATGTAACGTGTGTGTGTGTATGTGTGTGTGTGTGTGTGTGTGTGTGTGTGTGTATCCATCCAATGGATGAAAATATGTATGTACACACACACATATATATTCATCATTTTATAATGAAATAGCTTTGTGTCCTTTTGCAACAAATTACAAATCTTCATACACACATATACTCATTTGAATGCAGTAGTTTGTGTCTTTTGCAGCAAATTACAAATCTAGAAGGCTTCAAATATCAAATTGTGTTTTATCATAGTCAGGAGCTAGAAATAAGAGATCAACTTGTGTGGCTGTACTACTCAGGAGGACTTAAGGGCAGAGGCTTCTCATTCTTTTTTCCTGTTCCAGTGAGTGTGCTCATTTGATTTGTACCTGCACAATTGCTTCCTAGACATAGAGCCTTCTCTCATCCATGTTTCTAATACCCTCATCTACTTTCTTGCTGATTCGTGTGTGTGTGTGTGTGTGTGTGTGTGTGTGTGTGTGTGTGTGTGTGTGTGTGTGACCAGAGGACAGCCTTTGGAGGTTATACTCTCCTTCCATCCTGGGTTCCAGGAATCAAACTCAAGTCATTAGGCTAGCACAGAAAACACTTATACTAGCTAAACCATCATCCTGGTCCTCTAGAATTACAATATAATACAATCCTAACATTGAAGAAAATGTTAAACGTAGGGGCATTCTGCATGAATGTATTTTGATAAAGCATCAGTGCAAACGGTTATCAGTCTTCTGGGATAATGTTTCTTCTTTCAGTATAAATCAAAATCTTTTTCCATAGCTTTCTTTACAAATCTTCTATATAATGTAATGTAATGTTACTCTAATAATTCCAACTAAACAAGCAAGTTCAATATATAGTTGTTTTGCAGCACTCTCTCACTCTCTCTTTCTCTCTCTCTGTGTGTGTGTGTGTGTGTGTGTGTGTGTATGTGTGTGTGTGTGTGTGTGTGTGTGTGTGTGTGTGTGTGTATGTGTGTGTGTGTGTGTAGGTGTGCGTAGCTTTTGGTATGATTGAAGAAGACTCTGGGGAGATGGGGAGGTAATCCATTGTGTAAAGGGCTTGCTGCATAAGCACGAGGACCTGAGTTCTGATTCTTAACACCCATGTAAAAATCTGAGTGTAGGGGAATGGATATGTAATCCCAGCATTAACGAGGCAGAGGCAGAGGCAGGAGAATTCCTGGAGCTAACTACTCAGTCGAATTATTGAATGTCAGGTTCAGCAAGAGATTGTGTCTCATGTCTCAAAAAAAAAAAAAATAGGGAGTAAGACTGGTGAAATATCTCATCCAGTAAAGACATGTATCACCAAGCTCCATCCATGGGATAAAGAAGAAAACCAATTCCTTCAAGTTGTCCTCTGACTTTGTTGGCTGTGGAATATTTACCCATATTACAATAAGTAAGTAAATAACTAAATGTAAAAATAAAAGCAAATAAAATGTAAAAATGTTTTAAAAAGTAAATAAAATATAAAATGGTACAGGGTAAAAGATGAAAACACTTGATCATAACTTCTGACCTCTACATGGACACATGTACATACACAAGAGCATATACACAGTACCAGACCACACAAAGTAAAAACAAGACAGAGGGGAAAAAAGATGCTGTCTTCTGGAAGGAGGAAATTTCTTGCCTGATAAGTCCATATTTATTTAATAACTCCTTCTAAAGACACAAGTAGGGTTAGGCAAGTAAAAGTCAGCAGCGCTGATATGAGAAGGTTTGAGAAGAAAGCAAAAAATAAAATAGCATGGCACTGACTTTATTTCGTTATTTTATATTTCCCTCTAACTCTACCTGCTGTTTAGTCTGTGGTCTGGAGGCTGCATGCATGCTGCTGCATGTTATCAAGTACAGCTGTGCTTGCAGCTGCACACAGTAACATGAGCCTTCTTTAAACACTGTGAGCTCATTGGATCACTGCTTCCTAGAACAATGCTTGGCACAAACTAGTTGTATACTTTATTTTTTAATCAATGAATGGATATATATTAAGCTTTTATGAAGGCCATAATTAGAGTCTAGAACAGGGTATGGCATTAGCAAGTACTAAGTCAGATAGAGCTGGATACTGAATCTTCTTTTGGCCTAGCCAATTTCATCTTTAGCAAGTTGGCTGGCATTTGCATGGATACAAACGTATGTATACACAATCACAGAGAGTCCTTGACTTTCTTTGTTCCCCTTATAATTTCTTAATGGCAAAAGCAATGTATACTATGAATTTTTACCTTTGTTGGCCTAGTAAGGGGAGAATTCCCTCTTGAGATGCTGGGCATTGACTTCAGACATGGCCCCTAGTCAGTCATATGATCACAGAGTCGATAACTAATTGTCCATACTGTGTTGGACCACTGAGTAATGATGTTCTGTAAGTAATATGTATTAACTGTGCTTTTTCACTTATATTATGTACAGCTGGCAGTTGGTTTATTAGTATAAATCTCATTGTAAATCTAGGTGTGTTTGTGTGTATGTGTGTGAGAGAGAGAGAGAGACAGAGACAGAGAGACAGAGAGAGACAGAGACAGAGAGAGAGAGACACACAGAGAGAGAGAGACAGAGAGAGAGAGACAGAGAGAGAGAGAAGAGGTATAACATGTGAACCATTTGTCACAGTACAGGATCCCCTAAATATATTGCTTTCTGGGACCAGGGAGATACTTCAGTCAGATGCTAGTATTACAAACATGAGAACCAATGTTTCATCCTTAAAACCCATGTTTAACAGACAGGTTTTATGGCACACACTCATAATCTAATTGCAAAAATAGACCGATCTTTGTGGCTCATGACAAGCCAACCTAGGCTACTATTTGAGTGGTTAGAATTCCTGTTCCAAAGGGCAAGGCAAGTGGCTCCTGAGGAATGACACCCAAGGTTGTGCTCTGACTTTCACATATAAGATGCAAATGCACAGTGACACACACATGCACTCACACATACATACATGCACACACACACACACATACATACATGCACACACACACACACGCCCGCGCGCGCGGATGCACACAGATACACAGATAGCTTTCTAGCCCTTGTCTGTGAAGCCCCATGTTCTTTATTCATCTCATTCATTTTGTCTAGAAAACGTTTGTGCCGGTGTCTTGAATAACTTTCTTGCTTCATAAGCAGCCAGGTGAGACACATAGACTCCCACTACCAAGATAATTAGAGTGTCAATGTCTATCCTTGTTTATGATCTAGGCTTGTAACAACTTGGGGATGTGTTTTCCAGCAGATGTTTGACATCATCTGTCTCCCAGGGCACACTGTATACACCTTGTTAATCAAGGTGTATGTGATGCAGATTCCATTTGGAAACCACCATCTGAATGAGTGCTGCATGAGGCTGTTCGGAAGCAGCACCATGCTGCTTCTCCTAAAAGATGACTCACATCCTCAGCTAGTGTAGGAGGAAACATGACAGGTTAATTTAAATACCTCTGCAGATGCATTAAGTTCTGAACGCCACATTCTCTGTGGAGCACTCAAGTTCTATGCTGACATTTTATCTGTTCTGTCACAGTTGTAGTCCGACAGAGACAGGGAAAGACAGTCCACCTATGAAGTGATCATGCTGTATCACTAGCGCAGTGGTTAAGACTCTGACTTCTGGAAACAGCTCTATCTATCTGAGACCAGACTCCACAACGGTTTAGCTTTGTAGATGTGGGCAATTGACTTAAAGTCTCAACTTCCTCGTCTGTGAAATTGAGCATGGCCTAGACTGAGGAAATGAGGATCTCAGCTGATCTTTGCTCTTGTTATGGGCTAAAGCAGTGAAATAATTTACATCAAGCCTCCTCACTGTTCCTTCCTCTGTCACTTCCTCTCACTCAATGACAAGGGAATAGATGGCACAGAGAGAGATATTTAGACAACCATTAGTAATTCCCCTTTATTACTGTGTGTCCCTCAAGGTGTCACTTGTTAAACTTTAATCCCCACTGGTATCTTTATTGAAACTGAACCTCAAAAAGGTGTTTGGAGTAATTAAATAAGATGGTATTGTGCTAGGTTAATGCCTACCTAGTTAGATCATGGTGGCTTAGAAGAGGAGAGAAGGTGAATTAGTTACTTTTCTGTTGTTGTGATTAAACACCATGAGCTAAAGCAATGAAAGGAAGAGTTTAGGCTGATAGTTCCGGAGTCCATAATGGCATGCAGGCATGGCAACAGGTGGACTGCAGTAAGAAGCAAATTGATCACATCTTCAACCATAGATACTACTCAGAGTCCTGGAAGAGAGACAAGGGTATAACCCACCCCAATAATGTGGTTCCTCCAGCCTAGAGATACCTCCCAAATATTCCATATTTGCAAACACTGCCACCAACCAATAAACAAATGTTCAAATGTACTAGTCTATAGGGAATGTTTCTCATTCAAACTATCAATTTAAGAGACAAACAATAACACACACACACACACACACACACACACACACACACACACACACACACAAAATCAGCCTCTTGCCTTGCAATCTACTGTCAGACGTTGGGACTCAGACAGCAAGAAGTGTATCTCCAGATGCATGAAACAAAATAAGCCTCCCTCATTATAAGTTCCCAAGTCTGTGGTATTGTATTCTTGGCAACAGAAGAAAGAACCAATACAGAAACATAACTAAAACCTCCATTCAAAGCGAGCATTCTCTATAAGACCATTCCACACTCTGACTGTGCCATGAAACACCATATGTATTTATATCACACGGATGGTAATGTTGAGAAAAAAAACGACTTAAGCCAGTTTTCATATTATTGCAAATGAGGAGAAAAGATCATTTTGTTTCTCTCCTGTGGCTAGGAAGATAATCCTTGTATTTCTTCTCAGTCATCAGACGGACCTAGTGTTTTCCCATTTGTGACAATTCTCCTTCAGGACATACAATGCCTGGCAAGCTCTGGGTATGAGCTTCTCTTTCTGAACAAGCTACTTTTAATGGAAACATATTTATAATCCTATTTGATTTGCTTCTGCAAATTTTCTCATTATGTGTTTCATGAGTCTGTTTAATTCATCAGGTTTGCTCTGTAGGATGGGCTCTGTAGTTGGGGGTCCAGTCATTTTTTGATTCTTCACTTTTTCTCAGCCTGAGCTTTAAGATTGGATCCTTCTTAATGCCAAGCTTAGGATCTTATCTGTTCCATGGCCTTCAGACATATCTAGACATATGCTAACATGCTTTGCCATGAATAGCATAGAAAGATGACTTTCCTAGAAAGTCATCCTGGGCATAGTTCCAGGATCCCTGCTAACCTGGATGAGTGACAGGAGGAAGAAGAGAGGACAAGAATACCTTCTTCAGTAGTGGCATCTGGGTAGAAATTCTGAGAGGCAAGTTGCTGATTCCATATAGATGAAACATTCTGACCCTAACAGAGAAGTTCATTTCATTTTTCATGAGATTTTTGTGGATTGTACATTAGTTTGCGGTTTCAAACATTAGTAAGTCCAAAATTTTGGTTTTGTTTTGCTTGTAGTGCTGATGTTTGAGCCTAAGACTTTGAGAAAACTAGGAAAACCTCTACCACTAAGCTTCAGTGCTATCCCAAGATGAGGATTATATGCCCACATCCTGGAACATCAACAACACTGCTTTGTCTGTGGTGCTTATTCTGGGAGATGTAATAACAGCTTTGGCCATACAGTCAGGTATGGGCCTCAAGTTGTAGAAACTCACCTTTATTGTCATAAACTTCAATGCAGGGAGGTCTGTCACCTAAACTTAGGAAAATCAGGTCCTTCAGGTCCACTTACTGAGGTTGACTTCTGGAAAGAAAGAATATCCAAAGGTATTCTGAAGGAGAACACGAGTGAGTGAGTGGGAAAGGAGGAAAGAAAATTTGTTGACATTCTTTCCAAAAAATTCCTGCCTGATACTGAGTTCAATATCTCTGTGTTAAAATGTGTGTATTGAGCTGGGAGTTAGTGGCTCACACCTTTACTCCCAGTAATCAAGAGGCAGAGGCAGGCAGATCTCTGTCAGCTCGAGGCCAGCCTGGTATAAAGTGCGAGTTCCAGGACAACCTCCAAAAAAAAAAAAAAAAAAAAAGGCACAGAGAAATCCTGTATCGAAAAACCAAACAACAAAAGAAAAAAAATGTGCATATTGATTGATATAAAGAGAAAGAGAAAGAAACTCCCACTATGATGACCTTCAGTTTAGTCTTGGGACAAAGATCTGGGACTGGGGTTACAGACAGTTGTGAGGTGACATGTGGGTACTGGGAACATGAACCAGAGTCCTCTGGAAGAGTAACCATTGTTCCTAACATCTAAGTCATCTTTCCAGCCCCCAGTTTGGTCTCTATTTTTTTTTTTTAGATTTTTTTAATTTAAATTAGAAACAAGCTTGTTTTACATGTCAATCTCAATTTCTTCTCCCTCCTCTCCTTTGCTCCCCCCCACCAATCACCTATCCCATACCCTTTCTGCTCCCCCAGAGGGGGAGGTCTTCCAAGGGGGATCTTCAAAGTCTATCATATCATTTGGAGCAAGGTCTAGGCGCTCCCTGGTGTGTCTAGACTGAGAGAGTATACCTCTTTGTGGAATGGGCTTCCAAAGTGCATTGGTATACTATGGATAAATCCTGATCCACTTCCAGAGACACCATAGATTGCTCTAGCCTCCTAACTGACATCCGGATCAGGCGGTTTGGGTTGATCCTATTCTGGTTTCCCAGGCATCAGTCTGGGGTCCATGAGCAACCCCTTGTTCAGGTCAGCTGTTTTTGTGGGTTTCTGCAGCCAAGTCTTGACCCCCTTTGCTCATCACTTCTCCCTCTCTGCAACTGTATTCCAGAGTTCATCTCAGTATTTAGCTGTGGGTGTCTGCTCTGCTTCAAATCAGCTACTAGATGAAGGCTCTAGGATGGCATATAAGGTAGTCATCAATCTCATTATCGGGAAAGGGCACTTAAGGTAACATCTCCACTATTGCTTAGATTGTTAGTTGGTGTTATCCTTGTAGATCTCTGGACATTTCCTTAGTGCCAGGTTTTTCTTTTAACCTATAATGGCTCCCTCTATTATGGTATCTCTTTTCTTATTCTCCTCTATTCTTCCCCCAATTCAAGCTTCCTGCTCTCTCATGTCCTCTTCTCCCATCCTCTTCTCTTCTCTTTCTCCTAACTCCCTCTCCCCTCCTCAAATGCTCCCAATTTGCTCAGATCTTGTCCCTTTCCCCTTCTCTGGGGGAACATGTATGTCTCTTTTAGGGCCCTAGCTTTTCTGGCAGTGTGGATGGTAGGTTGGTAATCATTTGCTCAATGTCTAAAATCTATATATGAGTGAGTACATACCATGTGTGTCTTTTTATGACTGGGTTACCTCACTCAGAATGGTTTCTTCTAGTTCCATCCATTTGCCTGCGAATTTCAAGATTCCATTTTTTTTCCCCTGCTGAGAAGTACTCCATTGTGTAAATGTACCATGTTTTCTCTATCCATTCTCCAGTTGAGGGGTATCTAGGTTGCTTCCAGATTCTGGCTATTACAAATAATGCTGCGATGAACATAATTGAACAGATGTCCTTATTGTATGAATGGGCATCTTTTGGGTATATGCCTAGGAGAGGAATTGCTGGATCTTGTGGTAGACTGATTCCCATTTTCAAGAGGAACCACCATACTAATTTCCAAAGTGGCTGTACAAGTTGGCACTCCCACCAGCAGTGGAGGAGTGTTCCCCTTTCTCTACATCCTCTCCAGCATAAATTGTCATTGGTGTTTTTTTTTTTAGCCATTCTGACAGGAATAAGATGGTATCTCAGAGTTGTTTTGATTTACATTTCCCTGATGGCTAAGGATGTTGAGCACTTTCTTAAGTGTCTGTCAGCCATTTTAGACTGCTCTATTGAGAATTCTCTATTTAGTTCTGTACCCCGCTTTTTAATTGTATTGTTTGGTGTTTTGGTGACTAGCTACTTGAGTTCTGTAAAGTTTGGAAATCAGCCCATGTCAGATGTGGGGTTGGTGAATATCTTTTCCCAGTCTTCGGGCTGGTTTTGTCTTGTTTACTCTGTCATTGGTCTTACAGAAGCTTCTCAGTTTCAGGAGGTCCCATTTATTAATTGTCGATCTCAGTGTCTGGGCTACTGGGGTTATATTCAGGAAGTGGTCTCCTGTACCAATTCATTCAAGGGTACTTCCCACTTTCTCTTCTAAGAGTTTCAGTTTGGCTGGATTTATATTGGCAGTCTTTACAAAAGCAATCTACAGATTCAATGCAATCTCCATCAAAATACCAGCACAATCCTTCACAGATCTTGAAAGAATAATAATCAACTTTATATGATGAAACAAAAGGCCCAGGATAGCCAAAACAACCCTGCACAATAAAGAAACTTCTGGAGGTATCACCATTCCTGACTTCAAGCTCTATTACAGAGCTATATTCCTGAACATAGCTTGGTATTGGCACAAAAATAGACAGGTAGATCAATGGAATTGAATTGAAAGCCCTGATGACCCATACACTTACAAACACCTGATTTCTGGAAAGAAGCTAAAATTATACAATGGATAAAAGAAAGCATCTTCAACAAATGGTGCTGGCATAACTGGATGCTGGAATGTAGAAGACTACAGATAGATCCATATCTGTCACCATGCACTAAACTTAAGTCCAAATGGATCAGAGACCTCAACATAAATTCACCCAGTTTAGTCTTGGGATGACAAAGTCCTTTGCTTCACTCAACTCCGTACCCTGTCAGAATTACACTAGTCATGTCTATAGCCATACCATGATGAACAATCTCAGTCTCACCAGAAATAAAATAGTCATCTTTCAAAATATGTCTTCTACTTTGTTGTTCTCAGTGAATCTACTTTCAAATGAAGCATGCCCACACATCCATCCCATAATTACACATGCATATTCATATTCTTGTACAGACCCTGGAGGGGTTACCTTCTTACTTTTAGATAAAGGATTTACATAATTTAAAAACATGTTAATCTGTCTTTGTATTCAAAATGGGATGAAATGAGGTCTCAATAATTCCCAAGTTGAGATTAGTGACAGTCTTACAGAGCCTAGTTTTTTTTGTTTTTTTTTTTTTTTTGTTTTTTGTTTTTTTTGACAGTGTTTCTCTTTGTATCCCTGGTGTCCTGGAACTAGTTCTGCAGACCAGGCTGGCCTCCACCTCACAGAGATCTGCCTGCTTCTTCCTCCTGAGTGCCAGGATTAAAGGCATGAGCCACCACCACCCAGCTTAGCCTAACTTTTTAAAAACATTATACATATGTAACATCCAGCACAATCCCACTATATGAGAATGTGATAGTAGGTCTGGACTGTCATGGCAACAAGTAAAATACCTCACTCTCATCCATTATCTCCAAATTCCATGAGCTTCTTCCCTTCTCCTTTAGCCTGTAAATTCTAAAAGCCCAAAACCTTTCCAAAGTGACTTCTGGAATCAATAGTTTATCATGAGGAAATTTTTCTGTGTCTTTGCTCTGTCCTTTGAATGTGTCCTGCCTTATGCTTCAGTAGGAAACCTGCCCCGATGATCTGTTCATGGGAAATACAGGAAATCAGATGGTCATTTTTCTGTTTCCCATAATCTTTTTGTTGTTGTTCTTGTTTTGGGTCTTTGTTGTTTGTTTTGTTTTTTGAGACAGGGTTTCTCTGTGGCTTTGGAGGCTGTCCTAGAACTAGCTCTTGTACACCAGGCTGGTCTTGAACCCCCAGAGATCCACCTGCCTCCGCCTGCTGAGTGCAGGGATTAAAGGCGTGTGCCACCACTGCTCGACTCCCATAATCTTCCTTATAAGTGCTGGTGTGTAATCTCATGTCTTCTCATTATGTCATGTCTTTACCACACTACTCTTCATGCTTATTAATCGTTGAGTTATATTTCATGATACATAAACATTTATAGCTCCTTCAATGTTAGTTTCTCTAACCTGTTGCTTAACTTTTGACAATTTCAAATTATATGAAAACATTCTTTCAATATTCTTCCTGATCTTGAGCTCTTCTGACCTAACTGTCAGGGTTTAAGCAATATCCTTAAATCACCAACTAAGTTAACTCCACCCTCCATTAAATTTCACCCACAAGTGAGTTACCTGGTGATAAGCATTACCTTTCTTTT
This sequence comes from Cricetulus griseus, assembly GCF_003668045.3. Lineage (NCBI taxonomy): Eukaryota > Metazoa > Chordata > Mammalia > Rodentia > Cricetidae > Cricetulus > Cricetulus griseus. The sequence goes on along the minus strand of NC_048599.1, from coordinate 80,782,342 downwards.
CCATGTCTATCCTTCTATTGCTTAGAATTAAGTAACCCTCAGATCCCCAAGGACTCCCATTCTTTGAGTCTGCTGACTTTATGCTTTGATTTCAGGGATTTCTTCTCGTTCCTTACTCAGCTAGAGGACAGTGGTTAGTCACAATCCTTTCCTCCTTCATTCAAATTCAGTCCTCTTATAGTTGTCTTATTTATGGATTTTCTTTCAGAAAACCATATATATATATATATTTCCCATCTCCATTTACATAGAATCTGAACTTCATAGTGAAACAAAGCTTGATCACACAAGTAAGTCACATTGTAGATTAATGACCAAAAGCAACAAAATGTAGGTACCAGGAGGGTGCCCATCACATTCCACTGTGTTTGTTTAGTCTCTTCCTGCTCTATTTCAGAATTTTGAATGACCATGCGCCTGGCTTTGCTGCTATAGCTGATGCAAATGCAGAGAAACTTTCATTCACATCTGCCAACATATGGGTATTATTACTACACCTCTTCCCAAACCTCAGTTCTTTATCAATATCTGTATGTTGAGTCCCATGTCTCTTCTTAAATATCCAGAAAATACCACCTTTTTCCCCGTGTGTATTATTTTTTTTTTAATTTCCTCCTTGGAATCAAACAAATAAATGATCAAGCATGCTACAATTTTTCCTTTATGACAAATAAAATATTTCTTTTATAATAAAATATGATCCTTATCCCTGTTTCTCTCTACTATTTGTAACGGGAACTTTAAAACATCTGTTCTATCTGCTTTGGGTTGCTCTTTTCCTTTTCTCCTTGAAACTTACTGCCTCAGGTGTTAACTGTTTTAGTTAATGTGGTCTTATCAGGATCCTACATTGCTGAAAAGCAGTGTACCCCTCTTGGGCTTCATAACATTGAACTCTTATTGTTGTTTATTTTTGACATTTTATTTTCATTAAAATATTTCTCCCTTAATTTTCCTCCCTCCAAACCCTTAAATACTACCCTGACATAAGGTTTGTCCTCACCTTTCAACTAAAAATAACACCCAGTTCCAATTTACTCCAATTTACATGCTCTCACACTCCATTCCCTCCCTTCCTCTGCCCTTCACACCTTCACATAGCACATATTTTCCAAATGCTCTATGTTTTACTTTATAAATTTTCATAGATGTGGGTACTTTATTCTTTGTCTGCTTTCTGTATCAGGCAGTGACCTCCATAGTAACTTTCTTCAATTTATAACTGAAATTTCTGGAATGATGATATATATATATATATATATATAATATATATATATATATATATATTCGAATGAATGATATGAATGCCTGGATAAAGTGGCTTTTAACAGACGTGCACAGATCTCTGGAGAGGAAACCGAATCTTTGGTGTATAAAAGAAATGGATGGAGACTATCTACTACTGTTTCTTAATAGTAAGAATTTGTGTAAGTTTCTCAGTTGTATCAAGAAAACTAGCATACAGTGTACACCTCTCATCTGTATTCTGAAAGTGAACAAAATTAGCACTTAGCACAGTTCCTGGCACGAAATAGCTGCTCAATAAATACCAGCAATTATGAAGAGCTTTGTAAATACTAGCTACTTTCATTTTAAATCTTCTTCCTTTTTAAAAGAAAAGTGATAAACTTGGGTGTTTATTAATAACTTAATCAAATATAAATAAGATCATTCCATATTTTGGAAAGATAGACTTTTTAGCATATAATATTGTTAGAGTTTACCACTTTAGTTTTCTAAAGGATTAAAGTACACAAAGACATGAAATTTGTACTTGTAAACCAGGCATACATTATTCTACTTACTCTTTCTTGATTGAGTTTTTTTTTCATCTTACTAATAAAAGAAGGCTAACACTTGTTTAAAATTTTATTTTGCTATTGCTGTTATTCTTGCCATCATAGGTTATTGGTTGCATATTTGCTTTGAGTAACATCATCATGTTGGAGTTATCTATCTTTGTCATGCCATTCACTTTTACAAAAATAATCCCATAAAGTTATTATATTCATCATATACAGGAATGAGAACATATTCTTTTTTTTAAATTTGTCATTCAGCAACTGATGAAGGCAGATGCAGAGACCCATAGCGAAATGTCTCCTTGCTTTAAAGTGAAGTGGATGGTAGCCATGTTCCTTTCTATCACTAGATGGCTTTTCCAAGGCACCTGGGATTGGAAATCACTTCTGATTAGATTGTGTCAACATTGTGCCTTAATTTAATGGTTAGCATATTGTTTCCCCAGAAGGAAAAAAAAATGTCTGTGTGATATTTATGTCTGATTAGAAACAACAATTTCTTCTCGATTTTCAAGCTCTGGTTCATATCAGAGAAAGGTTCTTGCTATATGTATTAGATAGAGATGTGATTGGCCTTCCTTTCTTTGAAAGCTTGAGCACAAGCCTTTTAAACATAAAAAGAAAACACCCTTCCCCAAGATGTGAGTTCTATTTCTTTTATCTAGATTGTTATACTACAAAGAATTCAAAGTGGTCTTGGTAAAAGTTTCTTTTTCATTCTTTAAAATTGTGATGACTTGGGCTAGATAGATGGAAAGGAAACTGTTTCATAGTGGTTAGGCAAAAATACTAATGGAAAATGAGGGAAATTGAGGGAACCTTGGTACAGTTTCAAACAACATAAATGAGAGAACAAATTTTATCCTAAATGTGTCCTCTCTCTCTCTCTTCCTTCCCATCCTTCTTTCATTTCTAGTTTTGGGACCAACTGAAAATATAATAAAAAACATTATGAAGATTTTTAAAAATAAAATTGAAGAACCCTTCTTTAAGTTTGATATACTGATATATGAAAAAGAAATGTAAATTAAACTAAAATTTTATAAGGACTCACTTATGCCTACGTTTCTCAGTTTAGAAAGGACAATTTGTTGAAAATCATTGTTCACAAAGAACAACCCGGAAAAAAGTTGTGTGGCTTTATGGAATTCGTTAGCATTCAGGCATTTCTAATGGCCTGCTCTGGGGAACCAAGCAACAGCAGGACATGTTATCATCAGCCACCAAGGTGCAACATTGTTGCTATTGCCACAAAGAACGAGTCCACCACTCTCATTATGGACTTGTGATATTCCCCTTATAAAATCAAGTGCCTTTTCTCCAAGCTCTCTTCCTTCCACTCTCACTCAGAGACCGACTCTGCAACCCCCTACCCAATAAACCTATCATGTGGGATCTGTTGCATGATGTATCTTTGTAGAACCCCTTGGCTCCAACCTGATAAGGTGCCTTCCAGCATTAAATCATTACAGAATCGCCATGCATTATTCCCATGGAAATTGATATTGAACATCTTCATGAAGGGTTTTTCTATTTTGTAACTGTGGCATTGTTTTAAATAGAATTTCCATATTCCTGCATGTCAAATCTCCATATCAAATGGAATTCCCATCCATTTCCTATCTGTTTCAGATACTAATGTAAAAGGTGAATCGATATACTTGGGAGTTCTTATATTCTGGACTACTCTGTTTTGCATTCCTCAAAGTTGTAACATGAATCAAACTCTATTCGGTGTCAAGGGAGTAGTAGTTCAATTCACAGGAAGAAAGGTGTTCCCAGAAATGAAGCACTTGGGAAATTAAAGCTCCTTTTTAATTTAGTACTTCAGTGAGAGTCTTACAAATGTAGTATGAATTGCAAAATGTCCCTGATGGAAAAAAAAAAGTGTTCCTTGCTATTGTTTAACTTTATTTCAAGTGTTGCTTATTCTTTCTTGGTTGAAAAGGATGGAAAGACCATTTCAAACAATTGAATTAAATTTCCATTTTATTTAACTCAAGGTAAGGGATGACATGGAACAGTGCCTCACTGAAGGGAATGGTAATTCTGCAAGACTGTTGCTTCTGCCTTATGATCCTTTACGAAAGAAGCCATGTGAAGGCTTCATAATATAAAAACAGCTTTGCTAAGTATATTTCAAAGGAGAATATGGCTCTTTACGTAAAACAAACACAACAGAGAGTAGTTATCGAAGTGTAGGATGTTTTCATTAGCATATATGAAAGTGTTTCAGTTACATTTCTTCACTGTGAAAAAAACACCATGACCAAAGCAACAACTTAGGGGAGGACGGAATTGCTTGGGGATTTGTAGCTCTGGAGGGTTTGGGAGACATGGCTATGGGAAGAGTGGAGACTCCTATCTGAAACTATAAACGGGGAGTGCACTGAGCACAGCACATGGCTTTTGAAACTTTAACCCTGCTTTCATTGACACATTCCAGCAATGCCACACTTCCTGGGGACCAATTATTCCAATACCCAAGACATATGTGAGAAAACTCATTCAAATTCCCACAGAAAGGAAACGAATATAGAAGAGATGTTGTGAGCAAGCTACCCAATCTATCCTAATTATTTGTGATTCTGTTATTGTTCTAAATCTAACACTTAAAACACCGGAATTTCCTTCTCCAAAAGGTTTCTTATTAGGACGTGTTCATAGCACTAGAAGTCCAGTACAAACTTCTTTCTAAATATCTGCTCATATTGCATCTCTTTTATTCCCTGTGTCTAGGCACACTGGGGCTTTTACTAGCTAGCTATCCTTTGGCATGCATATCTCTTCTTCCTGCTTTCTCAGTGGCCTCCCCAAGACACAGGAGTCTTTGGACACATCTGAACATTCTCTCGTGGTTTTAATCTTTTGCTCATCTCTTAAGAAAAGAAACAAAGGTATATGGAAAGTGCTTTATATTTCTATTCATGTTCTATAGGTACCTTAACTAATTCTTAAATTAGGTAGAATTAGAGGGGCAAACCCATGATAGCTGTTTTCATCCTCTTGTAGGAGAGAAGAAAAAAAATCTTGCATTCTTCACTCTGACAAAACAAAAGGCATTCTCTACATCAGACTAAAAACACTTGATGAGTGTCCCTACCTACATGCTGACCAGTTTTTATCTTCATTTCTCAGAAGCACTGTAGTCTGTTGGTCTGAGTGAAGAAGGACTTCTGTCCTCTTTTCTACAGAGAGAGAGAGAGAGAGAGAGAGAGAGAGAGAGAGAGAGAGAGAGAGAGAGAAGGGAGGGAGAGGGAGGGACGTGGTGAGGGAGAGAAAGAGAGAGGGAGCGAGTGCACCCCTTTCACAGTTATCAAGGAATGAATGTTTCACCATGAGATACTGGTTCATATGGAAGGAAACACCAATTACAAAGAAGTAGTTACAACTTTTCTAACATTTTGTCAGCCAATTCTTTCCTTCAGAAAAACAGCTGAACTTCTGTCTCAGTTTCATCTGCAGATAACACTTATCACAGAAAGACAAAAAAGAGTTCTGTTCAGGTTAGTGTTTTGTTTTGTTTTGTTTTTGGTATTTGGTTTTATTGTTTTGTTTTGTTTTGTTTTTTGTTGTTTTTTTTTTTTTTTCAACCTGACAAGTAGCTAGAGTATCTGGAAAGAAAAAAAATCTAAATTGAGAAAATGCTTCCATAAGGCTGGCCTGTAGGCAAGTCTGTAGGCAATTAATGCTTGCCATGGGAAGTGCTACACCTGGGTAAGTGGTCCCAAGTTATATAAAAACACCAGTGAGCAAACCTCAGGGAGAAAGATAGTAATCAGTGTTCCTCTGTGGTCCCTGTTTCAGTTCCTGCCTCAAGGTTCCTGTCCTGACTTCTCTTAATGAAGGACTGTGATCAGAATATGTAAACCAAAGAAATCATTCCTTCCTCAAGTTGCTTTTGGTCATGATGTTTTATCACAGTAATAGAATACTCACCAGTTATAATGTCCAGCTGGGATCTGCTTTTGGTACTGAGATTTCTGGGCAGATTTCTGCTTCTTATTAGATTATTGTTTTCTTAAATTTCATTGATGGAAGCCTTGTAAGCATCATATAACATATTGTTTTATCATTTAAAAGGTGGTGAAATTTTCCAGAATATCATCCTTGTAAAAGAATCTGAAAAAGATGTTTCTTGATTTATAAGATAATACCCGTTTCCTTTAGCTTGAGACTTAACCTTGGGAGATTAATGATATAAACTGACTCCAAAGTCCTTCTCTATCACTGCCTTAGATAATTATACAATCATCTTCATCTGTTCCTGTGGTAAAGGATAGATGTTACTCTCAGAAACCAGGCTCCACGGAACCCCATCACTTTGTTCAAGTCAGTAACCTAGTTTCTATAATATGGCCTTATACCAAGGATACTCACTCTAGCCATAACAAGAAATCAGGTAGAAAGAGATACCTGAAAAGAATTGGTTCTTCCTGACATCTAGCCAAATGCCAGTGTGAATGAGGAAGCTTTCATATCACTTTCACAGTTGTTAGAAATTTCGACCACATGAAAAATCCTTCCCCCAAAAAAGTGAGTACAGCTGAGCTCACTGAAGTGTTCTGAAATAAGAAAAATAGTAACTTTTATGTTTATCAGATAAAAGCTGGAAATAAACTATGGGAATTCGGGAATGTAATGGCTTAACAAATGGCAACTGTTCAAATGATACACAAAATAAAGTACAAATTATTAACATGGAAAAGGAGTTGATATGAGTTAAATGATGAAAATGAAAACAAAACAATTATAATCTTTTATAAAACAATATTCTATAATTAACATTGGATCCTTAGCAAGTTGACAATCTTTTTTTCCCCAGTTGCAAATTTGGTTCTTAGATTTAAAATTATAGCTTAACTTTCTTTGCCTTTGTTTTTTTTTTTGTTTTTTTTTTTTTCATTTGTAATCTGGATAATGCTACCTATTTTGGGAAGTGATCATGAGCATTGAATACAGAAGGAAGCCAGTAATGCAGCATGTGCTATATTTATGTTTAATGTGGTTGATAGTATTTTTATTAACATTCTTGCTAAGTGATTCAGTCATTTACTGGTCCCCAAAGCAAGAATGACTCAATCCCCCCTCTCTTTCTCTCTCTCTGGGCAGAAAAGAGGACAGAAGTCCTTCTTCACTCAGACCAACAGACTACAGTGCTTCTGAGAACAGAAGATAAAAACTGGTCAGCACGTAGACAGGGACATTCATCAAGTGTTTTTAGTCTGATATAGAGAATACCTTTGGTTTTATCCTGGTCAGAGTGAAGAATGCCAGATTTTTTTTCTCCTCCTCTACATAAGCATTTATCTCCTGCCTGACAATACATAAGAAATTATAATGAAAGCTGCAGTGTAAACACTAATCCTTTCTGGAGAACCGATTTAGAGCTGGATACCTGGATTTCCATGGAAAAATGAGTTAGATTTATTTCAGGCCTGCTCCTAAATGACTTTAGGGTATCAACTCTTGAAGTTAGGTGGCAAAATTACTATGCTTCCAAGCTATTAAGAATGGGCCCCTCCGCTGTGGCAAGCTTTGCATCTCACTTCCGATTTTCCTGCTAACACTACAAAGGTGTTCCTGACCCCCAAGGATTTAAATTACCATATAAAAGGAGCTTTAAAAACTTTGTTAGGTTGCAAAGTAAATTTAAAAAAATAGACTTTATCTTTGACTCTGGGTATAGACAGGATATCCTGATCTGCTTCAAAGATTAAAATATTACAAACTCTTGTCTCCTTCCTTGAGAATTTATCCGGGTGGGCCTATCATTCACTTTGACCGGAGTCCACCCCCCAGAAAAGCTGACTCACCTGGAGACCAGCTAAGGAGAGAGGAGGAACAGCGATTCCCTTAATGAGGTATTGTATTTCTGCTTCCATGAAAGGCCCTCCCTCCTGCAGTATTTCAGAGATCCCCATAGCTATGCCTGCCTATTTTTTAAGTTCTAACCTCAAAAGGCTTCATTTTTCCTGCTGTTTATTTCTATGTATGCTTTCAAAATCTTAAATATGATTTCCCCATCTAAACATGCTTTCCCTGACACTCTGGGATTTTTCATTAATTCTCTGAAGCCCTCCCCTTTCCACGTTGCAGCTGTACACCCATCTCCATTGCTGAACATACCAACTTTCTTGGACCCTAACTCAAAAGCATGGCTTGCTAGATTCCTCTTCTCTTCCACCCTCTTCCCAGCAGCCCCAAGATTTACCCTGTTTTTTTTTTTTATTTGTTTGTTTGTTTGCTTTTCTCTCATAAACTCACTTAAATTGTCCTTGAGCTTCCTAGGTCAGTTTCTAAATTCTTATGTTAATGTGACTAAGCACTCCCGAAGGGAGTTTCAGATTCCCTGGTAACTGTCATTAAGGAAGCAACCCGAGTAAACAGAGAGGCAAGGCTAAGCATTACCATTTCTAAGTACTCAGTAAAGACGTTTTCTCTGTCAACATCATCCAACGTGGGAAGCCCATAAGCCTCCCAAAACGGACGGAGCTATCCTGAATCCAGTTTCCTGAACACTAAATGACTTGCCTTGCTTCCTAAACCTGTTTTTCTCTCTCAGATAACTTTAAGATGTTGTGTGTGGAGAGATACTACCTTCTCTGAGAAGTCACAGTAGGACAAGCCCTTTCCATTTCTTTCTCTCACCCACAGTGAGCTACAGTCATATTTCCTGAGCTCTGCAGTGTTCATCTGCATCTTTGTACATTTTTCTTTCTATGAGTGTTCTGCTTTCACAATTTGAAGTTTGTAAGAGCTTGGACCACATCAGTACAGACATTAGAGGCAAGGCCAAGTCCACAAGCAAATTCACCAATGATCAGATGCATAGATTATGTATTGCTTGCATTGTTGCACTGCATTAAATTGCCAGGTAAAAAAAGCACTTCTAACTTCAGGCAAATACCATTTCAAGGTTACTGTCAAAATGTTTCAGGAATACTTGTCTGAAATTCAAATTGATTTGCAGTTCTATATCATAGATAGAAATACCTGGTAACATTATAAATAAAGAAATTCTATTTTTATTTCAAAATTTCTCATCGTCATATTATACTAAAAAATTAATTACTGTTTTATAACTTCATAAGAGACTATTCATCCAGTGATTCACAGATCCTACTCATTAAATTTTACTTTTTAAGTGACTTTGAAATATTTGCCAATGAAAATTTCATTAGTAAAATTGGCAGAATTGTTGTATACATATATTATAAATACTTGTACCAAAGACTTAACATTTGAAAATGGAAATTAGTATTTTGATGATCTATTATGCCATGTTTTAAATAAAAAAAAACTACAAGTTAAACTGGGAAAAAGTTCATAGTACAAATTAACTACTCATTTTCTTTAGTTCTGTACTCAAATGTTGGCTTCCTGAAGTTGTCTGTCATTGGCTTGTCTAAAGCATTGACAGTCAGCCCATTCCACATAGAGGGATACTCCCTCAGCCTAGACATACAAGGAGGGCCTAGACTCTATCCCAAAGGATATGACACACTCTGAAGATCCCTTATGGAAGTCCTCACCCTCTTGGGGGAGCAGAAATGGTATGGGATAGGTAGGGTGTTAGTGGGGCCAGAGGAGGAGGGGAGGAATAGGGAACAGGGATTGACATCTAAAACAATCTTGTTTCTAATTAAAAAAAAAAATAAAAAGCATTGACAGTCTGAGACACAGTGAGAGCTCTGGCATAGTGTGCCACAGGCCGTAAGTTTAATACCTGTTAGACCCCCGAAAAACTCAGGTATCCGGGGTCCCAGGCCACAACCACGGTCACCCCAATCACCAGGCAGATTTGAGAGCTTTCTGTAAACTGCATGAGGCTTTATTGTCATTTAATGAGCTAACCCCATGTTAGCTTGGGTCTCTTGTCCACCCACCATGGTGGTGGCTACAAAAGACAGCTCCTAGGGGCAGCCAAGTGATCTTGTTGTGCAGCGTAAGGGGAGTGTCTAGGGCTACGCACAGGCTCAGGATTGGTGTGCCTCCAGGCTTGGAGGGCTTACCCTCTGTTGATTGGCCAACTGATTGTTATGGCCCATAGGCCCTCCGAAGGGGGGTTGCTATGCTCTATGCGTCATTGCTGTGCGCTTGTCTGTAAAGTACACCCAGGGTCGTAAAGTATAGCACCAACAGCTAACTTCTGATTGGTTCCTTGTCACGAGGCAGGCATCTGACCTCTAAGTGACCAAGGCAAGGTTATGGCAAGCACATGTTACTGTCATGGCTGCCGAAATGGGGAGCTGTCCCTTCAATACCCATTACCATTATATACACACATGAGCAGCATTTCTCCCCCATTGTATCCTGTTCTGATTTGTTTTTCTATCTCCTTAATTCATTTACTATTTCACATGCTATATATTTTATTTCTTTATCATGTTGTCTATCTTACCCAGAAGGACAGAGACTTCCCTATGTTTAGATAGGGGCACTGCTGAATACTCAATGCCCAGGAAGTGTCTGGCACAAAAATAAATTTCTGTTGCTATGTCAGTTAATGAATGAATCAACCAATCTTCCTTTTGGTACAATCATCTTCTATGCCATAGAGCAGAAAGCATGTGTCCTAGTTCAGATAAATATATTGATCATATGAACTACTGGAGGTTTGGGAGCATCAAAGCTAGGAGTTAATAGCAAAATATAAGTGGATCTCTGATAGCCTAGGTTTTAAGTATGGGGGAAGGGAATAGGTTTAAGTAAGAAAGAAAGAACTGAATTTACTGTAGGCAAAGTGGCTATAGTTTTAGAAATGGTCCATCAATCATATACCTCCTCAGTTCTCAGTAGCAAAGCACTCCCTTTGAGGCATAATTAAAATACACAAAACATTTTTCATTTGAAAAAGCTGAGTCTAAAATTAAATTAAGAGGCTTAACTAGTTCATAACATGAAGGGGCTCTAATCTCACCTCTCTGAGACAGCACACAACTGCTTAAAATCTGTGAGGAAGTCTGAAACAAATTTCCCCTGGCCTTGGGCAAATACTTAAACCTATATTTTATAGACTCCTTAACCATAAAATGGGATAATGCTGCAATCTGCCTCCCAGGAGCAATTAGGGGGATTTACCAGGCAGGTTTGCCTAATGCTTAGGGAAAGGAAAGAACATTGCCACAGGGCTGCCAGTCATCATTTTGTATCACCTTACATCTTAAACTCCTTGGTTTCCTGTAGTTTGTTTTATGATTGTCTGAGCAATGATCAGTCCCTTTTTTCCTTTCTCTTGAAATAAAGTATGTCTGAGAAATTTATAATTAATTATACTATTAATTATACTTAAAGCTTCACTTACAAAACAAATTTATTAGATTACATTTTTTATTTTATTTGTGTGTGCAAGCGTGGGCACCACAGTGCCTATGTGGAACACCACACATGCAGTGCCTATATGAAACACTATAGTCAGTTCATTCCTTCCAATATGCAGTTCCCAATTATGAAATATGTAGTCTTAGTAGCAAATGTCTTTACCTATTGAGCCAATTTGCTTACTAGACCCTCAAAATTTCATATATTAAATTCTGCAATGATATGAATCATCACTGTATATGTGGTTATTCATACTTAATATTGAAGAGACCAGACCTCACCCAGCTCCCTGCTTTAGCAGCCTTGACAGACTGCAGAAAAGACTCAATATGTGCTTGCCTAACCTTGCTCTTCCAGTCACTAGATACCCACCTAGCAAGGAACCAATCAGAAGTTAGCTTTGGGCATGCTTTAAGGTGCTTAATGGTAAAAGTGGTGTAACATTGCCATGCAAAGCATAGCAACTGCCCTAGGAGGGCTTATAGGCCATAACAAACAGTTGAACAATCAATACAGGATAGGCCACCCAAGCCTGGAAATGCACCAATCTGAGGCTGTTCCATACCCCTAGACACTCCCCTTGCTTCCCCCTTGAAGCCCCTTCTCATGCCAGCTACCATGTTGGATGGACCAAGGGCCCGAGTTAATGCAGTTAACTAGTTAATAATAAAAGACTGTCTGTTTTTGCATCAGAATGGGTCTCTTGGTGGTTTGGGGGTTCAGAATTTGGGCTCAACAAAAATACAATGTACAGTAATTTGTTGGGTTCTCAGTTTGATTTATCATCTTCAAGCAGTTTTATAATTATCTCTTTCACTTTTTCAGGGTAGATGGTCTCTGAGGGACTATATCTTGGTATGTTCTTCCACTGACTTGGTCCTCTACTCTCTATATGTAACTCTGACCATCATAGCTTGTGATATTTAATCAGAAAAACCTTTTATGTTTAGAGCTACCATAAAATGTGTTGTCTGTAATTGAATAAAATGTAAGTAAAAGAATAGGACGATTGAGATTGTGTTGCTGTCAGGGAGAAACAAGTCCATATCTACATGTCTAAAATTAAACAGTGCAAATAAAGGAGAGATAAGTGTTTTCATCCTAGGTCCAGTTGCCAAATCTTTTGCATATTTTCTTTTTCTTTTCTCTCTTCAACACACACACACATACACACACACACACACACACACACACACACACACACACACACACACACACACATTGTCATTTAGAAAGTAAAACAATGTTTTTCCCATACTTAGATAAAAGTGAGGAAACTGAACCCTCCACACTTCCTAATCTACTCATTAAATTCACCATCAGGAAATTGTACAGCATAGACTCTATCATATGAAAGGGGATGCATATTCCCTTAGTTATTAATTTATGTGTATTGTTGTGCCCAAACTCTGAACCCCCATATCACCAAGAGACCCATTTTGATGCAAAAGCAAAGAGTCTTTTACTGTTTAACAAGTTAACTTGGTTGCTCTGTCCATCTGACACAGTGAAACAGAAGAACCTGGAAGGACCAAGGCATAGGGAATTTATTAGGGTGAGAAAGGGATGTGTCTAGGGGTCTGAAGCAGTTTCAGGATTGGTGCACTTTCAAGCTTGGACAACCTGTCCTAAACTGATTGTTCAACTGGTTACTATGACCTATAGGCCCTCCCAGGGCAGTTGTTATGCTCTGTACTCCTCTGTTATCATAAAGCACATCCAGAGCCTACCAAGCAACTTCTGATTGGTTCTTGCCACATGGAGGGTATCTGGCTTCCTAGTGACTAGGAGGCCTGACAAGGGAGGGAGCTCAGCATGTGTTGCTGAGTCAGGGTCCTTTGTTTTGCAGGGTCTTTTCTGCATCCTGTCATGGCTGCTAATGCTGGGGGCTTGATGAGGGTCTAGTCCCTTCAGTATCAGATAAGCAAGCTCCATAGATATAGCATTGATAGCCAATATTCATATGCTGTTCTCATGTCAGTAAGTCAGTCACATAAGACTTTTTCCTCAGTAAACTGATTAACCCTCAGAACAACCCTCAAGGGCAGAAACATATATCTGCTTTCATCTTACAAATGAGAAAACTCTGGCTCAGAGGATTTAAGCAGCTTTTGCAAAGACATACATCTAGGAAGAGGAGCAGCTGATATTTGAACTCAGGCAGTGTATCCTCTGAACTCCTGATGTTCTAAAGGATTTCAAGAGACCTTATGTTGGAGAGGTGATTTTAACTTCCAGTGGCTATCTGAGGAAATGTTGAGTTTGGGGCTGGAGCTCACCAACCTCGTGACACCTGCATTTCTCAATGCAATTAACTGCAAATGAAATTGCCCAAATATTTTATTTTATATATTTCTTTTTATAATGGAGCAGGAGAGGTATCCTTGCTAAATCTCCAATCTCAGGCAGACAATCCCCTAAGCATCTTTATGAGTATAGAATGGAAGTGACATAAAAGACTTCAAAGTAAGATACATAAAGTTTAATTAGCCTATCCCAATCACACACAAATAAATGAAGTGGGATGCAAAACCATGTACTTTTGTCTCTAAAACTGTGTGACATACAATATATGATGCTGTTAGTTTAAAACTATAAAGAGCTACATGGCTGTGGATGTGTATAAAATATAGGGCAAATGGAAAAGAACATAGTGACAAACTTATATAAGTCTGATGTAGATAGTCTGTCCCTTTCTCTAAACTATAACATAGGTGCATCCCAGTAGTTTTCCTCTTTGACCTATTTTTCTCTTACCATTTAATACTGGACAGTAGAGGTCAATAACAGTGTAAAGGCTTGGATCTTCCCTTGTGGCTCCTTGCTCCACACAGACCAAGCAGAAGAATGCTTCAAAATTTTAGCATTTTTTTTGAATGAGTGACTTAAGACAGTGCAGACCTTTATTTCATGGGGGAACCTGGAAAGAGTGGTCTCTGTAAGAGTCAGTGCCTACCATCTATTTACAAACTGGGATATTTGTAGAGAGGGAATGGGGAAAGTTTGAAAAGTTTCCTTTTGGGGAATATATTTTGTCATTTCTTGGTTACCAGAAAACTCCCTTATGTATATACACTATATATTTTTTTGAGAATTAAAGAAAAAAAAGGCCCTAAATTTGAAGGACAGTGGGGAGGGGCACATTGCAGGGATTTTGGAGGGAGAAAGGGAAAGGGGAAATGTTGTGATTATCTGATAATCACAAACATTTTTTTTTGTAGAAAGAAATCTATCTTTGAAGTTACTAAACTGAACTCCTAATGCTTATCATATTACATTCCTAAGAACTTGTTGCAATGCAAGTGATCTACTTTGTGAGTTGTAAAATGATAGAATGAATTTGTTGTGTTTCTGGTTACTTTGAAAGAAAATAGAAGCCCTGATTCTTAATACATACCATTCCAATATCTCCAGAACAGTATCTTTGATTTAAATTGGGATGTCTTCAGTTTATAGGTATTCTTGACCATAGGAGCTAATGATTGATAGACATCTGTTCAATCATATGTCACTTTGGGAGTGGTGTACATTCTTGTACAAAACCATTTAGAAAAGGGATTTCACAAGCTGGGAAGCTTGGTCAGGAGTTAAAAGAAATAGTTATGTAAACCTGAAGACAAGAAGGCTATCCCTGAAGATCACTTCAAAGGCCAGATAGTCTCTTCACAAGAGCAGTTATAATCCAAGCATGACTATCAAGAGACAGGGGGATATTCTGGAAGCCTGAAGTACTGTAGAGGGGGCAGCAGAAACAAGAGAGACTCTGCCTCAGCATGGGGATTAAAGCTGTTCTCTGATTCTCACATGTGTACCACATGTTGTGCATGTGCCTGCATGCATTCATGGGTACAGGTAAATGGGCAATCAGTCAATAAGGACTTTATCTCATTGCCCATAAGTATTTAAAATTGAAGGCAAGTAAAATACTTTTGCTTTTATAGTGGATTTTCCATTCTGCTTAGGTTGTCTGCTTTTCCCTTAAATATCTATATACCTTAATTTGTTCTTCCACTAACATATAATCATCACAGGATTAGTGTAGTAATGAATGTATTCAGTTCATTAACTTCAGAAACTTTATTGTTGACATTTCAGGTTTCTTGGAATATGTTATTCTAAGAGGATAATAAGGCTTCCCAAATAAAAATCACACTTGGCAATACAATATAGAATTCCAGTATCTACACTTGAGCCTTCAGACTCCATTTTGTTGACTTGGAGTATTGGTGGTAAAGTTTTACATCTCATGTGCCTCTTCTATTCTATGGATAACATCAAATGGAGAATGATATTAACAGTAATTCTATGGTAGTATCTGAGCTGAGTAGAAGTTTCAAGATCAAACAGTGATGCCTGTCAGGATTAGGGAACTGGGCTTTGGTCACACCCTGTCCAGAGACTTTCCATATTCATTCTTGCACATTTGGATCTTGTGATGATCCCGAAATGGACTCCTGACAGATACCTTGACTAATACTGTATTGTCATATCCTTGGCAATGGCCAACTCAGTATTATTGTTTGGGAATCCTTCCTAACATCTATACTGCCTAGACCTGCTACATTGCAGAGTGATTTCCACTTGTTCAGATGTACATTTGCTATACAATAACTCTTCTTATATGTGAAGATGGTTATTAAAGACCAGAGGTGGAGAGTGCCCAGGAAGGGATGGAGGCTGCAAATTGGGACAGCTACAATTGACATGCCCATTGTGTTATATCTCCAGGCTAAGAGGTTCAGGTGTTTTCAGAAAAATACAGACATTTCTGTTCTATTGCAGCAAGAAGAAGAGACTCTGTCTGAACAGAATACAGGAGCAAAATAGCTGCACCCTACACAATGCAGACTCATAATGGAAAACAAATTTGACCCATTTTATAACAACAATGAAAAAATGTTCGGTCCCTTTAGTGTTTTGTGGTCCCATTAGCTGTCTTTGGACTGACAAAAATTAACCACACCATATTGCCCAATTATTCTGTACTCTCTTTCATCAAGGCCTGTATGGATTGGGGAGAATTTACAAAAGTTGCTCCCAGACTGTGCAGATGGAAAAAGAGATGAAAAAGAACATGGAAATAGTAGCACAAAGATAATTGGTGTGTTATTTTAGCCTGGTGTAATAACATAAGTAGAATGGAATAGGTAAGGTTTTGGTTTCCATCCAGCTGAACTACCTTTAAACCATGTGCAAAAGGGATGGGGGTCTTAAAGAAAATGGCCATTGAATCTGTCCTTCATGTTATTTAAACATTTGGAACCATTGGGAAGATGTATAACAGAGCTCAGCTTGAAATTCAAAACCTTTGTCATTGACTGAGGTTTATATTTCCAGCAAATGGCTTCAGTGTGATTCTAAAGAATGAATTATATAGGTTTTAAGTACAATTTGCAGTTCTTGACATACTGTAGGCATTTCCAGCTTGGCTTAACAAATTTATTTTAATTACTCACAAGCCAATAATGAAGTTAAAAAAGTTGGAAGTCTTAAGTAATTAGATTAACTCAGGGGTATCAAGGAAATCATGAAACATGGGTTAGTGGGGGGCAGAGGTGTAAACTTCACTCAAATACCAGAATTAGAACAAAAACTAAGAAAAGATACAAAACCATATGTTTCAGATTAGAATGAAAAGGAAGTATTTCTTTACAGTAAGTTTAGCAAGTAGACAAAGTGGGTTTGGACACAGAAAATTGGTGTTGAATGTCAGATTGAAGGATGTGGTTGAAAGGAAGAAAGACCCAGGTTGTGCAGGAATAGAAGCAGGACAAATAGTTTAGTTGTAATTAGATAACAAATGAAGTGTATGATGGAAGAAGTCTATCAGCCAAGAGAACATACCTAAGTGACAGAAAAAGGTCATTCAATAGTCCCAAGTGAACCACTTGGAGGCATAGGTCCAAAGCTGTATATCAGGACCACATTAAGAGCAAGAAAATGTGAAAACTGAAGAACCTGTTTTAAGGAGCAAAATGAATAGTAAAGATGGTTTCAAGAGCTGTATGGAAATACAGAAGAATGAATTAGAGAAGAAGAGCCAAGATGTACAGAGTGCCCCAACAAGGGCCCATGTTTGATGTTCTTGCAGGGAGAGATTCCTAACTCTTTCCTACTTGGACAGCTGCAGTTTTTGTTTTGTTTTATTTTTATATCTGTTTAAACTGGGATTTCTGACAGACTCAACATTATCAATCTATGTCTTCTAGAGCATGATACAGTGCAGTGTGAGATATAAACTCTTAGCAAAAATGATATTTGAAAATGTGACCCAGAAAGATATACAAAAGAAAGGGCTATGGTTTCAGTGTATCTATGATTCCTAATCTAGGTTGTCGATTTGACATACACAAGAAGAGAGAAGCTCAACTGAGGGATTGCCTCCATCAAATTGACATGTGGGGATAAGAGCAGACCATTCTCCTGATTGTCAATTGTGGCAGGAGAGTCCAGCCCACCGTGGATGATGTAATTTGTGGACAAGTTGTCCTTGGTTGCATAAAAAAGGTAAACCTAATGCTTAAAGTGAGTCTGGGAGCAGGCCAGTATCAGATGATTTGTGTTTCAATCTCAAACCTTGGCTTCTTTCTGTGAGGGAATATATATACCCTGAAAAGTGAAATAAACTTTTCTTTCTCAAGTTACTTTTGGTCATGACTTTATCATAGCAGCAGCAGGAACAACAACAACAACAAAATCCAATTACTAGAGTATCCTTCAGATTTCAGGAGTCAGGGGCTAAATCCTCAATGTAGAAGTATTGCTGTATAGGGCCTGATAACGGAGTAATTGGATTGATGTTATGATGCAGGCATGAGATAGTTGTCACAAGAATGGCTTGCAGTAAAAGTGAGTTTATTCCCATCCTGTTTCTAAGAGTGTTTTTCTTTGTTTGTTTCATTTTCTTGCCTTCAATTGATGCAGAAATGCATTTATCAGGTCTCAGTGCCACGTTCCTGGGCTTTTCATCTCTAAAACAATGAGACAAATAAACCTTTATGGCTTATAAATTATCAAGTCTCAGTATTATTTTCTACTAGTACAAGAAAAAAGATCTTTAAAAGTTTGAATATATAATGATTGCTTTGATCAAACCATTATCTCCAAACCTACACACAAGAAAGAAGGAAAGAAAGGGGAGGATGAAATTTGACTGGCTCCACTGATGTTCATAGAAAGAGGTGCAATATTTTAAGGGAGAAAGAAATGTTTGTACAAAGTTAGTAGTAGCTACAAAAATGTTGAAAATATTTCAGCAGCCTAAGATTAATAATTGAGAAATATCAAGTGCCAGGTATCAGAATTGACAGCCTGGCTTAAAGCTCATTTCGTTTTGACCTCTTAGATTATTCTCTATATGTTTGCTATCTTATACCTTGGGAATGACATAGTGTTAAATCATATGTTATCTATCTGGCATACTGTATACATTCCTCTCAATTTGTGTCCCATCCAGTAAACTTCCAAAGCAAACACACGATTAAGCATATTTTGAGTCTCAAAATTATTTTTTATGTTATTTTATATATTTTTAAGGAAATGTATGTGGAACTGCCACTTAGCTGAATAGTCAGACCATTTTTCTTATTGTGTACTACAGTAATTAATAATATTTTATTACAGTCCCTTAAGGTGCAGGTACTTTTATATATTAAGACTCATTTTAACTCATGAGTAACCTAGCCCTTTTCACCTTAAAGCTGTGTGTGTACCGAGCTCTCCTAGTATGTATTGGTCAGACCTGTGATCCTTGTCTGGGCTTGGACTGAAAAAACACAGTGTGTAACCCATCTTTTTTCCTATAGTTTATGGATTTACCTTCTCTCTGTGTTTACTCTTCCTGTGTACAAAGTAGGAAGAGAAAATGCAATTACTTAATGGCGATTTGACTGTATCTTTATTGGGTTCTAATTGATCTCATGACTCTGACTACGGTTTGCTTGTTGAGATATTTTCATGACACATGAATTCTTACCAGCTACCTCAGTTTGGCTTTGTGTGGGTGGTACTCAGTTACTAGATATTTCATACAACATTCCCTATTGGTGGATATTCTATCACACTGTGAACACCTGGGGTAGCATTTGCATCAATTAAATAAAATTAACCTTGGGTCCAGAGGCTGAGTTAGATAGTTGAGAGAAAGTAATAGAGAGTATTAGAGAGCATCTGGAAGAGAGAGAGATGCACTGGAAGTAGTAGGGAGTGATATTGAATGGAGCAGCTGATTTTGTTTTGGCAGAGTAGAAGGATGGGCTCTTTGGGAGATTTCAGCAAGTTGAGAAGGTTAGCTAATTCCTACTCAACCTCTCTGAGCTAACAGGTTGTCACCCAAACCTTTGAGTATTATTCATAAATAGAATGAATGATAGAGATTTAGTTCAAGCTACCTTTAGTGTCAGTGACAGAGCTGGTGCCTGTGAGTATAGAATTGATACCAGGCTGTGGTGTGAGTATCAATGGTGCTGCCAAAGAAGCAGGCTGGTAATTATGGAGTTGCATTTGCTAGCTGAAATAGTAGTAGATTAAGACACACACACACACACACACACACACACACACACACACACACACACACACACACACACTATGCCAAAGATAAAACATTTGGCATTTCAATGTGTGGCATGACCACACTGACAGAAGTCACTATGGTGATATCTTGCTTGTACAATTAAAGCTGGTCGGAATGTCAGAGAACAGAGCTTGCCAATAGTGAACCCTAGAGGAGGCCTGTATAGACAGATAGGAAGTGAGGTAGTTGGGCAGAAGCAGAATTTAAGCAGGGAGAAACAAGAACTCGCTCTCTTGCCTCCTGAGATACTAAGAAGGTAAGGTGTGACAGGAGCTTTCTCCTTCATCTCTCTGCATTCTTTCTCTTTTTCTGACTCCTGATTGTTATTATCTAGACCAATTGAGAACTCCATTTACAAGTCATACCTGCCAGCTCTGTTGCAGTTGATTCCTGGGTCCTCTGGGCAAACACTCACAACATCAGGCTGTTGCTTGCTGGGATTCCAAAAAATTGCTTGTACTTGGAAATTGTGAGAGAATCTTGAGTTCACTGCCCATACTGTGGACAAATTGAGAAGTTAGCAGATTTGATGTAATACCTAGGAATTCCTTTAGGAGAGAGTTAAATAATATTTAAAAGAAAAATCTTTCCCACACTAAGAATAGGGAACATCACATTCCATGGTGCTAGGACCCTGTATAGTGCTACTATCAGGGGTTTGAAAATAAAAATTTTAAATAGAGGATAAATGACTTAGCTGGGATTGACATAATGATTATAATTACTATCAGTTTGGAAATTAATATTTTATCTTTAAAAAAGTGGGTTTTATAACTGTGCAAAATATAACTTACTGCTTTAGAAAGATGTACTGGTAATACAAGACTTAGAAAGACTCACCAATGATAATAAGAAATAGAAAATGTACTAGTAATAAGACACAAGACTTAGAAAGACTCACCAATGACAATACGAAAAATTTAATCGATACGATAGAAACCTTTGAAAGATTTACTAATGAAAATAAGAAATATTTGACTACGGAGATACAAGTCTTAAAAGGACTTACTGCTAATAAGATACAAACTTCAGAAATATCTAGTAATGAAAATAAGAAAAATACTCAGACACACAAAGAGGAATTTATAGCAAAACCTGCTGTTCCATTGCTTTATGAAAGTGAAAAAGAACTACATAAGGTTATTGAAAAACCAACCTTAATTTATCCAGTTGCCATACAAGAATGGCCACTAGATGATATGCACCCCCAGAGCTATGCACAAGTTAATTGGAGTCCTGTAGAAATGATAGATTTGAAGAGATTTAAGGAAGCAGTCCTTTCATAGGGTGTGAATTCATACTTTGTGAAGCAGATGCTAAATCCCTGGGTAACTAGGAACAGAATTATTCAATAATGCTGGAAAGAGTTAGCTATAACAATAACTGAAGCTGATCTAAAATATGGTAGAGAGAGGAAGCTAGGGTCATAGAACAACAAAGTAGGGCTAGATGTGTGGAAATTTCATAAGACCAACTTCTCAGTAAGGGCCAGTATGGTGACTTGCAAAGACAGTATATATTTAATGATCACACTTTGGTTCTATGCTGTACAACAGCTTTGAATGCTTGCAGCAGGTTGGGGGAATCAGGAAAGAGGATGGAGTCATTTACTAAAATTGTACAAGGGCTAAAAGAATATTCATTGTCTTTTTACAAAGGTTGACTTCAGTTGTAAATAGAATGATATCACATCTAGAAGTTAGACAAATATAAATTGAATTTTTATATATTGAATTGAATAAGTTAGCTTTCAAAAATTCTAATTCAGAATATAAAAGGGTAATTAAGCCTTTAAAGGCAAGTTCAGCACCCATAGATAAATGGATCTGAAATACAGCTAATAAGGGCTTTCACACACTTACTTTGATATTTGGATACAGAAGTAATTTCTAAAAATTTATGAAAAATCAAATGTCAGATGTTAAATTGTGATAAGGTCATCTGAAAAGTAACTGTATGCAAGGCATTTCTTTTTTGGGGGGGGGGGAGTTGAGGGAGGCTTTCTCTGTGGCTTTGGAGCCTGTCCTGGAACTAGTTCTTATAGACCAGCTGGTCTCAAACTCACAAAGATCTGCCTGTCTCTGCGTCCTGAGTACTGAGATTAAAATCGTGCACCATCACCGCCCTGCTAGGCAAGGCATTTCTAAAAAACAATTTTTTTTCTAGTGATAATTCAAGTGGACCATGTCAGCAAAGGCTGAAATTTTATTAATGAATTCGGATCAACATGGGTCAGGCAAGGTAATCCTTTGCCATCAGGAAACACCTTAGAGGGTCCCTCACAATCCCATACCAAATTTGATTCAATCATTCCCTATCAGCATTGGGGAAAACCCTCCTCAGAGCAATTAAAAAACTCAATGCCTGTTGTTACAGAACATACTGCTCTGGATGGCAGAACAACTACAGTAGATAAAACAAAATGTTCAGGAGAGACCATAAAGCAACTATCTTAGAAACTTCTACAAAAATAAATGGAATTGAAATCAAGGGTTTGGTAGACACAGGTTCAGATGTAACAATAATTTTACCAAAGTATTGCTATCCAGATTGCCTTCTTCAACAGGTAAATATTCAGCTTCTAGGGATTGGAATTTAATCTCAGGTAAAACAAAGCTCAAGGGAGGTTGATGGTATATGACCGGAAGAACAAAAAGGAAAATTAAAACCATATGTGGTTAATATAGCAATAAATTTAAGGGAATAAGATTTGGTGCAGCAATGGAAAACACTAATTAACATTCCTCCAATCTCAGAATCGAAATGGAAACTTATGCATGCTTCTGAGAAAAATGTTAAAATATATTATCAAGGACAGTCCCCAACTGTTTGAGTTGTACATAAGCAGTACATAACATCTGGTGATCTTTCTAAGGTACCAACAGCCTTACCTTTAAAATGGTTAACTGAAAAAACCAATGTGGGTAGGACAATGACTTTGACATCAGAAAAATTACAGGCATTAGAACAGCTGGTATTAGAGCAGTTAAATGTTCAACATATTGAAGAATTGATCAGTTATTGTAAGTCTCACATACTTGTTATTAAACAGAAACCTGGAAAATGGAGAGTATAACATATTTAAGAACCATAAATAAGGTGGATCCCACTAATGGCTTCTTCTTCTTCTTCTTCTTCTTCTTCTTCTTCTTCTTCTTCTTCTTCTTCTTCTTCTTCTTTTCCTTCTTCTTCTTCTTCTTCTTCTTCTTCTTCTTCTTCTTCTTCTTCTTCTTCTTCTTCTTCTTCTTCTTCTTCTTTTTTCAAGACAGTGTTTCTCTGTGTAGCTTTGGAGCCTATTCTGGCACTCGCTATGGAGACCAGGCTGGCCTCGAACTCACAGAGATCCACCTGCCTTTGCCTCCCAAGTGCTGGGATTAAAGGTATGTGCCACCAACACCTGGCCAACCACTAATGGCTTCTTACAGCCCAGAATTCTCTTGACTTCTTTATTACCAAAGGATGGTCTATTATAGTGATTGATTTAAATGACTGCTTTTTAAAAATTATACTTTTACAAGAACAGGACTTAGAAAAAATAGCCTTCACAGTGCGGACTAATAATAATTTCCTGCCTGTTAAAAGGTACTATGGAAAATTCTTCCATAAGGGATGTTAAACAGCCCTACCATAAGTCAATATTTTGTATAACAGTCATTACAACTAATTCATAAATAGTTTCTTCAGTCTATCCTATTTTATGGATATCTTATTGGCTGATTTAACACACAGCTATTTTAGAAAATATGTTTGATGAAGTAAAGAGAATTTTACTTTGTTTCAGATTACAAATTGCTTCTGAAAAAGCAGATGAAAAACAGAGGAGGTTCTTTTGATTATTTAGGATATAAGATAGGTTTACAGAAAATTCAACCACAGAAAGTTCAAGTTAGAAGAAATCAATTAGAAACTCTTAATGTGTTTCAGAAATTTCTTGGATATATTAACTAACTCCATTCTACAATTGGGACAACAACTTAAGAACTAAGTAATTTATTTCAAGCCTTACAAGATGATAAGGACTTAAATAGTCTAAGAAGACTATCAGCTGAAGCTAAGAGAGAATTGGCTGTGGTAGAAAAGAAATTATAGGATGCATATGTGGATAACTTAGATTCAGAGCTTCAATGTATTCTGGGTATTTTACTTTCTACTCATTCTTCCACAGGAATTCTTAGCCAGAAAGAAAACAATATCTAAGAATAGATACTTTTTAGCACACAAAAAAATTAAAAAATTAATGGACTATATTTAAAACGTTTCTAAATTGACTCTGAAAGGAAAACTGAGATTTCATCAATTATGAGAACTAAACTCAACAGAAGTGGTGGCACATTTTCTTAATGCTGCAATTGCCCCATTATTGGTAGAAAATGAACACTGGCAAAGAGCATACAGTAATTTCTTGGGAAAGATTAACAATAAATATCCCAAATGGAAAGGACTCCAGTTCATAAAAAGAACTATTTGAATATAATAAAAGGAACACTAATTCTGGAACTCCTCCATCCTCTTGATGCAAATAAACCAGGGAAGGCAGGTTGTAAGTCAGGATAACTAAGTAAAGTGTCTCAAAGTCCTTAGGATTTAATTCAGAAATCAGAATTATAAGCTATTCTTGTGCTACTATTATATTTTCCAAAACCTCTTGATGTAATTACTGACTCCCAATATGCAGAAAGACATATTTTACATACTGAAACTGCTGACATTATTCCAGATCATTAAGAATTAAAATTGTCATTTATTCAGCTACAACAAGGAATGAAAAATAGAAATAATCATTTCTATGTAATTCATATCATTTGCCATACAGGTCTACAGACCCTCTAGCACAAGGTAATGATGAAATTGATCAGCTATTGGTAAGAAATGTGCCAGAAGCCTCAGAATTTCATACATAAGAAACACCATGTTAACAGCAAAAATTTGAAGAAAGTTATTTCTATCACTTGGCAACAAGCTAAAGAAAATATAACAAACTGTCCTACTTGTTTTTTGTATAATATAACTCCATTACCTACAGGAAGTAACACACAAGGTACTATAGGAAATGAAATTTGGCAAATGAATGTTTTTCATTTTACAGAGTCTGGAAGATTAAAATATGTGTACCATACCATAGACATATTGAAGATTTCAATGGGCAACTCCTTTAAGTTCTGAAAAGGCTGATTTTGTAATTATAAATTTATTAGTAGTTATGGCCATTATGGGAATATCTGTACAAATTAAAATTGACATTTCTCCAGCAACTGTCTCTAGTCAAATAAAACTGAACTTAAAACACATTATACACTTGTCTTATAGAGCCTTCATCCAGTAGCTGATGGAAGCAGTAGAGATGCACAGCTAAGCACTGAGTCAAACTACTGGTATACAGTTGCAGAGAGGGAGGAGTGATGAGCAAAGGGGTCAAGACTATGCTGTGGAAACCCACAGAAACATCTGACTTGAACAAGGGGGAGCTCATGGTCCACAGACTGACAGCTGTGAAACCAGCCTCCCTGAACATGGGTGTCAGTTAGGAGGCCTGGACATTCTATGGGGCCTGTGGTAGTGGATCAGTATTTGTCCCTAATGTACTAATGGACTTTGGGAGCCCATTCCCCATAGAGGGATACTCTCTGGGCCTAGAAACCCAGGGAAGGGCCTAGGCCCTGTTCCAAATGATGTGACAGACTTTACTGATCCTCCATGGAAGGCCTTACCCTCCCTGGGGAGCAGAAACGGGATGGGATGGGGGGGTCAGTGGGGTCATGGGAGGATGGGAGGGAAAGGGAACTGGGAGCGATATGTAAAAAAGGATTGTTTATAATCTAAATAAAAAAAACCTAGAAAATAAAACAAAACAAGCATTCTTCTTAAAGGAAATTCCAACATCTCTCTCACATGTTAGAAGAGCCACCTGATATGGGACAGAAGAAAACCAAAATTAAGGGACTACTCTATTGTCACAAGTCTCATAATCTTTTGGTTTTCTTTTGACTCTTTAATACTTTTCTTAAGATGTAAATATTCTCTAAATTTATATTGTTACCATATATATTTAAACTTTCTGTCATTGCATTAATGGTCATAAAGAGTACTGATTCTAGAAATAGGCTTCATCTATCTTCCTGTACATGATTTTGGGCTTGAATCTGAAGTAGTTAACTAGTAATTAATTTTTTGTACCCTGAATATACTTAATAGATTGTGGTCTTTTAACCTCTTTGAGATCTGTTGCATGTGCCATTTGACATGTTCAAGTTTCCTGCAGTATTGTGACCATTCCTTTCAGCCACCCTTGAAGTCTCCACAAGGATAATGGGGCCACACAATGGCTCTACCTGGATTTTGTAATGCCAATAAACTGAGAAAACACCACCCAAAGACCAGATTTGAACTAAAAACCACAAAGGACAATTTGAAGGCAGTTAGCTGAGATGGATCAGCCTCACAGACTACTCTAGCTGGGACTTCCGGTATAATGTGACCGGAGATAATCCGTATGGTCAATATATCTTTACTGAGATAAATACCAGCCAAACATAAGCCAGAGCATGCCCAGGGCAGCTGAGCAGCGAGGCCAGGGAGAAGGGGAAGGAGAAGGGGCTTCCATGTGCTCTGCGGCCCCTTAAGAGCCCATGCCTCATCATCCTGACCTCACCTTGACCACGCCCTGACAGGCGTGGTCAGGCACACCTGTAGCCAGCCTCTAACAGGCATGGCTTACTGTCCCCTACATTCTGGTGAGTCTTGCTCTTTACCATTACACACAGACAAACAATGTTTAGTTAGTTTTCCTAGAATTTGATCATTATCTTAATTTTCTCAGGGTCCCCTAAAGACGCAGTCACCCCCAGACAACATGAAGTAATTTTAAGAATAAGATGCCCAAATTCCCAAGATGTGGGATGTGGGATAACTAAACTTCAATAGGCTTGATATCTGGCCTAGAGCTTGCACAGTATTTCCGGACAGGTGGCCTATACCGATAGGAAGAGCATGTGCAGTAGATATTTCCTGAAAGCCAGCCTGGGTCTGACAGAAGGCCTTGACAACAGCCACTGAGTCTGAAGAGAGAAGATATGGACTTGTGGATAACAACCACATCACCTCAGTAGATGGCAGCTCAGTAGATCTTTTCCCCTGGGGCAGGATTTGGAGTATATAATGCTTACCCCTTGCAGGAATAAACTGAGCCTGTTGTTTCAAATTGTTCCCAATGCCTGTGTTGTTGGTGTCATGCCTACTTTCTCCCATGCCAAAGGGACACCCTTTGGGACTCTGCAACTGTGGGTTGGGTAGTTTTTGGTCATGCGGTGGGTTGTGAATCTTTGTCATCATTTGGGGGGGTTGGTCGTAAATTATTACTGGTGATAATAAGGGAGGAAACTAAGCAAGGAAGTTTGGATTCAGGGATTTCTTTCGGAAAAGAAAAATACGGATATGGAAAGGGTAGGATGAAAGGGTGGATTATTCAATATCCTTTAAACTAAAAAGCAGCTATTAATCTCAAATATTTTACATTGGTATGGGTTTTTGTGTATATTGATACAAATTTAAATTTTTATTTTCTTCTCTTTCTTTTTTTAGAAAACACTGTTTCTACTCTTGTTTAAGGAATTTTTGTATATTGATAGAAATTTAAGGTTTTTTGTTATACATATATGTGTTTCTAATCTTGTTTAAGGTATTGTTTCTATGAAGCCATTTTAAAATATAATGTAAAATTAAGAAATATGGGTTTTTAGTTAGTCATCTATAATAATCAAACTTGTAGTCATGTTGGGTATGTTTTCAAGTTCAAACAAATGTATTTTAGATGGACAGATCATCTTCAAATATTTCAGAGTCCTACAGAATATGGCGTTTAAGATATTTTAGTAACCTAAGGCTTTTAATGACAATGAAACACATCTGCTCTTGGTAGTACCTGCAAAATGGATGATAGGCATTAATACCTCTCCATCTGAACTTTGCTTTCATTTGTGGCCACTGGATAAGAAACTGTCCTTGCCTTGCCTATTGACAGTATGTTATTCAAATTAATGGGCAGGACTCAAAAGAAGGCAGCTGCCTAATTTTGCCAAGTCAAGGTACAGCAGGCCTTCAAAATTCATATTTCACAGAAAAGTTTGTCAGATATTCTAGGTCCACAGGTCCAAGATGGATGTCCCAATGTTGCAGAGGAACCTTGGGTAACTGGCCAGGCAGTCACCTGCTTCTGTCATTTCAATAGATTTAGAAGATGTATGTTTGCTCTGTACTTCTTGTTTACTCAAGTAATATTCTCAGATCTCTGATGGAGTTGAAAACCAGATAGTTACAGTTATAGTTTTCTGTAGCTATATACAGTTATCAGTATAAAGTGTATAATGTTGAAAGACAGAAATTTTTAAATTTTTCATCTGAGAAATGTTTTGGATGTCTAAATGATAGATGTATTGAACACTGTGAAGGTAATCCTTACTTGACAATTGTTCTTATTGTATAGAGTTTTACTATGTTAAAGTTACAACCATTCCTTTTTATTTAGACAAAAAGCAGGAAATGTTGGAAGGTATTCAATCACACTATGAATCCCAAGTTAGCATTTATATTAATTACATAAAATTAATGTTGGGTCAAGATGCTGGGTTAGCAACTAGTTGACAGAAAGAAATCAGAAAATCAGAAAGGCATCTGGAAGATAGAGATGTACTGGAAGTAGTAGGGAGGGATTTTTGAGTGGGGCAGATTTTTTGGGGGGTTGCAAGAGAAGGATGGGTTTTTGTGAGACACTAGCAAGGAGTGTTGCTACTTAACCTCTTTTGAGCTAGCAGGTGTCACCCAGGCCTTTGAATCTCCAGTCTTATTTATAAATAGGACAGTAGAGATTTAGTTAAAACTACCTTTAGCAGCATCAGCAGAATCAGTGCCTATGGGAACAAAATTGCCACCAGACTAGGACTTGAGCAGCCTGAGCCCTGCCAGAGAAGCAAGTCAGTAACTGTGGAGTCACAATTGCTGACTGCAATAGCAGTAGATTAAGACACAGCCACTGTGTTGAAGGTAAAACATTTCCTGCTACTGGTTCTTTCATATTGTGATATAGCGGTATTCCTTACTCAGCCTCTTTGCATCAATAAAGTATATAGTATTCATCCCCCTTCCTGACACTTATTCTTTTTTTTTACTGTTTATTCATTTATTTTACATCCTGTCCACAATTTCCCCTCCCTCCTCTCCTCTCATTTCCTCCCCCACCTTCCTTTGCCAACTCCTAGAATCCATTCCTCCTCCATTTCTGTTCAGAAAGCAGGGGCTACACATGGGTTTCAACAAAGAATGGCATATCAAGTTAAGATAGGGCTAAGCTCCTCTCTGTATATTAAGGCTTGGTAAGACATTCCAGTATGAGGAATATGTTCTGCCAAGCCTGCCAAAGTGTCATAGATAGACTCTATTCCCACTGCTAGTAGTCCCACAAGTAGATCAGGCTATACAACTGTTATACATGTCTAGAGGGCATAGGTTGGTTCCATACAGGCTCATTAATTGTTGGTCCAGTGTCTGTGAAGTATGAGCCCAAGTTAGTACTGATTCTTATAGTTGATGTGCCAAACATCTTGTCATAGTTCCTTGGTCTAAAAATGTCACCCCATTAGATTGAGAAGGGAGAGCAATGTAGGCAAGGTAAACCCCTGGCTTTCAGAAACTGTAGGTAGCTTCTCTGTCAAATGATGAGAAAAGAGGCTGATTATTCAATGTTCTCTTCCTTAGCTCCTTGTGGCATTCAGTTGTGATCACTGGAAAAAATACCTGAAAGAACAACTTATAAAAAGAGAGTCTTTTTTTGGGCTCCTGATTTCAGTTTTCACACCATGCTTGATTAATTCTCTTGGTTTTATGACTGTGGGCAGTCAACACATCATGGTGAGATAGTGTGCCAGGGAAAATTGCTCAGTTCATGACAACCACAAGGGAAAGAGAGAAATAATAAGACACAGGTATGGTAGTAACTTCATCAAGGGTACCCTTCTCCCCAGTGGTTTAATTACTCACTCATTTTTACCTACTAAGCCTTCTGCTACTTCCTCAAAGCACCACAGGCTCCATATCAAGCCTTCAGTGCAGGGCCCTTTGCGGGGATATTATAGACCTAAACTTCCTTCTCATTGGCTGTTGTATTTAGTATACCTATGTGTGAGTAGGTCTACAAATGTATGGCTGAATGCACACCACATCAAAGCATGAAACAGAAGGCTTTCTTTCCTATAGCCCCATTTTATTCATTAATCTAAAAGGTTCTCCTTTCTTCAGTTTTAATAAAGGGAGTTGAGCTGAGTGTCCCAATTGGATTGGACTTCAACTTTTAAGGCCACTATTGCTCACTCCTTGTCCCCATTTTCAGCTCTACTTTGAACAGGATAATAAATCAATCTGATATGTTTGTTACTTGAGGCCAATATGGAATCTCACTCAAATAAAGAATCAAGCCTTCCACAGATTACCTTCTTAGATTATTGATTATTGTTTCTCCATAGAGCAGCAGCACAATGGCAGGATCTAGCAACCTTACTTCCTACCTCAAAAAATCAGCTCCTCACCTTTCTAAACATGAATGTCTCAACAAGGGTTTATTTGGGCATGGAATATGAATAGATCTGATTGATGGACTTTACATGTCCTTGTGAGGTATGGCTCACCATCTTGTGATCATGAGAAAGCAGCAGCCCCAGAGTGGCTTCTGTTATTCCTGGGATGGCTCCAGAAAGAAAGTCAGAGAAAGAAGAATTGAACCCATGCCCAGGGAGCCCACTGCTGACTCATCATCCAGGAACAAGAAATGACTGTTTGAATATTAAGCTCTTGTGAATTTGAAATTGTTGTCTGACATAGACAAAAATGATCAATACAAAATCAAATATTTATATGTGCCACAGACCGCCTCTCGTGGAGACCACCGACCGAGGGAGAACAAGGGAGAAGGCTCAAGGAGAAATCAGGAATCGGCGAGGAAATGACAGACAGACACACTCAATGTAGTTGAATATGCTGCTGCAACTTTACTTCATCTCAAGCAGTGCTTATATACTATTACAATCAGGGAACTTGACAAGGGGGATCAGGGAACTTGGCAAGGGGGCTACATCACCAGATCATACAACAGAAAGAAAAAAAACAGCATAATTGTTTATAGATGATCTATTCTAAGCATCAGATTGTGGTCATTGCCCAAGGACATGATCTAAGAGTTCTCCAAAATCTGTCTCATACCACCAACCATGTCTCTACCCATTTCCTGATTTTCTGGCCCTAGATATCTTTAGGTCTCAGGGTCTAAGTCTCCTGTAAAACAAGCCTCATAAAATTCTTCTACATCATGAAATCTATCAAATCCTTTCCATAAAGTCACCCAGTATTTTAATGCTGGCTTCATGTTTTCTAATACTTCTTTTCTCTCTTCTTTATCCAATATACACCAGGGCTTTCTAGATCTAGCTAATCTTTCCCAGGAAAGGCAAGTTTTTCCAAAGCTGTCTTTTTCCCTCATGATTCACCCATCTATTCCCTAAACTGGCCACTTCAGCGAAGGCTTTGATAAACGGTGGGGTAGAATTCAGCATGTCCTCAGATGTTCCTTTAACATAAGCGCAGTTTGCTGGCAAGATACAAGAAATACACAGAACAAAAAGACAAGGAAGAAGAGGCTGCAGTGGCACCAATGACAGCGGCTTTGAGTCAGCTCATCAGGCATCATGATCGCAGCTGATTGCCAGGGAACCGCCTGGGGCTCATCTCCAGGGAGCGCAGACCGCAACCCAGCGGCCTTAGCCCACCTTAGTGGCATCTTCTGCTACACCGGCGTGACCGCCGTGGGAGTAGCATATATGAGCTTAAGTATCTTAATACCTTGTTTAAATCTGATACATAATCAAAGCTGTCTTTTTAGTTTGTGGCCTATATAGCTGCATGAGGCCCATTAAATGACTTAGACTTCTGTTTTGTCATGCTGAATTTCTTAAGAATTTTTTTAAGTACTTTCCTATGTTTATTTTTAAAAGTGAAATCTAATTAAATTGCCTAAATTAGATGTAGTTGGTCAACACCCTTAATCCTCTCTCTCAGGAGGCAAATCTGTTGGGTCTCTATGCATTCCTCACTAACCTGTTCTACATGGTGAGTCCAGAACATCCAGGACTACAAAATGAGACCCTGTCGCAAGAAAATGATAGATAGACATACAGACAGACAGACAGACAGACAGACAGATAAATGTTATAGTTGTTCCTATACATGATATAGAAATTTAGATGAGAATTTGATTGAAAGCAAACAGCCAATTCTAGTTACAGGTACAACAACTGATTTATACATTATTATGTAATTCACACATACCAATAACAGCAATGGATTTGATTGCTGATAGAATGATCCTGATTTTGTAGATTTTTAAAACTGTTCAATTCTCTGGG
This sequence comes from Cricetulus griseus, assembly GCF_003668045.3. NCBI lineage: Eukaryota > Metazoa > Chordata > Mammalia > Rodentia > Cricetidae > Cricetulus > Cricetulus griseus. Next base: position 80,750,198 of record NC_048599.1, on the reverse strand, counting down.
CCAGATTTGATTTCATTGTTGAATTGTTTGTATTGCAGTATCTGTAATTGTGGGATGCTATGAGAGTTGAGTGATTGATTTATTAGAAAGGAAACATCTCCCATGCTGTATGATACTAGATGATCAATGATTATCTCTACACCATCATTTATACATAAAGTTTCAATGGCAACTGTAGTGGTTTGAATAAGAATGGTCCCTATAAGCTCATATATTTGAATGCTATGCTCCCAATTGGTAGAACTGTTTGTGAAGGATTAGGAGATGTGTCCTTTTGGAGGAGATGTCACTGGGGCAGGATTGAGATTTTAAAATCCCATGCCACCCCCCTATGATTGGAATCAGATGTAAGTTCTTAACTATTGGTTCTTCCTGCTTGTTGCCATATTGCTTGTCATGATGATTATGAATTCATACTTTAAAACTTTAGGCAAACTCCAATAAACTCTTTCTTTTACAAATTATCCTGGTCATAATGTCTCTTCACAGTAATAGAAAGGTACCTGAGACAGCAATTAAGCTTTTGAAAACCACTGCCAGCTAGAGAGCTTTATCACCAAGCTTCGGACTAAGCAGGGAGGTTGGAGTTCAGGCAGCAAAAGGGAGAGATGATAAATTCATTACCTTCTGGTGGTGTTTTGCAGCACATCTCTGCAACCTTTTAATAACTGTCTAGTTATTCTTTGAAGCATCAACTTAGTACTAGAATCATTGAGGAAACCTGTTTTCATATGGATTGCCATACTTCATGAATAAAGACAATTTTCATAAAAGTAGCCTAGAAAAATTGCATGGAATTCAGTACTATATCCAGACCTTTTACCAGTGTGATCAATCAAGCCCCCTTTTGGTAAAACAGACCTGCATATATGAGTATTTACTCCTGACTACGCTAAAAGCAACTAAAATACTCTGAACAGTTTTTTTTCTTACAGATTCATCCAACAATGTTTTAATATATTCATAAGATAATTAGTATGAAGCCATGGAATTGGAATTTCTTCCACTTTACTTCATAAGGAGTCCTATTATAAAAAGAATGTCTTTAGGCAGGAGGCAGAGAGCCAGCAGTAAATGCAAGCTGGTGCCTCAAAGTTTTCCAGTGACTGAGAGAAACATGACATCAAAATGCTTATGCTATCCCAATTTTCATTTGGGCAACTTAGTTTACTTTGGAGCACCTCAAATCATTGTTAATGAGGAAGCAACCTGACATCATTTCTGTCAGTAGATGCCATTCAAGATAACCAGGATGTCTGGGAAGGCCTTATTTAGGGCTTGATACACTCTATGTTTACCTCCTCCAAAACATGTGTGCTGATTGAATGTTTGGAGTTGAAGCCTAAAGGATCAAGCATGCAAGTAAGAGATACCCAAGTGTCTTTAGGCATGAGGTGTCCAGAAATTTTGGTCCTGACTCCTGAGTTATCCAACTTACACATCCACTGAGTGACTGTACTTATTAATCACAACAGCTGTGTGAAGAACAAACAGGGTGTTTAAGTCAAGGAGCCAAATCTGGCAATTGATGCTCAGAAGGAAAGGAAAGAAGACGAGGGAAAAAGGAAGTGAGTATGTATCTTTTAGCTAGTGGGTTAGCAAAATATTGGTTCCTAGCTGTTAAAAATGCTTTTCTGGTGGTGATTCATAGTTAGAAAAATGTGTTTATGGATCACTATGTACTAACAGATTAATAATTCCTATAATTATACTCACCTATACTGCATATGAGGAACCTATTTTTTTTCTTTTTAATTGTGTCCATATTAAAAAAAATGGAATCTTGAAATTTTCAAGCAAATGGATGGCACTGGAAGAAACCATCCCGAGTGAGGTAACCCAGTCACAAAAAGACAAACATGGCATGAACTCATATATGGATTTTAGATATGGATCAGGGAGGGGATTGTCAGCCTACAATCCACACCACCAGAGAGGCTGGGAAACAGGGAGTACCCTAAGAGAGACATGCTTGGTACCCCAGAGAAGAGGAAGGGAGGAAGGGGAAAAGATCTCCCGAGTGTATTGGGAACATGGGGGGAGGAAAGAGGGAGCTGGGAGAAAAGAGGAGTAGAAGAGGAGGGGAGAGGAGGAAATGGCTGAGCAGCAAGGTTGAGTTGGGGGAAGAATAGAGGAAATCAGGATGAGAGTTATCAAAATAGAGGGAGCCCTTACAGATTTGAGGAGAGATATAGCACTAAGGAGAATTGCAGAGATCTACAAAAATGATGCTAACTGGCAATCTAAGCAATAGTGGAGAAGCTACCTTAAACACCCTTCCCCGATAATGAGATTGATGACTACCTTATAGGCCACCCTAGAACCTTCATCCAGTGACTGATGTAAGCAGAGGCAGACACCCCCAGCTAAACACTGAACTGAACTCCTGGAATCCAGTTGCAAAGAAGGAGTGATGAGCAAAGGGGTCAAGACTGAGCTGGTGAAACCCACAGAAACAGCTGACCTGAACAAGGGGGAGCTCATGGACCCCAGACTAATGGCTAGAAGGCCAGCATGGGACTGATCCAGACCCCCCTGAACGTGGGTGTCAATGAGGAGGCCTCAGCAATCTATGGGATTTCTGGTAGTATACCAGTATTCATCCCTGGCTTATAAATGGACTTTGGGAGTCCATTTCACATGGAGGGATGCTCTTTTAGACTGGACACATGGGGGAGGGCCTAGGCCCTGCCCTGGATGATATGACAGACTTTAGTGATCCCCCATGGAGACCCTCACTCTCCCAGGGTAGTGGAGAGGGGATGAGGTGGGGAGGTGGGGGAGGAGGAGAAGGAGAAGGAGCTGGGATTGACATGTGAAGCAGGCTTGTTTCTAATTTAAATAAAAATAAATTAAAAAAAGAATTGTGTCCATATACACTGTAACTTATGTTACTCTTCTCTAATGGACCATGAGCAACTGTTAGAAAAATACAACTACAGATTAAAACAAAACAAAACAATACAATAATAAAAACTTGGCTGTAATTGAAGATGGGAACCTCACATCCTCAAATCACCTTAAATAAAAGCCCCCCTCCCATGTGTGTGCATTCACATATTACTATGTATATACATATGTATTCATGTATAAATGTGTGGTAGATTATATATACTAGATGCTTGAGAATCTAGAATCTATAATAAGAAAATATTCATTGTAATAAACATACCTATATTTTTTTCTAAACTCCTTTAGCTATAGAATGCTGCCTATAATTAGCTTTGCCCTAGAGGAGATAAGAAGAAATAAAGCAATATCTTCCCTTCAGTTGCTTATCATATAATTGGTGAGCTGTGGCTAATCTACACAAAACAAATAGTAGGTAATTAAATGGTAGGCAGGTAAGCTGAAATACCAGAATATCCTAGACCTTGGAGTCAGAGTGCTGGAATTAGACTTAAGAGAGCTGTTGAATGTACACTATGTCAGGTTTTATTTAGGGCACTGGGAATATAATGATGACTAAGTCAGTTTCTGCCTTCAAGGTGCTAACAATCTGGAAAAGAGAGAAGAATATTTGGAGAGGTTTTTCATTCAGGTGCAATTGTGATAGACAAAAATATGGAGATACAGAAGAGAGACCTCAATTCAAGGAAAAGCCTAAAGCAGCAGAGACTTGTGTTCTTGTAGGTGAGAATGTGAGTTAAGAGGATAGAAGGAAATCAGGAAGAAAGAGAAAAATTACAGGTGAAGAGACTCCAGAGCAACAGGTCTAAAGTATGGGCAAACTTCCTGTAGTGCAGGCTGCCTGCAGGGCAGAGCATGTTCATAGGGAAGTGTTCATAGGGAAGAATTGATCAGGGGATGTAACTTATAGGGCCTTGAACATGATATTAAATAATCAAGACTGTTCATTAGATGATTTTTGGAGGCAGAGGCTCAGGATTAGATATGCATTGAGGTAAAGTATTTGGACTGATGAATGGGAGACAAAGAAAGAACACTGGCTTATAATGAAGTAAGATATGACCACACCTTAATATCCAAACAGGACGATATCATTATGCCATATTCCATGGCCCCTACTGAGCAGGGATAATAGATGATGTAGTGAAACAAGACAATGAGTCTAAGAATTTATGGCAAATATGTGTACGTAGTCCAATTTTGCTACAAGCTTGAAACTGTATTTTGTATAAGTCATTTAATAACTTAGAAAACAATAACTTCTAAGGGTCTTTTGCTTGCTCCAAATTTGGGTAATTATAAATCTTCTAACATGGTCCTTTGAATGGGTGAGCAGTGGTACTCAGTATGGGATAGCAAATTTTGGTTCTGGAAAATATTAACTTATATTTTAGATGTTTATTAAGATGGGTAGAATACTTGAAAATCTGACATATAAAATATGCTAGGTGCATTTGCATATGAAATAAACTCTAAAGGGTTTGCTTTGCCTACATGCATGGCCAGGAAGAGGAAAATATTTTTTCCTCACTCTATCTACTTTTACAGAACTACCGAGCAGAGGTTTTCCTAGACATTAAATAGAAGCTCATTGCAGCTTCACACTTACACCACTGAAGTCAGATTTTCTTTACTCTGCTAGTTTCCTCTAAAAACATGTGTTATAGTTGTTGGGTAATTTGTAGCTCGTTGTAGATATTAACATGGCTTGTCTCTTGTAGCTAACTAATGTGCTTATTTTAGGTAGCTCATTCATTTGATGGTAAAGATTATGTGCTGAGAGATATTGAGTGCCAATTTTGTGGAGAGATATTGCTTATGCTAATTCACATGCCTGGGCACTTAATTTGGTGCATTTACAGTTCAGCTAAATGACTTGGTTTTTCTTTTGTGGTGCAAATAGATTTCTACAGAGTTTGGACTATTATTAAAGGTTATAGGAACTAGAAGCTAATAATCATAATAATCACTACCATTCATCAATTTCTTGCAGTGTGCCAGGAGTTATTCTAGATTCTTTCATGTAATATTGTGTGTGTGTGTGTGTGTGTGTGTGTGTGTGTGTGTGTGTGTGTGTGTGTGTGTGTGTTGTGCATTTTCTCATAGAACACTTTCAGAAGCTCTGGAGGGCAGGTGTAGTACAATTCCCATTTCAGAGATGAGGAACTCAAGGATAGGCATTCACTTTCCTGTGTAGGTGATTACTTTTATAATTTACAAGGGTTGGCTTTCTCAACTCTCTCTTGTATTTCACTCCCCTCTCTTTATTCTTTCTTTCTTTCCTTCTTTCTTTGTTCCTTCCTTCCTTTCTTTTTTCTCTCTCTCTCTTTCTTCCTTTCTTTCTTTCTTCCTTTCATCCTTTACTTCTCTCTTGCTTCACTGCCCACTTTGTTTTTAGGAATATACTGATTGCTTTATCCATCACTTAGCAAGTCATTGCCTTGTGCCTCCTGTATGTCTGTTCCCTCTAGATTGAAATATTTGCTCATGGTTACAGTTCTCATGAGGCTCCTATAAATGACTTAAGCCATAAACAACTGCCATGGAGGAAGGAAGATGCTCATCTCTGATGCAGCTTTCTGCAACTTGTGCAATAAGCTTCATTGATGAAGTTTGGTGGAACTGTCACCTTTGCTGCTGTGGACTGGCTGATATCACTTAGGCTTCAGTAAGAAACCCCAGTAAACTGAAATAAATGGAATGGCTTATTTTCCATGTATGAGCTTTCTCCATCTGTAATGAACAGGGATTTCTCTGCATCCCTTCAGAAGATGTAACAAGCAGAGCCTAACACTAAGGCTGTTTGGTCTTCTGTTTACTCCTGAGACTCTGATGTATTGTCTGATAGTGACTGGGTTGTGTAACACACAAAATACAGTCACAGAGTCTAATTTGGCAAGTTTTATGAATAACTTTTTTTTAAATGTTGGTATGAGGATGTCAGATACCCTGGAACTGGATATTCAGGGAGTTGTGAGCTGCCATGTGGAGACTGGGAATTAAACCAGGGTCCTCTGGAAGAACAGCCCTTGCTCTTAACTTCTGAGCCAGCTCTGCTGCAGCTCCTATAAACAACTTTTGCTCTAAATTTTCAACCTGTTCTAGCCAATTCAGGATGTATCTAATTACAAGCACTTGGTGGCAGATGAATGGTTCTCAGCACCAGGTCCTACACAAGGAGTCTCAAGCAGAGACCTCTTTTCATAAGTCCTAAGAACATGTGCTGTGCTGCACATATCATGTTCCTTTTGGGATAGCCTATCCCTGTTCATACACCTAACCAGCCATAGCAAGAAACTTGCCTGTGTCTTCCCCTCTTCCAGCCCCATTAGAATTAGTATTATTTCCAGGTCATTTGTGACATTGGGTCCAGGCAACCTGGCAGTAACTGGGAGTCACTGTGACTCAAGGAAGCACACAAGAACAGGCCATATTGTGGTGCTATTTAGCATAGAAACCCATACCTATAGAGAAGCCTGGAAAGAAGAGGACTTTCTAGAAAAAAACTGAACCTCAGCGTCCCAGAGAAGACTCCTTTGTTGCTATAGATGACTTTGTGCATTTGATTTGCCTTTTAAATATAATTCTATAAAATATTTGTGCCAGGCAAAAAGGTCCTACAAATATTAAATCGTTTTACCCAGCAGCATCAGACTGATCATCCGTTACAATTCTGCAAAAAATAAGGATCACATGGACATATGCATGGATTTTGAAATCCAGCTGCTGAAGTTGAAGCTGAAATTTACACCCACCTTAACAGCTTCTGTGAATTAGGATGACAGCTGGAGGTGAACTCAGTGGTAGAATGCTTGCTAAGGATATGTACAGCTTTGGACTTGATTCCCTGTGCTTGTACACACACACACACACACACACACACACACACACACACATACACACACACACACACACACACACTTCATCTCTTTGTCTGAAATGTGATTACTTTGGATTTCAATTCAAAGAAACATATTTTATGCAAATATGCTCTCATACACAGCATCTTCTGCCCTCTTCTGGCTTCTGTAAGAAAATCATTGTATGTGTAAATGCAGTGTGTCCTGCATTATTTTCATTTTATTTAGTGGGCACTAAAGTTTATTATATCTCAGGTTCTAAATGGAACAGATAACAACTGAATTACAAACAGAATGTAGACAAAAATTTCTGGATAACTTTGAGATTTTTATTTTGATCACTTTCTTTGGTGTGCCGATCCTAAATATATTTACTAAATAAGTAATTGAAACAGGACTACACATGAATTCAAAAACTGTTATTTGAGGTTATTAACATGCCCAAGACAACTAACCAGATGCTTAAAATAGAATCTACATGTGTGGAACTTTGATTGTAGTAAAAAATAATCATTCCATCTATTTTAGCCACTGTATTGGATTTTAACTGATTTCCACCAACCTTTAAAGAACAAATAAAATCATTTATTTTTGAAGAGGTAACAGGGTTTGAATCAAGAAGTGGTCATAATTTTTCAAGCAGGGTGATTTTGATTGCTGACAAATGAGCACGCTTCTTTTTTATTTTATGATATAGCACAGGTTGAGCATCAGTTTCCCATCCTTTGACAGAGCAACGTTTGAAGCTATCTGCACAATCTCTCACTCAGTCAGAGAAGTCAGAGAGGCAAAACTCTCCTATTAGAAAACAGCAGCAAAACAGACATGTGTGTTGACGAAATCAAAGCAGTCAGAAGACAGTTTGCTGTGACCAGACTTGCTCTGTCAGCAGAGGTCCACCTGATAAGAAAAGGCCTTACATGTCTTCGTGTTTAGTGCAGTTGGAAATGACGAGCCAAATGCAGTGAAAGAAACATTGATGGGGAAACCCAGTAGGCATGAAAAGAATGAAAAGAACAAATTACTTAAAGACAGCAAAATATTTTAGATATCAGCCATCTATACCTCAGTACATATAATGCAAGTCCATCCAAAGCTGAAGATTCATGATCCAGATCATGAGTTAGTAATGTTTAGGATATATGGCATTCTGAGAGTTCTGTGTCCATAAACATTCAAGAGAGATTTTATTACAAGAAACCTTACTTAGTCAATGACACATATTATTAGTCCCAAGAATTAGCCAAAGCAAATTGCCAGCATAACTTGAACAAAAAAAACCATGGGCACATCTCCTTTCTCCAACACTGAAACATTCAGTAAAATGAAAGAAAGCATCAATATATTGTACATCAACCAATTTTGTGGATTTAGCTCAAATAAGTGTAAGATTAATTTTAAAAAGGTGCAGTCAGAATAATGGATTAAGGAGTAAGTACGAGCAGAAAAAGGTATCTCCTAACAAGTATATAAATCCAGGGTGAGGAAGCAATCAGGAAAGATGTAGTTGATACAATTGCATAAAGATCCAGAAGAAAATATGAAATCTTCCATTAACATTTTAACAAAGTAGAGTCCAGGGAGGTTTTGAAGTTAGAAGAATTGAAAAATTAAACAATGAAGTTAAAGGCATGTTGGTATGTGTATATAATAGCTTATTTCATTGGCCCCTGAATGAAATTTTTAATGAAAGTCTATTGTCAAAATATGTAACTAGGTCACTTAGAATTTTCTGCTACAAAACACAGAAATAGGTTTACAAAGTTTATATGGTAAATTTAATAATGAATATAAATCAGTTTACACAATCTCCAGGACATTCCAATGATTACAGTCCAAAACAGGCAGCCAGGAGAAGTACCTAATTTCTACTGTGTCTTAGTATTTATACAATTCCCCTTATTAATCACTAGCATAATAGGTCATTGTCATCTGAAAGCGGCCTGCCATGAAGACCATAAATATACATTGAGGATCCTTAAAATCTGTGCTGCTGTCTAAGCAGAGCTAAGAAATACATTCTACATCAAATCACTTTCTTCATGCCATTCATTTCTCAACTCAGGACTGAGACATCTGGTACTTGCCACTGATGGAGCTGGATGAAGCATACCCTTTTCTAGCTTTCAAAGAACACAAGTGATCAAGTCTGTTTCTGGGTTCATATCTTGATGAACTTCAGTGAGGAAGTACAGTGATGGCCACAATCACAGCGAAGAGGTTTGAAGGTTTGAGGATGAGTCTCAATATATTATATTATATAATATATTTTCCAAACATTCACATGATAGAATCAATATATTCAAACACTTCGAGCCACATAGGAGCAACAATTATTCAAAGAATATTACACACTCATGAAGAAAGATTTTGAGGAATGGAACCTCCAGCTGAAGTATATTAGAATTGAGAAGTGATAGAACATATAAGTTCATGTACTTTCATACTTTATCCCTTTGGCCGGTTTTTAAGTCCTCCTTGATACATGAAGGTTAATTTACCCAATATGTCAAAGGAAGCATCTGAGCTTGACATCCTCAATTGTATGCTGGAGCCATGACCTGAAATATCTGACTTGGAATAAAAAGTACTGCAGAATTTTAAACTTAGATCTGTGGAGATAGCTCTGTCATTAGTAATAGCCTTACATGCATGAAGGCCAGAATTTGATATTCAAAACTCATATGAAGAAAACTAGATGTAGTAACACATTCTTGTAATGCCAGCACTGAGAGACAGAGAAATATGTATCTCAGTTAGACTAGCCTATTTGGTAAATTCTTGGCCAGGGAAAGACCCTGCCTCATACAATCAGAATGAAGAGCATCCAAGGAACAAGTCATGAAGGTCAACTCCAATTTACATATATGCACAGATTCCTGTAAACCCCCATACACAGGAACATATGCATGCATACACAAGAAAGTAAAAATGCAAACTCTCTCTTTTCCTGTAAGAAAACAGAGAATAGGATAAGGAAAAGACAAGTTTATATATACAAGGTTGAGAAATCAGGCAAGAAATCACTGTTTATTCTTGTTTCAGGCTCATGGAATTTTGTGCTTCATCTTAAATACTTGTGTTCTGTCTATGGCACCCAGAGAGAGGACATAAACATTGTGTGTTATTATACACTGTAGTTAACACATGGATCACCCTTTCTATGAGCATTTCCAGTTTCCAGTGAGTTTTTCATGAGCATCCCTGTTAGACAGAGGGAGGAGCACTGCATCTGCCCCCTACCCTTCTCTGTCTTACATCTAGAACAGCCGTTTCCATCCTTTTTTTCTGCACAGCTGTAGAGTGAGATGCAACAAGGCTAATATCACCCCCTAAATTGTTTGGGATATTTTTTACAGAAAGCATCACATCAGGGGATTGATCACTACAATACTTATTTCACTTAAAATATATGGCTAATTTGTATAAAAGTTTATTAAAATATATCTTTTGTCTTTTAAAATTAACAAAATGAATATATCCTAAATCCAGAAATTATTTCATAAAGATGACAGTTTGTTGAGCTAAAGAGATAGAAACCAGACATTGCCACCCTCTTTTACATTGTCTAAAAACCCTTCTCACTGTTTCTAACTCTTGTCCAGCCAATATTTATATTATGATCAGTTCCTCAGACAATGTTCATTCAATGATGGCATAGGTGAGGTTCATCTTTTTGCATGTCAACTTTAAAATTAATTATCCAGTTTTATTCAATCCTTGCTATTGGCCAGACATTATGTCATATATTTTATGTATCTTTTACCTGTCATGAATGCATCTTAAGAAAATTTAGAATCCACACAAAGCCTCCCATGTATTTTTTAGTGAACAGTGTTCCCTCCTCTGGAGACACCAACACAATGTATGACTTCATGACACTCTTGTGGCAGTCCCAATCCTATCTTATGTTCCCTGCTAATTGGGCTAGAGATGGAAGCTCCCTGAAACAGAACAAAAGAAGTTTCTGTATCACACATGAAGTTGCCAATGAACTTGAGACCAGGGAGTGATAGTGCTTCTCTAGTTATAGCTGGAATTGCAAGTCAAAAATGGTGACTCTCAAAAAGACAGTGGATTGTGAATTAGGTTCAGAGAAAGGGGAAGATATCAAGTAGATCCTTAACACTTACCTCTAGGATCTGTTATTTTCTACACCTAGTTTCAGAAAAGTGCAAGACCATCCTTTGTTTGTCTAAAGTAACTAAAATGGATGATGAATAGTAAAAGAATCCATTATTGTCTTTATCCATTAAAACATGCTACCCCTTATTCTCCCAGTAAACTCAAAGTGGATAATATCATTTCTATGTTACAAATGAGGAGTAATTTTCTGAAAACCATTTATTTAGAATGGGAGCTGATGTTTAATCTGCATTTGAAACAACCTCAACTCTTGTGATCTTTCTAGCTGCATATCATGTCACATCTAGATTCATTCATAATTTTGACAGGAGTTTATAGAGATTGTTGTTATGTTCTGGATGCCATGTTTCTGTGGTTTCTCTAGGGTTTTCAAGATATTGTGTTTACATGATGCTGCATCTCACATGTGTGCATTTTGGCTGCCAAAGGGATACTCAGCTCAAGATTCAGGAATGATTTCTCAAACTCATTAACCATACATTACACTCCCAGTGAGGATAAAATTGAGGCAAAAATCAGTTTTCTGAAGACATCGGATGTGAGTGTCTTTCAAAATATGAAAATTTCTGAATTACAAGCATTTAGTAAGCTGCCATACACCTTGTAACCTGATCGGATTCCATCTGGTATGATTTTGTCCCTTTTCTTCAGACAGAACGTGAATTGCTAATGAGCACCTGCATATCCTGTTTTTATTGGTTTTGTTTAGTGACTGTGTTGGTTTCATATGCTACAAAACTAGGTGTATTTTGTACTACATTTAAGCATCTTTTCATGATGAATCCTGGATGAGATATGAGGTTTGATGGCCCCGTAATGTCTCAAAATTCCTACCAAGCCCAACAAAGTCATGTAATGTTCTCAAGGTCACAGAGTCTCTTGGCTGTGCAGAAGAAAGTTGCCAGTTAGAATCAGCTGCCAACAGAAACCATTCTAAATGATTTAGGTTATTTTTTATTTTTCCAAATAATAATACATGTCAATTAGATTTGTGTCAAAATGTACTCTGCCTGCTTCCCCTACAATATGTCTCTCCCTGAATTAATGAAACATAAAATGGGAAAATTGCAGGTTTTAGAGTCACAATCTTGGGTACATAGGGTAGAGTGTAAAAGCCTCTGAATTAATTACATACATTGTAGCTTATTATATAATTGTGACTTTTTGCTAAAGCACTTGCAATTTCTGTAAACGCTGAGAACTACAAGAGAGCATTAAGCACTGCCCTTTACAGCTTGAATTAGTCTCAAAGTATCTCAAAAATGACACAAATGACATGTCACACAACATCTTGGTTTGTAAATTCCTCCTTACTATTTTCTGTAATATAAAACATGGATAAATAGAATATATGGAATAGCTTCTCAAAGGATAAATATGAATATGTGAATTTTATTCAATCACATCACTTTAGTTTCATTGTAGGTAGTATATACAAAGAAAGGAACTCTTGTGATTGTGGAAAGCAGATTTTAAAAATAACAGGTCCTGGTGATCAAAACTTTACTTTTGACCTGGTCCACTTTCTCTGAGCCCACTTCACAATCTTTTCCCCTTTCCTGAGATTCAGCCACCACCCACCAGAGGACTGTCCTTCCTCTTTGATTATTAACTCCACTTGCAATATCAGGCACAAGAGAGAGATTTAATATCCTTGTTTTGGGAAATTGATTATTCTGGAGATGAAAATTATTTAGGCTTGTGTATGTCCGAGAGAATTTCTGGGTATTATCTCAAAGATAATAATTATAACCAACATGCAGAGAATTTTGAACAAGCAATACTCTGAATATTCAGCTTTGCTGACTCATGTTCTTTTATGAAGCCTAGGATGCTGCTATCCCATGGTAAAGAGGAGGAACAGACACCATCACCCCAGAATATCTGACTAAAGAAGTAGAGATCATTCATTTTTTAAAAGTAGGGAACACACAGCCCATCTCCTTCCAGAATCATCTACTCTCCTGGAACATTTAGCGAAACAAAAGACAGAGTGAGGAGACTCTAGTCAGCCCAGCCCAAGCATTGCAAACATGGCTCTTCTCGCCTATCCCCTATTGCTTCCTAAAAACCATTATTTCATATTACTAAAGCTTGTCACCAAAGTCTATTTCTTTATTTGGCCACTTCCTCCTGCTGAGGCTGACTATCAAGGTCCAGTTATCAAAGTATTGAAGTTTAACAATCAAAAGCCCCATTTGACTGTCCTAAATAACCTGCCCAATTAAAATTAAACACCTCATCCTAACATGGAGTTTTCCTTTTTCCCTTTATAAACTGCCATTTTCCTAGGTGCCACATCTGTCTACTCTCTATCCAGAGTAGTCCTTTGTCCAATTGTGGGAAAATTCCCTACCCCTCTCTACCTGAGCCCCTCACCCTTCTCCCTCATCCTGTGGGCTTCTGTCTCCTGTCTTTGTCTTTTCTCTCTGCCCTCTAACCCTTTGGGGCAAATAAATCTCCTCTGTTCTGAGAACTTGATCTTTTGGGTCCTGACTTGATATCTATCTCTTACAGAAAGGTCAGACCTTCTGTGGGAATTGACTGTCTTCCTCAGGCTTTGCTATGTTTAAGGAGTGAGAGGGGCAGAAATCTTGCTTTACCTGAACCTGGAGAGTAGTGAGTAGTCTTGAGTAGCTCACACAACAGGAAAACATGATAGGATGTTCACCAGATATGGTTTGATTGACCCAAGGGAACCCAATCAATGTCACACAACTTGGAATCCCTTCATCTCTGCTCTCCTCTCAATTTGAACCTGGGGCACATTTTTTCTGCTTTCCTGTCTTTGCTAAGAGTAAGATAGCCATCGTCATCTAGCAGCTGTTTGAATATACCAGTTATTTTAGTGCAGGAGGGTTTCGCTTCATAAAATTTTCTCAAAAGCCAGAGATCGAATGCCATCCCATAACTTATGCTTGTGACATAAAATTATATATACTTACCAGCTTAATCCTGCAGTCATGTTGCAATTGTGGTCAAAATCAGTGGGACTGAGATAGGAATAAGGTCAATACGGAAACATAAGAACACTCTTCCCATATAAAGGAGAATATAATAACACCTGTCCTCACATGCACTATTACTAGGTCAATGGAGTGATAGACCTGGATAGACAGATGAATCAGCATCAGTGAAACTGGTCCTGCATAAACCAGCATTGTCTAGGTTATGTTTATTGTTAAGTGCTATTTCTCTCTCATCACAGCCAGCCACAGGGCAGCATTCACTTCTGTTAGTGAGAAGTCAGACTTTCTTAAAACAGCTGGACTGGGAAATCATTCCACTATACAGAAAGTATTGTTGCCGTGATAATTGTCGCAATAGAAGCCTATTGGAAATGAGTCAAGAAGGAGAGAAGACACAGTAACAGCCATTTCTGCTGTTACATAAAAGGAAGGCATGGACAACTATGAATTTTGTATTGTAATTTCTTCTAGACACATTCTCTCTTTCCCTCTCCCTCTCTCCTTCCCTCCTTTTTCTCTCCCTCTTTCTACCTCCTCATCTCAATCTCTCTCCCGGACAAATAATTACTTACTTGAACATGATTTAAAAATAGTCTTCTACTGAACAGAAATAAAAACACTTCCTGAATTTTCACCTAAATGGTATGTGTCAGATTGTATTGACTCACATGTGAAAGGGAAATTGTGACATTACTCATCCTGCTTTAAGACTCCTTTAGTGTCCTGTACAATCAGCGGTCTGCACGATCCATGCCCATCAGTAGCACAGACCCTTTGTGCTCTGCTGCACACAGGCAGGAAGGAGCATCTCTGCCAGCTCTGCCAACGGTCTGGCTGTGTTCAGTCTAATGTCCTAATTTTATTTTACTCACTCCTCTCTTCTTGCTGTTTTTTTCTCTTTTTCTTTAATGTTTGGAAACTACAATGGAATTGTCTCCTCAGCATGTAGATATCTGCATGTGTTCAAATTACATTTTCTATTTTAAACTCTCTTTTTAATTTAAGAGGTCTTGTCCTTACAAGCAATCTCCTTCCCCAACTCTACCCTCTCTCCCGTGCAGAAAGTGGACTATGCAAGCTTGATCTTGCATAGGCAAACTGCCAGCTTGCAGGGGGGGGGGGGATCGAAACGGATAACAATTAAGCACACAAACAAAAACAGGGAAAGAAATAAGGTACCCAAAGGTCTGCCTGATTCAATTGGCCCTAAAACTATTCAGATTGGTTAGGAGGATAATAGTTCATCACAATAACAGCAAGGTCATCAGGAAACATAAGGAGGAATTTTTTATTTAGGTATTATCACATCAAGTGCTAACCCCTTCCACCCCAGTTTCCTGGAAGATATCAAGATGAAATGTCTCACCTACTATTACCAATGCACTGACTTCTATATTGCACAACAAGGAACATAGCACATATTTAGAGAAATTTTGTATAAATAGTTCGCTAAGTGAATAAACGTGTACCCCAACTCAACATCTCAACAAAATTTAAGATGTATTTAAGGAGCATATTATGATGTGCACACAATACTGTTGTGTTTCCTTTGAACAAATGTTTAACAAAGTTCTGTGTGGTATAGGCTTGCATTCCAGTGTGGCACTGTGAGGAGGCTGTAAAACCATTAAGAGGTGGACCTTGCTGGGAGGTCTTTAGGTCATTGATGGGGTATTCTCTAAGTCCTCCTCTTCCAGTTCTTTTTCCTCCCTCTCTTCCTGTTCTTCCTCTACTCCAAATTAACAATTTGAACAAAAGTCAAACTGCAAATAAATCAGATCGTTACTGTGGCTACTAATAGGAATGTGAGTGAGGGGATACTTAAAGAACAAGGGGGACTCCAAAGCAAATGCATCACCAAAAAGCCAAGCCCATCCCAACACTGGTGATGACTCACTAAAGCTTCAGCTCCCAGAACTCTGCATAGCTTGCAAATATCTCTACTGTCCAAGAATGGCTTCTCTACTACTGCCTGGTCAGGCTGCTCTTCTTGCAGTTGTTTACCTTTTGTACTGTTTGGGAGAGATCCTAGCGAATCTTCCAAGTTTCTCCCCCCTCCAACCTTTTTCTCACCTCCTGGGCTGTCTCCTGAGCTGAAGCTCCCTGCTGCAAATAATGTTTCAATTCAGAAGAAACTGGCACACAGCAGCCCCATGCAGTGTCCTTGCTGGTTGTTAAGACACTACAAAATGTCTATCTCTTGCCTCAATTCTGAAAGGATCTATTTTGTTTGTTTGTTTGTTTCTTCCAGCAAGGTCTTACTGGTGTAGTTTGGATTGGCCCTCAGCTTATTATTTGGCACAGGTGATCTCCAATTTGTGTCATTCTGCCTTTATTTTCAAAATTCTTGATTTCAAGTTCCTTGCTCTAATACCAGTCCCCAAGGTCACTCTGAAAGGCTACCCTAGCTCCGAAGTTCCAAGAGATGATGGATATAGAGTTGAAGTCACATGGCTCTTTAGCTTCTTCCTCTGGTCTATCTTGTCTCCATCCGCCCTCATGAGACTTGACTGCTGAATATTCTTGGTACACATTTATGTCTCAGGCCATTTTGGAAAATCCCAGTCTAGGCCAGCATGCAGAACAGACATTGAATAAAATCGTGATGTGAAAGATTTACCAGAGACAGCATGGATTGTTCTACAGAGACAAAGAAGTGAAGAGGACAGGCAGAGTCCTTGCTCTTTTATGCTAATGTGTGCAACAGTGGTCTTTTGCACACGAATACCAAACTTAATGCTCCACCAATTACACAAGGGTCAATTTATCTAAGAAGTATGTACCTATGGCATAAAGTGAATCTGCTTCAAATGCTGCTGGCTCAAAAAAAGTAGGACCAGTGATTTTATTGGTCTTTTTCTCTTTTTCATGTTATACAGTGTATAATAAGAGAATGTGTGGTCGTCACTGCCTGAATGCCACTGTCAGTAATAGAAACGCCTTCTGGGGAAATAAGATCAGTGCCATGACTAGAATATAGAAGCACACTTGAAATAGTTTCATTTCTATTTTGGAATTGTTTTTAAAAGGGAGACAAAGGAAGGAGCGAAGGAAGGAAGTGAAAAAGGAAGGGAAAGGAAAAGGAGAAAAAGCATCAGTAAAACCATTTTTGAAGGCAGCTACTACTACATTGAAGGACTTGAATGAAACTACAACCATAGGTTTCTGCCACTTCCTTCACATAAACACAGAACTCTCTGGTTGACATGTAAGCAGTGTCACCATAATCTTGCCATATTGTCTTCTACAATGTCTCATGAGCCTTTATATTTTTGTTACTGTAATGTCTGTTATTGCTTGAGTAAAAATAAAAGGAAATGTGAAAAACAAACAAACAAACAAACAAAAAGATGTGCCACCAAGTTAGCATATGCCTAGCACAGTCATTTTCTCTTTCCAATAACTATAGACCAATAAAACAAAGCGAACGAAAAAGAGTAACTTACTGAAAACATGTAGGAGAGAGGGAAGAATTATGAAAAGGAACTAGATTCCTCGTGTGTGTGTGTGTGTGTGTGTGTGTGTGTGTGTGTGTGTGTGTGTGATTCACAGTTTATCTGGGACAATAACAGAGTGAAAAGACTAGTAAAGTTCAGTTTTTTGTTGTTGTTGAGCTTTTTGTCTTCTTTCTTTGGTTTGTTTGTTTGTTTTTGCTTGTCTGTTTTTCTCTAAATCCCGACCAAAAGAATTCTTCAAACATAAAGGATGAGGGCAAACATCAGAGAGAAGACATCTGGGCAATGGCATCTTACTATAAAATTGCACAGATCTTGAACTCATTGTGAACTGTCATGTGCAAGATAGACACCAAGTAGTACAGAGAAAGTTTTGAAAGCAAAGCCCATACTGGACACATCACCTGAAGATGATTGATAGGACTAAAAGCTTGAATCCTCTTGATAGGACTAAAACCTCTATTGAAAATTTGCCCAAAGAAGAACAGATGTTATGCAGAGGACTTTAATAAGGCTTGTATGTATTCTACACAATTCAAAGTATTATCAGTATAGCATTATCAAATTTGGTTTCCTATACAAAGCACCAGAAAAAAAAAACATGTTATGTTCTTTCATGAGAAGACTAGTGCTGCCTATGCGGTGACCCAGATGTTGGACTGGTAAATTAGACAACAATTGTATTAATTTCCCACAGCTATATTTTGTGACTTAACTGTTAATATCACACAAATAGATGAGGGATTTCAGCCAAAAAGAGAAAGTATACAACATGCTTTCCACTGCACAAGATAATGGGTGCAGGGAAATACTTGAAGAAACTGTCACTTAACACCTCGGGAATTTAGTGGAAGTCACATTTACAGACTTAAATATCTGTGAGACTGGCCCCATTCAAGAAAAATGAAAAAGTGAAAATCATACAGAAGCATCACACCAAAACTGAATAAACCAAAGATAAAACAAAACAATACCCCAAAATAACAATAAAAATACAAAGAAACTTCAAAGCAGCTGGAGAAAATGGAGATGTTCTGTAGAGGATTAAAAAAAAGTTGTTTTCCATTTTTCACCAGAACAATCTAGGTCATAAGACAGCAGAACAATAGATTTAAAGCGCTGAAAGAAAAACCCTGCCAACTGCAACTTGTGCGTACATTGAAAATCACCTTCGGGACAGAAGATGAAATAGAAATGTTCACAGATGAGGGAGAACTAACAATTTGTCACCAGTAAATCTGCTCCAAAGAAAATGTTAGTCAAACAAGTTCCACAGCCAGTGGAAAATGAGTGTGACCATAAACTTGGTAGCTTAGGAATAAGGAAACAGAAGAAAAAGTATTAAATGTCAGAGTTAAAAGTCATTTGTTCCTCACCTGAATTTTATAAACAAAGATGAATATTTAATGATATATATATATATATATATATATATATATATATATATATATATATATAGTGTGTGTGTGTGTGTGTGTGTGGGTGTGTGTGTGTGTGTGTAGATATCAGTAGAGGTCTGAGGATAACTTCCAGGATTTGGTTCTCACCATCCACCAGCTACCGAACTCTGAAGAGCAGCATAAATGGTAAGCATTTTTACCATGCTTAGCCCTGTTGCTGGTGTAGGTGACAAGCGATATCGAAAGCACACCATACCACAAGAGATTGTGTTTGTGCATTTGTGTGGTCATGCTGTGGAGAGAGAAAAATAGGAACTAAATGACCACGATATTTTATTTGATGTATTCAAATGTACTTTTTCAGAAAATTTTAGGGGATATTTATAAACATCTGGAGCAACCACAAAATTTCCTAATACAATGAAACTTAAACAACTAGAATGAAGCTGAATAAAAAGTACAAACAAAAATTGTGAAAACTGTAACATCCACAATAAACACAAAACAGACCCAAATCTCAGAAAAACAGGGAGATATGAAAACATATGAGGTTCAGGGAAGTATGGCAGAGTTAAAGCAATTGTCTCTCAGGTTCAAGGCCTGTATTTGATCTACAAACCACCACTCCTTAACATTTTAAAGCTTACCCACATTAGCATGCCTGGTCCTTCAAAGGACAGAAACCAGGCTCTTACCACACCCTGTTCAGAACCTAGCTAGAAGTCTTACTTGTTATAGGACAAAATAAGTAAAAATCAAAGGCATGATTGTATCTGTGGACATGAAAATACCAAATGCCTTCAATATGCTTTTTAAGTATTGAGCTATTAGGCATCTAGCAAACAGTGTAGCAAAATTACTTAGACTCTGTATACTAGCAGTGAATAACTAGATAGCAATATTTAAAAGGATTATTTGTCACAGCTTCAAATAACATAGTATAGCCTAAAAGATAAAATAGCTGTAAATATAAAAAAACGCAAAATCTCTATAAGGAAATATATAAAGCAGGGGGCTAAGAGACCAAAGAAAACTGCAACCCACAACAGGGTTGTAACAATTCAGTGCTTTACAAAGTGGAGTGCCTTCTGCCCAAATAGAGCTTCAGAAAATTATGATAAATTTAATTTATAGAATCAATCTGATTTTAAAACTGTCTGGGGAGAAAGAGAGTTAAACAGCAGAACAGTTGTGAAAATGAGTAGTAATGGTATCAAGTGCATGCTACTTGAGTTCAAAGTTATTATAGCATTATAATAACCACAAATGTGATTGTTGTGAAAGGTCAGGACACAGCGGAAGCCACATATATGGACTACATATTATGTTTAAATTACTTTTGGTGAAAGGTGTTGAAAAAATTTACAGAACAGGATTGCAGAGAGGGAGAAGTGATGAGCAAAGGGTCCAAGACCAGCCTGGAGAAACCCACAGAGACAGCTGACCTGAACAAAGGGGAGCTCATGGACCCCAGACTAACAGCTGGGAATCCAGCATAGGACTGATTCAGACCCCCAGAACATTGATGTCAGTTTGGAGGTCTGGGCAATCTATGGGACCTCTGGTAGTGGATCAGTATTTATCCGTAGTATACGAATGGACTTTGAGAGCCCATTCCACACAGAGAGATACTCTCAGCCTAGACACACGTGGGGGGAGGGGGGCGTCTAGGCCCTGCTCCAAATGATGACAGACTTTAAAGATCCCCCATGGAAGGCCTCACCCTCCCTGGAGAGCAGAAAGGGGATGGGATGGCGGTGGTGAGGGCCAAGGGAGGAGGGGAAGGAGAGGGAACTGGAATTGACATGTAAAACAAGCGTTTTAATTTAAATAAATTAAAGCAAAAAAAATTCCCAAGACAACAACAAAAAAAAGGATTTCCAAATTAATTTAAAACCAGTACAAAACAACAACAAACAGCACACACACACACACACACACACACACACACACACACACACACAAAGAAAAAAAAAAACGGTGCTGGTGAGACAGCACCATCATTAAGAATAGCTGCTGCCTCTGGGAGTCTTGCTGAAGAAAGGGAGGAGGGATTTTAAGAGCCAGGGGGTTCACGTCAGGGAACCCACAGACAAGGCTGACCTAAGCCCTGGGAGCTCATGGACTCTGGACCAACAGTTTGGGAGCCTCCAGAAGACCAACCTAGGCCCTCTGCGTGTGTGTGACAGAGGGTCTAGGTAGCTTCATCTCTTTGTAGGGCTCGCAGCAATGATATCAGGACCTGTCCCTGGCACTTATCTGGATTTTGGGAACCTGTTCCCCATGCTGGACTACCTTGTCCAGTCTTGACCAAAGGGAAGGAACTCAGTCCTTTCTCAAGTTGATTCCTTGGGCTTTGTTCAAGCCCATGGAGGTCTGTCCTTTTCTGAATGGAGACTGAGGAGGAGTGGAAGGGGTGGGAGGTAGATGGGAAGAGAGGGTGCTGGGAGTTGCTGGGATTGGGTGGGAGGAAAGCAGAGAGGGGAAACATAGGTTGGTATGTAAAATAAAAGAAAACAAATATTATTTAAAACAAACAAACAAAATAACACCTGCTGTTCATCTACTTTAGGACCTCAACACTCTCCTGGCCTCTGCAAGCCCCTGCACACTACTGGAGTGTATTGTGCACACACAGGCATGCACTACATATACATTTCCATATTTCTAAAAGAGTAGCGACGATGCCAAAGTTTTTCATTTTGGTTCCAGATCATACCGAAATCTTTGGCTTGTAACTTTCTATACTGAACAGAGTTTTGTAAAAAAAAAAAAAAAAAAAAAAAAAAAAAAAAAAATCCTGAACTCAGGTTCTTCCTGCTGAGAATTCAGTTCTAAAATGATTTGAGTCATATTTATCCTTTGCTCTAATCTACTACCCAACAGGTAAATAAGTTTTAAACATATATCTTTTGGTCAATATCTTGTACTCTTCCACGAATCATCAGGAGAAAATTGTGTCCCCTTTAAGCTTAACACAGTGGTGATGGAATAATAAATATTCCATAGGTGAGCAGATCCATGGCCAGATTATCTTTAACACTTTATTTACACTGTCATTTTAACTTTCAACATTATTATCCCACACCATTTCTTTTCATTTTCTGTATCTTTTGAGCCTTTACATTTGTTCATAGGTGTCTCTGAAATCTATTTGGCTAGATCTCATTCCACTGCAACCTTTGCACTGTGTATTGTTTTCTGCTTCACTTTTTCACTGAAGATGTAAGTTTAGTTTTTTCTCTCTCTTTTTTTCCTAGCATGGGTCTCTGGAATGGGCACTTTTCATTTATTGAGACAGTGTTTATTGAGTGATGACAACTGGCCAGTCTGATCATGTAGTGATCAGAGACAAAAGCTGCCCCTCCTAAAAAAATTATGTTCCTTAGGGAGATACCAATAATAAATATAAGGTAATTTTTAAAATGGAAGGGGTTGTTTATCAAGATAGAATAAAAGAAGGGTATGAGGATCTGCCAACATAAGAAAAATTTAAATGTGAATTTTTTAAGTTTACAGTATAAGCTTCAGCAAACACTTACCCAAATGATTAAAGTTTAGTTTCCTGACTATTCTATAACTTTCTTTGTTTAATTTGGGTGTTTTATTAAATTTTCTCTTCTCTCATTATGGAATATCATTTTAGCATAATACAAATCTATATATTCATTAGTCATTAACAACAACAACATGTCACAGAAAATTTCTCCAAGTGGCAAAATTGAAGACATACATTAATAAAATAATTTATATATATATATATATATATATATCATATCAATATAAATACTGAAAGTGAAATGTATATCAACTTAAAATTAAGCTTCAAAAGTATTGTTTTGATATTATGTATTACTGAAATATTACCTAGTTACCTAGTGAATACTCTGTTTTTTTTTTTTAGGGGGGTTCATGGCAGGGTTTCTCTGTGACTTTGGAGGCTGTCCTGAAACTAGCTCTTGTAGACCAGGCTGGGCTCAAACTACCTGCCTCTGCCTCCTGAGTACTGGAATTAAAGGTGTTCGCCACCACCCCCCTTCCTGGATGCTCTCTTAATCAGTTCAATTTAGTAACAATCAAGTTTAAAATTAGCTTAAGGTCTTGGAAATAATCTTCCAACTTATATAATAGGAGATATAATTACCATTCAAATAAAGTTTGTTAGAATAATGGGGGTAAGCGAAAATAATTATTTCATATTAAGTATAATAGCACTAGCTTATTTAATAGGTAGGCCTATGAGTTTTCAAAGAACATAGAATAATGAAAACGTGTTTGTATTTCACTTCAGAGGAAGCAAAGTTCTTTTTGTTGAGCCAACAATTTTCACCTGGTTTTGTTACCTCAAGTTTTACTTAAAGTTTTAGAAAGAGAATGCTTAAAATATTTCTCTCAGTTTTAATAAGAATACTATAAGAATACTTCCTTCCTAGTTGATATGGGAGTTACTTTTCCTAAATTCTGGAAGTGTTTAGACATGTGCTTGTCTCTGTGCTTACCATGTCAGTGTTGCTTTTATGTGAAGTTTTTTTTTTTTTAAATAATTAGAGATACCCGTTAGTCAAAAATATATTGCATATTCAGAAAGAATGAAAGATTTCCATATTTTAGATACCATAAACATAACTTGGTTGTAGTTTCAGATCTGAGGTATCTCATAATATAACATCCACCAAATAAAAAAATATTATAGATCTATATAAAAACCACTATCCTTTCTTAATGAATCCTTACTAAGTTTGAGCTCAAAATATACAAAGAGAAAATATTGGGAAACTTTGTACTATGCTTACTCTTCATTATCCGTTTTACAGAATATAGAGTCACTTTGGGGAAAAAAAAAACTTTTGAAGAGTTTGTAGATGTATTTCCTGAAAAATTTAAATAAGGAGGGAAGCCCCATGCTAAATATGGGCAACACCATTTTATGAGTTGGAGATTCTTTCCTATAGGGCCTCAAAATACATAAAAGAAAAAAAGAAAAAGAAGAAAGAAAAAGGAAGAAAAACTCCCGGTTAAGTACCAGCTTTTATTTCTCTACCCCTCTTGCCTGAGAACACAGTGTGACCTATATTCCCACTGCCACAGATAGAATGAGCTCTGTGTTCTGGACCTTTCCCTCTTGGATGAAATTAAACTGTGAGTCAAAGTAAAACTTAGTTTCTTTCCATTGCTTGTGTCATACATTGTTTCACTAAAATAACAACAACAACAAAAGTAACAATAGAGGATATTGATCCATAGGATCCCAGCTCTTGTGGTGATAAAACTTAATTAAGCCTTGGCAACTGGTTGGCAAGAGAAGTGTAGAAGAGATTAGAGGTACAGAGTAAAGAAACTCTCCAACGTCATAAGCGAAGGTCAAAGCGAAACTCTTCTTGAAGCACAGAAAACCATAATGTCTACAGAACTGCAGACAGTGGAGGCCGAGCTCATGAGGTGTCAGAGGATAGCAAGGACTCTATTGAGAATTGAGACAGAGATGATTCACATTATCATCTGGCACTTAATCTTACTGTCTACTCATGCCCTAAAAATTCAAATTCAAAAGTAATATACAAAGTAGTTTGTCAGAGTGAATTTTAAGATGGGTTACCATTCAGGTTGTGACATGATTACTTCTCATGGTTCTTAGTTAAATCCACCATGAGAGACAAGAAAACGAAAAGAAATAGGCAGTTTGGTGAAGAAAAAAATCTGAGTGAGTTTGGAGTAGGAGAGAAGGAAGGTGATGAAAAAGCAGCTGTAATTCCTAAAGAGATTAACTTTATTAATGCCAAAAAGTAAGGCTCTGTATTTAGACTATTGGAAAGCTTCCCTGAGGGCCATGCTCCCACTCACTGATGGCTGTAAACTGTGAAAATGCAAAGTCTGAAAGAACATAGTCTGAACATAGCGAAAGGTGCTCAGGTGAATCCATAAGGGAAAAAAATGGCTTAGAGAATGTTTTTCCAGGATTCATTGACCAAAATTCACAGAAGCTACTACCACTATGGTGGAAGTGGGGCATAGTAGGTCTTGAGCTTGCAGGTAACCTTAGTATCATCATACACTTGGCATTGCTTTTCGGGAATTCAAAAATGCAACTGAAATGGGGCTATGGAAGAGTGCATGAATGTTCCAGGAAGATCATGAGGACACACAATATGCTGTAGGATGAAATTCCATCCATGGTGACCTGAGGAGGGCCTTGCCTGGGGAAGGGAGGGTACAACCTGAATAGTATGAGAGAGACCTCAGGCTGTTGGAGATGCTAGGACCTGGCACTGTACACTAGTGGAAGCTGTAGGCACAGGTAGAACTGGCCTAAGAAAGTAGTTGTGTAGGGGAAGCTGTAGCCACGCCTACTTAGAGGCTGGCTACAGGTATGCCTGACCGCTCTTGCGAGGGCGTGGTCAGCGTCACGTAGAATGAGGCTTTCAGGGGACTGCATTTCTCTTTCGGTTTCACTTTTGTACTTGCTGGACAGACTGCTGCCATGCCGCCTGTTTAGGTCACTCTGTAAGTAAGGCTTTTCCCTAATAAATACCCTTGTATTTATACCTGACTCCGTATTGGTAATTTCCCACTATATCTGGTTGTCAGGAGTGGGATATTGGAAACCTACACCCCATTTGGGACAGGCTGTGGGTCCCATCGGGCCTGCGGCCTTGGCAGGGAAAGGTCCGGCTCTTCACAGGTGCTCCCCGCTCCCAGCTTGGAGACTCACACAGACCTCCTATGGTTTTACCACTGTGCACATGGGACCAGCTTGGACTGCTGCCTACCCACACCCAGAGGCCTCCAGCTCTTGAACCGAGTTGGAGAAGGTCTTGGCTTTCAGCAGGGTCTGTACAGTGGCCTTAAAGCCATGCCTCATTCAGTGGTTATCTCTAAGATAAGCGCAGCCACTTTTGTGACCTCTCTCCACAGCTGCCACCCACCACAGCCAACTGCCTCGGACTAACTGAACACCTGTGCCACCCACTGGTCAAAGATAGTTACTGCATCTGGAGTAGAAATCAGGAAACAATCATAAACAGAAGTAATCCTATATACATTACACATATCAGATCCCATATGGGTCTTCCAGGCCCACTAGCACAAGGCAATGATGAGATTGATTATTTATTAATTGGAAGTGTGCTAGAAGCCTCAGAATTTCATAAGAAACATCATGTAAATAGCAAAGGTTTGAAAAAGGACTTCTCCATCACTTGACAACAAGCCAAGGAGATAGTGAAAAACTGTCCTACTTGTTCCTTTTATAACCAAACTCCATTGCCAGCAGGTTGTAATCCGAAGGGCATTCGGAGAAATGAGGTTTGGCAGATGGATGTCTTTCACTTTGCAGAGTTTGGAAATTTGAAATATGTGCATTGTACTATAGACACATTCTCAGGGTTCCAATGGGCTAACTCTGAAAAAGATGATTCTGTTATTACACACCTGCAAGAGGTGATGGCAGTTATGGGTATACCTGTACAAATAAAAACTGACAATGCTCCAGCATATGTCTCTACAAAATTGGAACAATTTTTCAAATATTATAACATAAAGCATGTTACAGGTATACCACACAATCCTACAGGACAAGCAGTGGTTGAGAGATCTAATAGAACACTTAAGGAGATGCTCAACAAACAAGCTTGGAAGACTAACCCCCCCAAACATAGGTTGCATAATGCTTTATTAACACTAAACTTTCTTAATGCCAATGAGAAAGGACAAACAGCTGCAGAAAGACACTGGACTACGGAGAAAACCGCTGAACTGAATCAGCTGGTATACTTCAAAAATGTTCTAACCGCTGTATGGAAACCAGGACATGTGTTACGTTGGGGTAGGGGTTTTGCATTGGTTTCTACAGGAGAAGAAAAACTTTGGATACCATCAAAGTTGATCAAGATTTGAGTGGAAAAGGAAAAACCTCTCAAGGAGGACAAATGACAGGTATTCTACTAAGATATATTTCATAAACTAAATAGAAACTCTCCAAAGGAAAAGGAAGTGTTTTGCTTTTATCTTCACAGGAAAACTCATCTCCAGAAAGCAAAGGACACTGCATGGGTAGATACTTAAGAAGAAAAGGTAGCTATAACCATCAAACAAAAGGAACGTGCCATTTGGTAAACTTTACAGCTGCCTCTCAGAGAACTCTATTTCTCTTTATTTCCTAGTCCCTATTCAATTAAACCAATGCTGGATTTAGAGGTGGATTTGGCTTTCCTCCTCTAAAATCCAAGCATGTTATTTAACTAAACTTTAGAGTTTCTGTATTGTATCAAGAAGCCAATTGATGTAATACAGAATAAAAGAAGAATTTGGGGACTGTCTTTGTATTTTCTTGGATCTTTCTTTCAAGGTGTACACCCTCTCATAAATGTTATGCTCCCATGGTTGCATTCTCCAGCATGTGTACATACACAAGCAAACATTTCTCTGCTAACTGTTTATATTTGAGTTCCACACAGCCAATGAAGACCTGCCTGACAGCAATCCCTGGACACCCTGGAAAGTAAATGGGCCACACCTTCTTGACTGCACAGGATCCAACTTGCTCCATTTCAACTAATACTCCGGCCAAAGCTTAGGATACTGACTTCAATCAAGTTGAGGATTTCAAGCAAGATCTTCTATCAAGAGAATCCCATCTAACATGGACTGGATACAATCCATTCAAGACTTTTACTACACTAATATTTTCTTCCTACAGGACCCCACATGACTATCGTCGTCACATTTCAGCAGGAAGTAACTTGGAGGATGCTATGCTCCCCTTTCCCCATTGTTGTCACTTAGGATAGTGTATATACCTAGTTAGGGATAGCTTCCTATTGTTTATGGTTGGGATTGGAAGGAGGTGTTCAGGCTTGGACACCTCTCTCAGTTGACTTTAGATAGTTAGGATGTGACATAAGCAGATTGTTGTATCTTCTTATATTTTACCTTTATAATTGTTAATTTTGGATACCTTACACTGTTAAGTTTGAATCTTCTTTTAGATTAAAAGGAGAATTGTAGCTGAAGCTGTAGCCATGCCTACTTAGGGGCTGGCTACAGGTGTGCCTGACCACTCTTTTGAGGGCGTGGTCGGTAGAGTGAGGCTTTCAGGGGACTGCATTTCTCTTTCAGTTTCACTTTTGTACTTGCTGGACAGACTGCTGCCACACAGGCTGGCTAGGTCACTCTGTAAACAAGGCTTTTCCCTATTAAATACCCTTATATTTCTACCTGACTCCGTATTGGTAATTTCCCACTATATAGTTGTGTATGGTAAAAGAGGCATTGCAGAGGGATTGTTGCTACCGAAGCTTGTTGGAGTCCATACTGCCATCAAGAGTCTCAGCTGTGGAACAAAGAGCTGAGGAGTGTGCTTTCTACCTTGTGGGGATTCAGTCCTGATTTAACCCCAAGTTTTTCCTTGTTATACTCACATTCCTTCCTTGTGGTATAGGAGTGTTAACTTTGTACCCTTGTATATTGGAAATGCATAGCTTGATTTATTGTTTTATATGGGATCTTGGATAAAAGATTGCCTTGGCTCTCAGAAGAGAATTTTAGGCTTTTGAACAGTGTTAAGTTTTAGGGTTAATAGACCTGCTCCAATCCCTATCCAGAGTTCCAAAGGTGAAATTCTTCTCAGGAGAGAAGGAGGGGGTAAAAGATTTCTATAGTTACTTCACACATAATCTGAGGGTCAAGCTCTTTATTCCACATGCTCTTTATTGTTCTGTTTCTATTCTGATAATCTTGTACTACTTCTAACTTCTCTATGCTTCTTCTCCTTGATTCTTCTTCTATTCTAAAAACTCTTCTCCTTCAGGAGCCTTAACGTAATAAAGAAATTTCTCTCATTGGTCAGTAGCAAATTCCTAGAGGAAGCAATAAGGAGCTGAGCTGTTTACCATGACAGCACAAGGGTCCAAGGCCATAGGAGCAAAACCATGACCAGACAGGGGAGGGCGAAGTGTCTGGTGACAACTTTAAGATATAGGTCTATGGTTAGTAGACTGGCAAGTGAAGAATTAGCATGCTTTTCTTACTAACCTTGGTAGACATCTGTGACTTTATCCTTATGCAAGCTGTAAAGTTTTCATTTTACAAAAAGCCTTCAGTCTAGCTTGAACTTGCTCTGAGGTGAAAGTGATTTAATTGTGTGTAGTAGTCTGGTTAAGAGAACAAGGCAGGTTGTTAAGAGTTAACACTTGTAAACGCCTGCTGTATCTCTCACAGACCCTGACAGTTAAGACTGTTATAGATGTATTAATGTATTATTTTTATCATGACACAAACATGAGACTTTAGGTCCATAATACAGTGCTCTAGATTAGAATGATTATGCTTATGAATTGAGTTAACAAGATGTGGACTTGTAATGAATACTGGCTTGTGAATTAACTTTTTGGTAATTTTTTTTTATAATTCATAAATCCTGCAATGAGCACAGTGGACCACAAAGTGGAAAATAACCTGACCAAATTTACATTGGTCATTGGAACTAAGAGGTGCAAAAGGGAGGCAAACATTTAAAGTCTCACAAAGCCACACGTCATCCTCAATCTGGAGTGTCAGTCAACAATGATACAGTATTCACTAAATTCAGCTTCCAAGAAGTAAAGATATTTTCTGCTCATTTCACAATGATTTTCTAATAGAATCCAACTTAGTAAATATCTGATGAATGAATAAGAGAAAACAATAAGTATGCAGAGAAATACAGAATAAAAATCAGAATAAATTATCCCTCCTATACAATATATATATATTTTGTAATATATATATACTGTAATATATATACATATATATACATATATGTATATGTAAATATATATATGTTATTCCCACCTTTACAGGATACAAGAGATACATCACACAGAACATTTTTATTTCCATATTTCAATGCAATCCAAAAAAATCAATTTAATCATGTAGGAATATGCATTAAATATTCCTGAAGATAATAAATATAAATGGTTTTGTTTTGTGATTGATCAAAACTTGGAAGCAGTGACCAATTTGGAAATTTAATTATGTATCTTTCTGTCAATAATTAGTTGATATAATTGCTTCCTTCTTGATGTAGGGAATGGCATCATTCACTCAGAGTGCATGATTATATACAACTCCTGGGGGTATAGTTGATACCAAACAGATCTTAATTAGAAAACGTAAATGTGAAACTTTCTTTTTTTAAGTGGGAGAAAATAAAAATTAATTCCAACTGATATGATCTACATATAGTCAAATAAGAATTAATTCCAGTTGATATGATCTACATAAATTCGAAATGTGCTCAGAGAAAATGGATTATTTATGGTAATTTCTTATATACAAAATCTAATGACTTGGAGTTGGGGATGCAGCTTTAGACTTTATAGAAACCCACAGCAAACAAGAACGTACGTGGACAGAGAAAGTTAATCTGATATAATATCATGATGCTGTTATAAGCTATCCTAACATAAACAGATTGTCATGATCACCAGCCATAGATGATAAGAAGTTAAAATTCTGAAAAACAAAGCAGTCAAATTATTAAAATCTTGAGTTTACTATCTGTAATCATCATATTAATTGGAAAAAGTATTTGACTATTTGAATAATTACTTTTTATATATTTTGGTGCTGTGGGGTGGCAAACATTTCTTTTTTTGTTTTGTTTTGTTTATTTATTTATTTATTTTATTAATTCAAGTTAGGGAACAGGCTTGTTTCACATATAAGTCCCTTCTCCCTCTCCCTCCCCTCACCCCCATTTCTCTTCCCCCACCCCCAACCTACCCGCCACCCCATCCACCCACCACTCCTCCTGTGCTGGGCCTGGGCCCTTCCCCATCATGTCCAGGGCCAGAGTGTATCCCTCCACGTGGTATGGGCTCTCAAAGTCCCTTCTTACACCAGGGAAAATTGCTAATCCACTTCCAGAGGCTCCCTGGAGTGCAGAGGCCTCCTTATTGGCATCCATGTTCAGGGGGCTGGCTCAGTCTTGTACTGGCCTCCCAGATAGCATCTGGGATCAATGTGCTCTCCCTTGTTCAGGCCAAGTGTTTCTGTGGGTTTCTCCAACCTGGTATAGATCCCTTCGATCTTCATTCCTCCCTCTCTTCAACTAAATTCCAGATTTCAGCTCAGTGTATTTCTGTGGATGTCTGTCTCTGCTTCCATCAGCCACTGGATGAGGGCTCTAGGAAGGCACAAAGAGTAGTCATCAATCTCATTTTAGGGGAAGGGCTTTTAGGCTATCCTCTCCTCCATTGCCTGGATTGTCAGATCGTGTCATCCTTGTAGGTCTCTGGAGATCTCCCTAGTTCCAGATCTCTTCTCAGACCTATAGTGGCTCCCTCTAATATGGTATCTCTCATCCTGCTCTCTCTCCTCTATTCTTCCCCCTACTCAATATCTCTGCTCCTCCATTTCCTCTCCTCTACTCCTCTTCTTGTGCTCTTATTGTGGCAGCACCCTCTCCCCTACCCTCATGCTCCCAATTAGCTCAGGAGTTCATGCCACTTCCCATTCCTGGGGTCTATTTATCCCTTAGAGTCCTTCATGTTTCCTAGTTTCTTTGGTGAAGAGGATTATAGGCTGGTAAATCTTTGCTCTATGTCTAAAATTCATACATGAGTGAGTACATATCATATTTGTCTTTTGTGACTGGGTTACCTCATTCAGGATGGTTTCTTCTAGTTCCATCCATTTGCCTTGGAATTTCAAGATTCCATTGCTTTTTTCTGCTGAGTAGTACTCCATTGTATAAATGTGCCACATTTTCTCTATCCATTCTTCAGTTGAGGGCCATCTAGGTTGCTTCCAGGTTCTGGCTATTGCAAACAATGCTGCTATGAACATGGTTGAACATATGTCCCTGTTGTATAAACATGCACTATTTGGGTATATACCCAAGAGAAGAATGGCTGGATCTTGAGGTAGATTGATTCCCATTTTTCTGAGCAACCACCATACTGATTTCCAGAATGGTCTTACAAGTTCACACTCCCACCAGCAATGGAGGAGTGTTCCTTCTTCTCCACATCCTCTCCAGCATAGGTTGTCATTGTTATTTTTGATTTTATCCATTCTGACAGGTGTGAGGGGGTATCTCAGAGTTGTTTTGAGTTGCATTTCTCTGATGGCCAAGGATTTTGAGCACTTTCTTAAGTGTCTTTCAGCCATTTCAGATTCCTCTGTTGAAAATTTTCTGTTTAGTTCTGCAACCCACTTTTTAATTTCATTGTTTGATGTTTTGGTGGTTAGCTTCTTGAGCTCCTTATATATTTTGGAAAGCATCCCTCTGTCAGATGTGGGGTCAGTGAAGATCTTTTCCCATTCTGTGGGTGGTCGTTTTGTCTTACTGACTGTGTCCTTTGCCTTACAGAAGCTTCTCAGTTTCAGGAGGTTCCATTTACTAATTGCAGACCTCAGTGTCTGTGCTACTGGCGTGATATTCAGGAATTGGTCTCCTGTGCCAATTTGTTCAAGGGTAATTCCCACTTTCTCTTCTAGAAGATTCAGTGTGGCTGGATTTATGGAGAGATCTTTGATCCATTTGCACTTAAGTTTGGCAAACTTATTTCTAATCCTGGTACTTACCTTGGCTATACACTCTTAGCAATTGAGTATTTTCTCTTTTTCTTGTTAAATGAAAGGTATTTGGTTTTGGTTTTGTTTAATGTGAAAATAGGCATCTTGTATTTTTCTTTCCCATCCATTTCAATGAGCAAAAATACTGAGGAAGCATGTTTACATCTTTAGTGAGCATGTGCAGACATTTTTCCTTGTCATTGTTCTCTAAGCAATATAGTGTGACAGTGATTCACATATATATTTGAATTGCATTGTGTAGTGTGAGCAGTCTGGAGATAATTCCATGTTTTAAAATAAATTTAGGGAAGACTTTTCCACTGTAGTGAATGTTTACAGACATTTCCCCTACTTGTCTTCATTTTCTAAACAATGTAGTATGACATTCATTGATATAACACTTCCTTGGTAGCATGTGGATTGTAAGTAGGCTATAGATAATTTTATGATTTAAAGAGGAAGGAAGATGTGTATCCATTATATGCAAATGGTGTGCTATTCATATAAGGAACAGAAGCTTCTGTGGATTTTGGTATCCACAGGGCATCCTGGAATGAATCCTCCATGGATACCAAGGGAAGATTATAATTTTCATTTTATTCTTTGTCATAATATTAATAGTAATATTTATAATGCTACATGGGTGTGTTTATAATGGTATTTATAAAGATTTTAATAACATCAGTGTATCTGATCCCTACTGCAAGACTGGTATAGAAATAGCTCATATTAAGCATTTAGTTTTGGTAAGAAAATGAAAAAGAAATTTCTTTAATATCTCATGATACTAGGTCTTAGTGGCAACATCTAGTTCAAAATCATATTATTATAATGACCTACTTTGCTTATTCTTGTACTTTAAAAAGCTAGAAGAATAATGAATTTGTACAATATTTTTCTATTATAAAATATGTTACATTATATTACTTGTAACAAATATAATAATTGTTACCTATATTTGTGGGTACAGGAAGTTGGCTTTTGCTCAGATTTTTTGAAAATTTAAATCAAAATTTCATGAAAATCACATATATTCTAACTTGGTGCATGTTAACTAATTCTTTCTCAGTCTGAAATATGAAGTAGAAACAGTGATATGTCAAACACATTGAGTCTTGTGTATTGGAGAAAATTCTAATTAATGTACTTCTCTATTAGGAGTTTATCATGTGTCAATGAAAATATATACTTCTGCTGCAATTAGGACAAATGGGAAGGTGAAATCCATAGCATGAAGATCCACATTGGAAGAAAAGAGTTTTACAGTTACTTTCAGGGTTTTGGAGGTCTAGGACTTAGATGGAACTTTCAGAATAAGTTACCCAATTGTGTGAGTAAAAGAGAGATAGCCGATAGTTGGTCCTATATTCTTAGTCCCTCTCTTCATGTATAACTCATTTCAAAGCTGAAAGGGGAAGAAGAATCAACACAATATACCCATTCTTCTAATAGTGGCTTTGAAGGAGCCTGATAGAATAAGCATTATTGATGTGATCAAGACCATTTCTGTGGTCATGACTATCTACAAGGAGAATGGAACCCTCACATTTCTGTAAGAGTTCTATTTATGGATCGGGGGGTGCATATGAGCATGTATGTTACTCACTATGAGGTAGTGGTAGCCTCATAGATTTTTCTGAATTCTAAAATTAAGCTATTAGAAGCAATATTTTAACTAGCCAACAAGACTAGGAAATTCAGATTACCAAGAAAAGAGACAAAAACATAATCTAGATTGCAATTAATATTTTAAGAGGTAGTACAATAAAATATAGTAACAAAGACAATGAGCTTGTTTAGGGTCTTCAGCTGTCACAATATCAGTTTATGGTAGGCTTAACATAAGGACAGTAATAAGGTTAGGAAAATCTCCAAGAAAGTTTGACAGTCTATTCAAAATTCTTAATTGTCAATGCCAACGCCCCTTTATAACTCTCTTTGTCCCTGTGTGAATATAGTCAGAAGAATGATGCTGCCTCATGACCTTGTCTTCTCTTACCAATTGGCTGAACATCTGAATGAAAACGGTTTGCATACTTTCTTATGGTGGGAAGACACTCCTAACAGAGATCCAGTGGAAAGACATATCCAAAACAAAACAGAACAAAACAACTTTGTATCACATATTTCTTCAAAAAAACAAAACACAAAATTGATTTAAAACAAAAACTCAAGGTCTGGAATGGCACAAGGAAGGTAGAGGGACAAAGAATTTCCCAAGTGAGAAATCACTATCTTTCCAGATATAAGATGCTTCCAAGATTAAAAACAGAAGAGGCACATTACCTGCAAACTCAAGCCCCCCTTTCATTATAACTAGGTTCCTGGCCTGAGTACTTTTTTAAAAATAATGTACTAAGACAGAAGGCACCATTAAACCCTGTTGTTGGAGGCACTATGAGGACAACAAAAGGTCTACTTACTTTTGTTTTCTTTACTTAGTAATGATTAAGCATTCCCAGATCCAAAGTCTTTATTCTTATGTGATCGTTTTTTTCCCCATAGAAGTGTGTCAGTTTATGGCATCATCTTGACACACTTCCATGTTGCATTTTTGTAAGACTAGTCTCTAGAAATCAGATATCACATTTAAATGCAGAAATTTCCCTTCAAAGCTGATGGAACTTTTCCTAAGGTAAGATGCCGCCTTTAAAAACCCCAACCATTTTAATTGGAGTAATCTAGTAGACCACTTTAATGATTCGAATTCAAGTAAAGTAAAGGAAATTTGGGATACTTTTTAGTTAGTGCTAATGACCTGATCTTTTACTTGGTGAATGATGCTTTCAAGCAGAATATGACCTCAGGGTGGATTTCTGTTTTCATGAAAGCTATGAATATATAGATTCTATGGTCAAAGGTGTGGTCCCTATTGGTAGTTTGTTCAAATACTCATGGCTTTTTATGCATTCATGATAGAAGTCAGCTTCTTTGCCCCTTCAAAGTAAAGTGAGACATCTTATGTTTATAAGTAAAACTTTAGTGGGAATAATATAGTGAACACTTGAAATGACAATTTGTCACTTTCCATAGTTTCTTTGTTACTTGAAATTTGTTATGAACTCAGTTGTCCTAAAGGTTTTATGGACCAGCGATCCTAAGTGATTGCAGTGAAGCCCCGTCTTTTGCCAAGAATGAAGAATGTTCTGTGACTGTTGTGTTAAGTCGGCTGGCTTTCTTTCTTTTTTTTTTTAAATCACATTGGGATATAGTTTATCCTGATTGATTGAACACAAGGTTCCATTTCTTCTTCAGTAATCTAGCATCATGTTAAGGTAATAACATTATTGGGGAAATATCTTTATAATATATACATGGCCAACAAAAATCAAATTAGTGATTTCTTAGATAGGTCTGTCTGTATCCCACACTATATAATATCTGTGGAGCGGACACTATACTATAATTTTTTAGTCTCAATATAAGGGACTGTTCCACACACAAGCTCCCAAAAGGGAAGGCCCTAATGTTCTACACTTTTCTCATTATAACATACCATTCTGAGTTCTCTGTATTTATTAACTGAACTCCTGCCCTTAATGGCCTCAGGTTCTGGATATGAATTGTAGGCAGTTCATCCATAGGATCAGGTGTGTCTAGTAAATATCTAACTTTCCTGTTCTTGGTATAATTAGGAGGGCACAATGGCATTCCTGGTTCCATGGTGGCAGTTTTTTTTCTATTCCCAAAGAGTTAATTTGTTTAGGATGCTACCATTGTACACACTTTTATTCTTTACCAAAGTCCACACAAAATTTTCCAGAGGGAATGGCATTAGTATTGAGAATCATTAAAAATGAAAGTTAAAAAGGTGCTAGAGAAGTGTGGTCTGTAATGTTGTAATGCTGGAAATTTGTCAAGCAGCAGGAGTCACCATGCAGTTGACTGTAAGCTATGACACATAGCTCTGGCAATATCTGTGAAAAGATTATTAGAGATTGAACTGAAGAGGGAAGAATCAGTTCAAATGGCAAGTGAATTCCAGTCTGAATGAAAAGAATAGCGGTGAGTAGCAGCTTGACTCTACCTGTCTTTTCTTCCTGGAGACATCATGTGACCAACTATCTCATGCTCCTGCTGCCATGTCTTCCTTAATATGATGGAATAAACCTTTGAATTGTGAGGCAAAATAAACCCTTCCCTTTTAAGTTACATTTTTTTAGGTATTTTAGAATAGTAAAGAAAATATTCACTAGTATAGTGACCTCTCTTTCTCCCTTACATACACACATGCACGGGAGGGAGAGAGAGACAGAGAGACACAGGCACACAGACAGATAGACAGACAGACAGATAATTTGAATGGGTAATTTAAGACTTCCATATTTAGCCAAATCAGAATAAGAGGATACAGATTTGCTTTCATCCTCTAAACTACAGGAACAGCCAAGATGAAGTATTTGAAAGAAAAGATTCATTGGACAGTAGTTAGCATTGGACAATCATCACAGAGTTGCATGAAAACATGATAGGCTTTATGACTGACTACCTCAACTTAGCAACTGCAGAGATTCTTGGCCATAAACTTGGGAAAATAAACTCTGATGGGGACCACCAGTCTTTCTGTGTTGACACAATGGAAGTTGGCTTTTGATGAGGTTAAACCATGTCAGTTTGACAGCATAGGCTATGGAAGAGAGAAGACTATAAGGTGAGGATACTTTAACAGTTATCACATGGTTCCAGGCAGTTTTCACTGAAGGGCTGATTAGACAAAAGAGGAAGAAGTTACTAGAGTGCGAATAATATAAAGGATCAAGTTGGATAACTCAACAGTTTACAGAGGGAGAGAATGTTTTATGTTTCTTCAGCCAGAGTTGGGAAAACATTCAAATAAGTGGAATATACAGTAGAATGTACGCAGAGGTGTGGCTTACTTAGTGGGGAAATGAATCTTAGACCACAGACTCCTTTTCTCTTCCTAGCAATCTCAAACATGAAAACTTCAAATTGCTTCTTAACAAGTAGATTCTCAAGCACATTAGGAATCATTTTTAAGGACCAGAATTCAATAAGAAAGATAAAAAATTCTTGTCAAACAATAAGCATTGCCAGGAATTCATGAAAATAGTAATTTAGGATCCACTGTGAGTATGAGTCATAAATCAACTGAAGACAGTCTAGAAATAATGCAGATGAAAGACCGAGTAGACAAGGATAGCAAAATATATGTTTTGACTGAATTCTATGCTTCTAAGAAGATAAAAACAAAACATATTATGGGAAAGTAAAACTTGACTAAGAAGATCCAAAATATATTGCCATAGATGCAATCCAGAGACATAGGACTGTAATAACTCAGATTTTAAAGAAAAATATAGGCAGAGTTGATAGCACATTTGACTCTATTGAAGAAAAAGGTAGCATACTTGAAGATTTATAAAATGAAAGTTCTATAAAATGAAAAATAGAAAATAAGATTAGAAAAACAGCAGATTTTCAGTGGGAGGGGCAGATACCTGATATACATAGAAATTAGTGTCCCCAAAGAAGAACAATTGAAGAGTAATGTAAAACATAAATGGTTTAAATTGCTTCACATTTGATGAAAATAATAAATGCATAGATTAACAACCTCTACAAGACCTAAGCAATAAAAATATGCAAACAAAAATGACATATACAATGATCAAATTGCATAAAATAATTTTAAAGCAGTAGATAAACCATGGCAAATGAAAGGTTTATTTATTTATTTTAATAAAATCAAATAGTTTAAGTATCAATCCTCCCTCCCTCCCATTCTCCCATGCCCCTTACCAACCCCGCCAACCCACTCTCAGGTCAGCTGTTTCTGCAGGTTTTCTCAGGATGGTCTTGACCCCTTTGTTGGTCACTCCTCCCTCTCTGAAATTGGATTACTGGAGTGCTTAGCCGTGGATCTCTGCTTCTGCTTCCATCAGCTACTGGATGAAGGTTCTAGGATGGCATTTAGGGTAGTCATCATTCTCATTACAGGGGAAGGGCATTTAAGGTAGCCTCTCCACTATTGCTTAGGTTCCTAGTTGGGGGTCATCCTTGTGGTTCTCTGTTCAATTTCCTGGTGCCAGAATTCTCTTTAAACCTATAGTGGCTACCTCTATTGATGTGTTTCTTTCCTTGCTCTCCTCTATTCCTCTCCCCACTCAATCTTCCTGATCCCTCATGTTCTACTTCCTGCTCCTCTTCTACCTTCCTCTTTTTCCCACCTCCCTCTTCCCTACCCTCATGCTCCCAATTTGTTCAGGGGCTCTTGTCTTTTCTGCTTCACTGGGGGACCGTAAATGTCTCTCTTATGGTCCTCCTTTTCCCTTGCTTCTCTGGTGGTATGGATTGTAAGCTGATAATCATTTGCTCTATGTCTAATATTCATACATGAGTGAGTATGTACTATGTTTATCTTTAGTGAAGGTTAATTCACTTAGGGTGGTTTCTTCTAGTTCCATCCATTAAGGCAAATGAAAGTTAAACAGAAGAATTAACAAGGTAGATGAACTTGTGCCTTTTAGCAAACATTTTTCATCTTATCACTTAGGAGGCTCATGATTTCCAGGCTAGCGTACACTACATGGCAAGTTAAGATCAGCCTGAGCTACATTAGGAGACCCTGTCTCAAGGAATGGAAAATAAATTAAAAGTTAAAATGAAATCAGTAAAGTGAAACCAAACACAGGGACCTCTTCGAAGAGATGAATAAAATTGACTACTGTCCAGCTGGACTTAAAAAGAGACTGCAAATGTTCAGTTTCAGGGACAGCAACATATAGGCATTAAAAGAGTAGAGTGATTATGAATTGCTGAATGAATAATGAAATATCAGTTTTACTTTAGCGTGGTTAGCTGACAATGTACACTGACAACTGTGAGTTTACTCAGACACTCACGTTCAAAGGAGTAAAAGTGAAATAGGATATTCTATACTCATAAATTGAGTTGCATGTGCCAAGTTTTCATGAGTAACATTCAAGATTCATCTAGTACCTGAAGTTTTGGGGAGATGTGTTAAGCCTTCTCTAGGAAACAAAGTATAAAAGCTAGTCTTTAAAAATTAATATTATAAAATCCATATTGCACATAAAATAATAAGTAATAAATTTTACATGATGAAGAATTAAACAAGTATTTTTTGATTAGTGAGAAAAATTCATTTGAAAGTCGAAGTCCAATGCTCAGGGAGAAATGGTTACAAGTAGTTCAGTATTTATGCCACAATTTCCCAAGCTTGTAATTTATGTTATAAATAAACTGGGCTAAATAATTCCAGACATATGATGATGTCGAATTCTCAGCAACTTGCTAAAACACTTTAAATAAAAGATGCAAGTTACACTGAAGCTGTGAATAACGAAAACTCCAAAAGATGAATTAATGGGGTGTGACAGTTTAGTAAACTAGGAGACTCCTGCTCTACCCACTGGGTTAGGTGGCAACTCGAACTAGAAAAGCAATATATGCAGGGAAAGTAATTTTACAACCAACCATGGAGGACAAATATCAAGCCTCATTTACATTTTTCTATCCTTACTACATATCAAATGACGCAGAAGGCAACCCCAACCAAGGTAGCATTCTGTAGATAAACTGAGTTTAAAAGAAAATCTGAAGCTGGAATTTTCATGTGGGAATTCTGAGAATATTACATTGACTGGGATGGGATTCTTTTACAATCAGTATTGAGTCCCCAAAGTACAACATGTTACTGTAACTCATATATCTATTGTCCACCCTAGATTGGTTCATTTCCTGGAGAAATATAGAATTTTTGGATAATAAGAATCTAAGTGTGTAGGGTCTGTAGGGTTGTCCTTAATTCAAATGTGCTGCTCAAAAATCCCAGATTGTTTTCTTGCACACCTTTCAAAATTGAGGTATCCTGATACTGACATCTAAAAGATAGGCCTGTTCTAGTAGATAGAGGGAAGAAGGGCCCTCTTGATAGGATCATCTCCTTTAGAATTCTCGGCTTATATTATTGCATTTGTTTCAGTTTGTCACTAGGGAACCATTACGAAAGTAAGAATGACAAAGAAAATAATCTTTAAAACAAACCTGGTTGGCAAAGGAATTTTTCTCCTGTACTGTTACGATAAATCTTTCTGCCAAAAGCCGCCGAGCTCCACCAAGTGTGTGCTTTATGCCAGCCGCCCGACCGAGTTAGGGCCCAGATTAATGCACAGAGAGACTTGTATTAGGTTCAAGGCTGCTTGGCCAATGACTAGGATTCTCATCTGTTAGCTCAGTCTCAATTATCATACATCTATATATTTTATAAGACTTATCTTATCGGATGCCTTATTGGCGTCCCTCCTTGCCAGTGGCTCACATCCCGCTGCTTGAGGAGGAAGGGGAAAAGGACACTTCCTATTTCTTCTTGCTCAAATATGAGTCTCCTTGCTATGTCACTTCCAGCCTGGATCACCATGTCTCTACTACATTTCGCAGAATCCTCTTTGACTCCTAGCCTGGCCTAACTTGCTGTCATTGGCCAAACAGTATTTTATTTAACAATCAATAAGATAAGCGTACACAGAAGTACTTTCCCCATCACTGTACTGTACAGGTTGTTCAACAAATCTTGACACGTTCAGTGAAGAACACTGAGCACATCAGTAAGCATTCAAATTATATGACCTGAACTTTTTATCTAGTACATGTGTTTTTGAGACTCTGTAGGATTCCAGATATAACTGACACTCTGTGGCCACCATCTTGGTTTTGTCTCTCCTTGCCAGGTGACTTACAAGATAGATCAATAGATAGATACGATGGATAGCCAACAAGTTCAGTATTTAGACTTTTGAGTTGATGTATCAGTTGTAGTGATAATATTCCATGCTTTTTCTTGGCATTAATCACTTAGGATCATTTATGAACTGTACCAATTTCTTTTGCAATTTTTCACATATGTAATACATAGCTCAACAGTCTACTATAGAATGAGTAGTTAAAAAAGAATAAAAAATTTTATTTCAGTTTTGGCGAATAAATAGTTAAGTTCATAGTCAAGTTATCACTAGATAGTCTAACTTTGGCAAGGTTCCTCAGATTTTTTTGGGTAGCTGGACCCCTTACTACATCTTCATATAGAAAACAGATATCATCTCCATCAATTTTCTCCCTTGAAATCTCCCTCATGAGGGTAAAGCCATGACTCCTGAAAAAAAAAATACATTTTCTCATCCATCATAAAGCTTCCACTTGAGGACTCTATAATAAAAGAAAATTTAGGAGGAGAAAATTATGTCATCTTAATTAAAATAAATTCCATGAGTCAGGGGAACCTTCAGAAACAGAGATCCAACAGAAAGTGTCTGTATTTTTATGAGCAGATGTGTGAAATAATAGAATGAATCAGAGAAAGTTTGGACCAATGGTAATGAACTGGGAAAAACTGGCCAGGTCCTGTTTGTTCAGATTCTTCTTGCCTTGTCTCTGCCTTTAAGAAAAAAAACACCTTTTTGTGGGCTGGAGAGATGGCTTAGTGGTTAGGAGCACTTCTTGATTGCCTTCAGGTTCTTGTAGAGGACCTGAGTTCATTTCTGAACACCTATAATAGGCAGCACACCACTACCTGTAATTACAGCTCCAGGCAAACCTACATCCCTTTGTCCTCCTCATATACAGACATACACATAAATAAATAATCATACAAATATTTAAAAACAAAACAAAAGAGAAACACTGTGCATTCCCTCCAGGGTGCTAGGAGGGGAAGCCATACCAGGAATGAAGGCTTTGAGTGATGTCAGCTGGGTATTATTCCCTGTAGGGGGTAAGAGAGGACTCAGGAAAATAAGAGTGACTTGTCTGTTTCTATAGTTTGTTTAAACACCACAGTGTCATTCTGGGAAGTATATCTTCCTGGATCCCATCACTCCAACTCCATATGTCATCTCACTGGGAATTAGGGTGTCCACTTTAGTGGATTGCACACCTTCAGTACGTTGTCTTGTTAAGGACCAGTATTTTGAGGTTTGGTGACACTATTGTCTTCAATGCAAGTCTCAGGGTAGGAATCAGTTCATGGCCATTCAATTGTCTTTCTAAACACATACTCTATTTGAGTCCAGATGTCAGGCAATCAAGAAAGTGAAAATTTCCCAAACATTAGCCTTGAAATACACAGATGAATGCAAGCATGCATATATAAATAAACATGTAAAGACTACCAAATGTTACATAACGATAGCCTTACAAAAATAAGATGCAAACAGCTGTTTGTACGAGTAATTTTAAAAATACACCTTTCGCCGGGCAGTGGTGGTGCATGCCTTTAATCCTAGCACTCGGGAGGCAGAGGCAGGTGGATCTCTGTGAGTTTGAGACCAGCCTGGTCTACAAGAGCCAGTTCCAGGACAGCCTCTGAAGCCACAGAGAAACCCTGTGTCGAGAAACAAACAAAACAAAACAAAACAAAACAAAAAAACACAAAACACACACACCTTTCAGCACCAAAAGGCTTGACTGATTGATCAACATCATCTGATGGTCTATGCAGGCAGAGGTACTATAGTAAGAATCAGTATATACTTTGTTCATCAACACTCATGACACTTACATTGACTGTGTCAGTCAATACATCAAGAATATAGGAAATATCTATTAATTCCAATTTTTATATAACTTTATGTATAAATATTCTCCAAAAATGATGTCAAAATGGCCTGTCTGTCATCACCAAATCAAATGATCCAGAGACACACAGTGTACTGGAGATTATATTAAAGAAAGGTAACTGTGATATGGGAACCTAATTCTGTCTCAGTTCTAAAGTCCAAGCTTTCAAAACCATGTTCAACTGACATATGGACTATTTATGCTGTGAGGCAGGAGGTTTTGATTAGTCACATTTAGTTAAATGCTAAATTGGTGGTGCACGCCTTTAATCCCAGCACTCGGGAGGCAGAGGCAGGTAGATCTTTGTGAGTCCAAGGCCAGCCTGGTCTCCAGATCGAGCGCCAGGATAGGCTTCAAAGCTACACAGAGAAACCCTGTCTGGAAAAATAAACAAAACAAAACAAACAAACAAAAAGGCTAAAGTGATATGTAGATGTTTTAAAAGGCAGTCATATAGTAT
This sequence comes from Cricetulus griseus, assembly GCF_003668045.3. NCBI lineage: Eukaryota > Metazoa > Chordata > Mammalia > Rodentia > Cricetidae > Cricetulus > Cricetulus griseus. The sequence goes on along the minus strand of NC_048599.1, from coordinate 80,706,842 downwards.
GTAGAGGTGAAGTTGTAACTTAGTGGCAGGGTTCAGCTTAACATGCAGAAGGTCCGGAGTTCAATCCACAGCACAAAATAAACCCTAAACAACAACAACAACAAAACTCAAACAGATAACAATCAAAGGTTTTGTATGTTTTTGATTATGTGTTTATTAATATTGCACAGCTCAGTAATAGTGATAATACAGTAGACAGTAACAATTCTTTAAAGCTGATGTTTATGACCATGATCAAGATCAAACAGGATTATTGCTTTAAAATGTCACACATTTTACTTATAAATCTTAAACCACCATGATCTGTTTTTGTCTTCATATTATATTTGCAATAATATTGAATTCTATGTTTCATAGAGTACAAAAGTCATCAGAGACAAAAATCCCAATCTTAGTGGTGTACAATTTTCTGTAATATTAGTGCTAGATAATGAACCATGTGGACTGGTAACTGGAGGGAAAGACTAGAAAACTACACATGTCAGGTTGTTCTCTGGGTACCTTTTCTCTTTAAATCTTATAAAATTTCAAGATTTCAAATTAATGCCATCCCTTTTATTAAAACCCATGTTTACTTAATCAAATTAATATTTGCGATTCTGGGTGGCATTCTTTTGCCTGCCTCCTATTTTGTGACATCTGCTGGCCATACCCAGTATTACAAAGCTCCATCATTCACTCTTAGCACCTTCTCCAATTGTGCAATTCTTTTCCAGAAATACCATTTTAATTGGACTGAAGGAAGTCAGTGAGTATCCTTGGCTAAAGAAGAGAAATTGTGATGTAAGTCTCACCCTTGAAAGAAGACGCCTAGAGCCCAGCAGCTGAGGGATTCTTCTTTTAGCATATTAGAAATATATTGACTTTCATGTTTTGGTACTAAAAAGGATACAGTGACACTGTGGCACTCAAATATTCTTTACAACTTGAGAGTAATAATAATAATAATAATAATAATAATAATAATAATAATAATACACTAACGTAAATCTGCAGGGGTAAAGTTTAAATTCACATTTTAAATCAATGAACTTTGGGTTTCAGCATACAATGGATCTAGGCTAGGAAGAAGACATGAGCAAACTTTTTCTATCCCCAGAAATCCATTTTTCCACTGTCCCATCAGTCAAATTCAGATACTTGTTGCCAGCTCTAAGATTTATAGGCTAAAGCTGATTTTTGAAATTGCTTTGTATTTCCATTTAACAGCTAGGGCAGCAGCATGTTAAAAATCTGCCTTGGTCTCCTTGGAGCCTATTTATAAAGCTAATTTGTCTCCCTGGACGCTTTTTTTTTTTTTTTTTCTTCACCTCTTTCAAATACCAGCTCCAGGCTTCTAAACCATTAACCCCCCTTCTTGATCCCAAGCAAAATACTGTCAGAGACAATGGATGCAGGATAGTGACGATTCTGATGATAGAGTCCTCCCCAGCAGAATGCAAGCCATCTCTCCCGCTGGCGGGAGATGGATTCACTGCCCTCCCTGCAGACAAGCAGGCACACACACACAGAGCCCTGGGAAGTCCACATTTACTGTATTGCGTGCCGACTGCCTTGAAGAAACTGTAGCTAACCACCTTATTAGTATTCTTGCCTCCACTGTGTCTCACTTGCAGCATCAGAGCGCTGAGCAAAATGCAGTAGAGCAGGGACAGACATGGCTTTGGCAATCATCTCAATGCAGGCTGCCGAGTGTTGGGGGTGGGGGCATGCAGCGCATCAAGATTAATAACCTTGCCATAATCCGGGGCACCGTGCAAGCAGACACCTCTGCTGATTGACTCGCTCCTGGCTTGATACATCTGCCTGGGGGAGAGGAATCCGGAATCTAGTTCTCACCCCCACCCCCCTGATTTTGGATGTTCTTTTGATTCTCCACAGACCTGGGAAGGTAACCGCAAGCCATACCATCTGCAGCTCACAGCACCTCTTGGAGGTTACTACTGACAGTTTTCATTACATTCTGTGAGTGCTTATGTGTTTGTATGTGTTCCTGCGTGTGGGTGCCTGCTTTCTCGTGAAAGAGATTGTGTGAGTGTCCGTTCTGTGTGTGTGTGTGTGTGTGTGTGTGTGTGTGTGTGTGTGTGTGTGTGTGTGTGTATTTGTGTGACAACCAAAGCAGGTATAACGTACAAGACGAGATCTCCACAGCGTGAAAATAATCTCCAGGCACTGGGGCTCCCAATCAGTAGTCCCCCACCTCTCACCGCCCCTTCTCTGCCCCACTCCCCCGGCTTCTTTCGCCTTTGCTGAGTTTTTGGGTTACTTTTTGGAATCTCTTGGACATGTTCTTTCCGTTGCTGGAGGATCAAATAAATGGAACCTTTGAAAGTTGATTATATTTTTCTTATGTGACAAACACGCACACACAGAGAGGGAGAGAAGAGGAAAGGAAATTAGAGTGGTGTATGACCAGCTAGAGGATTTAAAATTTTCCTTGGTGAACTTTGAGGATCCACTGAGAAGGTAAGTCACCAGACTACTTAGCTCTGGTACCTTGTTTTCTTACAATGTTTGTGTTTTCTGGGTTGTTTTCAGAATTCCGTATGCAGTTCATAAGCGCGCACTTTCAGATTGTAATGCAGAGAGGAACCAGTGTGTGGCATTTGGGGTTATTCTCATGCCAAGGAGGTTATTTCCATTTCTATTTGTATGATCACCCCCCCACACACACACACCATTTTATCCCCCTCTTCTTAGTGTTTGCGTGGTGAATTCTGATCATCTGAAATCTGTAAATTTGTGATAAAAATAAAAAGTCCAGTCCCATTTGAAATCAATCTTTAAATTTCAGGGGCAAATCATTCAGGTTAGCTTCTGGCAGAAGCACTGACAAAAAGCAAAACTGAACCAAGTCAGTGACTGGCCTGGGATGGCAGTGGGGGTGTAATCCAGACTTTTATGGTAACTTAAAAGTAGGCCCCCCTGCAGATCGTTTTTGTTTCAAGAACAGTTATATCTGCTCTGAGGAGTAGTGGCTGTTCTTCTACAGCTTTTACCAGGATAGGAGAAAATGAGAACAAAGTGGGAATTGTTTGTGGTTTTAGCCTGACTTTTGGACTGACTCTATTCCTATGGCATCTCATTAACCCTTTTAAAAAGAGTTTCCCCTGATTAAAGCTAGTGGTGTCTGTTATTTTGGAACAGTTTCTCACCCAATGCAGTCCCTAGAGAAGGGAGTGTGGTTGCAAATTGCTCTTAATTGTGTAATCTTGGCTGTAAAAAGGAAGCAGCATCAGAATTCATGTGACTTCAGTCAAACACCTTCCTGAGCTCAGTCTCCTCAATGTTCCCTGGTCATTACCTTTGCCTTAAATCTTTACCCCCCTTTTTCCTTGAAACTGTAATGCAGGTAACATTCTACCTTTTTTGATCTCCAGAAAGAAAAATACTATTTCACTGTAACATCATCTGCATCTCTGTATTTGTGAATGTATTTATCTCTGAATTGGCACCTGGCTTCTAACACATAGGGAAAACAACCTGTAAATAGATATCCAAAATGCTGAAATACCCAAGTGAAAGCTCTAGAACATTAGTCTTCCCTGGGGAATGTCTATAGTGGTGTATCTGAAGAGGAGTGGTGACGTTCTATGGGCTGTGAGCCAACTCTAAGGACTGTTGTGATCATGTTCATGGCAGAGATGACAAGTGTGCTAACTAGGTAGAGGAGGGCACATCTAGGTGATTTCAGCTACTGATGACTATATTTAGCTAAAAGATGCTAATTGCAGCATAGGAGATCTATTCAGACATGATGGATCTTGTCAAATATTCATAAGTGCATCCAAGTTTGGAGATGTCAGACCTCACCTCAAAACACTGGTATTTCTTCTTTCCTAGAAGGGGAACTACCAAAAGAGCAGAGAACCAAAATGTAAAGATAAGGTTATCTAATGATTGCTGCACAGGAATGTTGGAGGAACTGAACTTCAGAGACAGATGTTCCCTGCCCCCAGCTGGCCCTGTGACTGACACTCCACACAGTACCCTAATGGACAGACTGTGAAAAACTCTGATATGCCCTTCTTGCTGGCTATTTTTAACTGGTATATTTTCCATCCATTGTTTCATCATCAAAAAAGGAGCATTTATCTTTCCTTCCTTATTTTTAAAAAAGTGGCTGGAGCATAGTAGCAGTCATAAAGAGGATTCCAATTTTTTAGAGGGTAGAATGAGGTAAGGATCCCAAACCTAAGGGCAGGGATAGATCCATAAACAAGAAACACAAAGCTTAAGAAGAGAAAGACAAAGATGCTCAAGATACCAGGAGGTCACAGCAGGCCATCAAAGGCTGCTCAGACTCTGTGAAGATACTGATTATTCCTTTCCTTCTCAACTGCTCATTCAGCTGAAGCTTCTGCTAACTGGTCCTAAGGAGAGAGGTCATCTATTTGATATTAAATCATTCAGAATAAAGATAAACCCTTCCTAAATACAGGTTGTGGAATTTGGCAAACTAGTGCCTCTTGTCTTTAAGACTGTCTAACTTTAATTACCTCCTACCCATTCACATTCTGATGTGGTATGAACATGTATTTAGACTGGTGGTGTTGGGAAATTAATTGTATAGATTAATTCTCAACACTATCTGAAAACAAAAGGATATTATTTTATGTTTTATTTGTTTGAGATTTAATAACTGTAATGGGAGAATCTTCCAGCAGTTGCAACACTTTCATTATCAGTTATTTTAGGCTAATAATAGCTGCGGAATACCAGCCAACCTAGAATGTTCCGACTCCAGCTTGTATGATGTGTAAAGCAAAGCCATTGCACTTCAAGGGCTCCAGATGCCATTTGCACATCTGCAAATTTGCATCACTATGTTTTAGTTCAGGTATAGCAACGTCAAACAACTTTTGCTCAGACTTGACTCCAGGGTCCATAGCCGACTTTCTTGAATCTTTTTTTTTTTTTTTTTGAGGTTTAACTGGCTTAGTTTTCTTGCTTAGTGAATTCATAAGCAAAGAGCAAGGAAAGGGGAGGGGTGGGAACTTCCATTTCAGAAGGGGTAGTATGTCAGAGTAGCCAATGAAGACAATGATGTCCCTTCAAAGAAATAGATGCAAGTTTATTTTTAAAGAATGAATTGATAAAGGGATGCTTTGAATTTATTGAGGAGAATAAGGGAACTTCCATTTCCTCTTCTGTTTAGTTCCAGTCAGTGGGAGGGCCTTTCTCTGGTTCTTTGCTCAACTCAGCCAACCAGACCCAACACTCTCTTGTGTGTTTCTATGCTTTTAATACCCAAGACACTTAACACATGAATAGTTCCTTCCCTCTCAAACAGAGAGAGCTGACAGCTGGAAAGTTAGCTGCAGAGATCCTTTACAGGAATTCAGGAAGATTGTCCAGTTAGTTCAAGAAGAGAAAGAACTCTTGGCTCTCTGGCCCTGGCAGTGAAGAAAAACCAAGCATCCTGTACTTGACGTTTTGATTGCTGAGTCACTACTACAGCTTAGAGCTGCATAATATCTTAGGCTGATGCAAGCAATGGTGGTGGAAACAGGGTCAGAGATTCAACCTACAGAAGAAAATGCAAAGTCTTGGGTCTTGGGATGAAATAAATATTCTACAGTAACAAATGTATTATGTGCTCTCCCTATTCCCAACAACTTAAAAACAATTTTCTGGGACCTTCATTATTACAAAATAAAAGATGATTAACTGTTATGTGAATTGGATAGGGAGTTTGAAGTTTGTAATAGCCTAAATAAAACCATTCACTTATCAGTATTGCATTTGGGATCACATAGGCATCAACTAAGATAGATGGGAGGATTGGGTTACAGCCAGGAGACAGTAAACTATGGGTTGATATCAGAAGATATCAGTCAGGCATTGATACTGCTGTTTATTGTCTAGTATGATCCTTTAACATAATTTGAAAGTAAAGTATGTTTGTCTGATACAATTTTAACTAAAAATGATTAAATAAGATGTGTTTTCTTTGTGATCAGTTACTACTATTACTTGCAATAGTTTGGTTATTTTTTCTAGTATTAACTTTACCCCCTCTTGATAATTGCTTGGTAGATTATTAATTTGTGTTTATGAATATATATACATACATATATATGTATGTGTATGTATATGTGTACATGTGTATACATGCATGTATAATTTTTAAGTGATTGGTCAGGCTGTAGGAGCCATAACACTAGATTCATGAAAAAAAAAAAAAACTGTGATGATCACTGATACTGGATTTCCAGAAATTGCTGTAAAATGAAGGAAGAAAGGAAAGAAGGGAGGAAGGGAAGGAGTGAGGGAGTAATGATGCAAGGAAGGAAGGAAGGAAGGAAAGAAGGAAAGAATGAAAGAAAGAAAGCAAAGGAAGACACTGGGACTTTCGAACTTTCTTGGCAAGGACACACAGGCCATTACTGAGTTTGTAAGCTTCAAAACTTCTAGTACATAATGAAACTATTCACTACAATTATAATGGCATTTAGAAACTTTATAAATAGGATATTTATCTATAGTAACAGACAGGCCTTAATAAGGACAAGCATTATCACACTGATTTGGATTTATGAGACAGACTAGGATTACAAGGCAGTGATGAAGACAATGATAACAATATTTGCTTTGTAGTTGCATAGACTTGATATAGATCATCTCTCAGAGCCTCAGTTTTCTATTCTGTAAAACAGGAAGAGTTAATCATAAAGGTTTCTGTGGTGAGTCTATAATCTAGTTACTAAAACCTTTCATAGGAAATTAGATCTATGTTGGTAGCTTACAAATATTCTTTCATCTATCTTAATTTAGTTCGTGGAAGAGAAATACCAACCTAATTCAGGATAGTTTTATCCTTATGCAGAGGGCTAAAGTAAAATACAAAACTTGAAAGTTAGATAAAACTGAAGAGACAAAGTTACGTTTCATGTTAGCTTGAAGGATTTATCAGACTTTCTCAGAGCAGCCTAAAGCATTTGTCAGATGTACTTAAGCTTAAAATTTTCAAAATGATACTGAATGCAAGTAGAATCATGTGCATTCATCCATACGTGGTTGCAGAAACAATTCAAATGTCAGCAAGTAGTGTTAACACTGCTCTTTATCTACTGTCTCTTGTTGTTCACAGACAATGAAAGGATATCTATTTATTAGGTAGTTAACAGCAGTTACTGCCACTGTGGTCACTGCTGTAGGAAGTACAGAAGGTCTCTCTTCATTTCTCGTTGCTGCAATTCCAGCATTTGGATGTGGCAAGCTGCAGTAGCAGGACTGCTCCTTAAAATTTTGACTTGATAGTTAAACAGAATTAAGATTCCTCTTCTAGCATCTGACCCATATGGAGCTATGTCATTGTGTATGACCTTTATTTAGTTCAAGAGCATATTGCTAAAGATGTAAAAAGCCTTGTTCCTATTAATGTTCCTAGCTGAGCTGTCAGCGATGAGGCCAATCCTGCTTTGCTAACTCTGCACGACTGGTACCACTTGACCCAGGTATTTCTGTTCTGCCTAGTCAGCCTTTCCCTGTACATGAAGAGAGCTAGGCTTTGTCCTTCAGAATGTGGACTCTTACTATCCAATAATGAATGGACTCTGCTTTATGATTTGCGTGGAATGAAGACTGAATCCAAACTCCCAGTACTTAAAATTCCATGTTACATAATCCAAGTATACAGCAGCAAAAGAGGGAGAAAGGATGTCAATGATTCACAATAACACACATCCTTACACTGCAGCTCTGTGCCACAATCTGGGGATGGAACTAAAGAAATCCTCTCTATAGTATACTGCACATTATATTGAGAGCACACATCAGACAAATGCAGTTAAGTTATAGTTACCACAAATAAACAATGGTTGTAATCTGTGTGCCAGACAGGTTAGGGTATTTATGCACTCTCTTAAAATTTTAGTGAATTTGGGGTGAATTAGTTCACCCCAAAGTTCAGAGCACTAGCTGATCTTGCAGAGGACTAGAGTGATTTCCAGAAGCAGCATGGTGGCTCACAATCATTTTTAAACTGTAAATCTAGTTCCAGAGGATTTGATGCCTTCTTCTGCTCTCCTCTGAAGTAAGTATGCAGATTATACACATACATACACAAAACACACATAGACATAAAACAAATAATAAAAAAATCTTAAAAATCAATGAGCTACTTTTATTAGCTCATTTCAAATTTTATGTCTATTCTTCTATATCCTTGCATATATATATATATATATATATATATATATATATATATGGGATTCTTAGGTATCTGAGAAGGATTTCTCTTTAATCCACTTAATCCCTGGTATAGTACATCATTAGTATTCTATTTTTTATGGTCTCTAGAAGAGCCTGGAGCTTTAGGCAGGCATCTGCTTCTTTATGATTGCTCAAGTCTTCTTGGAATGTGGCACCAGTTGGGGTATCATACTTCATTTGAAAGTTTGGAGGCAACGGTAGAATGTACATTATGGCCAGTATCACTGTGTGTACCCATTTTTAGTGATGTAACTTTGGGTAGGTTAATTTTATATCTGTATTTCAGTACCTTCACTTGTGGAATTGTTGTAAAATGACTAGAAAAAGCCCTTCTTATGAAACACTGAGAGCAGAGATTTGAATGGGATTCGTGTTCATTAAAAATGATTTCATTACAGTACTAATGACCATTATTTACCTATAATCATTGATAATATTGATTATATAATATCTTATAATTTTAGTTTATATAGTTATTTTTGTGTGTTGAAGGTATTAAAACAGCTATATGATATGAATGAACAAAATACTAAGTGTTTGTTTCTGTCTGACACACAGATAAAAAAGGTATGAAGAAATTATAATTTTAGAATGCAACTTCCAGATTGGCTATAAAAAGGAGAAAAAAATCACATTTTAGAAGATTCCCCATGCAGTTATATGTGTGTGTGTGCTCCTGTGTGTATGGATGTACAAGCATGTGGATATGAGTGCATGTGGGGGTTAGAACAGCCTTGAGTCTCATGCCTTGGGTGCATCTCACCTTTTCTTGAGGCATAGCCTTCCACTGTCCTGGAACTCACCAAGCTGACTAGACTGGCTGGCCAGCAATCCTCAGCTTCACTCCTTTTGGCCTGCCCAGCAGTGGCATCACAAATGTGCACCACCATGCCTGGTAGTTTTTAAGTGGGATTTTGAGAGAGTTGCCAACCTCCTGCCTTGCAAGGCAAGCCCTTTATCCCAACAACTGAGCCGTCTTCTCATGTGGAGGGGTTTTCTAGTTAAGAGAAGAGATAACAAGCTTTCTTTGATTTACCTGTGTCAAAGAAAAAAATGAAAATTTCTTTTTTAATCTCCCATCCCTGAACAAAATTTATCTAGATATAGAATATAATAAAAATAATCAGTTACATTTCTATGTCATTGTTTTAGCTATACCTTTATGCTTATGTGAGTGTATCTGTGAGAAACAAGTTAGCTTTTTAATGTTTGATAGTAAATTACTCAGTAATGACAGGTTTCAGTACTTTACACGTGACTTTTTACTTATACATGTGTGTTTTATGTTTCAGGTCATAGAAGTAAGGATGGAGTAGACATACCACATTCAGGGCACATTTGTCAACAATTGCTTAAACCAAACCTGTAACCATACATATTGTGAATCTAGTAGACCTTCAATATAGAAGATAAGCTTAAGTAAAACAGATTTTCTACACATACAAGATAATGTATGAATAAAAGAATTTAAAATGTGAAGGAAAAACATGTTGAATAGTTATTCTAATAATGTAAAATCTTTTGCTGCAAACCTAGTAGCAAGGAAAAGGATTTTTTTTTAATTTTTGCCTGGTATAGACAATATATGTCATAATCATAAGCAATCTGGGATACAGATTTACAGGAGGGCAGAACCCAGTACTTTCTTACTTGAAGGGAAACTATGTTTACATGGTCTGGTTAGGATCTTTCATCTACCAAGGAATCTGGTCTATTGGGAAGTGTTAAGCATCTTAGTAGTAAATCAATTTTGATCCCAGTGTTGAAGAGAACATGTGACAATAGGTTTTAAATGTCTGCAGGTCCACCTGGCTTCTACAACTTTCCTGAAATAGGATTTGTCCAAGATGTTCTTCATGTTTTCTTCTGATTGATACTCCACCTCCCTCATTTTCTTTCCTTTTCTTTGTCTTCTTGCTCCTCCTTGTCTCCTTCTGTAGGTCTTGGGAGCTTGAAGTTTGAGTTTCATTTCTATCATCATTGTCAGCGTACTTATATTCAATCCTCCTATTCTTACAAGATTCTGCAAAAAGTAACTCTGTTCCATCTACCTAGTGTATTCTGTTTCTTCTAAGATTCATCATAAGGGCAAATATATCTTTATAAATAATCAATAAACAAACCCAATTCCTACATCTGAATTTCATAACCATGCCATAAATCTTGGTTGAGATCATTTTACATCAGTAAATCAAAATTTTGAATGAATGTTCTGTATGGGAATATTCTATGCTTCTACTTCTATGATCATTTTGTTGGTGCTGTCTACTCTGTATTTGTCTGTTGACAAATACATTATATGGTTTACTGTTATGTGTAATACAATTATCATGTAGAACACAAAGATTGAAGCAATATGAGTTCCCCATAAAATATATTGCCTTATTGATGCCATTACACTGATAAAGAAGAAGTTAGCATGGTAAGCAAAGTAGTACAGAGTATTGCAGATGCAAAAGTGAGGCATTGTTCTTTAGGGATGTTTGAATACAGATGGGCAACTTGATGTTGATACTAAATAGACAATTTCTATACTGATCAAAAATGAAGAAATGGTTTGAGAGCCTGTAGAGTGTTTCAGAACAAAAAAAGACCCCATAAAATGTGCTCAGTGAATCTGTTTAAATGCTCTGATGCTACAGATGCACTAAGCCCCACAATCATGCAAAGAGGGACATCTTTATTCTGGAGATGCTAACAGAGAAACCAAGATTCATTCAACTTGTGATTTGCCAAAAGAAATAGATTATTATGATCTGTGCAGACATCTGTGTCATTGCATATGGCTACACAGCCCAGGTGCCCCAACTCAAATGAGGCTTTAGTCAGCCTGAAACAAAGTTAGACACTATTCTCTGTTTTCCCCTCTATTTTCTTTTATATTCACCTATGTATTTATAGATATTTTTCCTGCACTGCTGGAATCTTTTGTTCTCTGTAAAACAACACTCAAAACTTCCTTTATCTTATTTATTGTTGTAAGGTTGGAAATCAAGATATACATAAACAACTATCTGCTTTCTTTAGCTTCTCTTCCTCTTTACAATTTGTTTTTATCCTTCTTTTGTTTCTGGAAAGGGTTCCAGTACCTTGAACTGATAGTTGTTTAACCATTCTGATATCATGTTCTGGAGAAAACATATTTAACCATTTAACCAGAATGGTGACTGAAGGCTATCACCTTTTTGAAGAAGGGCAAAAGGTTTTTAATTTTGTTTTTCTCTTTTTCTACCAACCAATAGCTTCTTAATTATCTACTCTCTGAATTCAGTTTTGTCTAACCAATGTTAGAGGACATGCTGTTTCTGAGGTTCAGAAACAGGAAGAGTAAAGAGTTAACAACTTCCTGTATCTGTGTCTAGGACTGGTTCCAGGAAGACTTTCCAGTCCCCATTCCAATCTCCCTCAGTAAATGGTTGGCAAATTGGGCATCCAGAATCATAAGAAACCCTTCTATACCTTATCATTTTCCTCTTATCTCCTACCCTTTCTGTCTGTCATACTTCCTCAGAGGATCCCGGCTACAAGCTTCCCCTACACTTTCAGGTGCCTGCTCATCTTCAACTTTTCAACATCACTCTCAAGTTCCCTTTCTAGTATGGAGATATCATGAGCCCTTTCCCAGTTTTCATGCATTATAATCTCTCACCTGTGCACTCCTTGTTTTAAGAAGTCTAGAACTTCACACTGGTAGCATCAAATTGACTGACTGCAGCCCACAAGGCTGGCTCCTTAGCTTCTTGAGTGGGATTGTGACTGATTTCACTTCAAGATTGCCAAGTCTTCCCATTGTGCAGACCTATGTCAAACATTTGACAGCTGTCTCAATTTGCTGTTGTTAGATGTAAACATTCTTCAGAAGGAGCAGTGTTTTATCTGCCAAATCATAATCACAACAACTGGCATGTATTCTGTGTTTTTCATTTGTCTATAACTTCATATTCATTTCCAAAACTTATTCTTTTTTTGTTATGCTGTGTTTTTATTATTATTATTATTATTATTATTATTATTATTATTATTATTATTATTAATTCAAGTTAGGGAACAGGCTTGTTTCACATAGAAAACGTATATTTTTAAAAATTGAAAAGTAAAGAGGTTAAATGGATCTAAAAATCTTGCCCCATACATCTGGATAAACAAATCCCTGTGGTTGGAAATACTTTTAAAATGTTCTTTCCTAGGTCATTAAAAATATTTAACACCTTCCTTCTTAAGGAAATGTGTGTATTTGTGTGTGTGTGTGTGTGTGTGTGTGTGTGTGTGTGTGTGTGTGTAGATGTGTCTTTAAAAGCTGAATAAACGTAAAGTTCTATGCAAATGATGATTCTGTTATGTTTTATCCTAAAATTATTTATGGAAATATACTACTTAATATTTGTGTAGCCCAGTGAAACAAACAGCTGATTAAGGGGCAATCATTTCCCAGTTTTAAAGCACAAATATTATGGATGAATATGAAATAGAGATCCAGAAACAGAGGTGTGCAGCAGCCTTGTTTTTGTGTCTGGTGATATACAGTAGAACCTGGCTAAATTGCACTAATGAGTTGGAGACCCATCACAAATCATCATGTTTGCCCAATTAATGGAGAAGCAACATTGACAAAAAAGAATATTAAGCAAGGCAACTGATATAAAGGGAAGAAAAATCTTCAAATAAACCTAAAAGACATGATTCATGTACACACAGAGATATATATGTTCCTGAATGTACATATACAAACATGCAGTTGAGTCAAATTTTGTTATATACTGTGAGGGTTGTTCTACCCTCACAAGCACACCAATAGATACTGTCCCTTGGGATCCTGTCAGTTGTGGTGTTCTCAGGAAGCACTATCCCTACCTCCCATGTACACACACACACATACACACACACACAACAACACACACCAGCAACACACTACACATCACACACTCACACACACACACACACACACAGAGAGAGAGAGAGAGAGAGAGAGAGAGAGAGAGAGAGAGAGAGAATTATGTTCCAATATTTTACACATTAAAGGGCATATGCATTTCAGATCATTATTTATGGATTATTTTCACACTTTGAATATCAATACTCATTTGGAACAGGATTTGAGAATATGTAAATCCCATCTCAAAGGTTTTTGTAGTCTATCAGACATAATGTCACGTTCATTTTATATTTTAGGTCAAAGTTATGCTTTCAAATTATGTGTAAGTCTTTTATATAATTTAAAGATTGTTTACACTTTTTGCTTTCTTTTCTTCCTTTCTCATTGTTATTAGACTTTGGTTTGAACGTCAACACAACATCATTTTGTCCTTTGCTCCATTATTAAAAGCTGCCTTTGCACTTTACTTTGAACCTACACAGTTCATTTCTTAACTTGACAGCAGGTGATCATTCTGTAACTGCAGTCTTCTTGGCAAGGACATCACATCTGAGCTGTCTTCTAGCTCAGTCCTCTGTTGGATTCTATTTGAAAATATTTTTGTATATCTGCTAATTGCCTTTTGTGCTGTCTACATCTTCAGAAAGTAAGATGAAAAAGAACAGGGGTCATGTCTCTTCAGTATCTAGTCACTCCTTGCTATGTAATAAATATACCATGTATGTCTTTTGAATTGTTCAATAAGTTATGCTGATCTGAAGATAAATAAGAAATTGAGTCTTAACATCATGCATGAAATATAACATATGTTAAATCCTATTTATAGAAGTCTGTTCATTTTTTCTTCATCTAGTTCTTCTATGTCTCAAAAGACTGTGACGATTGCATAAGACAAACTCGATATATCATAATCTTTCATTCCCATATCCAACATAATTTCTCTTACAGTCACATGCAAAAGTCAATGGACTTTCATCCTTAAAAATATCATGAATGAATGAAGCCAGTCTTAGATACATGGACATTGGAAAGATGCAACATTCCTCAGAAATGAAGAGATGGCATAGCCTTCAAATGAGCATGAAGGTGAACTGTTGAAAGCCTTGCAGACAGAAAGAATGAACTGGGGAATTTTATTCGGCCTCTCCTTCCCCAGTGAATCCACGCAGAGCGTTCTACACCATAGGTGAGTGCATGTCATGGCTGTACATCTGTGAGACGCTAGACAGAAAAAAGTTTGCAAGCATCATTGCAAAGAGTGAATGACAGCATAATTTTAGTAGGACTAAACCATACAGCTTATCAATTCCAGCCTTATCATTTGCACAAAGTTTAACCTCTTAACATTTTCATTGCATTGAAAGAGATGAGTCAATTCAGGATGCTGGAGTAAGGTAGGGGTATAGTTTGTTGCCAGATACTATCAAATCTAAGTTTTAATGATATCCATTGTCAGCTGTGGTTTGTGTCAGCTGTGGATTGTATTTAGAAACAGTATTTCCCCCCCCCCCGTGAAAAACTTGGAAAGGATTGAATATTTGGGGTCAGAAGGAAGAGATTATCCAGAAAGATTTTTAGATGTACAGTCAGTTTTATCTGTTGCCACATCATCAGATTCAGGGATTTATCAGATTCATTGGGTTGTCAAAAAGGAAGTCTTTATAGGAAAGGTATTTGTGATTAGATCTTCTGCCATTTAAATGATGGACATTGAAACCCCATTTCAAAGATACTAATTCTTGGAAGTCTTAAATTATCAGCAGAGATTTCTATTCCACTTATGGGAAACACTGGTAGAGGTCATTTGGAGCTGGGATATGATGTGCATGGAAAAATGATTTGAAGAAGTGGAATTTTATAGGCTGTGTCCCACTGGCTCAGCTTCAGAAGTAGAAGCTGGTGTTATAAAATAGGCTTGCCGTGATGATTATGACCACATATAAGATTTCTGTACATCAGGCAGTGAAAGCTGGTGACTCATTTCTGTAAAAGATTTTCTGCTTTTTTAAACCAAGTTCTGAGATGTTATTGCTGCTATGGGACTTTGACGAGTTGAATTTCTTTACCCAAGCTGCTTTTCCATGGATGGGTGTACCTCTTTATGAAGAAGTTCTGAAAATTTAAGATTGAAATTAGTTGCATAGGAACTAAAATGGTAAGAATAATCCATTGCCAGTAGTGGGGCTGCTAAAAAACAGGACTAAATTTTTGGTTACTTTCAGGCTTTTATCTAGCTTTTAAGGGTAGAGCCAGGGTCTGGCATGCATTATAAAGGAATGGAAAATGAAATTTGTGGGGCATCTTACCTCTTCAACAATTTTCTTCTCTGGTTTTTTTTGGTTTGGCAGTAAATTTCAGTTTTGTTCTGAATGTTATCAAAGGAGTAGGCAAAGTAGAGAGACTAAATGAATTATAATAAAAAGGGATATACAATGTGGCCCTGCCACTCTTGACATCTTCAAAATGATATATGTGTATCTCACACAATTGCCATAGAAAAACATCTCATATACTTTCAAAAAACAAACACCACCATATATCCAAGGAATACGCTCTTATTGGGTCGTATAGGTCTGTAAAATATCCCATACTTATTTTTCTTTTACAAAGATATGTAAAGAATGGTATTTGAAGAATTTGGGATGTCTTGTATTAAACAGTCATTTTTTAAAAAATTTGATGCAAGTCGGTGTTTTCCAAATTTATTCAAGTATGAAACACTATTTTTATGGAACATCTGGTAACATTTAGCAAATTAACAGTGCCCCATGAAATCCATGTGGAAACAGTGACTTATATAACAATTGTACTGTGAATGGGAACATGCTCACTAGCTAATCCTCATGTGATTCATATGTGAGTATATAAAGATGAAATGTTGCTTTATGACACAAGTCCCTGAGGAATATATGCTTTAGGTTACCTAGTTATCTTCAATATTGTGCACAAAGCAAGCTCTTGATTGTTTTAGGGTAAACCGTTGTTCAATCATGCATTCACATAAAGAAAGCAACCAATTATTATGCAGCTAGAGGTTAATTCACTCTCTCTCATAATGGAATATGTTGACCATTTGTCCATGGTAACAGCATTTCCATAAATATGACCGTAGAAACATGTTGTTATTGCTCCAATATGCATGGTGCCTTGCATGTACAACAAGCAGTATGCAATAATTTCATATTAGATCAAATCAATTTTTAGTCATATAGCATTTCATCACTTTCAGTGATTGAGATTTTATTAAGATGCAACATCAAAACTTGGTCTAAGTAAACACCCAGGAATATAACCTCATGGGTTTTTAATTTCCAGAGTCTTTCAGACATTGGCTGCTTTCCTGGAGGACCAGGTAGTCTCTGTGTTGTTAAGGTTGGCTGAGATAATTTCCTGGTTTATAAAATGCAGGATATCCATGAAATGCATTCAGATACTGCTTCTTTGCCTAACACCTCAGCCTCAAAACAAAACAAAACAAAACAAAGAACAGGCAAGAATAGAAAGAGTATTCTTAGCTGAGCCAGCATGATATGAATGCTGCATTACCAGCTGCTCACTGAGCCGCAGCTGAGCAGATCTGCAGTCTTCAAGCAGCCCCACATCCTCCCTTTAATACTAACTGCAGAAATTCCCTTGTGTCCTCCCCAAGTAGGAAGTCTAACTTCCTCAGGTTAAATGATTATTTGACTCTCCATGGGATGGGAACTGCTAGGACACAAATGCTCACAGGGTAGGGATGTTTCTAGGACCATTGTAGTAATAATGAATTCTTTGTTTGTTTGAGACAGGATTTCTCTGTGTAACTGCCCTGGCTGTGCTGGAACTTGCTCTCTAGACTAGGCTAGCCTGGAACTCACAGAGACCCATCTGGGTCTGCCTCCTGAATTCTGGAATTAAAGTGTATGCCACCACTGTCCGGCATGAATGCATCTAGTACTTCCCAGTGTAATACAAAATTAGGGGATTAAGCAGATTTTTAGGTCAAATGGTGAGGTTGAGGAAAGAAAGGCTATTGTACTAACGGCTTTGACAGATATCACCACACTTAAGATCAGAGGCTGCCCCACATAAATGAGGGAAATGAGGCAGTGAAGAAGAGTTTCAAAATCTCACTGATTTCTTTGAAAATAAAATTCTTAGAGAAGTCTGTTAAAAAGACTTCCATGCCTTTGTGTATTTCCTCTACTTTCACCAATGGTGGGAGCTTTAGAGCTTCAGGTAAGAGGATGCCAACAACTGGGGTGATTGGTAAAATATGCCAGAACAGTGTTTTGTGAGTCTCAGTGTGCTTACAGAGAAGTCTAGGGATCAGAGGAGAGCCTTGTAAGATGAGTCCAAGGACAGCTGCAGCCCCATGGTTGTTACTGAGTAATCATGGTGAACCTATGTCTACACACAGAGCTGTCTTTTATAGGCCATCCATTAGCCAGTTATGTAGCAATTCAATTACAAGGGCAACACATGGAACTGGTTTGCCTTTAACTGAGAGTCTAACCATGTAGAATTATGGGTCAGTAAGAGTGACTTTCAAAAAAATTAGCAACTATGGAAGCCAGATTTAGAATTCATGTTACTTCTCTTCTTTCAGAATCACTGATCTTAATTTAAACCTATCATGAAAATTGCAGAGACATCAACAGGATTTGACTGAAATTATTGAGGGAAAAAGGAAGGTTATATATGCTTAAGGATAGTATTTTTCCCCTAAAACTTGCACTGTTTGTTATCAAATATTTCACAAATATAGGCTTCATGATTAAATAATTTTATAAGTAGAACATTAAATAATTCCTGGACATAACTCTCCAAATCCACTACATCCATAAACATTTACTTTCCACCTTTATTACTCTCTAACCATTTACCTTATTTCCTTCACTTGAGATATTGTGGCATTATTTGGTGACATCAGGATATTTATTGGGGTACAGAGCGTTAGTTGTACACACAATGTGGCCATTTGGAGTCTCTTCCATCCCTTATATAATATCCTCTGAAACAATGGAGAGTTCCCTCTTCTTTCTCATGAAATATCCAGGTATTAGGAGTTGAGAAGTCTCCTGAATTCTAAGGTGTTTTGCAGGATAACATGCATATCATAGGCTTTTATTATTTTCTCCTCCTCCATCACAGAGACTAAAATGATCTCAGTACTGAATTTGCTTTCATTATTTTGGATTTAGATTGTAATGAAGCAAACCAATTTAATTTTAAACCTCATCTAGAATGTTGGCCTTGGGGACAGCATCTTACAGGGGATTAGAGAGGTGAGCATCTGCTTGGGTGCTTGTGCTTGGGTGGAGACAGGATAAGCACGTGTGTGTGTGTGTGTGTGTGTGTGTGTGTGTGTGTGTGTGTGTGTGTGTGTGTGTGTGTGTGTCAGTGTGTATTTCCCTCATTTTACTTTGTGTTTAACTTTATTTCATTGTCCACTTCTTAAACTATTTTTAAAATTACAGAATGGCTCCTAACCCATGTGATTTCTCGGAACTTTGATGTTACAGGACTATTTCATTAATTAAAAAACAAGGTCAGATGCTGCTACAGCTCTATGATGGCAACAATCCCTGTTATCTTGTCATTCCTTTTCTTTTCTAAGAAAAAGATTGGGGACTTCTAGGTTGATCAGATAACTAGTGAGCTCTAGCCATTTCCTTCTCTGAGCCTGAACCTCTGGAGTAGCAGGTACTGTAGGTATGCACTACCCTTCCCCATTAGAAAAACACTGCTTTAAATCTTCCATAGCAGAGCTATCAAGTTCTGCTTTGACTCACTCCTAACATTTTGTAATTAGATTCATATCACAGTGTTAATGAGAGTCAAGACTGTTTTTTTTTTTTTTTTTCAATTTGACACAAATCTATGCATTTCTTGGAAGAGGGAATCTTAACTGAGAAAATGCTTCCTTAAGCCTGGCCTGTATTGAAGTTCTCAAGGCATTTTCTGGCTAGCCTAGGCATCTGTGGGCCTTGTCACCCCTGGTCAGGTGGTTCTGAGTTATATAAGAAAGCAAACTAAGGAAGCCATGAGAAGCAAGTTAATCAGTAGTATTCCTCCACGGCCTCTGCTTCATTTCCTGATGCCAGGTTTCCCTCTGGAGTTCCTGCTCTGACTTCCTCGGCTAACACAACTGCATCCTGAGATCACTTCTTTCTTCCCCAAGTTGCTATTGGTCCAAATATTTTATCATCATTAATAGGAACCCTAAGAGACATAGTAATGAATGATAACTAAGTTACCTTTTATTTTTTCCTTTTTTTAAATCAAGGAAACTAGCATTTTGATGTACAATGAAAATAATATACAAGTGTCTATGCTT
Source organism: Cricetulus griseus (assembly GCF_003668045.3). Taxonomy (NCBI): domain Eukaryota; kingdom Metazoa; phylum Chordata; class Mammalia; order Rodentia; family Cricetidae; genus Cricetulus; species Cricetulus griseus. The sequence goes on along the minus strand of NC_048599.1, from coordinate 80,687,433 downwards.
AATATTGTTATTTATGAAAGGAGAATTCTTTTTGTGAGGAGTCCTGGTGGTAGTGCTCAGTACTTAGAACACAAATACTGAAAACAAGAACTTCTTAGCATATTGTATTTTAAATTATTACTCATTGCATCCTTTTTTTATCCCAAAGTTTGCCAAGTTCATGAACAGAAGAGTTCTATTACTTCAGCATAATGGACCATTTCGACCCATTTTTGCTCTCTGGGTACCAATTTGATGGAACAGAGTCAGTGGTGCTTCTGTGGAAAGGACTCCACTTCTGTTTGTTTTCCTATGACGTACTCCTAAACTTGACCACTAGATGTCTCTGTGATTACATGCTGGGCCAAATCAGACACATGGTCTATCTAAGGTAAACCTCAGCACAATGCCCAAACTTCAGATTACCTACACTACATTACTGCAGGACACTATAGTAGCCTGCCCTATAATAAACTAAGTAGGTGACTCTAGACACTATGTTGTGTCCATGAGATGATGTAACTTAATATAAACAGTCCATTTTCCCCTGAGAGAACCTGTGTGTGTGAAAGTTTCATTTCAACTGGTCATGTGCAAGTGAATATGTGTACATTTATATACATATACATATTTACACACAAATAATCAGAATATCACAATCATACAGATGCATAAATATTATGAGGTGCTGTTTAGCTTACAAAATGAAAGATGATAACTGTGGGTGGACTTGTTCCAAGATCTCTGGCCACAGCTGTCCTCCCCATTATGTCTTTGTTTGTAGAGCTGTCATCTTCAAATCCCTTCCCTCCTTTTCATTATTCTTATTTCAGTCATTTTTCTTCTAGTATTTCTTTGAAAACTAACTTTATCTCAGGAAATAACAAGATTTGATATTGGAACTTATTTGTTTTTTAACCATAGTGCTTCGAAAGTAGCTTACATCTCAAGTTCTCAGTAAATGCTTTTGTTGGACTCTACTTGAGGAGGACAATTTGTACAGTAGAACTGTGAAATTAGTGGTTATAATATAAATTATTACTAACCTAAACCTACATTAATATGGTTAACTATTTAGAATTATACACGAATGAACACCTTTATATTTTGAAAATAATTGTGTTTGCTTTTACCATTACTAAACAGTTCTAATGTGTCCAACAAAATACATGTTCAGCTCACTGGAGGAAAACAAGAGACTAGGTCCTTAAATTGTGACAGGTCCACCAGTCTTTGACTGTGCTTGCCTTATATGAATCCCACATACTGTTGTAGTCATGTAAACATAAGTTGAGAGGAAATACTAAATAAATACTCTTAGCAATTTACACTTATAAGAACATCACAATTTGTAGACAAACAGGAATTTGCTCAAACAGTTTTAAAGCATTTTGAAATGAAGTCATAATTCTGTTATGATGATATCATTTTTAGTGGTTATGAAGACATCCTTTGTTATGAAGTGTATCATGACAAAATCGAACTCTATTCTCATCCATTTTAAATGGTGACAGGCTCACATGGGACAAGAGAATAAAACATAAGCTGTTACTTGTGTGTCTTAAAAGTCATTCCTAGTGTATTTGGTCAGTAGCTCGGTGGATCAAGCTGATCTCCTTTGAATCCTTGAGGTACAGTCATTTCCTGAGGGTAAGAACAGTAGCTGTTAGGAACTGGCACACAGCTGTCTGAGTTTACTTTTCAGCCACTTAAAAGTGACCAAAATGTCTACAAAAGTTTACTAGCTAATTTTATTTCCGATTACCAAAGAAGGAACAGAGAAGCATGGCATTTTAAATTCTGAATGGTTTAAAAATGGATGATAATAACTAACAATTACTGATGTTACTACGAGTTGTAAATTATAAGGCATTGTATCTTTAAAACAATAGCTCACATTTATTAAGTGCCTTTTATATACCAGATGTTATTCTTTGACCTTTGCAATAAATAAATCATGTGTTCTTCAAAGCCAACCTTATTACTGTTGCTGGGATCCGAGGCACATAAAGGTTAAAAAACTTGTTATTACCTACAAAATCAGACCTGAACCCAGCCAGTTTAGTTCTGCACTCCCAGAATCTTTAGTTTCGCTGGAATGTTTTGAATGGTCTGGGGTTGGTTTAATTGGTTTGATTGATTCCCTTTCACTGCTTGTTTCCTAAATACCATCATTGGCCAGTTAAGCCAGAGTAACACTAGCATTACTTTAAGACTCCTTTCTCCTTTCATGGAGACTCTCAATGGCCTTTTGATTCCTTAGGTCCATTGCATTTTGAACATCAGGTAGATTAGGAGGGTTTTTCTTATTGTATTTTATCCTTGTCATTCATTTTTAGCCAATAGATATAAGAACTCATAAGGACAATTTCAGATCTCATGCCTTCTTCCCCTCCTGTGTCTATGGCCTCTTTTAAATTAGTTCCATTCATTGCCTAGAAAACTTCTTCGTACTTTCACATAATATGTACAAACATAATTTTATGCTTCTCTATAAAATTTAGAATCTACAAATAAGAGAAAACACCAGAGATACATATTTTCAAGTCTGAATTATTTACTTAATGTGATCATTTCCAGTTGGATTCACATTCCTTTGGATGTAATATGGCTTCAGCAATTATGTCATAATCTATGTACTGAATTTTAGGACTATATTTGATACACAGTAGATAATTTGATAGTTATGAAAGGAGAAAAGTGAGGGAGAAAAACGTAAAAAAATAATACCATTTCACTGCCTCTGGTATGCCCTTTATCTTGTTAAAGGAACATTATTGCTCACCACTGTGACTGCTAACATTTGAACACTGACAAAATGACACTCAAACCTTCCTAAAAGTTTTTATGTAACTCCTAGATAATTTCCCTTCTAATAGCAACAGCAGCACCACCACCACAATCACCACCTTCTGCGTCATCATTATAACCATCATCATTACCACCACCACAAACACCATGAACAAAAATTTCTGGTCTTCAGGAGACATTTGTTGGTTATAAAGAAAAGTGCTTCAAATGTACTCGTAAATATCTGGACTTTATCCATCAAAACAAAAGATCTGATTTTTAAGATTCTTTGTCCATGTGTCTGTTCTTTTCCAAATTTGCTCAAAAGTGGTAAGCCATACATTTACCTATTTGGTTATGGGAGAGTCAGAGTTAACCATATTCTTTTCTCAATTAGCATATCCAAATTATTATCTGATTATTCAAGTTGACCTTAAAAATACTAGTTAGAAAAACACTTAAAACAAATGAATGACTTCTACCAGACCTGAAGTGGCATAAGAATCTTGGAAATCTCCTACAAATACCTCTGTAATCAGGTCTTGGTTACTCTTCTTTCCTTTCCCAGAATTTCTGTTTCTGGATCCCATGTCATTAGAGTGCCTGCTCATCCCAATGCATGACAGATGTATCATTGCCTGGGAACTTCACACTAAACTTGCATATAACTAAGTTTTTGTATGAAATATCTCTTCTTTTAATAAGATAACTCAACTTTCTAATCATGGGTAGATAATCTGCTATGTGAATTCTTTGAAAAACATCATTGTACTATTTTGTTGCTGTTCATTTATTGAGCTTGTTATTATTTATGAGTGACAGAGTCTAGTTGCCATAGAAAAAAGAAATGTTATCTCTTATTCACTATTGTGTTCACATGTCCTAAAGGTATGTGAGACATAAAGCAAATACTAAAAATGAATGAATAACTAAATAAAATAAATAAAACAACAAGACAAGCTACTCAAACTGAAGATGTGATTCCCTATTTCAAATTATTATAAAAGGCAAATGCATGTGCACTGCAGAATTTCCGAATCCACCTAATATCAGTCCTTTCTCTTTCTGTGTCTATTCTATTTCTACAGAAAAATGGTAATGTAAATCTCTTCTTAAAATATTAAACTGTATAAATTGCAGGAGAATTAGGGTACTGGCTTTCCCAGATGGTTTTGTTGTTGTTTGCTTTGGTCTGCTTGTTTTGTTAGGGCTCAAACTGAAGACCTCACAAATCTTTGGGTACTGAACTCTACTCCTAATTCTAAGATACAAACTTAGATTTAAAGAGGACATAGGGCTTGGATAGCCATGATTACTGAAGATTGGGCTGTACTTTCATGTTTTGTGACCATGTGGCAAGGGGCCAGAAAAGACACTGATCATGTTTGGACATTCAAACATGTCTTCTAGCATATCTTCACCCTCATCATATGAATAACTCCAGACTATGTGATGTGGAACAAATCATTGACAATATGAATTTTGACTAAGAGATCATTGGGAAGTTATTGGATTTTTTTTTGTATTTTTTTTATTAGTTCAAATCAGGAACAAGCTTGCTTCACATGTCAATCCCTCCTCCCACTCCCTCCCCTCCCACCAACCCTCCTCCCTAGCATCTCACCTGCCCACCACCCTGTCCACCCTCCACTCCCCAGGCTGGGTAGGTCTCAAGGGAGGCTCCTCAAAGTCCACCACATCATGCTGGGCCAGGCCTAGGCCCTCCGCCATGTGTCCAGGCAGAGATGTGGGATGGGCTCTCAAAGTCCCTTCTTACACCAGGGAAAAATACTAATCCACTACCAGGGTCCCCCTAGAGTGAAGAGGCCTCCTCATTGACATCCATGTTCAGGGGTCTGGATCAGTTCCGTGCTGGCCTCCCAGACAGCAGTCTGGGGTCAATGTGCTCCCCCTTGTTCATGACTCCTTTTTGTTGGCTTGTTTTGTTCTTAGTTCTTCAGTTGCTTTCTTTCTTTCTTTCTTTTTTGTTTTTTGGATTTTCGAGACAGGGTTTCTCTGTGTAGCTTTGGAGCCTATACTAGAACTTGCTGTGGAGATCTGCCTGCCTCTGGCTCTTGAGTGCTGGGATTAAAGGCATGCATCACCAACTCCCAGCTGCTGAGCAGTTTTTTAAGTGTCTTTCAGCCATTTTAGATTCCTCTGTTGAGAATTCTCTATTTAGTTCTGCACCCCACTTTTAATTGCATTGTTTGCTGTTTTGGTGGCTAGTTTCTTGAGTTCATAGCATATTTTGGAAATCAGCCCTCTTGTCAGATACGTGGTTGGTGAAGAACTTTTCCCATTCCATGGGCTGTTGTTTTGTCTTACTGTGTCCTTTGCCTTATAGAAGCTTCCCAGTTTCAGGAGGTCCCATTTATTTATTGTAGAGCTCAATGTCTGTGCTACTGGTGTTAAGTTCAGGAAGCTGTGTCCTGTACCAATTTGTTCAAGTGTATCTCCCACTTTCTCTTCTAGGAGGTTCAGTGTGGCTGGATTTATGTTGAGGTCTTTGACCCATTTTGACTTAAGTTTTGTGCATGGTGATAGATATGGCTCTATCTGCAATCTTCTGCATGTCCAAATTCAGTTGTGCCAGCACCATTTGTTGAAGATGCTTTCTATTTTCCATTGTATAACTTTGGCTTCTTTGTCAAAAATCAGGTGTTCATAGGTGTGTGGGTTAATATAGGGGTTTTCAATTAGATTCCATTAGTCTATCTGTCTATTTTTCTCACAATACCAAGCTGTTTTCAGCTTGGTTCTATAGTAGAGCTTGAAGTCAGGGATGGTGATGCCATCAGAAGATCCTTTATAGTACAGAGTTGTTTTGGCTATCCTGGGTCTTTTGTTTTTCCATATAAAGTTGAGTATTGTTCTTTCAAGGTCTGTGAAGAACTGTGTTGGGATTTTAATTGGGATTGCATTGACTCTGTAGATTACTTTTGGCAAGACTGCCATTTTTACTATGTTGATTCTTCCTATCCAAGAGGATGGGAGATCTTTCCATTTTCTGGTATCTTCTTTAATTTCTTTCTTTAAAGACTCAAAGTTCTTACTGTACAGGTCTTTCACTTTTTTGATTAGAGTTACCCCAAGATATTTTTTGTTGTTTGTAGATATTGTGAAGGGTAATGTTTCTCTGATTTCTTTCTCATTGCATTTATCATCTGTATATAGAAGGGCTACTGATTTGTTTAGTTAATTTTGTATCCTGTTACTTTGCTGAAGGTGTTTGTCAGCTGTAGGAGTTCCCCGGTAGAGTTTTCCGGGTCACTAATGTAGACTATCATATCATCTGCAAATAGTAAAAGTTTGATTTCTTCCTTTCCAATTTGTATCCCCTTGATCTCCTTTTCTTGTCTTATTGCTCTAGCTAGAACTTTAAGTACAATAGTAAAGAGATATGAAGAAAGTGGGCAGTCTTGTCTTGTTCCTGATTTTAGAGGAATCTCTATGAGTTTCTTTCCATTTAGTTTGATGTTGGCTGTTGGTTTGCTGTATATTGCTTTTATTGTGTTTAGATATGTGCCTGTTATTCCTGTTCTCTCCAAGATCTTTTTCATGAAGGGATGTTGGATTTTGTCAAAGGCTTTTTCAGCATCTAGTGAGATGATCTGGTGGATTGCATTGATGGATTTTAATATGTTGCACCATCCCTGCATTCCTGGGATGAAGACTACTTGTTCATGGTGGATGGTTTTTATGATGTGTTCTTGGATTCAATTTGCCAATATTTTTTGAGTATTATTTGCACAGATGTTCATGAGATATTGGTCTGTAGTTCTCTTTTTTAGTTGTTGACTTTGTGTGGCTTGGGTATCAAGGTAATTGTAGCCTGGTAAAAAGAGTTTGGCAATGTCTCTTTTGCTGTTATTGTGTGGAACAATTTGAGGAGTACTGATATTAGCTCCTGTTTGAATTTCTGGTAGAATTCTGCAGAAGAAATCATCTGGCCACGGAGTTTATTTGTTGTAAGACTGCTTCTATTACATTAGGGGTTACAGATAGATTTAAATTGCTCATCTCTTCTTGATTTAATTTTGGTAAGTGATATCTATCCAGAAAATTGTCTGTTTCCTTTAGATTTTTGAATTTTGTGCAGTACAGGTTTTCAAAGTATGACCTGATGATTCTCTGGATTTCCTCAGTGTCTGTTGTTATATCCCCTTTTCATTTCTGATTTTGTTAATTAGCATGCTCTTTCTTTCTGCCTTTTGGTTAGTTTGGATAGAGATTTGTCTATATTGTTGATTTTCTCAAGAAACAACTCTTTGTTTCATTGATACTTTGTAATGTTTTCCTAGTTTCTACTTTATTGATTTCAGCCCTAAGGTTGATTATTTCCTGGCATCTACTCTTCTGTAGTGAGTTTGCCTCTTTTTGTTAAAAAGTTTTCAGTTGTTCTGTCAATTAGTGTGACTGTTCTCCAGTTTCTTCATGTGGGCACTTAGTGCTATGGACTTAATTCTTAACACGGCTTTCAAAGTGTCCCCTAAGTTTGGGTATGTTTTGTCTTCATTCTCATTAAATTCTAGGAAATCTTTAATTTCTTTTTTTTATTTCTTTCTTGACCCAGCAATGGTGCAATTGGGCATTATTCAATTTCCATGAGTTTGTAGGTTTTCTGCTTGTGTTGTTGTTGAATTCTAACTTTAAAGCATGGTGGTCTCATAAGACACACGGGTTATTTCAATTTTTTTTGTGTCTGTGGAGGTTTGCTATTTTGCCAAGTATGTGGTCAGTTTCAGAGAAGGTTCCATGTGGCGCTAAGAAGAAGGTATATTCTTTTGTGTTTGAATGGAATGTTCTATAGATTTCTGTTAAACCCAATTGGGTCATAACTTCTATTAGATCCTTTGTTTCTTTGTTAAATTTCTGTCTCATGGTACTGTATAGTGAAAAAGAGGGGGGTGTTGAAATTTCCTACTATAAGTGTGTGAGGTTTTACGTGTGGTTTGAGCTTTAGTAATGTTTCTTTTACAAATGTGGGTGCCTTCATATTTGAGGCATAGATGTTTAGGATTGAGACTTCATCTTGATGGACTTTTCCTATGATGAGTATGAAATGCCATTGTTTATCTCTTTTGATTGATTTTAGTTTGAAGTCTAATTTATTAGATATTAGAATTGCTACACCAGCTTGTTTCTTGGGTCCATTTGATTGGAATCTATTTTTCCCAACCCTTTACTCTGAGGTTATATCTGTCTTTGAAGTTGAGTTGTGTTTCTTGTATATAGCAGAAGGATGGATTCTGTCTTCATATCCATTCTCTTAGCTTGTGTCTTTTTATAGGCAGGTGAAGACCATTGACATTGACAGATTTAAGACCCACTAATTGTTTGTTTTTGATTTATTATTGGTTGTGTCATTGTGTGTTGATTTCACCCTCTTTTTTCTTTTTGTGTTTGGTAAAGTGGGATTATCTATTGCCTATGGTTTTGTGAGTGTATTTTTCTTTATTCTGTAAGTTTGGTGTTTTCATTATTATGTGGCAAGGGAACTTCTTTTTTTGTGGTCCAATCTATTAGGTGTTCTGTAAGCTTCTTGTACTTTCATAGGCATATCCTTCTATTGGTTTGGGAAGTTTTCTTCTGTGATTCTGTTAAATATGTTTTCTGTACCTTTGAGCTGTATTTCTTCACCTTCTGCTATACCTATTATTCTTAGGTTTGGCCTTTTCAGGGTGTCCCCTACCTCCTGGATATATTGTGTTAGTGATTTGTTGTACTTGAGATTTTCTTTGGTTGATGATATATATCCTCTATGGAGTCTTCCACACTGAGATTCTCTCTTCCATCTCTTGTATTCTATTGGTTGTACTCACATTCTTAGTTCCTAATATTTACCCAGCTTTTCTATTTCAAGCATCCCCTCATTCTGTGTTTTCTTTATTGTTTCTATTTCAGCTTTCATGCCTTGAACTGTTTTGATTGTTTCCTTCATTTGTTTGGTTGTCTTTTCTTGGCTTTCTTTAGATTCTTTAAGAGCATTATTTATTTCTTGAATATTTTTGTTTGTTTTTCTTCTATTTCTGTAAGAGTTTTTCTCATTTCTCTTTAAGCGACTCTATCATCTTCATAAAGTAGTTTTTTAATGTGTGGCTATTCTTCCTCTGTGCTGTGCTTTTCAGTTCTTGTTGGTTTGGAGTACCTAGATTCTGGTGGTGTCATATTGGTCTTTCTATTGTTGAGTATGTCCTTATTCTGTCTTCTTCCTATCTCTTCTTCCAGTGGGTACAGATGGGGTCTCTCTATCTTCTCTTGTCAGCCAATGGTATAAGTGGGCCAAGTATTCAGTGTCTACAGCTTTGGATGGTCTTGCCTTTCCTGGTATTTTCCTTGCTCAGAAGAGGTCAGGGCAGAGAGGGAACCAAGAGTGAGGTGTTTCCAGACTCAGGGAGATCCTCCCTGTCTGGACGGGTCCACTCTATGCCAGGGCTAGGCCCACAGAGATCCAAGGGGTGATGTTGGGAGTCCAGCAGGAGCAGAGGGGACACTCACCTCAGCAGAGGTCAGGGCAGAGGGGGCTGTGTTATACAATCTTTTTTTAATTTTTAAAAATCTTTTAATTACTACTGATATTTATATACACATCCCCCGATTCCCTCACCATCCCATCCTCCCATGTTCCCCCCAATCTATCCCCAAACTCCTCCCCAAGGGACCTTCAAAGTCCGTCATATTATTTGTTGTATCTGGGCTGCAATAGTATCCTTCCATAGAGAATAGGCTCCCAAAGTCCATTTGTGCTCTACGGATAAGCACTGACTCTACTGTTAGAGGTCCCATAGACTGCTTTGGCCTTCTGGCTGGCACCCACATTCAGAGGGCTTGATTTGGCTCAATGCTGTTTCCCCAGATTTATGACTAGGGTCTCCATGCTCTCAGTAGGTCAGGTCAACTGTTTCTGCCGGTTTCTCCAGTACTGTCTTGGCTCCTTTTCTCATGCCTCCTCCCTCTCCACAATTGGATTCCAGGAGTATCCTTCTCTCATGCTCTACTGCCAGTGAAGCACCACTTGTTCCAAAAGAGCCCACAGCCTTTCTAAGTAATGCCATTTGCTTGGGACCAGACATAAAAGCACATGAGACTATGCAGGATATTTCACATCGAAACCACAGCAGACAGTGTTTCAATTCAGAAGTTAAAAATATTTCAAAAAGATGGGCAATAGGAAAATAATGTGCTCTGTACCCTAAGGAGACTCTTTCCTTTACTCTCCCCCACATTCTGTATCTTACATCATGTTCTTACTAGAGGATCTTTTCGCATGAGCGCATTACCACTCTTTATATTTCAATTCTCTCCTTTATGTCATCATGCTACATTGTTAATTAAATAATTAGTAATTTGTTAAATACTTTGAAGATGCTAAGTATTGTTATTATTTCAAGGATAATTTACTTCTTCTGATTCATTTGTAATTACTTCATCAAAATATCATTCAGTAAGAACTGTTTGATGAATCTAATGTCTCTGAGTCTTTCTTATGTGATTTTCATTACTAAAATTGTTAGGAAGATTTTTCCAACTAAACACCTTTGCATTCAAATGTTTACAACAGTGTAAATATCAAAGTATACCTTACTTAGCTTCAAGCTTATTTGGAACACACAAATCCCAGAACAGGCATTCATTCCTACATTTGTCTGTAATGAACCTTTCCAAAAACATAAAATAAAAAATACCAAAGCCTTTCTAGAGTTCTCAGTAGAAACCTGGTCAAATGTTAATTTAGTCTTCCCTTGAACCTTCTTACCTGAGTGAGAATTTCTCCTCCTTCAGTTTTAGTCACCTAATGCTGCCTTTCTAGAAAGGACACAGCTACATGTCATATTGGAATACTGATGGTATGCACTTTGCTCCTTTATAAAAGTAGTACTGATGACTTTTGAGTGAGGATTTTCAAAGTACTCTACTTGCTCCTTTATAAAAGTAGTACTGATGACTTTTGAGTGAGGATTTTCAAAGTACTCTACTTGAGTGAGGATTTTCAAAGAATGAAAGAGTAGTTAGCTTTCATAACCTGATCCAGCCAATGACAGACAAGGTATCTTGATTTTTTTCTATAATATATCATTGCATTCTAAAAATAATATTTAATATTACTTGTGGGTTAAATTATACAATTTCTTCCATCTACACTTTACCTACTGGTTTAAATATATCAATTTTATTTATTCTGTTAAATTTAGACATCCTCCAGGAATATCTGAACATGTTGTGGAGAAGCACAACCCCAGATGTGATCTGTTTTAAAGGTTGTTTTAACATAGCTTGTCACCTTTCTTCAGGGCTATATTGCGATTAAAGAAAAAACTCATTATATGAACACCTGTTTATCCCTTAACTATGTAAATTAAACACCTTGAAAACCAAATTGGTGTACTCTTGCAATCTCCATTAGCATTTGCTTTGTCTCTAAACTCCTTGCTAGTGCATGGCTGTTTCTCCAATCAAGCCACAGACTGGGAGTCATTTTGAGCTCTGTCCCCATTCTCAACCCCAGCCTTTCAACACTAGTGATTTTTCTTATTTTAATTACATTTTAAAATTATTATTCCTTCCTTCCATACATTTTATCAAATACTTTTGTTTGCAGGACAAAAGTCTCAACACAGCATACTTTAGATAATAATGGAAACTTCATTCTTCAAACAAATACAAATTATGGGAACAGAGAGCTCTTCCTACTATCATAAGCCGTGAGACAGTGGCTTAATAATATGAACAATAATATGAACAAAGCCCCGTCATACTTCCACTTGTATTCTCTCTTTCCTAGGGCATTTTCTTGTTCACTTGTATCTTCCTGTACAGTATTGGGTTGGCACCTGAAGTTGGCAAAGTTATTTGCTTTCCTGCATCTATTTCCTATTCACTTACCTAAACTTCCTGCCTTTATTTCTTTCTCTGCCCATCTGTCCTGCATCATGTTTCTGGAGTACTGTTTCTTAGTCATCACTAGTTGTTGTTACTTTTATAATTAAAACCATTAGATGACCCCTGTCATCCACAAAGAGCAGCTTTTAAATTATGCCTTATATATACAACTCAGCAACTACCATTTACTTAATACTTTTATACAGGTGTGATTTTGTTTGAAGTAAAATGTTAAGAGTAGAAAAGAGTTAAAAACACTGAATAATATGCATGTTCTATGGAATGAAATACAAGTGCTCCTAGCACCTGAGCCCTTTCCCCTACTCTGACAAAGTTGCTGATTGTCCCCAGCCTTTGTTTTCTATCCAATCCGGTGTTTGCCTGTGAATATTCAAACTGTCCCATTTACCTGCCTTGATTTATGCTCCTCTAATAACTCTACTGCATACTTTTAACTTTTTTTCACTTTAAAAAATCCATCCTAATCATTTCTACTTGATATCTCATAAATTATTTTTGGTACCCTGCATTATAACTACAAGGAGATACATTTTCCACACTACTTTACTATTACTATTACTTAACACCATTTTACTATTCACAACTCTCTCATGAGAACATTGAGCCATAAAGAGATCATTGTTATTTTTATATTTGTACATATTTCATTTAGTATAATGTAAATATCAAAGAGCTGCTATTGAAATTCTATTGGAATGAGTATAATGCTGTTGAAACGGTAAGAGACAGCAATCTAAGGAGATCAATGTACTTACTTGTCTTTGCCAATAGGCATCCATTTCAGCTATGTTACCTATCAGATGGGTCACCACTGGTGAAATAATTTATTTTATTTAAACACCTTTTTTATTAAAGTGGGAAATTTACTCCTGAAAAGCTCTTGTAAATATACAAGAATTGTCTTTTTACATTGACAATTCTGAATAAGATTGTTGAGCTCTGAATAGTAGAAAATTCATTCAAAAATTCCTTAAAAATGGGAAGTTATGTTGTATATGCAGATGTTCATGAATGGATAACTCTATTGTTTAATGAATCAGCTAAGCAACAACACCTTCAAAGATTATAGTCTCTACCCTATTTCCATATCATTTTCAGGATTTTGAGACTCAGTCTAAAACATATGTCCTCAAGATGGATATAGTAATCTTAAGAATGAGCTTTGCCCATAGTTCTTAATATATATCTCGTTTATAAAATCCAAGAGCTTTTATTAGATGGAGTGCTATCAGGATTCCCTATAGACCCATGGATAACCACTACACCACAGGGCCTTTCCTACACCAATCCCCATAAATTGGAAATGATTATTAAAGATGGTTGGGCATGTCATGATTACTATGTGAGGCTAGCAGGTGATAGGACCCTTCAGGAAAACATGGTACTTTGGAATAAGGCCAGTATCCTGTCACTGCAGAAGCACCAGTGTATAGGCAACAGAGCAATTAACCAAGACCTCTTCTACCAACCTTGTAATTTCTTCTCTCATCCAACTTTACGGAAGAACATATTCTGCTTTCTCATGAAGGCAGTTCCTTTTTCGTTGATCCTTCAGCTTCATTCACTGTCAGTATCATTATGTATTCTTCAGTATCCTTGTGAGAGCATGGGAATTGTAAGGCTTGTTTCATGAACAATATGTATCAAAAAAATACGAGGAGCAAATGGGACAGTTATCAGCCTCACCAACCTCCTGTCCTACAGCCCTGAACTCCTTCCTGCTTAATTAAAACTGCAGGAGGACTGCATCACTGCGAGTCAGTTCAGCTTCCTGGATCGACAATGATGCTGATTCTACATTCATAATTAATTCTCTCCAGTGTTAAGAATGGAGCTTTGGCTGATTAAGGATTCTTGGCAGATTATTGCAGATGTCTGATTTGCTAAAACAACAGCAGCCATTCGGTGTCTTCTTGATCTACATAAACTTTGGATGCAGAAGACGAGAAGAGGCATTTTACTTTCCCTCCAGAAATCTCACTTGACATTTACTAAGGGACATTTGTTAGAATGTCAGTTTGATAAAACTGTTTTCAGGAGTCACTCAGCATTTGCTACTGAGCTATAACAATTGTTAAGAACCATAATTACTCCAGGCATGTTTAAGGAAAAAATATTATTAGAAGACTTGGGCAAAATACCCCCAAACAAATAACCATGCTTCCTCTGTCTTCCTTTTGAATAGTGTTACCCTGATACACTGCAAATATCTTGGCAGCAAAGTAAACAACAGTTAAGAAGGCAAGTAAGAGTTAGTCATGTCTTTCAAAGGGACAAATAAAAAAGACTGAAGAAATAGCTCTGTATATAGAAAACAAAGCTGGGAAATGAATTGTGTATGTCTTATCATGATAACCACTGATTTTATAACAACCAATAATGGCAAGCACTTGGACTGTGTTTACTAAAAATGCCTATAATGTTATATAAGATTTGTATATCAGTACTCATCTCATAATTCCAAATCTATCATCAGGACACTGAGGTGTAGACATGTTGAGAGCATCACCAAACACCATAGTAGTGCATGGCCTCAAAAATATTTCTTGCCTAACCCCAATCAAAGCTGCTATATCTCATTATCTTTTTATGTGACCTGTACTCACATACTCTATAATCTGAATGTATGTGGAACAGGCTATTTCCTCATCTGTGGAAATGTAGCAATAGAATACTATTTAATGATAAACCTTTATTATTGTATATTTATAGGGTATGCACTATTATGAATAAATGACTAATTTTGTTTATCTTCAGCATGATCTCACCCTTGGACAGGCATACCTATGAACTCCTTAATATGCTTTTTAACTTTGAACTGTAGGAAGATACACACTAACTGCAAAGCTTAAAATAAACAGAATAGAAATTTTGCAGGAGCCTGCATTTGAAAAGAGGATTTTTTGATAAAAGAAGAAACACCAACAAAACTAAGGTATGTTCTCCACTCTGTTTAGAGGAAGCCAAATATATTATGATAAAGGTTTTTAAAGTCTTCATTCATTCATTCATTAATTCACGGGAAAGTGTTTTTGAAGTCAGTTTTCAGTGGAGGCTTTTATACATTACTATTTGTAGAAAAGCAAAAATGACAGTCTTCTTTTAAAGCTCACATTAGAGGCAAAAAAAAAAGTCATGGAATCACACAGCTTTCAATAGAGTGATACTCAGTGCCCCAAGATCTATTACTTCCTTGCAAACTTTCTTTTGAACAGCCTCAGGGTCTTGTTGTGCCTCCCTTTGTGGCATAGTATCAGGGAGATGGCTGTGTTGTCCCCAAATCACTTTGGAGAAATGTTGTAGACATTTAAAAGAGGACTCCTGTGGAGTGCTTCGAAGGTTTCAAGAAAAGTTGTCTCATTATTATTTCAAGGTTCTATTATCCCAAAATGCCTCCTCAAAAGCTATTAAAGGCTCCTCTTCAGACATTCCAAACTGCTCTGTACACAAAATGAGATGTTCTTGGAAAGGAAAGGCAGTTTTCCCTGTGGCATTTACTAATGCCCCTCAACATCATTTGTTGCAACAGAATGCTTTCTGTGGCTTGAATTTTGCTTTTTGAGTCATACAGGGACACAAGTTAGGGTATCTAAAGGTGGAGTGGCCTCTTATATGAGTGTGAAAGACTAGGGAAGTACACTTTTGTAATTCTAGCATTTGGAATTACTGTGAGATTGAGGCCAGCCTGGGCTATGGAATGAGACCTCGTCTTAAAGAAAGAATAATGAATATATAATAATGAATATATGTGGAGAGAGAGAGAGAGAGAGAGAGAGAGAGAGAGAGAGAGAGAGGAGAGAGGAGAGAGGGAGAGAGAGACTGAGAGAGGGGGGAGAAAGAAAAATGGACTCAACAAAGGCAGGTAGGGTTAAGTCATGCTTTAGAGGCAATAGCAGAGTGCAGATGTGTGATACTTTGGATAGGTATGTCCCCCACAGACTCATGTGTTTGAATGCTTGGTGTTATGGGAATGGCCCCTTTAAGTGATGTGGCCTTGTTGAAGTTGAAGCGACTTTATTGGAGAAAGTATGTCACTTTGGGGGTGGGCTTAAGCTATGCCCAGTGTGGGTCTCAGTTCACTTCTGTTGCCTGTGGGACAAGAGGTAGAGCTCATAGCTATTCCTCCATCACCATGTCTGCCTGCATGCTGCCTTGATTTCTGCCATGATGATAATGGACTAAACCTCTGAAACTATAAACCAGCACCAGCCCCAATTAAAAATTCTCCTTTATAAATAGAGTTTCTGTGGTCATGGTGTCTTTCCACAGCAACAGAAACCCTAACTAAAACAGGATGAGAAAGAAGATGCTAGAACTGGGTATTCAGGAGACGTGGGCTTGTATTCTGGCTTTGAAACCAATCACCAACTACAGAACCACCACCATGTTATCCTTTCTTTGTTATTGTAATTTATATATGCGGTAAGTGTGAAAAGTTCTTGATGCTCAAAGATAACAGTGTGCGTAATGCACTTCCACAGTAGTTAGAAGTCAGTGTGATGGTAACACACTGCCCTTGCTTAATGGCTAAAATCAGTAAAAGCATATTATGAAGACCTTACAATGTTTCCATCTCAGGTTTGATTTCTCATAACATTTCTGAGTTTTGTCACATGCTTATGTTAAGCTGTTCCTTAGTGTTTCATAGGGACAGTATAACCAGGATGTCTTACCTTCTTAGCCTTATCTTTCATCCTTTCATTCCCAACTACCTTTCCCAGTTGTACTAGTAAATATTTTGATAATGGTCTGGAGAGATGGCCTACCTGTCTAGTGTGTGCACCCAAGTTCACTTCCCAGAACATTTGTCAGATGCCTCAAATTGTAATTTCAGGGGATCTGATGTCCTAATCTGGCTTTACCTATCACTCACTGAATTCACATAACACACACACACACACACACACTTCAAATAAAACAAATCTTAAAATCTCTCAATCAAACTCAATCAAAACAAGCTTTGTGGATATACATATTTATGAATGACACAACTGACTCTGTTATGGGTTCAAGATGTTCTTATCAGCTTGCTAATTAGGTTCAACATCTTTCAGAAATAGAGTTTCTGAGCTATAAGTTTCTTATTCAACTATAGTCAAAAGAGAAAAATGGAAAGCAGGCAAGAGGGATTTTTATTCTGAATTATATTTCTTCTTTACAATGTTTACCTTTACCTTAAAGTCAGATCGATTAATATTATTTCTTTTGAACTAAGTGTAAACCAACACTGCCAATCTTAGATGCTTAAATATACATCATGGTTTTCCTAAAGATTTAGGAAATGAATGGATATATACCACAAATGCTCTACTTTCACTTAAAAAGAGCTTAAAAAATTTATTCCATCTTTTACTTGTTAACTATTTAAATAATTTAATTTTTGACTCCGTATTATGTCTTTAATTTATGCCATGTAATATAATTTTCCAATGATCCTATAGGGTTGAATTATTGTTTCTATTTAACATATGAGAATCTGAGTAATAGGAAATAATTTAGTTAGATTCACGTAAGTGTTAAGGCACAAAAACATGTTCTGTTATCTCCAATCCCTGAAGATGTATTTGTTTTATCTCAGAGTTCCAGTTACATTGTAATCACTGTTATAATATGCCTATGTGAGTTTACATTGTTAATATTTATATCACTCACTTTAGCCATCAGTGTTCCTCTGGATATGTATGCTATCTTAAGTCACATTATCTATTTTTCTATGTCTGTGTTATAGAGGAATTCAATCTTGCTTTCAGTTTATCATTACAGGAAAATGTATAGAACTCAGTGACCCCCATGTGTGTGCATGTATGTATGCATGTGTATCATACATATTTGTGTTTTCAAAAGCTGTTGCTTGGTGTTATACCTGACAGAATGGCAAATTTTGCCCAAATTCTTCAACAAGTTAAGGCCTGTTTACTAAGAGGACAAAGATCAAATTTTAGATATATGTTTCAAAATCTAGTAATTCTTAGGAAAACTGTTCTTAAGAAAGCAGCATTAGATTGATGCGTGGAGTAATGTATTCATCTGCATACGTTCATGTGTATGGGCAAGGTTGTGTGTACACAGCTTGTGTGTGTGCTGACCATAGGTTACTAAATGATTATTGCTATTTTCATCTATCTATCTATCTATCTATCTATCTATCTATCTATCTATCTATCTATCTATCCATCCATCACTATCATCTATCTACCCATTTATCTTATCTCTCTCTTTTTCTTTCTTTTTCACTGACTCTATAGCTCATAAATTTGTTAAGCTGGTCAGAGACTTGCAGAAACCCTCTGTCTCCTCCTTCCAAGTACTAGGATTGGAGGCACATACCATGTGGGCTCATTTATGTGGGTACCAAGGTTCTGATCTCAGGTCCTCATGCTTGCATAAAAAGCATTGTACTAACTGTGTCGTTTGTTGATTACAACGTTAGAGTTCTAAGATTAGGTTGGAAGGGAAATACAGATAAGACTAAATAGAAACAAACATTTGGGTTAGTCAGGTAATTTTCTAATAGAGTTTAAGACTGCATCCAGGATATATATATGCAACTTGTTGAAAATGCATATATGAGATACAATGACTACAGACAGAAAAGGTAAGACAGCCATTATGGGTTAACATACAGCTTTAAGAAAGAGGACTTTTGGGGCACTTATTTTATGCATATAGAACATTTATATTGAAGACTTACTGGCTTAGTGTTTTTTGTTAGTACAGTTAGATAATTTGGAACTAAGGGAGTTGAATGTTGGTAAAATCCAAATAGCATTTCCATTTGATAAAGGATGAAACCTTTTAGAGTTGGCTTATTAAGTTCAAATTCTTGTCCTGAGGAGATACTGTGATCATTTGCTGATATGTAGATCTGTGTGATTGCCAGCCACAACTGAGAAAATAAGCTGAGAGGTATGCTAAACTCTCACACAGTGGATTTTAGTGAGAAATTTGAACCTTCTAGGTACTTACACCATCACAAGTGTAGAGTACATGTCACATACATTTAGACACTTCTCGGCTTTTAGGTCTAGGTTTGTACAAGAGAAGGTCTTTTCTTTTTAGTGAAGAAGTGACTTTGTCTCAGCATGCACCGCTTCAGTCTTCTCTCTGAAGTTCTTAAGGCCAACACTTAAATTTCTCTTCTCAAGCCAGGTTTGGAACTTTTCCTAGAAACCTGTAGCGTAAGCCAGTGTTTCTGTCTTTTATCCTATATATGGTACTTGGGAATTGTGACAGTCTTCCCTGTGATGGTCAGAGTTGTAAAAACACTCAATAGTACTGATAGTATTTCATTACAATTTCCCTCAATAATTGTGCTATTTTAACTAGCATGTGGACTGGCATATTAATGAGTTGCTAGAATTTTACTCAGCTAGGAGGATGAGGATCTATTTCTATTTTAATTCAGTATTGGTATCCTCTAAGGATATGAAAAATGCCTTCCATGTGGAATTACAAGTCTTTTTTTTTTTTCTGGGGAAAGCTGTGCTCCTGGGAATCTCCTAATCCTGGCTCATTACTCAAAAGCTGTACTGCAGGAGATGAAAAACATCAGAGTCGAAAACATCTTAAATATCACAAAGGATGTGTGAGTTGTTATTAATAAAACAGAATGTTAAATATCACAACAGTGTTGTAGTGTAGTTACCTACAAAATAATAGAAATTAATACTTTTTTCATAACAAAGCAATGAGACACCATTTTTAGAGTCACTCTAATTTTTGCACAAAGGCTTCAGGCCAGGGGCATATTGTGACACTATCATAACAAATTTGAAGAGAAGGGTAGTCTTTGCACAGTTGGCACCACATGCAAGTAGCAAAATTTATCTTATTGGGTTTGATTTTGATGTGTTTGATTGATGTTGTACTGAATAGCAGCTTAATGACTGGAAGTCTTAGAGTTAAAACAACAAAGCTTGGGGTTTTGTGCACTTACTCTATTCATCCATACTTCTTTCTACAATTGAAAATGGTATATGTGGTCAAGATAAGTAAGATGTTTTCAGGTTCTACTGTCAGGGAAGAATCCTAAACTAACACACTTCTAGGTAAAAAAGATGGCCAGGGTTAGTAGAGCAGTCAGAGTTATTTGCCCCAATCCTTTTGTTTATTTTGTTTATTTTCCAAGACTTTGGAAAACCAAAGAAACAGTACATGAACCAAAAGATAATACATGCAACAGAATTACCTAAGTCTCTTCAGGGGTAGGGCCTCTCATGACCAAAGAAATAACACAAACCAATAGCATTACTTAAGGTTTTTTGAGATATGTGTCCTATTGTATATTGCCCATGATCTAATAGATAGCTTTATATCCATATACAAGCAACTCCGGTTAGACTTGGTGGGTTATATATTATTTTTAAAAAGAGGAAAAGGTTATGAAATTGGCAGAGTGTGTCTAAGAGAAGCTGGAGGTAAGGACGAAGGCATATATGCATGCTCAACATACATGGTATACAAGTACAACATTCTCAACTTATAGATAAATTAAATTCAAATTATAAGACTGGGGATATAATAGATCTCCCTGTTGGCTCCCCATTTTAGAGCACAAGGATTATAGTAGTAGAAGTAGAGAACCAGAATTATGCAAGTAATGGTGACTGGAGAAGAAAGAGACCTGGTTGGAGCAAGAGGTTCTCTGGTAATAGTTACTGTGTTTCAGGTGGGACAATTCAGATAAATGACTTTCCTCATTCTTGCCTCACAAGCACTAAGGGACCTTGAGGATATTTTCTCTCCTTCCTCCTCTGAACCTGGAAGCTTAACCTAAGGTCATATAAGCATTTACTGAAACATACAATATTAGTTTGTAAACACTCATAAAGTCACAGAATAAGAGAACTGCAAGGGAATTTAGAGACCACTCTGAAAGTTTTCTTGACATAGAACTATTATAAGAGTTCATAAAAAAATTCAACATCTAAAACAAATTAAATTGTTGCTGATCTCCTGAGCCTGAAGGGAGACTCAAAGCTTTTACTCATCCACTTCAGGGATGCTCCATGCCCTCTAAATATACTTAGAAAATCATGGTTCTAATCCTAACAGCTGAGTTCACACTTAAGAGGCTCAAGCCATAAATAGTTTGAATTTTCCCAAGCTTAGTAGTGAATTAGTGGTTAAACTTCAATAAGAGCATAAATCCCCTTTCTTCTAACTCAGAACACTTTACAATTCAACACATTCGTTGCTCAGTCATTCTGGGATTCCTCTTTGGAAATCAGGTTCCTATAGAAAGACAATCCCAAGACCATTGCTCATTTATTCATTCACGGGACTAATCATCTTTGCTTTAGCTGATATCATCCACCTGTAACTGTCTGACTTTCACAGAATGTATTTGCCTACATAGAGCTTATGAAAGGGATGGCAGGAGAAAGGAATCAGCATGCAGGAAGTTGACTTATGATTTAAATTCCTTAAATGCTCCTACTCTCAGTTCTTTCTGCATTAAGTCTCACTGATTATTTGTGGGCAACCTGTTTCCCTGTAACACCCTCTGCATGGAAATCAAGGGTTGCAAAGCATCCCCTGCTGATGCACTGTACATGGAAAGAAGACTGTGTCTAACTGGGCTACTTTTTCAAGTTTTAATTGGTCTAATTCATGTTTGTAAGTGCTCTGGAGAGGAAAGGTGCTATATTAGTGTTGCTTGTTATTATTTGATTCTCTCGGTGCCATTTACCAGTTTCTTCAATTGCTTTTCATGAAGTGATAATAATCAAATATCCAGGGAGATTCTCTCTCTCTCTCTCTCTCTCTCTCTCTCTCTCTCTCTCTCTCTCTCTCTCTCTCTATCTCTCACACTTTCTCATTCTCTTTTCCTTTCTTTTTGATTACCATTATTGAAACAGGAGAAAAGCTGGGAGACTAATGAAATACAGTAGAATTTTTGGTTAATTCTATGTTCCCAACATCTTTCCAGAATTAAAGAAGAATGGGACTTACACTCTATCCTTTCTCCCAGAATAAATGTCTTAAAATGTTGAGCCCTAGCTCTCACCTGCCAGTATAAGGTTCTTCTCTAGACCTCTTTAAAGATCAAGGCTTCTGGGGAACTTGCAGAGAACAAGGAAATCATAAAGAAGACTAGAAAAAATGTTTTCCTCCCTTTCAGCTCTGTGCTTCATATGGGAAGTCAGGGAGAAGGTGGCTTAGGAGAACATCTGCACTGGTTAACAATTTTCAAAGATGCAACCATAGAGAACTGTCTTCCTTCTTGTGATGCTGAACTTTTCATGTATAAAATGAAGCCTGAGTTTCCTCTCTTGTCATATGTCTGCTTTTATATAAAAAGTTTGATTTTCATGAAGATACTCTAAGATCTTGTTCCTGGTGACCAGTGCCTGGGCTGAGAGTTTCCAGGTTCTTAGTATCTTATTCAAAACCTTGAAATAAAGGCTCACATAGACTGCAGATTCGCAAAGAGGCAGTTATGAAGATCAGAAATGTGTTGGAAGCCATCAGTGTGCTAACTCAGAGGAGGAAAGAGAGGAGGGAGAGGAAGGGAACGGAGTAAGGAGAGGAAGCTGGGAGAGGAGGAGCGGAGGCAAAAGAAAGATCTCAAGAAACTCTTATTTTGGTTTGGAATTTATCTTTGTGGTATTCTAGAGAAGTAGGAGTTTAGTTGCAAAGGGGCATAGTAGAGGTTGTTCTGTTTTGATTGCCCCTCCTCATATTGTATCTTATTTTAATCATTTGCTTCTCTGATTATGCATAAACAGAAAATGATGAATGAGATATTTTATAAAAGTTCACACAAAGAAAGCAGTTTGTTTTTCTGCAAATGCAACCCCAAACCAACTCAGTCCAGACCATTTCACCTCCCTTCATTCCAGCAGATGTTCTAGGACATTCTGGATAGAAATGGATTTTATCAGGGGATTGGTAAAAGTAGTAACTTACTTCCACTGTTTAAAGTAGGTATCTGTGCAGTATGATGTGGTTAGGATTCCAAGCTGCCAACAGTTTGCTAGATTCATTTTAAGGAAAGGAGTGTGGTTGCAAGGTTAGGTAGGCTTCCATAAGCATTGCTGGAAATAGATATGTATATAGCCCAAACCAAGTGATGTCCCATGTTGCTGAACTATTCCCTATGCATACTTGCCTCATTCTTTCCCTCCATTTATTAAACATAGATTTTTCTTATACAATGTAGTCTGAATAAAGGGACTGACTGTGTGTGTGACACACTGTGTGTGATGGTGCTTGGAGCCAAAATAGAGCCCCTCTGAAAACATTTTAATTTTCAAGTTGTAAAACATCGTATTAGGGAAAAATACTCTCCTAAATATATCTTCTGATTGCATTGTTGAGGCTGTTTTCTTAAATGGTGTACTTGCTTCTAGCTCAATAATTAGGGTGATGGAAGATTAAAACACAATGATTCATATTTTAAAGTCACATAAAAGGGAGCAGCATAGCTTGTTACAGTGTTCAGATAATTTTCTTTCTTCATTTCACAGTGGGTCACTATCATATGTATGAAAACCACTTTCCATTGACATGTGTCTTATAAAATGACGAGAAAATGTATTAATTATACTGAATATCAAGAAGCAGAAGCAATTCTGAATTGCTTTCTCTTTTTCACAAGATTGTTAAGAATAATGCTTTTCTTTGGGTCCTCAACTTTGGCTTCCTATTTGCACCCCTATTAAAGCCCAGCAGTTAAAAACTGACAGACCTACTGCCACATAGCTTTTGAATTGTGGAGAATAAATGTAGTGTCTCCAAGGCTCTGATTTGTCCAGTAAGAAATGTCTATTTCAATTGTTCATGTCTGGTATGGTAATTTTAGTGATTAAATAATAAAATGTCATGAAAACTGAATGAAAGAATTCATGTAATATCCTAGGCCTTTTGTCAAGCAAACACTGAACATGTATCTTTCTCTTATTTATCATTTATAATGTTATTCTCTTTCCTTGGAGCTTTTCTAAGATTTGGATGATTTACTTGGTCAGGTTTAGTTTTTGCAACTATCTGACAATTTTTTTGTAATATTTTTTATTAGTTCAATAAGAAATTAAGAACAAGCTTGCTTCACATGTCAATCCCTCCTCTCTCCACCCCAACCCTCCTCCACAACCTCCCACCTGACCCCCACCCCATCCACCCTCCACTCCCCAGGCTGGGTTGGTCCCTCAACGGGCTTCCCCAAAGTCCACCACATTATCCTGGGCCGGGCCTAGCCCTTAACTATCTGACAATTTAATGGGTAACTAAGATGTTTCCAACACTTTAGAAAAAAATTTAGTGATCCAGGAATTTCAATAATCAGAAAAGCAGTATGCATTCCTCAGTGCTGAGAGATTGCCCCTCATGTTCTGCTGGAAGTGAGCCAGTACATTAGACAGAGCCAGCAGGAGTCTCCAGCCAAATAGAGGAGCAGAGTATCATCCCAACAAAGCTAGGTCTGCAGCTTTTGCTTTGTGTCCCTGAAAATGGAATGACACATTCACCAGATTTTCAGGGGAGTCTTTGCCTAATGGCACATGTATTGCCATTGTTACCTTAACATGTCCAGTGATTGCAGTTTTACCTGGGGAAACAGGAGATGTATTTTAATGCAGATGGTTCTCTGGTTAAATCTTTACCCTTTCACTTTCCAATTATGTAGAGAGCCCAGTCATTTAAGCTTTGTGAGACCCAGTTTCTTCATTTAGAATTGTTATGACAACCAAATGGTGTAATTTGCCTATAAAACTTTGGCATGTTTACATTGAAATAATGCAGACATCATTGTTTTAATTTCTAATATGATCAATTGACTGTGTCCTCCTAATGAGAAGGTTAGGGACCATGACAGATAGAGGATTTTCCTCAAATGTTTTCCTGGCAGAGGGCTCTGATCTCTTATTATAAAATGTCGAGTCTATCTCAACCAGCAGGAGAAACACGACCACGACTCTTCTTCAAGCAGTTTATTCAGGAACCTTGTACATCAGCTTCTCCTTTTCCAGCCCTCCCCATCCCCCCGCCCAAGCCCTTAAAAGCAAGCTCATTACCCAATTAGCTCATGCCACCTGGCGATCCTGGATAGGTCACAGCTGTAGGAGGCACACCAGATCCACTAAGCACTTCCAAATAAGGCTTGTTTACAGCTAAGCTCTGTCTCCCTGGCATCCAGCCAGGCGCCATCTTGAGGCTGTGGCTCTCCACAATAAAAGCAACTGCTGGGAGGCCTGGTAGAACCACCTAATCAGTTGTCTAAAAAAAAATCCCTTCAGGAGGAGCTTGGTGCTGCCTCAACTTGATATGCCATGCTTTGTTGACTCCTATTGGAGGCCTTACCCTTTCTGAGTGGAGAAGAGGAAGGAGTGAATGGGGGTAGGGTAGATGAGAGGTGAGGGGAGTGAATGGGAGGGAAAGAGGGAAGGGAAACTGTGGTAAGTATGTAAAATAACAACAACAACAACAACAAGAGCAAAAAAAAATTTTTTTTTCTTCAAAACAATTATCCATGGTCCAAGCAGAGCGCTGGGATGACCTATAGATAATGGATAAGTGGGTTGATGAAGTCTAATGTAATAGGTGTGGTAGCTGCACTGTTAAGTGATTAATACCCAACAAGTTTGTATGCTTTTAATTCTGTTAAAATTTGCTTCCCTGCTCTAAGCAGTCCTAGCCATTATAACCCACACTACATGGTACAATGGAAATGCTTTGAATTCTTTTTTTTTATTTTTCTTATTTAAAACCTTTTCTTTTTACATATCAACCACAGTTCCTCCTCCCTCTCCTCTCTGCTCCACACCTACCCCCTTCCCAGCCCCCCATCCACTCCTCAGAGTAAGTCCTTCCTTAGGGAGTCAACAAAGCATGGTGTACCAAGTTGAGGCAGGACCAAGCCCTCCTCACTGTATCAAGGCTGAGAAAGTTATCTCACCATAGGGAATGGGCTCCTAAAAGCCAGTTCATGGTCCTGGTGCCACTGTCACCCGTCTCCAAACAGATCAAGCCAAATAACTGTCACCCACATTCAGGGAGTCTGGTTTGGTCTTATGCGGTGTCCCCAGTCCATAGTCCATGAGCTCCCATTAGCTCAGGTCAGCTGTCTTTGTGATTTTCCCCATCATGATCTTGACCCCCTTTGTTTATATGATCCCTTCTCTCTCTCTTCAACTGAACTCCAGGAGTTTAGCCTAGTGTTTGGCTTTGGGTCACTGTATCTGCTTCCATCAGTTACTGGATTTAGGTTCTATGATGACAATTAGGGTTGTCACTAATCTGTTCAGATACCCTCTATACTATTGTTAGGTCAGGTCATCTTTGTGGATTCCTGAGAATTTCTCTAGCAAAAGGTTTCTCCTTAACCCCAAAATAGCTCCCTCTATCAAGATACCTCTTTCATTGTTCTCTTCCTCCATCCCTCCCCCAATTCAGTCTTCTTGATCCCTCATGTTCCTACCTCCATATTCCCTTCTACGTGCCCCCCAGCTTACCCAGGAGATCTTAACTATTTTCCCTTCCTGGGGCCCTCCATGTGTGTCCATCTTAGGGTCCTCTTTTTATCTAGCTTCTCAGGGGTTGTGGATTGTAGCCTGGTTATCCTTTGCTTTACATCTGATATCTACTTATAAGTGAATACATACCATGTGTAGCATGAATTCTAATAGGTCTTTATAAAAACCTGGAGACAGATATTGGGGTTGTAGCTGAAGGTCAGAAAAGCAAAGCAGCCAGTTGCTAGAGAGTTCTCATCTCTTGCAATGCTCAGACTGAAGGGGTGATCCACTGAACCTCAGATTACATCTCCAGACTGTACTGTTCTCCACCAAAACTGACTCCTTGAGCTCCTGTCTCCCCCTGTTTTTATTACTCTCTAGTGCTGGGAATAATTGCTTGGAATCCCAAGTGCTGAAATCAGCTTTGTTTGATCTCTGTTTCTCTTTTAGACTGGATTAATTTCATGTAGTCCAGGGTGGCCTCGAATTGACAGAGATCTGTCTGCCTCTGTCTCTCCAGTGCTCGGATTGAAGGTGTTAACCAACACTGCCTGGCCCTATAGCTAACTAGTATGGCTGCTGGAATTAAAGGTGTGTATCACCATTATCTGATGTTTATGGCTGATTAGTGTGGCTAGTTTGCCCTCTGACCTTCAGGCAAGCTTTATTTGTTAGATCATAAACAACATATCACCACAACCATGTTCATCTTTCTGGGTCTGGGTTACCTCACTCAGGATGTTTTTTTTTCCCTAGTTCCATCCATTTGCCTGCACATTTCCAGATTTCATTGGTATTTTTCTTTTACTACTGAGTAGTACTCCATTGTACCTGACTTCAAGCTCTACTACAGAGCCATAATAATAAAAAACTGCTCAGTATTGGCATAAAGACAGACACTGTGGATCAATGGAATCAAATTGAAGACACTGATACTAATCCACACACCCAAGAACACCTGATTTTTGACAAAGAAGACAAAATTGTGCAACAGAAACAAAGAAAGCACATTCAGCAAATGGTGATGGCATAACTAGATGTGGACATGTAAAGCAACGAAAATAGATCTCTATTGATTCCCATTAACAAAACTCAAGTCCAAGTGAATCAAAGATCTCAAAATAAAACCAGTTACAATGAACTTGATAGAAAATAAAGAGAAAAATAGCCTTGAACATATTGGCACAGGAGAGCACTTCCTAAATATAACACCAGTAGCACAGATTCTGAGAGTAGCAATCAATTAATGAGACCTCCTGAAACTGAGAAGCTCTGTAAGGCAAAGGATACATTCAATAAGACAAAACAACAGCCTACAGAATGGGAAAAGATCTTCACCAACCCCACATCTGATAGAGGGCTGATCTCGAAAATATACAAAGAACTCAAGAAACTAGACACTCAAACACCAAACAATCCAATTAAAAATGGGGTTTAGATCTAAACAGAGTATTCTCGTTAGAAGAAACTTAAATGGCCAAAAGACATCTAAGGAATTGCTCAACATCCTTAGCCATCAGGAAAATGAAAATGAAAATAACTCTGAGATACCATCAAACACAGCTATCAGAATGGCTAAGATCAAAACCACTAAAGACAGCTTATGCTGGAGAGGATGTGAAGTAAGGGGAACATTCCTCCACTTCTGGTGGGAGTACAAAGGTTTACAGTCATTTTGGAAATCAGTATGGAGGTTTCTCAAAAAAATTAAGAATCAATCTACCTCAAGACCTAGCACTACCACTCTTGGCAATATACCCAAAGATACACAATCATAGCACAAGGACATTTGCTCAACTATGTACATAGCAGCATTATTTGTAATAACCAGAACCTGGAAACAACCTACATGCCCATCAACTGAAGAATGGATAATGAAAGTGTAGTACATGCTTTTGATTCTAGACTTAAACAGAACAGGTTACCAATTTTAGTTCTATTATTTTTTTTGATCTGATGAGAATTCAGCCACCTTTCTGACTTGCTCTTGACTGTAAAGATTAAGCTGTTTTTCTTACAATAATATTAGTTGAAGAAATGACCTGATAACCATAGGGATTAACACCATGTCTGCCTTGCAGAGGGTCAGATTGTGTATTAGTTTGTCTGATGTCTGCTTCATTGGCAACATCCTGTCATTGATGAACAGTGTTTTTCTTCACCTTGATTCAAAAAGTGTGGTAAGGTCACTGAAACTGAATTTTAGCAATGCTAAGAAGGTTCAGCTGATCTTACACATCACTGCTGGGCTACACCATGGTGACATCATCTTTGCCTGTCTTAAATCTGAATTATGACCCTTTTCAAGAAAACAAAATACTTGAAACAGGCCATTTGAAACGCTATAAGGGTGGCTTTGTTTCTAGTCCAACTGCAGCTTCAAACAGGAGTTTCTTGTAAGAGAAATATATTCCCTGTATTTTCTCAGGATGGAGGATTTTGTAATTTAAAAAGGATGACTTTGAAAAGCATGTCTGGATTTACCTCTATGTTTGTGATTTGAAATCAGAGTGACTCTTTAGGTTGGGAGTTTTCTGTGATCTTCATTTTTCCTGTTCATCTAACCAATATACTGCAACCTAGTAATTACAAGTATTAGAATTAAGGACTCTAAATTTTTTAATTTTTCACTGTAACCCACTCCCAATGACAACACACACACACACACACACACACACACACACACACACACACACACACACACACGTGTATGCCTACCCTTCATATTTGCTGACCATTCTGCTTAATTAGTGTTAGGCAACCTGGACATATAAAGGAATATTTATTATCACGTAATTGTGGAATTTCACTTCTTCCTTCTGTAGCAATCTTTGTTTCTTCAATCTATTTTTTACATGCTGGCAAAACATTTGATTTAGCAATTGCTTACAACCAAGTATGAATGAATAAAGATGATGTTTTCTTTTACTCCAGTGCTTTAAGTTTTATGGTAAAGACCAAAGTTGTTGCATACCTTCAAATCAAAGTATATATATAATCTGTACATGGTATAGGAACTATTTTGTAGATAAAGATGCATGTGCATATGTGTTTTGGGGTAAGTTGGGAGAGGGGTAGTGTGGGAGTCAATTGGAAGATGCCTTGATCAGGTCCCAGCAAACACACATGACTAGAGATGGCTGCATTATTCCACTCTGAAAGAAGGGCAGTAAGAAGTAAGTCCTATATGAAGTGATGGGAAAGATGCAGAATTCATCATGCAGTGAGTTCACCAGATACAGGTATTTCTGTCTGTTAGCCTTTTACAACACTGTAGTAGTAGCTGGCACACTGCATAAACTCAAACAATGCTTCAGGAAGAGAATTCAAAGTAAATGTTACATATACTTGTGAGAGTCAGCTAAGATAGGAAAGAAGATTAAAAAAAAAAACCCTGAATGAAATGATTTGAGATTTAACTCATGATCTTCTTTCCAACAAAGACATTTCTGTGTTCTATCAGTACCATGTACTCTTGGCTTTCCTTATCAATTACAGCATATTTTCAGCTTGCCATAATTATGTGTATCTTTCCTTTGATGTTTACCTGCTCAAAGTATGCGTAAGTGCTAAGATGTCCTCACACAAGGGAGCAATACTTCAGTACTGGATAATTTCAAACGCTTTTTATATCAAATTAGTATAAAACCACCAAAATGTAGCCTCACTTTCCTGTGCTGGGGGAGTGGTGCCCTACAAATGAGTTCAATATATCATTGAAAAGCAATTGGAGGGCAGGTGAGATGGTTTAGCTTTTAAGTGATATATCATATAATTCAGGCAGCCACTCTAGAACCTATGTGAGATCAGAGAGTACTGACTTCCCAGAGTTATCCTCTGACTTTCACAGCAGGCTGTGGCATGCCTGCTCTTACAATATAATAATTGCAGATTAAAACCTAAACAGTGCATACATACTTAGATTTCCTCTTATATTTCTGGCTCTTTCACCAGAAAAATAATCTCACTCAGAGTAAGATCCAGCTTCATTTTTAAAATTTCATGTGTGTGTGTGTGTGTGGGGGGGTGGTGGTGTGTGTGGTGTGTGTGGTGTGTGGTGTGTGTAGATAGATGTTGATATGTGTAGGTACACATGTAATAAGTGTGTGTTTGGGCATGTGGAGGCCTGAGGTTGGGTATCTTCCTCACTGGAGATAGGGTCTACAGATGACCTGAATGTCATTGATTAAATTGAACTGGTTGACTAGCAAGACCTAGGATCCTCCTGTCTCTGCCTCCCTGCCCCCAGGATTATATATGTGCATACTGCTGCAACTTAATTTTCAAGTGGGAGCTGGGGATCTGAACTCAATACCTTATAAATACCTGGAACACACCTATTAAGAGATCATCTCCATAGTTCCATTTTCTCCATTCTCAGACCCTGTCAAAGGTGGAAGCACAGTTGGTACTCAGTGAATATAAAATAAAGTACATTAATATGAAGCATCATCATCTCTCCCATTCTGTACCCATTGCTGCTTTAAAAGAATTGATTTCCTTTTGCCTTAAGTGATGGATTCTGCCTTTTGCCTGTTTCTGTCCCAGACTATGATTTAAGAATCTATCAAAGTCAGGGCAGGTAATGAAGACATACAGCCTCTCTCCAGGGTAGACTTTCCATCAGTAGAAGATAAACTGCTACATCTCTAAGTGTCTTCTCCATTTTTATCAACTTTTTGAATAATTTTTTACTTTTGCTTTGTTTATGAATTTTGTTTAAATTATCTTTTTGAGAAGCCTAGCAGAGATGCAAAATGTTGACTTAGTAAGCTGGAGAAATTTAATAGCAATTATTTACAAATTTTCTACCCTTTAATTCATATTCCTTGATTGGTTTCCTTCTACCCAGAGAAGAAGCTTTCTGGATAAAGTTCAAAGTGGGAATAAGTTAGAAGTATTCATCTTTTTATTTGTGTATTTTCTTGACAATATTTTGATAATATGCTGTATTTATAAAATGAGCATTCAGGGGTTTTATCAAGACTTTCCAAAGCAATGATGATTTATTTTAAATGTTATCTTATTAAATTTGAAATGCTCAAAGTTATTTTATGTCTATCTATAATTAATGATTTATTATTTAAAATCATCTGAATTATTGGTAAGAGTTTCAGTCACATGACTAATATTTTTCATTTATTACCCATGCTTTAAAGAAATTGTAAATGAGATTTAATTAGGATCATTATTATTACTGCAGATAGTGAAATACCTGAAAATTAAAAATCATGGACTAAATTTGTGGTATATTTTATGCTCATTCTAAATGGCAAAATAACTTTCTGTCTTTCTCTTTTTCCTGTCCTGTTATCAAAATGCATATTTATTTGTAACATTAAGAATGTGTTCTAAGTATTTCAGACAGTAACTTTTTATATTTGACTTTTTAAATCATGACTATTGATTAATGTACCATGTTGATTACATTCTTTTGCTCCTAACTGGTGTTCTGAAACTTCTGAGAGTCCATGACCAAATCACACTTGACAAACACATAAGTTTTGCGTTAAGGGCAGACTCCAGACAGGGTGCAGGCTGAGACAATAAGCTGTCATCATCACTATTTAAACCCACATCCTTGTCACTGTAGTGGTGTGGATCCTCATTTAGTTTCAAACCCATTGCAATAAGTATAAGCACGTGTATTTTGCATCAGAATGTCCTGTGGCCTTGTTATGCATATCCTGGAGGTTATCAGTAATGCCTCACAAGTTGCCTAGAACAATGCTAGAGAGACTCAGGCCACCTCCACTGAAACAATAATTAGTCACGCCTGAAAGGCACTAGGTTTAGGCGACAGCTTATTAGAAAGTAAGCCTGACCTTTATAGATTTCTACTCTATCTAGTGCAATTAATAGGCATGAGCTTATTTTCTTTTGGAAATGCAGGAATCTTATAATAAAATGTCCAAAGTTGAAGTGATGTCATGAAAGAGGGAGGTTGGCATCAATCAACCAGGAGCCAAAATGATGACGGGGTGTGTTCCTTTCAACTTTCAAGATGTCAGATATTGAAATTAATGATTGTGTCCCTGTTGGTGTCACCAAAAGACATCGACTGACACCTATGGCAATTTACCTCTCAATTGTGCTTCATTTGTCATTTTCAGTCTTTTCAGCACTTGCATTCTTGCTGCATAGTTATTGCTCTCTCTCTCTCTCTCTCTCTCTCTCTCTCTCTCTCTCTCTCTCTGTCTCTCCCCTCTGTGTGTATGTGTGTATGTACACATATGCCTGTGCACTTGTGGAAAAATGTGTTCATGTGTGCATGTGTGGATTTTGCTCTTGAAAATATAAAAATAAAAAACCAATAGCTCTCTAAGTGCCATAGGGTCTAAGGCATTAATGATCACAATTTCTCTTGCACATCTCAACTTGTTTCAAAGTAAAGTGATCATGAAGCAGATAAAAGTACAACCAACAGTGACCAACAGCGATGATGTTGTCAGAAGAGTGGAATCAAAAAGAACACAAAAATTAACCCTCATAAAATGTGTTAATTTTCGTGTTGTAGAAATACAATAATATGGCCTTGGCAGAATCACACTTAGGAAGGAGGCAAGTTTGGGTCAACATCTTAAGCTAGTCAATTTGGTCTTAATCAGTTGTTTGTCAATGACTGGCACAATAGCTTGTAGAGTTACAAAACATTTACCCTATCTTGTGGGGAACCACTGTGGCCCTCCATTGTAATAGCAAAACCACGAAAATCCATAGATGATCCTTTCTTTGTCTTGTGTACTGAGCCTGTAGGTTTGGTGTGTTTTCAGAACATACCATTTCCACAAATGCCTATATATACACCTGCATTTGAACTCTGTGGCTGGTGTTTTGTTTTTGTCACATCCTTTACCTCTTTTGGTTAGCTTTTGGTAGTGTCTCAGACTTTTAAAAACCTGGGGTATAGACCAAAGTTAGCTCATGAAACAGCATAGTATATAAATCAGTTCCTATGTATTTAAATGGTTACAGAATGGGTGTACACTGAGATGGGTTAAACCTATCTCATCTATCCTGAAAGATTCAATTATCTAGCTTAAATCAGATTTTATATGTTCTTTATAGTCTCCTTCAGATACCATGTTAGGTCTATCCTCCCACAAATACTGATGTCACTGTTGGGGCATTTAGCATCAAAATGTATTCTTATCAATGGTGAGTTGAACATATATTAATTCTGTGACCTTAAAATAAGTTTCTTGTTTTATCTTACATAATCATTTATTCCTCATATTCAAAAGTGGCTTGATAGTACCATTTTTGATAATACCACAGTACTGTGGTATAGCTATAATAATTAATGGCCAAGAACAGACCTCAGTGCCAGCTTTGTAGAATCTGCATAGTGTAACACAAGCTACATCCTGGGTTTCTTGTTGAACATTATTTTTGATGATTCTTTCTATGTCTGTGGACTCACCTTTCTTGTCCTCTTTGTTCTCCTCTTCTAGTATCTAAATCTTACCAGCATCTCCAACCACAGAGTATTTATGTGTAAGAAGAATATGGATTCTCTCTGATTTCTTAAATCACATTGACAATTGTAACATTTACACAAAGATACAATTTATTAAATAATTTCAGTAGAAGTACATTAGTGGCATATAGGAAGCATATAAATTTCCTATATGTTCTTTGAGTACTTAACACAACACTATCATTGAATACACACTGCATATGAGTATATCAAAAAGAATGCATTTTAATCAACATACATGAATACCTGCATATACATACAGTTATTTAGGTGAATTCTGCTAAACCATAGATATAAAAGTCCTCAACATGTAGATGATTCTGATTTTTTGTCTTTCTTTCCTAAGAGCATCCCATTTGTTGGTTTGGAACTTATTGTCATTTGATGGATTATAATTGAGCATGGCTTAATACAGCGTGCAAGGATTTTTATCTTTGTTTGAAGACAGCTAGTCAATTAAATGCATCATTCCTTGGATAAGTAATGAGATGAACTATCTCCTTTGAATGTTTTAAGATCCTCTCCATTTTATTATTTAGACCTTATTGTCTGTTTCTCAGTCACAATGTATTGCAATCATTTTGTATTTTCCTCTATTCTACTAGATACATTTTTGGACAAAGTTCATTACTTTTTATTTGCATGTTATTAATGTGGTGCTTATTACATAGCCAATGTTTACTAATGTGTATTGAGTCATTGGCTGAATCATGAATAAATGAGACAGTTTTAAGCACAAGGGCAAAGTCTTTTAGGATGCTAGCAGCATGCAATGAGTTTGAACAAAAAAAATGGCATTGGGAAAAATGAGATGGATCAGAAAGTTTACATTTCAGGAATAGAGAGATAGCTTAGTGTTAAGATTATTTTCTGGCTGGGGAGTGGTGGTGCATGCCTTTAATCCCAGCATTTGGGAGGCAGAAGAAGGAGGATCCCCATGAGTTAGAGTCCAACCTGGTCTACAGAATGAGTTCCAGGACAGGCTTCAAAGCTACACAGAGAAACCCTGTCTCAAAAAAACAAAACAAAACAACAAAAAAATTCAAGGTAGAATCACTATTTGGGCTGGAGAGAGGACTCAGAGATTAAGAGCACTGACTGCTCTTCCAGAAGTCCTGACATGGTGGCTTACAGCCACTTGAAATTCCATTTACAGATGATCTGTCTTCTTCTGGCCTCCCCAGGAAGTCATTTGCATGCAAACATACATGTAAAGAGGCACATAAATACAGAGACACACATAAAACACACATATATAAACATATATCTGTAAAACTACAAATACCCCTTAACTCTTTAAATTCTTGTGTAAGAGACACTTGAATAAAATATTTTTAAATAAGATGAAGAAGGGAAAGAACAAATGGGCATCTCAAACAACTGATTTGTACTTCCATAACTAGAACACAGTTTAGTACAGTTGGATTTACCAGTTACATACTCCTTATTCCTTTATTTGAATTTGGATTCTGAGTGTTTAAAACTTGTGTGTTCAATGATTGTGTTATAAGTCTGCAAATGTTTGTTTAGTCTGCTCGTCTTCTCAATTAAACTAGAAAATCCATGAAACCACAGATGCCAGGACCTTGCATCATTCCTCTTTGTTAACTTAATATCAGGAAGAAGATGACACAAAATAGTCATTGAATCAGTGGTAGGAAAAGTTTCCTTTTTGTTTGTCAAAGAGCGATCCTACACAACTTCCTGCAACAGTGATTACAGTTTGTAATAAACTCTAGTGATAAGCCATGCATGGCTAACTAACACTTCACATGTCACTAGTGTGAATAAGGTGCAAATTTTTAATTGTGTTTGATCTTAATTTTATTTTAAATGGAAAGAGCCATGTTCACAAGCTGATGCTTAATCAAACAACATAGCCTCATAGAACACTTCTCTGTTCACTGCTGGAAATTGTCCTCTGCAAACCAAGGTTAGTCTCATTTCTTTCCATTAATACACATAGTAATAGCTGATGTGTTTCTTCTAGAACCATTTGTACATTAGTTAAATTCCAATATCCAAATTATTACATGAGTATCTCTCAACATGTTGCTTCATTTTCTGAAACTATTAACTTTTTTATTGAGTGATTTCTGAAACCATTATTGACATGAATCTTATAACATTGTGACATTACCATTTTCCTGAAGCATTTGTCCTTTGATACATTTAAAGATATCTCATATTCCCATCCTTCTCCTGGGAGGATACTCATTAAGTAGATAGCAAAAATCCCAAATATTATTGAAAACTATGCTTCTGGTTTGATAGAACCATATGAATGGATTTCACAGTTACAGACTTATCAGTTAGTAGGCAAAAGCATCTGAGAGGAATATATACCTAGTGATGTTTTAGATTAGATAGTTAAAGCAAGATGCTGACTGTTACAAGTAAAACTCACCACATTAAATGTGCTGTAGTCATCCACCCATCCACCCACATTTTACTCTTACTGAAACCATTGTTCACTAAACCTCTTTAAGTTGTCCACAGTGCAGATAGCTGTCCTAAGTATTGGACCCACAATATTTCCTTATACCTAATCTGAGGGTTTAAACATTCTTGCCTCAGCTGTTCTTAAAAATTGACACTGAGGACAACTGGATTCTTCTTCATTGATCTTCTGCACGATTTGACTCTTGGATTAGCTTGTATTGCTCAATGATCTGTTCATATTCCAGAATTTTCTAAATCTAATAAAAAAACCTCATCAGTATAAATTCTTCATTTCCCTTTCAGCAACATAACCCAACACCATTAAACAGGAACATTGTAATTCTGAGCAGTTTGCATCAAATAACAAATCTTCAGTTGATGTAAAAAAAATTAGTCATCAAGAATAGGCCATCTGCTTCTCTAATCCCCTTAAAGTGCCATATCAAATTGGCAGATACCATTGGATCTTTTAGGGAAAAAAATCTGTACTGTGAAAAACTGACATTAAAGGTTTATGTCCTCTTCTTGTGGCCCAATAAACAATATTAATGGTGAAGCATGCAAAGGATTAATAGCTCTTCCCTGCAAGAGGCCCCGTTATAGCAATCCTGAGGAATTCTGCAGGCTAAAATATGAGCCTTACAGTACTTCCAGAGCATAAATTATTTGTTTTTTCTTCTCTGTGAAGGAGAGCCTGTCACTCCAAAGGCAATTTTTCTCTTTGATCCTTTGTACTGTAATTTCATGCCCTGGTTGTGATGTGCCTGCCCACGTAGAGTATG
Source organism: Cricetulus griseus (assembly GCF_003668045.3). NCBI lineage: Eukaryota > Metazoa > Chordata > Mammalia > Rodentia > Cricetidae > Cricetulus > Cricetulus griseus. The sequence continues at coordinate 80,650,600 of NC_048599.1, read as the reverse complement.
TTCTTCTTGCAACCCTTAGCCTTGAAATCTACTCCTCTGCATCAGCCATTCTTCCAAAATAAAAACACTAGTAAAATTGATATTTTTCATTTTGATGTGTACAAGATATGTTCAGGGGCATTTTATGAAAATAAGAGATAAAAGCAACACTGTGTGAATTGTAAAGTTTCTTGCTCTGTTTTAGACTTTCTGAATTTCTTTAAGGTTTATTTATTTTATGTGTATGCCTGTGTATAAGTATGTACTCCATATGCATGCAAGTATCCACAGAAGTCAGAAGAGGCCATCATTTCCCCTACAGCTGCAGTTCAAGTGGTTAAGAATCGCACAATTTTTGTACTGGGATCCAAACTCAACTCCTCTAGAAGAGCAAGAAGTATTCTTAACATCTGAGCCATCTCTCTAGCTCCTGAGCTATAAAATTTTCTTGACTTAATGCCATCAAGGTATCAGCTGAATTTTGATGATATTGGCACTTATTTATTAAACTGTTTCATTTTATGATTAAAAGACTCAAACCAATGGCATAAGAACAAGTAACTGGAGGTAGGTACTTGTTTTCTAAATTTTAGATATGCTACTTATTTCCTTTCTTTACAGACTTGTGGTTATAATATAACCTTAAAACTGCATTCTGTATTTAATTCAACATCGATGAATTCATCAAGATGCAGTAATTTATTCTAATTTCAATCCAAGTCTATTTTTCTAATGTTTAACATGAAAATTAAGCCACATCTTATACAGAAAATGGTCTTGTAACTTCTTGAAATGTTTTAGTTTTAATTATCTTCACTATCTTTCTAGCAACTTATTACCTGGTTTTCTAACCATATTTATATAAGCTTACTTTAGCTACACACTAACATCTACACTACAGATGAAAGGAAGATCCATCAATAATTCCTTAACTACTTCCTGAAATTTTCAAAACAAATTTTGTTAGAATGGCATTACTGGATGTCAGTCCTGGAGAGTATAAGCTATGAAAGACTGGGTGGAGTTGAGGGGGAAGGACAGATTAGAACAGGGTAGAATGAAATATTTGAATTTCCTTGGAAGAAGAAATTGTATGACCATAGGATCTAAATTTTAGTTGTGATTCAAGTTTTCATACTGCATCAATAGTAATAATGACCTCTTAAAAATTTATATTTTGAGATTATTGTACATATATGCAGTGTATTTTGTGAGACCCCCCATAAACTCTTCTTCTAGCCCTAGATTTTACAGCTCCCCCAATAACTATTCCCTTCTAACTCATGTACTCTTGTTTTAATCCTCTGAGTCCCTTTAGTGTCCCTAGTATGTGTGTGGGTGCACAACCATCCACTGTAGTATGGGAACCTTACTATATATCTCATTCCTGAAGAAAACTGACTCTTCCTCAACCAGTAGCCATCAATTCCCAACAGCTGCTTAACTGGGAGTGGGACTTCATAAGCCAATCCCCCAGCCATGCTGGGATTTTGACTGGTTTGATCTACAACTCTTGTTCATGCACCCATTTCAAAGGGATACTTTGGATATGGAAGTGATCCAGGATTAAGCTTGTATAATTTAGGGTACCAATAGTTGCTTATGTATTCTTATTTGATTATTAGTTAGGTTCATTAAATGAGACTATATTATAGTGATGGATCAATCATAATCCCTGTTGAGACAGATACAGTTTAATTGCTTAGCTGGCATACTAATTCTTATGTAATCCAGATGTTTCCAGACTTTTTTGTTCACTGGGTATGAATGAGGTCATGTGGCATTTTAAAATCCACATTTTTAGTGCTTATTTTTTCAAATGTGCTAGGAATTCAGTTGAAATGCCTTCTTTCATTTCAAATGAAATGGAATTTCAAATGAAATTCCAGAATAAGTACATAGTTATTGACTATTCTTCTATTCTTTCATGCTGGTACAGAGATATTCAGTTGCTATTACATATGGTTTGTTTTATTTTTAATCAAATAATCTACCCAGGTCACCAGTATATCTCTGCTTTATCAAGAGAATGCAGTTCTTACCAGGGTTTTGTCTTCTGGATACTGTGAGAGCCAATGTTTACCCAGCACCTTGTCTTCAATAGAGCCCAGCTGCCCTCTCTTCTCTGCAGAGAGGAGAGAAAACCTCCAAAGAGTCCAGCATATGCAATGAATTCGCTAACAGACAACAAGTGCCATTTCTATTTTCCTACTTCTCTTTCTCTTCCACTAGGGCCTGACTATAAACTTCCTAATAGAAGTTTACCATGCTCCGTGGTAAAAAATGTTAGTGTAAGTTATGCATTTCTGCTGCAGTGGTGCCAGTCTATGAGTAAAAAGAACAAACGAGTAGTAGTGTTATCACTGATATCAGCACTAAATAGAAGCTCCAAAATTCCTTTCTGCTGAACTCCCATATAAAGATGTTGTGCAAGCTTTACTCTAATGGAAAACCAAAGTAAGAATATTAAACACACTTCCCACTCACTCAAACTATTTTTATCCCCATTTTACAGATAAGGAAAAGGAACCTTCTATATGACAAGGCAAAATGTTGCCAAAGTACATCCCCATAGTTGCTCAATGGAGTCATGATAATATCGAGAGGTAGCTTTATGAGAGGTTGTGAATAAAGATATATTCTTTGAACATGAATAAGCCCTACAGTCATGGATAGAAAGTTAAATATGGGAAGTCTGAACCCACTTCATCCTGATCACAGTGTCTGGGTTCAATACATGCCCTATGATATTCTTTCATACACTTGATGAAAGGTTCAGGAGAATGAAGGAGCTATGGTTGGTTTACATCCTTTGAAGTATTATCTTAAGAAGATCCTTGAGTTAATTGCATCCTGTTTATTAAGTGTCTGTATGTGTTGGTGAGGTGAAAACATATAGAAAGGTAAAGGTGGTATACAATTCAATTGCATATGCTAGAAGAATTACTGCGATGGAAAACATGCTCAACTACAATGATAAATGTGTGAGGTGATATTTTTCAGATATAAAATATGGTAACTTACCCTGTGGTAGCATAACTGTAAATGTGACAGGGTTATTTACATAAATTTGGGTAAGTACTCAGTTTTTCCTTCAAGTTTGTCACCTCTAACTGCAAAGTGTAACAACCCATAAGGTGTATGGAGTTTATGCTGAAACTCTATTGGAACACTTTTATGCCCTTATATTTAGCACTGTCAGATATTGGAGAATTGTGATTACCTTGGAACCATGAGTGGTCTACTTTTGGAAAGAGACTAGATGAGCAAAAGAGACACATTGTTGCCTCCTGCAACTCTAACACTTACTTCCTTCAGTACTGAGACACATGGATTATTCTACCACTTTACCTAGCTTTGTGAAACTTGTGTAAGCATACCTTTTAAAAGACATTCTTAGTAAAACACAGACCATGTGTATATCCCTGAACAAAATTCTTGCTTCTTCTCACATTGTTTTCCATAAACTTCATGACTTATACTGATTTGGACTAACAGAAAACTGCACACACACACACACACACACACACACACACACACACACAATTGGAGGGTTGTTGTACCTGTTTATAAGTTGCTAAGGATCACAGTTTGATTGCTTGTGTGCACCAAGAAGCCATTGCTTTTCATGACAGCAGTCATGTATTAACTTCACTGTTGAAAATAATGTCGGCATTTTTGTTTTTGTTAGAACAGCATCACAATAACATAGGTGCATTGTCATATTGATCCATGCCTAAGGACAACTGTGATAGAAACCTCAAATAATTTCCCATGACTGCCACAAATTATCACTAAACAGGTTGTGTAAAACAACAGAAACTTATTCTTCTGCAGTTTTGGAGCTTGGCTTTTTAAAATAAAAGTATCAGCAAGAATGTGGGAAAAATTACCAATACAGAGCCAGATAAAAGTACAGGGGATTTTAATAGGGAAAAGCCTACTTACAGAGCGACCTAGCCAGTCTGAGTCCGTACAGCAAGCCGAAAGCGAAACCGAAAGACGAAACCAGCCACCTGAATGCCCTTCACTCTACATCCTCCTGACCATGTCCTTGCAGGCATGGTCAGGCACACCTGTAGCCAGCCCCTAAGCAGGCATGGCCACAGCATCCCCTACACAGCAGGATCCTGTGTTCCCCAAACACTCCAGGGATGAATTATTTTCTGCCTCTTCCTATATATACCAGCATTATCATTACATGGATATGTGGCCTTGTTTTAATATCAGCTTTTGGATTTCAATCTCATTCCAATCCTTTATGGTTTTTCGTTAACTAATTACTTTTGCAGAGCCTAATTCCAAATGAAGTCAGACTCAGAATTCCTAGGCTTCGGGTCATCTGAATAGGAGGGGGCTAAGCAAGTTATTCCAGCTAGCTCCTAAACACTTTAAGTACTGAAGAAGGCTTCTATGTAACTGCTTGACTGCTCTCCTGATGGCAATGCTCTGCAAAGGAAATTGGTGACATGCCAAATTAGAGGAAGCCCAGTAGATGATTGGCTGTACCAAATGAGTTCAGGAGCAGACTATGCTGATTGGTATCTGAGATGCAAAAATGGAAAAAAATGCCTTCACAAGTCATTACATGGTGTATGCAGTATATGAGAAAGGGACATGAGGAAAGTTTCACTGAAATAACTATGAAAACCAGGGACATAAATGAAATTGTCTTATCAGGAATTCTGCCACAAACAGATTTTACCCACGTTTGATTATTGTATTTTCCCCTCTCAAATGCTTTTCTGACACTATTTTTATGTCGTTCGTTTAGTTACTTAACACCACTGCTTCACATTGAAGCTATTGTATATTAATTTATTTTTCTCTATTATTCTACCTCCTGAGTTGGTGATTTTCAGCAAGTTCTTTATGACTAAGAATTATACCTGGTTCTGAGGATTAATAAGTTGATTTAATAAAATAATGTTTGTGAGAAACTTTTATTGTATATGAAATCTCTACAAGTATTTGATGTTGTATAATTAACCAATGGAAACATGTGTGTATTTTGTTGTCTTTTCAACAACATTATGTGAACTTGAAGGAAAACAATGTTTTTTTTTTTGCTTTTGTTTTTGTTTTTGTTTTTGTAAGGCTTACATAGTTTGATTGCATAAATGATTATTAAATCAGAAGACACTAAAAGAGTCTTCAGGTCATCATTCATTTCAGTGATACTCAATTTGGGTATCATCTCTGGCTCCATTACTGCAGTCCATACTTGGTACATAGTAATTGCTCAGCAACTATGACTAGAGTTACATTATCAACTTTTGGCCTTTTTGTATATTACTGATACTTAGTTTTTCATGGCCATTAAATCTGTATGAATAAGAGCCAGGATGCTAAGGACAGAGTGAAATTATAGATTAAATAGGTTTTATCAGCTGTACATCATAAAATCCAAAGATTACCATATATGAATATTTTAAGAGGGAGTATATAGTGATGCCCTCTCAGCCTGGACACATGGGGGAGGGTCTAGGTCCTGCCCAGGATGATATGACAGACTTGGGGATTCCCCATGGGAGGGTTTTATCCTCCCTGGGGAGCAGAGAGGGGATGGGGTGGGGGGTTGGTGGGGATTGGGGGAGGAGGAGAGGGAGAGGGAGCAGGGATTGACATGTGAAGCACGTTTATTTATAATTTGAACTAATAAAATATAATTTCTTGGTAAACAAAAAAGAGGGAGTATGCAAGACCTAGGATTATAGACAATAGACTCAGTCTTCTTAACTTGAAGTTGAGATGATTGTATAAAGTTTAATTTGACATGGATAAATAGTAAGAAACAGCTATATGAAGAAAGAGAATGAGTTTGGGGTAACATAGTGTAAAGTGAAATGTCCTAGAGGAGAAAGATTTAGGAATCTTCTGTTAAAGCATGTTGCTATGGCAGTGTGGTCCAGGAGGAAGCTTTCAGGTGGTGCCAAGCAGATGTCTTCGAGATCATGCAAGGGAAACAGGTCATCTCCAGATGATCAGAATTTAGGGTATTGCCTCTCTTCTCACATTCTTACCCTGGGCACATTTGCAGAGCTCAGAGCCAGTCATTCAGAAGTTGAAACACAGTTCTCTCTCTCTTAAAATGTTCATTACTTTTAGTCCTCTGTTCACTGCTTTGCTATTTGAAAGAGATCAGTAACTTTGTATATGTAAGATATGAGAGCAAATTGTTATCTCAATGCAGCAAGACCTTTGTTCTGTATCTCACAAATCCTTTGCAAACAAAATAACTTCCAGAATGTTCCTATACAGTTTCATTCAACTATTAATTTTTTCTCAAATACAAGTTCTACATAGATGTACTCAAAGAACAACAAAAAGAGGAGAAAAAATCTTCTCATTATCTTGGTTCATAGATCAGTGTTTAGCTTTGTGTATCCATGGCACAATTCCTTGTTCAGAGTTTTCCTCATTAACATAATATAATATATTATAATTTCCTATGCCTATTAATTTAAGGATATAGTCCAACCAAATGAAATATTCATGCTGAAGGGTAGGACAATGAAATACATTCACAATATCATTCAGTGCTAATTGTGGAAGTGTGAAGAGCCTGACCTCCAATTAGCAGTCCTGAATATGTGTTTGTCAAGCTGCATGTTTTTTCAAAGTCTAGCAGATGGCCCAGATGTTACTTTGTTGCAAGCAATTACAGACAAGAAAGAGGCACCTCTTTTCTAGACTTTTCCTTAGTTACTTAAGTCCTCATACTCAGGCATTCTTCCTAGATTGGGCTGGTCACTGTCAAACTTGCAAAGTCAGAACTTTTGTCTTGGGTGCATTTTCATCATGTAGCTGTCATGTGGACTCTAGCCCACCACTCAAGTATCATGCTACTCTTTATTTTCTGATCTACCTGTTTCACACAGCATAGGTTATGGGATACCTTTTATCCCTACATCATAGGGATAAATGTCTGCTCCACATTCTTCTTCCCAAGTCAGTCATTATACAAATGATGATGCTTTGGGACCAGCATCTGAGAAATTAGGTGAAAACTGAGACTCTATTCTTGAACTTTGACTTTTTTTAAACAGTAAATTAGGATTCTGAAACTATCCACATGACAGCAATCCAGACAATTTATAAGCACCAACTTCTACATGGATATTTAGCACTATTTCCAGGGAGTCTACATATATAGTAAACCAGATTTCTCATAAATTAATTCATGGATAATGTTTATTGGATCTCATCGTTACACAAAAATGGGAGTATCCGGTATCTCAACTGTTATCTTTACTTTCAGACTTGGTTTGTTTGTTTTCATTTTAAACACTACAGTATTTATTTCTAGGTAGTCTATACATTGATAAAATATAATCTCCTAAATCTGACTCTTTGATAATTTACTTATTAAACTGATCCTTCAGTTTAAAACATGATATAGCTATACTGCTTAAGTGGACTGAGGACCATTTTTTATTTTTATTTTTTTTTACTAATTCAAATTAGGAACAAGCTTTCTTCACACGTCAGTCCCTTCTTCCCCCCCCCCCACCAGTCTCCCACTGCATCTCCCCTCTGCTCCCCAGGGAGGGTAGGGCCCTCCACAGGGGCTCCCCAAAGGAGGACCATCTTTTTTTTTTAAATTAAGGGACTACATAACTTTTCATGTTTACTGGTGTGTGTTTGTGTGTGGTTTAGGCTTCAACTGAGCCTATTGTTTTGAGATCTTTGTATAATAAATTACCCAGTTTTTTTTTTTGTTTGTTTTGTTTTGTTGTCTACTATTGAGTTACTGCCATAGCTTACAATTCCTCTGTCTTTCCTATCCATTTGGTTTCCTCATATTCAAGCCACTGTTCGATTATAACACCTGTTAACTCTTCCATAGCAGGCAGAATAATGTATTAGTCTCTTATATTCCCCAGTGTATAATACATCAATTATTTTTTACAGTGTCTGCTGTATCTTCTCATCTCCATTCACACCCAGGGAGCACTTTGAGGAACTTGAAAACACTTATTTTAAGTGGGTTTTACTCTTTTAACATAGGGTATGTAAATATTTACATATTTTCAATTACTTAGCCCCATTGTATAGTATATAGAGGTTTTATCACCATAGCCATCAACATGTCTTTATAGGGAGTCATTATATTTAACACAGCACTATCACAACACCCTTCTAAGGCTATAAAATCTCCTTGTCTACCTCCTATTCTCTATTACTCACTTTTATCATCCCAGAGTCTAGAAAAGTCCTGGAATACAGGAATGAGTGACCTAACATAAGTATTGAATGTAATATGATATGTAGTGTTCTATATGTATTCAGAGAAAAACAATCTTAAAAGAGTGCATATAGGTTGTCTTATACAATTCTGTGAAGATAAATCTTTCAATTCACTCTCTGCTCCCTTAACTTGATATCTTTTGATGCCTTTCAGAGAAAATTTGATGTATTTCTCCATTGGGTTATAGAACAATCAGCTTTTTAGAAAAGTATCAAGGCAAACAGGATTTGGGGGATGGAACAGATGTGTCAAATCTCACACTGTGATTGTAAAAGTAATCTACTGAGATCATCCTGGCATGCCTCATCCCAGAAGAACAGTTCATAACTTCACCACAACAATATACTTACTTATTTCAGGCATAAAAGAGGCTTCAGCCATCAACCATGGCAATGTCTGATTATAATTGTTGGGGTAAATTGATGTCTGGAAAACTTCCCAGCAAATTATGAAAGGTTTTCAGCCAGGGAAATATCCATGACATTTTGTCTACAATGATTAGCTACAGTCAACCATTTCTTAGGCAACACTATTCGAATTTCTGATAAATGCTTGTCTTCAATAAGTATGAAGTAGAAATAATTTGTCACACAAAACTTTCTATTTTAAAATAATTTTTATAATGTGAAAAACAACCTAGTGTCTCACAGTTGAAATGTTACCATTTTTACTTTATCTGATATCTTTCTATCATTTCTCCACTTCAGTATAAATAAACAATGACATTTATTGATTAATCTTAAGGAAAAAATAGTCTCTATTTTTAACATGAGCCAATCCATGTTGCACTTCTTACTGATTTCCCTTGGGTCCATTCCATTTCCAAACTGCATATTCTGCCTCTGTGTCCTTTATTTTGCTTTTTTACCAGCCTCCACCTGACCTCAGAAGTAAACCTTATGTTAATGTCATGATTGCAATTTACACATTCTTGCCTTAGAAAGAGACCCCTTTCCACCTGTGAAAAGCTATCACTTAGCTAAGTATGAGGAGTGGTTTTATTACTCAATAAAGAGATTTTACTCCAGGAGTCTACTTTTAATACAACCATAAAATTATTATATACTTTAGGGAAAACAACATGGTAACTTAATGCTACTGTAGTCAGGGGAGATACATGCACCAACTCATATTTTACAGCTATTACCTAGAGAGCTTGATGCTATATATTAGATTTCTAATTTAAGGCAAGTATTAGTTTCTAAAATTATATAATACTTGTAATTTGCTATTTCAAATAGCATTTAAGCAAAGGAAAATATTGCACAATTTTCATATGTGATCATTTCATTTTACACTGAGACTTCATTAGGACTGTTGTATTCTTACAATGAATGATCCTAACCAGATTAATATTCCAGTGGTACTATTGTGTTGTCTAAGAGAATTTTCTAGGTAGAAAAAATGCACAGGAAGCAAACATAATTATCAGTTAATAGGTTGAAAGAATAAAATATACATCACAAGAGAATTAAACTTAATACAAAATAGCAGTATAAATGTATGCTTGACAATGCCCAGTTGCAGAGGGGATTTCTTCAGCAAATTGCTACATCAATAATCTCTTAGCAATTTTGATTTTTTAAAAAATGATACTGGATAAAGTATTTTTAGAAATGTGAATGAAGTATGTGTTTAAGAAGAGAGTTATACAAATGCTCATTTACTAATTTTGATGATAGTGCTATGATATTTGCTTACCTAAGTAACTGACAATAGGGAATGTTTTGTGAAGGATATGGGAAGATTCATTAAATAGAGTACATTATCCTTTAAATCAGTGCTTTTCAAAATATGAAGCAAAAAATTAAATAAAATTTCCAAAGGCACTCATGTCTTAACTTCCTCATCTATTGTAAGAGCAATTAAAGATGCTGTTGTATTCTGGATTTGGCCGCCAACTGTTGGGTCCATTTCTATTTCTTTGTTCCATTATCTCCAAATAAACTAGTAACCAATCCAGTACTGTCAATGAAAAGCATCATGCATACATATATAAATACTTTTAAATGTCTATGAAATGATGCTAGCTCAGTAGTTTCTAGGAAGTTGAATGTGATAATACACGTTTTTAAAATCATGTATACTTCTATTCTAAATGAGATCACAGGACATTGAAACAAAAATATTCAATCATTCGGCCTATAATCTGTGACTAACAGCATGTTCTTATGACTGCAACATGGAAAGGTTTTAAATTATGTAGTTTATTTTTTTTTAAATTGTCAAGGATGCTCCAAAGAATGACAATGGTATACAAGTTAGTCATCAATCTTATCATCAGGGGAAGGCATTTATGTAAGCCTCTCCTCTGTTGCTTAGATTTTTAGTTGGTGTCATCCTTGTAGATCTCCAGACATTTCCCTAGTGCCTGAATTCTCTTTAAAACTATAATGGCTTCCTCTATTATGGCATCTCCTTCCTGCTCCCTCATGTCCTTCACACCCCTCCTCTTCTCTCCTTCTCATTCTCCTAACTCCATTACTCCCATACTCCCAATTTTCTCAAGAGATTTTGTCCCTTTCCCCTTCTCTGGGGGGCCATGTATGTCTCTCTTAGAGTCTTCCTTATTTTCTAGCTTCTCTGGTGGTGTGGATTGTAGGCTGGTAATCCTTTGATCTATGTCTAAAATCCATATATGAGTGATAGCATATATGTGTTTTTGTGACTGGGTTTACCTTGCTCAGAATGGGTTCTTCTAGTTCCATTCATTTGCCTATGAATTTCAAGATTCTATTTTTTTTTTCCTGCGGAGTAATACTCCATTGTGTAAATGTACCACATTTCTCTCTATCCATTCTTCAGTTGAGGGGCATCTAGATTGCTTTCAGGTTCTTGCTATTACAAATAATGCTGCTACAACATGGATGAACAGATGTCTTTGTTTATGAATGTGCTTCTTTTGGGTATATGCCTAAGAGTGGAATTGCTGGATCTTGTGGTAGACTGATGCCCATTTTCCTAAAGAATTGCCATGCTGATTTCCAAAGTGGTTGTACAAGTTGTCACTCCCACCAGCAGTGGAGGAGTGTTCCCCTTTCTCCACATCCTCTCCAGCATAAACTGTCATTGGTGTTTTTGATTTTAGCCATTCTGACAGGAGTAAGATGGTATCTCAGAGTTGTTTTAATTTGCATTTCCCTGATGGCTATGGATGTTGAGCACTTTCTTATGTGTCTTTCAGCCAGTTCCTCTATTGAGAATTCTCTATTTGTTCTGGACCCCACTTTTTAATTGGATAATTTGTTGTTTTGGAAGCTAGCTTCTTGAGTTCTTTGTAAATTTTGGAGATCAGCCCTCTGTCGAATTTGGGGTTGGTGAATATCTTTTCCCATTCTGTGGGCTGCTGTTTTGTCTTGTTGACTGTGTCCTTTGCCTTACAGAAGCTTCTGAGTTTCAGGAGGTTCCAGTTATTAATTGTTGCAATCAGTGTCTGTGCTACTGGTTAAATAATATTCAGGAAGCAGTCTCCTGTACCAATTCATTCAAGGGTATTTCCCACTTTCTCTTCTAAGAGGTTCAGTGTGGCTTGATTTATGCTGAGGTCTTTGATCCATTTTGACTTAAATTTTGTGCATGGTGACAGACATGGATCTATCTACAGTCTTTATGCTATCCTATATCTTTCCTCCATCAGCTGATGGCCTCACCCTCTGTGGGGAGCAGAAAGGGTATGGGATAGGTAGGGTTTTAGTTGGGGAAATGCAGGGGAGGAGGGAGAGGGACTGGGATTGACATGTAAAACCATCTTCCTTCTAATTTAAATAAAAAAGAAAAGAATGACACTGGTTTCTGACTAAGACCAAGTTGCCTGCAGGAACATTATTTTCTAGTTGGATGTTCACTTTTTAAAATTTATTCTCTTCTTTTTAATATTTCCCTGTCATTTTCCATATTTTACCTGTATTTGGCAACTTATGCGTGTTTAGATTTAGCTTTAAGATTTATTTTTGTTTAATCTTGCAATATATGTCCCTCAAAGTAGTTTTGCTATCTTCCATAAACATGAATGGTTAGTAATCAAGTTCTAAACATTTAAATGACCATTCTATTTTTATTTCTGCCTTAAGCCATTTCTTTTCCTTTCTTATAATCATAATTTTTATAATAACCAATTTCGTTATAACATTGTCATACACGTAACTCAATCATATTTACCTCCATTACTTCTTGGACCCTCAATCCTTTTTTCTCTCCCCATGTAATTCCCTTCTACTTTGTAAATGCACTTCTGAAATTGCAAGTGTTTCTCTGATCATTTTAAAGTAGCATCATTGTGTTGCTATAAGCTGTGGGGTCTATCATGCTACATTTCTCAAGACTCATTTTGTTGCAAAATGGGTTAGTGAGAACTATATATGTATGTGTGAGCTTGAAAAACTTGTATCGTCTAATGTTATGTGTTATAATATATGACTCAAGTGCATGGGGCAAAATTATTTCTAGAACACTTCAGTTGGGCTGAAAGTTATCTATTTGACCAGTGTATTGGAAAAAGAAAGAGAATTTTCTGAATGAATGAGGAGCTTTTTAGTTTCTTCTCATAAATTCTTTGAATCTATATAGTATATAATGAAATTCATATGAGTTTAGAATTAAATTTCCTGCCCAATTATAAACTGACTCTTTTTAAATTTTAGTAAAACTTTTTCCTTGAAATAATATTTTTTATTTTTATAACTATATAGATTTGTTTCTTATTAAAATTATATGTATTTACTATTTAGTCATATTGGCAGACAAGTTACAGAATTGTGTGTGAAAGGGTATGGAGTTTTCAAAGAATCAACAGCAAAGGTGTTCATCAAATCTGAGCATCATCTGAATACTTAGTATCTGAGAAGTAAACATACTGTGTCCTATGCCTGGTAAAATTAATTTATTGAACACTGGTACTCTGTTGGCTTATTTTAGCAATAACACTTCTGAAAAGGGTGTGAAGGGGTCATTGTTTTTCTCTTCTTGTGTTTCCCTTCTTTATATCAACTTGTCACCTTCCCACTTGTTATATCATTAACTTTATGAATATATTCTATTATTCTATGGAACATGAAATTAGGAATACATTAATATAAGAACATTTCTTTCTTGACTTAATGGAGTGAATGAAAAGAGTAGGATATGAATATACTTAAAGCACAGTTTGCACCAAGAATGCTATGTTTAAGTGAGTATTAGCTGTTCTAAGAAATGGAATATCTTTCAGTGAGATACAGAAATAGACTACATGAGCAGAATCTTAAGTGGCCCATAGATCATGCCACATGGATCATTAACAGTTTTCTGTTTTTCGAATTGATTATTCAATCTTTAAAATATGATGTATATATATTTTTCATTTACAAAAGTATATTGGAAAGTTAACAGCAAAAATGATTGAAAGCTATGATGGGTAGATTCAAAATAAAGTCCTGGGCATGAGGCAAGTGGCAGATAGGGCTTGAGCCATTTCCCATCCCTAATTCATTTTCCAAGCTTTCTTTTTGTTAATTTTTACTTGACATATATTCACTTTAAACATGTGTTTCCTTATGAATTTTAAATAAATTTCTTGTAAACAAAAAAATGAAGTACATTTTTCCTTCACTCTGACACTTTTATCTGTGTCATAGAATCAATATAGATTTCTGTCTTTTTTTTAGGAAGTTTGGATTTATGTGTACTACTAAAATGTCTGTTTTCTGCATTGATATGAGTTTTCTTTTCTCTCTCTTTTCTGTTGTTTCTGTCATCTGTTTTATTTTGAGTTGACTTTCAATAATTTTTCCATAACTCCATTCCTAATATTAATTTCATGTGTCATTCTGAAAGCAATTACCACAACAATTATTCATTAGATGCAGACCAAGTGTGAAGAGATACATATTTATGTTGTATAAGGTGTCTGTCTAAATGAGCAGGCTTACAATATATTTGTTATAGCAACTTTAACTCTGACAGGTATCATATTTCCAGTTCTCTTATTTTGAGTCCACACCACTAATATTTCAGTATTTTGTAGTCACAGGTTTGTTGTTTTAGTCATCTATATGCATATTTCTTATCTTTTTACATCTGAGGCTTATATTAAATGGATTGAGAAGATTCTCACCAAATAAAATCCAACTTCATTGTCATACTTTTTGTCTTCATTGACTTTTCCTTATACTTATAATTTTTGTTCTATTTGTCCTCTGCTAACTGATATTTGCATTTCAAAGTGTTTCTTATAACTTACCTAGCTGATGTCAAGAAAATTCCTTTGAATTTTAAGAAACTTCTGGGTTCATTTGTGGGTTTCTTTTCTTCAAATTCTTTATCTGTTGATTTACATGAGACTGCAGAGCTGACTGAATAAAAGTTTCTAACTTTATGTCATCTTCTCTATATGTACTAGAAGGGGTAATACAAGTAACACAAGAGACACCATCTTTCTTTGTAATGAATCAGTGAACACTAAAAATGCACTCCAAGAAGCGGTTTACCTCTCTCAAGTACTTGATCAGACACTCTGAATCTCTTTCTTTTACTTTTTAACTAAGTTGTAATATTTTCCTGTTGACTATGGTGCAATATATGTTCTGTGTTGCATCAAAGTTTTAGATAGGCTAAAACATTCTTATATTCATAAGAATCCATTTTATTTTAAATCAATGTATTTTATTTTTAATTATCTTCCTCAAGTTTATGCTTACTTAGCAATGAACTTCCACCTGTTCCCCTTGTCACTCAGATTACTTTCTTAAAATTTCTTAATGTACAGATGTTATATTTTGGACTGAATACCATTCAGGGATAGTGATGTCTGTGTGTGCACACACATGCATGCATGTGTGTGGCTAAATGATAAAGCACATATCACTGCAGGGTGACTGGATTTACCATGCACCCCTCAGCTGGAAGGAATGAAACCCAGCTGGTTTTCGACAACAAGACTGAGGAGAGAGCAAGATTTCATACTGAGAATAATTAGGATAGCACAGATCTTGTTTAATTATTCCAATTCATTGTTCATAGTTCTGCACAGCATCTGTTTTGCCCTTTTTATTATTTTTTAACATTACCCCCGGTAAGCACTAACGCCAAAGACACCGAGACAGGTATCACAGTACGACGGTCCAAAGGACAATGACTGCACATCTTATCAAGCTTAGAAATAAGGAAGAACATTGTGAATCAAGGCTTTATGAGAGTTTAAAGTTTATTGAATATCTTTCTAAACTCCTCAATTACAAGTCCATTTTATTCAAGTTTACTTTACTTCCTAGTTTTTGTATCCAGCAATAATCTTGTGTTCTGACTTTTTTTTCTCAAAGAAGTCAAGATATTAAATCTAATCTAGTGCCAATTTTCTGCTTATTACCACCACTACCAAGTATCATCTTGTTGGCTTGCGAATTTCTCACTCTGCAATTTTTATTTCTCCCTGCCACTCATTCTGTGGCAGTATAAGAAGTACATGTTAATAGAAGACTCTACAGGAAGGACTGGTAACCATGGTGATAGGAGAGTGCTTTCTGCAATAACTCCACTGTACAAAATAATTTATGCATGAATGTAAAAATCACAGATGTTTTGAACCATATGCAAACTATATTTAACAAGGGTACAAGTGACAAGTTACTTGGGAGTTACTAATCCAAAGGAGGTAAGCTTCAATAGGGTAGTATTCTTTCTTTTCTTCATGCCCTCCTTGAGTCCTCCTAGGCAGAGGGTCATTAGTGGTATAGGAAGTTGGGTGGGTGTTTCACCAGCCTGGTCTTGACCCCTTTGCTCCAGAGCCCATGAATGTGGGTGTCAGTGAGGAGACCTCGGAAATCTATGGGGCCTTTTGTAGTAGATCAGTATTAGCCGTAGCATAGGAATAGACTTTGGGAGCCCATTCCACATAGAGGGATACTCCCTGAGCCTAGACACAGGGGGCTGGGCCTAGGCCCTATCCCAAAGGAAATGTCAGACTCTGAAGACCCTCTATGGAGAGCCTCACCCTCCCTTGGGAGAAGAAAGGGTATGGGATAGGTAGGGTGTTAGTTGGGGGGCAGGGGAAGTGGGGAGGCAGAGGTAACTGGCATTGACTTATAAAATAGTCTTGTTTCTAATTTAAATGAAAAATGGAGAGAAAGAAAAAAAGGAAGTTGGATGTGAATGTATATCTTTAGTGTGAGTCTCTGTGTGTCAGTAAATCATATGCATAAGAAAGTGTGGTGTACAGAAGATAATGTAGAGAAGTTAATACCCTGGAGAGACATCCAGGAATATGCACAAAGGCAGTATAAGAAGAAACAAACAGCAATTCATTCTCTTCCTACCTTCGTATATGATATTTATTCTTGAAAACTTTGGCTACAGTGGTAAGGATTATAAACATGGCACTAATTTTCAGCTTAAAAAAACTCAGGTAGTTTTTTTAATATTTAATCTATAAACCAAATAGTATTTAAGAAATAAATTAAATAATATTTAAGCTATAAATTAGTGCCTTTGGTTATCTAGAATACCTAGCTCTTAGGGCAGTCGTGTTTAAAGCAACATGAAAGAAGTTATCTTCTTGGTAACCATTTCAAGGTTAAGTTGCATGTAATACAATCTAGTTATAAATATAAGGAAATATTTAATTTGTGTTTGAAATGTTTGTATCTAAGCTTTCTTTCTCTTAAACTAAGTTCTTAAAAAAATAAATCCTTAGCTACTCTGAGTCTTCACAATCTCCTGTGAACTTTTACCAAAGTTGGTCCCACAAATTGCATTTGTAGTTCTAAGCCATGAATAACTTTCTAAATTTGTCTTTCCACTTGTAAAAATAACCGCTGCTTTTAGAATTGGTTTTCTAAAAGAGAGACTCGCAGAAATCACAAAATTAATGCAATACTTTGTGTGATGGGGCTATTTTCAGTACCACTGGACTTTTGGAATTCAGAGGCAAAGGAAAGAAATGAGAAATGGAAATGAAACTATTTGCATTGCAAAACTTCTTCTTTCCCATGAAGTCTTATGTGTATGTTCCCCTTGTCTTCTTTACTTCCATGTTCGTTATCTCTCAGTAAAATGTTGCTTCTGCCTCTCTTTGATTAAAGCCTTCCTAGACCTTTACCCTTGGCCTTACCTCTTTGCTTACTGTTTTTTTTTTTTTATTGCTTCCTCACTCTCATTTTAATATAAATTGCCTCACTGCTAATTAAGTACATTTCTGTAGATCCAAGAGAGTCTCCTTTTAGGCAATTGTGAGCTCCCTCTAGATGCCCCTTTTTTGAAACACTAATGTGCAATTAAATGTTAACAAGGAGCCTCCATATTAACCTAGCTTAAATTTAATAGGAAGGGACTAGTGCATAGTTCAAGAGGGCAACTACTTTTTGGTATACCAGCTTTGCTGGACTATTGGTAGGGTGCTCTCAATTTAGAGGAAACAGGGGAGTTCTATTACAACAAAGTGACTAGGTGGCTTGAGAGATAATTGCCTCCAACAATAATAGGTGATGGGTTATCAGTAGGCCACAACAGGAAGTAAGATATACACATTGGTAAAGAATTGCAGAGATTTCTGGTTGGCCCTTATTCTGCTGTTTTCAAAAATGTTCATTTAGCAAGGTGTGGTGACATCTGCAGTTAATTGCACTACTCATGACACAGAGGTAGGTGGTCTCTGTAAGTTTGAGGCCAGCCTTGTCTAAGTAAAGATTTCCAGGCCTACCAGGGTATATAAAGTGAGACCTTGTATCAAAACAAAACACACACTCAGACAGACAGATACACACACACACACACACACACACACACACACACACACACACACACACACACACACACAAATCAAACCAGAACAAAGAAAAAATTTTTATAAAGAGGAAAAAACCCACATATTTGAAAATTCTCCTTAAATATTCCACTGTAAGTGGAAATATTTTTTGCCTAATGTCCCTTATTCCTGAGATTAAGCCTTCATGCATACTTCTGCACCAAGATTTAAGAAAGAAAAGTGATTGAAAATATTTGTCAATAATTGTAGTTACTTCACTTATTTGTCTTCCTTTTTAAGTCCTTCAGAAAGTGCTGCTGTTCTTAGCACTGACTGTAGGAACAAGAATATGGTTTCTTCATTACAACCCACGGTGTATACTACCTAAGCAAAATACAGGTACTTATATGAAGCTGCAATTGGGGAAGTATTTGAGGGGATTACATGCTCCCTCTTTTAGTAGGAAGACATTATCTCTTGATTTAAGTATAGCCATGGTTTTTCCCTAGTGGCTGGGATATATGGCAATTTTTTTTCAGTTAGTTTCTGACTTTCTTTTCTTTTCATTTTTTTTATTTTAGAAGCACTCTAATTTACATATTATTCCCCCATCCCCTCACCCTCCCATCCTCCCGTGCTCCCCATTGACCCTCCCAACCCATCCCTCACCCACTCTCCAAGGATTGTGAGGCACTGTATGGGGGACCAGCAAAGTCCTTCACATCATTTGGGGGAGGGCCTAGGTCCTCTTTCTTGTATCTGGGCTATAAAGATCCACTCCATAGGGAATGGGCTCCCAAAGCCCATTTGTGCTCTAGGGATAAACACTGGCTCCATTGTTAGAGGACCCATAGAGTGTCTTGGCCTCCTAGCTGGCACGCACATTCAGAGGGATTGATTCAGTCCGATGCTGGTTCCCAGCTTTATTACTAGGGTCTCCGTGCTCTTCTCGCTAGGTCAGGTCAACTGTTTCTGCAGGTTTCTCCAGCACAGTCTTGGCTCCTTTGCTCATCCATCCTCCCTCCCCACAACTGGATTGCAGAAGTATGGTGCAGTGCTTAGCTGTGGGTGCCAGTTTCTGCTTTGATCAGCTACCGGAGGAAAGCTCTAAGAATGGCATCAATCTCATTATAGGGGAAGGGCACCAAAGGCAGCCTCCCTACTACTACCTAGGTTCTTAGTTGGGGTCATCCCTGTGGATCCCCTAACTTTCCCCCTGTGTCAGACCTCTCTCCAAACCTATACTGGCTCCCTCTATCAAGGCATCTCCTTTCTTGCCCTCCTCTACTCCTCCCGTCTCAGTCCTCCTGTTCTCTCCTGTTCTCCTCCCCCTCTTCTCTCCTCAACTCCTTTCTCTCTCCCCCATGCTCCTAATTTGCTCAGGAGTTCTTGTACCCCTGCTCTTCTCGGGAGAATTCTCTTGGGGTTCCACTTGCTTCCTAGTATCTCTGGTGGTGTGGATTGTAGGCTGCTAATCCTTTGCTCTAAGTCTAATATCCATATATGAGTAAGTACATACCCTGCTTGTCTTTCTGTGACTGGGTTACCTCACTCACGATATTTTCCATTTTCCTGCGAAATTCAAGATTTCACTGTGTAAATGTACGACATTTTCTGTATCCATTCTTCATTAGAGGGGCATCTAGGTTGCTTCCAGGTTCTGTCTATTGCAAATAATGCTGCTATGAGCATAGCTGAACAGATGTCCTTGTTGTATGAATGTGCATTCTTTGGGTATATGCCCAAAAGAGGAATTGCTAGATCTAGAGGTAGACTGATTCCCATTTTCCTGAGAAGCTGCCATACTGATTTCCAAAGTGGTCTTTCAAGTTTGCACTCCCACCAGCAATGGAGGAGTGTTCCTCTTTCTCCACATCGTCTCCCATAAGACTGTCATTGGTGTTTTTGATTTTAGCCGTTCTGGCTGGTGTAAGATGGTATCTCATAGTTGTTTTGAGTTGCATTTCCCTGATGGCTAAGGATGTTGAGCACTTTCTTAAGTGTCTTTCAGCCATTTTAGATTCCTCTATTGAGAATTCTCTATTTAGTTCTGTACTCCATTTTAAAATTGGATTATTTGGTGTTTTGGAAGCTAGATTTTTGAGTTCTTTGTAAATTTTGGTGACCAGCCTTCTGGCAGATATGGGGTGGTGAATATCTTTTCCCATTCTGTGTGCTGCTGTTTTGTCTTGCTGACTGTGTCCTTTGCCTTACAGAAGCTTCTCAGTTTCAGGAGGTCCCATTTATTAATTGCAGATCTCAATGTCTGTGCTATGGTGTTATGCTTAGGATGCAGTCTTCTGTACCTATCCTTTCAAGGGTACCTCCCACTTTCTTTTCTAAGAGGTTCAGTGTGGCTGGATTTATGTTGAGGCCTTTGTTCCATTTGGACTTAAGTTTTGTGAATGATGATAGATATGAATCTATCTGCAATCTGCTACATGTCCTCTTCCAGTTATGTCTGCACCATTTGTTGAAGATGCTTTCTTTTTTCCATTGTATAACTTTAGCTTCTTTATCAAAACTCAGGTGTTCATAGGTGTATGGGTAAATATCAGAGTTGTCAATTCAATTCTGTTGGTTTACTTGTCTTTTTTTGTGCCAATACCAAGCTGTTTTCACGTCTATGGCTCAAAAATAGAGCTTGAAGTCAGGAGTGGTGATACCTTCGGAATTCACTTTATTATACAGAGTTGTTTTAGCTGTCCTGGTTTTTTATTTTTCCATAGATAGTTGAGTATTTTTCTTTCAAGGCCTGTGAAAAATTGTTGGTTGGGATTTTGATGGTGATTGCATTGAATCTGTAGATTCCTTTTGGCAAGACTGACATATTTACTACCTTGATCCTGCCTATCCAATAACATGGGAGATATTTCCATTTTCTGGTTTCTTCTTTAGTTTCTTTCTTTAAAGTCTCAAAGTTCTTACTATACAGGTATTTCACTTGTTTTCTTAGCATTACCCCAAGATATTTTATTTTGTTTGAAGCTATTGTAAGGGTGATGTTTCTCTGATTTCTTTCTCAGCACATTCGTCATGTGTATATAGAAGGGCTACTGATTTTTTGAGTTAATTTTGTATCCTGCCACTTTGCTAAAGGTTTTTATCAGCTGAGGAGTTCCTGGTAGAGTTTTTTGGGTCACTTATGTAAACTATCATATAATCTGCAAATAGTGAGAGTTTGACTTCTTCTTTGACAATTTGCATCCCCTTGATCTCCTTTTCTTGTCTTATTGCTCTAGCCAGAACTTCAAGGACAATATTGAGATATATGGAGAGGCTGGGCAGACTTGTCTTGTTCCTGATTTTAGAGGAATTACATGGAGTTTCTCTCCATTTAGTTTCATATTGGCTTTTGCTTTTCTATATATTGCTTTTATTATGTTTAGGTATGTTCCTGTTAATCTTGATCTCTCCAAGACCTTTACATGAAGGGGTGTTGGATCTTGTCAAAGACTTTTTCAGCATCTAGTAAGATGACCATGTGGATTTTCTTTTTCAGTTTGTTTATGTGGTAGATTACATTGATGTATTTTGGTATGTTGAACCTTCCCTGCATGCCTCGGATGAAGCCTACTTGATCATGGTGGATGATTTTTCTAATGTGTTCTTGGATTTGATTTGCCAGTATTTTGTTGAATACTTTTGCATCAATATTCACGAGGGATGTTGGTCTGTAGTTCTCTTTCTCAGTTGTGTTTTTGTGTACATTGGGTACCAAGGTAATTGTAACCTTGTATAAAGAGTTTGGTAATGTCCTTTCTGCTTCTGTTGTGTCAAATAATTGGAATAGCACTGGTATTAGTTCTTGTTTGAATTTCTGGTAGAATTCTTCACTGAAACTATCTGGCCTTTTTTTGGTGGGTGAGTCTTTTGATGACGGCTTTTATTTCATTAGGGATTATACATCTATTTAAATTGCTTATCTGTTCTTGATTTAAATTTGGTAAATTTAAATTGCATTAGCAAGAGCTGACTTTTATTAATGTTCTATCTATGAATCATCTATGTCTATCATCTATTCTTTGTATATTTGTGTATCAGTATATGGGTACAGTATGTTTGTATCACCTACCAATCTATTATCTATGTAATTGCTATATAGCAGTGTATATATCCACATGTATTGGCTTTACTTATTAAACATTTTTAGATCAATAATAATATTTCACACAAAACATTGAGGTATGGTTAGTATGTCCCTTTATGTGTATGATGTGTATATTACCTTTAGTAATACTCATTTTAAGTAAACCCAGTGTTTAATCATGATAAAAATTGCATGAGTCTCATTCTTAATGGAAATAAAATAATGGTGTGTGAAGGCCAAGTGTTTATTATCTAATTATGTAAGCAGTATCTGTCTTTAGAATGTTGAGGTATATATGCAATCCACTTACCTTGGCCACTCAAAACCATTTGTAGACATAAGGCTACACATTGTTTCAGACTGGCCATTGTCTTTTCAAACCAGTAACTCCCAATTTGTGCAGAGAAGCAAGGGTGGTAAAGTGGCCAACAAAGAGATAGACTTAAAGACTGTCATGGGTCATTATATTAGGATTCCCTTGGATGTCACTCCAGTTTTAGAGCTGAACATTTCTATTTACTTTCTTTGCAGAGTAAATTTCTCTGTATACAGAAAATTTTATACAAAGAAAATTAATGCTGTTTCCTTACTATTAGCTGTCCATAGATCTAAGATAGCTTTGAATATGTTAATAAAAGAAAATGTCATGTTGCACACAAGCACTTTAGATTGACACATAAAGTCTTCATAGGCTGCTACACAATTTTCTATCCTTCAGCATCTCTTAAAAGTCTATGCAAACTCCATAAGAAC
The DNA here is from genome assembly GCF_003668045.3 of Cricetulus griseus. Classification (NCBI taxonomy): domain Eukaryota; kingdom Metazoa; phylum Chordata; class Mammalia; order Rodentia; family Cricetidae; genus Cricetulus; species Cricetulus griseus. The sequence continues at coordinate 80,627,812 of NC_048599.1, read as the reverse complement.
ACACAGCTATGTTCCCACTTCAGCTGAAAGTTTTCTTTATTTTCTTGAATTTAGAACATGACTTAAAAGCCTTGTGAAATGACTGATGCAGCTTGCAAATATTCAAATTGTGGTGCACTTTATATAAATATTTAGACTGGTCATATTTGCATATTTCTATTTTCTTTGGATTTCCAGGAAGAGAAGAGATAATGGGGATTTATAGCACTGGGTCAAATCATATGTTATCACCTTGATAAGAGATATTCTGATAGTGCTATGATAGAATGATGTAGAACAACTAAGTCAAAATGCAAAGTCTTTATTCAAATAATGTAATCAGACAGCCATCCTGACATTTCCTATTTCCTCAATACCTATACAAATTAGGAAGTACTTCAAAATTTTATATGTTTAACTCTTTAATTTTCTATTTTACTATATATATGTACATATATATATATATACATATACATATATATATACATATCAGTGATATGCAATAAGCATATATATTTTCAAGACCAGGCTGGTGAAACCCACAGAAACAGGTGACCTGAACAAGGGGGAGCTCTTGGCCCCCAGACTGATCACTGGGAAACCGGCATGGAACTGATCCAGACCCCATGAATGTGGATGTTAGTGTGGAGGCCTTGGAAATCCATGGGGCCTCTTGTAGTAGATCAGTACTTATCCTTGGCATAGGAATGGGCTTTGGGAGCCCATTTCACATAGAAAGATACTCTCTCAGCCCAGATACATGGGGCAGGGCCTAGGCCCTATCCCAAAGGATATGACAGACTCTGAAGATTCCGCCATGGAAGACCTCGCTCTCCCTGGGGAACAGTTTGCTCACACCCACCAGTAACTCCTGAAGCAGGCTATCCAATGCCTTCTTCTGGTCTCCACTAACACTGCACTTCCATGTACAAATACATTTACATACATAATTAGAAATGAAAACAAAATCTTACAAAATGAAACTTACCTTTAAATTTTTCTCAGAGATTTTAATATAACAATAAAGAAGAATCTCTATGTTTCTAAAATGATTAAGATATTGGTAAAGTATTTAATTTTGAATTCATTTGTGATCTAGATCTAAGCAATGGGATCTTATAAACAAGGTAAACTTTTGCCATTCTTATTGCCTATCATTCTGTTTTCCTCATGATGGCTCTCTGAGAAAAAAGATAGTAACAAAGTTTCAGAACTTCTATTGAACAGGAGAAATCACCTTACCATTAATTAATAAAAATGAGATAGCATTATATATATAGACTTTTAAAAATAGTGCTTTTGCCAATAGTCATATTTGTTTGGTGTTTGAACTATATAATAAATTACATAATGATGACTAATTTACAGTTAAATTTTTAGGGAATGAATCACTTACTTGATTGATTCAAAACATTTGCTAGGTTATATTATTTGGAAATGTAGAATCTCACAATTTTATCTTACTTGGTTTTTCTTAGAAATGAACTTGTGTGTGTGTGTGTGTGTGTGTGTGTGTGTGTGTGTGTGTGTGTGTTGGTGTGTGTGTGTGTGTGTATGCATGTGCTAGTGTGTATGTGTGTGATCCTATTACTTGTTACTTCTGCCCTGTTTCCAAATCCTATAATAACTCAAATGTGCACTCTGACTGGGTGATCCCTTACACTACGTATCAGGGATAGGATTAGGCTTAGCAATGAGTAATTATAGCTGTTAATCTTGCACTTGAAAGTGCCACAGTTCATAATTTGGGTAATATCAAAATGTCTGCTTGCTGTTTCCTGTTACACAGGCCTCACAAATATGTTTCTGTAGAGGCCTGTAAGATGAAGGACCCCGATTCAGGAGCACAATGGACTGATATGCATCATGGAGTATATTATAGAATCTTGTCAATCTTATTTCCTCATTTTTTGAATAATAATTGTATTAGAATTTAGTGACTGGAATTAAATGACAGTATTCACTATGCACTATGAAAACTCAGTAATAGTTTTCTCAATTTTATTCACTGTTTGATGCTGCTTCTCTCTTTGTACACATCAAACAATACACTTCTAACTTGCCTCAATGAAGGATGACATCTTCTTGCTAATTTCTTTCTCTATGTTTGGGAAAATTACTGGGTGGTGTTGAACTTTATGAATATATGTAAAGATCTCTTGGCTTGCCTGGCAAGGTCTTTGAAAGGGCTTGAGCAAAGCATTGATGTGTTCTCATTTTATTCCTCCTAAAGAATATTTGTGTTCCCAAAAGCAAGCATCAGAATCACAGACAGCCCCTTCTGTCCTTGTTAGGAGTGCCACAAGATGATCAAGTAACACAACAGGCCTAGGTCATTCCCATGTGGGATTCCTGATTGTTGTCTCAGTCTCTGTGAGCCCCTTTGAGCCCAGGTTAGTTTGTTCTGTGGCTTTTCTTTTGGTGTCCTTGACCCCTCTGACACCTCCAATCCTTCATCCCTCTTTTTAATAGGATATTCCAAGCTCTGCCTAATGTTTGGCTGTGAATCTCTGTATGTTATCTCATTAGTTTCTGGATGAAATTTTTCTGATGACCCTTGGGCTAGGCACCAATCTATGAGAATAACATCACATCATGAGGAATCCTTTTATTGTTTTTTTCCAAGTCATATTTGGTTCTATCCAATGTCTCTGGGCTATCCCATCTCTGGGTCCTGGTCCTCAGGGGTGAGCTCCCTCTCAGAGCATGGGTTTCCAGTTTGACCAACCATTAGTTGATCACTCCAACAATTTCTGTACCATCTTTACCTCAGCACATCTTGTAGGCAGGACAAATTGTTGGTGAGCAGCTATTCCTCCTACTTGATTGCCTCATCCAGTCCTAATAGAAAAGGAGGGCTCTAGTTTCACTGAAACTTGATGTAACTTGGCTGGTTGATATCCAAGGGAGGCCCACTTGTATCTAAAGAGAAAGAGTGGAGGAGCTGTGGATGAAGGGAGTAGAGAGGATGTGGGAGAGGAGAAATTGGGGGGAGGGGAGGGAAGGGAGGGAGGGAAGGAATGGATGGGGAGGGGCTGGGATGTGAAAACAAATGAATAAGTAAATCAAAAAAGAATGTTTTTATTTATATTCAATTAATTTAGAAAAATCTGTGAAGAAGAGTCAGGTCCAGTAACTCACCCATTATGCTGAGGTAAGACTGCCTTCTGTCTCCAGTCTCCTCTGAATCTCACCATGTGTTCTCTGTCTTTACTTGTTGGTTTTTTTTTCAATTTATTTAAAGAAAACTTCCTGCTACTGAGATAGGGTCTGGGGTTCCACATTAATGAGAAAAACAACCAAAGCCATGGACTTCATTTATAACCTGCAAATTTGCCCTTCCCACATCCTGTTTTCAAGAAATGTAAAACATTAATGTGTTTAAACATTAAAATCTGGCTTCCTAATATAAATGATAACAGAATGCCAAAAGTTGAAGATTTTTGGAAAGTCTTATTTTGTTCCCCATCTTCCTATGATTCTGAAAGACAATTTCCAAAATAGCACAGCTGCTGAATCAGATGTAATAAATTGCTTTGGACATTTTATGAGCATTGTCTCCCAAGAGTAACTGTTAGTGTGACATGATCTCTGCCCAGATGTCAGGGATCGAGATGAGGCAGCCCTGACAGGTGAGGTAGATTTAATCTATCAAGGTAGCTGAGCACCTTTTGAGAAATAATAAATCCTTCCATGGAACTAAGTTTTATTTTCATTTTTAATTTCATGTACTTTTTAGTCAGCCAAGAAGAAAATTGTCTTTCAAGAAGGGAAGTTGCAAAGATGAAGAAACACGAATATTTTAGTAAATCAGTTAAGAGTGACATTCTTTTTTTCCAGCTAACAGAAACTACAGGGAAAGAAAACAGCAGGCACATTGTCCAAATAAAATTCATTCTTATTAATCATATTTTAAATGATGTGGAATTACCCAGACAATCTTACTTAATTGTAACACTGGATGAGATTCGGAATGGAGTTTAAAGAATTATGTTATGTATATTCTATCTTTCTTAAAGCATATAAAATATCCATGAAAATGATTTTCCTCTTTTGTGGTTTGTATTCAGAAATAACTTTCTTTGACATCAGAAATAAAACTGTTTGTTGAATAATTTCAAATATGATTTCTGTATATTTACATCTCTGTTGAGAGTTGAAGTCCTCATTAGCATTAACCTGTGTTATAAGAACTGTCTAATTAGTCTCTTAACATCTACTCTTTCTTGTGTTGCAAATCTACCTTGCACTTTGCTTGCCAAATGGACATCCAAAGAAGAGTTGACATTATACCAATTTCCTGATTTGAGCTCTTTACTGTGTATACACCATTGCTAGAATAAAGTTTAAGCTTCCTTTTCATCCATGCCACTGTGCTGGGACTCCTACTTTACCTTGCTTTCCAACCTGTCATTCTTAGCAGCAGGTGAAGAACACTCAGCACTGTGTGTCTATGGAATCAGCATGGATTCCTCCCCAGCTCTCTTAGCTCTGATCACACTCTACTCCACATCTCCCCCCTGTTCTTCTAAACCTCCTACATGAACTATGACCTTTCCAAAACTCTCCCCCTCTGTACTCACTTCTTTCCAACATATTCTTCTATCCATCTACCATTTCTGGTGGGAAACAACAAATGTGTTTGGGGTCTACATTAAATTTACACTAAAATTAACATTTGTGTTTGATAGTTTTTCTTTTAAAATGATGCAAATCTATAGGGGAAACAAGCCTGTTATTCACTTTTTCAGTACTGGAAATTTTACTCAACTTAATTGGAAATTTTAAGCTCAACTTAAATTTCTGAAATTAAAATGACATAAAATACTGTAAGAGTGGAGGTCAGATGTGTTTTGTTTGTTTTTGAGGCATGGTCTCACTATGTAGCTCTGATTGTCCGGGAGCACATTGTATAGACTAGGCTGGCAAGGAACTCACAAAAGATCCACCTGCCTCTGCTTCTAGAGTGCAGGATAAAGACATGTACCACCATACTTGGCTAGGTCCTCATGTTTTAAGTGATGAATTTTGAGCAATATGGATTTGAGTCTTTAAAAAAATGGAATGACATTGCATGGGTAAAAATAGCTGGTATTCTCTTCTGTCTATTCATAAAAGCTCAAAGTTTGCAAGCCCTGCCTAAGTATGGTTTCTACCAGTAGATAGCTAGAATGGAGAAAACATGCTTCTAAAAGTAGGAAAGGCAACAAAAGACTGGTCAAGGCTAAGGGTGCTAAAGTGTAAGGGTTCAACTACAGCAAGTGCTCTCATGTTTTAAGAATACCCTCCTGTCCTTTCTCCTTTTTGTGACCCATATAGGAATTTTGGATGAATCATTGCTGTCCTACTATAGAAAGAATTTTCCTCAAATGTTTTGTGAATAAAGGATGAGTGATAATTAGTGGACCAAACAGGATCACAGTTCATCTCAATAAAGTGCAATTAGTATTCTTGTTTCAGACACTATTTCCAATATATTCTTTGGAATCTTTGGCTCTTTTTGGTTGAAAATGAAAGACATTACTTAACCCAGTTTGGTAGATAAGGAATCAGCTATTCCTCACATTTACCTTATGTCCCATGCCAAGGATTTGTTGGGAGAATATGCTATGTCTAGGCTAATGGGGTTTTTCTCCACACAGGTGTTCTATTTAACTTTCGTGAGATTGGACAAAATGGCACACAGGACAGCTGAGGGGAAGGGTACTTCAGAAAATACTAAAAGGCAAACAGATTGTACTGATTGTTCAAAATAGAATGACAGCAAGAGTAATGGGTGAGTCTCATTCTCTTTGGTTGGCAATTTGTAAGAGTGTAGGATTGTCAAGCTCAGTCTAACTTTCAACTGTCTAAAACAAAGAAGAGGAAATTTGCTATGATTAGTGCTTAGATATGTATTATGATTTAAGGTCTAGGATCTGAGTACCCTGAGAAATTTCTGCTTGAAATAGATGAAACACTAACTCAATATGAGATTTTGGCTTATCACATTGAAAGTAATTTCCCAAACACTTTGTAAAATGACTTGATATATTTTGGCTGCACATTAAGACAAAAGAATTGCTTTGGAACAGAAATGTGGTTTGGGTAAGAATCAGAATATTCTACTGGGATTTCAATGGATAATTTTCTTCCTGGGCTGATAACCTTTTGAATGAGGGATCATGAATCATTAAGGCAAATGTGAGTCCAATAGCCTGGGTAACATGAAATCCATATGGCTGGGAGGTCTTTGGATGCTCTTTCTAGCAAAGTTTGCCAAGAACTAGGAGCCATATATGAGCCAAGTACTGAGAATTGATCCTATATTCAGATTTAGATTCCCAAAGAGCCAATGCCTAGTACCCAGTCTCTCTCTCTCTCTCTCTCTCTCTCTCTCTCTCTCTCTCTCTCTCTCTCTCTCTTTTCTGTGTGTGTGTGTGTGTGTGTGTGTGTGTGTGTGTGTGTGTGGTCTCTCTGTCCAAAAACTGTATCAAGCCAAACAAGAAGGGAATCGAGCAAACAAATAGTAATAAAACTGTATAAATGGGAGTTCTATAATACAATGTGTACATACAAATATATACATGTCTGTGCTTACAATGGCTGTTTCTTTTTATTGTACATGGAAAGAATCCAAAGCACTCATTAAAGAGAAGTATGAAGTTGAATAAATTTGAGTTGGTGCAATATCATTATCTTCTAACTCTGTAGAGCTGTCATTCCCAAATTCAACATTGATTTAAGTATGAGGGGAAAAAAGAAAAAAAAAAACAAGAAAAAACAACACAGAGCTTATTCAGTACAATTATGGACATTGTCCTAGAATCTGATTTAATGGTTCTTAAATAAAGACTCTGATATTGCTACTTTAATATATACATCAGAAATTACTGATTTTCCTCATATCACATTGTACTATAGAGGCAAGAATCATGTTAAAGAGAGGAGATATGTGAGGTTATGATTATATTTTTAAAACTTCGTATGCTTATTATATACTGGGTACACAAATTCTCACTCTGGCACCTGTAATTTTCAAATAATCTTAATAATATACTATTAGGTTATTAAGGTTGTCCTAACACAATATGGTCACTTAAATTATTTCATCAGTTCTCCAGGGCTAGAATGCTGAAGTCAAGCCTCTCTACTGGTCCCATACATGGCTATCTTTCTTCTGTGCCCACAGAATGTCTTCAATCTGGCATGGCTGGTGCCTAATCTCTATTTATGAAGCATTTTAGGGATTAGGAAAGGAATCATTCTGGATTAGAGCTCACTGTAATAACCTCATTTTAACTAACTTGTAAAAGCCCTGTCACTAAAACCATTCATGATTTTGAGGTATTGTAAGGTAGGACTCTAATAAGTACCCTTAGAGACAGTGGGCATGGTGTCTAACTTGCAGTGAAGTTAATTTATATGTTATTTCAAAGTGAGCATTAGCTATCATAGTTAATGTTGTTTGGAAAGTGAAAAAATACTAGTGCAAAAGTCAGAGTTCATTTAAAAATTTAAAATTTTCAGTTGCACTATTCTATTGTAATTTATTACCAGAAAACTAATGTCAAGATGATGTTATCATTCCTTTCTGCTAAATAGTTATTCTATTTTGGTTAGTGAGACTATCTTTTAATATTATCCTTTGTCTAAATTTAATATTAGTTAAAACAAAAGCATCATGTTCAGAGTAGCTGCATAAGAATAAATAATTCAGGGTCAGAAATATGACTCAGTGAGGAAGGTGCCTATCACTCAAATCTGATCACTTTCATTGATGCCTGGAACCCAAGTAAATGGGGAAGGCGAAAATGATTTCACAAAGTTCTTTTCTGACCTCCGCATGTGCACAGTGGCATAAGTCTAAGCATGCATGATTGCACGCACACAAACACACAGACACAGTCATCCCACCACCCCCACAGACACTTGGACACAGACACACACACAAACACATCCACCACACATATATAAAATACAAATAAATATATTTTAAAAATCAAAAGGAATAAATAAATCAGGCAGATGCATACACATATATATTCTCATACATTTCAGCAACCTGATGAGTAGCAGAATATTTCTAGCAGATGTTTCAAAAGCACAAATGCATAATGGAAATTTATGAAGCTCTATTGAGAGATTTTTTTGTATTAAATATTGCTATCCTGAATTAGTATGTCAGGCTGTCTCATTCATTTGTGACCCTCCTGCAATGCTATTGGTTTTGTTCCGATTTTAAAATGAAGAGAGAGAGAGAGAGAGAGAGAGAGAGAGAGAGAGAGAGACAGAGACAGAGACACAGAGAGAGACACAGAGAGAGAGACAGAGAGAGAGAGAGACAGAGAGAGAGAGAGACAGAGAGAGAGAGAGAGAGAGAGACCAGGCTGATGAATTATTTAGCTAGGCCACATGATTAGTAAGTGATACATTGTACATTTAAATTTAGGATTTTTATTTTCTGATTTCTTAGACTATGATTGGCACAATTCTTTACCAGGTGTTCCATTGGATCGTACCTTCTTCTGTTTTATCTTACCTCCAGAAACAATGCTTCCTGTACAATGCATAGCACTGGGTGCAAACAGCTTCTTTTCTCACCGATTGACCAGAAATTAAGTGTTTAGGACACAGGTACATCAGAGCTCAGTGCTTGATATTCTGAACAAGATCATTCAAAGTACCTGAGGAATGCTTCTTCATATTTATTTGTTCCACAAAAAATTAAAATACCATTGTATTACCTACTTTTCTTGGTGCTGCGACAACATACCCAGAATGAGCAAATAAAGGCAGAAGGGCTAATGGCTGGCAACTGATTAAGTTTTCTGGCAAGCAGAAAACAGTAAGTGAAAATGCTCAGCTCAAGTTCTCCGCAGCATACAGAGCAGGAACCCAGCCCATAGTACGGTACTGTACTGAGTCCCTTAAGTCCACTAATGTAATCCAGCCCTCACAGGCATACCCAGAGGTAGCCTCCTTAGTGATTCTAGACTTCTTCAAACAGACAGCCAATATTAACCATCACATTGGATAGACAGAAATACAATAAACTCATATTCACAGACACACATCAGGGCAAGTCACTTTTGCATGATAAATTTATCCTTGAAAATCGTGAGTGGAAACTTTGAATAGACCAAGGAAATTTCCCACATTCCCACATAATAAGCACCTGCTCACTTTGTGTATAAGCCATGTTCAAAGTGTGGACTTAAACTCAGAGTGAATTTTTGATTTGTTGGTTTTATTTTAGCATGAAATTTTTTCCCCATGTCCAGATGGGTGAGGAAATCAAATATCATTTTGACTCAGACACATGATTAAAAAGCATTTCATGAAAATAAAGTATAGCTTGTTTTTAACAAACCAAAGGGACAACAAGCAGTCCAGTGTCTTTGGAGCTCTTCTGCCTCTGGTGACTGATGTGTATCCTAAAGTTTCACTTTGCTCAAGTCCATTTGAGGACCAATCACACTCTTCAGTACATCCTTGGTCTTTAATACATGCATTTTTTTACTGCTCTTAAAAAAAAGGCCCTGATTCACTTCTTTTCTTGTTTTTACTTCGGGATTTTTAAGTTCATTTTTGTCCTAGTGAATAATCAGCACATTTTCCAAGTGAGCATAACATACAGGACGTTGAGCAGGATGGCGGCTTTGACGTATGGGCTCACCTGAAAACTGATGAAATGCTAGAGGGGTGTGTCTTCTCACTGCACACATCCCACCCCTGGTAATGTGTCATTGCTCTCTGAAACGATATCTACTAGGAGCAGAAAGATGCTTTCGAGGTCAAAGTGTCCAAATATGCTTCCTAATACTCTTTATTGAGTTTTGAAGGAACTTCTTTAAAAATAGCTCTGTTTTATTATATTTCCAGGACTAATGTTGAAGTACTACAACTTTTCCCTGAGTTCGTATATTCAGGTGTGTATGTATGTATGTATGTGTATATATGAGTGTGGTGCTCTGTGTACAGTGTGTGTACATGCACATGAAGCAACAGGACAACATTATCAGGCTTCTGTCAAACTTTTCATTTTCATTGTTGTTGTAGAGACAGCAGCTGGCACTATCCAGGAGGTTGCCAAGTAGACTAGACTGGATGACCAGCAAGCCATGACTTCCTCTTGTAACTGAGATTTTAAGCACCTGATTTTTTTTTTTTTTTTGCACCTGGCTTTATATTTGAGTTCTGAGAACTAAATCTGATTTTTTTAGTTTGCAAAGCAAACATCTTACTCAGCCAGCCAGCTTTAGCTCCATACTTTAACTGAAACTTTTATCTGACAAAAATGCCAGCTCTGGCCAGTAGTAGATGGAACATGTACAAACCAAGTAATTTTTTTTAACTCTTAACACATAGAAAGATAGAAAATAGATTATTATAAATCATATCATGATCTTGAAAAAATAGTCCCTAGGAAACACCAATCAAAAACATCAAATAAGCCTTGGTGGCACACGCCATTAATCCCAGCATTCAGGAGGCAGAGTCAGGTGGATCTCTGTGAGTTCGAGGCCAGCCTGGTCTCCAGAGCAAGTGCCAGGATAGGCCCCAAAGCTACACAGAGAAACCCTGTCTCGAAAAACCAAAAAAAAAATCAAAGTATATAAATTTACCTTTATATTTCCCCTCATATATGATCCATCTATTTAGCTGAGAAAAATTTTGAAAAAAAGTTTTTGGATAAGAAGGTGTGAAGAAATTCCAGTGATCTAAAGAGTTTACTTAGATTAACTCATATGACATGGCTAAGGAACTATGGCCCTGGGTTCCAGGAAAGACAGCTGACTCCAAAGGTATTATCATCAACACAAGAAACAACTAGAGTGGACTTGAACATCATCCATATGGAGATCCACAGGTCCTGGACACTATGTCACTAATGCCTGTTATTGTGAGTGATTTCCACATTGAAAACTCTCAGAATGTACATTTTGTTTTGAAGAACAAGATAAATGCTCTGAGCATTACCAACTTAATATATCTATTGTGCATATCTTGGGACTCTAGTTGAAAGGAGAGGGTTCTAATCAGTTGGACACTAAGCAGAGATGCCAAATGATGATAGATCAGACTCAGAGATGAACTAGAAGAATGTTCAGGTCCCTATAGACAGTAGGATAAACACTGACTATCCAGGATTCTGGACCACTACAGCAGAACCTGTGAATGACACTTTCTACTGCAAAGGAAATTTTGCAGATGTGATCTTGATGTAGAGAGTCTACTGCAAAAGGGAAGAAGGCCATCTGACAGAGCAGATGGGAACCCAAGGAAGCAGAGGCAGACAGAAAAGATGGTACAAGTCTGGCTGTGAAGATGAAGGAAGGAGCCAGGAGCCAAAGAATCTTAGGAATGCAGTTGCAGAAGCTAGGAAAAACAGGGGCAGGCTTCTCCTCCATAGCCTTCCTTGAGAGCAAGGCCCTGCTCTCACCTTAAAATTCACAAGATACATTTTTTAGTTGTTTCAAGACATTAAACTTATGGGAGCTAGCCTTGAACATGGGCAGACAGGGAGTTTGGTCATGGATAATTAGAAAGAAAAAAAGAAAGAAAGAAAGAAAGAAAGAAAGAAAGAAAGAGGAAAGAAGGGTAGAAGAGAGAGATAGAGAGGATTAAGTGATTATGTAATGAACAAAGGCATAAGGCTATTGTTATACTTAGTTTTTGGTTGGTTGCCCACTAATTCACTAATTTTCTTTTCTTATGAAGAAGAAGTGTGTGTGTGTGTGTGTGATATGTGTGTGTGTGTGTGTGTGTGTGTGTGTGTGTGTTGAAGGACCGTTACTGCTTCTATAAAAGTGAGGTTTTTTTTTTTTCTTTTGAGCAAGAACATTTAAATTTGCAGACCAGTATTGTAATACTTCTGAGATGTTGAAGTTCCAAGAACTGCATGTCCTCCTACTGACATAAGCCAGAGATACTTATGACTACTTATTGATCACTTTACAGAAAAATAAACTGGTAGTCAAAATGGTTACATGTTTCCCAACAGTGTAGTAGAATTCAAACGTCCCCTTATCACCCATGCATGCTAGCCTCCTCACCATTTGAATTCCTGATGATAGTCATTCTGACTGGGAAGAGGGGGAATAGGAGAATTTTTAAGTAGTTTCAATCTGCATTTTGCTGTGCTCTAAGGATCTTGAATTTTTTAAATGTGCTTATTAACCATTTTTGTTTCTTTTTTTGAGAACTTTCTGTTTTATTTCCTTGCTCTCTTTTTAATTGGTTTGTTTTCTTTTTCAGTGTTTCCTTTCTTGAGTTCTTTGTATACTATAAATACTAATTTTTTGGCAGGTGTATAAATAGGAAAGATTTCTCCCATTCTGTGGGCTGGCATAGTTTCCCTTTCTGGACATGCAGAGGTTTCTAAATTTCAGAAGGTTCCATTTGTTTATAATTGGTCTCCTTTTTTCAGAAGGTCCATCCTCATGCCTGTAATTTGAATATACACTATTTTTTCCTCTAGCAGTTTTAGGGCAACAGGTATAATGTTGAGATCTGCCCTAGTTAGCTTTGACTATCAACTTGACACAGCTTAGAGTCATCTGAGAGCTAGGGAGTTACCTAGCTGAGATTGACTTCTGGTGCTTTGGGAGGATTGTCTTGATTGTTAATGGATGTAGAATACTCTATCCCACAATAGAGAGCATCACTGCTTTGGCATGTGGTACAGGCTGCATAAGAAAGCTGCACATGGGTCTGTTCCTGCCTGTTTCTGCTGTACATTCTTGACTATAAGTGCCTTTATCAGAAGTGTGCTGTGCAAGAGTGGCAAGCAGGCCTGCCTTGACTTCCATGAATGATGAATTGTGACCTAAAAGTATAAGTTAAATACCCCAACCCCCACCACTAAGCTGCTTATAATCACAGTGTCTTTGTCATACCAATAGAAAGAAACTAAAGTAAGATCCCTTACTCATTCACAATTGAACTTTGAAGACAGTGAGAGGTAAGCATTCAGGTTTGTTTTTCTGCGTGGTGAAACTTGCTGGGAATGGTGGCCTGTTCTCCCAAGTACACATGTGGCATCTTTTTCAAAGATCAAGTACCCATGCTTGTACTTTATTTTACTTTCTAATCTTTTATTGAAAATAGACTTTTTATCACACAATACATTCTCTCCCTTCCTTATATTCCTCCAGTTCCTCCCCTACTGCGCTACCATCCAGAGTCATTCCCTCTCTTGTCCCTCATCAGAAAATAAGTTCCTTAGGGCTAATAATAAAATAAAATATCATTTAAAAAAGCTAAAGCATCAGAATAGGGTAAGACAAACAAACAGAAGGAAAAGAGCCCAAAAATAAGGCACAAAACTCAGAGATCCAGCAGTGAGCACACTCAGGAATCCCATGAAAACACTAAACTTGAAGCCACAATACATACACAGAGGACCTGCTGTAGACGCATACAGCTCCTGTACATGGTGCTTTAGTTTCTGTGAGTTCCTATGTGCTTTGATCATGTTGATTTAGAGGGCCATTTTTGGTGTCCTCCATCCCCTCTGTCTCTTACACTTTTAAAAATTTATTAGTTTAGAACAGTTGTATTTGGTTTTACCTTAGCCTTGGCTATCTAGTCTCTGGTTCTTGGTCACCCAAGCTGTGTCATTATGGGGTATGATTTCTACCTTGTATAGTAGGCCTTAAATCAGATATTGGTTAGTTATTATCACAAGTTTTGTGGGACAATTTCCCCTTGCCCTAACACATCTTGCAGGCAGTACACCATTGCAGATCAGAGGGGTTGTGTTTATGATTTTTTTTTTTTTTTTTGGATATAGTGTCGAGTCACTTCTTGTATCAACAATGCTAAAGTGTAGGAGTGAATCCTCTATGTAGGCACTATGTCAACATCTCCAGTTTCAGTGAGTTGTATAGGTGTTGTCTTCAGCTATGACAGGTCTTCCTGTCAGTTTGTGGAGTGATGGGGGACATCCTTCTGTATATATGTTTCTCTTATTGGTTGATGAATAAAGCACTGATTGGCCAGTAGCAAGGCAGGGGTTATAGGCAGGGCTACAAGATGAGAAGAATTCTGGGGAGAGGATGCAGAGAGAGATCTTGAGGGAGATGCCATGCAGTTAATAGGAAGATAGGATACATCAGTCATTCTCTGGTAAGATAAAGCCATCTAGAAATACATAGATTAATAGTTATGAATTAATAATTAAGAGAGAGTTAGCCAGTAAGAAACCTGAGCCATTGGCCAAACAGTTTATAACTAATATAAGGATCATGTATTTATTTGGGGCTAAGTGGCTATAGGACCAAACTGGACAGAAACTCTGACTACAGTGGAGAGCAAACTATACCCTTGACAAAAGCTTGCATTGTTTGGAGAATCCCATGGGACACCTTTGGCTAGCAACTCAATTAGCTACAACACAATTCCAGTACTGGAAACTTCATTTGATGACAAAAGATGTCCAACTGGGACTCTGTTGCCCCCACTATTTGGTTAGTTCAGTTAGATGGCCTTCATATATCTACATATTTTTGGATCTTCTACTGTAATAGGTATCCATATTACTCCTCTTGATTTTGGTGTGTCTTTCCATATTTCCATCCCTTGTTAAGCTATATTTCCTAGCATTTTTGCAAAAGGGGACTGAATTGAGAAATATAAGGAAAAGTTTTTATATTGTGTTCATGTTTATACATCTTAATATGCCATAAACACTATCAATTATTGTTTATTTGTCTAAATAAGTTTGCAGTGAAAGCTATTTTCCATGCATCTCTCTCCTTTCCTGGATTATAAATGCATTATATTCCAACAAGTAAATCACACTGTCAATAGACCAGAACAAAAGAATTATACATTCATCAGTTGGCATTAAAATAAAGTTATGTCCATTCAATTGCATTCATGAATCATTGTTTCTCCTAATGATTCTAAAATATGTTTAATCAGTAACTTTAGTTACAGGCCCAAGAGCAGAAAGTAAGATTCAAACATGGAATTTAAATCACTTTAATTACATGTTTTATATTGAAATCCATGTATGGTTTTGTCTAGGAAATTACATAGACATGAATATAAATTGAATCATTTCATAATCAGTATTTTAGATTTAAAGAATAAATAGCCAAGAAGCTATAGGTATTGTTCAATGGTAGAAAACCTTCCTAAATTCTGCAGACACCCTGGACTTTCTCAAATTAAGGGATATGGAGAAGAGCCGGGATAGATAGTGAGGTAAGAGGGCAAAGAGATATAGAGTTGGGAGACACTGGCAGAGGGGTGTCATGGAATGTGAGAAGTGTGAGGGGTTATGTGTAGAGGAAAGGGGGAAAAGGAAGAGAGGGGATAGAGGGAAGAAGAAAGAGGGAAGATTAGAACATGAAGTGGTGAGAGAGGGCAGAAAGTAGATATGGTAAGGCAAATAGAGAAATAGGAGAGAATAGAAAGATCAGAGAAATAGAAGTGAAGTGTACATCTCTCTGAAAAATAAAATAAGTGTTATCTACAAAGTTAGTATTAGGAAAACAATGATTTATAATGTTAGATGAAAAACTCACAGTTCATATTATTTGTGGCATTGTACCATAAATCAAGATTATAGAAGCCTATGCATGCTCCAAGAAGATGATAAAAAAGTAGCTGTACATTTTGGGCAATGCAATGCCTATCAGAGATGGAGTATGTAGAATAGATTGTAATTATTATTTGTTGTAGTTTCCTCTTGGATCAGTAACAAAAATAGAAACAATGAGCAAGGTAAGGCTCTTTCTTCTAAAATGTCCAGTGAACCAAAGCAACCCTATCTTGGGGTAGAGTCATTACGCTGATGAGCTGAACATCTTTCAAACACAGTCAGTGTGATAAAAGAAATAACCAGCTGCCTGATTCATAGCCAAGTCTGTAATTCTTGAAGAGAGTTTGTATGTATGTTTGTTTGTTTTGTATTCCTACCATAGTTTCCCCTCCCTTTTCTCTTCCCAATTCCTTCCCTCCACCTGTCTTGGCCTCTCTCTGCATCCACTCTTCTTTATTCAGAAAAATCATGGTCTCCCATGGCATATCAAGTTGTAGTAAGATGAAGCACTGGGCAAGGCAATCCAGTATGGAAAATAGGGTCACAAAATTTATTGAAAGGGTCAGAGACAGCCCCTGATAACACTTTCAGGAGTCTCACAAGAAGACCAAGCTATACAACTATCACATATTTGTAGAAGGTCTAGGTCAGTTCCATTCAGGCTCCCTAGTTGTCAGTTCCGTCTCTGTGAGCTCCATGAGCACAGGTTATTTTATTCTGTGGGTTTTTCTTGTGATGCCCTTGACCCTGCTGGCTCCTCCCATCCTTCCACCCTCTCTCTTCAGCAGGATTCCTTGAGCACTGCCTGATGTTTAACTGTGTGAACAGAAATTTATCAGAGGCTCTTGATTTAGATTCAGTTATTTTTACCATTGAGTAATGTTGTAACTGATTTTTCTCCATTTTTTAATTTGAATTCGAAACAAGATTGTTTTACATGTCAATCCCAGTTCCCTCTCCCTCACCTCCTTCCCTGCCCCCCAACTAACACCTGCCTACCCCATACCTTTTCTGTTCCCCAGGGAGGTCGAGGACTTCCATAGGGGGTCTTCAGAATCTTTCATAAAGATTTGTTTTTATATTCAATTATGTGTGTTTGTGTGCATGGGTTCTTGCATGTAGAAATGCAGGAACCTGCAAAGTCCAGAACGGGGCATCAGATCCACTAAAGCTGGAGTTACGGGCAGTTGTCAGCCAGCCACCACAGATGATGGGAACCCAAGTGGGGTATTCTTCAAAAGCAGCAATTTCTCTTAACCTTGGAGCCATCTTTCAGTCCTGTCATTGATTTTTTAATCCATCTTATAAATATTGGTAGTACACAGCATTTTGAAATCTGTGGAGATTACCAGTTTATAATTATGTGAATTTACATTGTTTACATTGTTATGAATCCATCGATATAGATGTTAAAAATCTGTACACATGGAAAATAAAATTCAAAGCAGTTTTAAAGTCCTTTTTTTTTTTTTTTTGGTTTTTAGAGACAGGGTTTGTCTGTGTAGCTTTGGAGCCTATCCTGGCACTCACTCTGGAGATCAGGCTGGCCTCAAACTCACAGAGATCCGCCTGCCTCTGCCTCCCAAGGGAGTGCTGGGATTAAAGGCGTGAGCCCCCAACGCCCATCCTAAAGTCCCTCTTTTTAAAAAGCACTGTGTTGGAGGCATGCACAAGTCCCATGTTCTCCTCCTAACCTCAGTAACTTCCTTCCTAACCAGCGATACCATTTTCCTTTTCCAATTAGGTGTTTTTTTGCATATGCTGTGTCTCGTAATAGAATACTCTCCATTTCAATTCATTTAATTAACTGCTTGCTCAACATTAACACTGTTTCTTTAGGGACTCTGCTCATGCTTTTTCCACCTTATACCCCAATCTATGTTCACTTAAAGGATTGTAACTTCTCTGTGTTCTGATTTCAGTTTAACATTAGACACAGCCTTGACTATTTTCAATTTCATTTCCATTTTATACATAGTACCTTACAAATTCCTGAACTAAAGATAAATCAATCATAAATTTAGGTGGAGAGACTAATCTAATTTGTATTGCAGAATTTCTGACTGTGGGGACCTAAGGATCAGCCAGGCTATTGGGATTTACAATGTTGCAACTGTGGAGATGTCTACACCAAATCCTATTGTTTAGGCTCACAGAAATGCAGACATGGAGGATTCTCAGGGGAGCAAGCAGTCCTACAATACTTCCAGAACATAGACTTTGAAATTAAGTCTTGCTCTATGTCATAAAAGGACACACATTGGGAGGCTACTCAATGCTATTTTAATAAGATAGAAATATGCTCCAAAAACTTTAGTTTGAAATTTTTCGTGTGCTTTTTAGCAGTAGACCTTAAACGCTAATTCTTTCTTCCTGGTTTTGCTTTTTTTAGGGGATGGGGGGAGACAGTGTTTCTCTGTGTAGTTTTGGAAGTCTCCTGGAAGTTGCTCTGTAGACCAGGCTAGTCTCAAACTCACAGAGATCCACCTAGTGTTGTCTCCCAAGTGCTGGTGGTGTGCCACCACCGCCCGGCCTGACACTATTTATTGGTTAAGATTTTCTCAGTTTTTTTTTTTTTGTCTTTTAAATAATATTTTAAAAATGACCTGTTTTATTCTTTTTCATTAAACTCAACATGACTTTATATATTACCAGTTTCAATCATTTTTCATTTTAACATTTTGAATCATCTGGTGTGGTGGTATATTGTTTATGATCTAGTGATATATTGTTTATTATCTAATAAAGCCACTCAAGATCAGAAAAGCAAAGCAACCAGGCAGTAGCTCTTACCTCTACCAAGGCTGAAATGGAGATCCTGTCGTCCCTGTGATTGGAAACTGAACCTCGTATGAGACCTATTGATTCTTCCATATATAACTCTCTAGTGTTGGGGTGTTGGGCTTAAAGGAATGAGTTCTGTTTCTCTTTTAGTCTGATTCACTTTCTTGTAGCCCAGGGTGGTCTTGAATTCACAGAGATCCATCTGTTTCTGTCTCCTGGGTTCTAGGATTAAAGGTATATGCCATCACTGTCCAACTTCTGTGGTTAACTAGTGTGACTAGCTTTACATTCTGATTTTCCGTGGCTTTATTCCATCATAGACAATACATCACCACATGTGGACAAAACGTTTTCTCAAAATCATTTGTAAAGACAACTATTTTTCTCTGTGTAATTCCTTTTGCTGATTTGAAAAAGTTTATTTAATTATATATATAATATATATATATATATATATATTATATATATACATATATACATATATATATATTGTGTGTGTGTGTTCATGTCAGAGATTTCTGTTTCATTCATCTGTCTTTTTTATGTATAATCATATTATTTTGTTACTACAGCTCTATAGTCGATGCTGATGTTGGAAAATGTGTTCACTATCAATATTGTGTTTTCTCTTCTTCATATGAACGTTAGAATAGGTGGCTAACATCTTACAGCTGCCTTTGAGTAAGACTGTGCTATGTCTATAGATAAAAGTGGAGACGTGCCTAACTTTTGGACTATACAATGTATCCCACTTCATTTATGTAAAACTACAGTCTCATAGAATGTTGTGGCTTTGTTCTGGTAGTTATGGTTTTATGGTATTATTTTATATACCATTAGATTTTCAAAGTGCTTGCACTGTGTGCATGTAACATTTAAAATTAACTTGTGTTCCAATAAAAATGTAAGAAATGAGTATCATAATGAGGAAATTAAGAAATTGGACAATAGAGGCTAGATAGCCCAATCCAGTAATCAAGTCATAGCATAATCAAGTACTTTATTACATTTAGTTCTTTATTTCCTTCACCTCTGCCCCATGTCCCTCTCTCTCTTCCACTCTTTCTTCCCTCTATCCAGGAGAGATCAGAGGGGGCACATTTAACAATAAAGCATGAAGATTAATCATATAATATTTATAGCCCTTGTAAGAACAGAGCTGGTTGCCATGCCCAGCAGTATTAGCTACTCTGGGTCCTAGCTAAGATATACAGTGTGAAATTCATTGTCACAGACTCAGTAGTGGTGAGGAGACAGTAACACCTACAGACTAAAATAAAAGTTCAGGTCATGAAATCTATCATCTATCTATCTATCTATCTATCTATCTATCTATCTACCTACCTGTCTGTCTACTATCTATCTATTTATCTATCATCTGTCATTACCTCTAAAAGCATGTGTATGGGGCATAGATACAGTTGTCTGCTTTTTGCATTCTGTTTAAACCAAGTAGCAAATTATGTTATTCCAGGATTCTCAGAGGTGTTGTGCTAACACATTCCATCTACAGTCTCACTCTTGTAAAGCTTTTCAGTTTAGTGACCTACAAAATGTGCTTGCAGGAAATGCTGACCTGCCAGCTCTTCTTTAGCATGATTACACAATTAAGTGTATTATTCTAATAGCACCTCTCTCACTGAAGCATACATGGGAAATGATTTGCTTTGACATGTGTTTGGCTAAATTGTCAAAAACAAAGCAGCAGCAAATGTGCTATTAGGATACATGCCACCCACATAAAGAAGGATATCTTTGATTAATGAGATCAAAGGCCACACCCTAGGAGTCTGATTGTCTTAATTCAAGCTGCCCAACATTGTCTCCTGACTCACTTTTCACAAAATCAAGGGGTGGATAATTAGGATTAAAGTTATGTTATAACTTTATTTGATATGTGGGTGTCACGTGAGCCTAAGATTTCAGAATGCTAATTAGTACTATCTAGCAGAACAACAGTTATATTTTTGGTTGTGAGCCTAACCTTTAATGGCTGACTCATCTCTCCAACCCCAGAAAAACAATTATGAAGTTTGTGTCCTACACAATAACACATTTGTTGGTAGAATTCAGGACCCAAAGCCCAAAGTCATCTCTTTGCTTAAATGCATTGTCAAGCATAGAATGTATCAGAGACTCCTTTTGTAGTTCTCTGGAAAAAATACTATAGCAGTTAACAGTAATTATGGATTAAAGAGTTTGGACTCAAACTCTGCATAAAAAGCTTGAAACCACATTTGATACCAATTCTGTCATTCATAAAGTTCATCTTACTTGTGTTTGTCTCTTGACACAGGTTATCGGATCAGGTGAGCATATATTAATTAATAAAGGAGAACCGAGGAGAGCTGAACAAAACACTTAGCATCAATTAATCACATCACAATATTAACCATTGTGATCCCAAAGAACAATATTTTACATGGTTCAATCCATTAGAACTAATTCAGTTCTAATGTTTGATATCTCAATTGATTAGAATTGGTGATATTCATCAGAAAAAATACAACACTAATTTGGAGGATAAATGTGGATCACTTTTACAAGTGATTCATACATCAAAGCATATCTTGGAATATATTCTTGATACATGAATATTGATGAATCACTGGTGAAACTGTCCTGATTTACAGTTAAGATATATTATGATCATTTACAAGCCAAATATATTTAACTTATAAAGACTGGATATTCTAGAACTCAGATCTTTTGAAGCAACATGTCTATCTACACGTTTCCTAGATTTGTTTCACAAAATTCACTTTTCATTTTTATACCAAATATTTTCTAGTCCTTGTCTCAGTTATTTAGTCAGAAAGACAGAAATAATCATAATATTAAAATGAACAACCAGGTCAGAAGGAAGGCTTAGCAGAAAATGACACCTGCCACCAACACTCATGATCTTAGTTTGAACAATAGAACTCACAAAGTGGAAGAATAAACTCACATGTTTAAGTTGTCCCCTGACCTCCACGTAAATGTCATGGAAAGCACATTTATGTCCCAGACTATTTTTTGTTTGTTTTTGTTTTTCTTTGCCACCAACCAGCTCCCAAACCGTGACAGGGAGACTTATTAGTCATGAAAGCACAGCCATAACTTAGCTCTTCTTTTAATATGTTTCTCTTCATGTATATTTTGCCTCAGGTCTCTTTAGCATTCTATCCTTCTATTTGCTTTACCTCCACTGTTTCTCAAACTTCTCATGTCTCTTTGCTGCCTGCTTGACTTCTGGCCCTGGGTCTCTCTCTCTTCTGAGTAAGAGCTCTTGTGTTCTCTGTCCTCATAGAATTTTCTGCATACTTGTTCTTTCTGCCCACCAAACTTGCCTATCCCTCTCCTGCCTAGATATTGAGCATTCAGCTTTAAATATATATGTATATATATATATTTATTTATTTAATGTGCAATGGTGTTTTGCCTATATGCGTGTCTGTGTGAGAATGTCAGATCTTGAAGTTACAGACAGTTGTTAGCTGCCATGTGGGTGGTGAGAATTGAACCTGGATCTTTTGGAAGAGCAATCCCTGCTAGTAAGAGCTGAGCCATCTCTCCACGTAGCCATTCAGCTTTTTCTAAGTCCAATCAGATGCCTTAGGAAGGCAAGGTGAAACAAATGCAACACATCTTTACATAAATAAACAAAAGCAGCACAAACAAATGTTACACATCTTTACAACATTAACAAAGGCAGCAGAAACAAATGTGAAATATCTTTACATAGTTAGAATAGTATTATACAACACACTTCTCCATGACACACAGAATAAACAAATTATTTTAAAAATACTCATTGAATATAACATTTACATTTTCTTGGACCTGGACATTGAAATTCTTCTAATACTTACCTGAATTTCAGTGCCCAGTTTTCTAAAAAGTCAGATCTTAATAAAATTTTCAAATAGGGTCAGCATTGAAGCATTGCCTATTCTTTAGATATACTTACTCTGATATTATCATGGTTTAATTCACTATTGTTAACTAAGACTCTGAGTGAAAACATTGCTTAAAATACTAGTAGTTCATTTTTCTTCATCCTTTATTTTTTCCAAATATCTTACTTCAGAAATGAATCTTATATTCTGAGATCAATAACCATGTAGAGGTATCACAAATTAAATTTAGATATTAAAATATATTCTCCCAGCAATAATTTAGTTTCAGACTTTGATGCATACATGATATTTTCTAATCTCCTGTAACTAAATACAAATAAATGTCCACTTAAAATTACCGCAATAATCCTATTTTCAGCTTATTCAATCACAAATAAGAAGCTGTTAACCCATTTGTGCTAGTTTCTTAAGATTGCTACAACAAACAACAGAGACTTCATGGCTTGGAACAAAAGAAGTGTGTTGTCTTATGTGTCTAGAGTCAGATTTCTGCATAAATCGTCTTCATAGGAGCTAGCTCTTCTGAAGACTTCATTGAAGGAAAGCATTGTCTCTCAGCTGCTAAGCTTCCCTTGCGTTGTATTTGAATAATTTCCCTCTCTGCCTCACTGTTCAGATGGCTTGCTCCATGCTTTCCTTCCCTTCTGGAAGTACTGTTGGACTTCTTGGATTTGGGCTAACCAATTCAACCCAGAATGATGTCATTTTATAATTTCATTTTATTGAAAATAAATTTTTTTCATACAGTATTTTCTGGTCATGTTTTCTTCTCTTTCATTGACTACCAGAGCCATGTGATCTAATTCTTCACTTAGTTGTTTGCAATTAAGTTCTCATTAATGAATACCAAAAATTTCTAAATGGAACATGCCCAGTTTTTTTTAATGTCTTTTTAGAAACACAATTCAACTCAGGGTATTAGTAATGAGCCAAAAATTTCTATGTATCAGCAACTGCAACTTTCTCTTTATTATGTCACCTGGTAACTGAGATAAAGATTGTGGTTCAATTGATTCTTAATGGAATGTAAAAGCAATAGATCATTGGAGATAATACAAAGTAACCACTGAAAAATGTCCTCCCTCAGAAAAATATGCAGTTCCAATATTTTGTGGGCCAGGCATGCATTCTTGGAGAATTGGTTTTAAAAAATTAAGGAAGTGGGATTAATTTTGGATATAATCCAACTATCTTGAAATCAATGAACATTTCTTTTACAAACATATTATTCAGGAAAGGTTTCTGGCAGGTGTTTAGTCTAAAGGTTTATAGCATTGTTACTTGGGTAGTCTACAGTAAAGTATAACCCTTGACAAAAGAATATATCCAATAAAATATAAATTCTCATCCCCCATCAATCTCTTTACTTACTAATTCAGTAAGGTAAATGTTGCACGTAGTAGCATGTCTTTAATATTTTTATTCTACAAGCTGAAATTCCTTGAAAGACACCAATTTATGACCATGGACCTAAATGCAATATTTCGTTGCTATCCATCAGCTGATTACACAATACATTTACAATCATTATCACAGTAAGTTATAATAAAATGAAAAACAGACCTTTCTACTGATTGAGCTAATTTTGTTTTTCTCTAGAGCCTTCCACATTAGAAGTAGATGACTTTGGTTGAATCTCCCATCATCTTACTGTTCATCCTACACTCAGCCCTAGATCACAATGTTCACTTTCTTTTAGAGATCTCATCTTCCTAGTTTCAGAGCTACATGTCTCCCCTTTGCCGGTTCACCCACAGTGACTATATAAAGCACTATTCTTCACTCAGTGAGTTTACAGCTCCCTCTTCCTCTGCAGTGCTTACTGATGGCTTTGACCAAAGAAAATAGCACAAAACTGACAAAATGTGCTATATTCAAAAGATAGCCTTTGGCAAAAACATGAGCATGATTGTTTCATGATTTTATCTTAAATCTTTTTCTCTTGATTAAAATATTCTTGGTGGACTAGAAGCATTCTTTCATTCTGCTCATCCCACGTTGAACAACATGGACTAATACTTAGTTAATATCGGCTTTATAATGCAATGTAAATAAGTGGTAAATATAAATATTCAACAACATTGTTAAATATATATTTGAACACTATGAAAAGTGGGAAGGATAATGTAAACATTAGCTGCTATGCTGGTAAATGCTCTCTCAAAAATTGTGCAAACTTCATTAAAGACTGCTATTTACTGTTCAGCCCAGAGAATTCCTCTTGACCTGGAAACAGACTCATCAAGACAATTAAAACATTGCTAACAGTTCGAGCAGAGGTTTGAGTAAAACCAAAAGCTATTTTCTCATGGAAAGAGGCTTGAATGACAATTAGATTCTATTTTTTATATTTTTGTTTTGATTTACATTAAAACAAGCAGGAATTTAGCTGGTATTCATTGCTATAACTCTATATTTGTGAGCATATAATGAAAGCATATCTCTGACAGCTGGACAACAGGGGTGAGGAATTGTGATCTATGTACAATAAGCCCTCCATATCTGTTAGAGTTTGCTTCCATGATGTTTAGATTTGAGTAGCTCAATTACTTAACATAAAATAAACCCATAGATTCAAATAAACCACATACATTCTCTCATCTATTCTTTAAATCATCTATAGATTATTTATGATCCCTAATGCAACACAAATATATTTAATTTGTTAGACTGTATTGTATTGCTCAATTCTTTACATATGCAATTTATTTTTAAATATCTTTGAGCCACAATTGTTCACAATACAGAACTAAACGAAGGGAAACTAAGGGGCAACTACATACATGTAATTAACTGCATGTGATTTATATATATATATATATATATATATATATTAGTTTTTAATATTAAAATTAACTACTTTCCCATGGTCTTCATAATGTTTAGTCTCTGTATAATGGGAATTGATAAAAACCAAAGCTATGCAACTAAGGTGACCCTAGATTCTAGAAATCCAGTTGATATTCCAGAAATCCTGTCGATATTCCATGTTCTTACACTGGATTACTACAGTGGTTCTCTGGGTGGTCTCTTTTCTTCCTGTTTTGCTCCCCCATCTCCTGCTGTCAATATAATGACAGCAATACTGTTTAAGAGGCAAAGCAGACATAAACACTTCAACCCCTAAACTAGCCCGTAGATTTGATTTTACCTTTACCCATTCTATCCTTTCTCACAGCTCATGAACCCCCACAGAATCTGCTTGCTGTAGATTTCTCTCACCTCATTCAAATCTTGTCCTCTGCATTAGAAACAATGGGTTTATAATGACTGAAGATCTTCTAGTTCAAATGGAAAATAAATGGTAAAACCATATGCTAGCTTCAGTCTCTATTACTTAGGTCTTTTGGAAAAAAATTTGTAAATTGAGCTGAGATATATAAGACGAATATTTAAACTAAAAATAGTTAACAAAGAAATGAAGAACAAACTTAAGATCATTGTGCTGTCCATGGACTTCTCCATATTTTAAAACAGAACTGTAAAAGGTGATCACCTAAATATTTGGAGGAACATTGGGAGTAGAAAGAAAATTCTGGGCTCTTCTATGCATATTTATTACATCTGCTAATTTATTACCATGTTTACCATTAAAATTGCAATGCAAATTTTATTCTGTATCAGGACCCAAAGGGTTTTTCATCTTCCAGGTTTGGCCGGGCACCAAAACAAAACACATTAAAGAGAAGGATTGCACTGTCGATTGCATACTTAACATGACATAGAAACTGGTGCTTTTTAAAATGAATATTACTCAGCCTTCCAGTGACAAATTAAGCCCATTCTACTCAATTTGCACTTCTGTGCATGGAGAGGTATTGCTCCAAAGAAACAGTGATGGTAGAAATATGAAAAGACTCTTCTCTCTGTTAATTCCTGCATGGGTGATTCTGCCTTCCTCTGGCATCCACAACTACAACAAATTAGATCTTAGCCTGGTATTCTTTGTTTTGGTTTTAAAGAAAATGAAGCAATAAATGATGTATTATCTATACTAATCTCTGAAATTTAACAAATCTGTAATTTTGCAAAAACATTTACCTAAATACTAAGTACATAGGATTTCCTAGAAAAAAAGTTATTACCCTGTAGTAAAAAATTTAAAATACTAGAAATCCATCATATTTTGGGGCTTGGATATGATAGATTACTTTAAAGAGAGCCAAATAATAAATACCATCAAAGAGGGAGCCAGTATAGGTTTTAAGCAAAATCAGACACTAGGGAAATGTGCATAGATCTACAAGGATGAAACCAACTAACCATCTAAGCAACAGTGGAGAGGCTACCTTAAATGCCCTCCCCTGATAATGCAATTGACAACTAACTTATATACAATCCTAGAGCCTTCATCCAGTAGCTGATGGAAGTAGAAGCATATTCCGACAGCTAAAAACTGAACTGAACTGGAATCCAGTTACAGAGAAGGAGTAGTGATGAGCAAAGGGGTTGAGACCACTGCTGGTGAAACCCACAGAAACAGCTGACCTGGACAAGGGGGAGCTCTTGGCCCCCAGACTGATCACTGGGAAGCCAGCATGGAACTGACCCAGACCCCATGAATGGGGGTGTCATTGAGGAGGCATCTGAAATCTATGGGGCCTCTTGTAGTAGATAAGCACTTATCCTTAGCATAGGAATGGACTTTGGGATTCCATTTCACATAGAGGAATACTCCCTCAGGCTAGACACATGGGATATGACAGACTCTAAAGACCCCCCATGGAAGACCTCACTCTCCCTGAGCAAAAATGGTATTGGATAGGTAGGGTGTTAGAGGGGGGCAGGGGAAGAGGGGAGAGAGAGGGAACAGGGATTGACATGTAAAACAATCTTGTTTCTAATTTAAATAAAAAATTAAAATAAAAATTGTCTAAAATATACAACATTTAAGAATCCCATTTGATTAATCCCAGCACTCGGGAAGCAGAGGCAGGCTGATCTCTGTGAGTTCAAGGCCAGCCTGGTCTCCAGAGCAAGTGCTAGGATAGGCTCCAAAGCTACACAGAGAAACCCTGTCTCAAAAAACCAAAAAAAAAAAAAAAATTGGAATTTGTATAGGATAAGCTCAAACTTATCTAAATATGGTGTTATGTCAATAAAATATAAGTATGGTCAGGAATCGAATTAGAAAAATTGAGAATAATAAATATGGGATAAAAGTTTTAAGCAGGGTCCTTGCTTCCAAGTTTTAATATACTCAGTTAACAGTTTAGTGCTAGACACTAATGCCGGTGATTATGCAAATATCTAAATGTAAAAGATTCTATTTTTGCTTTCATGATTATATAATTGACACACCATGAGGATTTAAAAATGCTTGCTATTAATTGCACTGAAAAGTATACTCATAAATTAACTAAAGCAAAGATGTCATGTGCATCTTCCAGGAAAGTTCATTTATGCCCTAACATCTATGTATTTATGCCATGCATATAGCATTTTAGGATCCACTGCAGAATTAGATGAAAGTCTAGAGTTACCACAGAGGTCATTTCATTCCACTGTTCAGAATTAGTAAATGTGAACAGTTGTGTTGCACTCCCCCTCTTTTAATCCCTCCCCTCCACTGTCTGTACTGAACTAAGATACCCATTGACTCACTTTAAGGAGTGCTTCAAACCTTTAATTACCAACAGGTCAGGTAGGAGAGTGACTGTGGACCACACCATCAGTATTCTTCACACACAGTGGATCTATGGCGTCCCTGAAATCCTTGCATATAAATACTTTTTGATCATGTGTCTCAAAATAGAGGTTACACACATCAAAATTTTAAACTCAAAGGTCTAATAATCTGTGTGAAGTCAGAGATTTCTAAGTATACTAACTACTTCAATAATGTCTTTCTATTTGTATACACCCAGTTGCATATCAGTAAAGTAGAACAAAGGTAATGTACTCATCAAAGGTCAAGAGTCTCTGATTTTACAGATGACCTAAAATAATTGCAGAGATAGAAAAGCTTGCATGAAAATGTTAGATTTTGTAAACTTGACACACACTGGTCTTACCTGGGAATCAGAAACCTCATTTTATAAGTCACCTTTTACAAAATGGTCTATGAGGATATCTGTGGGGCATTTTCTTTATTATTGAATGATGGGCTGTGGTCCAGTACAGTTTGGGAGGCACATTCCCTGGGCCAGCAGAACAGTCTGAGAAAGCCAGCTGATGAAGCTATGAGGAGCAAGTCAGTAAGCAGTGTTCCTTTGTGGTCTCTGCTTCAGTTCCTGCTTCCAAGTTCCTGGTTTGATTTGACATGTTGGCTTCCCATGATGATAGATTCTAACCTGTAACCTGTAATCCTTACCTTCCCCAGTTCATTTGGGTAATGGTGTTTAATCACAGGAACAGAAAGTCTGTTTTGTCTTGGATATTTTATATGTGTACTTGGGCAAGCAAGTTCTTTTGACGTTTATTTTTCCTTTCAGTAAAAAGATGAACTCAAATTTATATTCTAACTATTAATTACAATGAAACCTACTCTATAAAATATATGAATTATATTTAAATATGCCCTTTGAAATTAGTCAATATTAGGTTTCTTTTATAAGGGCCTAGGCCCTTTCTCAGGTGTGTGGTTGCTCATCAGAAATATTCAATTTAATTTCAACTTTTTATTACAACCATTCTGTTGGATTTTCACTTAGATTGCAAATCAGCAGGTTATTGTGCTATTACTTGAAAATAAGGAAATGCCCTGCTTTGTAGGACATGCTGTAATGGTCCTTCTGAATTTCTGAGACATGTAAAAGACTAAAGACTATAGGGAGGAGACAGTCAACACTCTGGCAGCATCTCATCTATGACGGGACATTGGTTCTGGTAATTTCTGGTACAAGGAGTATTGCCACTTCAAACAGTTACAAGAATGTGTTGTTTGAAAAATAAACAATGTGTATTCAAGACTTAATCACACATAGTGTAATGATGTAGTGAGAGTTTCCATAAAGGGAATTTGGTGCTGGGTAGTATTTTTAGAATTTTTATCAGTAACCATATCAAAGGATTAATGGATTAGGTAGAAATGGGCTGGAGAAAGAGTTCTTGTTTTTTCTTTTCTCTTTTTTAAGGTATAATTTGGTTTCTAATATTAAATGATGCTGGTGCCTTGATTCAAGAAATTACAAGACAATCTTTGCATTTCATTTGGCCTCTGTGTTCTATAGTCACATAATGCTTATTAAGACTTCTATGAGAGTGAAGTCTTTGATATATCTGTTACTATCCTAAAGGATTAAATAACGATCTATGCACTCCTGTAAATTCTCCCAATCTCATTACTTATTCAAATGAATGTCTACTTTCTGACCAATCTGGGGAAAAAACATTTTTGAAGATCAGATTATAAACCTTAGTCTGTTTCTAGCATTTTATCTATGTAAAAACTGAACAATACTAACAAGGAAAAGATCAGTGAGGTGGTAAAGTGGTTTCCTTTGAGCCATATACTTGCTAGTCTAATCAAATAGGTGTTTTTGCAATTCAAAATCATTAGGTCCATTTGAGAAACTAATCTATGGTAATTTTATCAGTTCTAATTTAATAAGAATATTTTTATATGTCATTCTCTTTTAATTGCTTCATTTTTATAACTTTTTCTTGTATTATAAGAACAGGTTTGAGAGGAACAAATGGCATCTCAGTAATACAGAAGAATAACTAAGCAATTTGACATTTATCATTGTGGTGGCTGTATCTACCATTAGGTAGCTTTTAGGAGAGTTGAGATTCAAATTCATGCTCATATTCTGACACAAAATTTGCTGTTTGATTTTCCCACTTTGTAATTTAGGTACTTAGTAAAACTCTGACTTCAAACATGATATTTATGTACATATTATTTGCCCTTAAAATTCTATTTTAATTTCTGTCTGAAACTCTCTTCTACTAGAACACACTCATTTTTTCCCCTTTATGTACTTTCTTTTACCACTTTAGTTTGCTTGTTGATTCACTGATTGTAGTTTCTGAGTATATAATGCATTACCTTGTGATATTTGAAAGCTTATACGAGGCAAAATATTTTCAATAGTTTGCAGGAGCCCAGCAAGTCTTTCTCTATTTGTCTCTAGTTAGGATGAAGATGGTTTTGTTGGCTCTGTATTTCTGAAGACCCGAACCAGAAAGGATAGGTAGCATGAGGATGAATATAGAACAATTTCCTGTTAGCATATTGAATCTCTACATTTCTTTCCATTATTGAAACTATCATTTCGGTCTCTTGTTAGTTCACATTAAAAGCTGTGAGTGAAAACTGAAGAAAAATGGAGGAATTCCCAAACAAACAAAGCTCCTCATTTTCTCAGAAATAAGGAATTCTCTGAACTTAGTATGTAAATAGGATGGTCTAAATTTTTGTTTCATACTTAGTGTTGGTCTCTTCTATTGGAAATCCTACAGTGATCTAGACACTGTCTGGTAATACTAATTGGAAGACAATAATCCCTATCTTGTAGGGATTAAAATTTGGTGGGGAGAGTGGGCAGATGGGATCAAGAGGGAATTAGGATAGGTGTGTAAAGTAAGATTGTTTTGAAAGGAAAAGGAAAATAATTGGTGGCTGAGGATTGCTTACATAAAATTAAATAAGTTTGAAGAGAAATAAAGCTTTGTGGATTAATAATGGAGCATGATCAAAGGATGCTGATGAAGGACCATTCCTTCTTGTGCTCAGCCTCTTTTCTAAACAAAAATAGGAAAGAATTCTGTATAAGTTTATAAATGTATGAAAGTGAAGTCATGAACCTTTATTGTCACTCATGAACTATTTACTCTTTACAGAAAGAATATATAAGCATATATACATAGGATTTCTGTTCTTATGAATATTATATTTTGTAAGAAGCATATTATAGATATGAATCATATTTAATAACACTAATTATTCAGGCAGTACAAATATAGATTTCAAAGAGATAAAACTCAATAAGCATTTAGAAAATAAATATAAAGTAGTCAGATATTTGACATTTGTCATATCCATGTACTCTTAAGCATTCAATTTGAAGTTGAAAGTTATCTACAATTTTAGCAGGTTGAAATAAGAATTGGATCTCTTTCTCCTACTTCTGTATTGTCTACAATGTTGTGTACTCTGGGATTTTCATTGTACACCTTTACCTCTACCAATGGAATGGAATGGTCTTTATATGCAGAATAATGTATGTAAGGTTGAGGTTCTGATTGATATTTATGAACTATGTCAAATTGTTGGTAATTAATGCCATAAAAATAAGAAGAGATAATGAGTTTGTTTAAGGTGTGTTTAGGAATTTATTAGATCAGTATAGGTGCATTTGTTAGATCAGTATGTTTGGATTATAGATGTTTTTAGATGATACTAAGTACTGAATAATAGTGTTTGAGATAAGGTAGATATTGCCAGGGAGATGTTGCCTCAAATGAAGACTGAAAGGCTTATTAAAAGATGGGGTTGAGTATAACTGAATAAACCTTTCAAAGGAAGAAACTCTCAATATTATAGTTGTGTGCATCATGTATCAGGGCATCTAACATCTGCTAGACGCTAGAAAATGAAGGGCTTACTCAGTCGGTTGGAGAATAATTTAATATGATTTGCTCACTATTCAAAAATGAGCACTAAAGGTGGAAGAGCATGCCTGAAATAGCTTGAAATGTCAATTTAGAATGACTAGAAGATTGATCAAATTTTAAATGGGATGGGGAATTTGGATAGTAAGTGATGAGTAGCTGAAAAATAGGATGTTACAAAGCTACATGACTAGGAAGGCAGAGTCTAAATCTTTGCTGCGAAACTAGCAATCTACATATTTGATAGCACAGAGCCATATACATATATGGTTGAGTATAAAATAAATGTTGGAAGGTGTAATAGTAATATGTAATAATAAAGTAAATGTTCTTTCTTTTTTGAAGCCTATTTCGACAAATATTTTCAGAAACACTAAATTTTATACACAGAGTCTTCAGGCATAAAATCTGTAGAGATAATAATTCTCCTTTGCAAAAGAAAAATAAACCTCATAGCTTGGTCTTCTCTTATAGGAAAATCATAATTTATAACTAGTAGTATTAACTTGCTTCTTCAAATATAGTTTCCTTTTCAGAAAGCAGAATCAGAAAACTGCTTTACTTGCTACAGGAGCTGTTTATTTTTGTTCTTAAGAAAATCTTTTGAAAAGAACCCATGTTTATTGATAGTAAATGAAGTTTGACCCTTAGACTTGTGCTCAGGAAAACTTCACTTTTAACTCTCCATGTATCAAGAGAGGTGTTCTTAACTGTACTGCCTTTTGTGGTAAAATGTGAGATTTCCTTTCACTGGGATTTCCAAAACATTTGAGTATTGTTTCTGTAGATGAAGAATGACAAAATAGCCACCCTTTCCACCCGAATTCTAAATCACAGTAAAGGCAAGCCATCAGTCATGAACAAAGTAGGCAAAAGCAAAGACATTTGCAAAACAAAGCTAATGTCATGGAAAACAATTAACAAAAAGCAATATGTAGTAGAATTATTACTATATGTGCTATATATTTTTATTCTTAAAAACATGTTAAGAAACTGGTTGTTGGTGGCACATGCCTTTAGCTCCAGCACTCTGCAAGCAGAGGCAGGTAGACCTTTGTGGGTTCAAGGCCAGCCAGGTTTACAGAGTGAGTTCCAGGACAGCCAGAGATACACAGAAAAATCCTATCTCAAACACCAAAACAAAACAAAAAACAAAACAAAAACAAATAATCCGGAAAAACAAAATACTTAAGAAAAAGTTTGAATATATTATAGACTGATATATATATATATATATATATATATATATATATATATATGGATACCCCAGTTGTATTTTTAATTAATTACTTAATTTTACTTTACCTGCATGCATGTTTGAATGTATGTATGTTCTCCATGTGCATGCAGTACCAGTGGGGGCCAGGAAAAGGTCATTGGATCCCTTGTAACCGAATTGTGAGCCACTAGGATTGTGAGGAAGAGAGGTAGGATGAGGTGGGAAGTGAACATTTAAGTCTTCTTCAAGAAGAGCAAGTGCTCACAAATTCATAGGTTTCTCTCCAGGCCCTCCAAAATGTATTAAAAGAAGATGTTCTTTGGTATTTGTATGGGCAAAGTTTATTAGCATGTTGCTTCATTTTTCATGATATTTTGGGGGGAGAGTCTGTTGACAACCTACACCTGGGAAGGGTTAGACTAGCAAAGGTAAGCACTCCTTGAAATGACTTTACCATACAACCCTAACATGGGAGATGTTGATTTTGCCAATACTGTTACAGGACTTATGTAGGAAATTGTTTTAAAACCAGCAAATCCCTAAGTTACTATATTGTTGATATTTGTGGCACTTCTAAAATTAATAGTTTATGTAAAATTAAATTTGTGTGAATTTATATTTGAATAATGATTAAATTGCTGTTTAGCAATATTAAAAGTAAAATTTGAGGAATCAGTTCTTGCATTGTGATCCAAATGCCCCCTTCTGTAATATGAATTAAATTTACTGATACCAGGGTTCAAATATGTGCAAAAGTCTATTTTTCCATATTGAGGCAGTGAATAAGGCAAAAGGTCTCTGGTTGCATGGATTCTGTTTCAGTACATGGAAGTAAATAAGAAACCTATACATGCAACTTGTCACAGTGAGGTGTACCTTGATGGATAATAAAATAAGGTCATCACAAAGTAGAGGCACTTTTAGCTAAAGTGGCCTAAGGTCTTCTGTTTTAGAGTTATTTTAAGCTCCTAATCAGAGAAGGCCAATTTCTTTGCTAGCACACATGGTACCTTCAAGTGAATGGCTGATGATTCTCCTTCTGTGTTACAGGGAATTACTCTGGGGTGCATTTTAAGCAGCTCATGTTTGAGCTGGATCTTAACCTATATTTGAATTCTCAGCCAGGATGTCATTCTTACTAATACTCTATAGATTGGAGACACGGGAGTTTAAAAAATGAAAATAAAAACATTTCCAAAAGAAATGATTTTATAGCAGAGAAAATGTTTAGGGAAAATATCCTGAGCCAAAACAACTAATTTAATAAGAAATCTTATAGCAAGCTGTCTGGCTTTTTTGGAGAAATGTGAACACTGGCAAAGGTCAGGTTATTCCTGTATTTGTTTACTAATTTATTGTAGTTATCTCTATTTTAATTATTAAATTCCAATATGCATACTTAATTTCTTTAAGATAGATTCATGTTTGTAAAATATATTTTATCATATCCCCTCTCCATTGAATCTCATATCACCATTCCATTATTGTTGAACCAATCTTCCTTTCTTAATCCCTTTACATTATCATGTATGTTTTTGGTGTCTCAATGTGTTACAGTACAGTTGCACACAGAAGCATGGATGAGATTCTGTTTAGAGGAGCATGGACACCTTCTAATGACTACACCTCTAAAGAAAATCCACACCCCACCCAGCAAATATGTGAATGTATGAATGAAAAGTGAGACCAAGTATTTTTCTTTAAAATATTACTATGCTATAAATCACTAAGAGTTAATAATAGCCTCATAGGACCTATGAGGTCAGTACACAGAAGGCTACTTATGGTTAGGGATCTCTAGAGCATTTGTGTTTATAAAGATAACACTTGCTTTGAATCTTTCATTTATCCATTAGTGTATTCATTCTTAAAATTCATTGAACAGGATCTAAGTTTGTAGGTCAGTGATCAACTTTGCCTACATGTGTGAGAGACTGGGTTTGAGTCCTAAAATAAAAACAACTTGCTATGTTTATAAATATTGGTTTATTGGATACATACATACATACATACATACATACATACATACATACATACATGTATTCGAGGCAGGGTTTCTCTGTATTACCTAGGAGCCTGTCCTGGAACTTGCTCTGTAGACTAGGCTGGCTTCAAACTCACAGACATCCGCCTGTCTCTGCCTCCAGATTGCTGGGATTAAAGGCATATGCCACCAATGCTGGGCTGGATGTATATTTTTTAGACCTTTAATCAGATCACTTTGAGTCAGTTACCAAACAAGTGAAACTGTGAGAAGGTCATTTGCTGCTCACAGGATCAACAAGAGGTTACAGATGCACACTTACGTAAACAATGCCCACAGTAAAGGTAAAGGATTGAGAAGGAACCGCTAAGGAAGAAATGATCTCATGATAGACATTTTGTTCAGGTCAAGAGCTTGGAAAGGATGAAATCCAGTTATCTTCAGATTTGGGTTCATTTTCTCTTTTTCTCCCCTTCAGATCCAGACCTCAAGACAAAAATATCTAATAGTCCTAGATTGCATTCTGGGTAATCACTTCAGCTGAGCTAGTACCAGAAGGAATTCATCAGTCAGTAGGAAGGAGAGTGTGTACTAAGAAGATGAATTCCCTATATACTTACTATAATATGTTAAACAAGACACTAAGCATGTAACATGCACTAACATGGTTTCTTCATAGAGCAAAGTTTGGGAAAATGAAATATTCACATATAAAAGTAACACTCTAGATACATGGGTAACCTGAAATAAAAATCTATATTTAAGTAGAAAATTTGAGTGCTTAAATGTATGTGTTAAGAAGAATACAGGTAAATAAAGACTAACCGCTCATGGCCTCATTATATTAGACACACTATTAGAGAAATAAATTTTAACCATTCCAGACTTACCAATCCTTTCTTTAAAAAATCTTATAACTTGTCCCTTAATGACTGTACATCAAATAAATATACCATGGGATCTATATATGAAAAACTAAAATAAATTATGCTGAGTACTCATAATTGTAATAAATATTAGAATTAGTACTTTCTAACAAAATATGTATTTGAGAATAAAAGTTTTCAGACAAACTTATAGAAAAGTAATCAAGCAGCCAAAGGCTTTCATCTGTTCTGAGAGTCAAGCTCAAACTGACACAGGTGTATCACTGTTGTCCACATGGCTGTGCTAATGATGTATCTTTCCAAAGTCATAAGCAGATTTAAATATGTACTAAGCTAAGAAAGTTAGTATTCTTGGGCACTAAGATTCTTGGCAAATTCATTGTACAATCTGATGGTTTTATGAGAAATAAAATTAAAGTTTAAAATTTAATAAAGTCATATATGTCTTTCACCTATTCTATATCTGACTGGACCTTGTATTGAAAGCACAATCCTTCTTCATGTGGAAATGTCCATGTATTGCAACATTTCTATTAACCCTGATATTTGATGCCACTGGTTCAAGCACAGGGACAGCACAGAAGCCTCACATTACCCAATCTGTCCTAATAGATGATATTGTCCCTTTGCAAGAGTTAAGTGACATTACAGATAGCTTGAGGCAAGTATATTTGCTGTATTAGTTATTCATCCCTGGAAAAGAATTTGCAAAGGGCAAGGAATCATGATCATTTGAGATAGAACCAAGGCCTATGGGACCCAAATAAAGGAGATGTATCTGAAAATTATACCAATATAGTGTGTGGGGGTCATGAATTCTGAAGGAAAAATAAGTACTAGAACTTTGTGGGTCATAGCTACATTTTGTTATTAAACACTTGCTGCATAATCTATAAAATGAGAGACATTATATAGCTACAAGAAGAGACAGTAAACATTCCCCTTAACTTGAAGTGTGATAGGCAGCTGTGCTGTCGGCCCAGGAGAGTGACTCTCACTGAAGACATGGAGTTTTTCAGGATAACAGAATGCAAGAAGGGGTAAGGACAGAGACATGAGACCACTTATGGAGAACAGCAAATATACTTAGGGAATTAGCATATTCTTTTCAATAATAAGCTACAAGGGAGCCATACATAAATATTTTCATAAGCACTCAGAAGGTAAATGTGCTCATGACCTTTGAACACTAATGTAGGCTTATCTAATTACATAATGAACAAAGCACATGTGATTCCTTAGTCTTATTACATGGGCATCAGTCATTTCAACCCACATTTGGTTTTGGGAGCAACTTCAGTTCACATCTTAGCTCTTCATTATATAACTTGGGACAAACTGAATCATAGCCAGGGAACTCAGTTTTCCAAAATTAAAATTAGGATAAAATAGCCAAGCTATAAATGCTTCAAATTAGCATAAAACATATTCATGATCCTAAGGCCTACTTGACTGTGAGAAGTACTCTGAGAGTGTGAATACCCAAGGAAGCAGAGTAGAAGAGTAAGGTCTGCTTCTGTCAACCTGCAGCGCCCAGCAAAATGCCTCAAGTAGGAAAGTCTGTAGCTGTTTAGGCAATGCTCACAATCAGTAAGACTACCATGGACAATGAATTACTGACTGTCTTTGACAAGGCAATATTTAAGAGCTGAGTAGAGCCAAGAAGACTGTTGATTGTAAGCAAAACACAGGGAAGAGCCATGGTTAGAAAAGTAGATTTGCTTGATATCTGGGGAGGGAAATTTAACTTTGTCTTGAGTATACCCTTAATTCTCTACATGTAACACACACACACACACACACACACACACACACACACACACACAGAGACACAGAGAGAGAGAGAGAGAGAGAGAGAGAGAGAGAGAGAGAGAGAGAGAGAGAGAGAGAGAGAGAGAGAGAGAGAGAGAGAGAGAGATTGTGCACTGTATTAGAATGGTTTATTTGTAGTTTGGGCCTTCTGCCAAATACAATACATTGATGAAAAGAATCGATAAAATAAAACATCACAAAAATATGATACTGATATATTAAAACAGGGAAGGGTGTTTTTCCATGATTTGTTCTACAGATTCTGGCTATCCTTCTAAAATAGCTGCTGGCTGCCTCTTAGAAAATCCACTTACAAGTTTGATAGACAGTGACATATCAGCTTTACTGTAATTGAAAAATCAAGTAGTATTAGCCCTAACTTTTCTTAATTAAAATAATAATTGTGATACTCAGACCATGAAGAAGGCAGGTTACCTTCTCCTAGAATGTGATATTACACAAAGAGAATGGGATTTAATGAGTCCTATTGTGTTTGACCTAATTAAATCCACAGGCTCCTACATCTCAGCTTCAACCTGGCCTTTGTAGCTCATAAATACTTACCAGAATCTGCTCATTGACAGGGCCACTGTAGAAAATGGGTTTCTTGCCCTAAATGTGTATTATGATTGACAGTGTAATCTGCAAGGATGCTGTGCTGTCAGTAATGCCATGAGATATGCAAGAGCTCTGCCTTGCTTACCAGGCTTCTTGTAATTATGATGGATACAGGGAGTTACAGGTACCTGAATGCAAATTTGTGAAGGACAGATTAACTCTTTTTTTTTTAATCTTTAGAATAGAAATTCATCACATTGCACTGCAACATGGAAGAATTGATCTTTTTTCATGAAAATTGAGTTTTAGGTGTATGAGCATGTATAGGTAGGTACTCATATGTTCATCAAAATGCCTGTGTGTTCTGCGATGGTCAGTGACAACATAAACTTTATACTTCACTGTATAACACGATGGAGAAAAATGTTTAAAACAGTTATTTTCTAATGTATACCACTTACTATATCAGTTATCCCTCCCTTTATTGTTTCTTTTTAATCTTTTACTTTTATTGAAAATAGCTCATTTTCTGATACAATGTATCCTAATTGCAGTTTCTCTTCTCTCTAGTCTTCCTCTTTCTTCCCCTCCTCTAGGCTCCAGATCTGTTCCTATTCTGTTTCTCATTAGAAAAGAACCTGCTTCTAGGAGATAACAACCAAATGTGATGGAATAAAACATAATAAGATAAAACAGAAGCCATCATATCCAGGGTGGGCAGGCAATCCAACAGAAAGGAAAGAGCCCCAAGAGAAGACCCAAGATTCAGAAATCTATTTCATCACACACTCAGGAGTCCCATAAAAACACCAAGCTGAAAACTATCATATACACATCCCTTCATTGTTTTTGTGTGCATGTTTTGTGTTTTTATTTGGGGAGGGCTGATTCTTTATCCCATAGTGGTTTCATAGAAATTCTTTGGCCCCAGTCTTTCAAAAGTTGTATTAAAACTGTTAGTCACTGTGTCTGACTACTTATTTTTAATTGTGATTAGCCAAAAATTATTACAAAAAACATTCAATTCTTCCCTAGTCATAAATCTGTGGAAACAGCATTGGACTGAACCAAGCCTTCTAGGTGACAGCTAGGAGGCCAAGACAGTCTGTGGGACCTCTAACAGTGGAGCCAGTCTTTAACTCTACAGCACAAATGGACTTTGGGAGCCCATTCTCTATTCAGGGATACTATGGCAGCCCAGATACAGCAAGGAGGGCCTAGGCCCTCCCCCAAATGATATGACAGACTTTGAAGGTGCCTGGTAGAGGGCCTCACTATCCCTGAGGAGGAGTTGGGGAATGGGTTGGGGGAGTTGGGGGGAAACATGGGAGGATGGGAGGATGAGGGAAAGGGGGATGGATATGTAAATATAAGTAGTAATTAAAGAATTTAAATAAATAAAGAAAGAAATTTAGCAATAAGCTCTTCTATCATGTGAAACTGACATATACATTTTAAACAGACATTTTTTTCTAGTGAAGAAAACCTAGAAATTTTTGAAAATTTGGGAGACACATATAATACACATGATAAAAGATGCCTTATAAGTGAAACATGCTTGAAGTTCTTTTGTAGGAGAGTAAGTTAATTGTGGGATAATGCCTGAGCTGCAATTATTGTTCACCAATAAGTAAAA
This sequence comes from Cricetulus griseus, assembly GCF_003668045.3. Classification (NCBI taxonomy): domain Eukaryota; kingdom Metazoa; phylum Chordata; class Mammalia; order Rodentia; family Cricetidae; genus Cricetulus; species Cricetulus griseus. The sequence continues at coordinate 80,587,958 of NC_048599.1, read as the reverse complement.
ATTAAGTGAAACATTGATCTGATCATAATTATCATAACACAGAAATTATAATTCCTGAACAAATCTCAGTGCCATTAGACATGTTTCTAGCAAAAGTAGGAGTACAACAAAAATGAATTTGCAATGAATAGGATTGGCTGTTCAATCTAATCACAAAAGTACCAAAATATGCATTAAAAATGAAGCCCCTAAAATCTAGAAAACAGTTTGAGCTTCTTCTGTTTTTGTCTGTCACCATTATTTATTGAAAGAGTGAAAATATCTTTCCCATTGTAAAGTGATTTCTTTCTATAGGATTCAAAGCCTGGAATAATATTGCCTTTCTTATGCATCATGTGAATTTTACTGAACATTAACTGTAAACCTTATCATGAAGAGAATTCCATCTGCACTATAAAAATGATCTCAGGAAAATCTTTTGTATTGTAAAGGATTTATGTGTTTTTTGCAGAATAAAATGGGAGTTTGTGTTAAATTCATATTATAGGTATAAATAAAATTCCAAATGTTAATACATAAACTTTCTCAGAAGATAAAAACATAAGGGAATATTCAAGAAATGACAGATTGTCTTAAAATTTGTATAACTCTGGAAGTATTCTTCAAACTTCTTTTGTTTTCCTTATATCCCTATCGAAAGTAAGGCACAGTCTTGCCATTATGGGTTCTTCATCCCACAAAGACCTGGATTTATATCAACTTCAGGCCTTTCAACAAAATATGAATTCTTGTTTTCTGGAAAGCATTTTACAAAGCACTAACCTCTCAGGTCTGTGTGGTGTTATTGGAATTTTCAGATAGAGTGTCCTTGAATTCTTACAGAAATTATTTACAGCATTATCACCCATGATACTCAGTTACATAAAACTATTCCCTGTAGTTTTAACTTACTTTTTTCCTAACATTAGCATGAATAAAATCTTTCCTGGAATATTTGTTTATGCTTTAAAAACACTTCTCAGGTCATTATGGAAAAGGTGTTTATTTAGGGACAGCAACTTAGGAAATGCCATTTAATTATCCCCAATATTTAATAATTATATGTATACCTTTAAAAATAAAACCCTGCTGTTTCACATGATGTCTACAATATGTCTGCTTCCCACATATCCTAAAATTAAATAGCTAGTGTATGTAAAATACAATTTAAAGCTAGAGTATTTGCTTTGAAATGTACCTTTAAAAAACAAACTTATCTCTCAGTTTTCTTTGATTTTTACCCTTTGAGCATAGAGTCAGAATTCCTTTTAGTAATTTACTTTTCTTTTACGAGATTTACCAAGTCCTAGTCAGAGTAATCCTGCAAATATAAGATATGCTACAATCATAGCAGTGTGACAAGCATCAGAAGGACAGCTCATTCATTCCTCACAATTTTCCATAAGCAGTTTGCTGAGAGACTGTGTAGGCAATAGATGAGGACCATTCAGCAAATCTCATTTTCTTTAACATGCACTTTGAAATATATTTCATATTTAAAGGAATGAATTTGCATTCCCAGAGAAAATTTGTTTTACCCCTCATTTGGTGTCAAACACAAGGCAAAATGGTACTCACAGTTTGGTAGTAAATGATGAGTCCTAGCCTCACTGACAGTTATATCTGAAGCCTTTTCTTTACAAGAAAAGAGCCACATTGATTCATTGACTTGATTTCAACTTTATCATTAGATTCATCTTGAAAACTTTTGTGAAACAGATGTCCAAAAGTCATCAGAGATCATACATATTTTGGTTGGCTCCATTAGTGTCATAGCGTACTGTGGGTGTCATAAGCAATTTCTAACTCTTAAATGTAAAGAGAGAAGAGAGGCATGGTTAGTTTCCACTGCCAGCTTGATGGGATCCAGAATAGCTATGGAAATACATTTATGGGTGCAGAATGACTCCAGAAAGGTTTTAGCAGAATCTGGAATAGCCACTCTGAAGAGGATGGCACTATCTTGTGGGCAGCAGTCTGGATGGAATCACAAATGTAAAGTGAGTTGAATTCCAATACTCCTCACTTTCTGTTTCCTGACTCTAGAAGTATCACGACCAGCTGCTTCAAATTTGCAGGGCCATGATGCCCCCACAATGGAGGATTGTACTCTCAAACTATGAGCCAAATAAAGCTTTGTTACTTTAAGTTGCTTTGGTTGGGTGTTTTTTGTTGTTGTTGTTGTTTTATTTTTGTTTTTTATTGTAACAGAAGAAAAGTAGCCATTGCAGAAGATTGACCCGCATGACTGAAGGCAATACAGTTAAAGAAATCTAAGGAGAAGCTTTAAAGTAAGAGAACACATAGCACTCTCTGATGTTCAATAAGGGGATACTTGCACTATATATCCTAGTATATACCCTGATTCTTCCTGATCATCCATGTTTTATTCATAACCAGTACTTAACTTTTCTTTCAGGTATTACAGAAAGATTATACTTTCCAAATTCCCTTTAAAGTTAAGTAGTGTCAGAAGACTTCATTTAACCCATGCATTTGAGCAAAGTCTATTTCTCTCTCTGTGTGTGTGTGTGTGTGTGAGAGAGAGAGAGAGAGAGAGAGAGAGAGAGAGAGAGAGAGAGAGAGAGAGAGAGAGAGAGAGAGATGATTCCAGGAAGAACATGAATTACTTTCCATTGTGAGACTATATAGCAGTCTTTCCTGTAAGCTTCATTGATAGTGGTAGAGCAAGTATGTGGTAATATCTCATCTAATTTCTCTCTGAGAGTAAGTATTGATTAGAAAATGTTTCTAGTCTATATAGGGTAAAGAATGAAAAAAGATTCCATTTTTATGTACCAAGTGAATAAGCTGTCAGTTGTAATATTAACCTGTAAGATAATTTGACTAATGACCCCTGATAGGCATATATTAATGATAATTCTTTCAAATATTATCATTTGGGGTTATATTGGTCAAAACACATTTGAAAATTACTCCACATTTTATATTCTTTCATTAAAGATTGTTCAGTATTTTGTATTTTATTATACTACACATATAACATTACAGTATTTAGATTACTAGTGGTCTCAGAAGTTATACACATGAAATTACATAGTAGTTAGGCTTAGTAAGCCTGAAGAAAATGTTTTGGATGTGTTGATTGTTGTTAGAAAACCTTGAACAAGTTGGGTTAAGACAGTGAAAATGAATGTATTTGGGATTTTGCTCATTTGTTTTTGGTTTGTTTGTTTCTCTTTGAGACAAGGTTTCTCTTTGGCTTTGGAGACTGTCCTGGAACTAGCTCTTGTAGACCAGGCTGGTCTCGAACTCACAAAGATTTGCCTGCTTCTGCCATCACAGCCTGGCTTGGGATGTTGCTCATTCGTCACGTATATTTTTATGATGCATTCCTACTCTCCCTGCCCCACATCCAAGCAAATGTAAAAGGGGACATTGAAATGTGTTTCCTATTTGTTGTAGAAGCTAGAACTAGAGAAATCAAGAGTGCTTATCAAAATACAAATTCAAACTAAAGGTAAACATTTTTACTACCAATTACATGTACTCAAAACATAGAGCATCTTCTGAGATCTTAAGCTTCTTTTCAACACAGTTCCAAATAATGAAAATGCCTCATGACCCTGACTCATAGAAACGTAAACCATTATCTGGAGGTTAAATATGTGCACCGAACACATGCAAGCAGGCTGAGTCATTTCACTGAATGACTATTCTGTCTCCATTGAATATTTTAACTATTATTTTATGTGCATGTCTTTTGTCTCCATGTGAATCTGTCATCACCTGTGCGCAGTGGCTACTGAGCCAGACAATGGTGACAGATTTCCTGGAACTGGAGTCACATATTGGAGTTATGTGAGCCCTCATGGTAGCAATGAGAAATTAAACCCTGCTTCTCTGGAGGAGAGGTAAACTCTTCTTAACCTCTAAGCCACCTCTCCAGATGCTCGACATATAATTTTGAGGAAATCAGTTGACTTTCTAGAGCTAAATTTCTTCATGTATAAGTAAAGGCAGTGTTGAAGAGGATAGCTTGAGTTTCTGACTTACTTTTACTGTGGAACTTACCTGAATGAATTGCAAAGTGTCATGAGTGGTTAGCTGAGCACATGTCAGTAGGACTTTTAAGCTGCATTATTATACTTTGCCCAAGGGAATGTGTACATTGCATATTGTTTAAGAGAATTACATTATTGCAATTACTCTGACTCACTTATTTGAATTAGAAGGATACATATATATGCATATTATATTTTATTGTGCTCCTTTATTATGTAATTAATGTGTATGTCTGAGTAGTTCCTATATCATTATCAGGTATCATTGTCTCTTCTTCTGCATCTTAGATTTTTCCTTTATTTTTACTTTTGACAGTATAATATAGTCATATCAATTTCCCTTCCCTTTCCTCCCTCCAACCCCTCCCATATTCCCTTACTTGCTGTTTCAAATTCATGACCTCTTTTTTCATTAAGTATTTTTACATGCATATATGAGGACCCTAAAACCACCATTTTACTAAGCTAGCATAGTCCCTAGCAACAATCCAACACTTTTTTCCTTATACCAGGAGATAAGTGTATTATTTTACCCCTCAACAAGGAAACTTATTTTTTTTGCCATAGACACAGACCATTACAGAAAACCACTACCATTCAAAATGTAGACTTGTGGAATCTATACAATGGGTACTTATACAAAACGGCTTAGTTTTTGATACAGGATCTCTTACTGTTCCTGGAGCTCACTGTTCTGACTAGACTTGCTAGTCCCAGGAACTCAGGGATCCATCTTTATTGACACTCACTCTGTGTCCAACTAAAAAATCTAAATGTAATCCCAACCCCTTCGGGTTTTTTTCAAATACCATTCACTTGACTTTTAAATACTATGATATTTTTTTACACAATCTTCTGAGACATCTCACTCTAGACCTAAACCTTGCAATCGATCTCAGCTTGTGATATTTTTAGATAATCCACTGAGACATCCAACTCCAAACCTAGACCTTTTGATTGTTAGCTTGACCTCAGCTCCCTATTGTTATTTTAGGATTGCATCATCATCCATTACACAACTAACAAGATTCTGCAGATGTGATTAAAGGTTTTAATCAGTGGACCGTAGTTAAGTCTGAGGGGTGGCCAGGAATGTTAACATTGAATCTAATCTGACTACTGTAAGGAGAGGTAAAAGACAAGGACAGCAGTGATACAGAGAATTCTTGTCATTGATTGTGTACTAGAAAGACTTTAGACAGTATATCACAACTCAAGGTATGATCACATAGCTGAACATGAGGAGTTTGCAAGAATGTTGGTGATAGCAAAAGGCTTCTAAACTCCAGACAACCAAAAATAATACAAAACACTGAACAGCCAGGTTGGCGACATTCCCTTAAAACACAGTAATCAGGAAGCAGAGGGAGGCAGATTCATGTTTTTTGAAGAATAGTCTGGTCTATATAGCAAGTTCCAGGTCAGCTAGGTGACAAAATGAGACCATGCTTTAAAGGGGAAAATATTCTCCCCAAGCAAATTAGCAGCATATTTGTACAATAAATTTGTGATGGTTTGGGCAATACATGTCTGTGTAGAGTCAAGACTTTACTGGAGCTTTGACTCTGAACAGTGAATGTGAGCACTCTTTCCTAGGCATGAATTACATCTTGAACTGCTGACAAATACTGCTTGAGTGATCATGAATCAGACTTCAAAGCTATCTCATGTGATAGACCTCAGTGTTCAACTGTACATACAAAGTTTTCTGCTGATGGTTTAATTATGGAAAGTGATGAGTTTTACTATTTTCATTCTGTTCTCCTTCAGTCTTTAAGTATCAAATTAATGTGTCTTTGGAGTGCACTATAGTAGAATATTTGATTTTAAAAATTGCTGTTTTAGTTGCTGATTTTAGTTTAATGAAAACCAGAAGAATTTTGGCTTGAGACTAAAATAAAACTTTTAGTAATTTCTGAATGGTCCTACACATTCTCCCACAATTGCGAGTTACATGTTCATGTGAAGAAGCATTCTCAGCATTGATGAATATAAAATCCAAATAACAACTAATTATGAGAAACACTGAAAAGGGTCTGTAGCATTCGATGTCATACGATCAGCCACGATTTAATTCTTTATGTGAAAATAAATGAGCATCTCATTTATATGTAAATTTGTTTTCATCTTTTTTCAACAGGAAAGTTATATTCACTTAAAGAATTTTTTAAGTCTATCTTTAGCAACTTTATTTCCAAACTGAAGTGGCAGTGTGTATGAGGTGACAGCATGAGATGGTTTCTAAGGATGTGTGCTACAACATGCATATTATAAAGCATTTCCAACACACAGATACAAGGTTTCATGCTCAATAAATATTCCCCTTAATGAATTTTCATTTTTACATAAAATATAATATTGCACTCTTAAAAGACCAATTATTTTGCATATTTTCTCTTTGGATAATGATGAAACATGGTCCTTAAAAAAATGAAAGCTAGACAATAGCAGAATTTTTAAAAACAAATCAATCATTTCAATGTGAGTAGAAGTAATGTTATCTCTGCTCATAAGTGGACCTCAGGAGTAACATGTGGCCCATGTCGATGTAACCTAAAAGTATCATGACGCTCTTCTTCTCCACGTGCTTGTCCCCACAGGAGAGACTCTGGAATTGCAACTTGTAGATACAACAAGCAGAATATTTTACAAAGTCTCGAAGTTACAAAATAGTTCTGTAAATATTATATGAGTTAAATTAAAGAAATTGTTTTAAAGTCATTTTTTGCAACATTATCAGAAAAAGTTTGACTTGTATAAATTTTTATTTATTTAATTTATGTGTACGTATGTTTCACATGCATGTTTGTGTGTGTCTGGTGCCCATGGAAGGCATAAAAGGGCATCAGATTCCCTTTTATGTTAATAGTGTTAATATTAAATAGTGTTACTATTGTTCTGAATTGCCATGTGGATGCTGGGAAATGGATCTGGGTCTCCTGGAAGAGCCATAAGTGGTGTTAACTGTAGATCCATCTCTTCAGAATCAGTGTACCTATTTTTAAAACTTAAATGCTTTGGATCATGTAAAAATGTATCAAGTGCTGGTAAATACCTTTCCCCATTGTATAGACTTCTGTTTTGTGTTACGGATGGTGTCTTTTGCCTTACAGAAACTATTCAGTTCATGAGGACTCACTTATTAATTGTCAATCTTAGAGAGTGTGCTATTGGTTTTCTGTTCAGGATATTGTCTCTTGTACCAATGCCTTTGAGATTATTTCCCACTTATTCTAATCAAGTTCAGTATAACTGAATTTATGTTAAGGTCTTCGATCCACTTGGACTTGAGTTTTGTACAGGGTGATAGATATGAATATATTTGCATTCTTCTGCATGCCAAATACAGTTGGATCATCACCATTTGTTGAAGAATCTTTCTTTTTTTCCATTGTGTAATTTTGGCCTCATTATTGAAAACCAGATTTTGATAGGTGTTTGGATTTATATCTGGGTCTGCGGCGTCCACCCTTGACCAGCAAGAAAGACGCCACACCGAGGAATCTTCTTCAAACACAGTTTAATCGGGAACCTCTTTTCTTTTGTACAATGTATAATGGAGGCGGCGGCGGCGGCCGGCCCCGGGCCGAGGGAGACGGGGCTTGATATAGTCTACATCTACCAATCACCTAACCCTACGTGGCGCGCCAGGATAGGTTGTCTCCAAGCAGAATTAAGAGGATACATGACCTTTACCATATTTGGAGTTGTTTACCACAGAGAGCGCTCGCCGCCGGGCTGGCGGAAGGCGGAAACCGGCGCCATCTTTTGGGTGCGGTTTTCTGCAGCTCCCTACATGGGTCTTCCAATAGATTCCAATAATCCACTTTTCTGTTTTAATGCCAATACCACATTGTTTTTTATTTTTATTATTATAGCTCTCTAATAGAGCAGATACCAGGGATGGTGATACCTCCAGAAGTTCTTTCTTTCTCTCTCTCTCTCTCTCTTTCTTTCTTTCTTTCTTTCTTTCTTTCTTTCTTTCTTTCTTTCTTTTTGATAAAGAATTGTTTCAGCTATTCTGGTGTTTTGTTTTTCCTTATGAAGTTGAGAAGTGTTGTTTTTTTCATTTTTTAAAAAAAATAAACTAGAAACAAGATCGTTTTACATATCAATCCCAGTTCCATCTCCCTCCCCTCTTCGTGCCCCCCAGTAATTCCCTACCTATCCCATATCCTTTCTGCTCCCAGGGAGGGTAAAGCCTTCCATAGGGGGTCTTCAGAGTCTGTCATATCCTTTGGGATAGGGCCTAGGTTCTCCCCTGTGTGTTTACGATGAGAGAGTATCCCTTTATGTGGAATAGGCTCCCAAAATCCATTCCTATGCTGGGGCTAAGTAATGATCTACTACCACAGGACTCATAGATTTCCAAGGCCACCTCACTGACACCTATGTTCAGGGTGTCTGGATCAATCCTATGCTGGTTCCCCAGCTATCAGTCTGGGATCCATGAGCTCCCTCTTGTTCAGGTCAGCTGTTTCTGTGGGTTTCACCAGTCTTGTCTTGACCCCTTTGCTCAGCACTTCTCCTTCTCTGAAACTAGATTCCAGTTCAGTTCAGTGTTTAACTGTGGGTGTCTTCTACTTCCATCAGCTGCTGGATGAAGGCTCTAGGATATCATATAAGGTAGTCATCAATCTCTTTATCAGGGCAGGGCATTTAAGGTAGCCTCTTCTCTGTTGCTTAGATTGTTAGTTGGTGTCATCCTTGTAGATCTCCATACATTTCCCTAGTGCCTGATTTCTCTTTATACCTATAATGGCTCCCTCTATTATGGTATCTCTTATCTTGCTCTCTTCTATTCTTCCCCTGACTCAACCTTCCTGCTCCATATTGTTCTCCTCTTGCCTCTTCTTCTTCCCTTCTCATTCTCCAATTTTACTGGTGAGTGCATTGATTCTATTGATTGCTTTGGGTAAGATAGCCATTTTTACTGTGTTAATCTTACTGATCCATGAACATGGGAGATCTTTTCATCATTTGATATTGTCTCCAAATTATTTCTTCAAAGACTTGAAGTTCTTGTCATACAGGGCTTTCACTTGCTTGGTTAGTGTCACACCAATATATTTTATATTATTTGTAGCTATTTTGAAGGGGGCTGCTTCCCTGATTTCTTTCTCAGCCCATTTATTATTTGAGAATAGGAGGGCTACCAATTTTGGGGCAGGGTGGGGGGTTAATCTTGTATCCAGCCAATTGGCTAAAGGTGTTTATCAGCTGTAGGATTTCCTTGGTAGAATATTTAGGGTGCTTATGTATACTATCATATCATCTGTTAATATTCCTATTTTAGCTTCTTCCTTTCTTATTTGTATTCCCTTGATCTCCATTTATTTAGTTATTGAAAATGATGAGTTTTAATATTTTCATACTCTTCTTCTTTAGTCTTTAAGTATCAAATTAATTTGTCTTTGGAGTCCACTGTACTAGAATATTTTTTGGAAATTCTTTAATTACTACTCATATTTACATAATTATTCCCCCATTCCCTCGCCCTCCCATCTATCCATGTTCCCCACCAGCCTGCCAACCCATCCCCCAATTCCTCCCCAGGGATAGTGAGGCCCTCTACCAGGGACCTTCAAAGTCTGTCATATCATTTGGGGGAGGGCCTAAGGTCTCCTTGCTGTATCTGGGCTGCAATAGTATCCCTCCATAGTGGCTTCCCAAAGTCCATTTTGCTCTAGGGTTAAAGACTGGCTCCACTGTTAGAGGTCCCATAGACTGTCTTGGCCTGCTAGCTGGCACCCACATTCAGACCAATGCTGTTTCCCCAGCTTTATGACTAGGGTCTCCATGCTCTCACTAGGTCAGGTCAACTGTTTCTGTGGGTTTCTGTAGCACCGTCTTGGCTTCTTTGCTCATTGCTCCTCCCTCTGCACAATTAGATTCCAGGGTATGGTTCAGTGCTTAGCTGTGGGTGCCTGTTTATGCTTCGAACAGCTACTGGATGAAGGATCTAGGAATGGTAAGCAAGGTAGACATCAATCTCCTTATAGGGTAAGGGCATCAGAGGCATCCTCTCTAGCACTGCCTAGATTCTTAGTTGGGGTCATCAAAGTGGATACCCTAGCATTTCCCCTGTGCCAGACCTCTCTAAAACCCTGTATTCTCTCCCTCTAACAAGGCATCTCCTTTTTTGCCCTCCTCTATTTCTCCCTGTCTCAGTCCTCTTGTTTTCCTGCCCTCCCCTTCTTCACTTCCCACCTCCTTCCTTTCCACCCATGCCCTGTGCTCCTACTTTGTTCAGTGGGTTCTTGTCCCCCTCCCCTTCTTCGAGGGACTATGCAATTTTCTCTTGGGGTCCACCTTGTTTCCTAGCTCCTCTGGCAGTGTGATTTTATACTAGAATATTTGATTTAAAAAAATAATCCAGTTAAAATAGGTTACAGATCTGTACAGAGAATTCTCAACAGAAGGATCTCATATGGCTGAGAAACAATTGAGATTTTCAACAACATTAGCCATCAAGGAAACATGAATGAAAACAACTCTGAGATTCCATTTTATACATGTCACAATGGCCAAGATCAAAAGAGCAAGCAATGCTTCATGCTGGAGAAGATGAGGGGCAAGGGGATCATTCCTCCATCACTGATGGAAGTGCAAACTTACATAGCTTCTTGGGAAGTGGCTGTGCAAAAATAACTGTCTTGGGTGATATGGGCCAGAAGTGGAAAATGATTTAGAATCACTGTCACAGATGAGAGTTGATAATGTCCAGAGAAAGGTGTCATTATTACAGCCAGAGAGAACTGAAACTTACTAACAACCTGGAGATTTCTCAAAGTAGGCAGGCTCCCAGAACCTCTGTAATCATAGACAGCTGACATCTGGAGACTGAGACCTTGAACAGAAAATTGAGTTTAGCCAGGCTGCTCCTGTTACTCATATGCAAATGTCTCAGGAGAAACCACAAGAAAAGCAGAGTGATAAGTGAATATTGTTTCAAGCCATTTCTTGACTTGTTAAGAAAAAGAAAAAAAGAAAGAAAACCAACTGGTGCCCTTACTAAAAGAAGAGATAAAGGTTGAGCTGATTTGGAAAGAGTCATTTTCTGTACTACAAATGTTAACTGGACCACTTATTTTGCCAAATGTGTGTGAAGAGCTGATGAAAAGGGCCATGTAATGCACTGAAGACATCTAATTAGACAGAAGTGGAAATCACCATTCCATTGAAATACTTTTTCCTGAATCAAGAGTAATTCACCAACTGAAAAGACCTTGACCTTCTGACTGAAGGATGCTGAACTACTTGTCACAAGATTTCTTTTCTTGTGGAAACAAAATCTCTGTCTTTCAAATGTAGGCCGCTATTCTTAAAATCTTAATTATAGTCACTTGTGAACCTTAAATTAGAGGTATTTTATTATGCAATATCCCCTATTGTACATAAAGTTCTGCTTACAGTTTTATAGATCAAGAAATAATTTTATTTAATATCCTAGACAAAAATAGTTACATAAATCAGATTCCATTTCTAGTCTTAATTGACCCTTATAATAAATGGACTAAAAATGAAAAGAAAATGAGGTATTATAGTAAAATTTCCAAACATTTGACCTATATGCCATTCAATGTCAAAATTATGAATTATAAAATAGCTGCATCAAATTTTATTTAACCTGTGTTAAAATGAGCTAGCCAACAAAACTTGGTTCCTTACTCTGGAATTTTTTTTCTAATCAAAAGACTGTGAAGTTTAATTATACAACTAATCTATCATATAGAAATCAACACTCAAAAGTATGAATTATTATTACATAAGTTTAATGTAGAATTTCAGTGAGTCACCTCAACCTTATTTCACTCAGGCCATTGTATATCTCCATAAATCAGGCTCTGTGATAATATTTAGTAGTCATTTTCTTCTTCTCCTGTGGTGATAACTTCCTTTGTTCTTAAGCAAAGTTTTGTCATGTCCTGTGGCCTAACACAGAAGTTCTCGTCATGTTACTGTCCAATCAGCTTTAAGACCATCACAGATCTCAGGAGATGAAAAGCAGGTGTCAGTCATGCCTTCTGATTTACTATGGATATAAAATTGTGTACAAGAGTGGCATATTAATTTGCCATAAAACTGGTATTTAATTATACAAATATATATGAGCTAAATGGTGAAAGTTATTAGAATTTGTTTCTCAACAAGTCACCATAAATTTAATGGTAAAAACCAGACAGAAAAAAGTGGATTAAAAAAATAAAAACATGGTAATAAAATAAAATAACAGTTCAGAAGGGAGGAGCAGAAGTCCCAAATATGTTTGAAAACCCTTACTTTAAATCTTTCATGAGAAAATCAATAACTAGCAACATACATTTTGAAAAGACTACTGAAATCATTGCTAGTTAGTCATAAATGTGTGTACATGTTGCATTACTGCTTCTTTATAGAAAAAACCATCATAGAAAATAGAAATATATTTTCTGGTTTTATAAATAATTCTATGTCAAACTATCTTCTTATCTAAGTATTTTCATATATTTAATTATTTGGGAAGAAATTTCTAGAAACAAATTTGAAATCTGTTCTGTTAAATATATTTTTTCCTTATTCTTTCAGAATTTTATACACGCTTATAGTGTGTTCTGTTCAAATATATCCCTAGTGTCTTTTCTACTACACCTTCCTCACCACATCTCCTTTCCAACTTCATATCCCAAAGAGAGAAACATTTTACTTGGTTGACTATTGCAAGTAACAATCCATCACTATGGGAAGTAATGGTGTCAGGAACTTGAAGCAGCTGATCATCAAGAGAGAATCCAGCCAATGAAATTTGTGCTGCCCAAACTAGGGTGGGTCAACATACCTCAGTTAACCCAATTAAGAAATCTGCTCACAGGCTTGTCTAAGATCCAACCTGATTCAGACAGTTCCTTACTGAAATTCTTTTCCAGGTGATTGCATACTGTCAGTTTTTCAAATTCCCCATCACCACTATGATGTCAGTAAACAGAGACCTTAAGTTCTTCCATCAGGATCATATACATTTACAACGTCCCACCACATTAGACACTTGAAACTGTCAAAGTGACTTGATTTTCTTAGTGTTCTGATGTCAATCTTTCATTTTTAATTCTTCCCTCAGGTACCCTGCATCTGACAAGGAATGAATCCTTAATGTTAATGCTAAATGGCTCCAAGTAAAAATAAAGATCTTCTTTGACTAGAGGAATAACACTTACAAAGATGTGTACATAAATCCTGGTGTGAAGCATAGCTGAAATGAGAATATTTTAAGACAATAAATATACTATTATTCTAAGTTTATTATCCCATGATACCTATATTGGTTGCATTTTCACAGTAATTCCATTAAGCAGTTTTCTAGAAAATGCCAAGGGATAGTGGAACAAACTCTCTATCATATTCAAGAAGGACATTAAACATTATCACATACAATCTCATTTTTAATTTTTTGATGAATTTTGAAATTATATAATTACTTCATTTTCCTCTTTCTTTTCTTTTTCAAAACCTGCCCATGTACACCAACCCCCTATTCTCTTCCAAATTCATGGTCTTTTCTTCTTTAGTTATTCTCTCTCTCTCTCTCTCCTAAACTCATAAATACAACCCATTTTGTCTGTTTGATGTAATTTTTATGTATGTTTTCACAGCTGATCATTTATTATTAGATAACAAATTGGTGTGCTCTTCCCTGGGAAAGACTGTTTCTCCTGCTTCCACAATTTCTTAGTTGCTTTCATTTCTTTGGTTAGGGTTGAAGCCTCCTAAATCGACATTCAGATGGCTATTACTGTCATCTATGTTGCCCTCTACTTTAGGCAGCCATGTTAGTGAGGCTTCATGGCTGTAGTTTCTGACATTTCTAGGAGACAAAATCTCACAGAAAATTCCTTGTTCATCTGGCTCCTACTCTCTTTCTGTCCCCACTTCTTCCATGATCTCTGAGAATCTGGTATAGGAGTTGTGGTATAGATTCACCAGTTCACCTGGGCTCCACAACTCTGATCCATTAACCATTTAGGATAGGTATTCAGCTTTCCCTGTTTTTGTTTGTTTGTTTGTTTGTTTGTTTTGATTTTTGTTTTTTTCGAGACAGGGTTTTTCTGTGTGGCTTTGGAGCCTATCCTGGCACTCGCCCTGGAGACCAGGCTGGCCTCGAAATCACAGAGATCTGCCTGCCTCTGCCTCCCGAGTGCTGGGATTAAAGGCTTGCCACAGCAACACCCGGCAGCTTTCCCTGTTTTAAGATGAGAGAGAAGTATGCTGCAAAGTTAAATAACTTGGTATGAGTCCAATATTTATGAAGCCAGGAAACTCAAATTGAATCCAGGTTGAGTTGATCTGGAATAATTTTTGGTAGTGCATGGCATTGATACAGAAGTATCTCCTTTCCCATGTGCTAAGCATTCTACTAGAGGGCAAGGAGCTGACTTCTTTTTTTTTTTCTCTTTTTATTATTATTATTATTATTATTATTATTATTATTATTAATTCAAGTTAGGGAACAGGCTTGTTTCCCCTCTCCCTCTCCCTCTCCCTCTCCCTCCCCTCACCCCCATTCCTTCTCCCCCACCTCCAACCTACCCCCCACCCCATCCACCCACCACTCCCCAGGCAGGGTAGGGCCCCCAACCGGGGCTCCACCAAGTCCACCAAATCTTCCTGTGCTGGGCCTAGGTCCCTCCCCATGTGTTCAGAGACAGAGTGCATCCCTTCAAGTGGGATGGGCTCTCGAAGTCCCACACACACACCAGGGCAAAACGCCAGTCCACCTCCGGAGGCTCCCAGGAGTACAGGGGCCTCCCCATTGGCAACCATGATCAGGGGGAAAGGAGCTGACTTCTAAGAGTAAAATATCTGTACAGAGAAAAATGAACCAATGGCTCCTTTAAAGATCCCAGATCCGAAGTTAATGAGTTCCATTGTCTCAGAGAAACGACTTCCCACAAGGTTACACAAGAAAGTGAGTGATTTCTGACTCTTCACAACTAGTGCCGTCTCATGCTACTGCTCTTGGAACCAGTCTTGTCGTTTCATTTTGTACTGACAAGGAAAGATTCTGGAATCTGATTTCAAGTGAATGAATGGAGGGAAAAACTAGGTAGTGGTAAATTCTGATAGATAATGGCTGTTGCCTTTCAAGCATTTAAAGTAACTGTCTGCCCTCTTTTCTGAATAGAAGTAGCTATTGTTTGTTATTATAAATAGCAGAGATAGATCAGTGAAGATCCAGCAAAGTGTAATTATGATAAGAAGGCAAAGGAGCAGGAAACAGTAGCGCTTAATGTAAGATCCATAATTCATAGTCCAATGGAATTGAAGTTCTAAGAAGTGAGAACCACAATGTTTAAATGAAACTATTTTTATCCATATTGATGATATATCAAAACATAGGAAATTTAATATAAAAGCTACATGAGTTATCTGAATATGTGGCTTTTTAATGTAACATTTCAATCAGTCAGGATGACATTGGACAACAGTGGAATATTGTGGCTCACATAACTGAATATTGAAAAGATAGGATGGCTTCATGATAATGAATGCAATAAGTCCTTGCCAAAGTTTCTTTACCTGTGCTTTATCCCCATCCAGATGTTTATCTGGTTTCTTTCATTGGATAAAAGTTATTCTTAACCACAGTCACAGTCAACCCAGTTGTTGAAAGAGAGTGTATCATTCCCAAGTTTTTGAAAGAGACTGCACTGCTTTTAATCACATACAACCTGGAGATTTCTGTTTTTTTTTTTTTTTCTACACATTTCCCCTGGGATTGGTTATGAAATCCCTTTTCCCTAATGATTTTGAGCGTTAAGTGCCAAAGACTCTATAATCCAATACCTGGATATTATTAAGGGACAAGAAAAACACAGCTTTCAACAAATTATAGTTTGTATTAAGTATATTACATTTACTGGCATGTCCTAGTGATCTAGTTTACAAAAAAGTATAACTCCATAGTATTTTCATTTATTGAGCTTTTAATTTATATACAGACATGCTTTGTAGGTATTAGACAACTGACAAAGTGTTCCAATAATGTTAGTTATCTCTGTTAAACTTAGTGACTTAAGATAGTAAGTATTCGCTGGGGGTTGGTGGCACACACCTTTTATCCCAGCACTCAGGAAGCAGAGGCAGTTGGATCTCTGTGAGTTCCAGACAAGCCTGGTCTACAAGAGCTAGTTCCAGGACAGCCTCCAAAGCCACAGAGAAACACTGTCTTGGAAAAAAAAAAGATAGTAAGTATTCATCTTCTCTAATTGTTATTGTTGGTTACAATTATGAGCAGCTTAGATGGCTGGTATGTTAGTCACATCACATAAGCATCAAGCTAATGAAGGTTCCTTGTCACTGTAGGACCCCACCTTAGTACCTGACAGAAAACCTAACCGTTATAAAAAGACATAGTTTATATTTACTGAGTATAAATAGCTGCATGGCAGTGGGCATTGATATGACCAGTATCCACCTCAGGAAATCCCACAAAGACAGACACACAGAAGTGCTCCACATATTTTTCAAGATAATACAGTATACAAACAGGTCCTCTCTGCTAGAGGAAGGTTACTCAAGGACCTGATTTTATAGCTATTACTCTCTGCTGCCAGGCTATATAGCAGTGACGGTTATAAAACTGCTGTGTCAGCCAAGAGCGTAAAAATTAGTTTAATCCCTTTTATCCTAATACTGTTTCATGGGAAGATACGTCTAAGAATATCAGAATATATGGAGTCTGGTTGTAGAACAGGGTGGATAACAGGGTTTTGAAAATATTAGGATCATATTCACCAAGATGAAAAAATGTAATGAGAAAATATAGGAAGGCAGAGATAAGAATCCAAGAAAGGCAGGAAAAAAATTACAGTATTTTCTAGGACTTGCTATTATGCTATGTTTCTACTAATAAACAAATGAAAAAATAAGCAACACAAATTCTCTGTGTGAGTACAATAAGGGATAGCCCTTGTCACCTACTGTTAATTTTACAGGTAATTTATAAAGCCTTCCTGCCTCACTAGGTACTTGCCTCCTACTCCCTGTACCTTCTCAGGCAATCATGATGCTATGGAATAACATTAACAAACCTGAATGAACTCTTTTGTAATGAGCCCCGAAGCCAGGAAGTATTAGAGATGAGTTACACATGATATCTATTACTTTCTATAAAGAATCAGAAAGAAAAAATAAAAAAATAAAAAAGAATCAGAAAGTTGATACAGTTTCTTGAAACCATTTTTATCTTACATGATGCAATTTGCTCATTTTGTTCACCATCATTTATTAAATAATTTATTCTAGTTGTTAAAATAATGGGAAGGAATTATTTTGCTGCTTCTACAAAGAATTTCCCTGAGTTTAGACAGGTCATTTAACTCTTACATGCCAAAATATATTCCCTGGTGAAGTCACTACAAATGGCTGACTTTATGCCTGGGTTATTAATAATATTTAAAAAGAACATGAGATACAAATTTTGTACCCTTATTTTAAAGTGTAGTAAAGAAAGGTAAGTTTATCTTTATAATGATATTATAGTATAACTATAATGTTTACATTAACTTATAGAATATTATAAGACAGTATTTGGCCTTTCTACCATTTATTTAATCCACTCTCATTCATTTTTAATAAAGTGAGAGAGAAGCCTGATGGGGAATTATTTCTTTGAGGTTTGACAAGGAATATGGGTCAAGAAAACAAAACGAACAAACACACATAAATAAAAAAAAATCACAGAATAAGCAGGTAGTTCTAGGTTTTTTAGCACTGCAAATTGATTGCTGAGTGGACCATGTTTTTACGAGATCCCACAATCACCACCCAGAAGGAGTGTAACTGAATGTGGTAGCCTTGTAAATAACAGCTTTTCTGTAGCTGAGGCAGGAAGAGTGTGGCTTCCAAGGCACATAATCAATAGTGTATCTGAAATGAACAAGAAAGCAAGCAAAATAATTCCTGAATCATAGCCTACTTTTTCTCTGCCTGTTATGAGAAATTCGACAGGTTGAACTAGAGAATGCTATAAAGTTCAGAGTGATGCTAAGTCCTTGGTTTCCAGGATCTTCAGCAGTGAGTTACTTTGCTTGCTCACTGGACAAGAGTGGATGTGAATAAAGTGCCCAGTCATGGGACACTGGAAAAAATAATGTCCTGATACTGTGCTCTTTATATTTTATACCATCATTTTAAATTTATATGTAGCCTACCTACAGAGCTAAAAATACATTAAAAGCAATGGACTGGAGGTGCAAAATTGCTTCAAAAGTATACAGAGGTATACTTCAAATTTTAGTTGAAACTTAAAAGAGAAAATATTTTATTTCCATGTCAATACATAAAGGCTTTAACACAATATTGGTTGCTTTTCTGATTGTGCCTTTTTCTACCTCCTACACTACTCTTCCCCACCTACTTCACTCTGATTTCTATGAGTACTTTAGTAAGAGATTCCCATTTTAAACCTAAGCTAAAAATATTTAATAATAATAACTAACAGTCTTTGATTACTTGAGAGCAAACTGTTTCCCTAACACTAGGGGATAAATTTACTTGATCTTAATATAAATTCTGGAAAGTGCATGTCATAATTTCTTTGTTGGACAGTTGGAGAAACTGAGCCACAGAAATTATTCACAACTTGAGAGTCTTCATTCATATTTTACATTGAGGAGTTAAAATTTAAATCCAGGAAATTTCTCTCTGTAATTCTAGCCTCTAACCTTATGTAATTTCTCCAGAAATGTAAGAGCTTAATATATTGATTCTTTAATATGCCTAGTGATCCATACAAGGGACCTGATACAATTCTTCTCTAAATATTCACTACTAGATTTTCACATATGCAAGTTGAACAAGTAAAAATATAAAATCTAAAATTTGAGGAGAAAATGGGCACCAGGAATTGGCATATAGCTAAATACCGTGTTCAAGGAAATAAACAGTCTAAATAAAAGCCTGATGTTAAATGGAATAAAGGGAGTGGTAACCATGGGGCAAGATCCAACCCAGCTTAGCGTCCAATTTGTGAAAATGTACTAAAGCAAAGTTTAGAGCCATGCATGTTGATATACATGCCTTTAATCCCAGTACTCCAGAGTCTGAGGCAGGTTAATTGAAGGAAAGGAGGGGTTATGTTCCACCCCAGCAAGCAGCAGAACTTGTCAGCTTAGGCCTCTTGGTTCTTGCTTTAGTGTCAAGAATAGAAAAATGGGTTGTGGAATCTGCCTCCAAAAATAAGGAAACTACTGAGGACAGGTATGTGTCAGGAGTGTCCCTACATAGAGGCCTAGATAGTTCAATGTGTGAAGTTGTAAAGCTTGGATTTACCCGAAGATTCCAACATGTTCCAAATGCCAGAGCTTTGGGGTAGCTGCTGACAAAAGCTTATAACAGAGCAAAAGAAAGACACATATTGTAGTAAACAAAGCTAAAAGGAGTTGGAGGTCTGAAGAACATTTTGATATCAGACATGGAGATACAGGGTTTAGAGTTTACCCAGCTAATTTTGGTTTTGCTTTGGTCCATTTTTTCCCCTCACTATGCCCTTTTTCTTCCATTTTGAAATGATAATGTATGTTCTATGCCATTATATGTTGGATGTATGTGATCTACTTTTTAATTTTGATTTTATAGAGGATTACAGTTAAGAGTTTGCATGAGTCTTAGAAGAGACTTTGAACTTTGGAATTTTAAACAAGTTGGAGACTGTTATGACTTATGGGGAGTTTTGCAGCTGGAATAATGCATTTTACATTATAATGTGGCTATAAACCTATGAGGGGCAGGAAGTGGAATGTGGTGGTTTGAATAAAAATGCCCCCCTAGGGAGTGGTCCTATAAGAAAGTATATCCTTGCTGGAGTAGGTGTGGCTTTGTAGGAGGTGGGCTTTGAGGACTCAGGAAGCTCAAGCCTGATAAAAGAGTCACAGTCACTTCCTGCTGTCTGCAGATTCAGTTGTAGAACTCTGCCTGCATGCCACCATGTTTCTAGACATGATGATGATGGACAAAACCTCTGAACTATAAGCTGGCCTCAATCAAATGTTTTCCTTTTAAAATTTGCTGTGGTCGTAGTGTCCCCTCACAGCAATAAAACCCTAACTAAGACATCCATTTCTGACTTTGACTTAAGTCAGCTGCCTTACCATCTAAATTCCTACAGTCTTTCCATCTGAAAAACCTGGAAGAAGAAAATTGCTAATAAGAAGGGATAGAAGAGGATGAAGAGATGGAATAGACAGTAGGTCTTAAGGACAGATAGGAAATCAACACAACCAAGCATGGTTGAACAGAGAAGGAGGAATCAAGATTGCAACAGGGCATGAAAGCAATGGTAAACACCAGATCACAGGAGAATTTGGCTAGCCATATTTTCCTAATGCATTCATGGGACAAGTGCAAAGAAGGTCAGTACAACTGTGACTTTGAAGTGAGTGAGAAATCATGTAGAAAATTCTAATAAGGAGTTAACTAGTCTTTATTTATAATTTCTGTGTATTTCATGAAGTTTCCACAGAAACCCTGTCATCTTGTACCACACTTCAATTCAGACTTGACAGTAGGAGTGTGGGAGAGAAGGTGCAGTGTGCACATGAGTTGTAATTAATATCACGGTTGACAGATGTAAAATGGAATTCTTCTATATGTATCCCCTGTTTCTCTGATTCTCATCCTCCGAAGACCAACCTATGTCCTTCTGGAAGTATCCAGGGACTGCCACTCACATGTACATCCAAGGAAAATGACTAGAGAGGGCAGAATATCTGTTCTTCCCTTTTCCAGGCTTCTGGGGTCATCCATCACAGAGCTTCCTGTGATGGACGGGAAGCTGCTCTGCAAAGGGCACCGATCCCTCACACAGTTCACCAGGATGCACACACCGGTGTTATTACCGTGGAAGACTATCTTAATCCCACAGTGTACTTGGGCCACACCCACTTTTGTGAGGTCACCATATCCACCAGTACTTGCAATTACTTACATCCAGGCAAATTCCATTCTACTTAAATACCCAGAACCCACCCATAAAGTTACACTGGATTTTCTGTTTGGTCTTCAGCATGTCTTCTGTGTCTACTCTGTAAAATGTATCTGAGAAAGTCCAGAATGTATCTTGTTGGAAGATCAGTGATTTTAGTTTTGGCCTATGCTGATTATATCTGCTTCCCCTTTCTTTGAGACATGTTTTGTTGTAGATGAATCAGCTTCTGATAGGACATCTCACCAGTTAAACACACACACACACACACACATACACACACACACACACACACACACACACACACCAGCATAAACTGAGCCTGGGACTTTTGTTGCACAAGAATGTCATATGATATTGAGTCTCTGCAACTTAAGAGAAAATACACATCAAGTGTTTGTCTATCACCTCATTTTTTTCTGTGAATTCTCATCGTATGGTGTTGCAAAAACACCACACAGAAATCCAAACCAAAAAAAAAAAAAAACCAAAAAACAAACAAACAAACCTATCATCAGGTATTCATAAGCCTTGTAAATATATGTAATTTTCTCCATAGACAAAATGGAGAAATGCAAAATGTATGCATTCCTTCCAAATTTGGGTCTTCAAAAGCAAATTGTGACATTTTGAAAAATGTCTGTAAGATGCTATTGGTGGAAAGGGGGGTCTGAGGACAACTTTATTTCTTGTTCTTGAGCCTGTAACAACAGTACTATTTATTCCAGGTCAATGCCTTGAGAAGCTTCTTGCATACTTGAGTATTTACTAATAATGCATGCTGAACCTCCCTTAACTAAGCTGTAGGTCCTAATGGTCACACCTTCTCGGAGAAACTCCAGAGTCTGCATGTAGTCATTGGAGATACAGGGATGTCTGTCACCAGTATCCCTGAAAATGCCAGAAGTTACTTAAATCTTCCCTAAGCACTCCCCATAAGGAAACCTTCATGTGTACTCCAACTTCATCTTCTGATCTCTTTGAGAGTGTTGTGTTAGCTAAGTTCCTAAAGTGCAGTTCTTAAATGCAAGGATAGGGAAAATTTAGGCCTTTTACCCAGAAGGATTTAAGGTCGTGTCCCCTTTTGCTGCTGCGACTTAAGATGCACATGGGAAAAGAAAGGGGTTTGTGCAAGTATGGCCTCTCTCCCAGACACTGAACCCCTGCACAAAGTCAGTTAGTAATGAGATTCTCTCCAGCAGCAAACTGCACTGTCCATTCATATTTCTCTTCCACCTGCCCCCACAATGGTGACTGTTTGCTCAACCCACATGCAACAAGGCTGTGTTTGTAAGTAAGGGTCCATTCACTGGCTGTCTATTTAGAATCCTTGACAGAGAACCCCATGAAAAGCTCCTCCATTCAAATTTATCTTTAATGACTTGCTCCATTCAGTATAGAGGGTAGGCAGGGGGAGGGTGCTTGGATTTGACTTCTTCCACTATGGAAGAAAAAAGGACAGCATTTCTATAAAGCCTTTGACGTGCCATGGTTATTAAGCAACAGAAGGAGAAATTATTTGAGGTATAAAACCTTTTTCCACTTAACAGGCTATGGAAACACACCACTCTATTTCTCTTTGAAACACTTTATCTCTAGGTCTTCACCTCGCTTACTCTCCTTCAACAGAAGAAACCTCTTCCCTTCTTAGAGATGTGTCTATCCACCCAGGGTCACAGGATTTCCCAGCAGACACCTTTAACTCCTGTAATTCTCTTACATTGTACACATTATTATCTTTAAACAGTTTTTGTTTCACAATTTATTATTTGTGTGGGTGGGGTGTCCCATTGTGCACATGTGACTCTCAGAGGACAACTTTCTGCAGTCCGTGCACTCTTTATGCTTTGGTGTGGATTTTAGGGACTGAACTCATGTAGCTAAGTTCATAAGGCAAGTACTTTTGCTTGTAGACCCATCTGACCTCATTATTACCGTTTTAAGGTAGAGCTACTCTAGATTTAATAAGAAAAGTGAAAATGAACCCCTGAGAGTAGGACTACCTTCAAATAAGAAATATCCCTATCATTTTTAATAATGGTTAGCTTGTTAAATTAGGAGTTCATAGGCTTTATCTGGCCCACTTACTTCTGAATTCTCTCCAGTCAGAGTTTCATATACTATATAGTGCATAACCTGTCAGTATTTCCCTAAATGTCACATCTTGTTGTTCCTTGAGTGCTTTAATTCAAGAGTCTAACTCCCCTAAAAGTTACTTAGAGCAAGTACTCACAAAAGAGATTTCTCATACAAGTTCTCACACAAGCATTTTCTCACAAAAATAATCACACAAGAGTTTTGGGTTTTCTTAAGAAAAGAACAAATACACTAAGTTTTTTTGTGCTTTCAGCTTGCTTCTAATATTGCATCTGCTTCAGAGGGTGCTAAATCATAACAATGAGACAAAGTTATATCAGCTTTCTCCTTCCTTAAAACTAGCAGTAACTATGGAAAAAGTAGAAATGTTCCCATTCATTAAAGGCAAAATAACAAAGGACTCTGGAAATTTAGATAAAAGAAAATTGACTTTTATCTATGAAATCAAATATTTCTATCCAAATAAAATAGCTTTGAAGAAAAACCATGTGAATTTCTTGCCTGAGGCACAGAATTTAAAGAATTGCCAAATAATTTTAGTTCTTAAGATAAATACTATTTTAATGCAACATTTTAGAAATTCCATATTAATACAAGAATTTTGATACCTAACAGGATGATTGTTTCTTTGGCTTTCTTTGCCCAGGGCACTATTATATCTTTGAGTGACCTTGGTAGCAATATTAGGAAGAAAGTTCTTTAAGCAAAGATTTAGGAAAGTTGGTCCTAAGCATTGACTAGGGAGGTAAATGAGGATTTGCAGCAACCAGAAATGTCCATACTGGATCCACCAAAGAGATTTGTGGTGGACCATAGTAACATTCTTCATCATGAGTTAAAGACTGAGGTTTCAAATACAGAGTGAGAATAAGGTGTAAACAACATAGATACTTGGGTTTAGAAATCAGAATTGAATAATGGAGCAAATTTGAAAGATAATATGAAAATAAGTTCAGTTTTCAAAATCTAGTAGCAAGTTTGATTTGAAGACCAAATGGATATGTCTGTTTGTTTCATTTCTTTATTGTAGCTGACAATTTACGAAAATATTGCATTGATTCATCCCTTTTCATGCTCATCAAATTATAATGCAGCATGACCCAAATATTTATGTGTTTAATCCTTGCTTTTATGAAGTATTAATGAACACATCAGGGAAGTGGTGTCCTTACTGAGAAGGCATGGCCTTATTAAATAACATTCAAGCTGTGTTGCTCAAAGATTCTCCTGTGAATCTCAGTTGCCTCTCATGTGACTGGTGGTATCCTCCCCTTCATTTCTGAGTGATGCATTTATTTTCCAGGATATAGCAATAATTTCCATATGTTTGTGTTCCATCCTACTTTTCTTCTTACAGATTTTCCTGTTTCAGGCTTTCATTTCCACTGTAATTTATTGTGTGCTTTCTATTTTAAATTAAAACAAGGTGTTATTATTATATATATTATAAAATATATAGCATTATATACTCTGTGAGGGTTTCTGAGCATTCCCTACATATCCCCCAAACCCCAACTCTTGTTTAGGCCCCACATTCAGTGCCTGGCCTAGTGTAGCAACCCTTGTTTGTGCTGCCCACAACCTCCAGGAGTCTACTGCCTACCCATAAACTGTAGGTTCCTCTCTTAACATATCCATTGACTCTGCCCATCCAGGCCATCCACATCTTGTGCCAGGGTGTAGCTGGGTGAGTATGCATGATACTATCCTTAATGTATCCTTCCCAACCCAAGATGTACCCACATACTTGAAGCTAGGACCAGGATGCACATCTATTCCCCAAGCATAGCCCCATGAGTCCATCTGACTATCTTCTGTTTATGTCATATCAAACATTCGGGCTTATTCTGGCCTGAACATGCTTTTCTATGGTGCAGCCTGATGTGTTCATATCAGACATAGAACTGAAAGGAGAAGTCCATAGGTCCAAATCTCATTGAAAAATATATTCAGTATACAATATAAAAGATCAAAGCAATATTTCATCACCACTAAGTCCTCAAGTACAAAAAATTGTTCACTGATGAGAATTACTTAAATGAACCTCAGAACACAAATAATACAAAGCAACCCCAAACAAAACAAAACAAAATAAAAAGAAAAAAGAAGCATATATTTGGTCTAAGAATTTAAGGAGTCTAAAGACACAGAAACAGCTCAATGAACACAAAGAACATAAATTCCTGAATGATGGTCCAGAGAATTGAAGCACAAGGTATGAATGACAAAGACAATCTAACATTTGAAAAACAAATTCAATAAACATATAAAACATTGAAGATAAGTCAAACTTAAATGATGTTGGAATTAAAAATCCACTAATACAACTAGTTAGCTCAAAAGAAAGTATAGCAAGTAAAATATTCATGCCAAAGAAAAAATTTCAGGGCTCAAAAATAAAA
Source organism: Cricetulus griseus (assembly GCF_003668045.3). Lineage (NCBI taxonomy): Eukaryota > Metazoa > Chordata > Mammalia > Rodentia > Cricetidae > Cricetulus > Cricetulus griseus. The sequence continues at coordinate 80,562,495 of NC_048599.1, read as the reverse complement.
TAAAGAAATAGACAAACTACCAAAGAAAATAAAAGTGTAAAAAGAAAGAAACAGACAGTAAATATGCAAGATATGTGGAAAACCATGAAAATATCAAATCTCATTATAAGAATGAATGAGCATATCTAATTATAGCCATCTAGTATTTGAGAAATATGCCAAAAACATACATGGTACAAAAAAAATGTTGGGTAAATGGATTGTCACTATTAGGTTTGTGTGTGTGTGTGTGTGTGTGTGTGTGTGTGTGTATTTCAATATTTAACTTAACTTTGCAGGCATTTTTCATAATATCCAAGTTCTGAATTAAATCTTAACAACTGATACTTCTTACATAAATAGTGTTTGAATTTGTGTTTTTCTAAACAGTTGTGATCTGTGTCTTGTATTACAGTATGTGATCAAGGTTAACTTTTCCTATGCTGTTATAGTAACAAGCCAATATGTTCTATTCTAGTCACAGACAGGTCAACAAAACCAAATGTCACACTGGAGAGGTGGCTCAGAGGGTAAGAGCACTTGCTATCTAAGGATTAGGAGTGGAATTTTAATCAACAGTTCCCACATAAAAGTTCCAATTCTGGCTGTGTCTTCCTGAAACCCTAGTATTATTTGAGGAGGACAGATACAAGTGGGTACTGATAATTCTCTGTTCAGCCAATTTATCTTCTTCTGGTACAGGGAGAAATCCTGTCTCATGGCAACAAGATAGAGTGATAAGTGGAAGACATACGAATGTTTTTTTGTCCTTACAATGCTTGCCTTGAGGTATGAACACTCACATACTAATGTGTATGTAATACACACACACACACACACACACACACACACACACACACACACACACACACACTCATACTCACACACACACACACACACACACACACACACACACACACACACACACACACTCACAGGTGTATGCTCACAAACACAAATTTAAAAATGTTAATAATAAAACGGCCCTGTAAAAACTGAATGAAGGTGAATAGTGTAAATTGAAAAATTAAAATAAGAACAGTGTCAAGGCATCAACAATTGGTGGACTGGTTGAGGGTTAGTTTTTTGTTCTTACCATGTAAATTTCCTCTAAGTTTAAAAGCTATCAGCATATTTGTTGCAGTGGACAGGGAGCTACCCCAAAGAGTTCGTTTTTTGCATTATACAATAGTAACACCAACTTGGTAAGCTTTAGTGTAGTTTTTGGTCTGTTGAGCCACAAAAATGGTGAAAGAATTATAAGAAAACTGACACATGTGTTAAGAAATGGTCCTGTTTTGTCTTTCAAGCGTGACAGGCTGTATTCTGTCTCAGAGTTTCCTTAGGCCACATAGCTATTCCAAGCCAGGATACTCGCACTAAGTGTTGCTCCAAAATAATGAATTCTTTTTCCAGACAGTATTTTTGTTTTAAAGGAACTTGCAAAGCAATTTGCTTCACCCCACTCCATGATTTTTCTCTATGCCTTTTAAGGTTTTCCAATTCACATCAATTTGACAACAAAGCGTTTAATGACTCACTGATATCAAGATTTAAAGCACTCTGCTTAGTTTTCATGGAAATTCTTCCTTTTGCTTTTATACTTATTGCATCAGTTTATATAATGGCTAATTAAAAGTCAATAGGTTTAAGAAACATAACCAGCCAGCCATGAGCTGGCATGCACCCATTTCAATGTGAGCAGAGGCACGGGTGGAATCCAGGCACAGCAATGCTCTTTCATCATGTTTAGTCCTCCATTGAAACCAATGGTGCCAATAAATACAGGTCACTGAACATTTTCTAGTGTATTCTAGTTTGCTTTGAATATCCAAACAAATTTTTAAACTCAAATTGTTACGTTTACTTTTTAGATTTTCCATGTTGACTCACAACAGAACACTGAATCTCTTTCTCCTATTATCAATTTATAATTCAGAAATTAAAATCTGCTTGAAATGTACATGTTTATGAATGCTAAAGAGGCAAAATCTTTTGATAAGTTGTCATAGATTCAGTGATATTTCTAAGATATAGAATGACAGATGGCTGCTGGTTCTGGAAGTTTAGAGTCACTAGTCACTTTTGGGGAAGATAGTGGTCTGGGAGGAGAAAGAAATATCAAGAAGAAAGAGGAACTCTCTTCTCCTCCTGCCAGTGAAAAATTGTAGACTAGGAAGGAAAGAGATCTGAAATGGGATGAACCTAAGGGCAGTTCCCTAAAAGTTGGTTACATTTCAATGTATGAGACAGGAGATTTTCCTGACAGAGTTCAGTGACCAGAGACAACAAAAAGAAAGATTTTGTTATTACCCTGTAGAGGAACCTAAGTGTTATGGGGGGAAAAATGGGTTCTAATTTTCCAAGTGAGAGAAAGCAGCCCTAGCCCATAGTAGAAAGTAAAAATGAATGTGAAAATTAAATGAAACAAGTTAGTATTTTAGGGTTGATTCCAATGTTAAGCCTTGGGCAAGTTGAATCATTAAGTTTCATGTTGCATATTTCTGATGAAGTACTCCAGTAAAAATAGTACCACACAAATGCTAACCTGCAATTACACAATTAAAATGGCAGTGTTAGAAAATGGTTTTGTTAATGACTGTTCAAGTTCTAAATGTTGAATTCAAATTCATCATGCCGTTACTCCCAGTATTGCTTCTTTTACCCTTGGCAACAAATTTTTCTCCAGGCCACATTGCTTCATCAACATATTTTTGAATAACCTTTCGAATCAGGCTATTCTTCTGCTCATTGTGTCCTTGAAAAACATCCCACTTCCAGAGACATCCGGTCAGTGCACTGTCTTTACCCACTGAACCAGAATGTGGTTAGTAGATTTAACCATCATTACACTGTTTTCCTTGAGACTATAAAACATGATCATTTCTTCTGTAAATACATGAACAATTAACAAGTTCACAAGAACAATTTCTTGTTGCCCCTGCAAGAACAAAACCTGGAAATTTATTCTTTCTGGGAAATGTAAATCTCTTTATAAATAGCATAAATTTATTTGGAAAATGTTGTTTTATTGCTCGAAATACAGATTTATTTTTCATTCAGTCTGACTGCAAACTTTTCAATGTTCTTATATTTTTAAGCTTTCAACTGACCAAAATTCCCTTGCTTTACAAAATGTTGTCCCCTCTCATCTTGATGATTTTATTGCCACACATATTTATATAAAAGTATATGGTTTGTGTCTATGTGTTACGTATTTGTGTATATGTCAAATATATACACATACACATTTGAAACAGTTAAAGGATGTAGCAACCTTTTTAATTAAAAGCACACAATGATAACTAGATATTCCACGTTAGAAAATCTTTATCAGGTTCTGATATTTCAGACAATTCAAATAGCTGAAGAAATGAAGAATCAATGGTCTTTCAAGAGTTATTATTGCAAAGTTAATGATCAAAGTTTAGATAAAATTAGGCACAATGTAACCACAAATGAAAAAAAACAGAATTCAATACTTCCTTTACACCATAAGACATTTGATACCTTATTTATACCCTCTTCTTAATTCTAGTGCATTCTAGTGTCATTAACTCATTTAACTACTGTAGTGTTTCTGAGAGTATAAGAATGACAAATCAAAAGAAAAGTGACTATTTTTGTGATTCTGCTTTACTTGAGTCATATTATTTGGGGTATATATGCAAACAAGGAATAGAAATATTTGAATTCATTTGTAGTGTGGTCAACATTATTATTGCTTTGTAATATCCATTCCTCCTTTTATCATAATAACAATTTTGGCTAGGTCACACATAGTGATTATCAGCAGTTTCTTTTTCTTTCTGTAAAGGTATTCCCAGCTTCCCCTGTTTGGCATGGTTATGTGATACATTTCTGATCACTGTGATAAATGAATAAGTCCTTTGAGAGCAAAAACACTGGGATAAGAACAAAGCCCTGAGGAGAAACATGTGCTTTCCCTCTTGACTTCTTCCTTACTTGGCGTTAGTAGGTGGGTGGAGCTCTAGCATCATGACATTCAAAATTGGAGGCAGTGAGGACGATAAAGATAAACAGTACAGAGGAAAATGACTAGGCAGAAGAGCAGTAGGTCCCTCCTAATGATCCTGAAGACAATCCTGAACATTTTGCTGAGGTATCCCTATCTTCAGACCTGTCCTACAGAGAACAATTAACATAGTCCTGGTGGACAATTTTATTAGTTGCAGCTGAATGCATTGCAACTTAAGGAGAGGCATGTGTTTTTCAAAGAGCAGTTGCTCTGGTTTATTCCAGAGCTAAAAAATTAAAATATATGTAAAAAAGAACTCATAAAGAGCAAATAACAAATAACTGATTAAGATTCCAAGGGAAGAAACATATACTTACAAATTGTTGTAGGGGTTGTAAATTGGTTCAACTACTATGGTGATCTACATGGAACTTCCTCAAAACTTAAAATCATTACCATCTCAGGATGCAACTCTCCCACTCAGAGTCGCATAGCTGAAGGAGCCTGTTAGCATATCAAAGAGATTTCAACAAATATCAAAGTATTTCAACACTTGCTGGTTCATGCTTACTGCTGCACATTTGAGAGTTGGTGTTAAAGGAGAGAATCCTCCATACCAATCAGCAAATAAATGGATAAAGAAAAGATAGCTAGCTGGATAGTGGTGGTGCACACCTTTAATCCCAGCACTCAGGAGGCATAGGCAAGCAGAACTCTGTTAGTTCAAGACCACCCTGGTGTACAAGAGCTAGTTCCAGGACAGGCTCCAAAGCCACAGAGAAACACTGTCTCAAAAAAACCAAAAATAAATGAATAAAAATAAAAAATAAAATAAAATAATTAAAGAAGATGGCTCGAATGCACAGTGAATTTTATTCAGATGTTAAAAAGCATGAAATTTTATTTGAGAGAAAATCAATGGAACTCAAGAGCATAGCGTTAAATCAGAAATGCAAAATGGCAAAAATCACATATTTTCAGTGTGTGTGTGTGTGTGTGCGTGTGTGTGTAATTGTAGAAAGAGTGAAATTGGGAAATGATCTCTTTGGAACAATTGAGGTTAGTTTAGTTGAGAGGGAGTAAAGATCACAAGAGAACATATTGGGGAACAGGAATATCAGTAAACTGTTAAACATGAGTTGAGGGGAGAGAAATAGGATGGGTTTGAGGAAGGTAGCTGGGAGGTTCTGGAAGAGGAAAAGAAAGGGGAAAATTTACATAATTTTATTTTAATGAAAAAATATTTTTAAACATGTCAAGGCCCGGCAGAATGGGGAGACTAAGAAGAGGAACAGGGTAAATGGCTGACCGCCATGGCCAGTCGCCATAGAGAGACAGAGCGGGGAAACACAGAGAGGGGACAGAGAGCAGAACAGAGGAACAGAGAGCGTAAATGGGAAGGGGCCTATCTTTTAAAGGGGTCCTCTGCACCTGCGTGCAGACTTAGTTCCCATGGAACCTTGGGCTGACCAGGGTATTGCCTGTTCAACCAGGTAACAGGGGCAGGCCAGCATAATAATGCCTGAACCTTTCATTCCCACCTCTACTTATTATTAAAAAAAAGGTGGGGTGTTTAGACATGGCAGGTTAAGGAATAAGGGCATCGAATTCTTAAGACTGCTTCCTGCTGACGTGGGGGGCGTTGACCATCTTTGGGGGACCCGAGAAGGTTGGCGTGCTGCCACGTCCTTGGGTAGCTGGTTGTTTCATTGCAGTCCAGGCTGTATGGAACTCCCTGGCGCCTCTTAGACCTGGCAAGATGTTAACAAAGCAGAAGACAAGGTTGAGTTTAGAAAAATTTTTTTTCTTAGGTCCTGTCATTTGACGGGAAGATTGTAAGATGAGGGAGGGGTTCCCGAGGAGTCCCAAGATGAGGGAAGGGAAATTGGGACTGGGGAAGGGTTGGATATTACCTGGAGTGAATCTGACCTGTTTGGATCTGATTCGGCTCCCTGGAACTTATAAGAGTCCTTAAAGTTTGGGAAAACAAAGATTAGACATATTAAATCATATCTAGGTGGTATGAAATCTTTCTGGTTACCTTTAACCAGAAGGCACAAACACTTGGTGATCCTTGTATCTTTAGATCCATGGTTTTTAGGCTGGCATTCCTGTAACAACAGCTAAGTAAATTATTGTGAGATACTTTGGAAATTAATGAGCAGAGTGTAATTAGAAGCAGGAAAGTTTAAATCAGCCTTGTAAAACTTGAGCCTTATTCTTCTGAAATAGGAGGTAAAGTGGATGATTTCAGTGTCCTCTGAAACCTAAGGGAACAGGGTCCTGTTGTAGAAACTGTGTATGAAGGGTGAGTCTCAGGTGGAGAAGTAAAGGGCTTGAGGTGGGATAAGTGAATCCAGTGGGGAAGGCCCTCAAGCTTAGCTGCTGTTGGAGTGACAAGAATTACTTTGAAAGGGCCCTTCCACTTAGGAGACAGGGGGGAGGGGCTCTGGTCTGGAGGAGAAAGAAGTACTTGATCCCCTATGTTAATTGGAGAGGTACAGGGGGTGGCACATGGCCGAGGTAGAGAGTGGTCAGCAAATTCCCAAAGGAGGGAACGGAGATGATGAAGTAAAGGTGTGAGCAAGCGGTCAGGGAGAGGCGAGGGTTTAGGTGAGAGGCCAGGTGTTAGAGCCGGCCGCCCGTACATGAGTTCAAAGGGTGAGATGAAAAGTGGTTGTTTAGGGAGAGCCCTAAGCCTGAAAAGGGCCAGAGGCAGAAGCTTTACCCAGTCAAGGTGAAGTTCCTGTGACATTTTAACCAGAACTGTCTTTAAAGAACGGTTAGTTCTCTCCACCTTCCCTGAGGACTGGAGGTGGTATGGAATATGAAAATGCCAAGGAATATTGAGAGCTTTAGACAGGGTTTGAGAGATCTGAGAGGTAAACTCAGGACCATTGTCTGACTGAAGAGAGGCTGGAATCCCAAACCGGGGGATAATTTCCCTGAGAAGGATGTTAGAGACAGTCTGAGCTTTCTTGTTAGTAGTAGGAAACGCTTCTACCCATCCTGAGAAAGTATCCACTAGTACCAGGAGGTATTTAACTCGCCTGACTGTGGGCATGTGGGTGAAGTCAAGTTGCCAGTCAGTCCCTGGGAGAGAGCCCCTAGCCTGGTGGGTGGGAAAAGGGGAGTTACGATACTTGGAATTAGGGTTTGACATCTGACAGGTTTTACAGGAGGCAGTGATAGTTTTTAAGAAATTTAAGTCCTCAGAAGTAGGTTTGAGGTGAGCCTTGACAAACAGAGAAAGAGCCTTACTGTTAGGGTGGAAAAGCTGGTGTAAGTAGGACAGAATTTGTCTCATGTTAGGAGGTGGCTGTGAGGATGTGGGTTGTAGTGTATGAACTCCCTGTGGTGGGTGAAGTAGATCTGGGCCTCGGAGGGCTGCAGCCCTAGCTGCTCTATCAGCCCGATTATTGCCCCTAGAGATAACAGAGCTGTCAGTCTGGTGTGACCGACAGTGAATAATTCCTATAGCTTTGGGGAGGTGAGAGGCCCTTAGCATAGCCATAATATAATCTGAGTTAGTTATGGATCCTCCTCTTGTAGTAAGTAGCCCACGTTCCTTCCAAATAGCTGCGTGGGACAGGAGGATATGAAAAGCATATTTAGAGTCTGTGTAAACATTTAGAGAATGTCCCTGTGCCAATTGAAAGGCACGGGTGAGGGCTATTAATTCAGCCTGTTGGTTAGTAGTGTGGGCAGGAAGTGCCCGTGCTTCTACCACCCTGGTGTCTGACACTATGCCATAGCCCGCTTTACGGGTCCCCTCATGTAAAAAGGAGCTGCCATCTGTGTACCAGGTATAGGTGGCCTGAGGTAGTGTGCCTTCCTGTATGTGTGAAGGGTGGGGCAATAGTTCCTCTAAGGTTTCAATGCAGGAATGAGTTGGAGAATAGTTAGCATTAGGTTGAGGTAGAAGATTTGAGATATTAAGGGGTGGGCAAGATTGGAAAGTAAGTGTGGCATCTTCTATTAATGCCACCTGGAGGGAAAGAACTCGGGAAGGAGGTAGAGTTTGTAAGCCTCTGTAGGTTAGAAGGGACAGGTTGTGATGAGAGAAGACAGTGATGGGTGACCCAAAGGTTAGTTTCTTTGACTCACGGATAAGAAGCTCAGCAGCTGCTAAAGCACGTATGCAGGATGCCCATCCTTGGGTGGTTAGGTCTAGCTTCTTTGACAGATAAGCTACAGGTGCAAAGGAAGGTCCTAGCTGGTGACCTAGAACTCCAAGGGCAAATCCTTCTTTTTCTGTTACATAGAGGGAGAAAGGACAAGTTAAATCTGGTAGATGAAGAGCAGGGGCTTTTAGGAGAGCCTGTTTAAGTCTCTGAAAGGGCTTAGTAACAGGGTTAAGGAGGGGTTCATGGGGAGGTCCGAGAGCTTCCTCATAAAGGGGGCGGGCAAGGAGGGAGTAAGAGGGGATCCAGGTACGTAAGAAGCCAGCTATTCCCAGAAATGATAAAATCTCCTCTTTAGTAGAAGGAACTGCAAGAGACCCGATTAAGTTTTTCCTGTCTACAGTAATAGCTTTGTGGGTTGGGGTAATGGTTAGTCCCAAATAGGTAACCTGAGTGGTAGACAATTGAACCTTAGAAGGTGAGACTCTGTAACCCCTGCTAGACAGGAAATTTAGGAGGGTGGAAGTGTCAGTCCGGCTAACTTCCAAGGAGGGGCTACAAAGTAAAATATCATCTACATACTGTATGAACTTGGATTTAGGGAAAGACAGAGAGAGCAGGTCAGAAGCCAGGGCCTGACCAAAAAGGTGTGGGCTGTCCCGGAAACCCTGAGGTAGGACAGTCCAGGTGAGCTGAGTGGAGACATGAGTATCTGGATCAGTCCAGGTGAAAGCAAAGATATTTTGAGACCGGGTGTGGAGGGGTATAGAGAAAAAGGCATCCTTAAGGTCTAAAACTGAGAAGTGAGATGTCCCCGGGGGGATAGTAGAGAGGAGTGTATAAGGGTTAGGAACCACAGGATGCAGGGGCACGACCGCAGAGTTAATTAGCCGGAGGTCCTGAACCAGACGAAAAGTCCCATTAGGTTTTTTTACTGCCAGTATAGGGGTGTTAAAGGGGGAGGAGGTAGGACGAAGTAGCTTTTTCCTTAGGAGGTCAGAGATAATAGGTTTAAGTCCCTTAAGGCTTTGGAGTGGGAGTGGGTACTGAACTTGAGCAACGTACTTAGAGGGATCCTGTAACTGAATGACAATGGGGGGATGGTGTCTAGCCACAGAAGGGTTCTGGGTGTCCCAGACCTTGGGGTCTACCTGAGAGGCTGGTAAAGGAAATGACGTATTGGACCCCGTAGGTTGAGTAGCTAGAAGGAGGAGGAGGGGAGCAGCAGGCGAGTCTGGAGTTAGGCGAATGTGGGGAGCAAAGGAAATAGACGCTCCCACTTTAGCTAGGAGGTCCCTCCCTAGTAAAGGTACTGGACAAGTCGGTATAACCAAAAACGAATGAGTAAGGGGAATCCCCCTAAAAATACAGCTAAGCGGTGGAGTCTGCTGAGGTAAGTAAGGCTGTCCTCCTACCCCGACAATAGGAAGACGAGAAGGAGAGGTAGGTCCCCAAAACTCCTTTAGGACTGAGTATGTGGCACCGGTGTCCAAAAGGAAAGAGATAGACCGCCCTGATACTTTAATGTCCACCCGGGGCTCCCTTTCAGAGATGATGGTCGTCGGGTCAAGGGAGCCAGGGTCCCGTCATTCATAGTCCTCATCTATAGCCAGAGCTAAGAGATCAACTGGAAGGCCGCCTGTGTTTGATGTCCTCTTGTCACCTGGGACACGGGGACAGTCCACTGACCAATGGCCTACTTCCTGGCATCTAGGACATGGCTTTCGTGGTGCGCAGGGGTTCGGGCAACCCCGGGCCCAGTGCCCTTTTTGACCACACTTGAAGCATGGACGCTGCGGTACTCTGGCCCCGGAGGGCAAGGGATCCCGGGCGGATGCTGAGGCCGGTCGGACAGCTTCAGCTAGCATCTGGTATCTGTTCTTAAGGGTCTGGCCATCTCTCCCATGGTACACCTTAAACGCCACTCTTAGGGCCTCATCCTGTGGAGTTAGGGGTCCTTTCTCCAAATTTTTAAGTTTAGCCCTAATGTCGGGGCAGCTCTGAGCAAAAAAGTATGTCATGAGAAGTTGTCTTCCCTCTAGCGTCTCAGGGTCTAAGTTAGTATACTGTAAAAAGGCCTGTTTAAGACGCTGTAGGAATTGGGAAGGATTCTCTGATTTGTCCTGAACTATATCTAGGAGTTTATCATAATTTATGGGCTTTAGGGCAGCCTTACGGAGACCAGACATTAAACAGGTTACGAATTGGTCTCTAGCCAGGATACCACCCGGGGTGTTATAATCCCAGTGGGGTTCCTTCTCCGGAACAGCATCATTCCCAGTAGGGTGAGTTGGCTGAGTCTGATGTATCTCATCTGCACATGCCCTCGCATAATTCCAAACTCGCTCGCGCTCCTCATGTAGTAAGTTATTACTTAAAATCATGAAGACATCATGAAAAGTAAGGCTATAAGACTGTGCAATATACTGAAATTCCTTTATAAAGGCAGTGGGGTTAGAAGTATAAGATCCTAATCTGTGCTGAATCTGAGAGAGCTCTGATAGTGGGAAGGGAACGTGAACTCTAACCACGCCGTCCACACCAGCTACCTCACGCAAGGGGAGGATGGTGGCCGGATCAGCTTTAGTAGCCCTGGATCCGGTCCTAGAACGGGTAATAGGTGGGGTGAAGGTAGGAGCCAAGAGTGGTTGTTTAGAAGTAGCTGAGTCAGAGGAAGCCGGAGCGGGGACGGTTGAAACAGAAGAGAGGGAAGGTTCAAGGATCTTAGTAGAAGCTTTAGAAGGCGCAGCTGAAGGGTGAAGGCGAACCGGTGGAGGTTCATCAGCTGGATCCAAGTCTATAAGATTTAATTCAGGCTTAGATTCCATAGCCAGAAGAATTGGGGATGAGGAGGGAGAGAGAGAGTGTTTAGCAGATAGATAGAAAAAAGCCTGTACATAAGGTAACTCCTTCCATTTTCCGGTTTGCTGACAGAAGTTAGATAAATCCCGTAAAACCTCGGGGTCTAATGTCCCGTTTGGGGGCCAGTGAGACTGGTTTTCTAAGGAATACCTAGGCCATTTTTTAGTACTGAGATATGTGAGTCTAGATGCCTTAATTAACGGCATTAGGTTGAAGGGTTTTAAGTTTTCTAAAAGACATCCCAGTGGTGTGGATGGGCTTATTTCCTTAGTTGGCTTATTCCCCATGGGTGAAAAAGTTAAAAACCAGTAAAAGCCCCTCTCCGGATGCTCGTCAGCCCGGGGGGGTACCGAGGGGCCTTAGCCCGATAGACCCTGGGTCTGAACAGGGACTCAGCTGTCCCGAAGAAGAAAAAGAAAACAGAAAATCCCACAGTCCCGCAGCACAGCGACTAACCGCCAAGGGAGCAAGTAGCTACTGATGGGACCACCCTTAGGAAGTAAGCCAAGAGGGATTGTCGGCGAAGGGGGTCGACCGTAACCGTGAAGGTCGTGGCCGGGTGCTCCCCCGCCTCCAAGAACACCAGAGGGGTGCCGGACGATCAACGGTCAGTCCCTCGGGTTCAGGGAGACGTTTACACTGACTGAAAGGGGTAGCCTTACCGAATTGGGTCCGGTGTTGTATGCAGAATCCAGCAAACCGGTGATCTGGAATGTGGATTGTTTATTCGCGTGATAAGGATGTCCTTGACCCAACACGTACCCGCCAGCGGGATGTGGAGGGGGGTACCAAGGGCAGAGCCTTCCCACGTCCAGGGCGCCAAATGTTGTTCTTTTGTTTAAGCTGCAGCTGCTAATAAGGAAAGGAACAACGAATAAGCAACCCACGTGGAGTTTATTTATCAGAGAGGGGGGAAAGGGGATGGGCAGTCAGCCAACCCTAGGGAAGTCGAGAGAAAGAGAAAGAGGGGTGTGGGGCAGGACCTTTTAAAGGGAAGATTGCATATGCGCAGTAGGGCAAAGGTTGAAAGGCATGGCGGGTGAGTGAGTACCCGCTTGTTAGGGGGCAGGGTTAGGGTCATCCAGGTGTTTTGTTCTTACAAACTGAATACATTCAATAAAAAGCTAATAATGAGCAAGTTATATAAGCTTTGAGATTTGGTTCATTCCCCATCTATCTTTGAATCTCAAAATATATGTCAATAAATATACTCAACAATCTGTATACAACCATTGTATTTTAAAAACCTCTATCTCTAAGTGGCCTTTAAGTAACTTACTTGTAAATTCCATTACACTTATGGCATCAGAATATACTCTTATAGCTATTATGATCGAGAAATATATACTATTGTCACAGAGAATATTTTCTATCTTTCTTGGAATTGTGGGTTTCAAAATGAATTTAGTTAATATTCTACTACTACTATACAAATATTTCAACAAGAGTAAGGACATAATTTCCTATTTTATCAAACTATATTGTTCTTATTTCATCCTGTTCTATTGTTTCTGTACAATAGCAATCCAAGTATCATTCCCTTTAAAATTTTTTAAGATAGTTTCTTTTTAAATTTAATTTTATTGATTATTTGTGGATTTCGCATCATGCATTCGATCCCACTTATCTCCCTATCACCTTGAATCTGCCCTCTGCCTTTGCAACTTCCCGTACTAAACAAAACCAATTTTAAAAGAAAAACCAAAAACCAAACAAGAAAAGAAACAGACAAACAAAAAAAGGAATCTTATCGTAGAAGCTCTATTGTGGTAGGTTGAGGCAAAATTTACCCTTTAGTCTGTACATCTTTCCTTGCAAGTGTTTCATTGCCATGAATCATTGTTCTGGCTTCTGTTGTCTGGTTTCTGCTACAGCAATGATAATGACCTCTCAGTGGGACTCCTTTGCATATCCTGTAGTCCTGTGTCATGGAAATACTGCTGTTTGGGATCTGTAGGTTCCTCCTCCCTTTCATATGCTCCAACAATTCATAGTTTTAGTGATGCTGGGTTGGGCCATCACATAGCCATGGTTCTTGACCTGCATGGTAGGTAGGTTGGTCAGCTAGCTTTCCCTAATCCTGACTACCCTGATGAGCTAGCTCTCCAGCACTGCCTGGCTAGCTCACTCAACACAGCTTATACAGCAATCTAGGGCCCTCAGATCTGGCGACCCTTAATTCATCCATTTTAACAAACTTTTTTCTTTCATGCCTGGCCAACTCTAGTACTCCTTAATGGTTTCCAGAAAGCAGTTAGAAGGAATAATTCCAAAAAATATTTTGAAAGGACACCATCACCTTGGTAGCTAAGCCAGAAAAAGATATCAAAGGAAATGAAAATTGAATATGTGATGGGTATTGATGGAAAAATCATAAATAAAATGTAACCAAACTGATTACATCCACACATCAAAAGGAATATTTAGCCTGACAAAGTGGGATATCTCACTGGATGGTGAATGTAGTTTTCTATGAACCAATGAATATGATACATAACATTAAAAAGAAAAAGAAAACCAGCACCAGTCCTTTCAGCTGGTGTGGGGAAAACATTATAAAAAGCCACTACCCTACCTCAATGAGTCCTCTACTAACATGATTTCCACCACTCTCCCCCTACCATTTCCTCTCACACACTCTTATTTTCTCTCAAATTATTGACTTCTATAGTTATTGCTTAATACACACACACACACACACACACACACACACACACACACACACACACAATTGGCTTAGTCACTCAGTGTTATTCATCTGTACATGTGTTTGGAGCTATCTGATGAAAAAAGAAAGAAACTTAAGGAATTTTAGGAATAGGAAAAGTCCCTCATATTTATTTTGTACAATATTTATATTGTAAAATCTGTTTATGGAAAATTAAGTGCTAACAGCATGATCAGTAAGGAAACTGACAATGCTTCCTCTAAGATGCAGTAGAGGGATAGGTTGTTCATGCTCAGCACTTCTTCTCAGCATTTGGAACTTTATCAAACTATCATTGGCCCACTGAATGTAACTGTCTTTTATCTATGTCACTAAAATGACAAGCAGAAAGATAAATACGCACAGCCTTGTTGTCTTAACATTTTAAGCAAAGTTTTCTGGAATTAGACTTTTAGATTGAGAGTGTATACATAATATGAGGTAGACTTTAAGAAATAAGAACAATGAATAAAATGCTAAGGGTTTCATTTTCTTTTATTCCTTGGCTGAGTTCCCTAAGAGGAAGTTCCTTTTGTTTTGATCCTAATTTTCTTTATAAAACCTCAAAAATGAATAAGTAAACAGACAAAAACAAAGTGGTATAATTTGGCACAAAAGTTAACACAAGAATTTATGACAAGTTAGATCACAGAACAATTCCCAAGATCCCATCGAAAGTAGGAAGAAATCCAGCTTTATCTCAGGGCTCTGGAATGCCAGGTGGTCATATGGAGCCCAATTTAATTCCTGTTGCCCCCTACAACATATAGGGAATTTATATCATCTCTTCATTTTCAATCTCTGTTGGCTTGCTTTCCATACCAAGTTCTAAAACACATTGCTCCAGAATCTGTTAGTAGCTTGGGATTTTTGAATTAATAATTCAAAAACTACCTAACACAAATCTAGGATAAAGATTTGGAGATACAGTTATCCCCAGATCAGATATTTTGAACAGGAGTCACCTCTCTTGCAGCTTCTTTGGGCAGAGCTTAGAGAAAATACCACTCAACCCTTACAGGTGATGTCTAAGGGAAATGACTCAACCCAGTCAATCATAAGTTCTTCCTGCCAGAATCACTTGACTTTAGCAGAAAAAACAAAACAAAACAAAACAAAAAAACAGGTAAAACATTATGTAAGTAGGTGTAATAAAAGGGCGGTTTGGAAATAGTAAAACAACTTCTGATATGATACACTCTGGATAGCACATCACTGTACAGAGAAAACACAAACTTCAGTCATGGCGAAGGCTGTGTTCTGTGTCTCCATTAGTATTTGTGTTATTGTTTGTTACCCTCGTAATATAAACTTGAAAATTACTCCACCTACTCTTTTCTGTCTATTGTTTTGATAATAGAAACATTAAAAAAGTAGACATTAAACAGCAACCATTTTTTTTTCTGGAAGAAAAAAATTCAAAACTAAAACACCCACCAACTAACTCAGCTATCATTGCAATTAAGCCCCTTTCTCATCTTTCCCACTTGAGTAGATAGTCTACATCATGGAATAACAAGAAACACTTATATGTTGGTTTTCTTCTCACATTATACAATCCTTTGGGTTGGTTGGTAAATTATCTTGTTAGACCCCGGAAAACTCAGGTATCTGGGGTCCCAGGCCACGACCACAGTCATCCCAATCACCAGGAGGATACGAGAGCTTGCTGCAAACTGCACGAGGCTTTATTGTAATTTAACGAGCTAACCCCATGTTAGCTCCGGTCTTTCACCCACCCGCCATGGCGGATGGCTAGCAAAAGACAGCTCCTAGGGCCTCCCAAGAGATCTTAGAGGACAACGTAAGGGGATTGTCTAGAGGTACGTACAGGCTCACGATTGGTGTGCCTCCAGGTTTGGAGGGCTTGCCCTGTGTTGATTGGTCAACTGGTTGATATGGCCCATAGGCCCTCCCAGGGTGGTTGCTGTGCACTTGTCCGTAAATCACACCCAGGGTCGTAAAGCATAGCGCCCCCAGCTAACTTCTGATTGGTTCCTTGTCATGAGGCAGGCATCTGACTTTCTCGTGACTAACTAACTTCTGATTGGTTCCTTGTCACGAGACAGGCATCTGACTTTCTAGTGTCTAGGACAAGCTCATAGAAGCTCGTGTTCAGCCGCTATGACTGCTGAAAGGGAAGCTGGTCCCTTCATTCTTAGGTACCAAAGTAGTGGGATTAATCATATAATATATGTTTTCCATTGTTATTGATTAAAACTATATTTCTACTAGTAATAGGCTATACAAAATATTGAACTATATAAAATTCAATATTTGAATATCTTGTTAAAATTTCCATTATTTTATGTAGATGTACCATACCTTTAAAAAATATTGATAATAGATTCCTGTCTCATACAATATATCCTGACAACAGTTTGCCCCCTCTACTCCTCCCACTCCCTGCCCATGTTCCCTCTCCACAAGATAAACTCCCCCTCTGTTTTCTCTTCAGAAAAGAGCAGGCCTCCAAGACACAGCCAAACAGGACAAGAGAAGATACAATAAAGGAAGGCAAAAACATTTCTTGCTTTTTATTTAGTTTTTATGATGAATGACAGAGTGACATATTATAGGCAACTCAACACTAAACACTTTTGAATCATGCCTACAGCCATGTTTGTATCACCAGAAATTAAGTGGTATATTTAATGTGTTTGTCTTTTATAACCACCAACATTATGGAGAAAATTATTTTTTAAGAGCAATTTTTACATTCAAGTCTTAGCTTGCTTGGAACTTCTAATTCATGTATTCCTTTAAGTCATTGCTACATTTATAATTAATAACATTTTTAAGTTCATGGATTTTGTGTTATGATTCAATTACCCTGATCCTTGTTAATCCCCTTTTCTTGTCATAATCATTTATTGGAATACATTATGAAACTTACAGAATCATAAATAGCCGTGGATCCTGTTGCATTCCAAGAACAATTTTATTGGAATGTTAATCTAATTGAAAAACACAATTTTGCACATACTCTAGCAATAAGAAAAAGAGTCATGTGATACAGTCATTTTACCTCCTGGAATTTATGTACTATGTGCTTTCTTTCAAAGAAAATGTGTTACAGTTTCAGGATTAATATTTTTCTTTAGATTCAGGTATTTATTTACACTCCTAAACACCCTTTGCTTTTCTAAAGTAAGTTTATTTCCTGAAGAGATGCATGTAACTAGGTGTGTGTGTGTGTGTGTGTGTGTGTGTGTGTGTGTGTGTGTGTGTGTGTGTGTAAACTGTCTAATCCAAAACCACCCCAGAGTGAGCAAGCCAGAAACCCAATTCTCAAGTTATTCTGTGTGTGAAGGCTTTTTCTCTCACATTCTCACATTCTGTTACCTGGATCCTTGAAATAAAGTCCCTGGTCTTTTTCCTAAAGTGATTTTTTTTTTGTCCTTGTCCTTGGAGCTTAAACACTGGGGAAAAGCCTGATAAATGTTAGTGTGGGTGGTACATTCTCTTTTTAGAAATAAATAGGTTTATAGTTGAACATACTTCTGGAGCTAAGAACTACACTATGCTGCCTGTGTAGGATGGCCTGGATTTTAAATTTTAAATCAACTTTGATGATTTCTAATACTGTAACTGTGTTTTCTTTCTATTTGTTGAGGTGTCAATAAACAACAGGAAAGCCACTAACATCTATTGTTTATTTCATGAGGCTAAAAATATTTATAAATTTGTACAACTTTGTATATATTTAAGATTTTTTATTTAAAATAACGTTAGTGAAGTTTAAAAGATAACAAATTAGTGAATGCTCACTGTAAACACTCTTTGGTTTTAAGTTTTAGATGGATAAATATGCAAGGTCTCTTCCTCACTTTGCCCTATCAGAATTCTAAAAGTTAATACTAATTTTCTATTTACTTGTTTCTAAAACTTCTTCTAAAAGTTTTTAAATGAAGCATGGTATACCACTAACCTGATTTTCATTTAATAATATACCACAAGAAATTATTTTCCCATTAAAGTAACAAACTTATAGAATTACTTAAAACAATTCCAATTGCTACTATAAATAGAAATGTTAGAGTAATTGCCTACTTTGTCCAAGACCAGGGGTTTGATCTCCAGCAGTACAAACAGAAAACAAAACAATATAGATGAGAATAATAGAAACATGCTTTTTGTATTTTTTCTTTTTTGTATTTTCTTTGTGATTATTTATTTATTTATCATTTTAATTTCTGGCTGCAATTTCACCTCCCTTGTCTCTTCCTAATTCCTCAATCCATCCCCCTCTGTTCCCACCTCCTGGTCCACTCTTTTCCCTTTTGTGATCAGGAAAGCACAGTTCTCCCAGCATATCTGTAGTGGAATATCATTTTAAGGTGTGTCACTTTAGTTTATGCTGTATTTGTTTTACTCTGTGAAGCTGTCTTACTGTGCCTCTCTAAAACACAACAGTGGTCCTAATAAAGAGCTGAACATCCAATAAATAGTGAGGCAGGATCAAGAATAGGCAGGGCTGGTAGGCAGAGAGTATAAATAGAAGGAAAAACCTAGGAAGAAGGAGAGCAATCAGAGAACAAGGAGAGGAGGGTATCAGGGGCCAGCCACCCAGCCACCCATTCACCTAGCCAGCTACAGAGTAAGAAGAAAAGTAATATATACAAAAGAAAGAAAGATAGAAGCACAGAGGGAAAAGGTACATGTTTAATAGAATAAGAAAAGCTGGCTAAAAACAAGCCAAGCTAAGCCTGGGCATTCATAAGTAAAATAAGACCCCATGTGTGATTTATTTGGGAGCTGGGTGGCAAGTTACCCAAAAAGGCAAAAGAGCAAAAAAAAAAAAATTTCAAACAATAGATATCAAGAAAACATGGCATATCAAGTTGCAGTATGTCCAAACCCCCCCCCAATAATACTGGACAAGGTGACCCAGTTTTCTTGTGGTATCTTTGACCTGTCTGGTTACTACAATCCTTTCCCCCACTCTTCTTCAGGAGTTCAGCTTAATATTTGCTGTGGCTCTGAATTTCTTACCTCCTCCTCCTCCTCCTCCTCCTCCTCCTCCTCCTCCTCCTCCTCCTCCTCTTCTTCTTCTTCTTCTTCTGCTTCTTCTGCTTCTGCTTCTTCTCCTTCTTTTTGGTTTTTTGAGACAGGGTTTCTCTTTGTAACAGTCCTGGCTGTCTGGAACTGGTTTTGTAGACCAGGCTGGCCTCTAACTCACAGAGATCCACCTGTTTCTGCCTCCCAAGTGCTGTGATTAAAGGTGTGCACCACCCCTGCCTGGCCTTCCATTTGTTTCTATCAGTTGCTGGATGAAGCCTCTCTGATGACTATTAGGCTAAGCACCAATCCCAGCACATCTCATAGGGAGGGCAGACTATAGGCTGAAGGTTATGGGTTGGTGTTCCATTTCTTCCACTTTAAGTCTTTCCTGGTCACAGGAAATGGCCAGTTCAGCCTATGCATCTTCTATTGCTAGGAGTCTTAGCTGGATCATCCTTGTAGATTCCTGGAAGTTTCCTTGGCTCCAGGTTTTAATCTGATCCCTAACCACCCCCATGCCTTTCCAGAGACTTCTTTCAGTGCTCTCCTCCTTTAACCTCCCAACCTAATTGCTTTTTCCATCCCCACCCTCCCAAAGTCGACTACTGACATCTCTTCCATTTCCTCTTCCTAGGGTAAACAGTAGAATACCCTCTCAAACCCCTCTTGTCACCTACTCTCTCTAAATCTGTGGATTGTAGCATGGTTATTCTGTAGTTTACAGCTAATATCTACCTATTAGTGAGTACATACCATGTTTGTCTTTCTGGGTCTGGATTACCTCACTCAGATTTTTTCCTAGTTCCATCCATTTGCCTTACAACTCATATGTCATTGTTTTTAACAGCTGAGTAATAATTCATTGTGTAACTGTATAACCTTGAATGAATTGGCCCAGGAGAAAACCTTCTGATTAGGACAATAGTGCAGACACTAAGATCACCATTTAATAAATTCAACCTCACAAAACTGAAAAGTTTCTGTGAGGCAAAAGATACCATCAATTGGTTGTACTTTTAATCATGTGTGTATTTGGATAATAATTAAGTCTTGTTTTAAATTACATTTTCTTTGAAATATACAAAATTTCCCAACAATTAGGTATTTCTTTATGACTTGGTATATGTTGTCTATTTGTTTTATATATATCCCAGAGATTATTTCACACACCTTTTATTGTTGAATATTCATGTTGTTTTTCTCATTTTAAAAATGCTTGCATGTAACTTTCATTCATAGTTTACTGATTATGATGTTCTCTGAAAACTCTGTGTACTTGCTGATTTAAAATAGGAAATTTGTAAACATATGACTAAATGTTACTCATAAGAATGTTTAACAATATGTCTACTAGCAAATATCCCCCCCCCAAATGCCTGTTTCTGAAAGGTAACTTTTAAACTTTGTTGAAGCCTGAAAGTACAGTTGAGATAATAACCATGGATAATTAGTAATGTGTTCCTGTACTGTCTTCCAGTTATGTGGTAGCAAATGATCCACTGACATCATTTTAGTTAACTTATTTGTGAAAATCTCTTGATTTCTCTCATATCATCATGTAATCTGCTATAATATGCTTTTAAATAAGGTGTTTAAAATAAGATTACTGTGCCTTTCTTGCACTTCCTTTGTTATTACTTTGTGTAGCCTCAAGATAGACTAGGTGATTTTATAATAACAATCTACAAACCTCAAACTCTTGAAACACAAAGTTTTCTGCTTTTCTTTATGTTGCTGTTTGTCATGGGCTGCCTGTAGCTCTGTTCTGCTGCATACTCATTAACTCTTGGATCTGTGCACAGAAGCAGCCTTCATTTTTAAAAATATGGTTTGGTGCCAAAGAGAATGATGTTCCATTGGGACCATGATTATGTCCAATCTTCCACTTTGACTCAACACACAATTTTCCTAAAAATCTCATTAGTTAAAGTATGTCAGATTATGATTCCTCTCCGGGCAAACTATGTGGTCAAACTTGTTAGCAACAAAGCAGAAAAGCTGAAGTCTTTAGGCCAAACAGTACTATGTTTTTTTTTTTTTTTTTGTAATATACATGTACACATGGGAAGAGTATGAAGGTTCCATAGTGCCCATGAAAATGTCAGAGGACATCATGTAGGAGTTAGTTCTCTCCTTCCACCATGTGGATTCCAAGGATTAAACTCAGGCTGTGATTCTTGGCCATAAATTCCTTTGTCCATCTTGTCAGCATATTATTTTCTTTGTCACTATCAATAGCAACTCAACAAAAGTGCTACTCTATCAGATAGTATATTTAATTTGCAGAGCACCAGATTAGCATCTAAATTGAGTTTGATGCCCAAAATTTCAGAAGCAAACAAAACAAGACAAACAACAATAAACTACTAAAATTTTTCTCCTTGTAAGAATGCAAGAATGATGGATGTGGTTGTTTAGAAGCATCTTGTAATATAGAGATGCTAAATAACTCCCAAAGGACAGAAACATGTGGAAGTTTCCTATACCACAAGAGGGAAACTAGCAAGTGTCATGAAGTAGAAATCTGAAGTCACATGTCCCTATGTGTGACTGCTAAGTTGCAGCTCAATTTATTATCCTTGTGCTTCACAAATACATATATATCTCCAACTCCAGTCTCTGAAGTCAGTCATATTTCATATTCCATTTCCTTTTTTAAGTTTTGAATAAAATCTATTGACTCTCATGCATATCTGGGATACTGGAAAAAGCTAGAGTTTAAATTCCATCATCAAAGTTCTATGTTACTATTTTATCAGTATGGTTTCTTTTCTCTTGCACATGGCATACCTTGAAAAAACAAATGTATTTGAAATTTAGTTCTAATTCTATGAATGGTGGTTGGTGTGAGAATTTAGTCTCTTTGCTATTTTAAAACATTAAAAGGTCAGTTTTCTAGAAATGTCTACATTCCTTGTTATTTAAAATCACAGGATAATTTATTACTGGAGAGACTTGGCCTGTATTTTGCCCAGACCTTGTGGAATACTGAGTTCTTTTCAGTCTAGAATCTCCAAGCATTGAAGCCATAGGTGAAAGATTCTTTTAAGTGTGTTATGTGCAAGACTGTGTACATGAAAAACCATCTGTAACCTAGAAAGAGAAACACTGATGGATAGGCATATATACAGTAAAGTAGATTTGTTAAGGTGTTAAATATAATGGGGTAGAATGAAGGTAGACATTTTAAAATGTCTCATTTGTCCCATGGTTCAGATCAGTATAGACAACACCAAATTTCTGGTGTTAGAGTTTATGGAATGTGTTTCATATGTTCTAAAGATCTCTGTCCTTGAAGTATCAGTGGAGTTGGGACACTCATGAGATTGCCAACATGAAAAAATAAGTGAAGAGATCTTCAGTGTTCTACAGTAAGAACAGGTAAATATTTTATATATCTATGGTTAATGTATTCATATAACATAATATTTATATTCAGTCTATTCACTGATATATTTCTTAATATTTATTAATGTATTTCATATCACTCTGTGCTTTTCAAGTTACTTACTATTGCATCCTGGTAATACAGAAAAAAATTGTGGCCACATTTTTCACTACATTTGTTACTGAATGATTTCTTTTCGTTATACTGGAAATAAAATTCCAGGACAGTGAGATGGTTCAGTAAGTGAAACTGATGCTGTGTAAACCAGTAAGTGAAAGTGTTTGCTGTGTAAACCAGGAAATGTGAATTCAATTCATGGACCACAAGAAAAGAAAAGCAGGGCAGAACCAACTCTACAAAGGTGTCCCCTGACTTCCTTGTTCCCGGTTCCATGTACATGCCCCCACCCAGCCACACTAATAACAAATTAAACACAATGACTCTCATATTTCATCGCCAATTTTTCAACTTTTTTATTTAATTTTATGTTATAATGCCTTGTTATTTATGTGGGTGCATGACTGTGCATGTGGGTGTGCAGAGTCGTGCATGTGAAAGGCAACCATCCACCTTTGATATTTTCCCTTAAGTGAAGTTACCCTTGTCTTTAGAGGCAGTATTTCTCAATGCTCTGTAGCTCATCAAGTAGTCTGTCCTGCTCCAATGATTCTCCCACCTCCTCCTGTATAGCACCAGGGTCACATGTGCATGTCACTGTACACATCGCCTTTATGAGGGATTTAGGAATGCAACTCTCACTTTCGTAGCAGAGCTCTCTCCCCACTATTTTGTCATTTAAAAGAACAATTTCCTCACTGTTTTTTTGGAGTCTTTGAAACATGTTCTAATGTCTCCTCTATTTACAAAATTTTTTTCTGAAACAGTTTATCAATTATGTTTTGAAAGTGTGCACACCATGTCTACACTACTATGAATTAGTCTGTACTGTGGGAAAGTAAATACTAGCACATTTTTAAAATTCATCCTCATGAAACATGATGAAATTCTTAAAATAGCCTTGCTTATGAGATAAAATCTATGAATATATGAATGTAAAATTATTTGCTCACTGATATTTTATTATTTTACTTTTCATCTTGTCTAATATTTAACCACCATTCTTACTCATTCCTTTGTTTTGAATATCTACATTTCATCCAATTGTCTGCAATTTCCTTCTGAAACCCCTGAGTTTTGTGGTACTGTCAAGTAGCAAGCCTGTAAAATAGAAGGCACACTCACTAGATGCCTCAAACAGCAGACATTTTCTCCAAGTTCTAGAATGTAAAGTTTCAAGATCAAGATTCTGTCAGCATTCATGTGTGGAAGCACTTGTGCTCTGAGCTTCTTCATAGCAAGAAGAAATTTTTGGTTGTGAGAGGAGTCCACATGTGGTTTTCTCTGGATTTTTATGATAACTATGGTTACAGAGACATTATCTGTATTAGATTAAGGCCCCACTCTATTATCTCATTTTAAACTTGCTTACTTCCCTAAAGGCTCCACTACCAATTCCAGCCACATCAGATCATGTGTGTCAGCATATATAGTACACACAATTTGTTACGAACACATTCATCACAAGGTAAAATATAAACTTCAGATTCTGTGAGAGGTGGCCATAATTAACCTTGCTTATTTTGAAAGTGGAAAATAGATTAACTCTAAGTCTATCCCTTAAGATTTTTTTATATTTTTACTTGTACCAATCATATGAATAGTGAGGAGTCAGAGCAGTGACCTAATAACAGATAAAAAATCCAGACTGGGCCAATGAGATAGCATGTCAGGAAAAGTGCTTTCAGTGTAAGCCCAACAACTTTAATTAGATGCCTGGAATCCCCCAAAAAATCTGGATGCATATCTGTAATCCAACAGGACAAGACAAGATAGTAACCCAGGAGATTGCTGACCACCAGACTGTAGTATGCAACACCACAGAAACAAGAGAGACCATACTTCCATGAAGAAAAGAAGAAAACAAACTACTAAAATCTGCCCTTCTGACCTCCATGCACATCCCCTGGCATGTCTTCTCCTCTTCTTCACACATTGTATACACCCACCAATAAAAAAATAAGAAAAGAAATCAAGGCAGTATTCAAAATTCAACTCAAACTGTCAGGAAATTATTCAGAAGCAATGAAGTAGCAAAACCATGATTCCATCAGCTATCATACAAATAATTATAGTAGATGCAAAATTCATATTTAACATTTAATCTATCTGTCAGTATTTCTTTTGGAAAATAATTTCCAGAGTTGTTGAAATCTGAAATTCTACTTAGATATTCATAAAATTAGATGATAATTGTGTTTTGAAAAGGAAACAACCAAAGAAACATCTATTTTTTCCTCCACTTTTTTACTTAAATTAGAAACAAGATTGTTTTACATGTCAATCCCAGTTCCCTCAACCTTCCCACTTCCCCTATTGCCCCCCCCCACTAACACTCTACCTATCCCATACCTTTTCTGCTTCCCAGGGAGGGTGAGGCCTTCCATAGGAGGCCTTCAGAGTCTGTCATATCCTTTGGGATAGAGCCTAGGCCCTCTCGTGTATGTCGAGGCTGAGGGAGTATCCCTCTATGAGGAATGGGATTCCAAAGTCTATTCCTATGCTAGGGATAAGTACTGATCCACTACAAGAGGCCCCATAGATTTCAGAGGACTCCTTGCTGACATCCATGTTCATGAGGTCTGAATCAGTCCCATGCTGGTTTCCCAGATATCAGTCTATGTAATGAGAGCTCCCCCTTGTTCAGGTCAGCTGTTTATGTGGGTTTCACCAGCAGTGGTCTTGACCACCTTGTTCATTACTCCTCCTCCTCTGCAACTGGATTCCAGTTCAGTTCAGTGTTTAGTTGTGGGTGTCTGGTTCTACTTCCAACAGCTGCTGGATGAAAGCTCTAGGATGGCATATAAGTTAGTCATCAATCTAACTAACTTATATGTATGCTAAGGAGGGCATTTAAGGTAGCCTTTCCTCTGTTGCTTAGATTGTTAGTTGGTGTCATCTTTGTAGATCTCCAGATGTTTCCCTAGTGCCTGATTTCTCTTTAAACCTATAATAGCTCCCTCTATTATGGCATCTCTTATCTTGCTCTCCTCTATTCTTCCTCCAACTCAACCTTCCTGCTCTATCATGTCCTCCTCCCCCCTCCTCTTCTCTCCTCATTCCCCTAGCTCCCTCTCTCCTCCCCCCTTACTCCCAATTTTACTCAGGAGATTTTGTCCCTTTCCCCTTCTGCAGGGGACCATGCATGTCTCTCTTAGAGTCCTACTTGTTTACTAACTGCTCTGGAGCAGTGTGGATTGTAGGCTGATATTCCTTTGTTCTATGTCTAGAATCCAGATATGAGTGAGTACATAACATGTTTGTCTTTTTGTGACTGGGTTAACTCACTATGGTTTCTTCTAGTTTCATCCGTTTGCCTGTGAATTGCAAGATTTCATTTTTCCCCCACTGAGCATTACTTTATGTAAGTGTACCACATTTATCTCTATCCATTCTTCAGTTGAGGGGCAACTAGGTTGCTTCCAGGTTCTGGCTATTACAAATAATGCTGATATGAACATCATGTCTTTGTTGTATGAATGTGCTTCTTTTGCATATATTCGTAAGAGTGGAATTGCTAGATCTTGTGGTAGACTGATTCCCATTTTCCTGAGGAAACTCCAGACTGATTTCCAAAGTGGCTGTATGAGGTGGCACCCCCACCAGCAGTGGAGAGTATTCCCCTTTCTCCACATCCTCTCCAGCAAAAACTGTCAGAATTCAAATGAAAATGAAGACACACCATTCCCAAACTTATGGGACACTTTGAAAGTAGTACTAAGAGGAACGTTCATAAGTCTAAGTGCTCACATGAAGAAAGTAGACAATAGTAACACTAGAGAATCGACAGCAAAACTGAAAGCTCCAGAACAATAAAAGCAAATTCATCCTGAAAGAGTAGACATCAGGAAATAATCAAAGTGAGGGCAGAAATCAATAAAGTAGAAACAAAGAAAACAATTCAAAGGATAAACGTAACAAAGAGCTTGTTCTTTGAGAAAATCAACAAGATAGACAAACCGTTATCCAAACTAACCAAAAGGCTGAGAGAGAACATACAAATTAACAAAATCAGAAATGAAAAAGGGGGACATAACAACAGACACCGAGGAAATCCAGAGAATCCTTAGGTCATACTTTGAAAACCTGTACTCCACAAAATTGGAAAATTTAAAGGAAATGGACTATTTTTTGGACCCATATCATTTACCAAAATTGAATCAAGAACAGATAAGCAACTTAAACAGACTTATAACCTCTAATGAAATAGAAGCAAACATCAAAAGTCTCTCAACCAAAAAAATCTCAGGGCCAGATGGCTTCAGTGCAGAATTTTACCAGAAATTCAAAGAAGAGCTAATACTAATACTCCTCAAATTGTTCCACACAATAGAAGCAGAAGGTTCATTGCCAAACTTTTTTTTACGAGGCTACAATTACCTTGGTACCCAACCCACACAAAGACATAACTAAGAAAGAAAACTACAAAACAATATCCCTCATGAACATTGATGCAAAATACTCAATAAAATACCAACAAACTGAATCCAAGAACATATCAGAAAAATTATCCACCATGTTCAAGTAGGCTTCATGCCCGTTATACAGGGTTGGTTCAACATATGAAAATCTATCAATGTAATCCACCATATAAACAAACTGCAAAAGAAAAAAACACATGATCATCTCACTAGATGCTGAAATAACCTTTGACAAAATCCAACACCCCTTCATGATAAAGGTCCTGGAGAGATCAGGGATAAGAGGAACATACCTGAACATAACATCTGTCTATTTTTATAGTCTTCATGTTGCAGACTGCTTCTTTTCCTCTCTTGCTTTTCTCCTGTTCTGCATTCTTGCTGGACTTAAGAATTTTGTCCTTTCTAGAAAACACAACAGACACACTGAACAACAGTGTTATTTTCCTCACTGCTCTTTCTACATGATAAAAAAGAAAATGATCAATGAGCTTACACAATGAGATTTAATGAGATCCATAGGCTTCACTACTCTTAACTAAGTTGATGATGCTTATATTAATGAAAATTCTTAGGTTTTATTGTCTGACATTAGTTTATTTCTCATTTTGTTGTTGCTCTTGCCTATGGAACTAAAGAAAATTCATCACAATATCAATTAATGATATCCCCAAGCTCTCCTGATAATGTTCTCTGTATTTAACAAATTCACTGGCAACCCTTCATTTATCTTTGTACTCATTTCTTTTTCACTTCTAGCAATAGCATAGGTTCATAGTCAGTCTGCTAATTTTTCTTTTTTTTGTCATTGTTAGGGATCTGGACTGGTTCCTAATTTATATGACATTCATTATCATAGGTCTTTCACCCCTTTTTCTTCTACTTTCGAATAGTTATCTTCTTCCTAGTATCTATGAAAGAAGTGCAAATGAAAATTAAGAAAGCAAAAAGAACCTGATTGCGGAAATGACAGCCATTTGCACTTAAAATGATAATGTTACATATCCTTAATTACATGAACTTTCATTGTGCTCACACTGGAAGATACAGCATATCACCCAGTGATACCATGGAAGCCTCCTGTCTCATTATTGTGGACATTCTGTGAGTGTTTTGGTGTGAGATCACTTTATAGTTCTCACATTTCTTTTTAAGTACCAAAAATGAAATGTTTGCAGACTTGTAACAATTATGATTTGGTTGGGTGTGGAGATGCATGTCTGAAGTTTCAGTATCTGACAAGTAGAGGGAACTGGTCCAGAAGTTCAAGGTCATTATTGGCTAAATAGTAAATTTGAAGCCATCCTGGCATCCCTGACATCTCAAATCAATAGCAATACAAAACAAGAACAAAATGATGGTTACAGTCCATTACAAAATGGTCAGTTGGTCCTTATTTGTTTGAAGAAAATAATTGTTTTATAAATGGGAAACCCATTTTAAGAAGAGAAAGAATAAAGTTAGAGAAGCAATGCATGACATTTTCACAATTCGCATGGTCTTGGGTGATGCACCTTTTAGTCTTAAAGTGAGCTGACCATGAGATTATGGTGCAATAGAGAATGATGTGTGTGGCTGATTTATTTGTTGTAACAACTTATAAATATGCATGAGAAAGTTTCATCAAAATTGGGCAAAGATATTATATAAAAATCTGTGTAAACTCCATCATTTAAGTTTTCCAGATAGAACCACTTTTTGTCTAGTCAGCACATCTCTCTGGCTTCTTAAACATAGACCATGTCATTTTGTGGATCTGGTTTATGCTAGTATTGATGTAATCAGAAGTGTCTTCCAAATAGAAATTTCTTAATTATGGTTTTCATTGCACTTTCACAGTTATGTGAGATAGAATCTTAGTACTTTTGTTATGGCTCTTATCCAACATCTTCAATGATAGACAATTAGAAATACACCTCACTAGAAGTTATAAATTCACACCCTCATTTACTTCTGATTCATGCATGAAGAAGAATATATGTAATCATTCAGAAAATGAATAGATGGGAGATGATAGGAATCAGTAGAAAAATAAATTATGGGGCCATTGCACGGGGTCCACCTGTTAGAGATTGTTTTTCCAGAGTTCCCTTGCATTTATTCAGTGTAATCTTTATTAAAATAATCCATCATTTGTGTTAAAGAATATTACTTTACCAAATATATGAAGCCTAACGTTTTATTGGAATCCAAACCACCTGCTTTCGGACTCCTTGTAACAGATTTTACTTGTCCAACTATTCATTATTTCACCTTTAATTTCTATTTTCAAATGGAGTAGAATATATTGGATGGAAGGTATGAGTTCCTTTTATAGAAAAAGAGTAACAGCATTGAAGGTGTCATTAGTTGTAAAAAGTTTTGATTAAGAATTGGTTTTCAACTCATATATCTCCAAATTACTTTCCTAGGGAATGTAGTTGCATAGCAAGAATTGAATTGAAAATTCCCTGTTTTGTTGAGTGAATGATTATAAAAATGACTAAAATCTTAATACAGAAAATGTCCCTGTGTATGGAAAGGGATGCAGAAGACAGCAGAGGCTGTCCCAGAGCAGAGACTGGGGAATGAATCTTTTGATTTTGTTAATGAAGTATGATGTCAGGAAATTTGTTGATAATTAGCAATGTGTGTAACCAGGAAACCTTCAATGAGCTTGTCTTCTCACAAGTCCCTGTGACTATCAGCATAGAGGAGAAGTGAAGAGCACAAGTTTCAGTCACATGCTTTTGTAGGACACATATAATTATTACAATGACCTGAACGCAGCAAGAGGGAAGCCTTTGGAACCCAGAAAGTCTATGACTTGGATAGCTTCACTCCTCATAAAGTACCTACACAGCACCTTCACTGAACTGTTACAGAAACAGCAACTCTTTTACTATTTATGAAGGTTTTTTTTTCTATAACAAAGGTAATGTGTACACATATAGTAAACAAGGGAAAAACAGAGAAAAAATACTTCTCATTAAAGACTGTCATTGTTTATGTTTTGGCAAGTTTTCTGCCAGCTTTTATGTGCACTTTTATTATTAACAGTTGTAATCATCTAATTTGTACATTTTTTCCAGAGTTCTCTCACCCACATTTGAGCAAATTTCATGTTAGTACAACTGCCATAATTATAGTTAACTTTTCCTGGTATTTACTCTGTTCCATGTAATGTCCTGAGCTTGTTATAAATGATGATACAAGATATGAGTAAACTGAAGGGCTGGAATATACCTATATTTATTTTACAGGTCAGAAGACTAACATATAGAAATGATAAAACTTTTCCTGGTGGTACATGATAGTAAATGCTGACATAACATTTAAAATTAACCTTGCTTACTGTGCTTGCTTACTGTGATATGAGACTAAAGTCATCAAAATTTTCCATAAAAGACCTGATTTTAGGTATCTGAAGGTTTGGGGCTGTTATGGACTTCATCATCAGTATTCAAATTCTTCATAGTAGCTCATTGGTTAATGCTAATTTTAGGTAAATGAGGTAAGTATAAAAATGAGCATTTTTGTTTTGCAATCAAACTTTATTCCTGGAAATAAAATTTCTATCCATTATACATTTTATGTGTCATGAAACAGTATTCTTTTAATGCTATCTAAATGATTTAAAAAATGAAAAGACATTTTAATTTCTCAGATTGGATGAACTAAACTATGGAGTTCTATTATTAGACTCATGAATGCATTATTCAAAAACCACCGCAATTCCCAGTGGTGTTTTATCACTTCAAGTACATCAAGATAAATGATGTGATGATCAGAATTTTGTAAACTGAATTTCTATATTATTTCAAATAATTCTTGTTATATTCTCCACTTGGCCTAACCAGAGTGAATGAATAACTAGCTTATCCTTAAGTTTTACTGGAAAACAAATATATACTAAAATTATACCAAATATTATCCAGTTTCTATTGAACAGATAGTCAAATTCATATATGTGAAATAATGGGAAATAAAACAATGGAAATTCTTTAAAATATAAGAGGCTTATGTTTTTCTAAACTAGCCTGTCTAGTCTGTTTTTATTTTTTGGTTTATTGTGTTTAAGACATTTTCTTTCCTTTTTCCTTTTTTTATTTAAATTAGAAACAAGCTTGTTTTACATGTCAACCTCATCTCCCTCCCCCTCTCCCCTGCCCCCCTACTGATTCCCTATCCCATCCCCTTTCTGCTCCCAAGGGAGGGTGAGGCCTTCCATGGGGGAATCTTTAAAGTCTGTCATATCATTTGTAGCAGGGCCTAGGCCCTCCCCCATGTGTGTAAGCTGAGCAAGTATCCCTCTATGTGGATTGGGCTCTTGCCTTCTCAGAGTGCCCTGTTTGCCTAGGTCCAAAAATGATGTAACCAATGAAGAATGAAAAAATACAGTCAATTTCATAGTATTTTCAGACTTAGATAGTGTCACATGTTTTCCTCTTTTTTGGGGGGGGGCTGTTTTGAGATATTCAAGAAGCCAATTTTGTTGGTTGATATTTACTTCCTTGGGTATTAGTGTTGTTAAAGATTTCTTATTTTTAATTATTTATACGTATGTTAGTGGTATGTGCAAATGTATCAGACAGGAGGTCAGAAAATGTCAGATACCCTGGCTTTGCAGTTAGAGACTCTTGTGAGTCACTTGGTGCTGGTGGTGGGGCCTGAACCTGAAACATGATCTTTCTAAGCCCTGGATGTTTTTTTGAAACCTACATAAAATGAATATTCAGTTAATTGTCTCCCACTTGGACACTAGTGGGCAAAGCTGATGTTTGTTTGGTTCCTCTGGAGTTTGAGGTTCAGAGTTGGAAGTCTGTAGCTCATTATATAATATTTATTATATATAATATATATATATATATGTGTGTGTGTGTGTGTGTGTTTGTGTGTGTGTGTGTGTGTGTGTGTGTGTGTGTGTGTGTCTGTGTGTCTGTGTGTATGTGTGTGTGTGTGTCTGTGTGTGTGTGTGTCTGTGTGTGTATGTTCAGCAATTTGCCCTAAATGAATTATCTGTTGGACTGTTGGATACAGATAATAAATTTACATAGGTGTTAAAGCAAAGTACCTGTGCAAACTACATGAAATCCTTGAACTGAAAGATACGAAATGCCTTAGTAAATGTTGTCTTTGCCTCCTCTCAGGTTTCTGAGCGATAGAAACTAATGACTAGGTGGATACAGAGTCTGGTTCTTCCCTTTCAGTGCTGGAAGAGCAGAAACAATGAAACATGAGAATTTCAATCAAAACTTAATTGAAAGAGCATATTAAACTCAGAAGGGATTTTTCTCCTACTCTTCTGAGTTCTCAGCAATAAATAAGTGAGTTGATGCCACTGGATGAATTGCCTTCTTTATGTAACCATAGATTTCTAGACGAAAACTTATTCCTGTTGAAACCCAAAGTAACTGATCTTCCATGTTTCCAAACACATTTAAAATTTCATTCTGCTCTGTAGACTACCTATTTTACACTAACTCCCAAACAAAACAAAACAAAAATACAACTACAAAAATAAAAGCCAAGAGGCTACATTCTTATTCTGTGACCATATCAAATCATGACTTTCAACATACTTCCTTCTCTTAGGTTCATATACAATTTGAAGCCAGTGCATCCTTGTGTGAACTCCCCTATATTTTGACCCACAGACCCATTTGGGTTCTGAAAAGTTAACATTCAACTTTTATGGGATGGAATAAATAGCTCTTCTATCCTTTCTTTGTTTTGTAACATATACTGAGTATATTTCCATTTTAATTGACTGAATATTATCCTTGTATGTTCAGCTCTGAGTATGATAGCAACAATCTAAAGTTCATTGAATAGACTTAATGTGACTTTTCAGTAATTGAATACAGTTCTTTGTGATTTTAGGTGCTTTTCCTTTTGCCATGACAAAATACTCTAACAGAATCAGCTTAAGGGAAAGAGGGTTATTGTGGCTTAGTGTTCCAGAGACATAGAATCTTTGGAGCTGGAGAAGCCATGGCAGCACTAAAAATAGTCATGGTGGCAGCATTAGGAGGTAAACAATCCACATTTTATCCACACTTTAGAAGCAGAGAGTGAACAGGAAGTGACATCCTGCTGTGAAGCCTCAAGGTATGATCTCAGTGACACACTTCCTCTAGTGACTGTTCATTTTCTAAAGGCCTTACTGCTTACCCAAACAGTACCACCAGCTGGGCATCAAGTGTTGAAGCCTGTTGATTCTATAGGAACCATTATCTGAGTTGTTTTTAGAGTAGATTAACTCAGAAACACTTATGTAGTCATTACTAACCAGGTTGTCTCCTGAGATGACTCTGGTGTGCACAAGTTTGAGATCCACCAGTTTAAGCCATATTCAGGAAACCTGCTCACAGATTCTACTGTGAAACTGTTCTCTGACATAATCATACCATTCTTTTTTTTTCATTAAGTAACAAGCCAAGTGTATCGTTTTGAAACTCATCTCTAGCCCTATTTGATGTTCTGCCCATTTCTAACGGAAGACTGAGCACCGTGAAGTCTATTTCCAGAGCTGCCATGAATATTTATACGTTGCCTGCATCTTTACAAATTAGAGAGCAGTAAGATGAATGAGAGTAGTGAATCAGAGAAGACACACAGTGTGATGCGGGCAGAAATTTACTATCTCAGTTCTATTTAAAACCTGATGACTCAGAGAAGGAGGCAGTCCACATCCATTTCAGTAAATCCCTTCATGCTTTCCAGCATGGCATTTTGGATTTTAGCACCACTGGGGCTGACTTGATTTATTCTCAGGATGGATATTTTTCTGCATATGTATCTGTCTGTATGTAAATGTGCATGAGAAAATATGTATTTAAGTGAGCTTATTTTGGAATGAAATGGAAAGAAATAAATTTACTAGGCTAATTGTTCATTATTTTCTACAAGTCTCATTTTTGGTGTTGTCTTGCTGATAGGGATGTACCTACGACCTCTAATGAATAATTCTTAGGTCTGACAAATATGCTATTTGTTTCTAAATTGATTTTTAATGTCTTCAGTTTGCATTTTCTCCACTTAGTTAGCTTTCCAACAATTATGCATTGCATTTTCCTGCCGTTCCATCTTTCCCATGTTCAAGATCAAAATAGATTTTTAGAGGAGACAAGTGTCAAGATTTATTGTTGTAACATTATAGCTTGACACCTCTGTACTGCAAGGGCAGGGTGAGGACAATACTGTGCATAACTTTGTCTTAGTCTTTGATTATCTGGATAATGTGGAACAATTTAAAAACACAGTATAAGTAAAATCATTCTCATAATGTTCTTAAATGCCTTTATCAGAAACTCAATGGTGAATGTAAAATGTACACAGTGGTTGAATATGACGTGTGAGAGAAAATCATAGACAATATTATTAATTGAGGAGTTTTGCTTAGAGACATAAACACAAATGATTAACAATCACAAATTAGACATAGATGAGTACAATATTTTTTACACAGTAATGGTAGAAAAATCTATATTTTCTTCATCTTTGTTGCCTCTGAGAACAGGTGTGTTACCTTCATAGTGTAACAGCTAAGGGTTCACCTTATCATGAACTTTGCCTCACATGTGTGATTATAAATTAGACTTCCATAATGAGAGTTTTAAATCTTCACATTCCCTCAACACCTTTATTCTTTTTTTGTGTGTATTCATTCAGGAACTAAGTAGTGTTCATACTTGACATGAAACTCTACAAAAGGCATTGAGTTAAGTTACCCCTTTTTTTTGGAGCTTATTGTACTTAGTAATAAATGAAATGAAAACACAGTGTAAAATTGTCCCTAAAACCCTTGATGAATGCTATGGTATTTGTGTGTCAGAAATTATAAAGGAAGAAAACATACATATTAGCCTGAATCTTAGAGTTCCAGGGGCAAAAGTAACAATTCTGTGAGGCCAGTGTGATCAAGTTCAAGTTTTAAAACAATGCTATGTTGTTTGGGTCAGAGTGGAACAAAGGATGGGAAATAATATTATTTTGAACAATGATATTTTGCACATCAATGAGCTCTTTTCCTATAGGGATACTGCACTAATTTTATGTTAGTAATTAAAGATATTTATTCTAGTTTTGCTGTCCAAACAGCCATCTGGTCATTACAGTACTGAGCCAAGTTGCCCTATGGCTGGAGGGAAAATGACACAGGTCCAGTTCTGTGGAAGTAGAAACTAAAGTTAAAATTATGGTTCAAGGAATTGATTTAGGACAGTCTCAGGGGAAGGGGACTAAGGTAGGCAAATAAGCAAGGAAAAAGGAACTATGCAAAAGAGTGAGCTCAGCCAGTGTCTAGCTTGAGGCTTACCCATTGGAAATCCTGGGACTTCAAGTTCACCACCATATTGGAACCACAGCAGCTGCTCTCCCACCTGTCCTGATTTTCATTGTCTATTTACATTTCCTGTACCTGTTATCTTTCTGAAAAATTTCTTTTCAAAACCAAATAAGGAGCAATAATGGAAAAGAACAAAGAGCTGCAATGACTTTCAATTTGTTTCAGTCACCATAGCTTGTGTGGAGAGCCTGAGTAGAACAGCAACAGTCTCCCCTCCAAAAGTAATTTCTGTTGTCTGATAGAAGCCTTCAATGGAATCTAGAGAGAACCACAAAGTCTGTGTCTCACCAGAAACTAGGTGTATGAATATTGTTGTTGTTTTATTTACTCTTTACTCTTTTGGCCTTTTGGGGGGCCTACCACCCAACTACTAAAACATGACACAGAATCTTAGTTTTACTTATCAATGCCCAGCCTTAGTTTGCCTTGTTTCTTGCCAGATTTTCTTAAATTATATTATCACCACTACCTTTTGCCTCTGGACCTTTTCTTTTTCTTACTTCTGCATATCTTACTTTCATTCTTACTCCATGGCTGCATGGGTGAATGGGTGGCTAAAACCTGACATCCTCCTCTCCTGGTTCTATTTCACTCCTTCTCCCTTCTCAGACTTCTCCTCCTATTTATTCTCTCTACCTTCAACCCTGCCTGTCTTTCTCCTGCCTTGCTATTGGCTGTTCAGCGCTGTGTTAGATCATCAGGTGTTTTAGAGAGGCAAAGTAACACAGCGTCACAAAGTTAAACAAATGAAACATAAAAGAATGTAACACATCTTTGCATCATTAAAACAAATGCTCCACAGCAAAACAAAGGTAGCACATCTTAAAATAATTTTATCATGGGGCCACTGGTAGTGCATCAGTATTTACCCCTGGTACACAAATGGACTTTGGGAGTCCACTCCACATACAGGGATACTCTCTTAGCCTAGACACCCTGGGGAGGGACTAGGCCCTGCTCCAAATGATAAGACAGGCTTTGAAGGTCCCCATGGAAGGCCTCGCCCTCCCTGGGGAGCAGAAAGGGGTTGGGATAGGGGGTCGGTGGAGGGCAGGGGAGGAGGGGAGGGAGAAGGAACTGGGATTATCATGGAAAAGAAGCTTGTTTCTAATTTAAATAAAAAGAATAAAAATTAAAAATAATAATTTTACAAATATTCTGTGGGTGAGCATGAACTGTCAACATGACCTAAATGATAATCATCTGAGAGCAATTGAATAATTATCTATCAGGTTGGTCCGTGGGCATGCCTGTAAGGGATTTTTTTTTTTATAGAAATTTGATATAGAAGAGCCCATTCTATTGTCCGAATGGCCCTGCCCTGGACCAGTGGTCATGGGCAGTAAAAGAAAGCCAGCTAATCATGAGCCTGAAAGCCAGCTAGAGGGGAATTAACAAGCAGCATTCTTCTGTGCTTCCTGGGCCTATGTTCCTGTCTTGAGATCCAGTCCTGAATTATCTTCATGATGGATCTGGTAGTAGAAGACAAATAAACTATTTCCTCCTCTAAGCTGCATTTTGTCAGAGTGTTTTGCCACATCAACTGAAGGAAACCAGAGCATTCACCTTCAGGATCTGTTACATCTTGGGAAGCATTTAAGGGAATTTGATGAAAGTCCATATTAACCTGAAAAAGATCAACTGAAGGAGACACCATTGGCCAAATGACTAGACGTCTAGCTCTCGGAGGAGAATTCATAGAATTGTAGGTGGGAGAGGAACATTGAGTGTCATTTCCTGGACCTGAACCATCGTTGGTGTTAATCTCTGAGGGTATTTGGCTTTGCCCTGAGTCGGGTTCAGGAATCATCAACTTTTGGCCTTTTTTTCCCATGGGTTTGTTACAATTAATATACTGCTGATGACCTGACATTGTAAATACCCCAAAGTGATAACACAGATCACTGATATTAGACAGTTGTGGAACCATCTAAGCAATCATTTCCCTTGCTTTTCCTAGTTCCAAAATCTACCTGCATTTCATGGGTTGTGGCTCCACCCTGCTCTGACGCTTGCTACTGTAATGTTCATGCCTTCTTTCTCATATTCTACTTCATTACATTGGATGAGGATGATTCAAAGTAATCATCCATCATATTTATCATTTATTTATTTATTCTATGTGTACATGATCATGTATATGTGCAAGTGTACCATGTATGAATATGCACATGCATAAGAGTAAGGAGACCAGGACTTGATGTCAAAGTGTTGTTTTGTTTTTCTCACATTCGTTTTTGAGATAGGCTATCTAACCAAAATTAGATTTTAATTTAGCTACAATTTTAATCCCTTGGATCCTGCTGTTTTTGCTTTGCCAGCACTGGTTTAAAGTTGTAGGTAGCTTCATGTGGCTTTTAAATGGGTGTACGGGATGCAACTCTCATTTTTCTTCAGTAAGTACTTATCAACTGAGGCAATTCCTTAGCCCTTGAAGTTCTTGATTTAATATTATCTGTACAATATATGTTTTTTGCCACACAGTCTAGCATACTTACTGAGAAGATCTAGGTATTCAGCTTTGGATATAGTTTGTGAATAGGAATATTATGTCTGTCTAATCTATTGTTTAATTATATATATATATATATATATATATATATATATATATATGACTTCTTTTAGAAACACCTATGCATATAACTAAACAATTGCAGATTTTAATATCTGACAACCAATATGTATGGATTAATTATTTATTAGGGAACTAAGTAACCTCATTGAGATTAGGTAACATTCAAAGTGACATGAAGGAAAGCAAATGATTTTAAATTGAATGACATATTAAAAGTGCATTTAAAACAAGGACACATGCCAGCATCTTGTGGAGGAAACTTGATTACATGCACTTGGCCTGACACTTAGCTGGCCATCCTGAATGGATGTTAGTAGGAGAGGAAGGTCTCAGGGGAATATTTGGAGATCTTGAGGTGCTGGGTCACCCACCTTTAAATCTGTATAGGTGAAAGGGCATAGGCATGGGAAGACTCACACTCTTCATGCTAGTCATGCTAATTTGTTTTTGAAACCATGGTGAATTTTGTAATTGATAAAGTCTGTCATAGTCTTCACTGTGACTTCAGTTAAGTTAGTGCATCTTTACTGTGCAAAGGATATTGTGTTTCTTCATCTATTTAGATGTAAAGGATGCCTTTGTAACACTTATGTTTTTTTATTCTTTCATCTCCTTACTTTGAAAATACTATTTTATTCTATGTCACAATATCTCTTGCTGATAAATCCACATATAAGTTCTCATAAAACTTATCCTGTCACTTGCCAATAAGGGATGATCACCCTTAATAACTTAGTGTGAAGATACATAGATCTTCCCTATTGATATATGTATTTATAGAGACAATGGTGCCACACATTGTTTTTGCTAATGTTTTATAATGATTTGGGGTTTTTTGATATAAGTTTTATTTTTATTTTTTCTCAGATTTTTTATTTGAATTAGAAACAAGATTGTTTTACATGACAATCGCAGTTCCCTTCTCCCTCCCTCCTCCCCTACCCTCCCCACCAACTAAAACCCTATCTATCACATATCCTTTCTGCTCCCCCTGGATGTGAGGACTTCCATAGGGTGTCATCAGAGTCTATTGTATTCTTTGGGATAGGGCCTAGGCCCCCCTCGTGTGTCTTGGCTCAGGGAGTATTCCTCTATGTGGAATGGGCTCCCAAGGTCCACACCTGTGTTAGGGATAAGTACTGAACTACTACAGGATGTCTTGTAGATTTCCGACGTTTCCTCACAGAAACCCATGTTCCTGGGGTCTGGATCAGTCCCATGCTGGTATCCCAGCTATCAGTCTGGGGAGCAAGAGAACCCCAATGTTCAGGTCAGCTGTTTCTGTGGGTTTCACCAACCTCGTCTGGAACCCTTTGCTCTTCACTCATCCTTCTCTGCATCAGATTCCAGTTCACTTTGTTGATTAGTTGTGGATGTCTGCTTCTACTTCCACCAGCTGCTGGATGAGGGCTATCAGGTGGCATATAAAACAGTCATCAATCTCATTATCCAGAGAGGCATTTAAGGTAGCCTCTCCTCTGTTTCTTAGATTGTTAGCTGGTGTCATCTTTGTAGATCTCCAGACATTTCCCTAGTGCCTGATTTTCATACCATGTGTTGAAAATCTTCATGATACAATTGCTTGCCATATTATCATTTCTGATTTTACAACAGTGATTTTATCAGGGTGCAATGACAAATCTGACAGTGTAATTTCCATCTTTTCCTGGAACAACGAGCATGGCCTCAGCTGTCCTTACACAACACATTATGTCTCACTTTGGGATAAGCTTCTAATAATAGAAATCTAGGGTCATTATGCCATTTTAATTTATATGTTCATGGTAAAATGTGTATGCCAATTAGTTTCTGAGAAAGCAGGGTAATTAATTTAAAAACAATACATTAAAATTGCCCCTGTCTTTTGCCACTTGTTTGCCAAAGGTCAATAATATCGGA
Source organism: Cricetulus griseus (assembly GCF_003668045.3). NCBI lineage: Eukaryota > Metazoa > Chordata > Mammalia > Rodentia > Cricetidae > Cricetulus > Cricetulus griseus. Next base: position 80,523,111 of record NC_048599.1, on the reverse strand, counting down.
CAGTTAGCAATTTTTCACATACTATAATTTGGAGATTTCTGTTTCTTGATTTTAGGAAACTGGTACTTCCTGTTGCTAAATTATTGAAACTACTAATCTAGACTACATTTCTTTCCCATACTTTGCATTGAGTACTTCATAAAACCTTCCCAATCTGACTGCCTATCCACTCCACCATAATAATGCTCCCATTTTCTAGGTCTCAAACACTAGACCATAGATATGGCCTTTCTGGCATTCATATATGGCCCTTGATCGCATACAATTCCTTCTCACTCAGAAATTTAATAGGAACATTTGAAATGGCATCCATATCCTGACCCCCCATCATTGAAAACTCCCATTTGGTTTGAGAATGTAAAGGTTTCCTATTCCTTTCAAGCTTTAAGCTTAGCTACAGCTATAGTCTACTTGCTCTGTTCTCTCCACTTGTTCCTATCTAGCCATCCATTCTTTTGCTGCTTTCTTGCATGCCAAGCATGTCACCATGTCAAAACATTTATATAGTTGGAACCATGCATTATTAGTCATTCATAAGTGGTATATTTAATGAGCACAATACTTTCCAGAGTCCTAGATATTGTTGCTAATTGTTCCCTTCTTGTCTTTTAGTCTGGAAAACTGTAGCAGGCTTTCCTTGGGGTAAACAACCAGCTTCCAAATAGACATGGAGACTTAACATTAGTTATGAATGATTGAATTTTTCTTTTGCTTGTCCCACTAGACCTTATAATCTAATTTAACCTGTTTCTCTTCATCTATGCTTTGCCTTGGGGCTTTTTACCTTTCTTTCATCTCTATGTCCTACTTCCCTGATTACTCCATGGCTGTCTGTCTGGCAGCTGCCTTGATGGCTGGCCCTGGGGCATCTCCCTCTCATTCTCTCCTCTCATCTTGAGGATATATTCCTCCTCCTCCTTATTCTTTCAGCCTACCAGCTCTACCTGTCACTCTTCTGCCTAAATATTGGCTGTCCAGCTTTTTGTTAAATCAATCGGGAGCCTCAGGCAGGCAAAGCAACACATCTTTACATCATTAAATAAATGCAGCATAAACAAGTTTAACACATCTTTACACCATTAAGCAAATGTAGCATAAACAAATGAATTACACCTTTACATAGTTAAAGTAAAATTATGCAACATAAATAGATGTAACACATCTTTACATAGTTAAAGTAATATCCCACAACAGAAGACACCACATTTCTGTAAAGAATGCATTTGTTTTTTGTGGTGATAGAGTATGATTTATTAAAGCTTGCCTGAAGATTCAGAAATCAGTCAGCCACAAGCCACAGAAGCCAGGCACACACGTTTAATCCCAGCAGCCAGAAGCTAGGATGTGGTAGTACACATCTTTAATCCTAGGACTCAGAATTAGAGGGAAACTAAGGTCTAGTGGGACAAGCAAAAGAAAAATTCAATCATTCATAACTAATATTAAGTGTCCAAGTCTATTTGGAAGCTGGTTGTTTACCCCAAGGAAAGCCTGCTACAGTTTTCCAGAAACTAACTCTAACTCAGAGTTAGAGGGAACTCTGTGAGTCCAAGCCCACCAAGATCTACACAAGATTGATCCAGTCCTAAAGAGAAACAGCTTACACAAAGACCTCAGCACCTGGGATCATACACCTTTAATCCCAGAATTAAGGAGGTATATAAAACAGGACAATGTCTCAGTATCAGTAATGCATTCTCCAGCCACAGTGAGGTTGAGATGTATTCATTCTCCAGCCACATTGACGATAGGAAGACACTTAGGATTCTCTAGCTCCACTGAGGGGAGGCAGTAGGATAAGCCCATTCAGCCTGAGGTGGTGGTAAGAGCTAATGCCTGGCTGCTTTGCTTTTCTAGTCTTCAGCTTGAAGTTTGAGACCCTATATCTGTCTCTGGGTCTTTTACTTGTCATGCAATAGCTTTTATTATTCATGTGTCCACAGACATCTGGTTGTTTCCATATTTTGGCTACTATGAGTAGTGCTTTAGTGAGCATGGGAGTCCAGATATCATTTTATCTGAGGGTTATCTACTAAGAATTGGTATTGCTAGATCATGTGATATTTATGTATTTAGTGTTTGAAGGACATATAACACACACACACACACACACACACACACACACACACACACACACATGTATATTTATGTAACGACAGCTGCACCATTCTGAACATTCTGTTTTTCCAGTACTGGTACCGAACGGTTCCAGTTTCCTCTACATCTCTGCCAGAATTTGCTATATTTTCCTCTTAGAAACATCCAGAATTAGACTTTATAATTACAAATGTATGATGTATTCAGGTCATGGAATTATGACTTCAACTAGCAGATAATTAATTGAAGGTTATTTTTGAGAATTTGTTGAATGTGTGTGTGTTGTATACATGTAAATATATGCATATATGTTTGTATATATGTGTACATGTGTGTATGTACTTGTATGCATGTGTGCATGTGTACGTGTGTGGATGTGTGTGTGTGTGTATGTGCACACACATGAGTGTGTGCGTATACCTGAACCAAGTGTCCTACTCTAAATGAGGACCAACCCGGTACTCATTGCTGTGGGTTGAAGATACCCTTGGGAACTGAACACTTTTTGCACATACTTCTCACTTTTTAATGATGACTTAGGAAGCAAATATCCCATAAGTTATAATTATAGTGTAACAGTACAAAACTCGAGTGGGATTATTTTTTTTTTTTTGCTCTAAGTACCTGAATTCAGAAAATAATCCATTTTCTTAAAATAATGAGTCATTTTACTTTTAAAGAATATTAATTAATCTTTAAATGTAGTCACTCCTATATGTCCTACAGTATGTGTGTGTGTTTCTGTATCTCTGTCTCTCTGTATATCTGTTCCTGTCACTCACCTGTCTCTATGTCTGTCTCTGTTTCTCTCTCTGTATTTCTCTCTCTGTATTTGTGAGAGAGAGAGAGAGAGAGAGAGAGAGAGAGAGAGAGAGAGAGAGAGAGAGAGAGAGAGAAAATGGCATGGTTTAAACAGGCTTTGGAAATGTATTGCAGTCCAATGTTCTAGGAGATGATAGCTTTCTAACTACAGGTTGCAGAGTTGATGAAAATTTCTCACACATGTATTACTTTTTGCTTTATTTGTTCAAACTTTTTGTGTCTCAGGTACCTAAAAATTTCACTTCAAGTTTCAAGAAGATGAGAATCTTGCTCAGAAAATGCTAAACGTAGCCTTGGATGATTTTGCACAGCAGCCAGAGGAGGTCTACATCACTTCTTAACCACCCACAATGCTAATTAAATTTACCCATGTGAAAAGTGAACACCCACCCCAGTTATTTTGAGTCATATTGTTGAAACACTGGTTGAATCCTTCTGTATCCTTGTATTTTCCCATTTCAAATCCATAGGAACCTGCAGAATTACCACAGGGGCAAAGGGAAGCAATTTTCTTTTGGAAACACCACAGAGGACTTATAAAGAGAGGGAGAGTTTTAATCCTCAGCCAGCTTTCTACACTAGTTTTGATGTTGCCTGCTAACATTTCTTTCCTTTATATTTTTACTCTGTTAAATAACTTGTTCCCTGGAGTCAAGTAGATTTACACTGAGGTAAAGCCCCAAATTTCTCTTTGTATGATTCTAAAAACATCATTTGAACTGTCTGCATCTGATAGAAGATAAATGATAGAGTCCATCAGGTTTAGAGCATACATTAAATGTTATAATGTGTAAAGAACATGCTGTAGAAATTGAACCTTTATCATTAAGTCTTTCTCTCTGTTTTCTGCTACATGGTGGGTAGTATTATTCTTTCACTTAGTAAATTAAAGTTTTGTTGAGTATCCAATATGCTACTGAGGAGAAATGATGGTAAGGAAACCAATTCCTGCTCTCATGGCACTTATGTCCTACTTGGGAAAGAACAAAAAATATACAAGTATTAGACGAGGTAAATTTCAATCATAAGACATTCTTAAAGGATGTAGCCCAGATCTAGACTGAATGATTATGAGAAGAGTCTTCCAGTCTCGGAAGTAGGACCAAGGACAGCTTCATAGCAGATGGGGCATCTGAACTAAAGCTCTAAGTGTGAGATCCAGTCCCTGAAAATCAAGTTAGCTGTGGGAGTTTTAGAAGATGGCAGTTGGAGAAGTGTTTTGTGGGAACTCATTCAGCCAATAGTCTTTAAGGTACCAGATCCTTCGGGGTGGGATCTCAGGTGCTACGGTTATGAGGGGACTGGGAGCAAACTCCCTCGCTTGGGTGGTGGTCGAAGAGCAGATGGCAGCTTCCAGTGCCTAAAGGCAAACCAAAGACATCAGTGGCTCCTTACGTTCAATGCGTGAATGTTCCCAAATATTTATTATTCTTTTATTTGGGCATTCATGGACTTCCTTAATCTGCACACAGAAATGAAAAGTCTGCTGCTGTTTGTTTGTTTAACAGAGAGAAGAGAATACTGTGAGGTGGGAAGTTGGTGTAGGAAATGATAATTGAGTCTGTGGACTTGAGGCTGTGATAGAGATCATTCTGCTTGGTATGGTCCTTAATGGAAAGCATCTTGGGTAGTTTGAACAGGAGGCTGATATGAAGTACAGTGTGTGTGTGTGTGTGTGTGTGTGTGTGTATTTTTATTTAATAGTTTGTGTACTTTTATTTAATAGTTTAGGTAAAGAACTGGGAAAATGAATGTAGGAGGACCAGAATTCAGAAGACTGATAAAACATCTGTGGCTAGTATACATGAAACTGTAGATGAAAGTATAGTCTCCCCTAAAATTACATGCCCTGGATTTAATTCTAGGTATCTGTGAAGATGATCTTATTTAGAAATGTGGTCTTTTTCATGGAATTCAACTAGAGACCTCAGAATAAAATCATACTTGTGTTGAGATGGGCCTCAAATCTAATAGATAGAAGAAAGGGGAGGAACTCATGGCAGAGAAAGGTCAGGATGGTCACTCTGTAAACAAAGGGCACCAAAATACTGCTAGAAGTCACTAAAATCTCATGGAGAGGAACACATCAGAAGAAAGCATCCTGAAAATTCATTGTATTCCTGGCCCCAATAATGATGAGAAGAGATATAGATATAGATATAGATATAGATATAGATATAGATATAGATATAGATATGGATCTTTGAACTGTTTAAGTGTTGTCATAACAAGACCTAAGAAGCCAACCTAGTGACAAGAAGTCAGTTACAGAAAGAAAGGCAGAATGCATTTCTGACAGCAAGTAGAAGGTGGGGGAAGCACAGAAGTCAGTGATGCCTTTAAGTCACACTGGAGAGGCATTTTCTCTGGCAAGAATTTTGATTTTTTGTAGTTTTACTGAAAATGTCTTCTATGTGTGGGGGATGGGGGAGATCACTTGACGCACAGACCCTAAGAACAAATGCTTCCTTTAGCGGGTCCATGTTTACCACTATGCTCCATTAACAAAGTTATACACTATGGCCAGCATCTTCATTTTTGTGATCTATTTTTTCTCATGCTCCCTTATAATTTGCGTACATTATAATATTACCAGCAGGAGTTGGTAATAAAAATTCTGAAGTAGGGCACCTTCTTTAATATAACAAATAATTTTCATTACCTGCAAAATTGCCTCAGACAAGAAATTAACAATGCAATATGTAGAGAGTGAAGTTCTGTGCTTACTGGGAAAGAAGGAAGATTTTAGATGTGACAATTGTTTGCCTTTGTCATTTGCCAGGTAGTGATACATGACTCCCTACATGATACCTTCTATATCTCTCACTTCTAATTCTTGCAATTCTTGGAGGATAGCTATTAATAAATCTGTTTTTTAAAGAAGACACTGTGGAGTTTCAGAGATATTCGGTCAACTACTCACCAAATGTTTACTATTATATAAATATAGGTTAACATATTCAGCCATCCAGTTAGTTTGGTCTGAACCAAACTCTCCTTTGGCCTTGGAGGTATCACAACTGCCTAAATAAGTTGGCCACAAACATTTTGATGGACTTGGGGCTTATATTTTATATTTGGATTGTAAATCCAGCACCTGGTCTTAGAGACTGCTGCTGGAGACATACAAGAGCCTCTAGGTGTTTAGATCCATAATATCATGCAAAAGAATGACACAGTAGTGGAGAAAAAAAGCACTGCTTTCCTTCTTTCTTGATTGATTTTTCTCAGGAGACTTAGCAACATATATAACTTCTTCCATTGGCCTAGGAGAGTCAGGGCTTGATAATTGAGTATGTCATATTCTTTCTTTCCATTCTCTCCTTTCAAGACATACCACCTTCTTCTGGGCTGTCCAGAGTTGACATTCAAACCTGAACAGAGTCATTAAATGCTGATTAGATTGCTGCTTTACTGTCCCTCAAGTTTAATAAACTGTTTCTGTCTCTTTCTGTGTACTCCTCTTGAACTTCCGGACACTGATTCCCTCGGCCTTCTTGTGTCTATGGATTGAATGAGTGTGTCTGGACTATTTTTAGGAAAGATGAGATAAATGGTAGAAACAGGACAAGAAACAAATAACCTTGTGTAATGAATGCATTCACTTCTTAGGAGAAAATCTTTTTCTTCCAAAAGATCTCAGATTCTGAATTCTATGAGTTGCCCTGCCATTGCAGCCAGTCCTACTAACCTCACTTTCAAGGATGTTTCTTTAGAATTGAAACAGAAGTAAATTTATTATTTAAACATTTGTCATGATTAACTTTATCTAGGCCACACTTAATAGAAGAGAAATAATTCTCTTCTAAAACTCTTAGTATGCTTTCATAGCTATGAGTATTTTGTCTTCTATACTCTGTGATTTTCATAGATACCTCTAATTACATCGAGACAAGCACTAAAAGAGCATTATACTATTTGATAAAATATGGATGAATATTATTCTTATCAATACAAATTACTAAGAGACTTGATCTTTCTAGGACCCATTTGTATATGATTTATTAATCATAACTCATATGAATTAGGTATAAAGATCAAGAAATAATGTGTTGACATATGTTGGATATAATATTTGTAAATCAAAGTTATTTACTACTAGTGACAATGAGGAGAAACATAATGTGAGACAAAGACCAAGTTTTTGAATGTAATGATATGTAGTGAATATTATATAAAGTAATATGAAAAAATTTAAAGTAGATAGCAATAACAAGGAAGCTACATTTATAACACCACAACAATATGGTTGCCTGTATACACCAGAACAATGACAGCACCAATATATATGCTAACACTGAAGCAGAAATCTCATGGTCTCCACTCATATGCAAAGAACTATGGACAACTGATGACACCTGAGAGAGTGGAAATTTGTCTTTCCTATTTTGAGGTACCTAACAGAAATTATTTATACACAAGCAACAGTAGATGGACTTATGAGTTTGCATTCATATATTTATGTATATATGTAACAATAATGACCCAGAAAAGAGGTCATGGATTTGAGAAATGATGGGAGATGTTGAAGGAAAGGTAAATGAGAAGGGTCGAAAGGAGGAAAGGGAAGCAAGAAAATTTTTTATTTTGTTTTATTTTTTCCTTTTAAAATTTAAACTAGAAACAAGCTTGTTTTAAATGAAATCCCAGTTCCCTGTCTCTCCCCTCCACCCCTGCCCCCCACACTGACCCCTTATCCCACCCCCTTTCTGCTCTCCAGGGAGGGTGAGGCCTTCCATGAGGAAACTTAAGTCTGTCATATCATTTGCAACAGGGGCTTGACCCTCCCCCGTGTGTCTAGGCTGAGAGAGAATCCCTCTATGTGGAGTGGGATCCCAAAGAACAATTCATGTACTTCAGATAAATACTGATCCACTACCAGAGGCCCCATAAATTGCCCAGACCTCCAACTGACATCCAGGTTCAGGACATGTGGAACAATTCTATGCTGGTTTCTCAGCTATCAGTCTGGGGTCCATGAGCTCTCCCTTGTTCAGGTCAGCTGTTTCTGTGGGTATCTTCAGCCTGGTCTGGACCCCTTTGCCCATCACTCCTCCCTCTCTGCAACTGGATTCCAGGAGTTCAGCTCAGTGTTTAGCTGTGGGTGTCTGCTTCTGCTTCCATCAGCTACTGGATGAAGGCTCTAGTATGGCATATAAGGTAGTCATCAATCTCATTATTGGAGAAGGACATTTAAGGTATCTTCTTCTCCATAGCTTAGATTGTTAGTTGTGGTCATCCTTGTAGATCTGTGGACATTTCCGTAGTGCCAGATTTCTCTTCAAACCTATATTGGCTCCCTCTATTACGGTATCTCTTTTCTTGCTCTCCTCTATTCTTCACCTGACTCATTCTTCCTGCCCCCTCGTTTCCTCCTCTACCCTCCTCTTCTCCCCTTCTCTTCTAGCTCCCTCTCCCCTCCCCCATGCTGCCAATTAGCTCAGGAAATCTTGTCCCTTTCCCCTTTTCTGGGAGACCATGTATGTCTCTCTTAAGGTCCTCTTTATTTCCTAGCTTCTCTGGCGGTGTGGAGGACCATAAGAGAGACATACATGGTCAGCCTTCGAATTTCAAGATTCCATTTTTTTTCTGCTGAGTAGTACTCCATTGTATAATATTTTAATTAACATAGAAAACACACTTTGGAAAAATAAAATAAATCTGAAGTAATTAGAGATAAAAAGAGATGATAGATGATTAATAAATAAATACATTATTATAATGATAGATAAATGGTAGATTATAGATGGTAGACAGACAGATGGCAGATTCAGAGGCTTACAATTTGCATGGGTTAGTAATCCAGGCTTGGTATAGCTGAATCCTTACTCATGGCCTCTCACATGTCAGAATCAAGCTGTCAGTGATAACTGGGCTTGCACCTAGGGTCCATTTGGGGCATGAATTACTTCTGGGTAGTAAGATAAATGCACATTGTGGAGAAAACTGAGGGTAAGATTTAAGAGCATAGCAGGCCCCAGCAGGTGTAGCACAGATTTTTGGAATGGTGCTGAATACAGAGATAAGCTAATCCGCACAGTCCCACAGAAAGGGCAAGCTCTGAGGCTTCCTACAAGTAGTACCAGCTGCAACCAGGACTCAGAGTGTGGTATGAACACAAATTATCTTGCATGTGGTTACACATGCCTGAAACTGCAGCTACATTGGAGGCTGAGGCAGCCAGAGCCAGTACAAGATTATCCTGTATTTAAAATGCAAGTTAAAGGCCAGTCTGGCTAACTTATTGCGAACATGTTTCCCAATTTAACAAAAAGAGTATGGCTGTCATTCAGTGATAGAAACTCATCTAGCATACATGGGGTTCTGGGATTAGTCTGGCATACTATATGCAAACAACCACAGCCAACAATAAGAAAACCAGAACAGAACAAAAGTGTATTAAAAAAATCACAAATTTTGGCAAGCAATGTCTGTGAACTATTTATTTTACTACTACTTCTCATACTAATGCTAGTAATTTAAACTCTTAAAAGTTATATTACTTGTAGCTATTTAATTATTTGCTAACTTTTAATAGTTCCAGTGATGGAGAGGATATTTGTACTGTTTTGTTTTTCAAAAGAAAATATGTCTATCTGGTTAGGTAATATACCAGAGGTCACACAGAAAGGGGACATGAAGACTCTGAACTCTTTAAAATAAATCTCCAGTTATATCATGCAGCTCCCCCAGAAAAGGAAGAAATTGACACTGTTTTGTAAAAGCCTGAAAGAGTTTTTGGAGACTTGGGTGAATTTTGTGTTATAGCCACATCAGTTATTGTCTGTAAAACAATCATAGAGTTGTAATCATTTGTTTATCACCAAGCATTAATGCTAGGCAGTTTACTTGTACTAATCCATTTGCAACAATCTTGAAATGCCATCATTAATATCATTCCTCTTTATTTGCTTAGTATGAGGGTTATAAGACTGTACTTTATCCTTGGACATGTCATGCTTACCTTACTTAAAGTAATCTACATTATTTTCACTATGCCAGTGAACCCTTGTAAATACTAATTTTCCTGTGAGTAGCAGGGCAGAGGAAAAATAAATCAATAAAAACTCTACACATGTGTGCTTATAACAACTTTTAATAGCAAATCTTTGTGGGATTCACATGCATGTCAGAAGAAGGTCATTTAAAAAGGTTATGGAGGAACTGGAGAGATGGCTCAGTGCTTACCTTGCTTCTGAGTTGTATACGTGCACATAAGTGTAGGTAAACCATTCAGAGGCATAAAATAAAAAAAAATGAATCATTTTTAATAGATGGTATAGATATGTTCCAGTTAATTAGGCCATTTTCTTACAAAGATCTTCTCATTGATGTTCTTCAATATAAGGGAAATCTCTAGGAACAGTAAAAGCTACTGTTTTAAGTGCTGAAGGCAATGCAGACTGAAAGCCAAGAGCAAATGGAATTTTACATCCAGCTCAGTATGTGCTGAGTGGATTAGCCTCTGTGAATTGTTTACTGGACTGTTTCATATATTGCTTTGTGCAGCACTTACACTGCTGAGCAGAAAGGGTAAACCACTTTCTTTCCCAAGAGGTAAAATTTTCCTTGAACCAACACAAAAACTTGCGCATATTTTCTATCAATCATTTTTCATTTGGTAGTGCACTTGCCTAAATGGATTCCTTATTAAGCACAGAGAAAACAAGAGAAGAGAGCCTTGTTCCTTCAAACCACTGATGGGAACACTGATTCTGGCACCAGAGGAAGCCAGTTATTTGCATTTTGCTATGTGGGGCTAACATCAAGAGTTTCAGATTACATTAAGATGATTTTTAAAATAAGGATAAACCTTTTCCTTATCTATCTCTCTCTTTAGGAATGAATTACTGGAAAACCAGTAGAGTATTAAAAAAAATCATCCAATCACATTTCATTGCTATTTTTATTTTGTCTGTTTTCCTCTTGTTTCAATGGCTCTCTGGTGTTTATTCATGAATAAATACAATAAATAGTAGTTCAAAATATAAATATCATATTCCTTGAATAAATTCTATTTCCCTCCAAGAAAATAAAACATGGGGAAGAATCAAGACTGTAAATTTTGCTGGGTTTAGGTTGACCTACAGCCATAAAACTATCAAACTGAAGATATAAACAATTCTTAGTTCAGAAAATGCAGGTAATGATGAGATTTGTTTATGGAGCTCTAAAAGTATTATATCTTAGGAAAAATTAGGAAAAATTGTAATCTGTGAGACATCTGAAAGCTATACTGTAGACTATCTGTATGGGTTAATTAAAATGAGTCATACTTGATAAATACCATGATATTTATATATTTCATCTAGATAACTTCATTTGTCAGTACTGCTGATGTTGGTAAATTCATGATAATATGGAGAAGATGAAAGAGAAACAGAAAGCCTTTCATCTCAGCATTGTAGTTCTATTTATTTTTGCGATAGCTCAAGAAGATGAAGATTTATCATCTTTTCTTTAGCTCTTCCCCCAGTCATTATGTGAAATAGACAAATAAGAAAATATTGCTAGGTGTTTTCACAGGCTTTGCATCTTATATATCACACCACAGGAACTATGTTGAAAAACAAATGACTGTTGAGGAACATAATTAATTTTAAAATAGCTAAGAATAAGCCTGAACTGGCTACCTCACTGCTTTCAGGAACAATGTGGGACACTATTTTCAGAAACTCAATTGACACTAGCACATTTGGAGACCTTTCATTAAAAAAAAAAAAGTGAGCTCTTTCCAGTGAGCCAGGGAAGCCTTAGTTCAGAATTGAATGTTTATTTAAAGATAGAATGCTATTGATTATTTCATTATGCAGATACAAAAACAAAGTTGCCATTTCTGGCAATTTGGGTTTTCTCCTCCTCTTTCTCTTTCCATATCTGTTCTTAAGTCTCTCACTAGTTCTGGATTTTTTAATGTTGAAATTAAACTTGACTAGATTTCTGGCTTTATGTTCCAATTTGTGAATTTCCACAAGGAGTGTGTTTGCTTCTATTTTGAACAAAAACTTCCTCACTTGATCTGGACTCCCTACTATTGATCTTCACCTCTCGACTTGTTTCCTTCATTCACCAAGAGACCTCCACTATTCCCAGTGCAGTGTTTTGTGGAACAGAGGGATTTAATATTGTCTATGTGTCATAGATTCACCTTTGAACTTTGGTTTCTCATCACAAAGTGGGGGGAATAATATTCTTCAATTCAGAGTATTATTACAGTGACTATATGAAGGATAATATTCCAAATTATTAAATAGTGCTTATTAAAGTAATGTTGTATTAATTTTGATTATTTTAAAAGTGGTTGGTCATAGTTTGAATCATATTGTCCATTCTTTTCCTAAAATTATGGAGTTTCTGAAATGTAAGTCAGTAGATATAAAATACAGGAAAATTATAAATGAAAAGTTTACATCCTGAATACCTCCTGTTTCCCTTTGTGATATAAGCAGGCCAGGAAGAGAGACAGGAAGCTTAGACGCTGGTGCCTTATCACACACATCTCTGTGGCTTTTAATGGTCCACATCTGAGAAACCAAAAGACTTATCATCACACCACTGTCTTTTGTAACTGTCTTTATAGTTTTATGCCTGATACATTGTACCATGTGGGACCACTAACATGTGAATTCATCACTGGTTTGCAAAATTCATCTGACTCCTCTTTTCACTCTCTCTTCTTCTTCTTTTTTTAAAAAAATTAAATTAGAAACAAGCTTCTTTTACATGTCGTTCTCAATTCCCTCTTCCTCCCTTCCACCCCTGCCCCCCACCAAACCCTTATCCCAACTCCTTTCTGCTCCCCAGAGACAGTGAGGCCTTCCATGGGAGAGCCTAGACCCTCCCCAGAGTATCCCTCTTTGTGGAGAGGGCTCCCAAAGTTCATTTTGGTAAATGAACTTTGGTAAATTTACTAGGGGTAAATATTCATCCACTTCACTTTCTTATAAGCTCCTTAAGGGATGTCATGAAGCCTAAGTGAAAGACAGCCTTCAGTCTGACCCCAAACTGTTCTCAGTATCTAACAAAGTCAGTGTGTCTTACTTGATAGCTTGTATTTGCAGTTATAAGAGGTGATAAAATCTAACTAAGTGTGTTTGACACATGTGCAAAACAACTGAGTTTATTTTTAAAGATTAAGCATGGAGATAAGAAGCAGTACTTTTCTGACTTCCATTCTTTTTGAGAGTGTTACTCCTGGACATACGTATGCCTTACATATATCAACAATTTGAGCTATATGATACCACCTTAGGCACTTAGACATAAAAAATATTTTACAGGAAGTGTACATACATCTGTGATATGTAAAACAAAACCATTTGGTATCTTTATTGTATATTTCTTTGTAAAACAAAGGTACAAAGTGGATTTTGAGTGACTGAAACACACACATGCTAAAATGCACTCTGTGAGTTTTGTATCATCACACTGATACTATCTTCCCAAAGACCTTGAATCTAAAATTTGTAAATAGTTAGATTTCTCCTTTCTATTTACCCATGCATATGCATATTGTTTTACATGTGTATTTAATTTTATTTGCATTGTATGAAGGCTTTAGTTACTATATAAAATAATTTTATTATATTTTATGAATGTATATCACAATATATTCATATTTACAATACCAACCTCCCCATTCCTGCCAGTCCTGATGCACTCCTCAAATGCCCCACTGATTTTATGGCATACATTTTCATAAAATTACATTGTATATATGGTTAAATCTAAATGCTGAATATAAGAGAAACATGACATGTTTGTCCTTCTGAATCTGGTTCATTTTACTTAATGTAATAATCACTGATTCCATTAATTTTCATAGATATGTCATAATTTAATTTTTTTGTGTCTGCATAAAATGGCTGGCATAGCTGTTTAAAGCTTGTCTCATGGTCACAGAATGCTGAAGGTGTGCAGTAAAGTCCAAACCAGGAAAACCTTCAAACAGGTACAGTTAAAAAAATGGGTATATACTGTCATAGAACAAAATGAATAGTTTAAAAGTAATAAAGTGAAGTGTTTGAAGAGAGAGTAAAGTAATACACATGACAACATACTCAGGGAAAAATGCAAAATAAGTCATGAAAAGATGAGAAATACATGTTGTCTGGATCCTGTATGGCACTTTCTTGACTTTGAATTTTTTAAATGCAAATGTACAAAAATAAACAGTAGCTGCTGGAAGACATTGGATTATGCAAACTGCTAAGAAAAAAAGTACCAGACACCAATAAAGATAAGTAGTAAAGGTGATACAGCCGTCTCCCAAATAATGACATGGAGACTTATTAATTACAAATGTTGGGCCTTTAGCTTGGCTTGTCTCAACTAGCTCTTATAACTTAAATTATCCCATACTTTTAATCTATGTTCTGCTGTATGGCATTACCCCTCATCGATCTTGCACCTCTCATTACCTCTTTCTGTCTCCTGGAATCTCCTGTGTGGCTGATTTCTCTTCCTCTTACTTTCTCTCCCCAGAAATCCAACTTATATTTTCTGCTTAGCTATGGACAATTAATCTTTGTGTTAAACAATTCACAGTAACGTGTCTTCACACAGTACACAGATATCCTGCAATATTTCCCTCTTTTTGTCCAAATAAAAAGGGAAGATTTTAACTCTAAATGTATGTAGTAAAACTAAATACAATATGAACAATTTATCCAGTAATAATTACATTCACAATGTTCAGTCACTTTGAATTTGGTATATTCAGAGGAAATACTGAGAGTGGTATTGCTGGTTCTTGAAGTAAATTGATTTCCAATTTTCTGAGAAGCCATCATAGTGATTTCCAAAGTGGCTGCACAAATTTACACTCCCACCAGAAATGGAGGAGTGTTCTCCTTTTTCTACATCCTCTCCAGCATAAGCTGTCATTTGTGTTTTTGATTTTAGCCATTTTGACAGGTGTAAGATGTCATATCAGAGTTGTTTTGATTTGCATTTCCTGATGGCTAAGGATGCTTTGCAATTTCTTAAGTGCCTTTCAGCCATTTGAGATTCTTCTGTTGAGAATTCTCTATTCAGAGCTATACCCCATTTTTAATCGGATTATTTGGTATTTTGGTATCTAGTTTCTTGAGTTCCTTATATATTTTGGAGATCAGTCCTCTGTCATACATGGGGTTGGTGAAGATTTTTTTCCATTCTTGGTATGCTGCCATTTTGTCTTGTTGACTGTGTCCTTTGATTTACAGAAGCTTTTAAGTTTCAGCAGGAGGTCCCATGTATTAATTGTCTATCTCTGTGTCTGTGCTGCTGGTATTATATTCAAGAAGTGGTCTCCTGTACCAATGTGTACAAGGGTACTTTCCACTTTCTCTTATGAGTTCTTTATAGATTTTAGATATTCACCTGTGTGAATTATAGGTGGCACCTATTTTGATTTTTGTCTCCTCACTTTGCTAATGCTTTGTTTACTAGAAACAATGTCATTTGTCAAATTTTGCTATTGTTTTGTAGACATCACAGGCCTTTTCATAACTTTTACATATTGTTTTACTCATTACTGGGATGGTTAAGTTTAAATGTGAAATTTCCATGGCCTAGAATCACCTGTGAAGAGTCTCAAATGAATTATTTATATCAGTCTGGCCTGTAGTCATGTCTGTGGCATAAAATCACACAGTCCAGACAAGAGCAGTTTCTTGTCCAAATAGCTAGTCTTGCCATATTGGAAGCAAACTCCATAAAGAGTTTCTTTGATGTCCATATTCCCTTATGATGAAGTTGGTGTTGTCAGGAGCAGTTGTCTCATTGTAAAGAAAACCCCTAAACTATTTTAAATGCCATATTCTGTAGGTCTTTGAAAGGTTTGAAGAATGTCCATCTAATTGAGATATATCACTATATATCTAGAAAACCTAAGTAACCTAACTGTAAGTTTTAACTGTTATAGGTAACTATTTTAATCTGCATTTAATTATACATTACACTTTTAAATGAGCTATACAGACACAACACCTGAACAAGAGGATAAATATACATATCATAAAATTGGCCTTAAATTTGTATCAATAAATGAAAATCCATTTCAATACAAAGTATTCATCTGTCTACCACAATCTCCCTTTTACATTTAAAAAGAGATTGGTTGTTATCATTAACCATTTATAACCAACCCCATTTAAATGAAAACAAACATTTATAAATAATATTTGGGAATGTGGGTGTCATTCTCTCCAAACTATTTCCTGCTGGTCAGGGGCACTGTTTATATCATGGGGATCATGACAAAACACAGAAACCTGGCCAAGTCCTTGTTTTTGTAGTCTTCGAGGCTGCATTGTCTCAGCTGTTTTAGATGCTGCATCACCTGGGATACTGTTTCAGGGAATCTTGCTTCATCAAACCATATTAGTCTGGAAGAAATCCACACCTTTATATTTTCTGTGGAAATGAAAAAAGAAACTTTACCCAAGCAACCAGTCCTTAGACTTAAAATTTGAAGTGAAAGCATTTTAAAAATATATAAGTTGGATTAATTTAGCAGCATTTACAATAAAATATCTTTTAGCAGCTGTTCCTTTCTCAGCAATTAAAAGATTTAAAGATAACATAATAATATACAGAATCTAGGCTCTCTGTCTATTTTCCATTTTTATGTGACTTATTTATTTATTTGTTTATTTCTTACAGGGTTACTTTGTTTATTTTTGTTTGTCCTGAAATTTACCCTATACACCAGGCTCCCCTTGAAAACACAGAGATTTGATTGCCTCTGCCTTCTGAGTGCTTGGATTAAAGGCATGTGCCACCATACTCAGCTACTCTATTTTTGTTTTCTATCTCAAATATATATATATATATAATATATATATATATATATATATCATAAATCTTTATCTTTTTCAAACCACATGAGTCTTAATCTGCTCACTAATAGCCAAGGTTTTGGCCACTTATGTAAATTAGGAAGCTGCTTTTAAAGGAGCTGCAAGCCTCTGCTTCCCTGGGACAATGCCCCATAAACAGTTCATCTGAGAAAAATGCTGATACTGAGAAGCTGTGGTTGACTTTTTGTTCTTTTGTTTCTAAAATCCCATTTTAAGCTTTTGTCAAGTTTTCATGTGGAAGTTCGTAAAAACCAGAAGACTTCCACCATCACAATGTGTCCAGGTATTTGAGTTCCTGCCTTGTTATCCCCTCAATGATGGAATGTGACCTGAATTGTAAGTCAAATAAGCCCTTTCCTTGTCTCGATGTTGCTGTTTTGTCATAACAATACAAAATCAAAATAGAATACTTCCTATATGTTAGCTAATATGCTTGATGTAAATTTGGAAGTACTTTTATGTACGTACCAAGAATTGACTATTACCTGAGAGTGCTAATCTTAGATTAAATTCCCCTTACTAGTCTTCTGCTCTTACATTACATTACATTAGCATTACTCCTTTCCAGTAATTAGCAGAGACAAACTTTATCTAATTAGGTAAATACACGGCTGAAATCTAGAGTGTTTTTTTTCTCTAAAAAATACATAACATTATCCTTCATCCCACACCTATCAAGCATATTTACACATTCTATGGAATTAGGTACAAATCATGACCCAAGAATAAAGATCATTATACTCTAGATTTTTGTATTTGTATACTTCCACTAACTTTTACTTTTTCCCCTTTGTTCTCTTTATATATAAGGTTTTATATGGGTAGGCAAAACTGATATAGCTGAATCAACACATTGTGTCCAAAAATATTCATTGCACTGATATGATTGTTGCATATCTATTTCTCCAGTGAAGGGCTTAGGAAGGCTTATATGAAAGTTATTCTTCAGTTGTAAAATAACTATGATTTCTGGTGATGAAGTGCAGCTCTTAATTTATTTTGAAGTCATTTATAAAAATCGGTAATAAAACATTGATACCAGTTTGGTTGTGAACTCCCAACAAGGTGGGTTTACTTACTCTGAAAGAATTTGTGATTTCATTTATCACATAACTAATGTTGACACCATCGTTGCAGGAGAGGAAAGAAAGCCCATGATTTTTCCACATGTGAATTCTTGAATGTTTGAAGTGGTGGAGATTTTTTGAGGGATATTTTTTGTTGTTCTTGCTGTTTTTACCAGGTAGTTTATCAGGAAGCAAATTTAAAAAAAAAACAAAACATGACACTAAGAGACAGTGTAATATGTTAAGATAATGTGATGTAAAAGCAATTGAACAAGAAAGATGCTGATAAAATGCCATGCAATGTTTTCCCCAAGGACTGCTCTTAAATTCTCAGGCTTGGAGGAAGTGTTGCTGTGTCAGGAAGTTCCTTGGAGAGCCACATTTCCAGAATGACTGTTATCTCTCTCCTTTCTCATTCTCAATAATTGATCTTGTGAATGGGTGTGCAGATGACTGTTTATCAAATAATTAAAAACAAACTAGTGTGTGTGTCTCAGGTCTCACTGAAAACTGAGCAAACATTTGCTATCTACACTACAAAATAGTATTGTTTTTGTAAGAACTTCCTTTTTTAATCTGAATCACCAACAAGCTCATCTTCCCAGCTTCAAAGAGAAGAGCATGCAATGAATTAGAAGGGGGCATGTGACATGGTACATCTTCAAAACCTAGAAACCCCAATATTATTCAGCCCTTCAGTTTATCACTTGGAAGCATGTGCTTAGAATAAATTTAACATCAATACAGTTCTAGTACTATAAAACCTCTTCCTCACGTTAATCGTTTTGACTGTTCATACATAATCTAGGAGCCAGTCCGGAATTTTTGTTTAGTTTAGTAGTAAATAAAATACTATAGACTGTAGATTATTTAATTTCTGCATCAGCTATTCAATTTGCCCCTGTAATGTGTAACTACAGAGGTACATAAATTAATGTTCACAGCTCTGTCAAAGTAAACCTTATTTAACTAATTGCTGTCCATCAGATAGATTGGTCTTGTTAACCATGCTATGCTTTGGTTAAAAGCTCAAAGAGTGTATCAAATCATTTATTAGAAATTAGACACATACACTGCTATCATTATAAGCCCATTGCAGCCCATTTCTCCTTTATTTTAGATTTTGTAAAAGTTTATCTCCATGTTTAAAAATCATTTATAATTTGAAATTTGCAACTTTAAAATAAAAGTTTTATCTGTGTCTATGAAATTTCCCTTAAAGGACAGGATTTTATTCTACTCTCTCATTACATTATTGCCTTGAACATTTACATCTAACCTATTAGTTTGAATTTTAATTATGGCAATAATATCATCATTAGACTTTATATTATTTTGGTTTTTAGATACTACTTAGGAGAAAGATGCAGAATATGGACTTTGGTGCTGAAATAGACAGTATGATGTTGCTTTGGATAATTAAGGGTATCAACCTGTGTTGATATTTCTGTTTGTGCACACAAGAACATTGCAAAGACAGCTCTTTCATCTTTTCTTTGGGAAGTGTATGTCTGGATATTAGAATTAAAGGAATAGGCCATAACTCCAAAGACCCTAGTTTTGTTGTTGGAGATGCATACTTACCATACTTCCCATCAAATCCTAAATACATATTTACCAGTAATAGAACATCAATTCATTTTCAAATATTATCTATTCCAAGTTGTAAAATATGTGCTCATTCCATCTGGGGGTCAATAGGAGAAAGTTGTTGACAGATTTTTAAGTTCAGTGTATTATGTCTATTGTCTTTGTTTAAGACAGAATGTTGAAATTCTGCCCTAAAATATATCTGATGTCAAAAAGGACAGAGGCCCCATGTTTACTTATTCTTCCTGCCTACAGAGCCCAAAAGAAGGTATTGGTTCCTCTGGAACTTGGTAGAATTATAGGCAGTTGTGAGCTACTTGGGGTTGGTGCTAGGAATCACGCTTGTGTCCTCTGCAAGAGAAATTTGAACTCCTAACTGCTGTGCCATCTCTTGGGATCCCCGCTGCCATTTTTCTTTGCATGTGATTATCTTTTGTAAATAACAGAATGCATAGACTTTTTGTTTTTTCTTTCTCATCCATTTATTCCTTCTTTCCTGTTTTCACAGTGTTAGCAGTGAATTTTATAGGAAATACAGGGTTATTATCAGTATTTACTCATGCATTATTCAGTGGAAATCATATAATTGACATCTTTTACTGCTTGCCTCACATCTTCATGAAGGGAATTTAGTGATTGCTAATCCATCTCCTATCTTCACTTTTTAATTTTTGTATATTTTAAGTAAAATATAATTATATCGCTTCCTTTCTTTCCTTTTCCTCTTGTCAGCTTCTCTAAAGTGTCATCCTGCCACGTACTTTCATGCTACCCTAACTCTGAAATTTATGGCCTCTATTTCTTTGATTATTATCATTTACATATATATGTATCTTATAATTTAAAATATGTTCTATTTAGATATTGCATATATGTTATGATAATATATCATGCATATACATCACACCTTCATTTCCAACTTTAATTGTATAATCATTACTAAATGATAGTTTCCCTAAGCTTCCTTTACATTTCTGATGTTCAAAGCCGTTAACTCTCCTTAACTGTTTTTGTGAATTTTTGTGTCTCTTTACTTTCTGAGTTGTAAGCTCTAGAAAGAGGTGAGACAACTTTGAATTACACACAATGTAAGAAAATGGAAGGGATCTCCTGTATTTTTCCCTGACTAAACCTCCCTGCTCCTAACAGAGGGAGCCATTATAGGTCTAAAGATAAATCTGATACTAGGGAAATGTCCGAAGATGTATAAGGGTGACCTCAACTAAGAAACTAAGCAATAATGGAGAGGCTACCTTAAATACCCTTCCCCTGTAATGAGATTGATGAATACTTTGTATGCCATCCTAGAGCTTTCATCCTGTAGCTGATGGAAACAGAAGCAGACACACCCACAGTTAAACACTGAGCCCAACTCCTGGAATCCAGTTGCAGAGAGGGAGGAGTGATGAGCAAAGGGTCAAGACCAGACTGAGAAATCCACAGAAATAGATGACCTGAACAAGGAGGAGCTCATGGACCCCAGACTGATAGCTTGAAAGCTAGCATAGGATTGACCCACACCCCCTGAAAGTGGGTGTCAGTTACAAAGACTGGACAGTCTATGGGGCCTCTGTTAGTGGATCAGTATTTACCCCTAGTTTACAAATGGACTTTGAAAGCCCATTCCACATAGAGGGATATTCTCTCAACCTAGATATACAGGGGAGGGCCTAGACCCTGCTCCAAATGATGTGCCAGACTTTGTAAATCTGCCATGGAAGGCCTCACCCTGCCTGGAGAGCAGAAAGGGAATAAGATAGAGGGTTGGTGGGATCCAGGGGAGGAGGGGAGAGAGAGGGAAATGGGATTGACATGTAAAACAATTTAAATGAATAATTATACAAAAATGAAAATGGAAGGAATATAATGAATGTAGACCAGGGATGATTACACGAAAGGCATTTGTCCTTATAGAATGTCTTACCTTTTCCACTAAAGAAATGATAAAAATATGCTCCAGTGTGCTTGAGAATGTTGCTCAAAGTTACATAAGTATGAGAATAGAAACCTGGTATTGTACTTCAAATTATTAAATACCAAAGTCCAGGCTTTTCCCTGTACTTAGCATTCACTATATTAAAAAAAAATGTTAATATTTAGGAGATAAAAAGGTAAATGTGCTGCTGGCATATGATTTTTAAGACATAATTACACTGCTCTTCTTTATTGCACTGTACCCTCCCCCAAAATTACATAGTTCAGTAAGGAGCACAGTGAAGTTCAGTAATGGAATAAGAGACTTGGGAATACACAATAAGATTGAGAAACAGGCTAAAACTCAGGATGCTTAACTGAATATTAGAGAATGTTCTACTAATATTACAAAAAGCTAGGGCTCACAAATCAAACATGGTCATGGCCAACATATCATGATATAGAGGATGATTTACCTTCAAATTTTATGCATTTTCTGAGTATTCACAGACAAGCAGGGATTTTCTTGGTCTTTGTCCCAGATTGTCAAGCCTAGACACAGGTTAGAAACCGATTCATAGAACCAAGAATAAATTAATCAAGCTGTGTACATATTTCTAAAATCTATAGGAAATGTAAACTCTATTAGAATAATGTGATTTCAATAAGAGTGAGACAACATCTTGACATTTACAGGGAGCAACCAAAACCTAAGCAACGCATACAAGTGTCAATTCATAGAAAAAAAGTAACATAATATATTAAGAACTATACAACATAAAAATATGAGAAGGAATTCTTGGAAATGTCCTTCATGTGAGAATGAAAAAACTAATTTCTGCACAGAAAATTTGGAATCCATTTAGAATGATGAGCTTAGGAAATTAAAATATCAGATTTTTAATATTTCTTTTATATAAGCTTTTACTCTTCCCAACTCACTCAGCTTTTAATGATGAATATTAAGGTATGTATATATTGATAATATTAAGATGATTCCAAAGTGCTTCCATGAATACTTCCTGGAAAACATCATTTCTTTCTATAAGGGACTAGCTTTTAAATCTGGAGACATATTGCTTTATTCTTAACTCCCAGAAAAGATGGAAGATATACTTATTCTACATCATTTGTGTAGGGAGGGATCTTGTATCCTTTTCAGCTGACCACCCCCATGGGCATAGTCACAGGTATGTAGATGGGTAGAATAAAGAGTGAGGAGGACAGGTGCTCTGACACTTTCTGGGTTCCAGTCGGGTCTCAAAAGGTTGCCAATACTAACCTCGGTTGTCAGTGTGAGTAATCTTCCCCCCAAATACCAATATCTTTCTTATTACGTATTCTGTTATAATTCTATTACACATTTGTAGCAGAAAATAGTATTTTTCATATGTCTAACCCTAGGCAAATATAGTTAGCCAAAGAATTCACAGTTAGGATGAGGATATTTGGGTTTCAATAAAAGGCAAACTTCAGTGATGGTGTTTACTCTTAAAACTTGCCCATTTTGCTTGGTCATAAAGAAATGTCTTGGCCTTCATAAGTTTCATTTTAAATTTATTTTGATTCAAAGAATACTTTCTGTACTTCTGTCTCCTATAATGCATACACATATCCTTGTTCTTCGTGGCTATACATTCTATCAGATAAATGATATCAATGACTTTAAGATGAAAAAGAAAGGATGAAATATTAACTAAAAATAAAAAAAATATATCTGGGTGTTCTTTTCTTATTGTCCTTATTTTCTCGATAATACAAATTTAAGACTTTGTAATGTCTCATCAGGCCTAGTTTCATCACTAGTTGACCATTATCCAAAATGAGAAAAGTGGTCAAAAGAATGTAGACAGTCAAGGTCTTTTTTCCTTTGTGAATTCTTCATATCCCATGTTAGTTTCTCCCACAGAAAACCAAGACTCCCCTAAATAATTTCCAATATAAATTATTTCCCTTAACATTTGTTAGGAAGTATGTTGCTTCTTCAAGTGCTTACTTACTCTGCAGTTCAGTGTTTAAGATATGGGTATTCTGTACATTTAGGACAAAACTATTGTAACATTCCATCACCATGTGCTGAAGTCTGTGTCTAGTGACTTATTTTGAGGCACTGATTCATTCCTCACAAACTAATATAGATGATTTTTTGTGTTATCTAAGTACGTATTACAGCTCCATATGACTTCCCTATTTTTTCTGAATAATGAAAATATTTAGCCGCACACATGAACCATGGACAAATTTATTTAGCATTACAAGGGAAGGAAGGCAACTCATATTTCCCACGCTTCATGACTGCCTACCTTTGTAAAGGGGATGAGTAATGTTTCCTGTAAATAGTGAAAGTGGTGACAATATGAAGGTATATGACAAGAATAAACACATCAGCCTGTCAGATACAGCAGCAGAAAGACATGTTCTGGAACAATTTTACAACAGGGATTCAAGTTCTTCAGTCTATCCTCCAAACACATTGTCCAATTTCAAGTTCACTTGTGCTCTTGTGGTTTTCACAGGTTAGTGTCTTACCATCAAGAAAATGATTAACAGAAAAAGGAAAGATAAATCTGAGCCAACTGACACAGAACCCAAGAATTATACATCCCTATTTTCTGCAAACTACTTCAGAAATAGAAAAGAGATCTAGTATCCCTTTGTCAGTAGTCTAGATTGTGAACTGCAACATTGCAGCTCCCATATGCTACAATCATATTAATAGTCCTTATACTAAACTCTACTAAATGAATCAAGCTTGTGTGTCTTCACTCTACAGTGGTGGATATGACAGGGTCTAAGGCTGGTGTTCTTCTAGTCTTCATTTTTTTCCAAGTATTTCTTCAACTTTGCAATATGTTGATCAGTGACCATTCCTATTCTATTGTTTTCTACTTATTCATCTACTGTATTATTAGACCATATAGTATAGTACACTGTACTGAGGAATTTTTGTGTTTGTTGGTTCTTTGAAATGGATTAGAATAGAGTGAGAATGTGAGATAGCATATGATACTGCCTTATCTGTCATTATGCCTTGTAAAAGCTAGTCTTGTACACCATAATGCTCACATGTACTTGGGTATGTGATAGTCCATGAGTATTCTCTAAACTGATGTCCCTCTCTATCCCATACTGTGAGCTCTCCATCAGAGTTTTAAGGAAAGAACTTAAGATTCTAACAACTCAATTATCTTGAATTTTTGTTATAATGAAGAATAATTGGAACTAAAAACTTTATGATACGATATGTAATATATAACCTTCTATTGTAAAGCTGTGAGTCCCTTCCTATGTCTTGTTCTATTACATAATTAAGCCTTCTGTCTTCTAAGATTTTATGATCTGCAGAATGAAGTGATTACATTTTCAGGGTGATTGAAACAGATATTCTTAAGTTCTCTTCATGTGAAACAACATATGTCATAGGAAAGCTATGTCAGCAAAACACTTGTCTGTTGTGCCCAAGTGGACAACCTATGCTTTACTTTTCTGTTTTAATTTAAAATTGTTATGTATTATTATTATTATTATTATTATTATTATTAGTGTGTGTGTGTGTGTGTGTGTGTGTGTGTGTGTGTGTGTGTGTATGTATGTGAGTTCAGTGAACTTGTGGAGTTTGGTAGACAACTTTAGAATCTGTTTTCTCCTTCCACCATAGACCTTGGGGAATTGAACAGAGGTCGGCTAGCTTGAGCAGCAAGTACTTAACACACACACACACACACACACACACACACACACACACACACACACTCAGATGACTGCACACATGTATGTATGAATGTATGTATGTATGTATGTATGTATTTTGTTAGCAGTATGACTCCATCTCTACTAATCTCTAGATTTGCTGAACCTCTTTTCCTGCCTTGGATTTATGACTGAATGCAACTGTACAGATGGAACATACTGCAACAAGGTGGGTCTGAATGCCACTGAATGATAATTGAATTGGTTGACTAAATAGTGCAAATATCATTTAACCTGCCAACACTCATAGCATGAGGGGGCAGCTGATTGGTTTATTGATTTGGACAGTGTGCAGAAGAGTTTAACAATTGTGTGTTACTTCCCCTAAGGTGGGAACCTACTGGGTAAGATCGTTAATTCTTCTGGATTGATTGATTGATAAATTAGACCTGGTTATGTTCTTCACCAGTTTAACTGACCATGAGGCCATGGGGGCAATTATGTTGTGTTACTGAGGAAGAGAATATCATAGATAAGAAAACAAACATGCAGAATCAACCTCTTGACATACAAGTTGTTTTTGTTATACAACAGTTTAGAATCTCCTTACCTTAAGGTGTATTTTATCATGGCACAGCTTGAGACATTAATTCCCTCTATTTCTTGCCTCTTGTTAAGAGAAATCCAAAGAAACAATGCTTCAGTTTTTTCTGACAATTGGCATATACTGTGATATCTTTGATAATAGAAGCCGAATTGTGCTGGCTACCTAACAGTTGCTAATGCAGACTGACTTTTTGAAATAGGCTAGTCTTGCAAACTGAGGCGTTCCCACTTGATTCGGACACCTAATGGGCTCCACACTGGGACTTCGGTAAGCTCTCCAATCTTTGCTTTAATGTGAGAGCTAGCAAAAGGAAAAGTAATTTTTCGGGAGCTATGCAGTCAAGTATACCCTTCTGCTTTCTTCTCAGTTTTCCCAGGGTGTTGGAAGCAATGAATAAATACCAATTTGGGAGGGGGAATAGCTGTCATGCCCCTGATGTTCTCTTTTACTAACACACTTCTGTCTAGAATATAAATTTTGCCTGATGTGTGACATGCTGTCTGGCATATAAATGTGAATACTGAAAAGGATCCACAAGGACTGAAAGATCAATGGATTATCCATTAAGCAACCAAGTTTCAATATGCCTTAATTTGACTAGGTCATGATTTATTGCCTGGAATAAATAGACCAGATTTGCTAATTTTCCCTGAGGGTTATTCTATTGAAAATCACCACCATAGCCAGGTTTTTAAACCCTATGTTACTGCTATGTACCTTTTTATGAGTTGACAGTATTCTAAAATTACTTTTCAGCACCATGCAATTTGTATCATTTTAGCTGAAAAGGGCACAGGGCTTTCTGAAGGTCAATGGCAAATCACTAGAACAATGTAATTCAGCAAACAAGGAAAGATAATCTATTGTGTTATGTTTCATTCATGTGGCAGATATCCAAATAGCTTATTCTATGAAACACTGGGTGTCTGTGTGGCTGGGATGTGTGTGCCTAGATATGTTGATCTGTTGGGATATCATAAAATATTTTAACTTACATTTCCAATTGAGATTCATATGGGTTAATTTTTTCTTGCCTTCAAATTCTGGAAAATAAGCAACTTTCAGTACCTATTAAACACAAAAAAGATTTATTCCAAGTGCTTTCACTTTCTGACACATTCCCAGTCTTGGATGCCCTGTGACCTTGGATTAACCCTTGGTGGTAATCCAAGGTGACTTGAGATGACATCGAATCCTTGCTATAAACTATCTGAAAAATCTGTGGTGATAACAGCTTCACCCCAAACCAGAAGTTCCATAGAGAAAAGCTAAAATAAATAACTTGATAAATACATAGTAAACAGTGTTAGGCAAAGAAAACTCATGATTCTCAAAGAACATGAACTCTTTAGAATTCTGTGCCACTGAGTGTGGAGATGCTCAGTGCTGCCTGTAGTCTGCTTCCAATCACATCCCACTAGATATTCACTGCACTTCCCCAGAAGGTGCTCATCTGAGAACAAAGAGAGTTGCTTATGCAAATAAAAACAGGTAAGTTTTATCATGCCCATAAGTAAGGATCTAAGATCATCCTTATATTACAAAGTATAATTTCTGTCACTTAATGGTTCCCGATCTTGTCTAGATCACAGAAGTTAAATTAGATTTAGAGGAGTAGAACTGAAATTTATGTGTTGAAATTAAACATGGAAGTGCTGATCTCCTATCTCATGAGTAGAACTTTCTTTATTTACAGACACTATTGTTACCCAAAGTGATCTACATATTAAGTGTTATCCCATTTACTATCTGAAAAGATTTGTATTTACATGTGTTTGGAAATTGATAAAATAATCTGGAATATATCTCAGAAATATAAAGGCAAAGAACAGACCAGTTGACCTTAAAACAATAAAGAGGAAAAGCATACTATATTGAACATTAAACTTAAAATGATGATTATTTTAGAGTATCTAGAATAGCCTCATGTAATAGGCCTAGTGATCAAAGAAAGAGAATTGAGTCCAGAAGCAGATGCCCTTCTGATATTGGGACTCTTGATTTGTGATGAAACATGGAGGACTGGATTGTTTTATTTTTTTGGTTTTGTTATTGTCTGGATTTTTCAGTATATGGATCTGGGTTAATTGGAAATATTTGGATTGATAGATGGTAGGTAGATATGTGCATGAAAATCCAACTATACAAATAATTTTTGGCATCTTATAGAATTTTTTTTAAAAAAATGAACAAAATATGCGTCTAAAAGATAAGGTAGATTATCTTCATGTTTTCACACGTGATAAGATTTATTAGAATGAAGCACAATCATGAAGGGGATGGTTATCCTGCAAGCCATAAAGTGTGAAATATAGCTTCAATATTTATTAGCAGAAAAAGTCTGCATTTGTGGCAAATATGAACTATTTGAAATCAATTAAAAAGACAATCTTGTACAAAATGAGCAAGAAGCTACTCAGTAAACCTTAAGTGAGAAGACAGCACTAACTAGCAATTGATGGTCAGGCTCACTAATGTGAAGCCAAATGTTACATGTTGTTGTTTTTTTCAAGACAGGGTTTCTCTGTAGCTTTGGAGCCTGCCCTAAAACTTGCTCTGTAGTCCAGGCTGGCCTCGAACTCAGAGATCCACCTGCCTCTCCCTCCAAAGTTCTGGTATTAAAGGCATGTGCCACCACCTCCTGGCAAATGTTACATGATGTTGCTTGCTTTGAAGCTGGTCAACTACTCTAAATAATGACTATTTTGTGTCCATAGTGTTTAAAGCACTGAAACTCTGGAACTTGATAAAGAATTATATGGTAAAATGCTTATGATAGCTCAGATATGTAAACAATTCAATATTAAGCATAAGATGTGTTATGAGTTCTATCTTAAAGCAGAAATGTACTTTAACTATGGGCAACATTTTGCATAGTTACCTTATCCACATCATATCTTGCCAAAGTTGGCTTCTATTCTCAAGGCCTTTTGGAAGACTCAGGGTGTCTGTCAGGAAATATCTACTTTGTATGCTCTTAATATCAGTCTAGGTCTGCTGTCAGGCCCATTGAGGATTAGTTATTCCACAGTGACACACCCTAACACTCTCAAGTACTGAGGACATAACCCAGAGTTCTTTTTTGCTGTACTTGGTAAGTTCTCTAAGGATGTTTGCTATAAAGGAGGTAGTGATAGGGACTAAAGGCTACAGTAGGGGTCTAGGGAGTGGGGCTGTGGTAATTTATTTCTAGAAATTACACAAATGTGTTCAATTTGTGACAATTCTCTGATGGGTGTATACCCATTCCATATTCTTATTTGCAAGTAAAAGTAAATTAAATAAGGGAGAAGTAGCGATATGAGTGAAAATCTTAAGTAGTTTGAAACAAATAATATTTTATTGAGATTATAACCTGTAAAATAAAGTCTTATTTTGCACTTTATATTTTAATCATACCTATAATGTTTTCAAAAATCAGTTACCAAATATTGTCATAATCCTGGAGGAAAGATATCTTAATGGTCATCTTAGTTTCTCCAATGGATATAAAGGTTTTTGCCAAGATTCATGATCTTGCTTCCCTCTTCTTAGAGCATTTACTTTGAAAAACTTGAAAATGATTTTTTTTGCCCTCAAAGTTGTATATCATTTCTCAACTTCTTGACAGTTTTCTAATCTAGAAATTTGAGTTATTTCTTTAAAATGTAATCATCAACATGATAGCGTGTATTCCGCCCAAACTTTGTGTTCATTGACAAGCACATATCAGCAATGACTATCATATCCTCACAATTTTTGTCTCCCTTGACAGCCTCTAGCATTTTGCCATTAACTTACTCAAATATCTTGCCATGTTCAGTCTTTTATTTCATTAGATTTGAGTTCAAACTCTTGTCCTATCATAAAACTTCACTCATCAAAAACGAGTTTTGAAGAATGACTCTAACTCCTATTTCACTTTACTGGGTTAAAGCTTTCCTCAAGATATTGTAAACCCCTGAAAGGAAGATAGAGTATATTTTAAGTTCTTGTATTTCTTTTCGATACATTTCCATACAAAAATGTGATTTTCTTTTCTTCCTTATTGCTAAGTATTTCTTTATTGCTAAGATAATGATCACAAGCCTGGCATTGGTGGCGCAAGCCTTTAATCCCAGTACTTGGGAGGCAAATCTCTGTGAGTTCAAGGCCAGCCTGGTCTCCAGAGTGAGTGCCAGGATAGGCTCCAAAGCTACACAGAGAAATCCTGTCTCAAAAAACCAAAAAAAAAAAAAAAAAAAAAAAGATAATGATCACAATTGCCACAGGATATCTCTATAAGTAAAATTCTTTTTGTATGTTTCCTATTTTCTGGGAATAACTGTTAGTTAACAGTATAACACACAATTACTATGTCCAAGTGCTTGTCTCTCATCGTGTGGGAAGGCCACAAGACTATATTCATTTTTGTGGTATTTTGGTAATGTTAAGGGCATGGAAATTAAGCTCAGCTGTAGTAAGGAGACAGGGCATGGTAAAAAATTCTCATTTTTTGTCAGTCAATTTTGGTACAATGCCTCCAAATTAATCTAGGCTGTTTCACAATCCTTAATTGCTCTCTACAAAATGTAATCATGCATATTTGGCCATATATTATTGGAGGTATTGTTCCCCCAAATACTTTTATTAGTCTGTGAGGGCTAAATGGCTTGGAATAATACAAAAGAAGAAATAAACAATAACTGAGGGGAAACAGAACACACATTTCAATGATTATGGACAGAATTTGTACAAAGATATATTAGAGCAATATACATAGGAACACAGGGGATGGTAAGATATGCCCAATATTGATGGTCTCATGGGTGATAGATGCAGACAGTGTAAGGTACAAAAGGGAGCTTGCCATTGGCAATGAGACTTAGATGAAGTTTTGTGTTGTGACATATTTGCTTCTCTTCCTGCTTGTTTCCCTTCATGAGATGAAGCTTCCTCCTTAGTATAACTGAATGAGTTTCCTGTGTCATTTTCATTGCCAATGTATAATATGCCAAATTTCTGTGCAAAGGTAATAGCGTGATTATGTAAAATACTAATTTTGAGGGCTTTATAACAGTTTCATTTTGGTAGTTGGTATTTTTTGGCTGACTAAGAAAAAATGTTGATTGATAAGTAAAAGATGAATAATTAGAAGAATTTAAACATATTCTGAAAAATAAAGTCAAAGAATCCTCTATAAATGTTTTTGATGGTAATACATGAAATAACATAGCACATTTGAAAGAATTTGCTGTTATAAAGACAGTTGGCTCATAAAATCAGATTTTGTTTAACAAAGTTAATGCATTTAAGCTTCTTCTGTCCCAAGAATAATGAGTAGCATAAGAGTGATAAATGGTATTGAAATTGAAAGCAGATTGACCTGAGTTTTGAATTATGTCAGGTTTAATTTAGCAGAGATATTAATTTGAAGGGTGAATGCTAAATGTTACAAGGTAATATTGTTGGGATTAGAATGCTTACTCAAACATGTTCAATATATTCCCTGGCCATTTACACAGTATGGAATTTATTTGACCAAGAATCAAACACAAACAAAACAACCTCGGTAACTCATCACAAGTCAGCCAGTTGTTCTTGGCTGGCTATGCATGTGTCTCAGAAAGCCTGAACTATCAGATTTGTTTAAATCAATATTTCCTAATGATTTTAGCAGGACTCACTTTTTGTTATGTCAAAGAAAATTTAATTTCATATATACATGACCTTAGCAAAGTGACACAAGGTAGTGTCAAAAGGTGATGTTTGGCCTTAGATTGCTGAGACCTCATTCTTCCTTATGAGATTACCTTGCAGATTTTGCATGGTTTAAAAGTCAATAGGCCCCAAACTTTATTATACTTAATGCTTTCTTTCTTTTTCATCATTTTTTTTTTGGTTTTTCCGAGATAGGGTTTCTTTGTGTAGCTTTGGAGCCTATCCTGGCACTCGCTCTGGAGACCAAGCTGGCCTTGAACTCACAGAGATCCGCCTGCCTCTGCCTCCCGAGTGCTGGGATTAAAGGCATGCACCACCAATGCCCAGCTTACTTAATGCTTTCTTAATCATTCTTTAAATCAGATATTAGACAGTATTTAGAGTAAAAATCTAGATAACTCTGGAAGTTGTGAAAAATTATTCTGTGCTAGACATAAATCTTTCATCCCAATATATGTTTTCAAAATAATTTCCACATTATGTTCATATATATCTAGTACTAAGTAAATATCGTGAAGAAAATAAAGCAGGATGAAAGAACTAATTCTGATGGGGCTGAGGATAGTATTTTGTGTGGATCATTGACAGCCTGCCCTCCTAGGAGATATTTTAAAAGAAGCATAATGAAAGTAGATGGGTTGACCTAAAAACTGAACATTTCATGCAACTGGTATATACTGAATGCACATGCCCAGAGGTGAGAACATACAACAGTGTTTAAGGGAAAGACTCTAGATCTACTTTGTAATCTTGGAAACTTTTCGGCCAGAAAGAATGCAACAGTATACAGGAAGGATGAAACAGAATGTTTTAATTCATGATAAGGTATTGACATTCCATAATATATATTCCATGATATATTATGAAGGTTAGATTGCTTTTTAATACAGGAACTAGTTGGTCTGTCTTATGTTTTAGAAGAATTATTCAGACATCTTTAGGTCACATAAATCCTTGGAGACAAAAATAAGAGAATGATCATAAATCTCTTGCAAGATTATAATTAGGAAGAGAAGGCATTTGGAACCAGGAAGTTAGAAGTGGTATCAGTGAGCCATGAGTAAAATCCAAACATATTTTCAATGTAAAACCAATAGCATTAATTAGTGGATTGGACAGAGGGTGTGGAAAGGAAAGAAGAGGTTAAAACAAGGGTTTGTCTGTTAGGATGTAATTAGCAATTAATGAGTCAGAGAAGAGTACATTTTTTTATTGGAAGAAGGTTGATAATAAATATGCTTTTGGAAAATTATAATTTCAATATTATTATTATGATTATATTTTAACAGTTGATATTGAATAAGTTGTAGCTCAGGGAAGGAAGCAGGTCTGTGGTAAAAAATTCATTTACCAGTATATGAGTGAAAATTATGTTGTACAGCCAAATGGAAGCAAGTGAAGAGACAGTGTGCAAATAAAAGAGACAATATATGTAGATAAATGTTGAGATACTCAGCTAAATACAGATGTGGGCAATGGGATCAGTCCAACAAAGATTGATACAGAGGAAGGGACTTTGGTTGTAGAAGAATAAGCACTATTAGACAGAATCCTGGATGCCAACTATGGTACACAGTCCTTCGAGGAGTGAACTAATTCCACCTAGACTTAAGGAAAAACTATTGGGAAATAACTAATAGGCATTTCTGAATAGAGGTAAGTGATGGTTGTTTAAGAGTGGTTAGTCAACTCATGGAGTAAAACCCTTCCCAGACTGGGTCCAATAAAAGCGACCTAAAGACATATCAAACACTGAGACAAACTTCTTTTCAGGAAGTTTTAGTGAGGAGGACCATAAATGCCAGAGGCATTAGTGAGAGAGTGAGGCAAGAGAGCCTACAGAGGTTTGTGAAAGTCCACTACATGGTGACAATGCAAAGAGAATCATTTAGAAAATACTTGTATGTTCTCAGTTCTGGTATCTCTTTCCCTTACTCTTATGTTTGAATTTTTTCCAAGTATGATGCATCAAGCTTGAATGTACCCTATCTTTTTGCATTATGAGTCTCAGGCAGCTTTTGATCTTGAGTTGGGCATCAAGAGTCCATGAAACCTTTTGCCAACCAGAAGAATATTCGTCGTGTACTGTATTGTGATATCCCTCCATCTGCAAATAGGCCAGATTGGTGCTTCAAATTGACTAAATTGGAATCAGATGGGCTCATAATTCTATACAGCCACTTTCTGCACAGCACATTTGGATGTACTACAGCTCCGCCACGGGAAGCACACACTATACAACTTCACCATTCGCACCTCTTTGAGTTTTGATTTACTAGAAAGTGGATGGCTGTTGGCTGCAATGCAAACAAATGTTCTCTTCCAAAAATTGAGCATAATGATGGCACTTTCCCTTCTTCTCACACATGCACTTTTGCTTTTTCAAACTTTAGTACCACTTCTGAGACAATTAAGATAATTTGGCCATTTAAGCACTAACAGCCACAGCAGTCTTAGAACCACTTTTTTAAAGCACTAAAATGCAGCAAAAAGACATTATTGCTTATTGGAATTTTAATGTCTCTTTATCGGACTTCAACTAGGGAGAACAGTGGAGTTTGTATTTGTTCTTAAGAACATACTGAAAAGCAAGGAGACAGAAAAGACGTTTATTAAAATCCACCTCAAATTAGTTTTGCAAATACCTTTGTGGTGTGCTGAAAATCCTGTTTGGAAATAGACAGAAAGTTTGCTACAAGCTTAGGAAGGATTTTTAAAAGGTATAGGATATTGAATATAAGTGTCTCTACTCTTTTCAGGAAGATTCACTTTGCCTAAATGAGAAATTGATTGTTTCATATTTCAATGACTCTGAGGCCTCTGATAAAAGTTTCTCACCACCCAGAAAGTCCTTTGATAATGCAATAATTCTTCTAAAGGCTAATTGTGTACTGTACTTCATTTGTAAATAACTCCACAATAATAAGGCTAGAAGCAGTAATCCTTAGCTTTGAATGGTGGGAGGATGCTCAAACTCTTAAGAAGTGTCATTTTCACGCATGTGATAGTTTCATGAGAATATGCTGACAAAAGCTTCTGATGGCCAATATCAGCACTGGAATGAGACATGATAGGATGTCCAAAAAACAATGGTATAATTTTTGGTTGTGAGCCTAGCCATTAACAGCTGAGCCATCTCTCCAGCCCTACAATGGTATAATTAGAGGTAGCCATTCTACAGCTCAATAAATGTCTGATGCTGTTAAGCTAACTCCCCAGACCTTTCAAAAAAACCTGAAAGACTGTGAATAGTTAGCTGTAGAATAGTTAAATTAGGCCTGCTTACCTCCTAAAGCATGGACAAACATTACAAACTTCTAAAGGCTCAAACTTCAAAACATTTCAGTACCCAATTATTATGGTAAGGGATGTTTACCTTATCCTAATTATTTCATTGCTTAGTTGAGAATGCTGTCTGAGTTTGGTGTTCTTAATCAGTAAAGTGGAGTCAAGAGCACAATGATCAGAAATAGGGGTAAACTTATAGGGACTGGAGTCAGCACTATTTAAAATGCTTTAACAAAATAGGCAGATATTTATTTGGTTGCATGTTATAGGATAAGAAAAACATTAACAGATATGTATGGTAGATTACCCACCTAGGGTCTGTGGATGAGTAGGGGGCACAGTTTATACTTGATGCCAGGTAATATGACTCAAGAGTACACACTTCTAATTGCATTTCCACTGAGGTCCTTATAGGTTGTAGCTGAGAT
Source organism: Cricetulus griseus (assembly GCF_003668045.3). NCBI lineage: Eukaryota > Metazoa > Chordata > Mammalia > Rodentia > Cricetidae > Cricetulus > Cricetulus griseus. The sequence goes on along the minus strand of NC_048599.1, from coordinate 80,488,085 downwards.
GGCAGAGGCTAACTGTGCTAATTGAAAACTGCAAAATGGCATTGTGATGGAGAGAAAGTTTGGGTAGTCAAAATCTCTGTCATTTAATTTCTGTATTTACCATGGGTTTGCTTATATACCCATCCTCATTCCTGGGGTGAAGTCCATGTCCTTGTATATTCAGACAGAAGTTGGCCAGACAATATGGTGACTAACAGAACTTTCATTAGAAAGAAAAATAAAGAGCAATGAGGCAATTACCTAAGACTTGAAGCTAAAATGCCAAGTCCACGTGGGAAGAAACGTTTGTGCTCAAACCATGTAGACTCTTCCCAGGCACTGTCTGGCCCCTGGTAAAATTGCTGTCTTCATTCCTTGTCTCTGCCCTTTGGCTCTGTAACTGTATTGGAAACCTTCTTTCTTATTTCAGCATCACTGGACATGTCAAGCCGGGAGATCCAATCTACTATTTCACTTCCTCTGACTTTATCTGAAATGGCTGTCACTTGACAAACTTTTAGAAAGTGACTTTCCTCCAATCAACAAAATGAAACTCCCTCCTCTTCGCTATTTTGACATGAAGGGTGCAATCCTTTTTGGCCATGTTTACATTCACATTTACTAATTTCCAGGCAGTTGTGGACATCTGATGTTTGGCTCTTTAAAGCTGTGTTTTCCAGATTTGTTTCCCTCTCACTCATTTCCTTCTTCCCCCTCTTCCTCCCACTCTCTTTCTCTTCCACTTCTTCCCAACTTTATTCTCTCCTTACCTTACTTCTTTCTATTATAATAGAGAGGAATTTTGCTACTAACATGCCAACATGAGATAAAAGATCCTCATATCCTAAGCATTGTCTATTGCCTTATTGACTAGTGTTTTCTATTTTCTTCTCAAGACGTGTCTACAGGACAGTGCTTCTAATTCAATGGGACTGCTTTTCCTTAGTAAATAGATGCATTCATAGGAGCCATTGTTTACTCCAAGAGTTCTCTGTAATGTGACTCTGAAGGTCAGGCTGAACTCTCTCATTAAGGCCACTGGAGATTTTTATTCCCCATTGTGAAACAGAAATATTGAGGCCTCCTTCACAATATACCTGTGACACTGGTACATTGAACATGTATTGGATTGAAGTTAGCAGTTGAGCAGTGAAACTAAATTAGAAGCTGGGCTTAGTAATTTGAACCACTTAGCACTCAGAATTCTGAGACAGGTGCATCTTAAGTTCATGCCTAGCTTGGGCTACATAGAAATATTCATTCTCACATAAAATATGTAGATAGGCTAATTGGTAATAAACTTGATAAAGCAAGTTTTAAAAACCCTGACATCTAGTAAATTACTTAGTCATCTCTAGTCTGTGTTTCCAACTTTTGTGAACCAGAATGGTTGCTAGAACTCTAGCTATCATATTTACCTTCCAGGCAACAGAGTGGAGAAAATTGTTAAAGAAGAGCAGTCTTCATTGCCTTGAATGCAAACTATCTTGAATTCAGTCATATGGCCACATATAGCTGTATAGATCAGAATAATGCCAATTATTCTATCAGGAAAGTAGTAAGCTACAGTTTGACTTTCTTATTACTGAGGAAGGAGTATGTACCATGTGCAACAACTGCATCCATGGTTTAATTCTGCTTGAAAGTCAAAATCTTTACCAAACTCTGTGTCTATTCTAGAGTTTTTTTTTCTTTTAGTTTAAACAATATAATGGATGTGCAAATGGTTATGAAGGGGACAATGTCCAAGTAACTGAAAACGAACATGTTTTATTGCCTCATTTTAGAGTGAATGGTTTTGTGAGTGTCTACCTATTATGATATTAAAAATAAGTGAATTGTGATCTAAATAATAATTTCAATTAAGAGGATAGGATATGTGCAGAGAAAGGAAGTTATGCAGAATTAGAAAGGGAGTCCACACAACTTTGATGAATGAAAGGCAGGCTCATGGGGACTATCAGAGGGTCAGAGTTTTACAGAACATGCTTTTATTTTCTGAGCACATAGACAGACACATTTTATTCCTTAGCTGGTCTAGTCAGTGAGCCAATTCAGTATCATTAATGAGAAAAAGCAAACAATGCTATCAACTACACATATAATCAGAAATTGTATTTAATAAAAGAGAAGAGTTATTGAGATGAATGCATGCCAGATGATGTACCAATTATGTTGTGTTCTGGTATTGTGTGTATGCAAAGGATCTAGTGGAGGTACATATGATCCTTGATGTATAAAAGGGAGTTATGGTAAAATATGATGCCGTAAGGTGATTTTTGAGTCAGAGATGAAGTTGTAAAAATGCATATTCCCAGAAAGATTGATAGGACTGGTGGTTGAGTTGCTTATGTCATTGTTGCCAACTGGTAATTCTCATTATCATTTTGTTCGTAGTCCTTACTTGACCAGAAAGTTTCTGTGCTATTTGAGTTCATAAAATATAAGTGACAGGGCTGGGGAGGTGGCTCATTGATGAAGCACTTACCTGGCAAACATGTGGATCTGACTTCAGAACTTCAGAACCCATATGAACCTTGGTGCGATTACTTACATCTATAATCCCAGGGTCTCTAGGGGGAATATGGGAGCTGGAGTTAGAAAATGTATTTGAATCTAATAATTCATTTAGCTTGACATTTGAAGTGATGACCAGGAGACTGTCTTAAAAGGGTGGAAGGTGAAGCCTGAAATTCAAGGTTTCCCCTGTCCTCATTGGATCTTCACAAGTACACCACAGCAAGCAAACCCTTGTACTTACATACATCCATACACCACACACACACACTCCTTCGACATCCAAATGTTTCTGCATTTTATAAGTGTCATCTAGCCCTTGTAGTCTTCCAGCTTTTATGAATATGTAACTGAGATGACCTGATATGTAACTATGGAATATAGAAGAATGATTATCTCAGGGAAATTCCAAAGGAAAAAACATAGTACATTCCAAGAACAAGAGTAAAAAAGATATGAAAAATGTAGACTCAGCCTAAAAATGGCTGTAATATATATAAAAATGTAACTCAATTTCTGAGGTTTTAGGGGGAAACAAACTTAGAATATCAAAGTAGTATCCTCATTTCCACTCTAGCATTGTAGCAGCCTAAAAGTGTCAAATACATTTTTTTTTTTACTCTTTTGGGGACCTGACACTCAGCTCCCAAATAAATACACAGAGACTTATTCTTCCTTATGAATGCCTAGCCTTAATGTGGCTTGGTTCTAGCCAGCTTTTCTAACTTAACATAAACTATCCTATTTTTCTTCTTCTATATCTTGCCTCTGAGCTTTTTATGTCTCTTTATTCTATATATCCTTCTTTACTTTTTACTCAGTGACTATCTTTTAAGCTGAGTGGTTGGCCCCTGTTGTCCTCCTGTATTTCTCCTTTCCTTGATTCTCCCTCTCTCTGTTCTTCTCTTATTTATCTATTCTGCCTGACAGTCCCACCTATTCCTCACTTCTGTCTAGCTATTAGACATTTAACACTGTATTAGACCAGTGAGTTGTTTTAGACAAGCAAATAAACAGCTTCAAAGAGTTAAGTGAATGCAACATAAAATAATGAAACATATATTTGCATCATTAAACAAATATTCCACAGCATAAATAAATGTAACACATATTCTGCTAATATTCCACAACATTTCTTATTTTGTCTAAATAAAAATGAAATGTTTTCACTTTACATAGTAAAAGTACATACAGCAAAAGTAACTATCGAGTAAGAATTAGATTTACAATATTTGGTCCATTTGTATTTAACAAATTCAGATAAACTACAACAATACACCATTATCTGTCTTATGTTAGTGATTCCAAAGTTTTTTTTTTCTTCGAGGCAGGGTTTCTCTGTGGCTTTGGAGGCCGTCCTGGAACTAACTCTTGTAGGCCAGGCTGGTCTCAAACTTATATAGATCTGCCTGCCTCTGCCTCCCGAGTGCTGGGATTCAAGTAGTGCACCACCACTGTCCGGCTGATTCCAAAGTTTTATGCCTAATTTATTTTCTATCACAACTAAGGAAACCTATAATTCTATTTAGTCTTTAACTGCATCAAAGATCCCAGAAAGATAAATATTAACTAATAACAGAGACATATGGTTGCCTGGACAATCACCCAAAGTTCCTCTACAACATTGGGGCATCTGTCTTTGGCCTACAGGCCTAGAATATCTGACAGACATTTTAGTGAAGCAGGAAGTTTTAAGGCCTATTCTATCTTGTATTGCCAAACTCCATCAGTTGTTTTCCTCTGTGTCCTGCAGAATATCTGGCAGAATCTTCCATGAAGCAAGAATCTCCCAGGATTGTCCTACCTTTGTCTTGGTAAAGTTCAGCAGTCTTTTTCCTGTGTCTAGTTTGTCCATCTGTACAGCATACTGTCAGCAATCAAGGCAAACATAATTTCTTGCCCAAATGGCTAGCCTTGCCACATTGAAACCAAATTCCATATGTAGTTTCTTCAATATCCTTCATCCTTTTATGAAATAAATTGGGGCTACTAGGAACAGATGTGTCTCATTGTTATGAAAAACCTTGTTATTAAACTTCTTAAATGCCACATTCTGTAGGTCTTTGAAGGGTTTGAAAATCACCTATTCATCTAAAATATATCTGCTGAACCTTGAAAATATGCTTAATATGACTACAAGTTTAATTATTATAGGTTGACTGCTAACATGATTTTAATTATACATTGCATTTTAAATGAACTATATAAGCATAATACCTCAAACAAGAGTAGAATATTATTTATTTGTATATATAATAACAAAATTTGCATCAATATACCAAAATCTACGCCAATGCAAAATATATGAAATTCATAGTTATCTTTTTATCCTATATTCCTTTATTTCTCTAGATGATATTAAATCAAATAACCAATAACCACCCAACCAACTACTCTTGAGAATATGGGCATCATGTTTTTCAGACTGCTTTTTGTTGTCTGTGGGTGAAGACATCTTTAGGGGGTCCCTGAGAACATGGAGATGCTGACCAAGTCCTGGGAAGACCAGCTGTAACCTTTGCTGATATATATCACTTGTCAAATTTCAGGAGGTTTTCCATGATCAAAACTGATCCAATTCAAACCTAAAGGAATCTACAACCTCTCATTTCCTGTGGAAATAAAAGCAAAAACCTCTTCTTCAAAGTAATGCATTTTTTAGTTCCATTTTAAAATTAAGGCTCTCTTAAAATATCTAGGCTGCTTTAATTCAGCTGTCCTTCTTTCAATCTCATATGACTTAGCAGCCATCATTTACTTATCAGCAATCAAAAAATTCAAAATCAACACAGTACTATACAGGATCCAGACTCACTGTGTATTTTCTATCATACCTGGCTTTTTTCATTTATGTTACTTTTACTATCTCTTTGAAGACTTCAGAATTTGTTGACTCCTCAAGAGATGCCTTATCCCCTCTGTGTAGTGGATAGGGGATGAGATGGGGGGAGGTGAGGGGACAAGGAAAGAGGAGGGATGGAGAACTGTGGTTGATATGTAAAATGAAAAATACTTAAAATTAAAAAATACTTTTAAAGACTTTATTTTTAAACTGTTTCTCGTTCTTTCTTCCCTTCTTTCTTTCTATGACTGTCTATATCCTTTCTCTTTTTTAAGCCTATGCACATTGTGAAACACTCTAACCCTATTTAGAGTTAATGTTTTCTGTGTTTTTGATCACATGATCCCATAAATTGCTAAGCTGCATATCTAGGACCTCCACTGTAGCTTTGGGTGCTGGCTCCACCCATTTTCATTGTTCTGAAAGCCAATCCTAAAGCTGGAGTACCAGTTGGAGGTGCGTTTGAGCAAGAACAACATTCAACCCCCACTGCCATCCCCTAGTTTTAGAATGCTGGTGATCTGCACTGTGGCAGGCACTTTTACTTAGGTTTTTGTTTTTATTTAGCATGAAAAAGGCTGTTTAAGTTCTCTGCAGAAATTCTTAAAGGAGTCATGTTCTAGACACTCCCCTAACACAATGACTTTGTATACCTAACACTAACCATATTACAAGGTTGCATTTAAGAAAAATCCTTGTTGAAGTGATATTGCCTCAGATCTCTTACTCATTTTCAGAAAGGCCTCTGGTAACACTTGATATCTAAACCAGAATTGGTCCCCCCAAATGAGGTTCTTCTTAAATAGCTGAAGAAATCTATAATGAATAGGAATTTGGAGCATGCAATAGTTTAGGGGAAGATAAATTCTCTGGTGATTTCTTCCATTTTTAAAGTTGATGGTATGCAATAATATAAGCTTCTAGATCTAAACTTCAGCATCACCTAATAAATTTAGAAAATGAGTTACATAGATGTTACCATAACTTGAAAAAAAAGGGTGACAAAGAAATGAAAAACACACATTTTGTGACTTCTAATTTTTATATTTTCAGAGAAGTAGCATGACTCCATTAAGCCTCTTTTTCTACATTTGTAGAACCAATAGGCTAGAACTCAGGACATATCTGCCTAAGAGTTTTGTGTTGCCATTGATATGGAATAAAGCTCAATTGTTTTCCTTTGGTATATATAAGCTTTGAACAGTTCCTGTGTTTCTCCTCCCAGTTTCATGAACCTTTTCACCTATAACAATCCCACCCTGTACATTCGCAATATGTTATGTTTTCTCAGATGAAATCATAATGCTGTATGTCTTGATAGCTCAAAAAATGAGATTATTCCCACATTGGTCTTTCATGAAGCCTACTAGAATTAATTAGGAATCCCACTTAAGCAAAACAGTGATTTAGGGAAGCCTAACTAGCTTCAAATGTTGTTTTCCCAGAGGGAAAAAGATATAGTTGTTTCTTTTTCCTTAAATGCATATTCTCATGTATAAAATCAGATTGCTTTTTAAAATAGTATTACATTATGCAATTAATAAATAGCCTGTTTTGTTTTGGTTTGTTTTCTTCTAATTTTCAAAAAGGAGCTGTCTCCCAGTAATCTGCCATTGCAGGCTGTTTGTTTCTAACTCAATTGATTTCTCCAACAGTCTGATCAGCTTCTGCATTTTATCACTATGATAGAAGCTCTCTGCATTTCTCTGATTTCTTTATATTTTTCCCCAAAGCATGGCATTGAGAATTGGATGCAGTGATGCTTGGGGATGGCTGCAGTTACCACAGACATCCTTCAGGCAACCAGAGATAATTTAACCTAATAGCCTGCAAGTTTCATGATATTCAGAAAGCTAAAGTTTTCCATTTTTTTCCCTTCTTTGGTTTGTGACAATGTAAGATGGATTTCAAGTGTACACTTTTGAAGCAGGAGTAAATATGCTTCCTCTAAGCTTTGACATTTGATTTTCTTTTTAAAAAAGAACCTGCCCTTCATTAACTTAAAAGACTGCTCATTTTTCATAGTGGCATGAACATAATTCACTAGAAAAGGAAGAATTCTGCAGGGTTCTGTAGGTTCAGAAATCACTAAGATAATCTAAGCTACAGGGACTCTACCTGGCACTCATCAGTAAGTATTGTTTTTGGATGAAAGAAAGAAAAGAGTAATAGATTTATTACATTTCATCTGTCCCACCAATCAATTTGAAAGGGTGATTATGTTACAGTTAGAAGGCCTGGGAGTAATATCCAATGTTGCAAAATAACCTCAGAATTAATTCTGCCCATTGTACTTGTATGCTGGTGGAATAAGAGAGAAATCTATAAAGTAATATGCTAAAAAACACATATATTAAAATGTTACAATCATTTGTAATGTAAATATAATAGATAATATTCAATAGAATGACCAAGGAGGCATGTGTATGTGATTCTTTAAATAGGATGCACCCAGAACAAGCCTCAGTAAAATCCTGAATGAATCATCATTTCTGGTAAAAAACAAAAACAAAAACAAAAACAAACAAACAACAACAAAAAAAACCAAAACGAAACAAAAAAACAACTTGGGTCTACTTGGGCCACAGTGGCAGATTCCAGGTAGAGTATGAGTAGAATGGTCAGTAGAGCAATGAAAAGTGTGTTGTATTTATGAAGGGACTATAAACGGAAATAAGATGATTTGAAAGATGCCTTGCTCAGCCTAGATATGGGAGTGGGGAAGGGGGTTAGGTCCTTCCTTACAGTGATGTACCAGACTTCCTTGACTCCCCATGGGAAGCTTTTCCCTCTCTGAGAAGTGGAAAGGGGGTAAGGGGGTAAGGTGGAAGGAGTAGGAGGAAGGGAGAGAGTGGGAACTGGGATTGATAGGTAAAATGAGAAAAGATTGTTTTAAAATTTAAAAAAAAGATAAAAAAGGAAAGACGGTTAATCCTATTGATCATTAATATTATTTTGATAATGGTTCTGAGTGCAATGAGGAGATAATTTGCAGAAATTTGTTTATGGAAATCTTTCCTAGGATTATGCACTAGGTTGAAAACTATACAGCCTTCTTAAGCCTAGAGATAGAGAACGGGGGATGAGGTGCAGAAATATCAGGAAGCCAAGTAAAAAGTCATGTACCCAAAAAAGCTGTTTTATTGGCGATGAAATGAGAGAAGAAAAGGATTTGTTTAATATTGTACAGTTGAACTCAATGATTTTGTTTGTTTTTACTACATTTATTAGTTGTTTTTGTTTCCTAAATCATATTGTTATATTTATCAGTTTTTTACTCAAATATGTGTCCTCAAATAATCTTCCTGTCTCAACAAAGGGATAATATGATAACATTTGATATTGATAATGCTACATATCTATCCCTGTCCTTGCCAACTTCTGTATGTTTGTGTGTGTGTGTGTGTGTGTGTGTGTGTGTGTGTGTGTGTGTCTTGTTTCATCACATTGGATGTTTTATATGCTGATTACAATGAAATATAGGAAAAGAGAAAAGTTCTGAGTGTTGATTATATCTCTTTGAGCTGAAGCTTTAGGATACATAAAGGTGTTTATGTGTATATTTTATTTCTTATACAAAGAAGACAACTTCAGTCGTCTGATTAATTATTGTTAGAGTAAAGGGGTCAGTCTGTGGTGGCTAGCCCTCAGACTCCTATTGTCATTCAATCTTTAAGTGCTCATAGACACTTTTATCTAGTTTATAAGGTGTATGCTTGGGCAGTAATCCTAATCCAAGACAAGAGTCCTCATCTACAAAATAGAGTTATTAATGGGAACTCTCATCCATAAATCTTGTGGAAATGTAATACTACAGTAATCAAGAATATGCATTATTTTGTGTGCAACTTAAATCATTAATCTATACTGGTCAGTCACATGAGCAAAAGTACTGTTAGTTTTATATTTTAGGTCCATGGATATAGACACAATTAGCTGTTTCTACTCTTAGAGACTAACAAAGAAAATAGATACCATACTCCCAATATGACAACACAATAAGGTAAATGTGGTAGAGAGCTGCACTAAATTCAACACCATAATGGATGAAGAAGACACCCAAATACATGCACAATGTTTAGTATGTTGTTTAAAATGAGCTACAGGTCAGGAGCATTAAAGAAGTGGAAAATTTGTGAAATATCTTATTTGTGGTTAAAGAAACTTGATGTCTTTATTTTTGAAAAAGAGTAATAGTTGAACTATGATCTCAGTGGTTGGGATATTTTTTTCTGGGATGAGTGGTCAGGAAGGATAGGTAAAGTAACAAAATTCATTAGCCTAAAACCAGGTTAAAAAATAAGAATCTGATAAGGATGGATCAATAGTTTAAATTTCAAAATGAGCTATTAATGATTCAAATTTCCATGTTCATTCAAATATGCAAACTCGGTCCTTGTGTTTTGGGACTGAGAAACTGGTATTGCTGACAAATCCTCAAGATATGTATACTAATACTCCAGAATGTGCCATTTAGTGAACACTAACCTAGGGTATAAAGATCTTCAAGAGTTATTGTTTTAAAAGTAACATTTATGATGGCAGGTTAGTTTTTATTTGTAGGAGATTTCATGCAGCTTTAATTGGAAGCTATTACTTGAGTAATTAATATTTAAAAAGATAGTGAAGTGATAAATAGGACTAAGAATATTGAATTACTGTTCACACTCTCAGAAAAATATGAGTATTAAAGAGAAAAATGACTGTGAGTCAGGGAGAATGCCTTCTCTTCACACCACAGCATAATCCAAAACAGTACTGAATCTCTGAGACATTGAAGGGGCTTTGGTTGTCTGCAGAAAGAGAGTCTGTATGGCAGAGACACATGTGTCTTGTTACAATTGCTATGGTAACTACTTTAAGGCATGTCATTGAGTTACCAAGTAAATAGTCTTGTAAAGTAGATATTATAGGTGACATGTAAATTAAGGCTGCCCTGTCTCTGTTAGCCTTTCTATTTGGAATTCTCTTGCTTTCCATATTTAATATACAATTCCTTTTCTTTGCAAAAATCTCCCTTTCTTAACTAGTGGAACATCATTTGAATTCACAGTTGACATTCTACTGTTTCTTATTTTAGCATCCCGTACTGTGACACTAATTTTCCAATACTACTCCAAGGTTACAATAACAGATCATTAATTTGGTATAAATAAGCCAATAAAATCGCATCTTTCAGCATAAGGATGTGTCAAGATAAGTAAATGGTAGAACCTGCTCTTCGAATTTTATAGGCCAAACTCATTTCTGTTCACTTTATGGCACTGATCTCCATGGCTTCTATTTTAGTGTTTAGTATAGTATGCTAAGCTGATGCTTAAAAACGTGTCTTTATTTATCTCTAGGAACAACCTACATTTTCTCAGGGTGCATACATGTGGCTCTCTTCCTTATTAAGAACCTAGATTTTTATAGCAATAGGTGCTGTATCATACCTGAGAGCTGCGTTTTATTGTCGAAAATATTCCATATACTGCAGGCATCTAAAACATTATTTTCAAGTTTGCTGATAATTAGCTTTAATGTGCATCTCACTGAAAGGTTTACTTTGAATGAATGAAAGAATCACACAAACTTTTTTATTCTCTTTATCCATCTAAAAATCTTTAATTAAAATATAACTACATCAATTTCCCCTTCTGTTTCTTTCATTTTTTATTCAGATACAATCATTTTCCGTATCAAACCCCCATTCCCTTTCCCTCCCATCCTCCCATGCCCCCTACCAACACCTTCCAACCCACCCTCACCTGCTCAACAAGGACAATGGAGGAATCATCAACCTGTCACATCATTTGGAGGAGGACCTAACCCCCCCCCCTTTGTGTATCTGGGCTGAATTAGTATCCCTCGTCAGGGAGTGGGCTCCCTAAGACCATCTTCTCCACTACTGCTTGGATTCTTAGTTGGGGTCATCCCTGTGGATCCCCTTACATTTTCCCTGTGCCAGATTTTTTTTCCATGGGCTGGAGAGATGACTCAGCCATTAAAGGCTATACTCACAACCAAAAATATAAAACATGCATGGTCTCCTAGTGTTGGTAAAATATCTGTCTAGGACCTTCTGGATTGTAGAGTTTCCATTGAGAAGTCAGGTGTAATTCTGATATGTCTGCCTTTATATGTTACTTCGCCTATTTCCTTTTCTGCTCCTAATATTCTTTCTTTATTCTGTATGTTTGGTGTTTTGATTATTATGTTTTGAGGGATTTTTTTTTTTTTGTGGCCCGATGTGTTTGGTGTTTTGTAAGCTTCTTGTACTTTGATAGGCATGTCCTTCTTTAGGTGGGGAAAGTTTTCTTCTGTTATTTTGTTGAAAATGTTTTCTGAACCCTTGAGCTGTATTTGTTTGCCTTTCTCTATACCTATTATTCTTAGGTATTACCTTTTCACATTGACCCATATTTCCTGGATATTTTCTGTTAGGCATTTGTTGGACTTTACCCAGCTTTTTTTTATTTCCAGTATTCCTTCATTCTGTATTTTCTTTATTGTTTCTATTTCAGCTTTAAAACCTTGAACTGTTTGAATTGTTTCCTTTACTTGTTTTGTTGTTTTTTCTTAGCTTTCCTTGATTTAAGAGATTTGTTCATTTATTGATTTTTTTGTTTTGTCTTTTCCTCCATTTCCTGTATTTTTTGTTTGCTTTTTCTTCCATTTTTAAGGGATTTTCTTGTTTCCTCTTTGAGGTTTTCTAACATCTTCATAAAGTTGTTTTTAAGGTCTTTCTTTTCTGCTTCATCTGTATTGGGATGTTTGGGTGTTGCTGTTGTAGAGTCCCTAGATTCTGGTGGGGTCATATTGGTCTTTCTGTTGTTGAATGTGTCTTATACTGTTGTCTTCCCATACCTTCTTCCCTGGGTGCAGGTGGGGTCTCTCCCTCTCCTCTTGTCTCCTGGTGAGTGTAGGTGGGCCAAGACTTTGATGTAGCCAACTCTGGATGGTCAAGCTCTCCTGGTTTTCTTCTTATGCAGAGGGTGTAGCGGGGACAAGACTCAAGTCCAAGCTCAAGCTGAGGGCATAGGGAGGCTGAGAGTGCAGTTCATCAAAACTCTGGATATTCCAGGTTGCTGGAGTGGGCCCACTATATATGGAGCAGACCCAGGAAATCCCAAGGAGGCTATGGGTTGTTGGGACTATTGTGACTCCAGACTCACCTCAACAAGAAGGCATGGGGGGGCAAGACTGTAAAGCCAGCAGACTTGAGAGAGTCCAGGGTGCCTGGTAGATTTACTACATGCTGTGCAGACCCAGGAAGTTCCAGGAAGAGGAGGGGGGAGTTGGGCTTGGGTGAAACTCAGACTCACCTCAAGCAGAGGACATAGGGTCAAACAAGCTCCCCTCCTTTTTCTTACTCCAACCCACCATGTTCCCTTCCATGCCTCACCCTTACTCCTTTTATCTGTGTGTCAATATAAACCAACATATAAAGATCATCAGCCAGGTAAAAAGAGTTCTGTGGATATTTCTTTCTTATTTCTACTTGGATTTCATTGCACATGAAAATGTCATTTACTGAAATCTCCATGTTGTAATCTAAACTGGACACTGGGAAGTTCCTGCATATGGGTTTGTAGCAGTTTTGGTTCCTGTTGTAGGTACACAGACATTTATTTCATTGTTTCTTTACTTCAATATATTTTATTTTAAAAATATGTTTGTTTTCCTATAGTATCTTAGAAAGTAGTCTAATAATGGTGAAATATAAGTATCTGTTATCATGGCTACATCTGTGGATAGGCTAGGAGCAAGCCATAAAATAGACAGCAGTATAATGTTCCAGATGATTATAGCAAACAGATGTATGTTGTAAAGCTGTTAAGGTAGAGGAACAGTTGGAATGGATAAAGTATATTAAGAGTGTGTTTCCTCAGTGTCTAGGTGATATTTGATAGTCACCAGTTGAAGGAATGAGTCATGTAAATATCAAGCGAATAAATTGTGAGTGGGGGACAGGTGGTGCTGTTTAGTGGAAAATATTTACCTATTTGTGTGCAATACCTCAGGTTTGATCCAAGGTATTGGAATATAAGAGAATCAGAAAGGATTCATGGTGCTGTGTTCCCCGAGAAGAGGATAGCAGGCTATTCCCAGGAGAGCAAAAATAGAAAATGTTCTTAAGTACCCGTAGATAAACTCAATTATAGGGAATTGAGCTTTAGAGATTCAGAAGAAAGTCACTCATGGGTTTATTATTTCTAACCAAAGCTTTACATAGACTCCAAATCTTATTTCAGAAATAATGCAAATGATGCAGAAGCTGAGAATCAAATGGAAAGAGATGGGTACATCTAAATTTACCTTACAGTCTCACATCCTTCAGTAATCAGTACCTTTGCCTCTAGAAGTATCATTTTCCTTCACAATGAAAGACACATTTCCTACACAATTATGCAGTAGCAGGTGAGAATAAATGCTTTAGGTGCTTTACATGAAGTCACCACTTCAATAAATCTTTTCAAACAATCTGTGAAGTAGACAGTGTCTCCTCTGCATTATAGATGAGTTTGGGAATACTGTTGTTCAAGATCACGAGAAAGTGTAAGACTTGAAAGCTAAGGCTTCTTGAAGGCTAAGCATTTGCTAATGCATAAGTGGTTTTCAGAAAAAAATTACATCAAAATCTAGATTCTTTTTGTTGTGGCTTGCGAAGACATGGGAAGTTCAATCATCATAGAGGAATCAAGATGGTGGTCAAAATGAAGCCCTCAAAATTCTTTACTATGGGATTGAAAACTGAAATGATGAGTCGAGAAGAATGAGAAGGGGAGAAGAGGAGGGTGAGAAGGACATACGGGACCAGGAAGTTTGTATAATGGGAAGAACAGAGGAGAGCAGAATTAGAGATACCATCTGAGGGAGCCAGTATAGGTTTAAAGAGAAATCAGGCACTAGGAAAATGTCTGGAGAGTGACAAAGATAACACCAACTAACAATCTAAGCAACAGAGGAGAGGCTACATTAAATGCCCTCCCCTGATAATGAGATTGATGGTTAACTTATATGCCATCCTATAGTCTTCATCCAGCTGCTGGTGGAAGTAAAGGCAGACACCCACAACTAATCACTGAACTGAACTAGAATCCAGTTGCAGAGGAGGAGGAGTGTTGAGCAAAGGGGTCAAGGCCAGGCTGGTAAAACCCACAGAACAGATGACCTGAACAAGGGGGAGCTCTTGGCACCCAGACTGATCACTGGGAAACCAGCCTGGAACTGATCCAGACCCCATGAATGTGGGTATCAGTGTGGAGGCCTTGGAAATCTATAGGGTCTCTTGTAGTGGTTCAGTATTTATCCCTATCATAAGAATGAACTTTGGGAGCCCATTTCACACAGATGAATACTCCCTCAGCCTAGACACACAGGGGAGTGCCTAGGCCCTATCCCAAAGGCCTCACACTCCCTGGGGATCAGAAAGGGTGCAGGATAGGTAGGGTTTTAGTTGAGGGGACAGGGGTAGAGGGGAGGGAGATGGAACTGGGATTGACATGTAAAACAATCTTGTTTCTAATTTAAATAAAAATTGAGAAAAAATGAAATGATGAGTCCATCACATATCATTGATCATTCATTCAGTCATCACTCATTGTTCTCCTCCTCCATCCCTCCTCTTTTCAGTTCTCTTGATCCCTCCTTTTGGAGCCCATTTACAAGGAGGAAAGCAATGAAAGAGATAACTTAATAGAAAAATAAGACCTTTTAACAGAGGTCTGAGAAAATGTAGAGATGAGCTCTTGAGTAAGGGCAAATACTTCAGATAGAAATAACACAGGTTTTGTAGGTAGGACCATGTGATGCATTAGTATGTGTTTAGAAATAGATGATCAAACTAATAGGTGCATATGTGCACAGTGGCATCTCTGCATATATGTACATATATGTACATATAAAGACACTCATGTATACTTTCTATTTAACTAAAAGCTTTACTTAGGTGGCAGACCAAGGTACTGAATTCATAGGAAAAGTACAGTCAGTTCTGTAAAACATTACTATTGTTTCAATGTCAGAGTAGTCTAAGGTGGAAAGGATTTGTTTTTGTTTTATTCTGAGTCTTTTAAGTTTTATTTCTGTTATGAATTTTCTCTTTAAGTACATCATCTGACATATTAATTACTTATTTTCTTCCTGGTGCTGGATATTTGTCTAAGCATCCATGTGTATATTTACATAGAATGCAAACATGCCTCTACTTCTCAAGAAGGTAGAAATGAATTGGTACACTTTGTTTTCTGAATATTTAAGAAATTCCGTAGGGAAACACAACATATGTAAAATACCTAGCAGGACAGGAAGTGTATGATTATTTCAGACAACATTGATGCAGTTTAGAATCCAGTGAGACCAATGTTTCTTGGAAAAGAGGTGACATAGTGGTTTATGTATATGATCTTCTTCCTCCCATCCTTTTATCTTTAACACAGCTTGTAATAAATTGTACAGATGATAGTAGTTGTTGCATAGGTTCTAAATCACCATCTACAATCATTTATGTGACTGTGAAAGACAGAAGAGTTGAAAGCACTATGAAGGTAAGGAGGATGATGTTATCAATAACCAGGATGAATATAGATCACAATAACTATGCAAATGGAAACCAGTGGAATAAGTAAATAAATGAACAAAGAGAGTAGATCAATCTCAGAATTAGGCTAATGGAATCTCTAGTAGATGCATTTTTTTTTTTTTAGTTTCTTCTACATTATCCCTATCTCAGACATAATTCTGCTTTGCCAATTTTATGCACATTTAATTTTGTATCCATTTCATGGTCTTTCGAATGAAATTGACCTTGGACTTGACCTTCCTCACTCACTGGCTTCAGAGTAGGCAAACATGAATAGCGACAACTATAGACCAGGCTATATTGAAGAGCTGTCTTTATGTACTTAATGATGTTTATGCATGTTCTCATGTATGAGGGCAGATGAGTGGGCACAAGCTTGTGGAGGTCTGGGTATGGCATTGAAAATCTTCCATTGCTCTTACTGTTTGTATCATGTGTCTCTATCAAACTCAGAATTTGCAGTTATGGTTAGTCTCTTTAGCAGGCTTTCTCAAGAGATCTTTATTTCTTCTTTCTTATGCTGAAATTGCAGACTGCTCCTTTGCCTACCTATTGCATTTAAGTGGCTTCAGTGCATCTGGTGTTCCTGATTGTATGACAAGTGTTTTAACTGCTAAACCTCTCTGCTTCATAAATAGATTTTTAAATTTGTCTTTTATTTTTGATATTTTACATAATTTCTCCCTTCCCTTTCTTCCCTTTAAACCTTCCCATATACCCCTCCTCGCTCTCTTTTAAATTAAGTCTCTGTTTTGATTAATTGTTATTACATGAATGTACACCTTGGTTTTCTATGCCTCACACACCCCTACAAGGAAAGTCAGAGATCCAAATTGTGCATACAATATTTTTTGAGTTGTGATTATTGTTTAATATAAAGCTATGAGCTAATAAATTAATTAAGAACTTAATTACTTATTGCTTAGAATTAATATTTCCTCCAATGGATATCTTACATTGATATCAGAATTAAACAGACATGTCATGAATAAAATGAAATAAACAGTCAAATCTAAATTTATCAAAGACTAAATCCAATGTTCAGTTTCTCATGTTTTCATATGTATGCAAGATAGACTATAGCATGGTGATAAGTAAACAAGATTTTGTATTGCTCCTTTTAGCATGCAATTCAGAATAAGAATTAACATCAATATCAATGTATATTTTCTTCTAATTAAAATGATTTTTATATAATGAATTTTGCACATAAATTTTCTTGGCTTCAAAGCAAATGTAAAATTCTGTTTCCTAGTACTAATTTCTCTAGTCAGAAAATAGTTACTCATATCATCATGGTATTTTCTATTTTACCATTTTCAAATGTGGTAGATGTTTAGAATATGCTTAAGATTAATATTTTACATTTTAATATAATCATTAATGTGGATATTTACAACTTTTTCCCTTTAAAAACCCCAAATTCCATCCTATGTATTTAAACCATGTATTCAATAAATGTCTAAAAAAGAAACATTAGATTTGCTTCATTTTAACAGTTATTTCAAAGGCTCCTTGTCAACATAATTACTTGTTTTGACAACTGTCCGAAGGATTGCATATTCTGATGTTCAGAGTTGCTAATGTTCAAATATAAGCTCTTTCAGTGAGGGGTAATACAATTGACAGAACTAATCATTGAAATAAGCATTAACACTGACAAAATAAATTTGAATAGACAGCTAATTCACAAAATTGTTAATTTTTCTCTCAGTATGCTATGGGCATTTGTTCTCTCTGTATGCTATTTATATTCCTGCTTAATCTCATCTTTTCCTTGTTTGCGCTCATTTCTTTAAAGTGAGATTTGAAATAAGAGAAATCAGAGAAACATAATATTTACATGTATAATACTTAAAGTCTGTGACTAGAATATTGTTATTTATTACATACTCATTCAGCCAATGAATATTTTGGGAATTGAGGCTATCATCATTAATATACAAGATGAAATACATATTTTCATCTATAAGTGAGTGTTTAAAAAGAATTTCAGCCAATATCAAAACAAATTAATGTGCTTTGGAAATCATGCAGACATATTTTGGAAATAGGGATAGAGAGAAAGGTACATTCCATGGTACATGGATTGGTGGGTCTGGGAAAGAGAACCTTAGTCTTCAGAATCGCTTAGGTGAATTTGTCTCAAACAAACATTACCTACTTACACTGAAATGAAATGTCAGAGTCAAGTCAAAGGAAAAACAACTCAAAAGCAAAGAATTCTAAGATAAAAGAATGAACATTAATATTCTGGATGCTCTAGAGTTACCATGGGGACAGAGTCCAGGAAAATCATAACAGTAAAGTTTAGCTCGAAATTGATAGTAACTTTAGGGTTTTATATATGGCCAAAGTAATTTAGGAGTTGACTTAAATGGAAAAATGCTCATAGAATGATTAACATTAAATAGAAGTTCTCATCCTGGGAGAGAAAGACATCATATCAGAGAATCAACTTCAGCAGAAGGAAGTTGGGCACTGCACCATCTAAAAAAAAAAAAAATGGGTGCTGAAGATATTCCCACAAACATATATTTGACCCAAACTAACAATCTAAGCAATAGTGGAGAGTCTACCTTAAATGCACTTCTCCCATAATGAGATTGATGACTGCCTTTTATGCCATCCTAGAGCCTTCATCCAGTAGCTGATGGAAGCAGACACAGACACCCAAAGCTAAACACTGAGCTGAATTCTGGAATCCAGTTGCAAAGAGGGAGGAGTGATGAGCAAAGGGGTCAAGACCAGGATGGAGAAACCCACAGAAACATCTGACATGAACAAAGGGTTGCTCATGGACTGCCCCCAGACTGATAGCTGGGAAACCAGCATAGGACTGTTCCAGACCACCTGAACATGGGTGTCAGTTAGGAGGTGTGGTTAATTTATGAGGACTCTGGTAGTGAGTCAGTATTTATCCTTAGTTCATGAATGGACTTTGGGAACCCATTCTACATAGAGGGATACTCTCTCAGCCTACACACATGGGGGAGGGTCTAGGTCATGCTCCAATGATATGACAGACTTTAAAGATTCCCATGGAAGGCCTCACCCTCCCTAGGTAGCAGAAAGGGGATGGGATGGGGATCTCTAGGGAGCAGAGGAGAGGTGGAGGGAAAAGGAACTGGGATTGACATATAAATGAAGCTTGTTTCTAATTTAAATAAAACAAGGAAAAAATTATCAAAGGTTGATAAGAGATGCTATTATGTAGTTGATAATTTACATACCAAATTAACATTGAGTATTTGTAGAAGTTTATTGTAAATAAGACCTACAATCCTATCTGTTAGAAACTCAAACAAGCAAAAATAAGCAGGCATTGTGTAGAAGAAAAGTGAGAAGGAAAGAACAAGGAAGATGATAAGTCTAACAGGTGGATAAATATGCTAATAAAATGAATAGAGACCAACTAATGGCAGAAGGCTTTCTCTTAAGAGTTAATGTATTTAAACTAGTAAAGAGAAAAAAGTGTGTGTTAATTCTTTGTAATATATTTTCAAGGAAAAATCTGAATTTAGTGGAGGAAAATGTAAATATTTGTTAAATCAAAAAGTAGAGAATTTGTTGGTTATGACTGTGATATACATGTGTATGTAGTGTGAATATAATCATAGTAACAAGTTAGAAATTATATATGGATGTTGAACAAAGATGGATTTTATACCTTTTACTTAATGTTTAATTTAAATTGTTAAATTTTCTTAGGCTCCACCTACAGAGGTTTAAAAATATGTGCAATATAGCAATGTAACCTACCTTCTGTGGTTATAGTAACAATTCAAAGAATGCTGCATAGTTCTTGGAGAAATGATGTCTGATATATAGTAACTAGATGAATGAGAGAATGGATCATGAGAATGACACTGAAGAAAAGGAATGAATTTAGATGGGGAAAGATTTTATCACTTGCTTTCTACTCTTATAAAACGATTAAATTATAGGACTCCTAGGAGATGACTTGATGGTTAAAACTGTTGTTGCCCAAGCATAAGAACTACAGTTTAGATTCTTAGGAAACACATAAATACCAGGAGGGTACAGCAGCACTTTTGAGTTTATGGCAGTTGGAAAATAGAGACAGGGATCCCTCAAGCAAACTGGATAAGCAGACTAGGATATTTAGAGAACTCTGTATTCAATTCAGGGATCAGAAGTGAATGAATTGTGTGGACAACAACTGAAGAAGATTCCTGATGCCACACACACACACACACACACACACACACACACACACACACACACACACACAAAAAATGTGTTCATACACAGCTAAAAACATTATGAATGCTGGGCACTCTATTGTTGTGTTAGGAGTGAACTGAAGAACTGACTTCAATGCTTTGGCTAGAAAGGTGAGAAAGCTGTATATGAATGGAAGAGGGAATGGACAATCAAGAAAAGGCCTCAGTATATTGCATGAATAAGGAGACAAGGAAAAAATACACATTTATAGAAACATAAAAGACCCTTGAAATCTGGAAACATAAAAAAGTAAACTATTTTGTATAGTTTTATTATGGGTGAGAAGAGTAGAGTGACTATCATTAAATGGAAGGTTGGGTGTATGTATGTGGACATTCATACAAACATGCATCATGCACACATGTACATGTGTTTGTATGTGTTTATAGTGGTAAGGATTTGAACATTTTGGAAAATAATAAGCCAGCAGTAAAGAAGTCAGGGAGAATGAAAAACTAATGGTGTATCACTGATATATCAAGGCAGTAGCAAAGACAAGTGAAGTTAAATCAAGAACACAGATGGAGAAGCTAGTTTAATGCAAGAGAAAATCACTTGCTTTGACATTTGAAGAAGAAAATTGAATTCTCAGTACTGACAGTGATAAGAGTCTGCATGTGGGGACAAGACATTGAAGTTGATGACTTTCAGCTTAAAATTTGTAGGAAGTATGAAACAATGCTCTCTTTTGAGGGAAAAAAGATTGTAGGTAGGCCTTGATAATGTGCTAATCATTTTTGTATGCTGTTTCTTTATCAAGAGTCTGGAAAAATGAATAGGAGAGCTCTGTTAAGCCTCTCTTCTACTGGAAATGTTGGTTTCCAGCACAGTTTGTCTTTTCTGATTTTCTGTATATGGGCAATGTATGCTTGGGGCTCCAAAGCACCACACTGATTTCAGAAAGCCCTGGCAAGTCTAAAAGAGGAGAAGGATGTGCAGAAGTATCTTGATAAGGCTTTTGGGACACAGACCAAGATTTCAGCTTTCCAAAAATATGCACATAGAAGCTGTAGTACTAGTTGAACAGATTTCTATCACTACAATGAAGTAAAATGATTTTAAAAAAAACTGCTAGAAATCCAAGCAGTCATGCCTAGTAATAGAACATCTCTACACCCTTCAAGGAAATCACACTTAATGACACATGGACAGCAGTATCCTCCTGAATTGAATGGGATGAGGTTGGATTTTTCCTATGATTTATTAAATGTCCTTCTGTGATATTTCTCTGTAACCTCATGATCCTGTTCCAAATAGAGGTGTCAATCTGACTGGTGTTTTATGAACACAGGTCATAAGATGCTTTCCAAGTTGTTGCAGTCATCCATTAAATGTTTTGTTGTATTTCAGATACCTTATGTAGCTGAAAAAAAGAGTAAAATTTCTTAACACTAGGACTCCATATTTGTACCTTAACCTCTTAAAATTATTATTATTATTATTGTGCTATGCTTAATGTCACATAAACCACACAGAAGATCTTTTGACTACCTCTTATGTATCAGATGTTACCCAGGTTAACGCTCAGAGAAGTCAAAGAGATAGATATTTTGGAATGGAATATCAATTATAAGGACCCTTCTATATTTAGTTAATCTTTCCAAGATCAACTGAATTCAAATGATTTCTCAAATAAGCAGCTGTGGCTTGAGAGGGATATTGAATCAATTGCCTTGTCTATGTTTTAAATTGAAAAGTAAATGCTTACTTCTTTTATTATTCAAATATCAACTTCATCATAGATGAAGTTACAGGGATATACATATATATATGGTCCAAATCCATTTTTCACTGTTTTAATGTTATTATGCTACAATTAGTCTCTAGGGTGAGAATCACAGTTATGCAGGCAATGCATCTCATGGACAAAGAAGGCATACCTCACCCTTTCCAATTATGAGTAGTATAAGATCAATGCTGCTGAAACTCCAGATCTGATGTGGAGATCATCTTTAGACCCACCCACCCCTTACTGAAGAGCTGTTGCCATTTGATAGCTTCTGAAAAGAAACAGTTGCTCTATGAGGTCACTGGTGCGTTTCCATGTTCTTGATGGTCACGAACCCCAAATGACCAGCACTAATTGCACCAGCATTTTCCTAAAACTAATGCAATTTCTAATTGTATTCTAAACATTTATTGTTACACACACAGATAAGTATAACTTACCACCATACTCACCATCCTCAAAGAAACTCCCTTTTTTCAGAAGCTGTAGACTCTTACAGGGATCCACAACTAGTAAAAGTTCAGGAAGAAATGACCACTGAAGGGTGCCAGTTGATACATCTGCAACACAGCTAATATAACCAAGGCTCAGAGAAAACTCACAGGAGAGCATAAAGATTGTAAAAGTCATATGTTCTGTACACATGTTCCTTTATAGTGTTGCATAGACACAATGTGAACACATGAAATATCAATAGTAAGTCTCCTTATACAAAAACAGAAAGAAAGCCAAAGTAAAAAAAGAAATTATTCTGTCTAAGCATGGCACATGCATTTTCTGTAAAATGCCATTCTTCAAACTGCACTCATTTAACACATTTAGATGCTTTGTGTCTGCTTCCATACTATGAGCTTGAGTGATTAGTGTATTGATCCATTTAGTATGAAACATTGGGTAGCTCACACACAAATATCAATAAGAAAGCACTGTATTGGAAGAATTTCCTGTGCTATATTCATAGTACAAGCCCTTACTGTACTTTGGGGCAGCACACAGAGGACTAGTTCTGTCAGATTTGAACTTCAGGAGGGTTGTAGAGGCTGCTTTTAAAAGTCACAGTTCTTTTAGCATGCTTAGGAACTGTAGCCTACTAGCTATGCATTTGTAACAGCCTAAACTCCAAATCCTTTATCTATGAACATGTACAGATGGTAGAACACATCCCCTTTCTCTGGTGTGATCAACATTGTCCTAGAGATCCAATTCTATAACATGCATAACATTGTCTTGACTGCTCAGTTTTTACCAGATATTTTTTACTTTATGCTTCTGGTTGTCTCTGTCACTCATGAAACTGTGGGTACCCACTTCTTTCTTTGGACATCAGTAGTAGGGAGTAAGTATAGATGCAGAAATTTTAACTTCTCAGTGTTAACATGATTTGATTTCTTGCCTCACCAAACATTGCCATGGTGTGAAATGTTTAATTTTTGAACAGACACTATTGTGTATCAATTAGTGAATGATACATAGAGAAGCACAATCAGTGTTAATAGAAATTTGTTCCCTCCTCCAACCTCCTTTATTATTTTGTTTTTCTAATCAAATAGATGTAGAGAAACAAAGTAAGAATGTTCTTCTTTAGAAAACTCTAATTCTCTTCTACATGGTGATTTTCCGTTCTCTGCTCTGAAAGCCAGGATCATCTCTTCATCAAAAATAGCACACATTATCAACAATGAAGTTGTAGCTAGCTTAAGTTAATGGCTCTCTGTGACACTTGTGCAAGCCATAAACATGTTTGCCTTAGTTTCCTTTGAGGAAGGATAAAAATCTCCCTTATAGTACTAAAATGATCCCCTGGTATTTAATCCTAAATCGTAACAACAGCTAGCAGTTTCAAATGTCTGTATATGCGGGTGCTATGATAAACACTTGACATAGATTATCTCATTTAATCTTCACAGAAACCAAATGAAGTGTTTACTGTCATTATCTCTATTTGATGAAGAGGACACTGAGTCTCAAAGAGAATTAATAACTCGTCCAAGATCATCTAATGCCGAGTAATCAAGAGTAAATGTCATGCATTCACAAAGAACAGCCTGGAGCAGCCTATTTTTGAGAGAATAGCCCACAGGGATAAAAGTAGCAGGTGAGTGTATTTCTCAATATTAATTGAACTGGATATTTAAACACCAGACCAAGAGGGCCCCAAGAACTAAGCCACAGGCTTATCTCATTGAGAGGATCACTGGCCTTATGAAAAGATCAGGGGTTGAGTCCAAACTTTGTGTTTGCATTTCTGAGGTGTGAGCAAATGGGCTGCCTTTGTATTTATAACTAATCCCTTGTTGTGATAAGAGATTCGTGTCCTTATCTTGTGTTTTTGGTGTTGTGCTGCCAGATTCTTGTCCCATGAGAATCTCAGAATGCTTGACTTAAACACTCAGCTGTGTAGACAGATTCCACAGCCTCTTGAGATTGAGTTTCCAAATAATTTGGGTCTCTGGTGAAGGTTAACTGTCTTTCAGGAAGTCAAGTCTGCTGGGTTTCCAAACCCACAAATATCTTTGCTTTTCACTTAACAAATTACTGGTGGAACTGTGATTGAAGCATTGTGGTCTGGAACCCTCGGCCACATGCTTTTTGCAATACATACTTGCCTTGAAATGGTGTGCTCATGCCAGTAACATCACAACAATGAATACATTTCCTATTGTACATTTTTATCTTGTTTTCTTAGTTACAAGTTGAAATACTCTGGTAACACTCTCTCATCTCTCACCTTTTAACTCACCCTTATGGTACTCTGTGCTCTAACAGAAAGTAAAATTGAACTTGGGTATGGAAATTCTAAGTCAATGTGTTGTTGACTAGGAGATCGATGAGCATATTCACTGGACTGACTGTGAGAATTGGGGAGAGGTCAAGTCCAGTTATGACCCAATAGAAATGAATGGAAATTCAGAATTAGTGGCTTCTCTTGTATATGTCAGCATCTTTGGAAATGTATCTCTGTCAGACGGATTGCCATGCTTCTGATATGGGTTGTTATCTAGAAATTTATTTGTAAATCCTGTAAGCATAATTTTATTTTTCCAAAGTTCCCAATTGAAATTAATATATTCATATACTTTATAAATATACAATGTCTCAAACTAATAAAAATCATTTATAATTTAACAGTGGGACTGTCTTTTCAAGTCGATAGAGGGTTGTGTGTCACAGACAAGATTTTTTTTTTTTACCTTACTGTAAAGAATAAGCTAGTTTCTCAAAGAATAGCCATTATTATGATGCCAGCTATGCTCACAAAACAGGATGTGATTAATCTAGTGTGAAAATGATTAGATTCTTTGAATTTTCTTAAGATAGCAAGATGATTAGTATGTTTATTTATATCGTGCTCTTTATGTTTTAAATGAGATAAAGCTAATAATGGAGAAAGTGATTACTTTTTATGTTTTACCTCAACAAATTTTATGGTTTTAAGTGTAAACGAATAGTATTTACCAAAAGAATATTATTTATAATTTTGTGAGTACATCTTGTGCTGTATTTTTCAGTATGTAGACAGGCACATATGTATGTGCAGAGACTAGTAATCATTTGAAAAAAAAATTTTTAAACTTAATTTATATTGATTCTTTGCAAATTTCACATTTTGTACCCCAATCCCACTCATTTCCCAGTCCCTCTGTGTCAGCCCTTTACCCTTGTAGTATTCCTCACAAAGGGATACTCCCTCCACAGTATCTCTTCCTTCATCTTGATGGCATTGGGAGCTGCTGTGTATCCTGTAGTATATACCCCTTTGTCCAAACACCTTTACTTACAGACGCTCATTGTGCAATGTGCTGTTGGTCAGGTTCAAGGTCTGGCTTTCATCTGTTTTTAAAAAGTATCCACTGTGTTGCCTATATAACCAAAGGGTAAGGCAGAGAAAGGGAGTGAGTGAATTGGTGAGAAACAGAGAAAATCCTTATGTATAGATCTACTTTGCAGACAATATTTTGTATTAAGAGCATGGACACTTATTTGCCAGCTGGGTGCCCTTGAAAAATTACTTCATCTCCTGCTTTGTTTTTGTTGTTGTCAGAAGGACAACAATAACAGCACTGACCTCATAATTTTATTATCAAAATCAGTAAAGCTGTGCATATGAAGCATGAAGAACTGTGTCTAGCATAAAGCACCTAGAAGACATTATCACAGCTGTTTTTATTTCATAATTCATAAAGCTTCCCATTACTCAGGCAATGTATGCCAGTCAGAAATGATCTCAACCTTGATTTAGGTTTCAATATTTGTTGATCCTAAAGGAAGTCTTTAAGACTCTCTAGTTGTCTCTTAATGGATATCAAGGTTGAATCAGACTATGAATTTAGGGGCCCCCATGGGGCCTTTTTTGTGTTAATTGCAGAGCACTCCCTCCTATCCTCCTTGATATGTCCTCAATTGCTGAATACATCTTGATTCTTTTGGGATGTTTTCTAAAACTCATACAATGCAGGTCTTGGCAAAAGGAACATATATGACAGCATCATCAAACTGTACCTCTGAGACCCCATCTGTCTTGGTATATGCATACACACAGAGCAGAATTAGGCAACCCCATCACTCCCATAAAGAAAAAATAGCTACTTTTACATGACAGACATAAGGTTAACCCACAGAGTGTAAGTGTTCTGCTATGGCAAAAGTTACCCTGGTAAATAAATATAAATTCCCTTAGGCTATGGGAGGTTCAGCAGACGTAAGCATAGCTACATCTTTAGTAGAAGAACATATACACATCAGATTGCATTTCAAAAAGGCACCGGAATTTATGGAGTGTCACTTGAAAGTGTCCTTTCTAGTTTGGCTTCTGTGACTTGTTCTGGTGCTCTTTCTTTCCTGCTGGCCTTTTCCCATTTGACTTTCTTCCCAATTACCCATTTTTTGACTTTCTTGAGATAATGTGAAAATACTGGCTGTGCAGATGCCAAAGGTAAAAGTCTCTTCTTCCTTGCTGAACTGCTTGTAGAAACTCTTTTTTCTCCTTCCTGGGGGTAGGGGTAAGATTTGTAGTCTTTGGGGAAATACTCTATATCTGCACATTAAGCTGATATAGAAAGGAAAATGAACAGTTCTACATGATAACTGAGACAGCTCACTTCAGTTTCAAAATAAAACCAAAATTAAAATACTGAACCAAATTATTAGGCATGCTTTAAAAATTTGAGGTAGCTTTCATGATTTTCAGCTCTAATAAAATATTGAAAACAAGAGAGGTTGTATTGCTGTAGTTTAAACCTTTATAATCCAGCATCTTTATGAGTAAAACATTAAAAGATTATCCTTAGAAGATAACAAAATGTAACCTTAATTTATGTAATGTATTTAATATAGTATTGATTTCTGTGATATATATATATATATATATATATATATATATATATATATTACATCTCAGATTAAAACCTGTGTATTATGTCAGACCATTGTCAGTCTAACAGACACCACAAGATCACGCTGTGCAAGGGATGAGTTTATGAGTGCCAAAATCCCAGATACTTTCTGTGTGCCAGGGGGGCTAGGACCATAAAATTCATCCCCTTCCCCTATGAGTAGGATGGCTAAGCAACAGGGAGCTTATTATCTTTAGTGCATTTTTAAATAAAGTAAATGGAGCACTGTGCTAACAACAACAAACTGTAATGTATTCCTGCTTCAGTGACTATTTCCTAAATACTTACTAGATCTTTTGTGTAATATATATATATATATATATATATATATATATATATATTACATATATATATGTGTGTAATATATATTTAATATATTATATATATTGTGTAAATATAATATATATGTGTTGACTAACAAATGAACTAAGGTTTGTTCTCTATGTGGAAGCCAGACCCACTTGCAGAAGTGTGTCATCCAAATAGCTGAGTTCACACAGTATGTATTATGCTTAGACTCATAGTAACATGAGAAAGGAAGGCCCAAGTTTACTGAGAAAGTTAACACCGAGAGAGAGTGCACATCATTGAAGAAAAAAATGGTTAAATGCATTTTGTGTGGTAAGTGGATTTTACCAGGGATATATTTTATATCATTTTCCAGCTGAGGCAATTCTCTACCAGAGTGTTATTACTAGTTACATACTAGCTTACCCTATGTACATGCAAAATTATTAACTTTCCTTCTCTTTTTGGTCACTAGGAAGATTCTAGGTCTTATAAAAAACAACAAACAAAACTTGTATGTATGTTCATGAAGTACATGTAATTGATTCCATTCTTAGACTGTAGCCCTAAATGTGAGGTCACTCAATCAATGGACCACCATGCTCTTAAAATTTTGCTGAATTTTTTTCAAGCTAACAGTATTAGCCAAACTTGGGTAGCAAATATAAATATTTCTTTTGTTGTTTGATCTTGGGCAAGTTGCTTCAACTTCAGTACTCTTTTCTTAATCTTAAATTGAAATAAAATAAAGCTTTTATTTTAATTTTTCAAATTATAGTATAGATACATCACTTCCCCTTTGCATTTCCTCCCTCCAAACTCCTCCATGTACCCCACCTTTCCCTTTAAAATCTATGGCCTCTTTTTTTGTTATTATTATATATATAGTTGTTTTATATCTACAAATACAAATATATGAATTTGTGCGTGCATATATTCATATTTGTACATTTATAAATGCAATCTTTTCTTTTTAAAGTGTGAAGACAATAATATACTTATGCTTCAATAATTAGACAACAATATTATTGCTTCATATATTTTTGAACAAAGGGCTATGGTAACTGCTAAACCCTAGCAGGATAACCCATGTGTTCTAAATATGCTAATTTAATGTTCTTAATGACTTTATAACAAGAATTAAGCAATGCTTACAGAGGGGAAAGGGAGAGTGTTACATTCAATACATTGCTCAAATTTCATTACTAAATAACTGCTCACACAACTAACTTTGTTAGCCATCTACTAGTTTAGGCTCAGAAGCTTTGCTTGCAGGGTTGACATAGTGCAGTACTAAGTGAGATGATAGAAAAGTGATATGATATTTTTATTCTGGAACTTAATGTCCTGCTCAGTCTGTAAGAACTTTGCTCAGATATATGAAAAAAGAGGATAATGTTGTATGTTCTTTCCTCTTTAAATAACTATAAAATCATCTTAATTAAAATGCTGGGTAGACAGAATACATATTCACGCTATTATTGTTCTTTAAAATACAGAGATCCCATTTCCTTACTGAAACAGAAGGGATGCTGTGCAAAGCACACACTTCCCCCACAATTGTCTATGTGTTTTGCTTTCCATATTATATTGATGTGGGGCATTGACTTGAAGGACTTAGATTTATTTTTGAACTCCTGTCATCACTCCATAATTAACATTGCCCAGAAGAGAAATGCTATTTTGCCTTCTGCATCATCAACATAACTGTCAGCAAATAAGAAAATCTTCACTGCCATTACTGCTGCTAATGCATGAAGCAGAAAAGAACAGCTGGATTGCTCCACACTGGGCTGTGAGGAAGACTGTCATTTGCTGTAAGATATTGTACTTACAACCCACCTATTTTTGCTTTAAGAATGTGTCTTAAAATGCCACTTTAAATCCAATCTATTTTTAGGTCCCTAATTTGATATATTTACTGATCTCAATATTGTGTATCTCAATCATTTCCACAACATAAAAATGAGTATTTAATTGGTGAGTTACTTGTAATTATTTCACTTACCTACATGTGCTATGTTTTTTTGTGTATTCTATGTTCCATATAGTGATTCATAGCTTTCTGTCCTATAAGTTTCTTTAAATTCATAATAGCAATAGGCATTAATCTTTTCTGAAATGAAAGATAGTAATAGCTAAATCTTTCTTTAGTAAATAAGCAATGATAAAACACAGCCTTTTGCTTTTTAATACCAAAAAATCTTGTCGCCCTTATATTTATAGTGTAGCCTGATTTCATAATGTAAAAGAATGTAAGGCAATTTTTTATATAACATGATATCTTAAAATTTTTAATTGCATATATAGTTGGACATTGAGATGACAAAGGCACTTCAAAATCATTGTGACATTTGTTAGAAATGAGAACAATTCATTTCTCGTATTGTCTAGAGAATTTACTATTAAACATGTCTTCCTCCTCAAAACTGAAAACACAGATCCATATAATAGGTTTTACAAGAGTGTTTAGAGCAATATTATTCATAGTATCCTAGAGGTGAAAACAACACGAATGTCAACTAATTAAAAGATAAACAGAATGCTAAATACTCATTTAAGTGAAATCACTTATAAATCAAAAGGAGAAAAATATGATGTTGTAAGATAGAGTATTAAATCATTGTATTTTGTGAAGGAAGATATACACAAAATGCCACATAGTTTAAGAACATTATAATGAAATCAAATCAGATTTGTATTAAGTGACAATAATAAGCAAACCCATAGAAAGAGAAGGTGAATGCATGACAGATGTTCTAAACAGAATTAAGCTTACTAGTGATAGGTAAATTATATTTCAATAAAGTTATTGTAAATATATATATATATATATATATATATATATATATATTACTCTTGAACAAAAGAAAGGGGGAACAAAGAGTAAACACGGAAGGAAATTATGGCTATAATTTCTTATCTTAAGCTTTTCATCTTATACATATCACCTGATCCATATTTATATTGTGATATCTTCAGACTCTCTTTCAAATATGTAAACTATAGTTTAAGTATCTTTATAAAGCATAAATAGATATTTACTCTTTACTATTCTAAGACTGAGTGTTAAGTGTTTTTAATAAGAAGCAAGAAGACGTGCTCGTGGTCATTGATACTTGCATGGTCAGCTCTTCTGTATGTGGAAGTGTTCCAGAATTAGATAACAATGGGGAGGCTGGGGATACTAAAGATGGCATTCTTGTTATCTGGATCACTAATGATGTTACCCCTTTTTAAGAATAGATAAATGCCAGTAAATGAATAAGTAGATAAATTAATTAATATGCAATCAAGAAGAGTACACACACACACACACACACACACACACACACACACACACACACACACACACACACCCCACACACCCCTGTAATTCCAGCACTTTGCAGACTGAGGCAAACAGATCACTGAGTCTGAGACCAGTCTGGTCTATAGAGTGAGTTTCAGGACATTAAGGGCTACACTGAGAAACCCTACCACACAAAAAGGAAAAGAAAGGAAGATCAATGTTTATATTTCGTATTTTTCTTATTCAAGGTAAAGTGTGTGCACCTCATTTTTTTTTGTCACTGAAAACAGACTTCAATGTTTGATCTACCCATATGTGGCAGGCAGATCATTCAAGGATTTTAGAACACCAATTCTGATGCTGAACATGTAGAATAAGAAAACAAGCTTGTCTAAAAGCTTCATGTGTCGTTTTCCTAATGGAAGATTTAGTTCACTTAAGAACATTTTAATGAGTTCAAATCAGATTTACGGCAGAATGAACAAATGAGAATAACAAATAGAGGTCAAAATGTGCCTTCTGAATTCTTTGTTGCATCAGTTAGATCTTTGGGGAAAGGACTTAATGCAAGTTGATGTGTGATTGTTTCAGTTTTAAAAGAAAGTAATTCAGTGTATGTCCGGTTTCATTAAGGCTGCTGTGGGAGCATTGGAGTAATTCAAAGAGAAGAGAGATGTGAAGGGTACTGAGTGTGTTCACCAGAGCTTATGTTTATCTTGTGGTTTACTGTTTGACCATGCATAGATCTATTAACTGATGTCTGTTACAATTTAGTGTTTTGTAACTTCGAGTATCATTACTAGTCAAGTATTACAATCACTTCAGATTTGTAGCACTGAATCATTTGCTGCCTGTTACACATCTAAGATGTGGTAGCAAAGACTCAAGAAGTAGACTTAGACATACAGTTGCTTGAGCTGCTGCTTCATGATAGATTCTTAAACTAAATTAAAATGAGTGGGCTAACACCTTCCCTGTCAGTTTGTATTTTATCAGCCTTGCAGCTATTTATAAAAGAAAGAGGCTTGTGTGAGTAAAGGTCTCAAGTGAGAACTAATGTCTGTCTCCTTGCATAACTTTACATAAAATAAACATTATCTTTGGACTTCCTGTGTTACCAAACCATTTTATAGATCAATTACTTCATAAACCATAATAATATTACTGTGAATTTTTATGCTATGTGGGTAAAAATATATGGAAAGTGAGGTTCAGATTTTAATAGAAGTTGATTTTCAGTAACCAAAGCATGAAGGAATCAATTGTAAATTGAAATTAAAATGTCACAATCTTCATGAAGTTTTATATTATTCTAGTACAATTCATGAAGATCCAGAATGTTAACACCTTTAGTCCTTCAGAAATCATTACATAGAAGAGGAAACCTAAGGTCCTAGGTCATAACCCTATTCCTTCTTAGGCCAGTTTCAGAAATCGATACAACCATTAAAAAGCATAATCTTGAGACCAGATATATGTCATCTGTGGAAATGTATTGAGCACCATCTTTTGTTGTGAAAGTGAGTCATTTCTTCCTGAAGCTCTTAATCCATTTCCTATTGCAGTAGTTCTTTTCATATTTTATTTTATCAATGTTCACTTATTAGGAGGCTACAAATCACTGGAAATGCTTGATATAAAAAGTGATAGTGATTTGAGAAAAAAATTTTCTGGAAAAGAAGATTATATATTCCTCAGAAAAGTACAATAATTACCCTGCATACCTGACATTCCTGGCAAACATTCCTAATAGCACATAAATTAAAAAAAAAAAAAAAAAAACCGGAAGGATAAAGATTAGTTGGATTGTCAGCAACAGCATACTATAGATTCTATAGGCCCATTAGAGTGTGACAGAAGGACTCTTGGACACTTCTTAACTTGAAATATGATTGTTCGTGAGAGGTTTGCATGTTCTTTATCAGACCAGCTTCAGTCCTTTGACATAGACTTGTGTTCTTTCAAAAATATACAGCGAAGTTTTAAGCTCTTTCTCATCTGTGTTTGTCTTTGCTCTCTTCTTAGCCTAGTTTTCTGAGGAGCAAATGAATAAACAAAAGCAACTCTTGGTCCTTCAGATTCTTACACATTTAGATATTAGACATTTTCACCAGCCCATTGCTCACAATAGATAACATATTATTTTTCTTGAATTAGTGTAACATAATGTCATTAACTGTGTAATTCAGACAACAGAATTAAAAAATATATGTTCTCACATTTCAGGAGCTTGGATATTAAAGAAAACATGACTAAGGAGAGAGAGAGAGAGAGAGAGAGAGAGAGAGAGAGAGAGAGAGAGGAGAGAGTCAAAGACAGACAGAGACAGAGACAGACAGGGAAACTCTGTCTTCCATTTTTTATAAAAACCTTATGTTATATAACTAAAATTCCCCCTTGATCTCTTTTCCTTCTTTGTACTAATTTTTCCTCCTATGAATACCTTCTCCAAGTTGAATCACAATGGGATTTACAAGTTCAATCCATGCATTTCCAGGACACAGTTCCATCCATGATAGTCTAAAAGTGACCAAGATTCATGGCCTTGTAACACACAAGATACAATCACTCCATTGATGAAGATTTCAAACATCTTAATCCCATCATATATTCAACTGAACAGCCAATCTCCATTGTATTAGAGGAAGAAATGCAATGGGAAAAGATATGTACTGATACAAACTTTGTTCCAGCTGTCAACTCATAAAACCAGAAACTTGTATGCAAAGTTTGGAGAGGCATTATATAGACAGGCACATTCTCAAGGACTGGACTCAGAAAATATTAAGACCAAAAATTCGCAAGCAAGTTCAGAAACCCATCCAGGCAGTTTCATCTGATTTCAGAGATTGAGGGCAATCCTCTTTACCTGGCTGTTGAACTCTCCAGATTTATGACTGTAGCAACATTGCCTTTGACCTAGACTTCCTCAACTCTCAAATGTTTGTAATCCCTTAGCTCCATGGGTGCCCATCCTCACAGTCATGAGACCATCCTTGGAGTTGCTGTCAATGTTTCCCTAACTTACTGATAGTAATGGTATGGCTTCAGTTACTAAATCTTAGAAGTAAGGATTGCTCCCAGGCTTTAGGGAGAGTAGTTTCCAGAAAGGTTTCCAAATTGTCTCTCTAGTCAGTACTTTTCCCTAAAGGAGAACCCACAGCCCTGGGAAGAAAACTATTGTTCCATTTCTTAGTTGCCCAGTTCTGACAGGAGGCCTTCATTCTGCCCAGTGTTTGTGTCCACTTAATTCCAGTTGGCAGTGTCTGCTAAAACCATTTCATTTCTATTCCTGGCTTTAGTTAGAATGGTTGCTAAGCCCTGTTCATAATCCCTTTAAGGAGTGAATTATAGACAATAGAGTGTCACCTTTGACATTGATCCAGAATGTGTGTGTTTTTTTTTTCAATTCTTTTCTGATGTGATCTTGCAGAGAGTTTTCCAAACATTCAGGGTATGTATTTGCTACTGTTATTGTTTTGCCTAGCAATTCCTCTGATGTCTTTTCCACCCCTCACATTTTGCAAAAAGTACTAATAAGAAAAGCAGAGTGTGACTTCAATACTATCATTGTATTTTTTCATAATGAAAATGTACAATTGTATGTCTTATTAAATTCTTTTGCAAAACACTGGATAACAATTCAGTCATATTCTTACAACCTTGTCATAATTTGACTTGATTACTAGTGTGTAATAGATTAGTCCTCATTTTTCTCTGAGATGTCACAGACACATCTCTTTTTTTATGAAACAGTGTCTTGTGTATACCGCACTGGCCTCAAATTATGTAACACAGTACTGCCCTTGAGTTTTTGGTCTCCTTACCCCTGTCTCCACAGTACTAGATTTACACATCTGTAGTACTAGGCTCAGATTAGATAGTGCTAGAGATAGAAACCAAGTTGACCTGTGCTATGTAATTACTCCATCAGCTGAAGTACATACACAGTCTGAGACACACCCCTAACAGCACCATTTCTCCCAACATTCTGTTCATGATGATAGGTGAATTTTGAAAGGTGGCTGCAGCTTTTGCCAAGCTTCCCTCTTCCCCTTAGTAAGATGTCCTACTGTCTTAGTTAAGTTTTCTATTGCTGTGATAATATACCATGACAAAATACAACTTGGGAAGAAAAGGGTTTATTTCATCTTACATTTTCAGGTAACATTCCATCACCGAGGAAAGTCAGGGCAGGAACAGAAGCATGATAGGAACCCAGAGGTAGGAACTGATGAAGAAACCATGGTGGAATGCTGTTTACTGGTTTTCTCTCTATGGCTTCCTCAGCCTCCTTTCTTATACCTCCCAGGACCACCAGCCCATGGGTGGCACTGTCACAGAGAGACGGCCCTTCTACATCAATTATCAATCAAGAAAATGCCCACAGGCTTGCCAGCCTTCCCAAGTGACTCTGGCATATGTCAAGCTGACATACTAGCCCACATACATACCACACACTCTCCATAATTTTCTTTTATGTTCACATTTTCACAGTGTATTCAAGACAGCCTGCACTTAAACAGTATGCAACTCAAAATTCTTCCAGCTTCTACTCATTGCTCATCTCCAAAGACACATCCGGGTTAGAAGATATTTGTTAAAGCAACATATTATCTCACAGAACCAAAATTTGCTACAGTTTTTGCAGTTTTCTTAAGCTTTCCAAGCAATATTCCTCAGACTTGGTGACTCGAGCAAATCCTTACCTGCCCAGAGCTTTGAGAGCTGGTTGTCTAGTTGCAAGGTACTGAAAGAGTTAAGTTATTTGACACCTTTCTTCTTGGATTATAGAGATGGCTGTCTCTTTAATGTATTCTTACATGTCTTTTCCTCTAATGAGAACAGATGAGACACATGGATTAGATAGACAATAGCGAGACTGCTGTATGTTAGATACATAAATGGGTACAGGTTTCTGGTAATCTGATGACTTTTCCTCTTCATAGAAACACACTGGTCCAATTGGTGTGCTCTTCCCCAGGGAGAATATTTCTTGCACTCTCAGCATTATTTAGTCACCTGTAGTTCTTAGTGTAGGATTGAGGCCTGGTACGGATTTCACCCTTCACTTTGTCATGTCTTTTGGTGTTGTCCAATGCCAAATGATCAACCTGAGAACATACAGACAAGTAATATTATAGAAACTGAGAAAATTATCTTTGGGAACATAAATGTAATAAATCAGAAAAATAAAAGAAGCCATGAGTCAGGAGGAGAACAAGGGGGAGTATGGGGAAAGGTTTAGAGGGAGGAAAGGGAAGAGAAAGGTGTTGTAATTATACTATAGTCTCTAAACATAAACAATACAACAAACATATAAGTCCTGTGCAAGGAGGGCCCTGCTATTTTAACTCATTTGATCTTACTGCCTCTTTTAATGGCCTTAACCTCAAATGCAGTCACAGGGAAGGTTGTGGCTTCAACATGTGAATATGTTGGAAGTTCACCATTTAGTTGCTATTGTATAAAATTATGTTGGTTGGCTCTACTCCTTATACTATAATAATTCATGGGAAGACTAGCAGAGAGGGCCTTTTCAAATAAATAGTTTCTCAACTCTACTGCACAACAATTAAATTGGAATCTTCCAGGCAAAGCCAAGGTTCTTTGAATTTTATAAAATGCTAGGTGTGATTATAAATTTTCATGTATGATTGAGGACCACAAGTTTAAGTTTGTGAGGGTTCAGTGACTCAACCATAATGCATAAAATATTTTAATCCTAATACGGAAAGCAAAGGGGGTGCAGGTAGGAATATATGCTTCATACTATACTTTATTTCAGCCTCTATATTTTATAAAACATAATTAACAACAGAAGGATGTAGGGATGAAACAATAGAATGTCCTATATTCTAACAGCTAGGGTCTGAATTCTGATTAATAGCATTCCTAAGAAAACTAGAGATCACATTAGTGTGTGTTATTTTGGGGAGTAAGTAAAGACTCAAATAGTCTCTCTTTGTTTTTCTAATAGCTAAAGAATCCAGATTGAGAAGTCTAAGTGCAACTATGTGATATTAAGAGTCTAGCTGTGGACAAATGGATTCCCAATCCTGTCATGGGAAAGCCTAAATTAGCTGAATTCTATTTACAAAAGTGGGGAAGCCTAGGAAAGATGAAGGGTCCTGGAAGTGACTGCAATTCTGATGCAAGTAGTTTAGGTCACAGTGGATGCAGGGGGGAATAGAGATTTTATCCCAGGGAAACTGAGCAAAGTTAGAGCTGTTGAAGATGATGTTGGCCTTTGATGCTTCTGGAGCCAGGGAAGAGATGAAGATTATTTCTGGTCCTTCATAATATTTCACTTTTTATGATTGATTTTGGGAAGTACAGATTTGTTGAAATTTGTCAGAAGCTAACCTCCACATGTGTTTTGAGTTGGGGCTGCCTGAGAAATGGTTGCGTCAGAAACACCAGGCAGTGCAGCTGCATGTTTCCATCTGTGTCTTCTTTTATTAGTATTAGAAACAAGCCAACGCAGTGCAAGTGTTGATTTGGAGACCTAAGGATGGTTAAAATATGAATCTTTATTCCCTCCTTTTTAAAGCTGTTCTCTTCTCTTCCAAAGTGTGTGGGAGACTCTGCTTGTTGAATCTTTAGCATTTTGATGAATACACCATTAAAAGCTCTTCTATGTTTTATATAAATCATTAATTGGAAATCTATGGGGGTTATTGGTAGCTTTCCTTGTGAGTGTGTGTACTGTACACCTCCTCAGGGGAGAAGAAAGTTGCTTCTTAAACAGTTTTATAATAAAATGCAGGGCTTCAAAGTTAACCTGAATGCTTCACATCCTCCCTTTGACATTTCAGAGTTTAATTTCTCCAGAGCTCAGATCACTTCTCCTTAAATAAGAATAATAGTAGCATCTACTTCATAGAGCTGTCATGAATATTAGATTTGCTAGCACATAGGAAACAGTATTGCTCAATCCATAGGTATGGTCACAGAAAGATAGGGATACCAGAAGCATGCTATTTCCATGGCAAGCCATTAAAAAGTCAGTAAGTAATGGTGAGAGTTTGTCTTTGGTTTGCACTGGCCTGGATTTGAGTCCAGATGATTTTTAAGATTGAGCAGCAATGATTGACAGCTTTGCTAATTTATATTTCACATTTGGAAAATAAAATATCCCCTTTTTCTCCTCGGCATAACAGCTGAATACTCACCATTTATTGCCAGCATCATCTCTTACGTGGAAGACTAGTAGCTTCCAAATTGATCTCATGGTTGCTGTTCTTAGCCACTTGCCTCATTCCCCACACAATAGTCTGAATAACCTATAGATTAGAGTGGGTGATTTCCTTGTTTAACATTTGCGTTGACTTTGTGTCATATTAAATATAAATGGCAATTCTAAAGTAGAAGTCTATTTGGTCCTATACAATCTTTCTATATTAATGTCACCTGTCCTATAGCAAAACACCCTTTCTTCTTTGCTCTGCTGCAGTCATGCATGCTTCCTTTATGTTCCTGACCATACTGAACTTTTTTCATTTGGAAGCTTTGAATGTGATTGGACCCTTCACACATGTTCACACTCAATAATCATTACCTAAAATACATAAAGAATTGTTTCTCCTTTCAAACTCTATGCCTCTCTTCAAGGTCATAATTTGAGAAATGTCACTTCTTATCATCCTGTCTAAGGTGGACAACTGTCCAGGCTAATTCTTTCTTTCACACCCTTAGCATCTTTTATCAGACTTTACAAAAAACCCTGGTTATTTTTATTTTTATGTACATCTGATAGGATATTAACTTAAGGTGTGTGACTTTTGTTTATGTTACATTTATGAAGCTGTGATTCTTTGCTTGTCTAAAACAACTGATGGTCTAATAAAGACCTGAATGGCCAATAGCAAGGCAGGATCAAGAATAGGTGGGGTTGCCAAGCAGAGAATATAAATAGAAGGAGAACAGGAGGA
This sequence comes from Cricetulus griseus, assembly GCF_003668045.3. Classification (NCBI taxonomy): domain Eukaryota; kingdom Metazoa; phylum Chordata; class Mammalia; order Rodentia; family Cricetidae; genus Cricetulus; species Cricetulus griseus. The sequence goes on along the minus strand of NC_048599.1, from coordinate 80,449,296 downwards.
GGAGGAAGAAGAGAGCAAGAAGAAGAAGAGACCAAGAAAAAGAGGACATTTAGGGGCCAGCCAACCAGCCATACTGCTACACAGAAATCCACAGAGTAAGAGTAAGACTTACAAAAATAAGAGAACAAGAAAAGCCCAGAGGCAAAAGGTAGGCAGGATAATTTAAGTTAAGAAAAGCTGACTAGCAACAAACCAAGCTAAGGCTGGGCACTCATAACTAATAATAAGCCTCCATGTGTGGTTTATTTGGGAGCTGGGTGGTGGGCCCCTCAAAAAGGCCAAAGAGTAAAAACCAATCAACAACACTTATATATTGTTTCTCTTCCCTGACACTTAGAGGGCTACATATTGCTTGAATTATATTGCATTTCTTTTTTAGTTTATTTTTATTTAATTAAAAAAAATCTTATCTTATATACCAATCCCAGTTTCACTCCAAACTTCCTCACCTTCCACTCCCCAGGGAAGGTGAGGCCTCCCATGGAGGATCATCAAAGTCTAGGTTGTAGACATGGCATGCAGTTAAGAGCATTGACTAATCTTCCAGAGGTCCTGACTTCAATTCCCAGCAACCAACTGGTGACTCACAGCCATCTACAGTGAGATCTGATGCCATCCTCTGTCATAAGGGCATGCATGCACACTGAATTATATTATATTTCATAGTGCATATCAGACAGTAGGTGTTCAATGAATACAATTAGAAGAATGAAATGGGCAAAAGAGAGGGAGTGTCATCACATAAAATGTTCTTAGTGTACTTTTTGCATCACTAAAAGAAGAAAGTTAAGATAGAAGATTAAGCCCTGAGGAGATATATTTTGGTGACAAAGTAAAGAATGTCATTCAGCATGGAGTCTGGACTCCAAATGGAAAGAAAAATTGCAGTCAGTGTTCTATAGCTATGAATCCGAGAACTGCTACCCTTGCAGGGGGGTAAGAGTGTGTTTACTGAGGTCATGTTTCTGACTGCTGACTTTGGTGTTGTCAGTTAGGTCAGTGTGTGGCTGCTGGAGGCTAGGCATAGGTAAGGATTCCAGCACTAAGTTGCTTCTGTCAGTCATTAAGTCTCCCTAGGGTTAAGTGTTGAAAACAGGAGATGGTACCTACTATGCACCAACACTGCACTTGTGTGGCAGGGTGGTTAGTTAGGAGTTTACCAGTAACACCTCTGAATTATATCATTTCTTCTTTTCTTCAAGAATGAACTAGATAGAAGGCTAATCTTAATTCCTGGCAGTCTGAATCATACATAGCATATCTATTTCTAGACGGCCTGGATCATACGTTCTTCCAAATCTGTTCTCTGAAGCTCTTGCCTCACTGAAATTAATTTTTTCTGCCTCCACCAGCTGGACACTCAAAAACATGATATGAAGAGGACCCATTTAGTTTTGTCATCTTATCATGAGAGGGAAAAGGGACTGTGAAGCCTCATCCTGATCTAACAATTGTATGTGGCTGTTTGACTATACAGTGAGAATGAAATGCCTGGCAAATGCCTCCTTTCTGTCAGTGTGACTGCTCCACATGACATCCTCCCAAAGGCTGTCTTGAAGGGCAGGTATTTTCAACTGTGAATATTGAGTATACAGATACATCTTCAGTCATAGTGACACTCACACTTGGATGGCTAACTTTATTACAGGCTGCCTTCTAGAAAATATTAGTTCATTGAATGTTGACATTCAATAGATGGGAAAACTGAGACAAGAGAGATTAACTGTGGCATCTAATGTTACTCAGTTGTGTCCTTAGGCAACCTGGCTTAAGATGCTCTATTGTTAGCCAATATCATCTGCTTCATCAGCGGCCATCCCTTTGTTTTCTTTGGCTTTTTTTGTCTGGACTGTGTAATAAAGAAGTCTTTGCATTTATCAAAGTAAAGACATCAACTTTAATTTTTAATGATACTTATCTAAATACAATATCTTCAAGGGGGCTTTTTGTATACCTTCCCATTTGTAATTATAATTCTACATTTGACTTTGACCGATGTTTGAAAGTTATGACCAAAGCAACTTTCCCTCAGTTCTTGAGTTGAGATTTTCAAAAATTATAGAATTTATGTTTTATTTTATGGTAGATTTTTAGTAATGGACAGTAAAATATATGTGATCTTTAGAATGAAAGGCAAGTGCCAAGGAACATTCATCTTAATGGTCCACATTTCTGTTTAAATTCCATCTTCAAGAAAACAAACAACATGAATTATGAAACACTGAATGGGAAGGGAGTTTAACTCTTCCATGAAAGACTAAGGTCCTCCATGATGGCTACAGCCCAGGAAATGGAAAAGCAAAGCACAGTTTCAAAGCAAAGCTCTCTGCTGATTAGGTAGATGCTTCTTTGCAATCTTATCAACCCTGTGCAAATGTGCATGCTTACACACATATGTGTGCATGTTTATATATATAGTGTGGGCTTCCTTGACATTCAGTTTAAGATCAAGTAGAGCTTTCCAGAAAATGAGTGGAATTTCTACTTCATCTCTCTAAATATCTAGAGGCATTCCTACAAAGATCATTAGGCCTGAAAGCATGGCAGATTCTCACCTGGTTGATTAGCAACTCACTCAATCTCAATTGCCTTCTCCATAAAATGGGAATTTCAGAAGTTCATTTTAAAAACACAATAGAATCACATGAAGACATAAGGATTGGAATAATTATACAGAGAACACAATTGTCTCTAAGGTGCATAGGTAAACTTGGGAGAGGTCAATTGAATTCTTGTCCTAAGTAACTGAAAAACTAGAACTACTGTTATATGAATGAAAAATTAGAGTTGGAAAATCAAACCATTCCTGCAATTTTATTTTAATTACTACACAGAAAAGATTGAGCCAATATCAGCATAAACATTTTTGGACAATACCATTTCATCTTTAAACATAGGGATTTTAACCTTTTGCCTCTTTCAGCAGCATACTTGTGATGACTGCTTGATCAGAAAAGAGACAGAGAAGGACTGAAGCAAGGAAATAATGTTTACCCAGGAAAGAGTTAATGTGTCAAATATGACAGGAACTATGTCCAGGAAGGAAATAAAAGTGAGGTACTAACACTTGTGTGCAGAGGATCCTAACAAGAGAGTGTCCACATGTGACTTCCTTTGCCAGATGTGTGTGTGTGTGTGTGTGTGTGTGTGTGTGTGTGTGTGTGTGTGTGTGTGTGTATCTGTGTGTGTCTGTGTGTGTGCATGTTTGTGTATGTGAATAATTGTTAAGTGTTGAAAAAATACCTAAGCAATAATGAAAATCAGGAAGACAGAAAGAAACTCCACATAGGACAAAAAAAGCTAAAGAAGTCAGAGTGACCCCTTTTTGAATAATTAACTTTTTCATGAAATTTTGCCAGTGCTGAAATCTTTCTATGAGTACCATGTATAATCTCCTGATACGGTTATCACACTTATTAAAGATGCAAAATTATGATTTAGAAGAGGAAAGGAAGGGCTTCAGATCTTTGAATTTGTAAATAGGCAGATGTTAGGTGGAGACGGGAAACATTCTTCACAGACTCTGAGGAAGAAACAATTTACACATGGGGGCCATGGAAATGAGGTTGGGTACCGTCTTCAAAACTATGGAGTTAACACTTCCCTATGAAAAGCTTTTCTGTGTAATTGATTTTTCTTTTCTGTGAAATTAATGATCTCCCTTCCCACATAAGCATTTGGATTCACCAAGGAAGGAAAAAAAAAAAAAAAGAAAAAAAACAAAATTAAAGCTTTGGAGACGATTTAATTCATCAGGACCTGAAGGGTTAATCCTCCGGCCGCCACTAGGTGTCACGTTGGGACTGGTTTTGGGAACTTGCTGGCTCTAACTGACTTGCTTCAAATGAGAACAGACAACTTCTGTGTTCCTTTCTAAAAGCTGAGGTTTTGCTTCTTTAAATAGAGACTTTTCCTCTGCATATATCAAATCTTTGGAACCACTCCTTTTTGTCTCATAGGTATTTACAAGCATTTAAACTTTTCACCTCAGCGTGAGCCTTACAAAAGGGGCTGTTGCAAGACAAGAGGAGGGAATTAATGGGGCCACCTTTAATTTGTGGGTAGGATTCTGTTTGTCACTTTCCCCCAGGATCTTCTTTATTCCATCATAGAACACTTGGAATTTATATGCAAGCTGACAACTAGTTTCTGCTTTGGCTGTATAATCTTCAATAAAGATAAAATTCAACACCAGAAAATTCTTAAGAGGCCTCCAATGTACTTCATGACAATGTCTTTTTCCAGTGAGTCTTCCTCAGTTTCCTAGTCAACAAAATAAAATAAAATACCAATAAGATGTACTTGGTTGGAATGTTTATCTTTGAATTAGTTCACAATTCCAAATATACTGTGTGTGGCATTAAAACTGTGTCATTTAGGAGGACACAGTTTTAAGCAGACAGAAAGGCCATTTATGACCTTTAAACTAGATCAGGATGGAGCTAACTTAGAGCTTGAAGCTCAAAAGGAGGCTGGCAGCCTCTGCTGTGGAAATAATTTCATGTATCATCTGTCAAAGGTGAACCCCTGTTTTTAGGCATTTGAAGATGCTTAACAACATCTGTTGATAAGAACCAAAAACTTCTGCTTTGCTCATTTTGAAGGATGGAATTGGGCAAAAGAAGCTTCTTATTCATAGAGAAGAAACTCTGCCTGAGAAACACATAACATTAAGGAAAATGCATAACCGATAACTGGATAGTCAGGTACAATAGTACAGATAAAATCATAGGATCAGTATACATAGCAAACAGTGGAATGACTCCCTGTACTCAGCATTATTTATTTCACTTCCATGGAACTTTCTGATTGTTAACACACTTACACTAGTTTAATAGTGTACTGTGTAATTTAGGTGGTGGGTTAATAAAAACATAACAATAGATGGGAATAAGATGGACAGTGGCCAACTTTCTGTGAACCTTATATCCCAGTTGGTAAATAAGACACCAAAGTGGAAAGGTGATAAGCCTACTTAGTGTGAAATAAATAGGGCAGGACTTAAGGCAAGTGAATTCCAGGACACAATGCAGTTTTCCACCCAAGTTTTCTAGAAGAAATCGGCAATTGAAGTGAGCATGAAGGTGCAGGCTCATTATATTTCCTCTTGATCATGAAGAAATGTTTGATTTGTTCATCTTTAAAATGGGAACATCATTGAAGGAGGATGAAGGCCTCCATGTTAGGAAATCTCTCTAGAAACAGTAACTTAAGTAACTTTGTCATTAAGGTTTGAATTCTGAGACAGAGTCAATCACTTTGCTTTGTGCCCTCATTTGCACAGAAGGGGTTCAATTCTTGCAAAACCTAAGCATTTGGACCTCTTTTACAGTGTTGCAGGAACATTTTTTTTACAGTAGGGCTAGTATGGATAGAGTGTTATTCAAGGATGGAGCTGTGGAGGAAGAAAGATGTATAACAAAAAATATGAAAAATTACATGAAATAACCCTAGTGAATTATCCCAGTACAGCCTGAAACTAAAATGTTATGCTGAACAAATTACCCAAAAGGTCTTCATTCTATCCTATCTGCCATAAAATCTACACTCATTATTGTAGCCTACAAGGTACTGTCAATCTTTGCATCTCAGTATTCAACTTTTGTCCTATGAGAAGTTTGCTCCACTTAATTGCCTTACAAATCTATCTAGAAGTGGAATCATATTATGACAACCCCTATTAGCCACTGGCATCCTCTCTCAGCCCTGTTTGATCATGTTAGCACAGATCGCCTCCCTCTGTAGCGGCTATAATCACCAGTCCTTCACTCAGACCCTTCAACACAGAACATTGGTATATAATAAATACAGTTCTGGACAATGAGACATGAGGGAGTCTAAGGCTACTTGCTTAAAGTCTGAGAAAGATAGATTGAAATTTGCAGGTGATTTCTAGTCTGCAGCATTACAGTTTGCATTCTGGGACAGTTCACCCATGTTATGATTGTTAGCACAGAAGTTATGAAAATGTGAGCATGTAGAGACTATGGAAAAACCTGAATCTTTTGCAGATGAGATTTTTAACCACTGGACAATCTTTTCTCACACTGTTTGGAAGAATCATATTCATTTATAGAATAGATGCTAGACAAAAATAGTCATCTTTTATATTATTGTAAAATCAGTGATATAAAATAAGGGATAGAGAAATATCTCAGAAACTAATAGCATATATTGCTATTCCAGAGGACCCAAATTCGAGTCCCAAATTCAGGCATCTCATAACCACTTACAGCTATGGCTCCATGTGGATCTGATATCTCTGACATTCATGGGCACCTGAACTCACAAATACATATGTGTGGTGAGATATTGTTTATTATTTATTATTTATTAAAACCACTGGAGTTCAAAATAGCAAAACAGCCATACTAGTTAGCTATAAAATCTAGATGGTGGTGGTACATACCTTTAATCCCAGCAATCAGAATTAAGAGGTAGACTGTTAGTTCAAAACACACAGAATTACAGGTAATTGAACCAGTCATAAACATGTCACACAAAGGTTATCTCAGCTCCTGGGATCACAAGTCTTTAATCCCAGCACTAGGGAGGTAAAGACAAGAGTGATATGGCTGGGTGGAGAAATGAATATAAGGAGGAGACAGGTCCTGAGATCCTTTTGCCTCTGAGGATTCATGGACACAGGGTTGCCATTTCATCTGGGTAGAGGTAAAATTTGCTGGCTTGACAGCTTTTCTTTTCTGATCTTCAGCTTGAAACTTGAACCCAAATTCCTATCTCTGGGTCTTTTATTCATTGTGTTGCACATATGTATATACTCCACCCACATAATTAAAAATACATTCATAAAATGATATAAGGTAATATGGTTATAGCCACGAAGGGACTTAAAAACCACATTCATGCAACATTGTTTGCAGTGAAGAATTAATTAAGGCTAAATTCTTCATTACACAATGACCACTGGCATTTTATGCTTATAGAAAGAAACGTTCTGGAGATGAAATAACTAAAAATTGAATTACAACCAAATTCTAGATTCTTTTTCCTTCCATCCTATAATCTTTCCTGTAATGTAGAACTTCCAGGAGACCTGCTTTCTCTTTATAATCATGTAACATTTGAGTTCTGTGTTGGTCTCTTGATTATTTCTGAGTCTTCTAGTATGTTAATAAAGAAGTGTTCCTCACCAGTACACTCAGAGCTCATGCATTTAGAGAAATGCCTTTGTGAAAATTCTCTTTCCCTCAGACATTTACTGTGTGCTGCTTTTGCTTCCTGGGCCTCTCATTTGTACCTTCTCTTCAACACTCTCTTTTGGGAAATGTTCATCTTACATGGGTAACCTTGGTTTTGTGCTTCCTTTTAATGGATTCAAGTTTGTCCTTAGACATTATAATCCTTATGTCACCACCTCCTCGATGTAGCTGCTTCATTTTATATCCAACTCTAGCTTATTGGCATTTTACTGAGCCCTGAAAATTCTTGATTCTAGGAGTAAAAAAGACAAATACCTAAATAGCTTTTGATTTTTCATTTACCCTCAAAATGCTATTATACCCAGAATTACATTTGTAGACTTGGTAACTGGGATGCTTATCACAGAAATGTAGGTTGTGGCATACTATTGTTAAATAAAAGTTATAAACCAATCTTATATATGTAGAACATATGTTTATTTGATGGTTAAATTCATACAGTAGCTAACAAATAAGATATAAAATCTATAGTAATTCCTTAATGGCTCAAAAATCTGAGCATTTTTCCTTCTAAAATTACCTGTTATTATTTCAATGTGTAGTACAATAATCAAATTATGATAATCTTTAAGATAAGGAGCATTTTAAATCCAATGTATCTGTTTTACACATAGAAAGTTTCTATTCCTATCTCAGTGAGATGAATTGATAGTTTGGTCTCCAGGTCATGATGAAGGTGATGATGCTGTGTGATGGTGTGGTGACATGATTTTTATCACCATTGACATGAGATTCTGGGTGCTGAGCATTTCATGGCCCTTTGGCACTGAGATGAGCTATTTACTTGCATTACTTATCTATTAAACTGCAATTTCTGTGTTATTATTTTTATCTATAAATGCAAATGCACATCTACACCTGCTAAGAGTTCCATTTAATTAAAAGGATTTTACATAAGTCTTCAGAGAAGTGTCTTGGAAACCATTAATGAAACAATGGATGCTTGGTTAGAATACAACATTTTCAGGGTATATGATGAAGAAGAAAGTATCTACTTTTTATACAAAGGCATTCCATCTTTATTTAAATGAAAAACAATAACTATCTCATGTTTTATTTTTCTGGAAAGAGTTTAGGGAGGCCCTTCAGGTCTCCTTAAAACAGGTGCTGTTCAATACTCAGCAATATTTTTGGAGAGTAATTTCACGCCTGTATATATTCTCAATTGTAGCACAATGGAACATAGGACAAGCAGGTAGACTTTCCTCTTTTTGCTATTTTCCTGACTTTTATTTATTTAGCTCAGCACCAGTCAGGTGGCAGAACTCAATAAAATGATAAGGCTGCCCTCCTGAATGTCAGGATAGGTATCAGGATACCACCCCCCCCCACGGCCTTTGAAATGGAAAGATCTGAATCTGAGCTTTATCTACTGAAGAACTTATTTTCTAAAATAGTGTTGTCTTATGTTGCGTCCACGAAGGATGCTGCTGCATGTAGACATCTGAGGATAAATCCACTGACAGAGGACAGCACAAGTCTTTATTATAGTGCTGGAACTTGGTGAAGGTGTTTCTGTACTGGCAAACTTTTGACCAAGAGTCCACATCTTCTCAAAGTTTAGTCACAGAGAGAATTTCAAGCTAAAAGCAAAATTGTACAACAGTTTGAAGACATCTTCTTTTCAATGTATGGTATTATACAAAGATTGAAAACTTTCATACTACATTTAGTTTTCTATCTACCAAAAAAACTCTAATTCAATGTCTAGGTGGGTTCTGATACTGATGGTCTTTATTTTCAAGCCCTATAAATGTGAGTTATAACTGGAAGGAAAATCTTAAGAAACCACTAAAATAGTGTGTGTGTGTGTGTGTGTGTGTGTGTGTGTGTGTGTGTGTGTGTGTGTGTGTGTGTGTGTGTTCATCTATCACTCTGTATACTTGTCCGGTACATCTGTCTATCCTTGTTTTAACACACACATCCACTTGTTTTTTTTATAAAACTCACCAAATGGGACCTACTGGCAAGTGATCTGCCATCATTGTGCCCAAAGACTGATCATCAGTCTCTTTATTCAATAATGTGAAGTCATGCCCTTTCAGTCTCACAACAGCCGAAGAATTTAGTATGTGGAAAAGCTGTTACTATTTAAGTGGGTGTCAAGTAGTCACATTCACAAGGCCAGGGCTGATGAGCATCCTTAGGAAAGGTGTTTGACTTTTCTTTATTTCATCTGGAGCATGTCTATAGTGAGCAGCCAGACAGCTCTTCTGCCCAGTGATCATGTGCTTTTTTTTTTACATGAATCTTGGAGGCTTGCATGATAGCTTGGAGGATAAAGGCACTTGGTGGGTAAGCCTTAAGGCCTGAGTGGATTCCACAAATTTATGTAGAGGTGGAAGGAGACAAAGCCAGAGAGTTTTTTCCTTAAGAGCTACACAGTTGCCATGGTACTTGTACAACTTCCATGTACAACACACACACACACACACACACACACACACACACACACACACACACACACACACACAAACTAATAATGCATGAAATAATTTTTAATTGTATGCTTTTTATACTAAAGTACAAATAATGTAAGATATTTATTGATGCTTTAAAATGTGCCAATCTCATACTTTTATATGCTTGTTCACTCCATTATCAGACTTGGACCCTTCTCTATTGCACTTATAGCAAGTTTTAGGTTTTCATAGTATACTGTATGAGTTATTCTGAATCTGCTTTGTGGGAATATCAAAGGCGCATTCAGTCTATTATCCAGTTCATAGCTTGATATCATTTCCTTTCATGTGATTTATTTATTTTGCCTGCCTTTCCTCAAACACACAATCCTAAGTAGTTTATGAAAAGCAAAGGCAAAATAAAATCTGCATATATTCTTGCTGGGTGTTTTCCAGTGAATTATCTGTCTCTAAAACCTGTCATCTTTTAAAGTCACAGAGAAAAATGGTACTTTGTACAATGTTAACAATTCTGTACAATCAACTGACTTTAGGTAGATAATAAGTTTTTGTTTTAGCAAGGGTTGAGTTTTGGTTATCTAGTGGATTATATTTTATGTAGTCAGAACTTGTGAAAGGAACAGTTTGGTCCTGAGGATGATCATTTTAATAATGTTTACTGTGGTGAACAATCAACAAATGGTACTTGCCATGATATGATTTGTTTAGTTAACCAAAGAAAAAAACTATTTGGAGGGATGGCATTGGGAGACAGACTACTGAGGGGCCTGTGGCAAGAAAAATTGCAGACAGGCATAATAGAAAGGATGTCTGAAACACATCTTTATCCAGTCCACAATAAGAAGGCAAATCAAATGTGGAACCAGTATTCATTTGTGGTGTGTGTGTGTGTGTGTGTGTGTGTAAATGAAGCTTACTCATTTACTAAGCTCTGTAAAAATAGACATTCTTTTTTTTTGGGGGGGGGGCGTTGAGACAGGGTTTCTCTGTGGCTTTGGAGGCTGTCTTGGAACTAGCTGTTGAAGACCAGGCTGGTCTCCAACTCACAGAGATCCTCTGCCTCTGCCTCCCGAGTGCTGGGATTAAAGGCATGAACCACCACCGCCCGGCAAAAATAGACATTCTAACTGCAGAGTTTGTTAGTTAAAACTCCATGGGTCAACTGATTCCCCTCCATAACTGCTGTACTCAGGACATTCCATTGCAACAAAAGGAATACTGTATATTTGTATTGTATATTATCACATAGTATTATTGTACAGAATGTGTTGAAACAATATGTTTTATGGTGTCACAGTTTCTTTGGAGGCCACTAGTATTTCATGGACTTGCCATTTTCAAGATCTATAATTAACCTCTTGTTTAAGGCTGAGAGTGCCTATTGGGGTTTGCTGGGTGTACATCCAGGCTTTTTGCCAATTTTGATGTGCTTTTGGACCAAGTATCTTCGTTTTTCCTGTCTGTATGTATGAAGATAGTTCTCTGTTCCTAATCATAAGGACTTTTGAACACAGACATGTGTTTCTTCAAATTAGTCAAGGAGGAAGATTAATAACATTGACATTATAATCCTATATGTGAGGATTATGGGATGGAACAACGACATACGTTGCAATTGTACTGGCTAGTTTTATGTCAACTTGACATAAATTGGAGTCATTAGAGTGGAGGGAACTTCAATTGAGAAAATGTCTCTGTAGGACTGGATTGTAGACAAATCTGCAGGGCACCTTTAAAAAAATTAGTGACTTATGGGAGAGTGCCCAACCCAATGTGTGTGCTACCTGATGTGGAATAATCCTTTTGTACACTGTGAATATTTGTCACTTTGAAAGGCTTAATAAAAAGCTGATTGGCCAGTAGCCAGGCAGGATATATAGGCAGGGCAACCAAACTAAGGACCGTGGAGTCAAAAGAGATGTCAGCAGATGCAGAGGAAATAGGGCATGTAGAAAATGAGGTAATAAGCCATGAGCCACTTGGCAGAGGGTAGATAAGAAATACGGGTTAATTTAAAATGTAAGAGTTTGCTGGGCAGTGGTGGGGCACGCCTTTAATCCCAGCACTTGGGAGGCAGAGGCAAGTGTATCTCTGTGAGTTCGAGACCAACCTGGTCTGCAAGAGCTAGTTCCAGGACAGCCTCCAAAACCACAGGGAAACCCTGTCTTGAAAAACCAAAAAAAAAAAAAAAAAAAAAAAAAGTAAGAGTTAGTAACAAGCCTGAGCCATTGGCCAAGCATTTATAAATAATATTATGCCTCTCAGTGGTTACTTGGGAATGGCTTGCAGGACAAAATCTTCCACATACAGTTGCCTTCCTTGGACTCATGGTCATGAGTTCTATAAATAAGCAGGCTGAGCAAGCAAAGGGGATTAATAAGACAGTAAGCAAAACACCTCTATGGACTCTGCTTCAGCTCCTGCCTCCAGGTTCCTGCCTTGCTTGAGTTTCTGCCCTGAATTTCCTGGATGCTGGACTTTGAGGTGGAAGCCCAAGTTCCACAAGTTGCTTTGGTCATGGTGTTTCATTACAGAAAAACTAACCCAAACTAAGACAACATTTGTGCTAGAAAAGACAGAAAGTTGAAGTATATATCTATTTAAAAAGAATCTTGGCTCCTGAATGCACTTTGTGTAAAGCCTAGTGAGATGAACTGAGTAGCAATATGTAATCCAGTAAATGTCCAATAGCAACAGGACTGGAATCCAAGAATTCCAAGAGTTAGTTTGAGCACTGTTTTCCCTTTTTGTATTTCTTTTGTGATAATTATTTCATAAAATGGTTTAAATAAAAAGTACTTACTTATTCATATAACAAATGTGAACATGTATAATAGAGTATATTTGTATATGTGCATGTATACATAGCTATATGGTATTTTCTAGACATTATTCCAGTGCTAGCAACAACTAGCAAATAAGTAAAACATTTCTCTGCATACATGGACCCCCAGAAGGGGAAAGGGACAAGATATCTTGAGTAAATTGGGTGTAAGGGGGAAGGAAGTGGAGGTAGGAGAAAGAGGAGGGAAGAATTGGAGAGGAGAGGAGAACATTAAGGATCAGGAAAATTAAGTTGGAGAAAAAAGAGATAAGGAGAGCAAGGAAAGAGATTACTTAATAGAGGCAGCCATTATGGGCTTAATGAGAAATTAAGCCCTGGCACTAGGAAAATCTTCAGGGATCTACAAGGATGACCACAACTAAGAATCTAAGCATGCTGGATGTTGGTGGCTCACGCCTTTAATCCCAGCACTCAGGAGACAGAGGCAAGTGGATCTCTGTGAGTTCGAGGCCAGCCTGGTCTCCAGAGAGAGTGCCAGGATAGGCTCCAAAGCTACATAGAGAAACCCTGTCTTGAAAAACCAAAAGATAAAAGAGAGAGAGAGAAAAAAAATCTAAGCAATAGTGGAGAGACTACCTTAAATGCCCTTCCCCTATAATGAGATTTAAGACTACCTTAAATGCCTTCATAGAGCCTTCATCCAGTAACTGATGGAAGCAGAAGCAGAGATTCACAGCTAAGTACTGGGCTGAACTCCTAGAATCCAGTTGTAGAGAGGGAGGAGTGATTAGCAAAGGCATCAAGACCATGATAGGCAAACCCACAGCAACAGCTGTCCTGAGCAAGTGGGAGTTCACAGACAGGTCTGGTACTTGGGAATCCAGCATAGGACTGAACGAGGCCTCCTGAAAGTGTCATGGGGGGGGGGTGGACAGTCTAAGGGGCCTCTGGCAGTGGAACCAGTGGAACCAGTATTTATCCCTAGTGCACAAATGTGCTTTCTGAGCCCATTCCCTATGGAGGGATACTCTCTCACCCTAGGTACACGGTAGGGCCTAGGTCCTGCCCCCAAATTATATGACAGACTTTGATGATGGCCCATTGGAGGCCTTACCTTCCGTGAGGAGTGGATGGGGGGAGGAGAATGGGTATTGTTTGGGGGGATGGGAGAATGGAAGGAAGAGGGAATTGGGATTGGTATGTAAAATAAGATTGCTTTTAATTTAAATAAAAATGTCTCTGCTTTCCTGAAACCTACATAACCATAAGGAGACAACAGTGAACTATTAACAAAACATACAGTGTGCTAATTCAGTAGATGTCACATGTGTACATAAGTTTACATGTGTGACTGAAGAGTTTGGAGCATGTAGTAGTTCAGGTGGATACTCATGGAAGACTTCTTGATATGCTGACATTGAAGCAGAACCTGAAGTAAATAACATGAAATGTGGTGTGAATATCTGGTCTCAAAGACAGTGATGTATAAACAATAGATTACCATCAAAGTCAATTTTTCCCTTCACTTGAAAGTGGGATTCGATTTTTAAGGCAAATAGCAAGGAAGTTCAGTAACAGTCTAGAATCCTTGAAGTCTTGAACTTTGTATCAATGATTACTCTTTATATAAGCAGAACCTATTTCAAGTTTCTCTTATTCTTTAAGAAAGAAGTAGACATTAGTTTCCCTGCCACTTGCAGCAAGTGAGGATTATCTAAGGTTCTTCTTATATATTATCCATTCCAAAGCTCCCCTACTCTCCAGTTACAGAATCTCCTTAAGATTAAGAACATTTATAGACCTTTCTGATAGATTCTTTCTGGGATAACCTTTGCTCAGCTTGGCTTAATACTTTGTATTGAGCTCTTTCCATGTCTGATTCACATACTAACAGAATCATTACAAAGCTTCAAAGCTTGGATCTTGTGATGGGAGTTAGCACTGGCTGTTATTATTCCCTCTCATTCGTGAATGTGTATCAGGCTGATGGACAAATAGATTTAGTTAAGTTGGGTGTTCTATATAAAAGAACACAGATAGATGTTAAGAATTATCCTACAATACATTAAATATAAGGCAAATGAAGGAGCAAAGGAAAGTTGTCATGACATATATATGACAGTGCATCTAGAAAAGACTTATTGAATGCCATGGAGATAATTTTATACTAAATGTAAGCAAAAGAAGATTCCAGGAAAACTGTAGGTCCAAGGAACTGTATCTTAGTTTTGTCTACCCTAATTAAGGAAATGTGTGGGGTTGAGTTCAAACCACTATTTCAGAAATGCATAAGGAACCTTTAGGTAGATTTCTTCAAACAAAAACTAAAAGTATTTTGCTCTTAAGGAGAAAATAACTGAAGCAAAAGAGGCCAGGGAGGACTGAAGAGAAGTTACAACAATCAATTATCAATAGAGATGAGCCAGGGAAGCTAATGCTATCACACTTCATTACTAATATTGTCATTATTATAATATACAACAAAAAGTGTCTCCAGCAGTGCTTTCTTCACTATAGCAACAGACATTAAATTCAAAGGAACTGAACAGAGACAGTGAGATTCAGGAGAAGCTGGGAGCTAAAAGATTGGACTGTAATTATTCTGAAAGGGCTTTCATCATCATTACACAACATTTTTGCAGAGGCAGCATGTTTGAAAATAAACTGTGGCCAAGATAGTGTCACGTCATTGAGCTTCTGGTTTGCTGATATATTTTTATGTTTGCAAGGATAGATGACTACAAATGTATTCAGCCAAGCATACATCATTTTCAAGTTATTCAGCCAAGGCATTTGCATTGCAGCAGATTGATTGAACCACGTGTACAATTCTCTGACCGTTTGATCCAGAAGAGGGGACCTTTCATTTATTTCTCCCTTGCTTGATTCCTCCCACCTGAATATCTTGATCACTTGCTATTGTGATATCACAACAGTAATGAAGATAAATTAAACTCCAGGCAACAGGATTTTCTAACTCCCAAGTTCTTCTAGCAAATGTTTAGAATCTCCACCTTGTTTATACCCTTAAAGGACAAGCTAATTGTCTGTTTTATTTTATTGGTTTGCCTTAATTATAAGGCTTTCAAGGCCATTAACAGATAAAGCTGTTTCCATACCACAAGGATGTTTAAATTTCACCTCTGCAGCCTTGAAACTTCGAGTCCCTCCCTTTGAGCTATTGCTTATGTACTAGGTCCAGTGAGTGGAAAGTGTAATAGAGGAAATAGACCCTTCCACTTTAATAAAAAGGTGGTTACAATAACTCTCGTGTGAGTTAGTATTCTGGCACACCACACAGATAATTATAAATGTCAGTTCACAGGTATGCATAATATATGTGCATGTGTAATAACTAGATCACTTCTCCTTTCTGTTATCTATTGTTTAATTACAGGACAATGGACATGGAAGTTAATTAGCTGTGGTACTAAGAATTCTGTCAAGAAGAGAACCAGTAAATGAGGGAGAATGGCTTACTTAATAATAGAAATATTCTGAGAAAGTACATGTCTCTCTGGTGCCAAGCTGCTTCAGGAAGTAAAGAAGTGACACTTGAGCATCAAGATGGATTGTACTTAAAAAGTGTTCTCCCTATTTTCCTGTTCAAGATACCTTCTCTTGAATCTTGACTCTAGAAGGCCATTTCCAACCTGAGATCCTTCACCTCTATCAAATCTGACCTTGACCTGAGGTTTATTGATGATACCTCACTTTAATTTATAGCATACATGATAAAGACTAGTGATAGTTTTTATGACCTGAAAGTAACAAATAATTTCTTCTATGGAATCTCATACATTCAAGTTTTCTTAGTATAAAATGTTGGGAAGAATGAACATGATCATAAATTTTCTTAGAATTCATTCTTTAAATTTTTCCCATATAATATATTTTGTAGACAACATTTCCCTTCTCCAAACTCCTCCCAGAACCTACCCTCATCCAGACCCAACACTTTCTTGTCACTCCTCCTTTTCTCAAAAACAAAAGCTAAACTCTTGTAAAGCAATGGCAGTGATTGTTTCTGAATCAGCTGGAGGACAGAGTCATTTTGTTCTGTATTCTCTGTCTGCTACATCTCTGTAGACTATGAAAATCATTATATTAAAGTGGAATTTCCAATATAAGCCATTTAATAGTTATTCTATTCTGAGATAGTAAAACAAAGAATGCAACAAGAGTATTAAGCAAATGGGATTATGAATTAAGAAGCAACAAATGATTCCACTTATACTGAAGTCATCATATTAAACTCATTTGACCCTTTCTAACAGCCTCTAGGATGTGTAAGAATATTTAAGTTAGGACACTTTTATTCTCATTAAAATAAATTATTAGCATATGCTCAATGTGTTAGTGCACTGCATCAGTGGAAGTCCAGTAAAGCCAACCTTGCTTTTAAACATGAGCAGAGAAGAAAGTGATCAAATTATAGTGTCATGTATTACCTCATTTGATGAATTTGATCTTGGAAGATATTCTTAAAACTAGGTATCTGTCTTTAGCATTGAACAGATGACATAAAAGCCTTTTTACTCCTTATTTTAATAAGCAAAATATTTTCCTAAAGATAACAGCAAAAGTCATGGATTTTATATGATATCAGTTTGGTGTGATTACAGTGAGTTTTATACTCAGTGGGATTTACTGCTACCAGGGTAGTTCAAAGCTGATCATTAAGTGTTTTGCACAGTTGACATTTCTTTTCAAGGCAATCTATTTTCTGTTTCAATAATCATTTTTCAGTGTACATCAGATTCCATTATCAAAATTCACTGCTTATTGTAAAGGAATGCTTATAAACATCTTTTGATGCCATTTTGATAAGGTTTTATATAAGCATCTGTACAGGGGTTAAAGAAAGAGATAAGAATTATAGCACAGCAATGTACAATAAAAGGTTAAAGTCTTTTACTTTGAGTCCTACCAATCCAAAAAGAATATTTTGAATACAAAAGGCTGTTTAAATGCAGAAGTGGGTTATTCTGTGCTATTAATGCATTTAGCTTATTAATAATCAGTAGCTTTTATAAGATACTTTACTCAAATCTGATGACTGATTTCTCATTCTTTCTAAAAGAGAGCATGCCCCTTATATAAATCTTATGTACAAACATATGAGAACATAAAGTGGAGCCACAATCAGCATCTGTAATAATCTCCTAGATTACCAAGACTATAAGCTGAGTGTCACACACTGTTGTACACTTTTGCGTCAGTAGGTGTTCTCTGATCACAGAAGCTGTCTTGTAATAACAATGACAATTAGGCAAGAGAGGACATGTTGACATCTGGATCATTGTCTAAGTTATATGACAGTAATGCATGACACAAACTCAGCCCTTGAGTAACTTTAATTGTATTGGGAATATGACACCCACAGTACTAGATTTCATTCTGAAGACTGGACAAATGATGATTCTATGAAAAATAGAATAAACACATATGTACACACATGCATGCACACATACACATTTGCATGGACACATACATGCACACACAAACACATACACACACATATAGAGAGACAGACACAGGCATATATACATATAAACAGGCATGCATACAAACACACACAAACACATTTTTTCTGATTCCTTTATAAAGGAAGGTAGAAACTAATGACCTTGTACCCTAATTTCTATTGAGGAGGAACTACTGTTTCTTGTGCTAAAAACTCTGGACTCAACACTGTTTTGAGAAAAGTTCAATTGTTTTGTGAAGCTATAGAATTGGACTGAACAAAGCCTTCTGAATGTGGGTGCCAGCTAGGAGGCCTGGGCAGCCTATGGGACCTTTAACAGTAGAACCAGTGTTTATCCCTAGTGCACAAATGGAATTTGGGAGCTCATTCTCTATGGAGGGATACTATTGCAGCCCAGATACATGAAAGAGGGCCTAGGCCCTACAAAAAAGGATGTGATAGACTTTGATGTTCCCTGGGTAAAGCCTCACTATCCTTGGGGAGTTGGTGGGAGTGGGTTGGGGGTCAATGGGAGGCATGGGAGGATGGTAGGGCAAGGGAATGGGGGGACTGATATGTAAAATAAAATTGTTTCTAAAATAAAAAGCTCTTTTTTGTTTAGAATGCCAACAAATACATTTTCACACTAACTCATCTCACAAATTTCACTCCTGGCACCACATATACCCTATGTGCAGGTTGAATCTTTGTGGATCTCACTCAGTAATATCTGAAGAATCATGGTGCTCTACTGCGGCGTCCACCCTTGACCAGCAAGAAAGACGCCACACCGAGGAATCTTCTTCAAACACAGTTTAATCGGGAACCTCTTTGCTTTGTACAGTGTATAATGGCGGCGGGCCCGTACGGAGGGAGACGGGGCCTGATATAGTCTACATCTACCAATCACCTAACCCTACGTGGCGCGCCAGGATAGGTTGTCTCCAAGCAGAATTAAGAGGATACATGACCTTTGCCTTATTTGGAGTTGTTTACCACAGAGAGCGCTCGCCGTCGGGCTGGCGGAAGGCGGAAACCGGCGCCATCTTTTGGGTGCGGTTTTCTGCAGCTCCCTACAGTTCCCCCTTTTTGTTTTAATATTATAGGAGTAGCAGTATCTATCTGTTGTCAGATTTCAGTCATCTCTGTCTTAGGTTCAACCCCAGTGTCCCTATCTTACCCGTCAAAGAGTCACTGTGTCGCCCTCACAGGCTCATGTCTTAGGTTGAAGGGAACACATGTATGCTTATTCGCTCAGCATGAGGGTAGGTGCCCGTCATTGAGCATGACTGATTCAGATACGCATCACTCACTCAGCAAGGGCGAGACAGACATCTATTTGTCTGTCAGCATGGATAACCATGCTTGAGGGGACTGTCCTGCTTCCACAGCAGCAAAGGCCTGTACCAACATAGCAGCTTGGGATTTTTGCGACTTCCTGATCCTGCATAGGCACCACAAGCAAACAAAAATGGCTAACAGCATCATGGAAAACATAACCCCTACTCCAGCCCATTCCTTAACTAAACTAAAGGCTTGTGCAATCATGGTATTACTTCTCTGCTGTGTGACCCTCATCCTGTAGATACACCATAACGCTATGAAACTAACTAGGATAAGCATTCCTCCCAGGGCACCCATTCCCGCCCACTCTTTCAGATGATTCATGGCTTGAGTGATCCACGCAGACAGTCCTTCCGCAACCAAGATGTCGACCCTGGTGGAATTCACATGCACTATGGAGAGTCTCAGCTCCTGCATCAGCTTGTCAAAATCCCCAGACCAGTTGCCTAGAAGATACTATGAAGGTTGTTTAGACATGTTTGCTGCTAAGGAATAATTCTGATAGGAAACAGCTGTTATACACAAACCAGGCATTCTCCATTCACATCCCAACTGTGCCAGTTACCATAAAGTATCCAATTGTTCCTGCAATAGATCAATGTGTTGATTCAAAAACATAATGCCACCTTTCAATTGAGCATTAAGGGTAGATTGGATATCCAATGCAATCTCCATATGCTAAGTGCAGCAATTTCAACTCCTTACTAGTTAAGAGAATGTCATCCATATAGTGGACACATCTCACAGCAGGGTATTTCTCTCTAATAGGAGCAATAGCATGACACACAAAAAGCTGACACATAGTGGGGCTATTGGCCATACCCTGGGGTAAAACCACCCACTCATATAATGGTATGGAGAATAGAAGGTAAAGTAAAAGCAAACCTAACACTATCCTGCACACATCACAAATCAGGTTCTTCATGATTGGGTAGGGCTGACAGCAACGGTAAACCATGCTGCACAGGCCCCATGACTTGCATCTATTTATTTCCTTCAGCTGTTCTACCACCTCCTGCCCCTCTTCTACAGCCTTGCGGCATCTTTGATCCTCTAGACAGCTGCGAACCATTTTCCAAATAGGCCTCGTCCCTGGCTTCAGCATTCCCTGTGCCCAGGCAAAATCTAGATCTTTTCCAAGCTTATCCCAACTAGCCACAGTGAGATTGCCTGAGGCTGCGATGTTAAAAGGCAGCCAAATCACCACTATAATAGCGGGGTCCATTAACTTACTCTCACTCTGCAAATTAAAGCAGAAGCGAGGTTTTTTACTTTCGGTTCGCTTTTGTCGCGAACAGTGTTGCTCCTTTCCAGAGACTTTACTGCCTCTTTCCCGAGGGCTTTGGTGCTCCTTTACCGGAGACTTTATTGCCTCTTTCCCAAGGGCTTTGGTGCTCCTTTACCGGAGACTTTATCGCCTCTTTCCTGAGGACCTTGGTGCTCCTTTACCGGAGACCTATCTCTGCATTCACTGCGGACTTTACAGTTCCACTTACCTTGGGAACTTACCCCCGACTGTGAGAAGTTCTGATTCCCCGTACGTACGGGCCACCACTTGCGGCGGTGGCGGCGTCCCCGTACGGGCCACCACTTGCGGCGTCCACCCTTGACCAGCAAGAAAGACGCCACACCGAGGAATCTTCTTCAAACACAGTTTAATCGGGAACCTCTTTGCTTTGTACAGTGTATAATGGCGGCGGGCCCGTACGGAGGGAGACGGGGCCTGATATAGTCTACATCTACCAATCACCTAACCCTACGTGGCGCGCCAGGATAGGTTGTCTCCAAGCAGAATTAAGAGGATACATGACCTTTGCCTTATTTGGAGTTGTTTACCACAGAGAGCGCTCGCCGTCGGGCTGGCGGAAGGCGGAAACCGGCGCCATCTTTTGGGTGCGGTTTTCTGCAGCTCCCTACAGTTCCCCCTTTTTGTTTTAATATTATAGGAGTAGCAGTATCTATCTGTTGTCAGATTTCAGTCATCTCTGTCTTAGGTTCAACCCCAGTGTCCCTATCTTACCCGTCAAAGAGTCACTGTGTCGCCCTCACAGGCTCATGTCTTAGGTTGAAGGGAACACATGTATGCTTATTCGCTCAGCATGAGGGTAGGTGCCCGTCATTGAGCATGACTGATTCAGATACGCATCACTCACTCAGCAAGGGCGAGACAGACATCTATTTGTCTGTCAGCATGGATAACCATGCTTGAGGGGACTGTCCTGCTTCCACAGCAGCAAAGGCCTGTACCAACATAGCAGCTTGGGATTTTTGCGACTTCCTGATCCTGCATAGGCACCACAGGCAAACAAAAATGGCTAACAGCATCATGGAAAACATAACCCCTACTCCAGCCCATTCCTTAACTAAACTAAAGGCTTGTGCAATCATGGTATTACTTCTCTGCTGTGTGACCCTCATCCTGCAGATACACCATAACGCTATGAAACTAACTAGGATAAGCATTCCTCCCAGGGCACCCATTCCTGCCCACTCTTTCAGATGATTCATGGCTTGAGTGATCCACGCAGACAGTCCTTCCGCAACCAAGATGTCGACCCTGGTGGAATTCACATGCACTATGGAGAGTCTCAGCTCCTGCATCAGCTTGTCAAAATCCCCAGACCAGTTGCCTAGAAGATACTATGAAGGTTGTTTAGACATGTTTGCTGCTAAGGAATAATTCTGATAGGAAACAGCTGTTATACACAAACCAGGCATTCTCCATTCACATCCCAACTGTGCCAGTTACCATAAAGTATCCAATTGTTCCTGCAATAGATCAATGTGTTGATTCAAAACCATAATGCCACCTTTCAATTGAGCATTAAGGGTAGATTGGATATCCAATGCAATCTCCATATGCTAAGTGCAGCAATTTCAACTCCTTACTAGTTAAGAGAATGTCATCCATATAGTGAACACATCTCACAGCAGGGTATTTCTCTCTAATAGGAGCAATAGCATGACACACAAAAAGCTGACACATAGTGGGGCTATTGGCCATACCCTGGGGTAAAACCACCCACTCATATAATGGTATGGAGAATAGAAGGTAAAGTAAAAGCAAACCTAACACTATCCTGCACACATCACAAATCAGGTTCTTCATGATTGGGTAGGGCTGACAGCAACGGTAAACCATGCTGCACAGGCCCCATGACTTGCATCTATTTATTTCCTTCAGCTGTTCTACCACCTCCTGCCCCTCTTCTACAGCCTTGCGGCATCTTTGATCCTCTAGACAGCTGCGAACCATTTTCCAAATAGGCCTCGTCCCTGGCTTCAGCATTCCCTGTGCCCAGGCAAAATCTAGATCTTTTCCAAGCTTATCCCAACTAGCCACAGTGAGATTGCCTGAGGCTGCGATGTTAAAAGGCAGCCAAATCACCACTATAATAGCGGGGTCCATTAACTTACTCTCACTCTGCAAATTAAAGCAGAAGCGAGGTTTTTTACTTTCGGTTCGCTTTTGTCGCGAACAGTGTTGCTCCTTTCCAGAGACTTTACTGCCTCTTTCCCGAGGGCTTTGGTGCTCCTTTACCGGAGACTTTATTGCCTCTTTCCCAAGGGCTTTGGTGCTCCTTTACCGGAGACTTTATCGCCTCTTTCCTGAGGACCTTGGTGCTCCTTTACCGGAGACCTATCTCTGCATTCACTGCGGACTTTACAGTTCCACTTACCTTGGGAACTTACCCCCGACTGTGAGAAGTTCTGATTCCCCGTACGTACGGGCCACCACTTGCGGCGGTGGCGGCGTCCCCGTACGGGCCACCACTTGCGGCGTCCACCCTTGACCAGCAAGAAAGACGCCACACCGAGGAATCTTCTTCAAACACAGTTTAATCGGGAACCTCTTTGCTTTGTACAGTGTATAATGGCGGCGGGCCCGTACGGAGGGAGACGGGGCCTGATATAGTCTACATCTACCAATCACCTAACCCTACGTGGCGCGCCAGGATAGGTTGTCTCCAAGCAGAATTAAGAGGATACATGACCTTTGCCTTATTTGGAGTTGTTTACCACAGAGAGCGCTCGCCGTCGGGCTGGCGGAAGGCGGAAACCGGCGCCATCTTTTGGGTGCGGTTTTCTGCAGCTCCCTACACTCTACTTTCTTTTTTATGGGTTATTTACTAACTTCTTATTTGCTCTCCTCATGATTTACTCATCAACATCTTTCAACTTCTCCATTGATGGAAATGTGCTCATAAATTTAGAGTTGTCTAAAATACTTTCAGATACATGTACACACACACACACACACACACACACACACACACACACACACACACACACACACGGAGAGATTTTACCTTAACAGAGAGAGAGAGAAGAAAGTGGGAGAGAGATGGGAAGGGAGGAAATTGAGAGAAAGAGGGAGGAAGAGATGTTTCCTTAACAGAGAGAGAAGAAGAAGAGAGAAAGAAAGAAGGGAGAAAGAGGGAGGGAGAGATCTTTCCTTAACTCTCTTTGCCCTCACCTTTATAGGAGCTTCCACAAAGGAAGTTTTTCCAGATGTTGTCAACTGGGTTGGATATGCCTGTCCTATAGACACATGACTGAGCCCCAGAAACTTTTACATTTTTATGTGGTTTATTCATGGCTTAATGATTTATTGGTTATCTGTTATATTTTTAATTTTTTAATTATTATTTGTTTTATGTGTATGAGTGCTTTACCTGCATGTATGTGAGCATACTTTGTGCATGCTGTGCCTGCCAAACAAGAAGAGGTTATTGGATTCTCTGGGAATTGTGTTACAGACTCTTGTTAATATGAGAATCAAAGCTGGACCCTCTGGAAAAGAAGCAGTTGCTCTTAACCATTGATCCATTTCTCCAGTTCCTGAATATCTTTTGTTGTTGTTGTTAATAACTACTGATCAATGTCATTGATTCAGTAAATACTCAAGGAATGATTGTTTAGGAAGCACAATGCATGAATGATATTTATATTATAAAGCTAATTCAAGTTATAATTGTAATTATGTGTAGAGCTTAATGGTTTAGACTTCACAGTTTATCCTCAACAATGCAGAGCATGCTTTTATGCTCAGTATGTAACAGAAATAGCTTCCACTCCTGGTGAAAATAATGCAAGAAGGGTTGGTGATAGTATATAGTTGCTATCACTCAGGGAGATGGAAGAGGCAAAAGAGAAAAGGAATTAACATGACTTGTATGTTAAGGTTGACTTTGAAAAACAAAGAAAAAAGTGAAAAATTCTAAGAGTACCACAGTAAAATGGCATTTATTGGTCAGATTCATAGAATATTAACATCTCTTCTTGGTTTGGCCAAGTCATGTGATCTGTCCTTCCTTGGTTTTCAATTTTGCAGGTGTCACATCTTAAAAAATCCCTAATATCTGAATGAGGCCTTTGCTGCCCAAGTAGTTTTTAGGGCACAGAGAACTGGATTTCAAAGTCCTAATTGAAGCTGTGAAGAAGAAAGAACCTTGAATCCCAGCTTTCCTGAATGATCATGTTTTTATGAACTCTGCTGTTTCTCTCTTTCCATCTCCCATAGCTATGAAATCATTTTTTTTAAATCTCAGTTCAACCAAACCATCCAGTTCTTACATGTACAAGTAAGACAGGAAATATGTGAGAAAGCAATTTGACCCTTGCTTTGAATAAAATGATATAGAAATTCTGGTGTGGGTACCACGGACCAAGAATTTATTAAAATCCTCTGGTAAACTCAAGGTAGACATCTCACTGCTCAGCATCCAAGATACACTGACTTGATTCTTCAGTTGTTCTGAACTATCATTGATTATATGAAATGGCTTAATTTCTTCTTGAACAAGGAAGTAAAAATGTTTTAGACTACCTTTAGCAAGTGTTCCAGTTCACTGACTGACATATGCTGATTACTTTCTACCTTCATGCTTCTGAGATTCATTGGTGATGCCTGACCCTGAGGGCAGTAATATTTAATGATCATTGCCATGCAGTAACTGTGAGGTGACATGCTTCATGGAAATAAAGGCTTTAAGCAGGCTATCTTGTAATGTTAAAATCATATTTATTCTTCTGGTTACTTTTGCTAAATTTTCTTTATTTTAATTAGATAATAATAATAATAATAATAATAATAATAATAATAATAATAATAAAAGTTTATGGACTACAGTGTGGTTATTTTTATTAAAATGACAAATGTGTGGTGTACTTGTTAAATCTCATTTGTGGTAGGCACATTTGTACATTTGCATATATTTAATATACTAATATTAGTCCTTTGACAATTTCATATATATGTATAACACATTCTGCTTACCTACTCTGTTATCTCTTCTCTTGCACCCTTATCAAACTCCTTCACCCATTTCTGTCTGTCTTTTTCCAAGACTAGTTACTTTTGGTTTGGTTTGGATTGGGGATATCCACTGGAGTTTAGTGGGATCTACAAGGGACTCACAACTCTACCAAAAGCAAATAGTTTAGTAGTGAGTGGTGGGCTCACCCAGTCACTCCTCCTTCATTGCCTGACTATTTACAGACCTGTTCTTAAGCAGATACAGTGTAGGCATCTGCAGCTGCTGTGACTTTATGGTCACAATGTCTGTGCCTTTTCCAGAAGATGGCCTTTCTCAGCCCTGTTCCCCATTTTTATTGTTTCTAACCTCTCTTCCTCTGTGTTCCCTGGCCCTTGGAGAGATGCTACAAATTTCTTTCTAGGACTGAGCACTCCATTGTTTCTTCTTCCTAGAACCTTGAACATCTGTGAGTTTCTTCATTCACAATAGTTCATTAGAAAGAGAAGCTTCTCTAATTAAGGCTCAGAGTTATAATTATCTGTGGGTGTGAATATATATATATATATAATATATATATATATATATATATATGGAAGGCCTTATCTTAATATAGCTAAATAACATAATCATGTTCCTTGGTAGGGTCTGTGATTGACCTTATCTCAATCTAGTTAAACATCAGAATTAAGTTCCCAGGTAGGGTTCATGATTCTCATATCATGGACTTTTGAGTAGGTTGACAGTATCAGATATGGATTTCCTTCTATGGAGCTGACCTCAAATCCAATCAGAGAACAGGAAAATCCCATTGTGATTTGATATTCTGAAACATGCAACAGGGTAAAAATTACTTATCCTTCTTATCTATTAATTATTGCATCTATTGATCAGCTTAACCCTTCATCTCCCCTTTCTGCATCAATTGTCCCTCCCACCTCTAGAAACCACCATTCTACTCCATACTCTATTGGATTAAGGTCTCTTTATTTCAGAAGATAGCAGGGTGAAACATAGGCCAGAGCTAGGTTATAGAACCCAGCCAGCGCGGCCAGAACAAAAGGGGCCCGCGTCCCCACGTGCAGCCCCTTAAGAAGCTCCCTTACGTCACCCCGGCTTTCCTTCACCACGCCCCTCTGGGCGAGTCCCCAGGGTCCACCTGGTACCTGCCCCAGGACTATTGGGCGGGGCTAGGGTGACTCCCTACAATTCCCCTTTTAGTCTAAGAGAGGATTAAAACTTAATAGTGTAAAATATCCAAAACTAACAATCATAAGGGTGAAATACAAGAAGATACAATAATCTGCTATGGTACATCCTATGTCTATTCTAGCTAAGTCTTAAAGTCATGTGGAAAAAGTGTCTAACTTGAACACCTTCTTCCAATCCCAACTCTAAGCAATAAGAAGGTCATTCTTAACTAGGCTTACAATACTCCATCAAGATTTTTAGATTCCACCACTAATTGAAATTTGTCTTTCTGTGCCTGCCTAATTCCACCAAATATGATGCCCTTTAGGATTCTTTTAAACTTCAGAATTCATTTGCTCTATGTGTGATGCAGACAACCCATTGCTAGAAAATCTCCCAAAGGAATGACAATCAGAATGTGAGACAGATGCCTACCCAACCATGCTCACTGAGACACTATTCACAGCAGAGGGAGGATGGAAACAATGTAAGTGTGCATGAGTGACTGGAAGGACTAAAAACAATTGGGTGCAAATACACTGTAGAACAAACTTTTACCTTCAAAAACACAAATTTCTGTCATTTCCAACATCATGATGAGCTCCTGGCACTTTATTTGCCTCTTTCCCCACCTCTGAAGATTGTCTGTAGCATGTTAGTATTTTCCTCCACTTTTTATATTGCTATTTGTAATTAAACAGTTACTGCATTTCTCCCTTGTTGTGACTGTGTTTAGTGGTGGATGATCTAACTGCCTCGCTAGAATAGCTGAAGCAATTTTGAATACTTTTGGAGAGATGTCTGTATAAATGGATGTAATTATTGCACTTAAACTGGAATTTCTCTTTGAAGTTTGAGGGTTTTAGGTAAAACATACTTCTAATTGCAGGGGATCAACAGTTTCATGTTGCTGATGAATTGACTCATGTAAATTAAGACCTTGGTTCTGAATATCATTCATTTAGTTATCAACATTTCTGGTGGGGAAAGCATGGAGGGAAAAACATGTAGGCAGACAGATGAGAAGATAGACATTGATCAATCTATTATGCTTCTTGGCAAAGCCAGTCTGACTCCACAGACACCTCTGGAGGTCAGTTAGAATTATATATGGTATTGCCATCTCCTCCAGAGTTGCCACCTGTCAATACCTGTCTACACTCTTCAGGGTTTGTAAATAGTGAAAACGACATTAATCTTTTACAAAGAACTTATGTTGATACTACCTTTGTTTACTGAGAACAAACAAAAACTGGACAAAGAAACCAAAGTTCTTCCTCTATAACCAGCTTTCACATTTTGGCAGGTTAAACCTCTCAATGACTCCTTTACTACTCACTATTTATAATACATACCTCACAGTAAATCAAAGATGGAAGGCACACTTTCACCTCATTCCTCTTCTTTTACCATAAAAATAACCTCCCTGTGGTACAAATCAGTTGCATATGGGATGATTCTGAATACTATACCATATTTGCATGAGCACATCCTCTCCACATTCCCTTCAATTGCTAGGTGAGTCATTCTGTTACCTCTTTTTCATGGCACATATCAGTAGCAGATACAGCATGAATACTATTTGCAAATTTGACTTCACTGTATCAAGCAAAACTGCAGCTATTTACTTGATACTAATTCATGTCTATATGATTAATGTCTACACTATTTCTAACACTTGATAACTAATCAATAAATTTGCTAAATGTGTGGACACATGACTGAAAATTTAACAATATGATGTTCTATATTACACACACATTCAACAATGGGGATTTATCACAAAGCATAGGAGAGAGGAGCCAGGTTTAACATTTCAAACTTTGAAAACATTAAAATGTAAACTAGAAAACACTTATCGTTACAAGGTTCTCTTTCATTTTTTTAAAGACCAAGGAAATTTTCTGTTTTGGTCCAGATAACCACTATATCTTGGCCCTAAGGCATAAGTCTGGCTTATCTTTACATCTAGTGGTTTACCCAGATTAAACAGAATAACTGCTATGGAGTAAATATAAGATATTCAGTCAATGCTTTCTTTACTCTTCTGCTCTTGTGAGCTTATGAGTGAAATCAGCCTATTGTGTCCAGAAGACACTTCACAGCAACCTTCTCTAGTACAACTTTCCTGCCCTTGTCTATAAAGGCCCTAAATTATGTTCATGTGCATATGTGATACAGATGTCCCATTCAGGGTTGAACATTGCATATTCACTCATGCTCGGCACTTTGACCAGTTGGGAGTCTTGCTATTAATTGTCATCCACTGTGACTATTGGCTCAAGAACTACATAAGGTCAAGTCACTCAATGGAAGAGACTCATGAGACTCCACCTCTAGCTGGCCAGCTACTAGTAATTGTTGCATTCTAAAGGAAGGATAATTGGTCTCCTTTTGTGGTGTGGTCCATGGATGGTGCTCTACAGCCATGTGCATTAAATCAGCATTATTTGAACTCAGTGTGTTATAAAAGAAAAAGGGAAAAGAGAAGGAGGAATCGTCAGGGGGAAAGATGATTTAAAGTTGGGAGATGGACATAATATTCTATAGATGAGATGGTTCAGCGAAAGTAGGGATTGAAAGATAATATAATATAAATTATCTCATTAATTCATGGAAGAAATACAAATAGAATAAATTAAAGTAGAAAAATATATTTTGAGTTCATTCTTTTCATTTGTTTTTTGTTTTTCGTTCAGCATACATTGAGAATGAAACAGAATCTAGGAATACACATACAGTCTTATTACAGTGCTTTTTATGTTTTAGTTAGGCAAGGTGGAAGGTTAATGAAACAAGAATTTCTCAGCAGAATATGTGTTCAACTGTAGACATGTATAGTATAAATATCAACAACAAAATGAGTAACAAAAGGCCAGCTTCTACAAGTGATTCTTAAACTAGAATCAAAGACTGGAACCAAAGTGAGAAACTCCAGGCTGAGAGGAGAAAGATCATCTAAGAAGGAAACAATTGGAAGGATGAATCTTGTGTATTCAAAGGAGCAAGTGAAAGATAATACTGTGGTGACTTCAGATAAGACCACAAAGTGACAAACAAAGAAGCTGCAAAAAGGTTTTTGTCTCTTTAGAGGTACATTGAAATGTTTGCATTTTTATCCCAGCAGCAAGACTCAGCTGTTCTACTTCCTAGGGCCCTTTATAGATACATGCCCTTCTCTTTAGCACATAGTAAGAATGCAAACAACACAGAAAACTTAGTAAACCTTTTCTTCTTTCACATGCTTGTATCCAGTCTACAAGTCCCTTCAGCTCTGCAGAAATATAGTTGAACCTATCAACCTTTCTCCATTATAAAATTGCTTGATGAAAGGTGCCAATATAGTAGAATTCCACAGTAAGTTCTTCATGTCACCAGGCTTGGATGATCTGAATTAGGAGATAGGATATAGAACATTAAAATGATTTAAGAATATAGTCTTTAAAATGATGGGAGACCATTAACTCAGTTTACAGTAGGATGTGCCTTTCCAAAATCCAAGACCACACACACACACTCAACAAAATTATTGTAAAAGTGTCATGGATTTGAAAAAGAATCAGGAGGGATGTATGATAATGCTTGATTGGAAGAAAGGGAAGAGAGAAATTATGTAATTATAATTTCAAGAAGTAACTATAATTGAAAAAGTGTTTTCAGGTATCTTAGATAATGTAGTATGTCTTGGAGGTCATAGGCTTCTCTATTCAAAATACATTTCGATGAACTTTTATGGTAATTCTCCATTAATTTTCAATGTAGGATACACAAGCACTGTATAGAAAAATAGAATTTCTCTACAATAGATGTCAAGTTAAAATGCCTATTTGCTGTGTTTATGGTAGATATGCAAAATGTAACTTTGAATAATTAGGAAAGAAAACTATTCATAACAAGACCACTGTAACTGAACCCATTTTGGGGGTGAAACTTAGTCAGTTCACAATTGTAAAACAACCACAACAAAAACTAGAACCAAAGACTGAAAGGAGTAGATCTATACAAAATTTAAAGACATGATCATTTCATTTATAATTGTAGGTAAGTTTATCTTGAGAGTGACTGTTCAAAATTCATTTAAGCCTATCACATAAAAAGACCCTGTTTCACTGGCAAAGACACATGAAGAGACTGAAATGCTAACTAAACTTGGAAAACAAATCCAATAAACATAGAAAGGTGACGCAATTATCAACATTCAACATTGCATAAGTATTTTTGTTATCATTTTTCCTCACTGAAGATGGGATCTCTTAAAACATAATTATGTATTTATACTGAAAGCACAAGAAATTTAATAGTTTACTATCTCAAAGCTCTACAGCTTCTACAATTGTTCATTTTTGCATCTTTATTTCATTCTCACCATTTGAATCAGTAATCAAAAACAAAGCCTAGACATTAAGCTGGAGATAATGCCTCTTCCCACTCAACTATTTTGAAAGGACTTTAAATGGTAAGTGCATTCCTGTTAGATAGTTTGTTCATGAATAACTTAATAACTTCAGCCTACAAATGGGTTCACTTATAATGGTGCTGTTAGGAAAAGTTTACTCTCTTGTTCATTCAAAGTTATATTTTGTATATCTATCATAAAAACAGTAAATAGACATTTTGTTTTAATTTGTCATCTATTGTAGAGTAATAATACTTTTATAATACTTGGGTATCCTGCATTGACAAATTAATGGTGAGTGAAACAGACCACTGAGATGTATTTTGAATAGAGAAGCCTATGACTTAAGGAGTCTGAAAACACTACAGGTTTATTTTTAGTCATTTATTAATATTATAAATGCCCAATTTCCCTCTTGACTTTCTTCCCTTCTAACACTACTATATAGCCTTCTCTTTCAGATTCATAGCTCTATTTTCATTTATTTTTGTTACATATATGTATATATATAAATATATAAAAACATATACATATACACATTTACACACACACACACACACACACACACACACACACACACACACACACACATATATATATATATATATATATTATATATATATATATATATATATATATGTATCCCTAAATGCATAAATACAATTTTCTCAGAAAGGAAGTAATACTATTTTACAAAATCTTATAAAGAACTGTGATAATCCTATGAACTGGTTTGTCACAGGACTTCTATAATAATGGACAGACACCTCTGCCTCATGTCTCCTCAACAGTGACATGAAAGCATGTAAGGATACAGAAGTGATTTTCTTAGTCACTTCAGTTGTAAAAACAAATAAATAAAAGTATCAACATTTCTTCAGCCACCCAAAGACTTGAAAACAGAATTTCTGGATCAAATAGCAAGCTATTTCCAAGGGCCCATCCTACCTTTAGTTCCCATTGGTCTCTTAGATAGTGATGGTTCCATCCTTGATGTTTCCTTACAATCATTAGTAAGTGAAACTGTTTTAGGTGAGAGTTTTCCTCTGGCAACAATTCAAGAATTCCACAGCATGTATTCAGACATGTGTTTGAGAGAAATATAGTAATTTAATTTGTTGATGGAGAGCCTGCATTTTGGAAGCAGATGTCTTGGAGCTATACTTTACTTCCCTAGTCATCAGGTGTATCAGCAAAATTATTAAACCCAGCCAGGGGTTGGTGACACACACCTCTAATCTCAGCACTTGGGAGGCAGAGGCAGGCAGATCTCTGTGAGTTCCAGACCAACCTGGTCTACAAGAGCTAGTTCCAAGATGGCCTCCAAAGCCACAGAGAAATCCTGTCTCAAAAAAAAAAAAAAAAAAAAAAAAACAACAACAAAAAAAAAACAAAACAAACGTGGTTGTAATGTTCTCTTCATTTTTAAAAGATAATTCTGTAAATATTACATTTGTTAATGATAGTGGAAACAGGAGATCAATCTTTGGCATATTGTTGATCAGTAAATACCAAGTAGATCTAAAACACAAGCATGCAATCCACAGACTGTCAAATAATCACAGAAGCCTCAGTCTTTTTTCTTTTGATGTCCCTCTTACCTTTACTATCCCTTGACTATAAATGGAGTTCTTAATTTGTCTAAGTATTAAAAGCCAGAGTCATGTATAGAGGAAAATGCTGAGAGATGAGAGAGAAGGAGCAAGTCACAGTCACAACTTGCCTCTTGATGGTCTCTGCAGACAAGAGAGATAGTTCCTGTTTCACCCTGCTTATATTCTATTTCTGCCTAGCTATCTCACCTCCTGTTTGTAAAGACAGCCAGACCTCTGTGGTTAGCTAGTGCCACGCTCCATTCTGTGACCTTCAGACAGTCTTTATTTGCACAATCAAGATATCACCACCCTCAACTTGCATTTGTAACAGTGTGCAAATGATTGGTAGAAGCACAAAAGCTTAGGGATAGTCATATATTTCTTAGCCCTCAGGTTACTTAAATCACCTTTTAATGTCATATATTCAGTATATAATTAGTGTTTATTTCAATCTTGTTATTCATTATGAGAATTCACTGACTAAGACATCACAGATGAGTTGTATGGCTCATGATGTTCCTTTTTAATTGGTGGTCATTGAGATGAAAGACAGATAGACACTGGGTAGTGTCTGCTTCATTTAATTAGGTGACACAGTTCTGTATTTCAGCCAAGGAAACTGTATCATCACATTAGTTTTATATTAGTGTTAATTAGATGTAGGTATCAGAAAATTGATTCAAGTTGTAGAGTTGATTAAGTGAAAAGGTTCCTCACAATTGGATTTCTTTCAGGCAGATAGGGAGTAAGCTTTGAGGCTGACATTCTGCAGAAAGGAATGGTGTGATTTAGGTGGTAACGTAAATATTCTTTTTATTATCTTCTATATTGTATGATAATGATTTGTGCTGATCTGCTACTAGAGGGAGTCTATGTTCTCTCTCTAAACACATAAGGTGCTCAGGGCATCATCACAGTCCTTTTCTGTTGGGAAAGGACTATTAGCAGCTACAGTCCACCTGAGAAACTAGGAGCAATATTAGCCATCTGTGCTGGAGTGTTGAACTACCAAAGGGTTTGTTTTCTGCTCAAGCATGGCAACAAATTTCTACACTTAGACATTTAAAGATCTAGTAAGTGCTGAGAGTAACGTTGTTATTAAAGAGTTTTGGTTACATACTTTCAGAGAGAAAAAATAAAACACTGTCCATGCATATATATGTGTCTACCTATATATGTACCAAAAGAAAGTATACTTTTCTATTTTTGCTGCATCTATTATATAGTCACAAAAGTTATCAATAGAATGCATTCACCTTTGAAGCCAGGCCATGATGGTAACATGCAATCAATAAACTTAGGTCTCACTCTCTGGACAGTATATTCCACATGATACTGTATGGATAGATTGTAGCAATATCTGTAAAATGGTTACCAAATGTAAACTCTCCACACATGCTGGCTTGATTCAGACCAGGTTCAATCAAGTCAGGTAGACAAATATTTATTGCTTTCTGAAAGCTATGTTTGATTCTAGGAAAACAGTGGCACTTATGAATCTTTATATCTTTGCAGTGATTATGTAGTGCTACCTGATTCTACTCTTATCTGTTACCCAATATTTTCAGTGTAGGAGACAAAGCTAGAGGAAACGGACTTAGCGAGCAGAAATGAGGAATCTAAAAATTTGTTTCCACCATAGAGAGTCTATAGAAATTTTTAAGTAAATATAAAAACTAAAATCCTCTGTTTTTAATTCACCATGGTTTACTGGCAGGTCTGAGGTGATCTGTGCCTGGATATAGAGGGTAATGAGACACCAGGGAACTAGGAAAGATGAAGTGGAGCTTCAGTCAGATACAGCATACTTCATGCATTCTGGGCAAAGGTGCCCCCCTTGGTCTCAAGGACATTTTTCTAAAATCAAATTGAAGTGGCCTATTGTTAGAATTGGTTATATAACAGTTAAATTATAGTTGTATTCATTGCTAGCACATGGTCCTCAGTCATCCAGTGGCATCATGTTTTCTAAATATTTATCTGGTCTATAATGCCTTCATTTCCTTTACATGTCTATCTAACAATTATAATTCTGTGTACTTTGGATTAGATATTAAAGCAAAAAATAAATTATGATTATGTTTCTACGTTCAAGGAATTTACATTAAATTAGACATTGATATTGATGATAAAATAAGAATTTCCACTCTATTTTGCTCTTAATCTGTGACAGTGATACTCACTAACTGGGGACTAGGAGAAAAGCCAGTAACATATGTATAGCTGTATCAAATTTTGAGGACCAAACAGATTTAATACATACTTTTTAATATGCTCAGCTCAACGAAGAACACTTTGTACATAATATTTCATTTTCATTTTACTGCACAAAGCAAAATCTATTATTACACTTCATAAAAGCTAAATAGATGAAAATTTAAAGTCTATATATCAGTAATTTAAGGGAACAGTGTTAGAACTGGATAAAAACCAAAACTTTCTGGGGCTCTATTTAAGTTATTATGAACTACAAGATATCTGGCCATTTACAGAGGTTTGAATTGGATCATGTGAAGCTAAATATTGTAAAAAAAAAATAAAAAAGTTGTTGCATCTTTTAGTTGCCTTGGAGATTCTAGGTTTGGCAAACAGTCTGGGCAGTGGAGGTGGGAATTTAGAAGCTTCATGTCTCAGCAGAAGAAATCGCAACTCTCTGAGACTCAAGTTCTCTGGAAAGGGCAATGTTAATAATTTTTCCTCAGCCAGGTGCTGGCAGCACACACCTTTAATCCCAGCACTAGGGAGGCAGAGGCAGGTGGATCTCTGTAAGTTCGAGGCCAGCCTGGTCTCCAGAGCGAGTGCCAGGATAGGCTCCAAAGCTACACAGAGAAACCCTGTCTCGAAAAACCAATAAATAAATAATAATAATAATGTTTTCCTCACATGTAGGTTGTGGGCATAAAACATAAAAGAAGTGAGGCTGTTCAAGATGCTAAGTGTAGTATTTGGGATAGAAAACATACCCCTTTTAATGTTTACTAAACCATGTCCTTTTCTTCAGAGAAAAATCTGTGATCCTTAACAGAGTAATAATCTATTAATCATTAGTAAATTGGGGACCATTGAGAGGGTCCAGTAAATGATATTCAATTTCCTGATTAGATTTTAAATGAAATAAATGAATCAGCAAGACAGGGAAACAGTCAAGCATTTTGGGAGAAAAATACATTTCCTTTCTTGATGACAAAGGGGAACTCTTATGTTCAAGCACAGTCTAGAATCCAAAGGAACCTGTTTCTGGAGCCCTCACTGGCAAAGCTCACTGTACACCTGAAGGTGATCCTGGGAGCATGTTTATAGCATAGGGGAACATTTAGGAACCAGGAATCTTGGTAGCAAGAATATCCATGATTATTATACCCAGGGTAAAGTCTACAAAAATCTCTCACATGGGAAATTTAGAGAATAATGAGGACAAGTGAAGGCAAGCATATTCCTAACTTACTTTCTAATCAATGTAACAAACAAAATGTTAGAAGCCAATAAAAATCATTCCACTTAACCACAGAATCACAGTTGTGGTGAGCTTGATTTGTTCTGGATTAATATTACATTGCTGAGGCCTTCCAAGATTGTTGTTAGTAATGCCTTTTCTGACTTTGGGGCTATTTAACCTTAAAGATTAGACAACTTTATTAGTCTAAGACAAATGAATTCACATCATAAGAATGGAGAGATGTGGGTTAATTTATCTTACATGCAGAGAAGATAAATCCTATTAGAGTAAATGCAAATTGAGAATTTGACACTTCAATCAATACTAAGCCGAATCGGTTTTGGACATAGAGTGTCAACAGAGTTAGCACTTGCCAACTTTTTTACATAGAGAGAAGAGAGAATGAGGATGAATAACTTAGTTGAGCTAATAGCAGTTGCTTGATAGGTACACAGTAAATTCCATATAGCCATCTCTGCCTGTGACCACCAACATTATCAGGGTGAACACAGGACTCACCTACCTTCTTTGCACTTGTCTTGAGCTGCACTGCAGTTTATTTTCAGTGGATCCTATCAAATGATGACATTTGGAAAATTTCTCAATATCCATGAAAAAATTGCAGTTTTCAAAATGGTGTGCATGACATCATGGCTAAGGACATGTGCTCTAAAATCATAGGCAGTAATGTGGATCTGATGTTTAATTGGGGTTTAACAGATGTGTGTGCCTCAGCACTCTCCACACAGGTTATAAATGAAGTTGATTTGTTAAAATATGAATACAGTATCTGATATAAAACAACCAAGTCTCTATTGTAGTACAAAGAAGGTATATTAATTTCCATTAATTCGAGGACATTTGAGAATTCAACCTAGTTGCCTGGGCTCATTCTATTCACTTGGGGCAACTCTCTTCAAGTTTTAATTTCCATTTGCATACTAGAGTATACACGTTAAAATAAGCTAACAAAGACATAAAACCCTAATTCAGATATGAGGCAGTGACTTGTTTCTCTTCTCTGAATTAGTAGAAAGCTGACAAAGCACAAAATGTGGTTTTCACCACAAAGACTGTAGGAGATAGTTTATTCTGGTAACAAATATGGCAAAGGACACAAATTTAGAATACTCTCAATTCAGTGTCCCAGCATGGTAATTGCTATGATGTTTTTACAATAACAGCAAAGAAAATCATGTCAAAATACTTTTCAAATCCATTGCTTGGTGCATTAGGCAAATTACAGCCAAGTGGGGAAAGTTTTGCCCTCAGCTGCCATTTGATGACAGATTTAGCTTTTGAATTGATGGACTCTGTACATATATTCCAAAAGGATTTACCTAATAGTCACACACAGAGCTGAGAAATACAATAGTTATTTAGGTTGTAATAGCCCAAGATCTTTTGTCTCTTGACGCACAGCATTCCAACATTTTCATACTAATCACAATTCTAATTCAGTTAGCCGCCTTTGAAGAATGATCAATGTAAGTGTGTGTGTGTGTGTGTGTGTGTGTGTGTGTGTGTGTGTGTGTGAGAGTGTGTGTGTGTGTGTGTGTGTGTGTGTGTGTGTGTGTGTGTGTCTGCATACACACACAGGTGTTTCTTTTTTTCTGGAAATGTCAGCAAAGTTTTAAAAGATACACACACCCTTCATAAAAGACTAAAGGAGCTCAGTTATACTTTTCTGTTATTTCTGACAATATTGTGTTTGATTAATATGAATACATTTATAATAAAAACTCATTGGTTGGTTAGTGCCGAGCAAGGGGACCAGAGTTAGAATCCCCAGTACCCACACAAATGCCAGGTGGATGTGCTGGCCCAGCCTTAGAAGGTATAGACAGTGGGTCCCCAAAGCAGGGATTGATCTAGAGAGGCTCATGGCTCAGTGAATAAATTGAAATAATTTTTAAATCAATCTGAGACCTCTATCCACATTGGAACACATGAGTAGTTGTGCCTGAATATGCATTTATGCCCAAATACACACACAGGCTACACAAGAACAAAAACCATAGTTAGCTACCATGAATCCAGTGCATTGCCTATGGTTCTTCCTTCCTATAGCAATTATAAAAGCCATAGATGAGTGAACTGCCTTATTAGTGTTCCAGCATTTGTTTCTCTAGCCTTTTCTTATTAGGCATCCTGAAGTAAACCCCAGCCTGGTCTATCTGACCTGCATGGTGATCCATCACATACTGTACTTATATCAGCTTGATATAGTCAGGACATTCACTTTGATTTTTTTTAGTAAAGTATCTCCAATGCTTTAAACGATGTCAGCTACCTGATCGTTGCAAAATGCTTTGCCATTTAAATAAAGGTAAACTTACTACTGCCAAGTGGAAAAAATATTTTAACTTGTAGGTACAAAAGGAAACACCATTCACCAAGTTACAAACACTCTGTTTCCATTGTGAGAAGATAAGGGATCAATCTATTTCTGTCTGCTTCTTATAATGAAGATATTTTTAGTACCTAGACCAGAGAGTGATTGAAGGGTTACTTTTTTGAGGGGGGGGTTCAAGACAGGGTTTCTGTGTGGCTTTGGAGCCTGTCCTGGAACTAGCTCTTGTAGACCAGGCTGGTCTGGAACTCACAAAGATCCGCCTACTTCTGCCTTCCAAGTGCTGACTAAATAAAGGCTTGCACCACCACTCCCCGGTGCAAAGGGTTATTTTTATGGTGCTTATGACCACTTCAGGGGCAAGCCAAGTACCCATGCTTTTCACTCAGCTTTTTCAGTTTTCTTCATGTGCCTGAAGTAATGTTTTCATAAGACACACATGTACTGCTGTTCTTTCTATTGCTTTGATCTTTTCTAACAAGGCTGTTTATTTTTGCTCTGCGTAGATGGGTCCGTGGGTTTTACAAAGAGTTGATTCAGATAATTAAATCCTACACAAGGCTGAATAACAAAGCAGGAAAATCTGTCCACAAAATGCTAAAACCCTTCCTCTGACTCACAACCTATCCTTTCTCAGTCTTTGAGTCATCCTGTGGAAGATAGTTTTATTTGCTTGATTCTAGATTCATGGCTTACTATCCCCAAAATGGCTGTTAGCAAGGAGGAAACATATTTTAGTGAAAATGATCATATTTTAATTTGTAAGACGTTAAAAATGCTTAAACCTTTGTCTTGACTTAGGAAAGAGAAGAGGAGGAAGGAGAGAGAGGAGGAAATAGTGGGAAGGGGAGAAGAATGGATCGAAGGATACAAAAAGTGAAAGAAAATAGAGCAAGAGTGAATGAGAGATACAGAGGGAGGCAATGAGGAGAGAGAAAATTACCTGTAGTTGTTACTTGTTATGACAAAACAGCTGCCAAAGTAATTTAAAGAAGGCAGCATTTATTTTGACTCTCAGTTGCAGTCCATGGAAGCTTTGAGGCAGCTGGTAACATTGTAACCATATGAAGCCAGTTTGGAGGGTGGGACAGGACTCAAGTTTTCTCTCCTTTGAATTAAGTACTTGGTCTCAGTCACTAGTATAGTGGCATTCAAATTAAATTTAATTAATTCCAACCTAATTAACCAAATCTAGAATCTCCCTCCAGAAGTTTGATTCCTAGGTGATTTGAGATACTTTTAGTTTGAAAATTAGCGTTAACCAACAAATTAGATATTCTACTTCACTTTCTCTCTAATGTGAGTTTGGGGGGTGGGGAAAGGAATACCCTCTAAATTAGGAAGGGGAGATTAGAGAAAGAGAAAAACTGTTTTATGGTAATTTGCTTTATCCAAAAAAATTAGTTTCATGCTTGCTTATAATATAATTTTTCCTCTACCAGACAGAGGTCATAATTTGAGGTGAGAAAATACAAAGCTGCTTTCTGTATTGTCACACTGTGAGGGAAGGACTTAATATATCAATCTATTCTTTCCGGTACAGTCAGGTGACTTCTTAATCCCCTCCCCTCCCCTCCCCTCCCCTCCCCTCCCTCCCCTCCCCTCCTCTTCTTCCTCCTCTCCTCTCCCCTCCCTTCCCCTCTCCTCTCCTCTCTCCCCTCCCCTCCCCTCCTCTCCTCTCCCCCCTCCCCTCACTTCCCCTCCTCTCCCCTGCCTTCCCCTGCCTTCCCCTCCTCTCCTCTCCCCTCTCCGCCCCTCCTCTCTCCTCTCCTCTCCTCTCCTCCCCTCCTCTCCTCTCCCCTCCTCTCCCCCTCTCTCTGGGGCACATACTGCACGCCTATTGACAGGAATCTTGCAAAGGCTTCACCTACACTGGTGTTGACAAATATATGGAAGATGTCTCCAGTGCTTGTACTGCCCTAGAGCAAAGGTCAAACACACAGCAGAGCTGAGAGGTTTGCACAGAAATAAAGCATTGTAAAATTCCACTGGGCCTCCTAATATAGTTCATAATAGACAGAAATCAAATAATTATAGTCAGTGGGGTTTTTTTATAGTGAACTTCACTATTATTATTCTAATATACAAATTCATACACTTTGCCTACTACAGGCTGGAATTCCAATAGCTTGATAATGACTATTGCATTCTACCAATTGTCTTTCTAGTGTAAAAATATAGAAAGTCATCTAGACTTCTGCTTTATAATCTGTTTTCTTTCTCTGGAACTTTGAATTTCCCCTTTATCATTTAAACTTGCCTCAAAGAACAATAGGAAGTATGTCATCTTTCAATTTTATGACACTACAGAGGTAAGGATTATCACAGCCTGTTTTTTTTTTAAAAATTATTATTGGAATTATTATTAATTGAATTAACATGTCAGTTCCAATTCCCTCTTCCTCCCCTCCTCCCCTGCCCCCCCCCCCACAACTAACACCCTATCCATCCCATACCCTTTCTGCTCCCCAGGGAGGGTGAGGCCTTCCATGGGGGGGGGGTCTTCAGAGTCTGTCATATTCTTTGGGATAGGTCATAGGCCCATCCCATGTATCTAGCACAGCCTGCTTTTGTGTTATTAATCATACCATTTAGTTTTGAATATTTATCAGAATGGCATTAAATTTACTATTGTCCAAAAGGAAAAGAAGTATGAATCTTTAATTCACTTCATGAAGAAGCACATAAAAAACCTTTATTCTTTTGAAAGGTTTTATTAAATCTTTGTAATTTAATTTACTTCTGCATTTTTACACCCAGACATTGTACAGTGTCCTAGGGGAAGAAATATAAATACAAATGGTCCTATTTCCTTAGGAATGCCAGACTTCAAAACATTACAACTATCATCTGATAAATGCCACAATGAAATAAAGTGCAAAAAATAAATGGAGGAGTTACACAAAAGAAAAATATTCTAAAGAATGAAAATATAAGGTATTTTATTTAATATGTGCCTGATCAATAACAAATATATTTGAACACAAGGCAAGTGTAAGTGCTATAAGACAGAATCATTTGTAGGTACTGTAAAAAGTTACCACTATCTTGGTAGCATTAATCAACAAAAATGTATTTTGTCTTAATTCTGGAGGCGAGACATTTAAGAATAAGCTCAAATCAAGAAGTTTACAGTCTCTCAGCCCCAAGATACTCCTGCAACTGCAGATTCTTTGCATTTTCTCTCTTCTGGTGACTTTTTGGCATCTCAATATCTGGGTACATTACTTCAACATCTGCATATGGTCATTTTCCAAACTTCTCCTCTATGTGTCCATCTTTCTTCCTTGCCTCTTTTATAAGGGTACTAGTGATAGCACTCAGGGCCTTTAAGGCTAACCCAGAACATTTTCATTTCAACATCATTAACGTAATTACATTTTCAGTTACAAATATCAATTGTGAGGGCTTAGAACTGAGAGTAATTGGAACTACCTTTGAATCTAATACAATTGACAAAGAAGAAAATTACAATACTGTAGATTTTAGGGTCAAGCACTGTACTAGGCATGCTGATAGTGAGAGAAAAGAAATTCTATGCAATGAAAG
This sequence comes from Cricetulus griseus, assembly GCF_003668045.3. Classification (NCBI taxonomy): domain Eukaryota; kingdom Metazoa; phylum Chordata; class Mammalia; order Rodentia; family Cricetidae; genus Cricetulus; species Cricetulus griseus. The sequence continues at coordinate 80,407,277 of NC_048599.1, read as the reverse complement.
AGCTACTATATTCAATTTGCTTAGTGATGATAGTGACCCAGTTAAACACAAATTTCTTCCTAGCCTAGGGTAATCTTGTAAATCTTTCCATCCTAGATATTCATTCTGTGTTTACTGCAAGACTTACATAGATTCAATATTGTTTTTAATATTTGTTTGAAATTACTCCACTTCTTTTTCAATTACGCAAAGGAATCCCTATGTTCTTTGCTTCAGGCTTTCAATCAATCAAAATTCATAAAATTATCTCCTATGTATTTATTGTATTCACATTGTGAGTCAGGCTCTGCCTTCTATGGAGACAGAAATGCATGAGAAATCAGAAGACCAAGGCAGTTCATGACTTCAGGAGTACACAACAGAAATGATGTAACATTCAATATGTAGTCATCGAAATGTACACTAAGGCAGCCTCAAAATTTATATGCTTTACCAGCATGTTCATGGAGATTACAGTATTTCTCAGGTTTTTAGAAGGTTAGTATGTTCACATGACATGACATAAAACAAGAGAATGCTGACGTTCTTAAAATTACAGGCTCAGGAAGTTATAAGAACTCTGACTCCCATAAAGTCTGAGTTGAAACTCTTTGCAGGAGAAAGAGAGGAATATGGAAAAAATCTAGGTTGTTCATGTGCTGGAATGGATCTGGAATAAAGACTATTATGCACATGGTAGCATATTACTTCATGTTATTGGTTGGCTAGTTTTATGAGAGAAATGGAACAAGAATTGACCCCATTTTCTTCCAGAAATAAAACCAAATTTCTTTCTAGATGGTGTGTCCTCCAGGTGCCACATACTATGCGTGCTTATCTTTGGACTCTGGTCACTCTTTTCATTCTGTGTAAAATTATCTATTCATGAATCATGGTGGCATCCCAAACATCCATTAGACAGGTATTTAAAAATAAAATTATGGATCTTCTTTAAAGCATCGTCTCTCATACTTGAAAATATTTATTGGCAAAAATGGGTGTGTTTTAGTGGGGAATTACCATGTGTACATTTTATAGATTACTTTAATAGCTGTTTTTCTGTTCTGATTAGAACTCACTTCATAAAGCTTTGCTTCACCCTGCAATGGATCTAGATACCACTTCTGCCTCCCACTGATCTAAGAGTTGAATTTCTTTCTTTTCTATAGGCGATTGGGCTATCAAGAACTTCAGAGAAAATGGTGTTTAAAATTAGGATTTTATAGTTGGGAAGGATAAAAATTACAAAACAATAGGAGGGTGTGGAATATAATGTGATATAAGTCCGGGGTTAGATCGGAATTCTGGTATTTGCTACCTTTATCCTGCATGACTTGGCAGAACTCAATCATGTCTCTAAAATCAGTTCCTTGTCTAAGTTGAGATCACAATCCTTTAAGTAGATATAGATACCATTCACACAGGTACACAAAGCATAAGATATCTGCGAGGACCAGTGTAGTGCTTATGATCTATTGAGCACAGTACTCTCTTAACTGTCTGTAGCAATAAAAATGAGGCAATAGATGCCTATATGAATCTGAAGTCACAGAGAAATATATGCATAGGGAAGTGTAGGCAAGGATGTTCAAAATACAAGTGAGAACACACAAGGATGAAGGGCAAGGGTGTATAGATTATGTATCTGCATCAGTGGAGTATGTCTCTCATACAGACTACTTACCAATAATCCACTAATAATGAATGAAATGAATTAATTCTTGTAAAGTTTTTGGACCTAGGCTATCATAAGATAGAAGTTATAAAATTATTTTAATAGTATTTTTGCCTTTCAAAATTAGCTTGTTAGAATAAATCAGTCTTTAAAATGTTCACAATCATCTATCTAAACAATTCCTTTGCAGTATGTTAAGAGGGTCAGAGGTCTTTATTTCATGATTCATTAAGTTATTATTGTGACAACTATGTGTAATGATTGTAGCTGTATAAAATACAGACTGCAGAACCAGAAGGGCCAGGTTTGAAATACGCAATTTCCTGTGGATACTTTACAAATAGACTAACTTCCTTCAGTACATTACTAAGTTGCAAAGAGATAATGTAGCCTGGAGTTCCTCATTTAGTGGTTTGTGAGTATATTTTTATCACACCTTCAAACTGACCAGGAGTTCTCACTAGTCTGTCCTTTTCTCTATCATACAGATACTGTATCCTAGCCATTTTCCAGAGTGTTAAAATTAGGAAACAAGGCAGTTCTCTAATATCTTAAGTAGTACAGATTCCACATAAACCTGATCACCTGCTATGCTTCGTCTGTCTTTTACATTGTCAAGCACTATAAACATTAGCATTTTGGAATCCAGTTGATCATTTCCTTAGTGAGGGAAACTAGCTCCTCTTTTAACAAAAAGGTCTATTCCTGTGGAGTTAATAGGAGGAAAAATCTGTTCTCAAAGACCCAAAACATAAAGAAACAGTTTGTTAAAAGGTACATATGTAAACTTTGCTAGTGGCAGCAGAAAGTGTACTAATTTGTATTTTCTGTGTTTGCATGGAGGGGAGGATGAGAATTCTGTGTAATTCTACCCAAGTAGGGCTCCACTGCTCTCTGGATGGTCATGTTCAGAGACAGGGCCAGCTTCTCTCCTCACTTAAAACTGTGCTCTGTATATTATAGAAGCAATGCTTTGCATTAGTAACAAGGAAATCAATGTAGAGGGCTAGAGAGGAGGTTCAGATGTTAACAGCACCAGCTAAATTTACAAAGGATCTGGGTTCAATTCTCAGTAACTACTTGAAAGTTCATGGTTGTGTGCAACTCCATTTAAAAGGGATTCCATATTGTTTTGGGGCAGTGGTGGGAATGGGCATGTACTTGTTGCATATGCATACATTCAGACAAAATACTTATTCATGTGAAATAAAAACAAATCAGTCTTTTTTAAAGTCTGTACTCAGTGGGAAAAATAAGTTAAGTGATGTGTTTAAGAAATAACAGGGTGATCAGTGAAATGACTCAGCTGCTAAAACTATCTGCTACCAAGGCCCATAACCCGGGTTCAGTCACCTGACCCATAAAGGGGAAGGTCAGAAATGACTGGCACAACTTCTTACATACTGTGAAATGTTTATTGTCCTCTAGTTTACACATGCTAACTTACACATGTTCGTGCAAATACCCACCCATACACACACACACACACACACACACACACACACACACACACACACACGTGAGAGAGAGAGAGGGAGAGTAATAGAAAGAAAATATAAATAAAATGTACCAATAAATAAGTAAAAATAAACCATAGGAAACGTTTACCTTAAATTGAAGAAAAATCTCCAGTGTGAGGGGAAATACTTAAGCACCGTGATCAAAACAGAAAACAATATTTTATAATAATCTTCTTTTTGAGACTATACTATAAACTTGTTATTAGAACTAAAGTTTAACAAACATCTAGACTTTACAGCAAATATTTGAAGTATACTAGCAGTTTCTTGAGATAAATAGAATGAGATGAGAGAGAAAACAGCAATTGATTTTTTACCTGGATGTCTTATGAGAAAATGACACTTTAGTGGGAACCTGAAGTAAGTTCTGATGGTGATAGCCAAAGTAACAGAGGACACTATGGTAGGAAGGAAAGTAGTCAGTAAAAGGCATGGTTACATCCACAGGATTGTGGTCCATGAAAGGATGGCTCCTCTGTTATGAAACACAAAAGTTTTGACGTAGATTTATTTCTTAAAGTTCGATTGATGTTAGCCTTATACAACAGGAACACAAAATGGGCACTTTCTCTGTGGAAAGGAGGGCAGAGTGACACAGTAAACTATGGTTTTGATGAAAAATTCCTGATGACCTCTGTTAAAAATAGTTTGTATTAGGTCATAGTGTCTTCCCAACTGCCTTTGACTTCACTTTTTTGAGTCTACCCTGTGTGTTAGGTCCTGCACCCTTCTTCCATCAAGTACTCAAGGCTATTAAACCTTAGATCTTCATAGGAATGTGCCTGCCCCAATAAGTTAAACCTTCCAACACCTTTCCCCTTTCCCTACTACCCTACTTGCACTTAGGAAATCAATATGCTTCATTTGCCCTTCAAATTCATTGTATCAGAATCTCTTTATCATCCTCAGCTACACATTTAAGTGGAACTGTGCATTCACGTGTTCCTTTTCTCTACCACTGTAATGGCTATTCTTGGTTGTCACCTTGAATATATCTGGAATTAACTAACATCCAAATGGCAGGAGAGAACTGGAATAGATGTTTTCTTAATTAAATCATTTGAAGTTGGAAGATACAATTCTAATATGAATCCTTGTAGTGGGAAGATGCACCTTCAATCCAAATGTTATGACCTGGAAAGATATAACTATCATCTGGGCCACACCATCTACTAGTGACCTATATATAGGACACCGGAAGAAGGATACTTGCTCTCTCTTTGCCTTTTGCCCTTGCTCTCTCTAATGAATTCATCCATTCACTGGCATTAGAACTTACTTGTTCAATATTCTGGCTTCTACTGAAGATCACTTGAGACATTCAGCCTCCTTGCCTGAACTATTACTGGATTCCTGCACCTTCCATTGGTAGAGAGCCATTGTCAGGCTAGATAGACCCAGCCTGAAAAGGTCACACACACACACACACACACACACACACACACACACACACACGAGGAATGTCTATGAAGCTTATATTGTGATTTAGTAACTATAGGGATAATAAGAAGGTCTGTAATACCGATTATATGTATATGCCAGGCCAAGTGTGTTCTGTAGTGTGCAAAATTTCTCTAATGATAGTCCAATAAGCTAAGTGATAATATTCCCATTTGGAATATGATGAGTGCCTCAACCAAAGTTGTTTTTGTGTTATGCATTTTTTTAGAAAGTGATAGTATTATATTTGACAAACCAACTTGAATGACTTTTCTTCAGTTGTGTGCTCTACTGATCATAGTTCACAAAGTTAACTCATGACTGAGTGTTATTATAATTGATAATTTGATATCAAATTGAGGTAATTTGATGATGGTGTATGATTTACAAGGATATTACAGTAGCCAACTTTATTTTGTTCTGAACACTACTGATGTCTTACTTAGGGTTTCTATTGCTGTGATGAAACACCATGACCAAAAACAATTTGGGGAAAAAGTATTTATTTCAGCTTACATGTCCGAATCACAGTTCATCATGAAGGAATGTCAGAGAAAGAACCTGATGTCAGGAAATGGTGTAGTAGAGATAATGTTGTTTATTGGCTTGCTCGCTCATGGCTCATCCTGTTTTCTTATATAATTCAAGTCTGGCTGCCTAAGGGTGCTATGCCTTAACTTATGGTGTTGGCTCTCCAATATCAATCATTAATAAAAGAAATGCTTTACTGACGTGCCACAGACACTCTTCTGGGGGCATTTTCTCAATAGAAGTTCCCTTCTCAAATAACTAAATTTGCATCAAGACAACAAAAATCTAACTAGCATAATTGGCTACTGAAGACTAACAAAAATACCTCACCCTGAACATCAAATTGAGTTCCTGATTCAATTTACATTTCTTGAATGATAAATGATATTAATCATATTTCCCTGTGCTTATATTCCATCTGTACCTCCTTTTTGACAATGTATCTAATTAATGCTTTTTAGTCACCAGATGTTGGTTGAATTGAAAGTTGTAATAACCAAAAATCAGTAGGTTTGAAGATTTAATCAATAAAAGATATGCTACAAGTTACATCTATCCCACTTGATACATATTTTAAAACATAACATTTTACTTCATGAATGTGAATGACTATGATTTATCAATTTAAATAATGGTGTTTTGGAAAACATACCTTGAGTACCTCATGACTTTCTTTGTTATCTCTCAAAGAATGAAGAGCAATTGAAGAAGAAATGAATTTATAACTCAAGGATGGTATTTTTTGTTAATTTCATATGGGACCCTGATGAACACAGCTGACTAGCTTTCATATTTTATGCAACTACAGCAATTCATGTATCTGTAGAAAGTATTTTACTCATGCAGAGCCCTCTGAGAACCCTGAGTGTTTTGGAAGTCAGGGTTAACATTATTCCACAAACACGTAGTTTCAGTAATTATTAAAATATAGGTTCTTTTTAGTTTTCTAAAAAATGCATGTAATTAAAAGTTGAGCAAAAACAGAAAGTGTTAATTAACTCACTAATTTCTATAATCACAAGGTTATTCTCATCAGGACAATCATTAGGTGATTTTAGAAGAAATTGAAATCATTCAGTAACTACAAACCAAAATGAAGTGTTGGAGAGCTTGGCTAGCACAATACAATTTTCAGTTTGCCAGTTTGCTCAATGTATTTCAAGCATAGACTTAGAATTTTTGATAAGTTCACCTGGTTTCAGATTTTTCTTTATAAAGAAGTGGTGAAGTTTTTGTTTTACTTTCATGGGATTTTCAACTCTTTGAGACAATTACCTCATGAGAAATCAACTTGCTATGTAGTGTTGACTAGTATTGTATGAGATTGGCATGTACGGTGGCTATCCTTTTTTATTGTTTTATTTTATACTTAGAAGAGCACATGTCCAAGTGTAGCACTTGAAAGAATAAATGTCTGTTTATATGCCTTAATATTCTGCTTTGGAAGGATATTTTATTTATTTATTCATTTATGTATTCATATTGGAGGGAATAATATTGTAAGTCCTTCCCCATGACTTGTTCCAGATCAATTCCTAATGAATGTGTTGAATGAAGAAATACAGCAGTCAGACTTTTAAAGGATAGTCTTATTTAATTCCAGTAAATAATGTAACAGATCAAAGTAGAGGGAGAGCTTCTGTTTCTCAGACACTTTGCTATAAAAATAATTGTATAAAATTCATTGTCTTTATAGCAGAGTGCTGTGTACCCTGATAAAGAATGCTGCAGTCTGCCCAATAAACCTCTTGGCTACAGAGTGGACTGAATAGCGCTTGACCTTGAAAGATGATGGAGAAATGCCCTGTATGGTAGTTAAATTAATGCACAGGAAAGTTAAATGAACCAAACTATAACTAACAATGAGTCTATTCTTCCTTCATTCATTTGATGAATATTTAACATAAGAGCACAATTTGCTGGATGCCTACTGCATATAAAGATATGCAAAATTCAGTCACTAGAGATCATGTTTTTTAAAAAGGACATATTCTTACACCCTTAATACAATATGAAGACATACATGTCTGTTTTTCTCCCTCAAAGTCCTATAATGCCCAATAGAGAATTATTTAGGCTTGCTTGTTTGTTTGATCATTCTATACATTTATGGAATATACTAAAATAATGTACAGTATTATATTGGCCTTGAAAAGTGAATAGAATTTTCTCACCAAAAGGGAGAATCATCTCTTAAATATAAGAATCAAAATAAAAATTTTAGTTGTATCTCAAATCAGCAATGAAACTGAGGTTATACTGAAAACTTTAGTAAACACTAGCTCCATGTTGAGAGCTGTAAAGGGGAAAGAACAATAAAGTAGAAACAAAGAAAACAATACAAAAAATCAATGTAACAAAGAGTTGGTTCTTCAAGAAATTCAACAAGACAGACAAACCTTTATCCAAACTAACCAAAAGGCAGAGAGAGAATATGCAAATTAGAAACAAAATCAGAAATAAAAAGGGGGACATAAAGACACTGAGGAAATCCAGAGAATCTTCAGGTCACACTTTGAAAACCTGTACTCCACAATATATTAAAATTTAAAGGAAATGGACAATTTTCTGGATAGATACCACTTATCAAAATTAAATTAAGAACAGATAAACAATATAAATAGACCTATAACTCCTAATGAAATAGAGGCAGTCATCAAAAGTCTCCCAAGCACAAAAAGCCCAGGCCCGGATGGTTTCAGTGCAAATTCTACCAGAATTTTAAAGAACTGCTAATACCAACAATCCTCAAAGTTTTCCACACAATAGAAGCAGAAGGGTCATTGTCAATAGAAGGCTACAATTACCTTGGTACCCAAGCCTCACAAGGACAGAACTAAGAAAGAGAACTATAGACCAATATCCCTCATAAACATTGATATGAAATACTCAATAAAATACTGACAAATTGAATCCAAGAACACATTAGAAACATCATCCACCATGATCAATTTGGCTCCATCCCAGGATGCAGGGATGGTTCAACATACGAAAACCCATCAATGTAACCCACCATATAAACAAACTGAAAAAGAAAAACCACATGATCATCTTACTAGATGATGAAAAAGCCTTGGACAAAATCTAACACCCCTTCATGATAAAGTTCCTGGAGAGATCAGCAATAACAGGAACATACCCTAAACATAATAAAAGCAATATACAGCAAAAGAAAAGCCAACATCAAACTAAATGGAGAGAAACTAAACGTGATTCCTCTAAAATCAGGAACAAAATAAGGCTGTCCACTGTCTCCATGTCTCGTCAATATTGTACTTGAAGTGCTAGCTAGAGCAATAAGACGACAAAAGATCAAGGGAATACAATTTGGAAAGGAAGATGTCATTCCTCTTTTTATCCATTGTTTCTGGGCAGAGTCATTTGTCTGTATACCTTTGGCAAAGAAGTATGAATACTTTCCTTGCTAGTTTAACATTGTCCATTAAAAGAAAAGAAATTTGTGAATATGCTCTTCCTTTCTCATCATGCATTGTGTCCTTGGACTCTGAAATTGTTTCTGGAGTGTTTTGTCCTCTCCCATCCCATTTCAATGCTCATTTTCTTCTTTGAGGCGAACTTGGAAAGAAATTATTGAGTATCTTTGCTTACAGCCATCCTATTCCCAGCTCAGACTCACAGGAGAGCAGAGTGAACATTACATTCCATCTTGAACAACTCTGGTTTATGGTTTCGTTTGCCTTGTTCAACATCATTTCTATCTTTGCTTGTGCTTCCTTTGGGATAATGGGTGAGGTGATTGAACTGAAAAGTCTCTGGCCAGCAGTGTGTTTGGAAATAACGATTACCGCAAGCGGCACTAAGCTAGTGGCTTCATTTTCAATCTATAGTTCTTGTAGACTAAGTTGCTTACTGAACACAAAACAGGTTTAAAGCCAGCTGGCATTTCCTTTAACAGTGCTAAAAACGGTATGTGGACACTGGCTTTCACCAGAAATGTGACAGAATAAGTGGAGAAGGATGACTCCTAAAAATGCACAGGGAGCCATCTTGTTTATAGTACATTTTTCTCAATTTTAGATGCACATTTGAAATATCTGGGAAGCTTTTATTGAACTCATTTGGTTGCATACCCACAGTGCATAATTTCATTAATCTGGATCTGAATCTACATCAAGGATGAAGGGTGTGAACATTTTCCAGACAATAATATCTAAGAGTGCTAAATACTGTTTGAGTGCTTTATTTTGGGAGTTACTTTTGGATAAGATATTTTAATGACACATCTCCATCTTCCTAATAGACTCATCTCTCTTCCTCAGCTCAGGAATCTTCACTGAAGCTGTTGTTAGTAACACTTTTAACCTAAGTCTATTTTATTTGTTCTTAAAGAAACACTAGGACAAATTTGCATTTGAATGATACCAGCAGCCCTTCTTAAAGTATTTCATTTACTGACATATTAATCTATTTGTGTTTTATATGTACAAAAATTAAAGGTCATATCAACATACACATTAATAAAAGCATAATAAATGGCTTTATTGATCCTTGAATTAAAATTCTTAATTATTGCTTTTAGAAAAAATTTTGGTTCACATTTTGAATTTTTAAAATTGGGCTCATGTAGCTCAGACCAACGTAAACCTTCCTATATAGCTAAGTCTGACCTTGAACCCTTGATCTTCTTGCTTTCTAGATACTAGGGTTATTGATTTCTGTCAGTGTGTCTTGCTAATTGTAGAAAGTTGTAATTTAAGTTGAATAGCTAGGAGCTGGGAAAGGTTACTTTACGTATGATCCTAGACATTTAGGAAGCTGAAAGCAGATAACCAATTTATCTTAGGAGGTCCAGATCAGCCTGGACAAAGGAGTACCTGGAGAGGGAGATTAGGGGCAGAGGGATTGGAGAGGGTAGGAGAGGAGAAGAAAGGGGAGGAGAGGAGAGGGGAAGGGAGGAAAGGGGAAAGGAGGAGAGAGACTCAGGGATATCTTTAAGATTTTTAGACAATGTGAAGTACATTATTTGGAGTTAAACTGGAATTTTATCACATTTGTTGAACTAAAATCTGAGTCATATAAATTTATTTTACTCTTCATTGGTTTTAGAGATGTTTCGATATTTTCAGAAAACAAGACGCTTCTTTCTACATTATAGAGATTTCCATTGTCTTCTCTCTTCTGATACCAAAATAAAATGGTTAAGATAGACATAAGATAAGAAAGGATTGCCAGGATTGTGCTTTAAATTTTCTGTTACACAAAAGAGCTGCTATTCTTATGAAAAGAATATAGCTTTATTATTCTATCAATAGTCAGAACACATTTCCTGGCTTCTGAAAAGAATGACATGCACATCGCTTCTCTCCACTAAAGTGGGAAATGCTTGCCTTTGTTAAACTGCGTTTGTATAAGTCACTGCCATGGTAGCAGAGCACTTTGACAAGCATGTGATTATTATTTTTTTAACACAAACAACTCGAAGTCTCCAAGTGGAATTTTAATGTGTCTCTTTTTTATAAAAACATAGAGCATATTGATTGATTTAAATTTGTAAGCTTCTTGTTGTTATTGGAGGTAATCTAGAGTTTAACTTGATTGTCCATTCCATAACAACAACAGTTCTGTTGTTGCTCTCTGTCCCTATTTATAAAACTTATAAACACAGTTGAATCTTAAGCAAAACAGTGTAAAACTTCTATCCGATGCCGACAAAGATTAAATACTAAGTTAACATGACCAACATGCCTGTGGTAGCAACGGGTTTCTAAAGCTCTTAGATGTCAACTGTAGCATCCATGGTGAACTTGTTAGAAATTCAAATGTGAGGCTGAGGCTGCCGTAGAGGCTGGTAAACAAGGAGGACCCTAAGAGAGACATAAATGATCCCCTGGAGAAGGAGAAAGGGGCAAGATCTCCTGAGCAAATTGGGAGCATGGGGGGAGGGGAGAGGGAAGTAGGTGAGTGAGAAGGGGAGAAGAGGAGGGGCGAGGAAGACATGATGGCAAAGGGAGGTTGAGTTGGAGAAGAACTGAAGAGAGCAAGATAAGAGATAATATAATAGAGGGAGCCATTATAGGTTTAAAGAGAAATCAGGCACTAGGGAAATGTTTGGAGAGCTACAAAGATGACACCAACTAACAATCTAAGCAACAGAGGAGAGGCTAACTTAAATGCCCTCCCCATAATGAGATTGATGACTAATTCATATGCCATCATATAGCCTTCATCCAGCAGCTGGGGGAAATAGAAGCAGACACCCACAGCTGAAACTTTAACTGAACTGGAATCCAGATGCAGAGAAGGACGACTGATGAGCATAGGGGTGCATACCAGGCTGGTGAAAACCACAGAAACAGCTGAATTGAACAAGGGAGAACTCTTGGTCCCCAGACTGATAGCTGGGAAACCAGCATGGGACTGATCCTGACCCCCAGAATGTGGGTGTCAATGAGGAGACCTTGGAAATCAATGGGGCCTCTTGTAGTTGGTCAGCACTTATTCCTAGCATAGGAATGGACTTTGGGAGCCCATCACACATGGAGGGAGACTCCCTGAGCCTAGACACAAGGGGTTGTCCTAGGCCCTATCCTAAAGAATATGACAAATTTTGAAGACCCCCATGGAAGGCCTCACCTTTCCTGGAGAGCAGAAAGGGTATGGGATAGGTAGGGCATTAGTTGGGCGAGCAGGGGAGGAGGGAAGGGAGAGGAACCTGGGATTGACATGTAAAATAATTTTCTTTCTAATAAAAAAAGGAAAAACAAACAAACAAACAAAAAAACAAATGTGGGGCTGGAGAGATGGCTCTTAGATTAAAGGGCTCATCCAGAGGACCCACATTTGAGTCTCAGCACTTATAGCAGGTTAACAGTAGTCTGTAACTGCAGTTCCAGGGGGTCTTACCTCCCTCTTCTGGCCTTGGTGGGCATTGCATGGATGTGGTGCACAGACATACATCCAGGCAAAATACTCATACACCTAAAATAAAAACAGACCTAAAAAATAGTGTTTGTTTTTTCAAAGAAAATAAAATGTGTGTAGCCCATTCCAGATCTAGTGAAATACAATTGCAGAGTCTGGAATTCCAGTCTTCATTTGGTTTTGATTTTTTAAATTAATTTATTTATTTTATGTGTATGAGTGTTTTGCCTAAACTATTGCCCCAGCTGACCTTCCATGTGAATGAAATCTGCTATGTGGAATAAAACCCTGATTCTCTGCAAGAACAGCAAGTACTCTTAAACACTGAGCTATCTCTCCAGCTTCCATTCTAGTTGTTTAAACAGGGCTTCATCTGTTGCTACTACATTCGGTGATATCTGTCCCATCAACTAGATGGTAATGTTTAAGCATTCTGTCCCTACCTTAGAATTTCTCTGAAAGTAGAGGTTACGGCTCTCATAATCCTGTAGTTCTCTTATCCAGTAGAGGAGAAAAATTCATTAATTGATGCAACAGCCTCCTGAAGCACAGCAAGAGCTATGGACGTATTATCTCACAGAAGTAAAGCCAACTAACTGATAACCGGCAAAGCACGAGGGGCTAATTTGACTCTTCCATCATTGTAATAAAATGTAACTCATTAGTTCTGTAGGGGCACCAATGAATACTTTGGGATCTATAATTGTTAATCAAATGCTTTTCTCTTTTGTGGGTCTTATTTTTAATTGCATCATTCTGGGCATAGCACACATTGCTATTAATAAATGAGAACTAATCTTTAAGAAGTACAACTTGACGTGACAGTGAAGGGAAATGATGACAGGTGACTCAGCCAAGTTTCCAATAGCATATGTGTTCATGTGGAGGCCAAGGAAATTTGGTGTCATTCAACTAATTGATTAGAAACAAACTCTGGACTGGGGGGGACCTCTCTCACATTTTAAGGCAGCTGGATCCTATTCTTTAGCTATACCTTAGCTAATGCTGTTTATGTGGAATAACGAAGACAGAACAGATTTGCTTTAAGCTTGTCAGAGATGGTACTGCCAGTCTTATGTTTTGATGGGAGTACAGATTTCATATGGTTGTTGCAGCTAGGAAGGTGAGGCTAAAAGAAGTATGACTTAAAATGCTATGGTCTTAGAGATGTACAGACTCATGTACTTTAAATAAACATTGCTATATTATTCTCCCAGCTGCAGGCTTTGCTGTTTATAAAAGTTGATTTGTGTCAATCATAGTACTGCTTGGTTTGCTTTGGGAAATCTAAATACCCCCCACATCTTGGTCATCACGGTATTATTTCTGATTCTTTTTAAAGTCTAAAATGTAAAATTGCATACTTTCTTGGACTTCTCTTTCACCCTAGCAGAGAACTAATAAACTATAAACTACATGGCTATATCCACGCCCCCTTCATCTTTAGTAATATAATTAGAGTCAAACACAAACCAATAATGACCTAGGTAAGTAGAAACCTCTGTAAAGAGATAATCATCATCATAACCACCACCACCACCACCACCGTCGTCGTTGTCGTCATCATCATCATCATCAGTTTGTAGGAGAGCAGACATGTGCACTGGTTACTAAGGATTCTTGCAAAGTGAGAAACTTTCTGACCATGCAATCTACAACTTCATAGATAAGGAAGAAAGTATGTTTCCTCCTGTAGAAAATAGTAAATGAGGTAAAAACTTGTGTGAGCAAGTACATGTATAAATGGTGTGAAGTAAATAAGGTTATCCGAACGAAAAAAAAAGACTGAAGAATTTTCAGTCTGTTCTGCACTGTTCCTGTTCTCTGTTATCTAGTGTATGCTGACTCTATGGGGGGGTATTCTAAAGTTCAGAGTTCTCAGTGAAGAAAAATATGAAGAATACTAAGCATATGGTACCACGAGGTCACTAGGGAGCATGATAACATGTGGAAAATGTGAGTCTAGAATCCGTGCCTCAAACACAGTCAAAGGAAAGATTAGTTTTCAATCTTACTGGAGTCTTATGAGAAAGTCTGGTGCTTTATACTAAGGCATTTTCCAGGGACACAAAAGGGATGTTAGGAGAGTAGATTCTTAGGGCCGTTTCTAACTACCAGTGCATTTGATGATCACATGTTCCATGCAGTTTCTTGGTAATTAGTAGTGCTCTTTGAGTGAGAAAAATAAGTCTCTGTCATTTACAGTTGAAGAAACTGTCAGAAAGGTTGAAAGGTGTGCCTATGATCACAATGGGAACTTTCAAATTCAAGTCTTTCTTATCTGAAACTGGCCCTAGCTTTACTCTGCCATCAAAACCAGAAAGATTAGGAAGCCGACAGAAGACTCTTCTAGGTAGAGCGTGCTTAAAATAACACAGGGTAACAAATGTTTTTCCTAGAGCAAGGCAATTCAATGCTTCCTTCAGCCACATGTCTTCAGCAAAAATCATAGGAAAAGGAGGATTCAGCAAAGGCACAATCTGCTTTACTGCAAGTATCATGCAAAAGGATGCTTTACTGTTTAACACTTAGAGCTTCTGACCAGAATTCCATTCAAAGAAAGAAATACATTTACTTTTAAAAGGGAGGTATCAACCTAAGACTTTGTTGAGACTTGGAGCATGGCCTGAACTAACTTGAGAAATATGCTGGCTATGTTCCTAGATTCCAGTTTAATGATCCTTTTGGTGCTTAGAGAACCTATTCATAAAGAAAATGAGTTTTTTGTTTTGTTCTAGATTTAGTTCTTGTCATCTTATACATTCTCATCTGTCCTTCCCTTCCAATTTCTCACTGACTTTTTGGTAAGGTCTCTTTCATAGCATTGTCATAAATGGATCAACATATTTTCATTTGGTTCATAACTGCTTGTGTAAACCTCTGCAAGTCAAGTTAGGGAAATTTGGATTATTGTGTCTGAGAGGCTTCACACCACATTGAGACTACAGATCTGACCACGTGACATCATAAAGAATGGCATAACATGATTGTTAAAATTCACGCCTCATTTAGACCCTTGCTATGAACAGGTTGTCAACAGATTCTCATTATTTGTTGTTCTTAATTGAAAGGTTGAGTTGATTCAGGCTGCTGTCATAGGCCACGTGATGACACTTTGACCAACAACAGGTTGCATATACAGTAGAAGCTACTCCAAATAACCTGTATAAGCTGTGGGTTGCAATTTGCAGAGTGAGTAATTTAAGATTTCGTGAAATTTGACCACAAACGTACCTAATAAGACAATTCTAGGAATTGATTTCCCATCAGCAAGAGATGTGTGACTGTGCAAAATGATGGCTATGCAATGATTTTCTCCTTATTTTAGAAACAGTATATAATTCAGCCAGACAAGAATGAAGTTTTATAGATATGACTCGTAGACATATTCTACTTTTTTTTTCTAAAGTAGACACATGCATCTGTTTTCATCTTTGAAAATGGAAGAAAAATGCAGATATCGGATGACTTCTGTATACTGTGCCTGTATTCTTAAATTTGGGAGTTCTAGCTACAGATGTCCTTTGCTTTGTTTTCAAAGGGGGAAGTTTAATTAAAGAAAAACTTGAGCTCCCCCTTGGGGAAAAAGTCCTTTTTATAATGATAACAGTCTTTTCCAGTGGTAATCTTTAAGACATAAAGAATGCTTGTGTTTGGAGCCCACTGGAAGTTAACTGAAATGTTTCTGTCCCCAGTGGGCTTTCTGATTATCTACTTAGGGAAGAAGACTGATACAATCTTAACAGCTGACATCTGGTACAATTGCCTTCACAGAGGTCTTTTCAAAATGACTTCTAGAAATTGTTTTGTACATATTTTCTCTTTAGGAATGCCATTTGTTTTCATCACCTTCATGTCCTGTTTAAATAACCTCTATTCCCAGTGTTTGTATCAGATAATGTAGCATGCCCAATTCATTGCTTTCTCAGTACATATATTGTGGGCAAAATGTCTTTTCTAACAAACTATTTAAGGGGGAACCTCAACAGTCCCTTCTTCCTCTGCTTCTCTTTTGCCCTGGATAATCTTTAGTTCTGTAGCATCCAAAGCCACAGGTGCCAGACTAAATTGCTTCACCTGTATTATTTTCACCTAGAGATAGAGGATGCCTTCATTCCCAGCAACTGCTGTAAGATTTAAAGCCATCATCTTAAATACTTAGTGCCATGGATTTGATACCTCCAAGTCTAAATTGATAATGCTTTCTTAGATTTTCAGGAGTTATTATTTGTCTAATATAATAGCAAATATGAAACAAGTAGATATGTGAACTAAAAAGATTAATGGATAAATAAAAGGTTGAAAACCTTTTTGCTGTACCTTGCATGCTGTAATTGTAGTCAGTTAGCTATTTTACTTCATGAGTACTATACCACACCCAAGGAGTTAATCCAATGCAACTGACAGGAAAGAAGAATTTAGGGTTAGATACCATTCTTTTGTCATTACCACGGGAACGGGAACCAGAGATACATTCTCCAATTTCTAAAGTCAAATTTTCCTTAGTTTGGCCTCAGACTGACAGATGAATCTTTCAGATTAAAGCCTGTCTGTGTCACATTCTAAATTTTTTTAAAAGTGTATTTCACACTTTGGGAGAAATGTTTGAAGGCTGACAAAAATGACAAATGGAGTAGCTGGTAGATACACACTGCTGTATTTATCTTATTGCTTCCATATGTTTTTATGAATCAATTTTCATCTCAAGATGTATTTTTTGGTTGGGGATAATTTTATTTCCAAAAAAGACTACTCATTAATACCTTCCCATTATTACCTTATATAGCTGTTGTCCAGGCCAAATGATCACAAAATATTCTGGAAAAGTGAACCACTTAGTAAGCATATGAATGATTGTAAAAACATGTTTGTAACATACCTCTTATAAAAAGTGGTGCCTATATAATATAAAATTAATATGTATTTAGTTTAGATATATGTGTGGGTACATGTACAGATATATATGCTTGTGTGGAGTACAGAGGGCTAGCTTTGCTCTCATTTGTGAAGAACCATGAACATTATTTGCTGAGACAATGTTTCTCACCAGGACCTGTAGGTAGGCAGATTGACTAGAGAATCCCAGGTAACCTCCTGTCTTTGTCCCCTTAACACTGAAATTATAAAAGCAAGCCACAATTCCATACT
This sequence comes from Cricetulus griseus, assembly GCF_003668045.3. Lineage (NCBI taxonomy): Eukaryota > Metazoa > Chordata > Mammalia > Rodentia > Cricetidae > Cricetulus > Cricetulus griseus. The sequence goes on along the minus strand of NC_048599.1, from coordinate 80,390,102 downwards.
CATACTTCTACATTAGATACTTTACTGAGATGTATCCCTAGCATATTTACTTATTTATAGACAAGGTCTCATTGTACAGCTCTTGCTGGTCTAGAACCTATTTTGTGGTTCAAGCTAGGCTTGAAGTCTTAATAATCTTCCTGTCTCAGCTTCTCAGGTACTAGAATTTCAGGAACATGCAATCACACCTTCCTCATAAAATGAGTGTAATTTTGAATAAAAACATCTTTTTTCTTATCCAATTTCTGTGTTTGATTTTATGGGAGATATTCAGTTAGCATGATCCATGAATGTGAAAGTGACTTGTTCTTAGAAAGGGTCATCTTAAGTAAACAAAGTCATGCATTTTTACATATATTATGAAACACTCAAATTTAAGTCAAAGATCTAATATATTTGAAACTGATATTGGGGGAATGATTTTATTCACTCCCAACTATATTGTATAGACAATTACAACAAGATTTATTTGCAAGCAGTTGGTAAATGTAATAGGTTGAGGTAAATTTGTGACTCCAGGAACTAATCTAAGTTGATTGCTACTAAGTTAGTAAGTGGGAGTATAGGATTTATTAAAAGTTAGGATTCTATTTCACATGTAAAGACCCATGGTAGAAAAGGAGCCCAAGCCTAATTCCTTAAATTTCTTGCCTTTTCATTGAAACCCTAAATTTGAGTAACTACTGTCAGAAAGACAACATTTAAACACACAGCTGTAAATGTACTACTTCTTTCATTTTAATATCTTTTTCTTAGACCAACTTCTACTTTCTGATTTGTAGCTTGATATTCTGCTGGGTATTTCATAGTTATTACCTATAATTATTGGTGTCATTGAGCACTACCTCATCTCTTACCCATCTATGTAATAGGAACAGAGCTGGCATTCTTATTACTTACCACAGATGTCACCTTTGCATGCATTGTGTTGTGCTCTAGGACCATTCTAAGACCTTACATACAGCAAACCCCAATGCCTCCTTATGCTTCCAAGTACCTAAAAATCCATTCCAGAGCTTGCTGTATTAGGAAACATAACAACAATCTCATTTTCTCCTCTGTTTACTCAAGCTGTTTTCTTCCATTAGAATACACTTCCTCAAATCAAGTGTAGAATCGTCAATGCATATCCACTCCAGTGATCACTAGCTAGAACAAAAATAAAAACATTGAAAATGTTGTTTGAGAAACTGATTAACCTGAAGAACAGATGGGTCCATAAATATTGGCAGGTGTGTGGATATATGTGCAGATAGATGCATGGGAAGACAGTCTATACTCAACAAGTTGTGGCTGTCTAATCTTCATTTAAGGTTAGCAATTGCAAACCCTACAAAAGTCTTATGGGACTGAATCTATTTTTTATAAAAAGCTTATTGACATTTGGCTACAATGCTTCTAAACTTTTATATAAATTTTTGAATATTTTTATTAGTTCAAATTAGGAACAAGCTGTTTCACTTGTCAATCCCTTCATCCTCTCTCCCTCTCACCCCACCCCATCCACCCTCCACTCCCCAGGTAGGGTAGGGCCCTCAACGGGGGCTCCACAAAGTCCACCACATCATCCTGGGCTGGGCCTAGGCCCTTCCTCATGTGTCCAGGGCAAAAGTGCATCCCTTCACATGGGATGGACTCTCAAACTCCCTTCTTACACTGGGGGAAAAATACTAATCCACTATCAGGGCCTCCTTAGAGTATGGAGGCCTCCTCATTGACATCCATATTCAGGGGTCTGGATCAGCCCTGTACTGGCCTCCCAGAAAGCAGTCTGGGGTGGAAGTGTTCCCCTTGTTCAGGCCAGCTGTTTTTGCAGGTTTCACCACCCTTCGATCTTCATTCCTCCCTCTCTGCAACTAAGTTCCAGAGTTCAATTCAGTGTATATCTGTGGATGCCTGTATCTGCTTCCATCAGCCACTGGATGAGGGCTCTAGGATGGCATAAAAAGTAGTCATCAATCTCATTTCAGGGGAAGGGCATTCAGGTTATCCTCTCCACCATTGCCTGGATTGTCAGTTTGTGTCATCTTTGTAAGTCTCTGGAAATCTCCCGAATGCTAGATCTCTCCTCGGACCTATAATGGCTCCCTTTAATATGGTATCTCTCATCCTGCTCTCCTCTATTCTTCCCCCAACTCAATATTTCTGCTCCTCCATTTCCTCCTCTACTTCTCTCATTCTGTCAGCTCCCACCATCTCTTGAGTTTTAAGAGGTACTACACATATCTGGATATATTAGGTTTTTCTATAGGAATATAAATGAGAGAATTACAAAAGGGACTTATTAGATTGGCTTGTATAATAATTCTGGGTTACCAAACAATGAATTCTGGTATAGTTGAAAAGCTAAGTGCTTGCTAGTTGCTTAGTACATAAAGATGGATGACTTGGAAGTCACAATGTGGTGATGAAGACTTGGAGGATATCTGGTATGTCATAATTTTTCAATTAGTGTTGGAAGTCCAAATAATGTTGGTTCTTTTGTTGGCAGAAGATGGGATGCCAACAGAGCAAATGCACTCACAAGCAAGAGGAAAGGTTGAACAGACAATAGGCAGTAGATTTTCCTATAGATTCCTTTATTTCTGGACCACTGTCTGAACATGCCATGCCCTTTCATGGAGGGCTTTCTCCTACTCAGTTAGTCCTACTTACCTAACACTCAAATAGTTTTAGAGACTTAACTAGATTTGTATCTTGGTCGATTCCAAGTCCAATAAAATTAATGACCAAGTTTAACCATCATGCCATTACATATTAATATAACAGAAAAAGCAATCTTGTTGACATTCTATTCATTATGTCATAATTAAGGTTTCTATTACTGTGATAAAGAGCATGACTAAAAGCAACCTTTGGACAAAGGGTTTATTTTAGCTTACAGGTAATAATAGTCAATCCAAGTCAGGGAAGTAACTGAAACTGAGGCCATGTTGGAACAATGCTTACTGGCTAGCTTCTTCTGGTTTGCTGGGTTTGCTTTCTTATATACACTATGACTATCCATCCATGGTTGACACCCCCTAAGGTAGGCTGGGTCCTTCCACATCAATCATCAATGAAGAAAATGTCTTACAGGTTTCCTTACAGGCCACTCTGATGAAGAGAAAAATCAACTAATTTTTTAGATGAAGTGTCCTTTTCTTAGGTGACTGTAGCTTGTGTCAAGTGGACAAAAACTAATACATGTATTGCATAAAAGGTTCTGACCAGGTAACAATAAATATTCTTATCTGCTTTTTATAATTATATAGCATTGCATTGGTATTCTAATTTCATTATATGTGGCCTAAGTAGATCAACACTGCAGTCGCAATGGATTTGAAATTATGGTTCATAAAATTCAGGTAATAAAATGATGGTCAAGATCTCCTAAGCTAATTGGAAGCATGGTAGGAGGGTCAAGGGATTTAGAAGAAAGAGAAGGGGAGAAGAGTAGGGAAGAAGAGGACACGAGAGAGCAGGAAGGTCGAGTCAGGGGAAGAATGGAGGAGAGGAAGAAAAGAGATACCACAATAGTGGGATTCTTATAGGTTTAAAGAGAAATCAAGCACTAGGGAAATGTCCAAAGATCTACAAGCTTCACCTCAACTAACAATCTAAGCAATACTTGAGAGGCTACTTAAAAGCCCTTCTCTGATAATGAGATTGATGATTACCTCATATGCCATCCTAGAGCCTTCATCCAGTAGCTGATGGAAGCAGAAGCAGACACCCACAGCTAAACACTTAGCTGAACCCTGGAACACAGTTGCAGAGAGGGAGGAGTTCTGAGCAAAGGGGTCAAGACCAGGCTGGTGAAACACACAGAAACAGCTGACCTGAATGAGGGATTTGTTATGGACCCCAGACTGATATCTGGGAAACCAGCATAGGACTGTTCCAGACCCCCTGAATGAGGATGTCAGTTTGGAGATATGGTTAATCTATTGGGCCTCTGGTAGTAGAACAGTATTTATCCCTAGTACATGAATGGACTTTGAGAACCCATTCTACAAAGAATGATACTGTCTCAGCCTAGACTCACAGGGGTAGGTCTAGGTCCTGCTCAAAATGATATAACAGACTTTTAAGATCCCCATGGAGGGCCTCACCATCCCTTGGGAGCAGAAAGGGGATGGGATGGGGGTTGGTGGGGGCCAGGGGAGGAGGGGAAGGAGAGGGAACTGGGATTGACACTTAAATGAAGTTTGTTTCTAATTTAAATTAAAAAAGAAGAAAAAAAGATATTCACATTCTTTTTTTAATCATCTTTTCTTGTTATTTTAAAGCAATCTTTTCTCATTTTACACACAAATCCAAGTTCCTACTCCCTCCTCTCCTCCTATCCACAAATCCAGCCTTACAGAAACTGTTAGAAGGAAAAAAAAATCCAACCCAAGGAAGTTAGCTACATCCATGAAAACACAGAGAGCAGATAACATTACACCAGCAAACCCCAAAGAGGCTCACATTCTTAACCTCTGTTCCTTAAACTAAAAACAGAAAGAAATTGATAAATACATGGCCTCTTTTGCTTTGTTTTATCATAGGATTCTATTGTTCCCAAATGGCTATCTGTGATTTTCTCTCTACTCTCCTTCACTACCTCTCTAGGTTAAATTTTTACTTTTCTTTTTCTAGTACTTATGTGACACTGAAATCAAAACGAAACTGCTGGTTTGGAAAGACATAGAATCCCCCAATACTCTGCAAAATCAGAAAGATTTTTTTCTTTTTTCTTTCTTTAAATAAGAAACAAGCTTGTTTTGTATGTCAATCCCAGTTCCTTCTCCCTCCACTCCTCCCTTGCCCCCCACCAACCAATTATCCCATCCCCTTTCTGCTCCCTAGAATGAGTGAGGCCTGCCATGGGGGATCTTTAAAGTCTGCCATGTAATTTAGAGCAGGGCCTAGAACCTCACCCATGTGTCTAGGCTGAGAGAATAACCCTCTAAGTGGAGTGGGCTCCCAAAGTCCTTTCATGTTCTAGTGATAAACATTGACAATCTGTGGGGCCTCTGGTAGAGGACCAGGAAGATTTTTTAACATGTTAGAAGAAAACCAGTTTTTCAGTGTCACAGATAAAGTGAGACACACATGATTTATAGGCATGTATTCACCTCAGTGAACTAGATACAATATTAGAGTCAGGTGGAGTGTGTGTGTGTGTGTGTGTGTGTGTGTGTGTGTGTGTGTGTGTGTGTGTGTGTGTGTGTGTGTGTGTGTGTTTACATGTGTGAGTTAGACACATCCATGATTTCTCTAAATGAGTCATTATCACAAAAATTTTCAAATGAGATAATCTTATTTTCTACTAATCAACTCTCCATAATGATGCTTGTATTACTAAAAGGAATTGAACAAAGTTGTCATTCTTTTTCATTTTAATTTTGTTTTTATTGTTTGCATAGAATAGAGGCCTCTTTTTTGTTATCTATCTTTTGTTGTTTGAATTTCGACTAGTGAATAGATATGAATATGATAAACCTTAACTCCCACTTTTGCAGAATATTTTCTTATTTTTGCATGGAATTTTTGCAGATATAATGGATTATAATGAGTTCCCAGTGGATGAGAGTTGGCACTGTATCCAGTGACTAATGTCTTTACTAGAAGAGGCCAAAGTGCCTGGAAGCTAAGCTCTCAGAGAACCGAGACAGAAATTTTGTGAGTTTTAGGTGAGCCTGGGCTACATAGCAGATCAGAAAGGGTAGGATAAGGAAAAATGGAGGAGGAAACAGAGGAAATGGGGGCAGAATAGGCAAGAAAAGAAGGAAGAAGAGAGAAAGGAAAGGTATATAAGAAATAAGAAAAGGGAATGTCTAAACCTCAGAGATTCCACAGGGGCTGGTGCCCTACCATCACATTGGTTTGGAATTTCTAGTCCCACAGTCTGCTTAAGTCAGTCAGCTTTGACACTCTGTTGCAATACTTCCAGGAATGTAATGATTCCCCTTATCCATATGTTTATTATTTGTACTTTCAGTCACCTGTGGTCAACTGAGGTTCTATAATAATAAATATAAAACCCCTAGAAATAAGCATGTCATGAGTATTAAATTCCACATAATTCACCTTGGTGAAGTAATTCAGTGAAATTCCATGCAGCCCCACTCTTTTTCCTCCTCAGGTATTGAGACATCCATGCTCTAAATACTATCACTCATAAGCTGTTTGGAAGTCTACTTGGTTTAGTTCTAGGTGAAGCTTTTGTAGCTGAAATGTTCCATATGTAGACCCCTAATGCTCCCTCATAATTCCCATCTCATTTTCTTTCCTCCAGCTCTTCCTATAGGTATTGTATCATCTCACAATGTTGCAAGAAACAGGGTGACTTTCTTTTTCTACATATTTCAAAAGGGAGACATTGCAGTCATGTAACCATCATTGTGGCAAATTCTTATGTTTTATTTGTTATCAGATGTTGCTGTTTATGTTTTACTTTGCCTGGTTTTAAACTGAATTTATTATCAATTATTATAGATAATGTAGAAAATAAAACACAGTACATATGAAACTTAGTACTGAGTATGGAAGTAATTTATTCTAGTGGTCATGAAAACATCCTTGTAGAGAAACAGTAAGAACAGTGTACTTCTGTTAAGAAAATTATCTTGAAATATTGTTGACAGTCCAAGGAGGAGATTCATAAGATGGCTACCCAGATGCACACATCAAGCAGACAATTAGAAATGAAGGAAATTCCAGTGTCTCTAAAGTTGCTATTGATTACTGGAACTTTAACTATTTCTTCCTTTCCTGAGAAATTTGTTTCCATGGGCTGTGCATCCCTCAAAGTTATCTATGTACAGTGAAAGAGTGGTGTTTGGGTATATAAAATCCCCTGAGTGTGGAATGTATTTGTCCAATGTCATTGAGATGGCCTTAATCTCTAGAAATCTTCACATTCTTTTTCTCAGGTCACATTTAAGAGATTAATACCAATGGCCATTGCCTTTGTGTGCATTTAGTCTCTTTTTTTTTTATTTCGCATAGATATAGTAGCTGGTACCTAAAAACCATTTTAAGTCCTGGATACCTAATAAGAAAAAAGACAGTATTTTCATTTTCTGAACAAGATCATTATGTTAAGTTTGAAATCACACATTTAGCTATTATCTCATTGATATGCTCTTTGGATGAGAAGTAGAAAGTCAAGCATCTTTTATATTAAAATAAATCATCTGTATCCTCATTACTATTCCAGGAACTAACAATACTGCAGTGATTTTGCACCATGCTTCTATCACATTGTCCTATTCAGTAGTGATTAATAGAGTAATTACTTAATAAAAGGAGATTAATTCAATTTATGTAAATTGAGCAACTTTGTTTAAAAATAACAAAATACATTTTACTTCACTGCTATCATGATATTAAAACATAATCTTGGTTGAAAATTTGAATCAGATAAATAATAAAGGAAATAAACCTCCCACAGTTGTTCTACATTTCTGTTTTAATTTGTATTATTTTCCATTAAGCTTTAATAGTTGTGATTAAATAATAATTGTAATTTGTTAGCTTCCTGTTTCTACTGGCCACTATAATAATTTTTCAAATTATAAAGACTATGCTTCAAAGTACCATCTTAGATAACTTCACCCTATATCATTATTAGAATATATCATAATTTATGAACTTTTTACTTTTGCCATCTATGAACACCTCCTTTTAGTGTTTTGAAACAAAATGCTTTTCAAAACTCCAGAAATGTAAGTAACAAATGTGTTCAATTACATGGTGATGTAGCTGATGTACAAGCTTCCTCCAATTGTTGGTAATATTTTAAGGATGACATCTATTCCTTACTTTCTGAAGCCTCAAGATCCAGAAAGATCATATGTGGACATAGAATTATAAGATCACTCATTTTCATCTCTGTCATGCTAAATTCCGCAAAGAATAACAAGCTGAATCAGAAGCAATACCTACCTTCCAAACAATAATAACAAATTGTGCAGGGTGAAAACTTTAGTTCAAAGAAAAAACTTACCATGGAAATGCAGCAATGCCATTTTATTTTTAAATTGTCAAAAACTTGTAAGGGCTATCAGTGGACTGTTCATGGAAAATGTAGAATTTGAGCTGCAGCGTAACATTGATACATTTAAAAACACTTGTTCATGTGAATGGAGAGAAGACCTTTTGAAACGAAGATGAGAAATGTCACTTTAAATGAAAAATAGCTAGTTCAGCATATTTTATTTTGCCATACTAGAGTTGCTGAATGACTACAGCCAGCGTGCTTACTGTAAGATATCATTCCAGTTGCTTCTAATGTACTAAGCTCCTTGGTTGTTGCACCACTCTGGCCTCCTTAGGTACATTTTTGCTCTTGTATACTAATACTACACTTTTCTGAAATCTTTGACCCCGAAACTGTGCAAATTAATGATCCTCAGCCTTTCAAACATGCACTAATAACAGCATATGAGACATCCAGGAGCCCAAAGAAAGATGATTGTTTCCTACATCCCCTAAACCAGGGTATTAAGACCACAACACAGTTGAACCAGGTAATAAATGCAGCACAATTGGGGAACAACAAGCAAGCTATAAATATGTAGATGGAAAAGCTTGTAGTATTCATGGTATAGACAATTACTTTCGAAAGGTCTTACTTTATTGTAAGCAAGTTCACACTAGACAAAATATACCATAATGGAAAATGGCTTAGGATGTGTGATATATCTAGAGATTGAATGTATACCTAATATGGTCATTACTATTGACAATTTGTATCATTTCAATAAACATAAATTTAATAATCAATGAAAATGAGAATTAGAAGCATTCCATAGTCAGCTTTTGTGAAAGAAGTGAATATGATCAAAGGGTTTAAATTCCATAAAGAAAGTTTTTTTATTATTTTGGGGGATACTTGGAAGATACTGGATAAGCTGGAGCAGGGGTCAGGGTTCCCTGGCAGAATCACTGTACATCATGATCAATCCTACATCCTTATGGCCTGGGATTTGCCACATAAGCGAAGGCGACAAACTAGTGATCCCCAAAGACTGCTTCCTCACTCTTAGTATTACAAGTATATGCCACAACACAAACTTTTCCCCTTGTCTTCTGAAGATAGGACATGCGTCCTTGTGCTTACAAGGCAACCACTTCACAAACTGAGTTATCACTTCAGCCTTCAAAGTGTCTTTGTCTTTTATCAATGTTACAGAATTTAGAACCTGGAACTTGGTTACAGAAGACCTAGATCAAGTCATTAGAGAAGATGACATCACATACAGTTTGATCCGCGTGATCTTTAACAAATGGAGATTATATCAAACATAGCTAAAGGTTAATTGAAAAGGAAAGGATTTGTAATCTATGACAATTTAATTGCCATTAGTGACTTCAGTGAACCAGTTGGATACATTATATGGACCCTTCAGGGTGTTAAGAAAAATGGCTCTGGGAGAACCTCAAAATGTATTAAGTAAATGACATCATGTAAGAAATGTGCCTTCAAAATTAAGAATACAATAAATATAGTGATTTGATAAAATTGTGTGTTAAGAAGAATGATATGAAGAAAATGGTAAATAAAAGAAGATAAAAGCACAACTGGAACAATCACCTGAATTTTGAATTGAAATAATATAACATTTATGAATTACAATAATATACCTCTAGTCATAAACTCTAACATTAAGATAAGCTTTTATGTGCATTGGAAATCTGTACACTGGATCAGGCAGTTTTCGTAAATGAAGTGGAAAGACTGAGCTATATGGATCTATAAATATCTATCTATCTATCTATCTATCTATCTATCTATCTATATTGTAAAAAGTATAATAAAATAATGGGAGAAAAATAGCATATACCCTAATGCGTTGGGAGATACATTATATAGGATGTAAGATTTCTCAGGTGCAAAGTCTATATTTATGCTAAACACTCATCACTCAGGAAAGACGTGTATTTTTAATGATATAGAAATGTAGGGATACATCATTATAAGTAAAATCCATTTTAGCTCTGTATTCTATTTGATTTGATTTGATTATCAGAGAGAATCCAGTTTGATATTGATATGCTTTTGACTTGCTAACCTTCTCCTGTATTTAAAGATAATGGACTACAACCTCCCTCAGTTATCACATAACTACATTCAATCAAAGCACTTGACAGGTAATAAAATCTAGTACAAATTTAGTAATAATTGAATTGCATAAATTTTACAGTTCTTTCTCATGTGCAACACATTGTATTTTCTAATTATTGTAGTGACATAGCCTCATTTAAAGCAACATTAAGTTAAATCCGTAAACTATTCAAAGAGATAGCAAATAATGGAATATACAACCAAAATGTGGGATTTGTTATTTATGAGACAGAAGACTGGATGAAAATTTAATATGGAGATTTGAAAATATGTAACATAATTGTGGCTAATTTGTGAAAGATTTGAAAGACTTACTCAGTAAGAGTTGTGACTCAACAGGTAGATATATCTGTTAAGAGTATATTATAGACACATAGACTAATTTATAGCAAAAGAACTGCACCATGCTCTGTGATGGGATTCTAAGGTATGATGTACTTGTCAGTGTTTTTACATGTCACATCATGAAACTGTGTCTGTCAAAAAAAAGTCTTCTCTAAGAAATAATATCTGGGAGATGATCAGTGGTGAAGACCACGTGTTACTCCCCCTCAGTTCCCAGCACTAACATGGTGGCTCACAAGCAACCATAAATACAGTTCCAGTTGGATCTGATGTTCTCTTCTAGTCTCCTCCAGCATCACGTATACAAAGGGTAACTATACATACAAGCAGGAAAAAAAACTCATACATAAAAAATATACACAAATCCTTAAAAGAATCATAAGTATTAAAATAGTAGTTTCTATTGTTTAGACAAAATTTTTGAGCATCTGCTAAGCACAGACACTCTGATTCTTTTTTGAATGCATTTATCTGTGTGTCACTAGCTTACAGACTGTGTTAATAATAATAAATGACTTTTTAGATTACGGCATTCAAATTTATACATATTTATTGCAGAACTAGGTTCAATAATTTCAATTTGGAAAGTACACATATTCAGATCTCCTGAATAAAAGTTATTTGTTGGTATAACAGATCTTTAATTTTCTCAGCTCACATTACCAGGGAATAATTGAGTTCATCTGTAATCACAAAATTTACTCCATAGAAATTCAGTTTCAAAAGCAACATAAGATTTCAGAAGATAAGTTTACCAAAGTTTTACTAGAATGAACTAGTTCCCAGGTTTAATTAATAGCATTTCTAAGAAAGAAGAAGAAAGAAAAAGGAATCATGAAACAAGTGTTTCTTTTCTATCTATATCACAGGTGTATGTATGTTGTTACAAGATTGTATACTCTGATGTCTTGATAGAACCCAAGTAGTTAGATACTTTCTCATTTAGTATCATATAAAACATGTAACACATATTTGTAATATATAATATTGCAATTGTCATAATGGGAGGCAACAATATCAGGCAGTCAAGTATCATTGAATCATATACTATGGCATCATATTATTATTGCTACACTTCTCCATAGTCTCATGGCCTACATGTAGGTTGAAGACCACATACACTATGCATATGTGGCTTTTGAGATAGTTCTGTGGGTAGGAACACTTGCCTCCAAGGCTGAGGACCTGAACTGCATCCCATTGACCCACGTTTTGGAAGGAAAAAAGCCATCCCCACAAATTGTCCTCTGATTTTCCCATGAAAACTATAATGCACATATGCCTCCACTATCATGAATGCATTCACCATCCAAATACAAAATAAATAATAAAAAGTAAATTATGCATGTTGACTTATATTATTTGACTGAATATGAATACTGACGAAATATGCTATCATGAATATGTAGAGCAAACTTATTTCAATTTATCAGTTTTAACCATCAATGCCCCCAAACACTAGAAACACCAAAAAAAAAAAAAGGCTGGAACTTAACTTTAACTCTAAATTATTTTAATGTTTCTATCATCCATTCTTTGCTTATGTAAATGAATTCCATTAGCAGTTCAAGATTAATAAGCATAATAGGAAAGCAAGAATACTTGAATTATTTTAAGATAAATATCCACACTCCCTCTCTAAAGTTTTAAACAGATCTCTGATCATTTCAACAAGGCAAAATTATTCAGGTAAACAAAACCTTAACATATGGTCTCAAATGAAAAATAGAAATTATTAGTATAGAGTGATATCTACCATTAAAAACATCTAGAGAAAAATAACAGAAATTATAATTAAAAATTTGTGCCTTCTTCCTATTTATAGTTTAATTTCTCTTCAAATTTCTAAGTTCATCAGGGGAAACCCAAAGTAGCATCTTTTACTGACCACATCCCTTAGTCATCTATTGCTGAAGATTAAGCTCACTGGCAGAAAACAAAGTTTCGTTTTTACAATATGATTGGGTTAATGAATTTAACTTTTCTGTATTTGGGAAGCACTCTTATTTGCCTATCAATCCCCCCAATTCCCTTGCCCTCCCTTTCCACATACCCCCAACCTACCCCCTACCCACTCCCCAGGGATAGTGAGGTCCTCCACAGGGGGCCATCGATTCCTTCACATCATTTGGGGGAGGGCACAGGCCCTCCTTCCTGCATCTGGGCTTCAGTAGTATTCCTCCATGGGGAATGGGCTCACAAAATCCATTTGTTCACTAGGGATAAACACTGGCTCCACTGTTAGAGGTCCCATAGACTGTCTTGGCCTCCTAGCTGGCACCCACATTCAGAGGGCTTGGTTTGTTCCAATGCTGGTTCCCCAGCTTTATGACTAGCTTCTCTGTGCTCTCACTACATCAGTCAACTGTTTCTATGAGTTTCTCCAGCAGTATCTTGGCTCCTTTGCTCATCCCTCCTCCCTCTCTGCAATTGGATTCTAGGAGTATGGCTCAGTGTTTACCTGTGGGTACCTGTTTCTGTTTCGATCAGCTACTGGACGAAGGCTCTAGGAATGATAACCAGGGTAGTCATCAATCTCATTATAGGTGAAGGTCATCAAAGGCAGCTTCTCCACCCCTATCTAGATTCTTAGTTGGGGTCATCCCTGTGGATCCCCTAATATTTCCCTGTGCCAGACCTCTCTCCAAGCCTGTACTGGCTTCCTCTAGAATGAATTTAACTTTATGTTTTCTTCCTGACTTGAGACAGCCTCGGCCATAGAAATGGTTGCTTTGCTAGCATGAGTAGAATGGCTCTCTCTCTCTCTCTCTCTCTCTCTCTCTCTCTCTGTGTGTGTGTGTGTGTGTGTGTGTGTGTGTGTGTGTGTGTGTGTGTGTGTGTCTGTCTGTCTGTCTGTCTCTCTGTGTCTCTTTCTCTGTCTCTCTCTGTGTCTCTGTCTCTCTCTCCCTCCTCTCTCTCTCTGTCTGTCTGTCTCTCTGTGTCTCTGTCTCTGTCTCTGTCTCTCTCTGTGTCTCTGTGTCTATGTGTCTCTGTCTCTCTCTCTCCTCTCTCTCTTCTCTCTCTCTCTGTGTCTCTGTCTCTGTCTCTGTCTGTCTGTCTGTCTGTCTGTCTGTCTCTCTCTCTCTCTCTCTCTCTCTCTCTCTTTCTCTCTCGTTTTAATCCTAAGATTATTTTTGCTTTTAGAGAAAACATTCTTAGCCAACCACTGTCAGGACTCCGTGATTAGTAATTTTCTTCTTGTTTTCTGAAGTTCAGTGGGCAAAAGGCCAGTTGCACTTTCAAATATACACTCAAGTGTAGAGAGGTCTTCCCAGGACATAGATATCTGAGGGTGTGGTTGGTTCTTTGGGACCCTCAGCATAGCAATCTGCTATTGACTGTCCTTGGCCCCTATCGATTCTTTCCTGGAAAATATGTTGACATTTTAGATTTTACAATGTCTGTAGCCTTGCAGTCATCTTCAGCTTGAGATTAGTGGATTCTTCTCTTTTGCAAGTCTTTCTGATACAGTCTTATAAACTGTCAAAAACATATTTTACTTTCTACTTTAGGTGGTACTTCAGTTTTAAAAAGTCATCCTTCACTATGTTTTTATCCTGAAGTCATTAGTTAAATTGAGGTTTTTTTTTTGGGGGGGGGGGCAAGTGTGTCTAAGGAAGGAATAGCCTAAACTGTAAAAGTATTTTTCAATTTGATCCACACAATGTTTACTTTTTTTACATTTTCCTTTCAGAAGCACTTTTTTGTTTTACTTTTGAGTTTTCATATACACACACAGCTTATAGTAGACAAGTGACATTCATGATATTTTTCTTTTTTTCTTTGAAAAGTATACATGTGTATATATCTTGATTACATATACCATCAAGCCTCCTTCTAACTCAAAGTAGGATCCCCATTGTGTCTCTCTCCCAACATAATATCCTTTTTTAAATTTTTTATTTAAATTAGAAATAAGCTTGTTTTGCAAGTTAATCCCAGCTCCCTCTCCCTCCCCTCCTCCCCTCCCCCCAAATCCCTCCAACAACCCAGGGAGGGCCTCACCCTCTCTGGGGTGTCTCCAAAGTCTGTCATATCATCTAGGGCAGGGCCTAGCCCTCCCCCATGAGTCCAGGCTGAGAGAAGCCTCCCTCCATGTGTAATAGACTCCTAAATTTCATTCATGAGCCAGGGATAAATACTGATCTACTACTCTGAGGCAAAATAGATTGCTGAGGCCTGCTCAATGACACCCATGTTCAGGGGTTCTGGATTAGGCCCATTCTGGGGTCTCAGCTATCAATCTGTGGTCCATGAGCTCCCCCTTGTTCAGGTCAGCAGTTTCTGTGGGTTTCACCAGCCTGGTCTTGACCCCTTTGCTCATCACTCCTCTCTCTGTACAACTGGGATCCAGGAGGTCAGTTCAGTGTTTAGCTGTGGTGTCTGCCTCTGCCTCCATCAGCTACTGAATGAAGGCTCTAAGATGTCATATAAGGTAGTCATCAATCTCATGATAGGGGATGGGCACTTGAGGTAGCCTCTCCATTTTATTGCTTAGATTGCCAATTTTATCATCCTTGTAGATCTCTGGAAATCTCATTATTGTCAGATCTCTCCTCAAAACTATAATGGCTCCCTCTATTATGGTATCTCTCATCCTGCTCTCCTCTATTTTTCCCCTGACTCAACCTTCCTGCTATCCCATTTCCTCCTCTCCCTTCCTCTTCTCCCCCTCTCTTTCTCCAAGTTCCCTCTCCCTTCCCCCATGCTCCCAATCAGCTCAGGAGATTCTTTCCCATTCTCTGTCTCAGGGGTACAATGCATATCTCTCTTAGGGTTCTCCCTGTTTCCCAGTCTCTCCGGTGGTGTGATTATAGGCTTTCAACCCCCTGGTCCATGTCTAAAATCCATATATGAGTGAGTACATACCATGTTTGTCTTTTGTGACTGGGTTACTTCATTCAGGATGATTTCTTCTAGTGCCATCCATTTGCCTGCAAATTTCAAGATTCTATTGTTTTTTTTTTTCTGCTGAGTAGTACTCCATTGTATAAATGTAACACATTTTCTCTATCTATCCTTCAGTTGAGGGGCATCTAGGTTGCTTCCAGGTTCTGGCTATTACAAATAAAGCTGCTATGAACATAAATGTATGAATGTGCATCTTTTGGGTATATACCTACGTGTGGAATTCCTAGATTTTGTGGTAGACTGATTTCCATTTTCCTGAGGAACCCCCAGTCCACTCCTCCTTACAGTTAAGGGCTCTCATGAGCATTCAACAAAGTCTGACACAATAGGCTGGGGTAGGGCCAAGCCACTTTCCCATAGCTTAAGGCTAAGCTTGTTGTCCCACCATAGGGAATGGGCTCCAGCAAGCTAGCTCATATACCAAGCTTGTATTGGGGTCCTACTGCCAAGGGCCCTTCAGACAGTCCAATGTTCACAACTGTCTCCCACATATAGAGGGTTTAGTTGTGTACCTAGGAGTTTCCACAGCTGATGGTAAAGAATTTGTGAATTTCCACAAGCTTGGTTCTGCCGTCTCTGTAGATTTTTCCATTATGATCTTGACTTCACTTGCTCATATATTCTCTCCTCCCCCTCCTGGACTGGATTCTTGGAGCTCCGCCTGGTGCTTGGCTGTGGATCACTGTGTCTGGTTCCATCAATTACTGAATAAAGGCATGGATGCCCAGAATGGCCTACCCCTGTAATCAGATTGGTGAATATCCCAAATGTTGTTATAAATAAAGCTTTTATTTCTATGAAGCAATTCTAGATGGTATAGGATGGTGTTGTCACCTTTCATTGAGAATCTTGTACAAATACTACAGTGGTTCAAAGATTCCATGGCAATTCACTCATACATGTAGAGTGAAGTTTCTTTCCTGCCTGATCCTGCAGTCCCAAATAAACACACAGTGGCTTATATAAATTATAAACTACTGGGCCTATTGCTCAGACTCCTTACTGACTAGCTCTCTCTCTTAATTTTTAACCCATAACTTACCATGTGTGATGTCCAGACATCCTACCTTCCTGTTAGGTACTTGGTATCTCCTTGACTCTGCCTACTCCCTTTATTTATCCCTTTTTGTATTTCCCACCTGGCTAAATATTGCTTGTCCATTGGCCGAAACAGCTTTACTCATCAACCACTAAGAGAAATATATATTCACAGCATACAGAAGGACATCCCCCATCACATACAGCTTCTCACCTATCAACCCAAGAACTGATATCCAGGAACTATGATCCTCTCACATACCTATGTGTCATGCCCTTCCTCATCAAAGCCCTGGGCTCTTACTCTTAAGCCTGGTATCCTTCTTTGCTTATTATTTTCATCATGTATCTATATTTATTTCTTTTTTAAAATACATAGCAGGGAAAATGCACTCTGATCCCTGAAGATGGTAGATGATAAAAAACTATAGATACTTTCCACCATTTATATATTAGAATTTCAAAAAGTATCAGGCTAAGTAAAAACATTTCAAATACAGGAAGTTTTAATCGAATTTTTAACACAGAAATAATATTTAACTCATAAATAGTCACTGATAAAATAGAGTAACTCTCATTCATGTTAATTGTCAGCTCTTTATGTTTTTAAAGAGAAAAATCATTGTTTTTAAAATTTGCAAAAGAAGCACAGTAGAATTGGAAAAGAGTTAAGCAGATTCGTGAACTTAATGGTGAAGCTCTTGTTTAGATAATGGCTTTGTTAGTAAGTGTTGAAGACTGAAGAAAGACATTTCCTTTGCCCACCTATATGGTCCTAACTGAACACTCATAAAGCAATTGTTAGGTTCAGAAAACTTTACTTATATATTCTTCTATAAAATACTTGTGATAGAAAGGAATTTTGGGTTGGAAGAGGTGAAAGACTTCTCTATCTTTTTTGTTCTAACTACCAGAGAAGTGAACCTTGAAGGTGAAAATTGCTGATTTCCCAATTTCTTTAATGTAAAATTGATGCTTAGAATATCTAACATTCTTTCTAGGTTACAGAGTTGAAGTAAAATAGCATGCTAAAATACTTTGTAAGCTTGAAGAGGCCAATTTAAGTCCACCTCTTTGGAAAAGGCCAACCTGAACTTGAATTCTTCCATAGATGAAGGCCTTTGGGACCTAAGAGGTTGCCTGTAATACTGTTGTTGGGCTCCAGGATCAACAGCTTAACTACAGGATAGAGCAGTCATGCTGAGGCAGCCACTCCTATGAAAATAGTGTTGAGTGTATGTTGATCTCAATTTACAATTTACTATGAATCCACTGTGGTGTCTCTGGAATGGCTAAGAATAATTTAACTATGAATGATATGTTAGTCTATCATTATATGCATTTATCCACCCACACTTATAATATACAATAGAATTCAAAGCATATTTATATTTGGTTTTTGTACTTTAAACTTTTTTATTTATTCATTGTTTCTTTCACATCATGCATGTCAATCCCATTTACCACCCCTTCCCTTTGTATCTACACTTTGCCCTTGCATCCTCCCCCACAAAATACAGTTTAAGAAAAAGGAATATCTCATCATGGAAGTTATAGTGTGACACAGTTAATGGCACAGTTTACCATTTTATCCATATATCTTTACTTGCAAATGTTCATGGCAAAGAGTTATTGATCTAGTTGGAGGTCTCTGTTTTCTACTACACTATTGATACTGGGCACACACTAGCTATCTTGTTATTGCCCTGAATATTGGAGATACTGAAGATTTGGGTCTACAGAGACAGCCTCCTATGTACTCCAGCTGATCATAGATGGGGCAGATGTCAAGGTAAACCAAATAATAACTCTAGTCGAGGTCTGGGTATTTGCAGGGTTGGTAAGCCCTCTGGTTCTCCCCCATGCCTGGGGTGAGCTCTCTGGCATTGCTCTTCTAGTTCACCACTTGCTTCAATGACCAGCAGACATGACTGGTTCTCCTACTTTCATGACATCAGGGTAGGCTCCCATACCAGGAGGGCCAGCTATATTGTGTTACCTAGGTGAGGTGCAGTATCCACTCTCCCAAGTGCTGCAGCTGGTGAGGAGCACGGCCACCTCTCTCACTAGCCACAGGGGCAGGGGCATAGGGGCAAGGCATACTTTTCTCACCATCACCACCACATCACAGATTGAGGAGCATTGCCAGCTAATTCACTCACACCATCAGGGCTGGCTTATCCTCTCCTCCCTGCACAGGGTCAGTTCTGCAGAACTGCCTAAGCAGGTACAGGGCCTGCTTTCCAAGTACCACAGCTGATGAGGGATAGGGGCAACTCTCCCACTCTTATGACCTCAGGGCCATCTCTCCTACCTGGCACAGGTGGTGGTGGGAGGGGGAGCATGGGGGTAGAGAGGGCATCTCTCTTCCACCCATGCCACCACCATAGAGAAAATGAGAGATTGATCCGATCCAGATCACCCAGTCTTATATTCTCAGGGACAGTTCACCTGTTACCACCGCCCTCATCAACAGGGTCATTGCCACTGTAATGCCCAGATGAGGTGTAGGGCCCTCTTTCCTGAGTGTTGCAGCTGGTAAACAGGAGGGTCAGATCTCTTGCCAGCTGGAGGCAGTAGGGGGGAGGGGGGAGGGCATTTTTTCCTTGTCTCCACTACCACACTGCAGATGAGGGATGTGGTAATGTGGTACCAACTATCCTACTCTCATGCCCCCAGGGCTGGCTCATTCATGTTCCTGTCTTCATGTGTTTCCCAGGGGAGATTCAGGGCCCTTCCTCCGGAGTGCTGTTTCTGGTGAAGTAGTCTGCTCCCCTGCCTGCTGAAGTTGGTGAGGGGAGCAGGATAGAGGGCAACATTCTGTCACCCATGCCACCACATGGTAGACAAGAGATACACACCCACTCTCCCATTCTCACACCTTCAGGGCCAGCTTGGACCAGCTCTATTGTGCTGCCCAGGTGATGTGTAGGACCCTCCTTCTTCAGCAGATGAGGGCCAGGACAAGTTCTCCCTAGTGTTGTAGTCAATGAGGGGCGGGCCCAATTCTGTACAGCCCTTTCCTCTCAGACTTTGATGGTATCAGGAGCCACGGACATCAACACAGACCATGACTGCATCAACTCCATGAACATAGACATGGTCCCCAGCAGCAGCCCATGCCTCAACATCACCACGGCCCTGGGTAGCAATCAAGCAGGCTCCTTACTGCTTTTACCTCTTCAGACATGCATCTGTCCACAAGAAATAATAAATTTGTCTCTATCCCTCTCTCTCCCATACTAGCCCATATATTCCCTCACCATAATAGTGCCCAACTCTCCAGAGCCAAGAGGCACCGGGTGGATCTGTGTTTTCTCCTCAGAGCCCAGGACAGTCTTGTCCCAAGCCTGAGAGTGGGTCTCCCTCCCCTGATCAGTTTATCATAGCACTGGGCAGGACCATGCTTTCTCCTCATAGCTGGGGTAGCCTGCCCCAAGCATGCATGTCTAACTCCTTGTCCTGCTCAGTCTGTCCCATATTTACTAGTTTTAATATATCTGTAAGGTTTCACTGTCTGACATCTGGTGTTGTACTTATATACACTGTGTAGTTTCAATCAGCATGAACAAATCTATCCTCCAAACATCCTTTTTCCTAGTAGAAAACATTACCATTTTCTCACATTCTTATTCATCCAAAGTGTTATTTTAAGAATTTAACAGATACTTTATGCATGTGTGACTGTTTTACCAGCATGTTTATGTGTACACCATGCCTAGTACCTATGGAGGTCAAAAAAGAGCAAGCTTGTCAGGTCTGCTAGACTGGGATACATATGGAACTCAAAATCATGTTCTCTGCAAGAGCAACTTGTGATCTTTGCTGCTGAACCACCTCTCCTGGTCCTCACATTGCAAATATTTTATATTATATTATTAATACATGCACACTAATAATACATACGCATACATGTCATATTGTATACAACATGCTGAGTCTCTAAATTTTTAAATACATATTCCACACTGTCTTAATTTCTGCCGACGTACTACATAGTAGAGCACTAGAGCTGAGTTTTCCTCTGTATCTCCAACTTCCCACTCATTAGTCAGCATTCTGTGACTTTGGTCATCTCAATGTATTTTATGGTTAAGCTCTAGGAAATCAGCTTAGCTTCCATGTATTGGTGATGTCATACATCACCAATTTTGCTTGTTTTGCAAGGTGCCTGGACCATTTCACTTAGTAAGATCCAATTCCCTCTATCCTGTTACAAATGACATATTTTTCATGTACCCTAGCTCAAACATTCATAGCTTGACATACTTATTGTTTCTGTGTCATGCTGTTGTGAATATCACTGCAATTGCATAGGAATATATATGCCACTTTGACATCCTGGTTTAATTTCTATTGCATATTTTGAAATGTGAGATTGCTCAGTTATATGCAGCACCATCTTTAATTAATTGAAAAGCCTCCATGTGACTTCCCATTGTTACTCTATTAATTTTATTCTACTCACTATGGATAAAGATTATTTGGTCCATATCTTCAGAAGCATTTTTTTAAAAAAAATTCATAACCATTCTAATGAGAGTAAAGTGACACCTCTTTGTGAGTTGCATTTCCCTGATGTTCTGGAATCTTGATATGTGTATCATGTTCCTTTTAGCCATTTATTTGTTTTCTTTTGAAAAATATCTCTTCAGGACTTGTGACCATTTTAAAATAAAAATCCTGAGTTTTCCTATTGATATAAATATTTTCAGTATATATTGGAAAACTTAAAAGGAAACTAGAGTTATTCAGAGATGACAACAGAAGGCTGGAAACCTTATTTTGCAGAGTGCTGGAAACTCTACTATGCATGAAAATTTGAATGAACTCTAATTTGAGTGAGAAGCAAAGAATGACTAGCCTTTTATCACCTATTCTGATGAAGTCAGGACAACAGCCAGTGGTACGATGTGCAGAGTACCAAATTGTAGCCAAGTCTGAAGATTTTGTGTAAGATCTAGTCTTACTAGGAGGCAAGACACAATGACTGAGTGCAGAGATAACTCACCTTGAAGATACTTCAAGACAAACTGACTTCTCCACATGCTCAAAGATTTTGTGGAAATTTTGAATAGTTGTGGAGCTTCCATTGGAGGAAAAATGGGTATTTTGAAATATTCAGTGCATATTAGTTATCTATGAAGTATTTTGTAAATATAAAGCATAATTTTCTGATACCCACAGAATCCTGATATGTGATAAATTTCACTGAATAAACTAAAATTAGGGAATCCAATCTAGAAAAGTATATCTTATATAATGGCAATAAAATATTACTATGATTAAAACTTTTGGTTCTCACCATAGAGGTGCCAAGTAAACATTTAAAAAGTGATCTTTGTGGTTTTGTCTGTGTACTATAGATATGATGTACTATATGTGGATAAATGCTTGTGTGCCATGGTGTGGTTGGGTGTGGTCAGAGAATAACCTTATATGTTAGTCTCAGTCTTCTATCTTGTTTTGATGTAGAATTTCTGTATTGATACCACTGGATAAGCCAGCCCTAGAGCTGCTAGAGATCCTCTTAGCCTTACTTCTCATCTCACTGTAGAAGCACTGAGATTACAGATTACCCATGTTGTCTAGATGTTATGTGGGTTTTGAGGATTTGAAATCAAGTCCTTGTGCTTGCACACAAGTGCTTATTCACTAAGATACCTCTCTAGAACACTGTTAAATGTTACCATCTCACTTTTTCCTTAGCTTATTCAACCATCTAATGTATCATTTTCATAATAAACTAATGGATGCATGAAAATTCTAGGTAGTTTTCAAAACAAGTATTTGCTTTATTTTACAAAATAACTAGTTGAAAACCTCAAACATTTGTTCATTTTCAATTGCACAATAAACATAATGTAATACAACTTATGTGGGTGGAAAGGAGTCACAAGAAAATTTTGTGCCTAGAGTTTCACCTTTTCCAGAATCATTTCAGCTGTTGGAAGTAGGTACTAAGAATCATCCAAGCATGGCAATCATAACTTTAATCCCAATATTCAGGAAGGAATGTCAAACAGATTTCTGTGAATGAGAGACCATCCAGACTGACAGAGTAAGCTACACCCAGGGCCATATAGTAACACATCAAAAATAGATGGATAGATAGCTAGATAGGTAGATAGATAGATAGATAGATAGATAGATAGAGAGATAGATAGATAGATAGATGATAGGCTAGGAAGCATGCATTTAGCTTTATTTTTAACAGAGCCTAAAGAATCTAAGTGGATTCAGCCAATGTGTCATTCTCTACTCCACACTGAGGTGTTGAACTCTTCCCTGGGACAAAGTCTAGATGCTTCCTAGATGTGTCTGCTGAGTTTTCAAGTATTCTCTGAATGCCTCAATTCTCAGCTCTCCTCACTTCACATCTTCTGTGCTCTAGGGTTTTTACTTTTACATTTCCATTTCTCTAAATGTCCAAAACAACTTCTCCAAGTTTGAAGGGAATATTACTACTAAGCCACCAATTTCATTTTTGTCTGACCTTTTTTCCTTCTTAAAGCCAATGGTGGGTCCTGTTATAATATTTGTGTGCCTTTAGTGAAAGAAAGTTTTTGATAGCTGTGGTTAAAATCCTTCTATAATTACTGTTAGTATTCAGTCATCTGTACTGGCCAGCCCTTCGGATTTCTGATAGGATATGTCTTCAGCTGCAGCCACTAAGAGTACCACATGTACACACTCACTACATTCCCTTTGTAAGTGGCCCTACCCAACCTCCCTCTCTCTGCTTCTCTGCCTGTCTCTGTCTCCACTCCCCATTTTCTCTTCTGCTCTCCTTTCCCCAGAGGCCAGTCTTCTCGCTGCTTCCCTCCTTTTCCCATTCTCTTTCCCCTAATTAAAAAAAAAACCTCCATGTGAGCTCTGTCATATAGCATCTTTCTGTATTGTGCCATTTTTAAATTGCAACAATTACTTCCCAGAATCCTCTTGACTTGCTGAATGTTTACAACCAGAATGCACTGACTTGCCTGGACTTTGCCGTTGTCTCTCATATCTGAGCTGACATTATTTGATGGTTGATTCTAGTACTATTTCTAGTATTATTTCTTTCCTTATTGTTTTATTTTTAAAAAGGAAAACTTTATCATGCAACTAATTCTCTCTAGGCAATGTGTTCAAATCATTCTGACAGCACTAGATAAAGTATTCATGTTAAGGAGATTCCTATTACAAGAAGACATCTACTGTGTTCCCTTATTTGATCTCTCTATGAGATATTGCTCTGGGTGGAGTGATATAATATTTTGTGGAATAAAAAATATTTAATAGTGTGGTTAAAAAGAAACAACTGGGCAGTGGACAAGGGAGAATTCCATGAAGAGTTTAAAACTTTTGCAAATCTATATTTGGGCATACTGTACAGTTATCAGAATGCTATTGTACAACAGAAATGATTTTCAGAATGGATGCACCTGTAATATAATCCCAAGTAAGGTACTCTCTTCTGATTATAAGAGAACTTCATTGTAAAAAGCCACAGATTCGCCAAGATCTAAGTAGTAAGGTCAAGTACTTACTGATTAATTAATAAACTAAGCATTCTGAAATGCCATGATTTCTCTGAGAGATAGATTCCATTCCAAAATTGGATAACTGAAGCAAGTTTTAATAGGAAATGCGCATGAAGTATTCTGTATTAAGAGAAAGAATGTAAGATTGTAGAGAATTTCCAACTAGCAACTGTAGGGTGCCTTATTATTCTTAGAAAATAATCCATAAGGTCAAAGATAGTGGCACAAAAAAAAAACAATATAAGCTGTAGCTGTAGGACAGACTAGCTATGCTTTTTATAAACAATATTTGAAATTATTTTGGAGAATTTCTTGTAATGTATTTTGCACATGTATTGTATTTTGTATATGACCACATCCTCCCAGCTACTCCCATAAATACTCTCTCTTCTTTTCCCTCTTTATCTTCCTCCTCCTCCTCCATATTGTCGTTTTCATCTCTTTATTTGTTTTCTTTCCCCCATTAAACCAATGTCTGTTTCCCACCTAGTTCTGAAGTTAGGCTAAGCCTAGCATGTGGTTTCCATACCAGGGGTCACACCATTTACAGAAAACTGACTCTGTCTCTCCCAGCAGTTATCAAATACCAACAGCTTCTCAGCAAGTGGTGGGCTTTTATGAAGTCACATAAGGACTTCCAAACACTGGTTTAGGAGGGAAGAAATGAGAACTGAATACCTAAGTTTTTGTTCTCACCTCCATCATTCACTATGGGCCTTGAAGTACATATAAAACTGTATTTACTGATCTGCCATATGAAGTACAGAATTGAGGAGAGGGTAGAATGGAGGGAGCATAAAACATGACCAGCAGAATTCTTAGCACTTACTACTTGCCTGGGATACATTAGGTATCTGTTGGATAACAGCACAAGCAGATGGATAAAAGACTGAAAAGCAAACTGTCATGCATGTATTTATTTATTTTTCATGAGGCAGTTCAGTTTATCCTACCACTCCAAGCTTTAAGGATTTATGATTATCTGAATTTTATTAGGGAGGCTTTTCTTCAACTACAAAGGAATGAGGTCAGATTTTTGCTAGAAATTTTCTATACATAGTATGAAACAGTCATAGTCTGGGAAGTCTGTAAACCAACGCATAAATTATACCATTAATTTTACTTTTTGCTGTGTCATCCAAGGTCAACACAGCTTCATCAGCCCTGGGGGGGCCAGGATCCATCCAAAACATCAAGCTCCCCAATTTCTGGTGATTTTGTGATCTAGGCTCCATTATTCCCCTGTTTTCTCTGTCAATTCATTTATATCCTTTCAATAAAGTATTTTTTTCTTCAGTTAGCCCTATTCGATTTCATTGTTTGTAAAGTGGGAAAAACACTTTTTTATGTTTTGTAGACAGAAGTTTCTGTCCCACCACGTCCCACAGCTTTTCAGTTCCAAAAAAACACACAGAGGGTTATATTAATTATAAACTGTTTGGCCTATTGCTCAGGCTTATTATTAACTAGCTCTTGTCACTTAATGCACAGTTATTATCTATGATTAGTCATGTGGTTTGGTACCTTTTCTCAGTAAGGCATTCTCATCTTGGTTCTTCTGTGTCTGACTAGGGACTGACTCTCTGCCTTCATCTTCCCAGAATGCTCCTAGTCTGTTTGTCCCACCTATACTCCCTGCCAGGCTGCTGGACAATCACTATTTTATTAAACAAATACAAGTTACAAATCTTCACAGATTTGTAACAGTGTACAAGAGCATTACCCTAGAGATAAAAGTTCAGATTTTTTCATTCTCTTTTAAACCTTGTTCAAAAAGGTACTTTAAGGTATAAGTTTCTATATAGTCATGGACTTAGTATTTTTCATAGTCAAAGTTCAAAATACAATATTTAAAATTAAAATAATGTCACTTAGGCTCACTTAGGATTTAACTTTGGGATCCACCAAGAAAGTTTTCTAGAACAACACATTCATAATCTTGAACACCATCACAGCATCATGTCTTACTTGTAACAAACATAAATTTTATCCTTAAATTTACATTTATTTTTTAACTCTGTCTCCCTTTGCAGCCCAGGCTGGCCTTATATTGGACTTAAATATCTTCTTCCATCTGTCTGTGCTGAGTATCAGGTATGCACCAGCACATCCAGGTGACTTTGAACATTCCAAAGTAGATACTGACCTAATAACTTGATAATTTAAAAAAATGAATTTCATGGCATGACATCTGCGGAATCTTCAGCACATTATAAAACTTAAAAGCAGGACTTGGGTGATTATTCAGTGATTAAGAGCTAATTTCAAGATCCCATTGTTTTTTTTCCCACTGAGGAGTACTCCATTGTGTAAATGTATCACATTTTCTTTATCCATTCTTTAGTGAAGGTGCATTTAGCAATTACTGCTTTTCTAGGGGACCTGAGAACAATTCCCAGAAACCACACAGTGGCTCACAATCTTTTAAAAATCCAAATCCAGGGGATTCCACATGCTTCTGTTGCCTCAGAGAAATACATATATAGCACAAACACACACATCACACATGTATATGCACACATTTGCACACACACACACACACACACACACACACACACACACACACACACACACACACCCTTTACAAGGACAAAACACAACAACAAATGTTTTCTGACAACTACATTTTGGGGACAAATTGACTTAGCTAATGGGATGTTAAATCATTACTATATCTTACTTAAATATAATACCTTCTCTTCTGTGTCTTCTCAAAGAAATCATTTAATTTGCCTAAGAGTGACTTCAGTACTCAGTTACTGTGGAGACTTAGGATAGACAGTTACTCCAGCTGGATATTTTATTTTTTCTACAATCAAGAGATAAGTAAAGCTGTAACTATAGAAGGTAGCTATGTAGAACTCTCTAGAAAGGAGGATTTGAATGATTTGATGTGCTATGTAGTCAAAACCATGCCTGACATTGAAAGAATGCTTGACAAATATTTGGTTAAAAGATAAACCACTATAATCAATTATCAGCTAAATAATGACAATGGTAGTAGTAATAGTAAAAAAATAAAACCAGAAAATTCTGTGAAATAACATGGAAAATGAGATGGGATGAAAAGAAAAATAAATAAAATGTTACATCTTTTGCTAACATTTATACTTCCCTCAAGGTACTCTCTTCTTGTATTGACTATACTCTTCACAGAGTCCCTTAATACATAAAGGGAAAAAAAAGAAATTAACACAAAGCAATCTCAGGAAGTCCACATTTATTGGCTGAATAAATATGAGATGGAATTTTTTAAAGACTATGTAAACAGAAAAGTATGATGCAGTAGGCAACACCCTTGACAATATCCTTACAATGAACAATGAATTTCACTCTCTGGTTAGTTATTTAACAAACATTAAACTAGATCAAAAACATCACAATCCCTTTTGTTTCCCTCCCAGGACAGTTTTCTGGTGTATCACAAGTGAAGAGGGTCAGGATGTGGCAGAGACAGAGAGAGACAGAGACAGAGAGAGAGAGAGAGAGAGAGAGAGAGAGAGAGAGAGAGAGAGAGAGAGAGAGAGAGAGAAAGAGAGGGGAGACAGAGAAAGAGAGAGAGAGAGCTTGAAGTATCAAAGTTGACTTGTTTTCACAGAGCATGAAAGAGTTACTCAATGGCTGCTGAAAGGAACACTGCATGGGGAAAGTTGAAATTAATGTACAAGTTAGAGAATGAATGAATTGAGCTTCACAATAAGAAGTGAATGGCTTACAGGGACACATTTAAAGTGGTGAGTGGAGAAGGAAGTGGATGATGGTAAAATCTAAATAAAGAACAAAATCAGGTTTAAACACTTGGCTTTTGCGGGAAAGTATCAAGACAATAACTGCAATGCTGTCTTTCACTCGTGTTTCCATGTCTCTGCTCTCAGTTTCAAGCTATGTGATTTTTGGATGCTTATGACTTCAATCTGTAGCATGTTGGGAGTCTGACAACTTTGGGGTGGGAGTTGAGGAAACTGTCAAAATAAATTGCCCTCATAAAGCAAGAGTGCCAAATTCTGCATTCTTTTCCATGCTGGGAGGGAATGTGTTCAGTCAGCTCAAATGCAGCACTGAGCTTCATCAGCCCACAGCTTGGGCGAAGATATAATGGTCAAGGGTGAATATTCAAGGACGTGCATTTGGGATCCTTATGCATTTCTCTAGTTTTTATTCAGGTTAGTCAGTTATTTTGTCCCTAGGGCAGGTTTTATGACATGAACATTCACATTTAGTGAAAGAATGAGATATGCTAATCACAGTGATTTTTAAAACCAGTATCTTAACTTTCACTCCCTTATCTCTGGATCAGTTACCTCTAACATTTCAGAAGTATCCTCCAACAAATGAGAGCAAAGCTGTCATCAGTTCCTTTCATTATTTAAGTAAGTTTTAGTTCGTGAAGTATTTAAATCTCCACTTTTACTCCAAATTCTACCACTGTGACAATATAAGAAAGACAAACCTCTGTGGATTTTCTTTAATCACTAAATAGTAATGAGGCTTCTCAATTTAAGTATTTTCACTGGGTTGTTTTAATCACTTCTTCTTTTCAATTATAACATTTGGGAGAGAAGGAAAATACCTGCCTGGTTTACACTTTACCTGATTCTTTGACTCATCCAATAACGCCACATGACAATATTCTTCAAACTGCAAACTTCTTTTATTTTTTTCTGCCAAATGTATTCATGTAGAATGCATTATGATGAAATGTAAATGAGAAAGTCTAATCTTTCTACTTTTGTCAAACAATGCCTTCCTTTCCATGTGACTTCATTCTTGAATGTATAAGTTAGCATAGTCACCTTCAAGTTGTAGACTATTTTTTTTATTTTGCTGCTCTTAGAAATGAAGATAAGAGTTTGAGGAATATTCCGAGGAATTTTGAGGTTTATTACCTCAAAACAAGGATTTGGAAAGGGTCTCATAGATATAGGTAGAACTAGACACCATTTAGTAGGAAAGAAATGCATTTCTGACATGGGAAGTGGACTAGGGATCTTGGAAAACTACAAGGCTCAAGGGCCCTAGCCTGGGGACAGTGGTGACCATTTATAGGTTGTTTAGTTCCATAGTGCACACTTTCTCCTTCCTTTGCAGATTGTAGTCTTTTGCACATGCTCTGTCTTTTATGTATAACATTAATGAGGAGGGCCAGTGTTCCATAATGGTTTCTTCCTTCATATCTTGATGCCTTTCCATGTTCTACTCTCCAATCACATGACCATTTTTTTCAATTTTATATCATAAAGTGCCCATTATTTTTCTTAGCTATGTTTTGTTGACATCTTAATGACTGCCCAGTATACTTGGTTTGGTGAGGCATAATATCACTATATTATTGATTATATTGGCATACCGCTCCAAATCCAACTGTCTTAACACAAAAGTACTTAGGAAATTCTCAGGATTATTGGTCAGAATTCCCAGTTGAGCTTAGCTGGGCACTTCCATTCTTAAACAATTTTCCTTTATACACCTGCAGCCAACTTCAGGACAGGGAACTATCTTGTCTTTGTGGAAGTACCTGGATTTTAACTGCATCAGTAGATTGGATGGGCTGCATGGTCTCCATTTTCAGAAAGTCCCACCTGTGTTTTATCACATTGTAATTAGCAGGGTTGCAGGAAGAAGAGCTAAGAGTTAAAACTATAACCAGAAAAGCTATGTTTATTATATTGGCCAAATTAAAGCCTGAGTCTGCCCTAAACATATGTATAGGAGAATAACCCATTGGTTAAGCTTGAAGATCCAGGATTGCACTGTCATGGAAAAGGCTGCACTTCAGACACTTTTGAACCATCTGTAATACCAAATATTTCTATTATAATTAATATGCAGCAAACTCTGTTGTATTTTTCTTTTTTGTAATGCATGTAACTTCATGAAAAACTTCAGAATTAATAGACCAGTGAATAGAAATGATGTAGTAGAAAAAGTTATTTTGAGCAGATGAGGCAATAACTCAATTGCCTAACTAGCATAGGGACTATAATTCAAATCAGTTATGCTGACATAACAGATAGACAGGTGGGGTTATTGAGGCAAGCTTGACTAGTCCAATTGGTGACTTCCTAGTTCATCAAGAGACCCTGTCTCAGTTATAGAGATAGAGATCAAGACCCTTGATGCCAACCTTTTGCACATACATATATGTGCCCACAAAAATTGTAATGCACAGATTCATGCACCTCAGAAAAAACATGCAGAAATGTTATTATGACAATGTCACAATAATGCAGAGGCTTAATATTTAGGTTTAAACTTAGGAAAAAAACGTATTTTTAATTCTGTTCATTGTTCTATTCTTCAGTTCATTACTTCCTCTACTCTCTTTCCATTGTGACATTTCTCTAAGGTGAACATACTATTGCTTTTGTAACTTAGTGAATTTTTTTCAATATTTTATTTTTGTTAAGAATCTCATACAAACATTTGGTATGTTGTGTTATGTTTTGATAAATCTATCCTTTATTCCCTAGTTCCAATTCCCTGTGTATCCCACCATCTTTCCCTTTTTCTTCTCAACTTCTTGTGCTCCTGTTTTTATTCTTCTATCAAAAAGTACATCATTATCAGTTTTACCTCCTTCCACTCACCCAGTTCCTACCCCCACCTCCCTTCTCCCCCAGGTCCAATCCTCCTTTGATTCCCTTCACAAAAAAAGGAAGTATACAAGAGACAACAGTGAACCAGGACAAAACAAGATGCAATAAGATTAGACACAAACCCTCATATCAAGGTTGGGCAAGGTAACTCAGTAGAAGGGAAAAAGCTCCCAAGAGAAGGCAAAAGAGTCATAAACACCACTACTTCTGCAGGAGTCCCACAAAAACACCAAGCTGACACAACCATAACATATATGCAGACGAACTAGCACAAATCCATTCAGGCACTGTGATTGGCACTTTAGTGTCTGAGCATCCTTGAGCCCTGATTAATTAATTCTGAGGGCCATATTCTCCTGTTGTCCTCAACCCCTATGGCCTCTACCATCCTTGCTCTTCCTCTTCTGCTGGTTTCCATTAGTTCCAAGGGGAGGGACCCAATGGAGATCTACAATTTGGGCTCTGGCTCCTTCTAAAATTATTGCTTTGGCAATGTCATTGCTGTTGTCATAGTTTACTCTCTTCTCTCCACCTACTTTTCTACAATTATGTGAATTTCTATGGCTCTGTCTATGTCTTAAAGGCATCCAGTGATCACAGTTCATTCCTTGAAAATAGATTAATTCTTTGTTATATAAATAAACATGAATACAGATATCAGCATTTGCTATCCTATTGTTAAAGAGGACAAGATATTTTATGTCTCCTCTTTGCCCTCTAGCAACTAATCATTTCACATTTAAACCCCCAGTACATTTTAAAACATGCAAAAAATCTCCTTTGTGAGTTGCTGAGTGACTTTCAGGAATGCTCTCTGCCTGTGGTACAGTTTAGACAAAATCATTATCCCCCCAAACAGTGCAGTAATGACAGAACACATACTGAGTAATGTAAACTCACAGCCCGGTGCTGAGCAGACATGATTAGGCTGTCATCTTCCCCAACAGCAGTGGCAGGAGGAGAATACAAAAGTAAAATCATCTTATTTATTACAGGCCTTTTGCAGTGGGTATGGTGCTCTTATGCAATTGACATTTATTGCTTGGGTTTTTGGACCATGAGTTGAAGACTAATTTAAATAAATTCATAGTCTACAAAAAATACTGCTAATAAAGTAAAGTCGCCTTCATGTTCCCATCACTGTGCTTTGCCAAGAATATGTATCATTAATTATAAAATATGATTGTGGATTTATATATTTTAGGTAATTAAAATTATAATGTACCTGAATCTAAAAGGAAGCAAACACTTCAGAATATTTTCTTGTTTGCATACTTAATTTATGCCTTTACATACTTTATCTAAACATCCACTAATTCTACATAGTCATACCTAAACATTAACATATATGTGTACATGTGCAAACATATATTTTTGCACATGTACAATATCCAATAAGAAATCAAAAATCACACAGGTCTTTCATGTTTCCTAGGTTTATATTTTATTTGGATTAAAAATAATTCTACAGCTATGCCATACTTCCTGGATATGATCATTAAAGAAGATACATGCTCTAGATAGCTGTAACTGCAATGACAGTGACCTCCTATCTTTCCTAAGAGAACCAGAAGTGTGTTCACAAAATTTCAAGGATATGAAAAACGGGCTTGCTCTTTGGCTTGCTCAAAGCCATTACTCTTTCTCCCCTGATTTAATTATGGGATGTTGCAGAGGATTGACAGAGAACAAAATTAAGGACCTGTAGCCTTTTTATAACAAGCCTAGACATCTCTGCCCACCTGATCAACAGAGGAAGGCATTGCCCAGCTTGTTCAGCTTGTAGCCTTTCTGTTTCATGCTGTCAAGGAGATGCAGTCTCCTGTCAGAATGCTGGCGCTCTGAGAGATGCTCACATTAGAAACTGTCCAGAATGATTCAACACTTTTTCTGCCATTTCACAATGGGGACAGGGACATAAGGAAATTACCTCACTGAATGCAGTCGGCTTCATGAAGCATTAGATTGTCAAAATATTGACATCTTTTGGCTGTTGACCTCATGGGTGCATTTACATCCAAAATGCTTAATTCGACAAATTCCCCTTGTCTGATGAACCTCTGCTTGCATGTTAAAGGGTCATCAGATACAGATGAAGAGAGTAAACGGGGAATATCATTACTTCTCACCTCTCAACATTTTCATGTAGGGAGACCTCACTAGCCATTGCTTTCTATCAGAAATACTGTATTTGATTCCTGATGAAATGACACTAAATTCTCATATTTTCTTTCATGCATCCTGGGAAGAGCCTTTAACTATAAATTACCCTGAAAGATGCATATAAGTATATTGATAAGGGATTGTTTCTACAATACAAATTTTATACATCAAAAATGATTGTGATGGTGTGTGTGTATGTATGTCTGGTGTTTCTATATCCAGGTTTTATCTGTGTCCTTGGAATTAAATGGCTACTACAAACTCCTTTAGCTCCAGCAAACTGGAGCCACTCTTCTTTCATTTAGTGCTTCAGATTATTACTGGGGAAAAAAAGACATCTTCGATTTTCACTCCATTCTACCTGGCTGAACTATTCAGTCCTATACACATATTTGTATCATTTTCTATTTCCTCTTCTTTGGCACACATAGAAGAGCAAAATAGAAGTTGAGAGGCTAGAGTAGAAGCTGAATGGAACTTACCAATTAGCAGATATTCTAAGTGATCAATGTACAGGTGTGCTGGCTAGGCTTTAAAGTGTGTTGACAGAAAGTAGCATTAAATATTCCCTCTCTGGTTCAGGGTACACTACTACATGAATCCAACCTCTGTGTTTCACTGATCTCACACAGGGATCATACATGCATATAGGAAACAATAATTTTCATTATCTACGCATACAAGCATGCAAGTAAGAATGGTTGCAATGGTGTGTTGTCTTTTTTAAAATGGTGACTGCCATCTTTTAGTGTATTTCCAATGTTTGAAAAGTCATTTAAATTTCCATTCTCTCCATTTATATGTGAGTGATAATAATTACAACTTTTTCATGGTTTGAGGGTATTTCTCTGGGTTAAACATGCATACATTGCCATTGTATTTAAAGTTGGGTATCTTAACATCAGAGAAATTAAGTGCCTGTGGTACTCAGATATTTTGCAACAGCATAAAAAAAGGCAGGGAGTCACATTCCTTATCTGCTATTTAATAAAGATATGAAAGCTGGATATGTTAGTGGAAGGTCTATAATCTCAGTACTAGATAGAGGCAGGGTGATAGCTGCAATTTCAGGGCCATCTAGGTTTATATAGGTGTCCCTGTTTCTAAACAAGAAAACAAAATCAGTCAATAAAGCTATATGTGGTAATTATTAGTGACCATGACTCTCCACTGTGCAGCAACCAAAAGAGAAAACTGTGAATACAATTCACAAAAATTAATTGGACTGTCTGTTCAGGATTTTGTCTAAAACCACAGTAGCATTTTTTTATTATTTTTATTATATCCTATTGTGGTTGAGGAGGAAATATTTCAAAAATTTGGCTGAAGAAATAAGCAATATTGGAAGAGAAAAGAAAACAACTCTAAACGTAGTGAGCTGATTGTCTCTCTTGCCCTGAAGAAATTGGTTTGGCTTATGGCTAGGGGGAAAGATTCTATGGGTGGAAACTTTGTGGATCAGACTTGATAAACTTCTTAACTTGAATTTAGTTTTTTTTTTTTTAATCTTTATCAACTCTCTTTTCTTGAATTTAGGTTTCTCATCCATAGGATGTGATTGGTCAGTTGGGTGGTTATTAAGCTCTTTCCATTTCTACCATACACCTTTCTGATCAGTTTCTTCATTTGCAAAATAGGAGGCACTATCAAAGGGAGGATATTGAGATTGCTATGGAAGTATTCTGAAGTATTGGATTGATGATTTGATTGATTACATATCTCAAAATCTTAGAAGATTCAAGGGCTGAACTATGTGGATTTTCATCAAGTTTTATATCTGGCTTTGTTTCTGCCTGTGTGTGAAATCTCTAATATCCATAACTTTTCTATAACAGAGTGACTATACCTATTAACATAATTTCTTACCACCTATAATCACAGATAATATTTGATCTATGAATGATTGAGACTCTGTAAAAAGAACAGAATGAATAAGGGCATGAGAAGAGTCTTTTGGAATCAAACCCCAACCATTGTTATTCTCTTTTCTGAATGGCAATCCACTTTTCTCCCCCAATTACATAACAGAAAAATAAAAAAGAAGGGAAGTGCTTCAAAGAATTACTCCTCTGCTGTGGTGAGGAGGGAGGGAAGTTGGGGAGGAAGGGATAACAAAGGAGACACCTGAGTTGATTTTCACTATCTCCTCATTATCAAAATAAAAAGAAGATGGTTTTGTTTTGAAGAGAGCCTCATGTACAGCAGGCTAGGAACTGAACAGCTAGCTATGTAGCCCAAGAATGATAACATTGAACTCTTGACTCTTCTGCTTCTACCAGTAGTTGGATAAAGTGTGTGTGTGTGTGTGGGCATGTGTGGGCAGGGTGTAATACTATGTCTGACTAAAAGTAACACTTCTAATGTGTAAGTTAAAATAGTTGATAAGTAATTTCTAGTCCTTACTCCAGTGTATAATGTTCACTGTCAGCTTCACGTGTTTTCGGGTTTGAGGTTGCTCAATGAATGTGAATGATTTGCTTTTCTTCAGGTATTCTTCCCTCATTATAAACACTGTACAGCTAGCAGGTGAACTTTCTGGGCAAGCTGTTAATTTTTATAGATGTCAGGTAAGATAATGATCTAGGTCATCATAAAATACATTCTTTTTCACTTTTAAAATGTTTCTTAGAGAAATGATCAGAATCAGTTAAATTGGAGACAATTAGTCAAGGGTCAATGATTTGAAATAAAGGCAATGCTTTCTCCAATAGCAAGATATTAATAATTTTATGAACATACAGTTTTACCACCTTCAACTGCATGAAAAACACAAATCAATGGGAACAATGTGTTTGACAAGTACATATTTTCATGGACTTGCTCTCTGTGTCATTCCTAAAGAAGAAACATGCATCTTCTCCAATTTTAACCCAATTGGAGAAGAGTCAGTGGTAATGAGTATACTGTTAAGAACAGAAACAATCAAAGTCAAGTAGTAAGGTGTGGTTTATGGATTGAAGATTATTGATAGGCTTTATCAACCTCCAATTACAGTAAGACTGCAAGTGTGTAAATATAATGCTAGAGAGAATAGTAGAAAGCCTAGCCAAGTCCTATACATAGTATAGTACTAAACTAAACTAGAAATGCACATATAGACATATACATAGATGTTGTGATGGTTGTGTGGCTTAAAGCGTGATGCTGGGAGAGAAGGCTGAAGCCACAGGGATTCCAAACACATTGATTCAAAATTTCTTGTCTTTGATAAGAATTGTGTGTCGCTATTGCATTAATACTTATGATGAAATGCCTCATTCTCAAGTCTTATATTGAGATGTACAGCTAAATTATGTGTACATGCTTCATTGACTTCAAGAGAAAATTTCTTAACTTATCCAACAAGACTAACCAAGCCAACTCAGTAGATTTCAGATAAATAAAATTGGTATGCTCTGCGTATTTGTTTTGTTTCCTGTTTCTGTTTTAAAAAGAATAAACAATTCTTAAAGCCTATTGATAAGAAACATTTTGTTTTGTATGAACCTTTATAGCCATATATAGTCCCATACACTATTTGCCAAACTTACATCATACATCAAAATAGTAATATATATATATATATATATATATATATATATATATATATACCAAGTAGCAAGACAATTTGAGAATCTATATTCTACTTATCTCTACCAATTAAGTGCCAGAATTAGATATTTTTATTAATATTGTACTCTAATTATTCCTTAACATTATGTACATGAGAAAAATGAAACAGAAGGAAATTCACCACAAATCTAAGGTCTCTGGAACTCACAGGCATTAGACTCTCAATAGCAGGAGGACATGAATGGATAACAGTTGATGACACATACAGCTTGGACTTCAATGTCATGAAGCCCTTAACTATACCTCAAATGTTTCTGGTGATATTAAGCTACCTTTAAAACTTTTGTAAGTTTTATCATCGCCTTGCCATAGACAAATTCTTCAGAGACTGGGATGATCAAATAAGATAACAGGACATAAAACATAAAACACTTAGCCCAATGCTTGTGCCCATTAAACACACAAAAATAAATGCAGTTTTTAGCAGTTAGTGAGCAAAATTAATTTGTAAAACCTGTGCCTTTCTTGTGCCTGCTAAACACATGCACACACACACAAATAAGGCAAGGCATGAGAAGATAACTTAAGTGACAACATTTTATTACAATAAAAAGAAAAGACTTGCTCCAGGAATGTAGAGTGCCAGGTTTATTGTAAATTCTATTGTATTGCATATAATCTTTTTAAAACCCCAGTTTTAGTTTCTTTGAGGTTAACACGAAAATTTTAGCCCAGATGTGTTTTTGAAATGAGACAAGTAGTTACCTGTAGACAGCTGGTTATAATAGGAGCCTACTTCCCTCTTTATAAAATTTCAGCACAATCCTTCCAGATATGTATACAACCTATAGTCACACCTAAGCATGTGGGCAAGGACACCTAGGAATGTGGCTTAGCACAATATTGCAAACTTATGTAAGACATTATGAGGTTGGATATATATATATATATATATATATATATATATATATATATATATATATATATATGTACCATTCTCCAGCATGAACTTTGTGTTTCTCACTTCAGGTTCCAGAGATAAGTCTAAACATGCCTGGTAGATGCTGTTACATGTACCTACATAAGTCTTGTTCATCTCTTCTTGATCACCAGCAAAACTTTTGAGACTATGATATCACCATACCCTGTTTTTACTGCAATCCTTGGACTCAACATACTTTTAAAAATTAATAAATAATTGTTGAAAAGTAAAATGTGTAAAGCACTAAAGGAAGCCAAAAACTGTTCTTTGTTGTTGTATATTTTATTGTTCATGGGGGAAGGATACTTAAAGTGTAATGAGCAGGCAGGAAGTTAAAAAATTAAATACAATACAACTTGTATTTATACATATCAAATATATCATATCATAAGAGTTTTTAGAGGCAAGAAATTGTAATATTTTGATGAATTGCTATTTGGGTAATGTTTAGAATTGTAAATGTCAGTTATTCAATAGAGATAATAAGGGGATATTTTTCTAAGCAGCCTTACCATAAAGAAATAAAGGTACATGCCTGGTAGGTGACACATACCTTTAACTTCACCACTCAGGGGGTAGGGACTGGATGGATTTCCTGAGTTTGAGTCCATCTTGGTCCTATATAGTGAGTTCCAGGACAGCTAGGACTACAAAGAGAGGCCTTATCTCAAAAGGAAGGGAAAAGAGAAAGGGAAATAGGGAAGGAAGGATATAGGGAGGGAGGGAGGAAGGGAGGGAGGGAGGGAGGGAGAGAGAGGGAGGGAGGGAGGGAGGGAGGGAGGGAGGGAGGGAGGGAGGGAGGGAGGGAAGAAAGAGGAAGAAATCAACCATTATGATTTCAGAAAGTGTTAACAAATATATTTGTACAGTGGCAATCATAGAGTGCAGGATCCTTATTTATATTCTCCAATAAGACTTTTTCTACATGCAAGTCTACTATTGAAATTCAATGTGCATATATGTTATCCCAATCTTCAGAAAATCTTAACAATATTTTCTATTCCTTAATGAGAGCTTTGGAAGGATGACACTAATGTTTTCTTCACTTCTTATTTTGTCTAAGTGTGTGTACACAATGTGGGAAGGTGTATACCTGTGAGTGTGAGGAAGCAGAGGTCGACACTGGATTTTTTTTTTCTATTTATTGTGTGCCTGTGTGTGTGTGTGTGTGTGTGTGTGTGTGTGTGTGTGTGTGTGTGTGTGTGTGTGTGTGTGTGTGTGCATATATGGGTGTGGGTGTGTGTTTGTGGGTGTGTGTTTGTGCGCACATGTGCACGTGCAGTTTTGACATAAGTGACCACACTGTACCTGGATCTTGGAGCTTGCTACCTGGCTAGAAAAAAAGAGTTTTTTTTCACATGCTTCCTGGGGTTCTGCTTTCAGGTACTCATACTTACCAAGCAAGCAATTTATCTACTTAATGTATCTCTTAATTTTTGTGGCAATCAAATTGTCAAAATGTTCTTATACACTAATGCTCATCGTGTACATCTAGACAGTATTTGTCTAAACCAAATGCATAGAGCTGCTTTTTTAAGAGAATTAGAATTTCAGCACTTAACATTTAGTGATTTGTTATCACATGTTCACAGTTTCGAATATTGGTTCAAATAGTTCCAGTTTCACTTGTGGTAGTACCTAGCATTTCCTTATTGCATGGCTTTGGTACCATCCTTCAAAATCTATAAAATAAATGTTAAGGTCTTAAGACTTATTTTTTAACTCTTACTTTTTTGTTATTCATCTCACTATCATTTTGAATACACTACACTTACTTCTTCTCTATCCTTTGCTATTCATTTTGAATCTAGAAAGATCCAGTCCTCCAAATTGTTTTTTTAAAGGACTAATTTGGGTAACTTTTTTGTGTTGTTTTAAAGGAGGATTTCATTATCCTTTAAGAAACATGAAAACATTACTTGTGTTTTTATCATCTGTACATGATTGCAACCTTCTTCAACATGGAAGTTCATATTACTCATCCCTGTATCTTTAGCAGCTGGCAAATTGAAAATCCTCAAAATATGGTTGCTGAAATCTTAATGTTCATGTTATGAAAGATGACATATGACTAACTAGCATAATAAATCCATATAAATTGATGCTATTTGGTGGATTTTATTCAAAAGTGCACTAGATTGAACTTGACAAAAGGGAAGAGCCATTTTGAGCCACAGTCTCTATTTGCAGAAAGTTAGGCTGTTTTCTAAAGTATCTTGTAATACTATGATTTCTATTGTTTTCTATGCATTTATCTACGTATCATTGACTTATCTATCATACACCAAAACCTGTGAAAATATGTTTGACTAAGTGCTACAAATTACTATTATATATTGAGGAAAGATTTTATATTATATCTATGGAGAGAGAAATAGTCCTTTATGAGAAAACTTGTAATTCAGATCCAGTGTCAGAATTTATGGACTTAAAATAATGGTTTACATTTTAGTTTTGACCTCATTATTTTAGAATACCATATCCTCCTTTGTATATGTTTTCCTTTAATGTGTACACTCCTTTCTCTGATGACATTCACATACTTATTTTATTTCTGCAGTGTTCCAATACTTCACAAGTTATCAGCACATGTTTTTTTGAAATGAAGCTTTATGTTGTGAGCATGGGGATTTACGTACATTAGCATTCTTTGTTCCCATGCCTTAACTTTGTTCCAACACAATTGTTTCACAAGTATTGTATAGGGACTTTAAAATGAACATAGAGTTGATTAAAATCAGTAAGCATGACCCCACCTATTGCACAGCAGTGTTGTGTGCAACCTAAACATGTTAGAGAGAAAAGATACAAATAACTCAACATTGTAACTTATCTCAGAGACTTTTTACCATAACTGCATTTAATACACCTTATCTCAACAGTCCTAAGCAGACAGCTAAATTTTCATCATGATTTTTCTATAAGTTCAAAATAATAAATTTGCTGTAAGTCTGTATGGTTTGGGTTAGAAAGAATATGTGCTCATACTACTCAAAGGATCACATAAGCAGACTGTTTTATTTTTTTAATGAGGTTAAAAACTGTAAGAGTGATTTAATTTTTTTTCAAAACATAAATGGTTCCTCTTTGGACTTTCAGTCAGAAAGCAAGAGAACCACAATGTAATTCACTAGCAATGTAGGTTATAGCAATAAATCTGTCTCTGTTGCTCCATAAGGGTGAAATGCACTCATTGGAATAAACATTTCATATTCAAACTCCTTTGCATTCATATCTGACTATGTAAATGAAAGTTTCTTCTTGTGAGGAGGAGTGTGCAGGCTGATGGGAAAATTGCTTTTCAGTGAATAGAAATTTGAGGTGTTTAATTCAATTTATAGGTTTTACCCTAGGGTTTTATGCCAATACAAGGTCTTTTATTAAATTTGCTTTCACAGGTCACTGGGGTGCAAGCCAAAACTCACAATGAGTTTTATTTTAGGCCCACAGAATGTTGTTTGCTGTAAATGTTCAGGACTGAAATGATGATTTTTCAAACATTTAGTACTGGATATATATAAGAATAGATTTCACTGTCTTATTCAAGTTCATAATTTTGCCAAAATTCAATCCACTTTCCCAGAGAAAAAGGAGTCACCTGAACTCCTATTACTTTTAAATTAATTTTCATCATGAGAAGAATCATCAGAGAAATCCAGACTATGACAGCCATAAACTTGAAAGAAACTTCAGGGATACATGACCACTGGACAGTGAAAGAACTGAAAAATGGCCAAATCTACTTCATGCAGGATGGTCACATTGATTTTATAGAATTCTTAAGGACAAAATAAAGAACATGAATGCTACCATTACCATAGTCAAGTCCATGCCCTTAATAGTTGACAACTCAGGTTCAGAGGAAGTGCAGAAAACAGAAGAGCAATATTGGAAACCCCACGTAAGTGTATACCCATCTTGTGTCAATACATAGTTAATTTTGCCTATATTTTGTCTTTGGAAACTTCTACCATTGAGGATTTTTAACATTTGGAACAACCCCAATTGCTAATTACATGGAAGGAACACTGGAAAGAGTGAAGATGTAGTGGCATGAATACAGGAATTCATTGCATATTTGGGCAAAAGACATGAAAAGCATTATAAAGATATCAGACCTTGAGATTAACATTGCATTATTTGAATAAGGCATTGTCATAGCTGTTTCATGCACATCTTGATGTTATTTATGAAATAAACCCTTTGCCCAAGACCCATGATTTTGAAAATTATTAAAATTATCTGTATTGTAACTGTTAGAAAAGTGTCACAGTAAGTATACCAACCCATAATAAATATATACATACTCTATGAAGGAAATAATGTAATTCCATGGAATCAATGAAATTGATCTTAGTTATCTCTTAACTTGATACATATGTGATTCCCAATATTTATTCTATTTTGATAGGTATTATTGCACATTCTCTATTAACTGACATTGATTATGATTATGTAGCACCTTAGGAGGGCAACTCACACTACTTATCTGGGGAGCTCAGTTAAATACCACAGAGTAGGCAACTGTTTATACCATAATGATATTCAATTACCTCTGTTCATGATATTCATGTGATGCCACAGTAATATTTATACTAATCTATCTTTAGGAAAATTTAGTTTGCATATGCCACCCACTAGTTTGTCACCCAGACATTCAGAGCACAAGCTCTTTGTGTGGTAAGAAAAAAGTTTATATGATGTGGGATCATAAAACTAAGCTGCAGATATACTAAAAATCTAAAAATTTACTGTTCAGTGTGAACCCCATGCAATGCAGTTCTATTCTGCCCACTGGCTTTGGATCTCTTGAAAGTTTCTTGATGGTAGGTGAAGCCATAGGTCATATGTATGAATGTACTGAATTCTCTGAATTTCCTATGCATTAATGAGCCCTTCTAACCTAAAGACAGAATTCCTGTCCTTTCTCTTGGGACCAAGAAGTAAGAAATAAAAAAGGATGGTAGAAAGCAACCAAAAAAAAAAAAGCAATAGATGCAGCAGAAAGAACTTTGGCTACAAGCTGATTTCTTTCATTTATTTATTTTTTGTGCATGTACACTATTCACACATGGAAGGTGTTGGAATAAAACAACCCTGGTAACTGAACCAGTTAATTTCACTTCTATCTGATGTGTCCCATACTTCAGCCAAAGAGGTCTTTAAGCAACACTAATTAGAGCTAATTTATCAGCACATCCTCCATTGTTTTTTAATAGTCAAAATCTTTAATTTACCTTAGAAAAACTTCCTAGACTTGCATCTTACAGACTCTTGAAAATGCTTCCATCCTACCACTACAACACTCCCTATTCATGCACAAGTTCACTGACTTACACAAGGCTTTCCTCTTGGTTTTTCTTGTTGCTCAATTCACATAAGTCTTCTATTTCCTAGCCTTGCTTCCCCTTAAATCTGGTCTGTTTTTTTCTTGGTTTGTTTTTATTTTTTTAATTAGAAAGAAGATTATTTTACATGTCAATCCCACATCCCTTTCCTTCCCCTCCTCCCTTGCCCTCCCAGACTGACACCCTACCTATCCCATACACTTTCTGCTCCCCAGGGAGGGTGAGGCCTTCCTTAGGGTGTCTTCAAAGTCTGTCATATCTTTTGGGATAGGTCCTAGGCCAACCCCCTTGTGTCTAGGCTCAGGGAGTATCCCTCCATGTGGGATGGGCTCCCGAAGTCCACACCTATGCTAGGGATAATACTGATCTACTACAGGAGGCCCCACAGATTTCCCAGGTCACCTCACTGACACCCACGTTCCTGGGGTCTAGATCAGTCTCATGCTGGTTTCCCAGATATCAGTCTGTGGAACAAGAGCTTTCCCTTGTTCAGGTCAGCTGTAACTTTGGGTTTCACCAGCCTGGTATGGACCCCTCTGCTCATCAGTCCTCCTTCTCTGCAACTGGATTTCAGTTCATTTCAAGGTTTAGCTGTGGGGTCTGCTTCTACTTCTACCAGCTGCTGGATGAAGGCTATAGGATGGCATATGAATTAGTCATCAATCTCATTATCATGGGAGGGCATTTAAGGTAGCCTCTCATCTGTTGCTTAGATTGTTAGATGGTGTCATCTTTGTCATTCATTAGAAATACTAGAGAAGATGGACTAGAGAATTGGCACTTATGAATTGGCACTGATGAAATAAATGAGAGAAAGTATACAGTCTCTATGATTACTCCAGAATGAAAGTCATTTTCATCCCACTCCTTGTTGCCGACTAACGTCTGAATGATGACCTTTCTCTTGTTTTCTCAGATGGGATTGATATCTCTGAACTGCTCTTTGTATCTGCTTCTAGATTATTTCATGCTTATTTGAGGCCTGCATTTTTTTTCAATTGAAAACAATGGAAAATATCAGAGCTTACTTGTGCTTGAATCACATTATCTCCCTTTACCTGAGAGATATAGGATAATAAGGAGAATAACTCAAAATGGGAAAGAATATTAATCATGTAATTTTAGAAAAAATATTTCTGTGCTTTGAACATTTATTCAAGCCAGTAAATTTCTTGGTTCATTATATGATCAGATGGATTAGAATTAACTTGTGAGTGACCATTAGTACATTAACTCTCTGAGGTCATACTAGCTATCCTTTAACATCTTGTTATAGCACTTAATGAAAGGTGGTATGCATTCTAAAATTACATATTATATGATTGTGCTCACAATGAGAAAACATACAACAGTGAGTGGAGGTGTGTATGTTACTTTTCTGACACTGTGATAAAATGCCATGACCAATGCATGTAAGATGTTGATTTGTACATATGGTTCCAGAAGACTGAGTCCATGGGGCAGTGAGGAATAGCTAGGCACGCTTTCTGGAACAGGAAGCTGAGAGCTCACCTTCTCAACCATAAGCACATAGCACAAGAGAGTAGAGTGGAAATGGTACTAGGCATTTAATAGTAAAAACCACCTCTGCTAGCACCTCCCTTTACAATGACTGCAGCCTCTGAATGTCCTCCAACAGCACCATCACCTAGGAACCATGTGTTATAATTTCTGAACATGTCAGGGGTATTCTCATTCAAGCCACCACCAGTGTGTGTGTGTGTGTATGTGTGAGTGTGTGTGTGTTTGTTTGTTTGTTTGTTTGTTTTAGGAGCAAAGGGGTTGGTCTTTTTCTATTCCTCAGCCTATAGTTTAGATGAATGTCAAAGCTGGGCTCAGGATTCAGACAAATATAAATCAAAGCATCTGCTTTATTTTGAAATTTAATATGGTTTTACCTGTAGTCAAAAATTTGTTTCTGGTGTAAAGCCTTGTGTCTTTGACCTAAAAAATACTTAAGTTACTTCATCAGATATCATTAGACCTTCCTAGCCTTGCAATCTGAAGCGTACAGTCTATTCCAAGCCAGGAAAAGAAAGTCTTTGCTTCTGTAGAGGAAAAAACTCTGTGGACGATTATTTTGTGTAAGAAAGTCTCCATAAATGTAACCAGTGCACTAAACTGAGAGATCTGTACCCTGAATCTCAATGTTTTCATTAGGTAAGGTCACCTTTTCTTTATAGAGAAGTTACCTTATCACTCCTTTCTTCTTGGTGAAGTCATTTTGTAAAATGCAG
Source organism: Cricetulus griseus (assembly GCF_003668045.3). Taxonomy (NCBI): domain Eukaryota; kingdom Metazoa; phylum Chordata; class Mammalia; order Rodentia; family Cricetidae; genus Cricetulus; species Cricetulus griseus. The sequence continues at coordinate 80,345,305 of NC_048599.1, read as the reverse complement.
TAAGTAAGAATGAAACACACTTCAATTTTTCTCTTCAAAACTGGCATGAAAAGGTATCTATAATTTCTTAATAGACTAAAAGAAGGACATAACTAAAGTATCACAGTTGCATTTTAAACTATGAAGCCACCTTTTTTATTCTGAAAGAGATAGATTGAATTTAAGCAGTTGTTTATAACAGCCTCTATATTTTCAACTTTGCTTTAAAAGATTTTTTTATTTTATTTTATATTTTATTGTGTGAGTGTTTGCTTGCATGTATTTATATGTAACATGTGCATACTTGGTGTCCATAGTTGCCAGAAGAGGGTACCAGATCCCCTAGAATTTGAGTTCCAGTTTCACTGGAATACTTTCACCTAGTAGGGATGATGGAAGTAAAGCCCCTTTTTGTTAACCTTCCAGAGCTTATACCTCTAGCTCCACTGAGGCCTTCAACTACATATATTCAGGGCAGTATTGCAAGTAAATGTCTAGGAGGAATGACTAGAATCCCAGGCTAGATACAAATGAGCCTCTCCACTCCCACCAAATCACCTTCCTTCTGTGGGGGAATGTCAACTGGCAATAAGCCCTGTCAAAATTGATTTCTGCAAGTACACACAGCTGATCTGATAAAAATCATGGCTGTTTTGCAAAGGGGACCTTATTCTATAACAGAGTTAATGAATTCTGGAAACTAAACAGCTGGTGACACAGGTTCATTAGGGAAAAAGTACTCTGAATTTGTGATGTTAGAGCAGGACATAGGATGAAAGCAGAAAGCTAAGAATGCAAATGTTCCAGGCTAGGTCTTTCTGTCTTCAGCTGAAACAACTGCAGATGCAGGTTAGTTAAGGAAGCAATCAGCCTAAGAGGAGCATGACACTGACATTTAGTTATTAACGAGAGGATGTTTCAAATCCTAAGGAAAAGAATGTCTTTCTCTCTTTCTCTTCCTTCCTCTCTCTCTCTCCCTCTCTCCCTCTCTCCCTCTCTCCCTCTCTCCCTCCCTCTTTCCCCCTCTCTCTCTCTCAGAGAAATCTCTCTCTCAATCTGAAAGAGAGATTGAGAGAGGGGGGGTGTTATTTGGGCTAACAGTTCCAGAGGGCTGGGGTCCAAAGTGTCTGTGACAGTATGGCAAGAGGTGGCTGACATAGTAGATAGAGCCAGATGTGAACTCAGAGACCTCACATCATAAACCAGAAGCAGAAAGTAGAGGGAGCAGCTAGGATGGATTCCAATCAGCTCGCAAGGTACTGCTTGGCTGCCAGGAAGTTTCCTTAAATGGGGTTATGAAGCAGTCAGCCTCCTGAGTGCCTTTCAGATGCTGAGCTGCTGCTGGAAGCTCACTCTTCAGTCCTGGATCTGTCTCTGGCTCTTACAAATTTTGAATAAATCTCTTAATCTTACCCATTTCTGTCAAGGACAGGTTGAAAATGACTAAAAAAATAGAGATGTTAGGTGTCTGATTGGGATAAAGTGGGTTTTTTATTTGTGTGTGTGTGTGTGTGTGTGTGTGTGTGTGTGTGTGTGTGTGTGTGTTTTGTTGTTTGTTTTGTTTTCCAGACAGGATTTCTCTGTATTGCTTTGTACTGGAACTCTCTCTGTAGACCAGGTTGGCTTCAAACTCACAGAGAGAGCCACCTGCCTCTGGCTCCCAAATTCTGGGATTAAAGGCTTGTGCCACCAATGCCCGACAGGTTAAAGTAGTTTTGAAAAGCTGATTACATTCTTCACAATTGCATAGGTAAATAAATTAAAACCACTATTATCAACACTATCCCTAAGTATTTTTGCATCCTTTATATCATTTATACCTCAACCTACAACAACATTGCATCCTGACATCTGGGCCCTGATGAGGAATTTTCCATATGTTAGTATATTTACTATTTGTCAGACAATATACAGAGAATTCCAGTGATCCTGACAGTTGTAATCCTGTATTTTAATCATCAGGAGAATATTTTTCAATTTATTTTTCTGCTCACTAGAATGTATTTTGTTAAGGCAAACATTGCCACACACAGCATTTTGACAGTATCTTTTGTTGTACCACTATATTAAAGGAAGTTATGGCTGTGAAGTAATTTTATGGTGAGGCTCAAAGCAGGGTATAGGACTGAGTTATTCAAAAGAATCTGGTTTTGAGCAGGTAGTTCAGCACAGGCAAAATGGGTGGATCAGAGAACACTGTGTGGCTCTTTCATCTTCTAGTAGTGTTCTAGGGTGTCAGAGTTCAGCCGCTCAAGAGAATTTCCAGGATGACTCTGCCTGGAGGATAAAAAAGGTCATGCCATAGCCACTTGATGCAATTAGTTACAAGATGTTGGTGTTCACTCTCGAAAGAATTTCTGAGACTCTGGTGTAATCAGTAGTGTGATTGTAGAGCTCTGTTGGAAATAACAACGATTGATTGATGCCCCAGCCTAGAGTATGAGTAGATACTGTGAAAATCCAGGGAGAAGAAAGTAAAAACAGAAGGGAAAACTTACATCTTTATGGACTATTTTTGGGGGGTGATTCTTTTTAAATTCCTCATGTTCCCCAGATAGCAGAGAGCAGAGTGTAAGATATGCAGGGTACTGACAAACTATTATATGTTTTATTGTTTATTATATGTTATTATATGTTTATTGAGTCTGTTCTTTTGGAACTAAGTTCTTATATGTAGCCTTAGCTAGCCTCAAATATGCAGTCTTCCTTTTTCATCCTGTGCAGTGCTGGAATTATGGTCATGCACTATTACTTCTGTCATGAAATGTTCAATAAAAATACCTTCTACAATTAAGGTAGGATCATCCAAGTCTATGACAACATTGAAAATTTTGATATATTAGATGACAATAAGTGTGTGATGGAACCTGATATATAACTTTCACTTTGGAAAAAGGATAATGCAGTGAACATGGACACAATGTTTATAGCCTCACCAGGAAGATGCTTCTACTATGATTATGTTTATATATTCATAGTAGCATGAGCTGTGATGATCTTTGTAGGTAATATCAAATCTTATTCATTAATCTTCTTCTGCATTAAAAAATGTGGATATTTTCCACTGTAGGAACTTGGCCACTTACTGAGATTTTCTGTAAAATAATAATAATCACATAGTGAATTTCATAAGATACTTATAAAACATTTAAAATTTTCTTTAAATTTTGCAAAATTTGCCAAACTCTATTTCTCATACATTGAAGATAGCATGGGTTGTGTTAATCTTTGTGCACAATAGATGATCCAGTTTTGGGGAATGTCTCTAAAACAGTATTCTTTACACTATAAAAGCAAAGAGAGTAAAGGTTTGGAAATTAGATATTGCTCTGTTCAAATGCTTGCTTGCTTAATGTTATTGTGACAATTATCTCACCTCAAGAAGAGGGTCATACTTATTGTTAGTCTGTATTAAGTATTATTCTTATTTATATTATATATGTGCATATATATACATATACATATGCTAGGAATCAAATCCAGGGCCATGTATACCCTAAACAAGCCCTCTACTGTTTATCTATGTCATTTACATCACCATCCCTGCTCTTACATTTAATGGAAGAGGGGAAGTTTTCATGAGCATTATCTTCAATTTAAATATTAAGAAAGAAAATAAACATATACAGCTAATAATTACTTTTTTTGTTTTTTCAAGACAGGGTTTCTCTGTGTAGCTTTGGAGCCTGTCCTGGAGCTCACACTGGAGACCAGGCTGGCCTCGAACTTACAGGGATCTGCCTGCCTCTGCCTCCCGAGTGCTGGGACTAAAGGCTTGCGCCACCAACACCCGGGTAAGCAAATAATTTCTATATAGCCTATATAATATTATCAATGCCTTATTCTACAATGTTGACCTATGTACTACCTAATTTACTGTCTTTTTTATTATTGCATCATGAGCCCAAGCAGCAGTGAATACCAGTGACCTATGATTTTGTATGCTGCATTAACATTGGTCAATAGCATAACATTAAGTGGCTAATACCAGTGGTAAAATCATTGTAATTGGCAGCAACAGAGAAGTTCAATGATGTTGTCTTACTTTGGTGAGTACTAGTATATCAATCTTTATGAGGCTACCAGTAGCAGTATGTAGTTTTATAAAGAAGTCGTATACGCTCACCACAAGGAAATTACAAACCAGACACAAACAAAAGTCAACAAACACATTCTATAATTATCTCACTCGAAAATAAGCATTATATAGATAGATACCTTAGTATATAATTCATCCAAATTATCCCTCCCTCCCTTCTTCCTTTCTTGTCTCCCTCCTTTCTCATTCCCTCTCTCCATCTCTTTGCATCTCTATCCCTCCCTATGCCCTAATATTATTCTCTTTCTCTCACTATCATACACCCACACATATTCAATTATTCTCTCTCTGTTAATCTCAATTTCACAAATAATGCATTTTAAGTATTTCCCTAAGCCTATAATTTTTGGAGTACCATTTTCACTAATCAGATACTGTGCCTTTTTAAAACAGTAGAAAACACACCTATTATAGAACATTTAGCTTATTAATAAAATTTCATCTGGGACATGATTACTCTATTTTATCAGCAAAATTTGTTTTCATTCACACATTTAATTGCAATTATTTTTATATAGTAGAATGGTGTTTCTCTGGGGTAAATATCATCAAAAGATGGTGTGTGTGTGTTTGTGTGTGTGTGTGTGTGTGTGTGTGTGTGTGTGTGTGTGTGTGTGGTGTGTTTGTGATCATGCAGTCCATTGTGTTACACAATTATAAATGCTAATAAAATAAAAATAATAGTATTTCTTTTGACAGTAATGATTTTCAGTACACAAGGTCATACTATAACATTATGATTATGATACTTTTAAAAAATTATGTTGATATTTTTAACAACTTGAACATAATTTACAAAGAATTTATTCAGTGGATCCCTGAGCCATTTGTTGTTTATGAGGAACAGATTTTAAAGTTTCTGACCTAAACAAAAGTACAAATGATAAATAACTAGCAGATTAAACAAAGGGACCACAGTTCTACACCCTTTAAATTGGATTCTTTTGTAAAAAACAAAATGGAGGGATATTTTAAAAATCGTCGTAGATTTAGAAATCTGAACTTTAAGCTGAACATAACATTGCTTGAGCAGTGTTCCAATGATAAGTGGTCTTTGCGTTACCTGGGATTAATAGTCACATCCTCACTTAATATCCTAAGTTCTGTGGACCAAGGCAGAAGTCATCTGAATTATACTCACTGTTCATTAGCTAGACTAATGATAAATTTTGTGAAAGTGCCATTGCTGCTCCAATGATAATTGGGACATCATGAGATGTCCTACTTGCTTTATTTTTATTTATTATTTATTTGTTGTTTACTTAACACTGCTGATCAAGAAGATACCAAGAAGGTTTTTTGATTCTAGATTATTAATTATGAAATATCACTTTGAAGTATCTAAACATGAAAGAACACATTTTTTAGCAAATAGAGGAAAGAGACTATCCATATAATTGTATTGACTGCATATGAGATGTAATGAATTTTTATTTATATGGGGTCAAAACGCATTTTCTGAGATAATGTTAGATCTTAATATAAATGTAGGATTCTGTGTCCAGCCTATGCATATGTGTATGTGAGCTGGTTACACAACTGCTTTCAAGGATGCAGGTATGTGTGTGGTTAGTTTTGTAAGAAGTCAGATTGTATCACATATCTTGGGAATAACAAAAGTCCTTTAAATACTTTCCTAAGATTTGCTTTGGAAAATGTGATTTAAAAAAAAAAAAAAGGTTTGTCTGATCTAATGTCTTACTTCTGATATTCCAGCTCTGAAATAAGCATTCATTACTATGGTAACAGCCACATTTTGTTGATAGCCTCCTTTAAGATTTCACTTTAATAATAGTCTTCCTTCTTTCCTTCCTTCCTTCCTTCCTTCCTTCCTTCCTTCCTTCCTTCCTTCCTTCCTTCCTTCCTCTCTCTCTCTCTTTCTCTGTCTTTACTTTCTTTCCTTCTCTCTCTCTCTTTATCTCTCTCTTATTTCTTTCATTGATCTCTCTCTCTCTCTCTCTCTCTGTGTGTGTGTGTGTGTGTGTGTGTGTGTGTGTGTGAATTATGTGTGTTGGTGTGTCTATATCTCTCATTCTCTTTCTCTTTATGACTGCACATTTGACAAGCCTTGCATTGTGGGAGTCCACAGTGACTCCATTCCATCTTGACTTTTGGTGAGAGAGTTCAAGCTTGTTCTTGCTCTTCAAGACCAAATAACAGGATACTCGACCAAATGTGTAGTTACTAGATGTTTTGAGAATTAAGGAGGTGATTATGCTTGTTTGTTCATTGAACCAAGGTAAGGAAGTCCTTTGCTCACCCCCTTTTGCTTTGGATATAAAAGGGCTATGAGAAATAAATTTGGGGCTACAGCAGTATTCACTGACAGTTCTCGCATGTGCAACTCTGTCTTGTCTCTTTGTTTTTCCTTTAATCCTCACACCCTACCCTGTTTCAGGTAGGGTTTGACAGGTTGGCTGGTTTGAACACTGCATGTAGAGGTGAGAGGACTATTCAAAGGTGGTCGTTCTCCATATGGATCCTATGGATCAAACTCTGGAAGTCAGGCTTGGCACCAAGCACTGTTAAATAATGGCCCATGTTACCTTTCCCCCCTTATACTTAATTTCTTCTTTAAAGTCTAATAGAATTCTTTGGTATTTTTATTTGAGAGAAATAAATAAAAATGACAGATCACTATTTAATTTAAAAACGACAGTAACAACAAAAATTTCTTTTGTTCCCAACTTATAACTTTGAAATAAATTTTAAGACTCAATATAAATTATAGTTTCAATATCCTATAAACTGTTTTCCTTGGTGACTATGAATGAGAAAATTGATTTGGCTAAGTAGATAACTTTGTTTTTTATGGAAAAGAGAAAAGAGTTCATGCCAATGTATAAAGAATGATGACTACCTGTAGGGAGAGACCCCAATTCTTTCTAAAACAAAAGTTAGGAAAGTATATAAAGGATTTTTGTTATTCCCAAGCTATGTGTAACAATCTGGCTTCTTACAAAACCAACCTCACACATACATGCATCCTTGAAAGCAGTTGTGTAACTAGCTCACACACACATATGTAGAAGCCATGTGAAATAAAGGACTGAGAGAGAGAGAGGGCACAAGCTCTCTTGGTTCCTGTCAGGTCACAGAGAGCAGCTGAACTTGATTCTCAAAGCTGGAACTTGGAGTTATAGGTTTCTTGTATGAGTGACTTCTCCCCGGATAAAATTAACCATATTACCCTAATCCTGTGTATCCTAATCTGTTCTTCCATAACTACCCTTCCTTAGAGAGTGCATCATATATGCTAACACATATAACACACACATATATGCTAATGTATGTATAACCCATATAATCAGACATTATATGTAGTGACCTTTAACTTTTTCTAAAACCACAGCAAAAAGTCACAGTAAACTCTACTTATTTTTGAGATGAAGAAATCAATGTCAAAACCATTTAATTATTTATTTCGATGCATACCAACTATTTCTCTGATGTTTACATCTTAAATAAGCCAGTAAATTATGTTTCTGGTCCTCAAATTCTTATTTTTAAAGATTTAAGTTTCTGTGATTTCCAGAATCTGTGATCTAGCTTTGAGAGTATTTTTTAAATGTAAGTTGCTCTAATATTTCTGTCTCTTCAATAATTATGTAAATCACACCACTCTGTAAAGTTCTTCTTCAGATCATTTGTGTGGATTCTATTCTTTAGACATGAATCCTGTGGATCACAATGTGGCTGCCTAATAAGCCTGAAACTTTTTATCTTTGTTCATTGATGTGAGTAAAGATAAATGCTAAAAAATAAATGTACTCCCAGAGTCCAGTAATTGCTGATATTTTTTCCATTTTTATTTAAAAAATTATTTTCATTTTACTTACCAACCACATTTCTCCCTTACACTGCTTCTCCCACCTCTACCTCCCATTTTTCACCCCCTAATCATTCCTGAGAGGGGGTAAGGCCTTCCTTCAGGAGTCAACAAATTTGTCAAATCAAATTGAGGCAGGACTAAGTCCCTCCCCTCTGTATCAAAGCTGATCAAGGTATCCCACCACAGAGAATGGGCTCCAAAAAGCTAATTCATGCTGCTGAGATACGTCATGGTCCCAATGCCAGGGCCCCACCACAACAGATCAAGTCACATAACTTTCACCCACATTCAGTGGCTCTAGTGCAATCCCATGCTGATTCCCTAGCTGTCAGTCCAGAGTCCATGAGCTCCCACAGAGCTAGGGTCAGCTATTTTTGTGGTTTTCCCCATCATGATCTTAAACCCTTGTTCATACAATCCTCTTCCTTCTTTTTAATTGAACTTCAGGAGCTCAGCCAGTATTTGGCTGTGGGTCACTACATCTGCTTCCATCAGTCACTGAATGTAGGTTCTATGATGACAATAGGGTAGTTGATGATCTGATTCAAGGGAAGGCCAATTTAGGCAACCTCTCTACTATTGCTAGGAGTCTTTTCTATGGTAATACTTATAGATTCCTTGGAATTTCCCTAGCACCATGTTTCTCCCTAACCCCATAATGGCTCCTTCTATCAAGATATGTCTTTCATTACTCTCCTCCTCCATCCCTCCCCAACTCAGCCTTCTCCATCACTCTTGTTCTCATCCTCCATTCTCTCCCTTCTGCCCCCTCTCAGTTTGCAGAGAGAAGGCCTATATCCAAAATATATAAAGTACTCAAGAATATAGACTTCAAAAATCCAAATAAACCAACTAAAAAATGGGGTACAGATCTAAGCAGAGAATTCACAGCAGAAGAATTTCAAATCACTGAAAAACATTTAAGGAATTGCTCAACATTCTTGGCCATCAGGGAAATACAAATCAAAACAACTTTGAGATACTATCTTACACATATCAGAATAACTAACATCAAAAACCCTGATGACAGCTTATGATGAAAAGGATGTGGAGTAAACGGAACACTCTTTCATTACTGGAGGCACTGTAAAATCATACAACTACTTTGGAAATCGGTATGGTGGTTACTCAGAAAATTGGGAATCAATATAACTCAGCACCCACTTGAACTAAACATAATAAAAATCCAGATATAGATGTTGGTTTCAAGCTTCAAGTTGAAGCTCAAAAAAGCAAAGCAGCCAGCTACTAGCTCAGACTGAAAGGACTGATCTCACCTCATTGTCGTTGGAGAATGAAAATATCTCATGAGACTCTTTGGTTATTCCTTTTATATCTCTCTAATGCTGGGATTAAAGTCAAGCTACCCCAAGTGCTGAGATCATCTTTGTGTGAGCTGTTTTTCTTTAGTACTGGATCAATTTCATGTATGACCTTGAACTAACAGAGATCCATCTGTTTGTCTGTGAGTCTGGGATTAAAGGTGTATGCCACCACTACCTAGCTCTATGGCTCCTGGAATTAAAGATGTGTATCACCATTGCCTGACTTCTAGGGCTTGTAGATAGTTTAGCTTTCTGAACCCTCAAGCAAACTTGAATAATTTTAAATAATATATCACCACATCCAGCAATACCACTCTTGGGCATATACCCAAAGGATGCACAATCATACCACAAAGACATTTGCTCAACCACATTCTTAGCAGCATTATTTGTAAGAGCCAGAACTTGGAAATGGCCTAGATGCCCCTCAGCTGAAGAATTCATAAAGAAAATGTGGTTCATTTATACAATGGAGTATAACTCAGTGGAAAAAAAGCAGTGACATTTTGAAATCTGCAGGCAAAATGGATGGAACTATGAACAACCATCCCAAATGAGGTAACCCAGACTCAGAAAGACAAATAGTTTGTAATCACTCATAAGTGGATATCAGCTGCACTGGAGATGGGGATGGCTGGACAGAGATTGAAAATTAGGCTGACTTTTGAGGAGATGAGATTGTGATAATTGATTTAATATTAGAGCGAAGAGCAAAGTATACCATACCAAAACTCAGATCTTAGCTTGAAAACTAATTAGATGTTGGTGTCATTCACTCCCTATTCAGAAACTTTTAATGGAGGAATGGCATAAATGATAGGAAAGTAGCTGACTTCTGCAATACATCTTGTTGCTGATACCTATGTCTTAATATCTGATATATATATATATATATATATATATATATATATATATATATAGCCAGAACAATTTTAGTGAATACAACTGCACTAAATAAATAAATAAATTCCAATTTACCACAAGCTTATTACTTCTTATTGTTTTATTCTAGATATCATTGGTGACAAAATGTAGTAACCCTTTTCAAGAGAAAACACAATAGTAAAGAGTAAAATACAACAGAGTCGAATAGAAATGTTATAATAATTTTTCACAGTAATTGGTGTCTGGTGCATTATGGTGCAGTTTCTTTAATTCTGTTTAACACTTATTATAGAATACTATATATTGTAGGGAGAAATCCTGATTAGAGGTACTATTGACCATGCCCACTTGTGCCTTGTCAGAGTTATATAACAAGGGTTTAAGAAGGAGGGAGGCATGAATACAGATCTCTTTTGCCTGGCTGAGCTAACTAGGAAGCATTTCTGGGTGTGTCCTGCTCAAGTGCAAACTTGGTCACTGGCTCCCTTGCATGAGAATCCCCCCTCCCAATACCAGTTATTAACCTATTTCTGACTCCATTTTGTAATCTTCCACTTTATAGTCTTCCATAATATATTGTGTCTAGGTTCCAATTTTTCAGTAATTTAGGTAAAGTATATTGACAATTATTTTTAATTAAAACTTTCATTGGAGCTAGAATGGCTAGAATGTTCTTCCAACAATCCTCAGGAATCCTCTTGTCTTCATCCCCAAAATCACTAGTGTTGTTACAAGCTTTCACCTGCTCAGCTGTATTTTTTTTCAAATATCGGAAACTTGGGTCCTTGCATTTGCAAGGGAAGTGTTTTGCTGACTGAGCATCCACACAACTCAAGACTGTATGGGTTTTGTTTTATAAAATAAAAGAAACCATATGTGTACTCTTTCCTCACATTGTAAATCACAATCTTCCTTCTTCCTGAAAAGCTTTGAACCTTGGCCAATATTGTACTGCATAGCCTTGGCAGGGTTTAACCTCTTGCTCAAGATGAACTGGTCTTGAAGCACTGGGATAAAAAAAGTATGTGAACAAGGATATACAAGCTCTCAGAAGAGGGACTAGAACACAGCACTTACTCAAAACACATTGTGAGGTTAAAAGCACTGCATTCTACCACAACTTCTTTAAGAAAAACATGCTTTTACTTTTGCATGGTTAGCTATATTTTTTCCTAAGTGGAAATTGCAATTCATGTGGACAGGATTCTGATTCCAAGAAGAGTATGTGCTATTAATTTTTTTTCCTGTTCCAACTACCACAATGTTCAAGAAGAGTTGGAAATAGAGAGTGCATTTGTCAATCTCATTCCTGGACACTAGATAGATGTTGTTTATATTTTTAAACACAAAAATGAACAACTCAAGCTACTGAGGAGGAAAGCCTCATGGTACCTAGTAAAATAAATCCTGATGTATTGCCCATGCAAACAATGCCCGAGTCGATGTTGGTTAATATCATAATCTTTTCTTTTAACTATACTAAGAATTTTATCTGGAATGCTAATATTTTCAAGGATTGAGTTTTCAAATTTCTTAAATTAGAAAGAAGACTGAAGAAAAATCAGATTTTTATTAAACTAGAATTATTTAGAAGGAGATTTTGACTTGGGTACCATGAAATTTAGATTGGAAAAGATCTAAAAGCAAGAATATAAATGGCAGAAACAGTGGGTATTTATGTGATAGCCAGCAGCACTTTTATTGCTGATATAGTGCATTATTTTTATTCTCCAACCATTACTGAGATGAAGTAACTTTTCCCGGATTGCACAGGTTGTCAAAATTGAATCCCACTTTTTATACTAGTTCTCTCTGACTCCAAAAATTATTTTCTGTAATGTATAAAGCATTGTGTATGCTTTTAGATCATTTTTTTACAAGTAGAGGTTAATTCCATCTTTGTTGCTGTTGAGTCTATTCATTCTTTCCTTTAGAAGATCAATTGATGGTGCTGTTCCTTTGGCCACCTACAGAGTCCCTTCAGGAAATGATTCTTGTCAATCTCTGTTTATCATCTTGGAAAATGTTAAGTTTATATACATAAATTGACAGGTGAAAAATTGTATTGCATATGTAAGAGGTTTTGTCAAAGATGACATGCACATATGATAAAGGGATTTCGTCTTATAGTCATCAAAATGACAGGCAAGCAAAAAGCCTCAGAAACTACAGATGCACCAAACAGAAGTATGTATTCTGCTCTTACATTCCCCACTTACACTACCACAATTTGCCATATTTGCAAAAGCTATCTTTCCATTGCCTTCTTGTAACAAAATTCAAGGAAGAACACATGTATCATTTCTGCTTTAGTGTGGTTTGTACAAATCCGTGTCCCTCAAGTACTCAGCAAGATGTACTGACTGCCAGGCCTAGCTAATGCTTTAGGAGGTTTTGTCTAAAAGCAGGCTGTAGTATTTATTGATCAAGAGGAAATTTATTTTGACAACATAACCATGCTGCATTCAATTATAAGTGTGGTTGATGAGTGATATTTCCTCCACAGTGTGTCATTCAGTCTGAACAAAACTACAGCACAGTGCTGCATGATACACTGGGTGTGAATGAGCAGGTCAGTTCTAGATAGGCTGCATAAATGGGGAAAGTTGGACAATGTAACAGATTCCAAATAATATTAAATCTGTAAATTCAGTTTGGGTTTACAATCACAATTCTTTCAACATGAAATTCTCTTCTGACCTGCTAGTAGATCAGTAAATTACTTTAATGACCTTCAGGAAAATAGTTCCCTTCCTAAGGTGCTTTCAATTGTAGGTTGAAAGTAAGTTTTTAGTAGAATCTGATAATAATGTCTAGGAATTACTTAGAATTCATTGTCAAATTTTGTTAATTCTTTGTATTTTTATGGACTTATAAACAAATATTGAGTTCTGAATTTATGCAGCATTTCATTCCTTTTCTTTTTATCTTGCACAACCTAGAGACAAATATCAGCAGTGTAGCCTGGCTTCTGTCTAGTACTTGGATCCTTTGTGTTGCTGTGAGACACATGAGGTGTGGACATTTCATACTCCAAGACGGAAAACATATAATTTAGTAGCCAAACCACTCATTGTTGAAAAGGGATTTTATCGTTTGCCCAAACACATTATCACTATAATAAACATCTAACCTAGCTATTTTTTGAGCCCTCTGGTTCAAGGACAAGATTTAATGGGAAAAAGAGGCAGGAGAAATCAACAATAGGTCAAAAAGGCAAGAAACAACAAGGGAAGAATCTACTGGACTATTAAGACCAAGGAGAAAAGTGACGCACAAGTAATAAAAAGGGAGGAGGATCCAGAAAATTCTTAGAGCAGAATCTTTGGAGCCATATAACCAGCATCTAATTGCTAAGTATATTACCTGTCTATAGGACTATGAAACTATTCATTAACATTCCATAGCAATATGGGAGAGCAAAAGAGAATATTAAAGTTGCAGCCACATTCTGTGTGTGCATGTACATGCGTGCTTATGTGTGCACCCCCTCTCTCCCTCCCTCCCTGCCGCCCCCCTCTTTCTCTCTTGCATGTGTGTGTGCCTGTGTGCATGCCTGCATGTGTGTGTGCTTGCTTGCTTATTGAGGGCTGCTGTTTCCGAAATCCATAATCCATAATTCAGGATCATATGCATAGAGTGCTGCTGATCTCTGAGCCAAACTCAAATGTGTATGCAATGCTTTTCCGATGGCATATTTAGAAGTGAGGCAGGAGAATGGGCTGACCTCCTGGTCAGCATCCACATGCACTCGAGCTGATTCTACTGATGTATTTATCTGAGCTCATGCCGTTTTGTGACATTTCATTCTTCATGGACTTCCAGGGAGATGATTTAAGGTGCACACATCAATCAGAGTCTAATCATGCTCAAAAGCCAGCGGCCTTTCAGGGGATGAGACAAGCGACCATTGAGACCAGTTCAATCAAGGTAGCCCTTGAGTTCAGAGACCCCCACCTGAAATAAAGCTGGAGATTGCCTTTTAAATTCAATGAGAACTGATGGAGCAGGGGCACATCTGTTCCCAGACTAGCCATAAATAACACTGTTTAGCTTTTGTGTATAATTAATACTGAGTAGTAGTAACAGTTGCTTTGCTGAGTATAATGACTAAAGCCAATCCTATCTGTGTGCAGTTCACAGCAAAATAGTTAAAAACTATTAGGCAACATATTAGAGTATGAAAACATATGGGTTAGGGAGGGAGGGGAAAAATAAAGCTCACTTTTTGATTTTTGCTTTAGTTTATTATGCACAGGAATATTGAATGCCATTTCATTTCTAAGAAAAACACTGAGACCAGAATGTTGAATGCTACTTTATTTCTAAGAAAAACACTTAGACAGGATAGTTCAAAATCCTTGGTTCTGGTTGTTTTAATTCAAAACCTCAGTAACTAGACAATAAAGTGAACTGACGCCAAGGTTGTATTTCTTGTCCTGTAGGACTTGGTGGAAGTAGAAAAACAACAACAACAACAAAAAAAAAAAAACAAAAAAACTTAGCTGACAGAAATGACTCTTCTGATGGAAATTACAAGTTGAGGGGCTTTGGAGTTATCTGAATTACTCAACCTGGATTCAGATCCCCAATACCAGGGAAGAAGCCAAGAGTAGTGGTGCCTGTAATTCTAGCACTATACTGGTGGAGGCAGGCGTGTTTCTGGAGCTTGGTCTTCGAAACTCTTGCTGAATCAAGCACGGTTAGAGACTGTGTCTCAAAAATATGATAGACAGTGGCAAAGGAAGATGCCCAATGCCAGCTTCCTGCCTCCACTTCACATGCACACACACACATACTCTTACATACACAAACTCATATACAGGAACATGTGTACATTCTTATAATGTACAAAAATAAAAATTTGTGTTTTTTTTTTCAATAAAATCTCGATCATTCAGTTTTACCAATAAAGACTCAGAAGTCAGATGCTGGGGTGAAAGCCTGCTAGCTCTGAGAGACACAGAAAGCACCCAGTGGACTATCCTCCTCAGCCAACATCCCAGAAATCCCCTTCTCCTCTGTCATCTCAAAGGAGAATTCTCAATTTGGAAGTCCCTCCCTTCTACTTGCTCTGCATCTCTCTCTACCTGCCCCTCTGACACCCACTTAATTCCTATTGTTTCTTCTTAATAATCTTATATTTACGTCCTGTCATCTTGTTGCTTCTTTACCTGTGGTTGACTTTATTCAAGCCTGCTTACAATATCCAAGCAGAAAGATCTTATATTGAAGGTGTGTGCTAGAGCTGAGACACACCACAACTAGAATCAGGTATTTCCCTTAAAAATGCAATTATAAGGTTCACAGTGTGATCAAATATCCTGCAACAAATATGAAAATGAATTTTGAAGCCAGCAAGTAATCTTAGCAGTTGGGTGGGTGCCTGAGTCATAGACTACATCGTATGGATTTTCTTCTACATCTTTGGGAGTCATTCTTACTCAGTCTTTCCTCACCCATGTAATGTTTTAAAAAGAAGAAATTATCTATTATATTTTATATTCGCATGGATATTCTATCTGTTCCAATAAAATAACACTGTAAAATGCAATCTCTTTCATATGAGATTTCCAACAGACTGACCTAAAGGACATATGCTTGCTTGTTTTTGTGGCAACTTTGAACTAATGATACATTCAGGGTTTAATTACAATGCTCCGTTAAGAAAACTTGATTGATGGCTACTATCACTGAAATGTAATATAATCTTTCTTATGGGTCTCCATATAAACTCAGAGTCTATTTATGGCCATTATTTTCATTTAAGGAGATAATTGCTACCTTCAAAAATCCTGTAAAAATGCCCCTGGTTTTAAAGTGTCTAAAATAATTTTCACTTATATTTGCCTCATAGATATTTTAAATATTATATTGTTAGAACAGAACAATGCAAGGTTTTCAAAAGTATCCCATTTATGCCCAGACAGGCAATTAAAATATAAATTCTAGGAGAATTTAGCCTGCCAATATGAGAGAAAAATATCATGAGTAGACATTCCTATATAGGTAAGTGTGAAGTTCCCTATTCAAACCAAGCTCAAAGGTCAAATGAGCTAAGTGATTTCTGGTTACTTAATTACAGATGGCCATAAGATTTTAGAAAACTTCAGAGTAAGGTTTTTCTATCGTCTAACAGATTTGTAGCCTGAAAGTAAGCATTTATTGCATCTTTTCTTTCATTCTTTTACACTGTAAAGATGGAGTGATAGCTGAAAAACCTCTTATGGAAAATACCCTGAAAATACTGTTGAAAGTTGCTGCAGAATGGTGTTTATAGATAGGAATTCACCTTAAAAACTAACTTTGTTATCCCAACTGTAGAGCAACAGCAACAACAACAACAACAAAAGAGGCCCAAGTCACAAATTTTGAACATCAAAATTCACCATGTCTATCACAATGGTTTGCTCTATATGGTGATGATGGTGGCAGTTATGCTAAGATGACAGTGATGATGATAATGGAGATGGGTTTGTGATGGCAATGGCAGTGATCTTGTTTATGACCAGGTCATCATCTGGAATAGGATAGAATTTCAAACCCATTTGAGAATAGTGGACAATGACTAAATTAAGAAAATTGGTTTAAGACTTTGAAAATCAGTTTATTTCATGCTAGCACAGTAAATAGCCTGCCTTTCATGAGGTGGAATAATCTTATAATAAAAGAAATTTAAGTTGGTTGTGGTGACACAATCCTTTAAGCCAGCACTCGGGAGGCTGAAGCAGGAAAACTACAAGTTCAAGGCCAGTCTGAGTATATATATATATATATATATATATATATATTATATATATTATATATGACCCATATATATATATATGACCCTGCCTAGCTTAAAGGGATTATTTAAGGCCTGGCATGTAGACTCTGTGATAAGCAGCACTGGCTGATCTTCCAGAGGGCCCCCGATTAGGATCCAGGTACTCACAACCATCTGTAACTCTATTCTCATGGATCTGACCCCCTCTTACAGCCTCTATGGATATTTCATGCATTTGTTATGTAGTCATACCTGCAGGAAAATACCCATACAGATAAAAATAATAGTGTTTTAAATTATTTATTTTTAGCCTAGAATTTTGATGATTCAAGAGTCCACTTCCTGCAAGGAGACACCTGTGCAGAGAGAGAGAGGTGGGGGGGTGGTTTTTCGAGACAGGGTTTCTCTGTGTAGCTTTGGAGCCTATCCTGGCACTCACTCTGGAGACCAGGCTGGCCTTGAACTCACAGAGATCCACCAGCCTCTGCCTCCCAAGTGCTGGGATTAAAGCGCATGTGCCACCAATGCCAGTCGAGAGAGAGAGAGAGAGAGAGAGAGAGAGAGAGAGAGAGAGAGAGAGAGAGAGTTTTGAATGGTGCAGGACATGGTATGAGACAACAACCCTTTTGTGCTCTTTTATCTTACTTCCTATTCTTAAAAACCATTGAGACCCAATCCTTGGAGGCTTATCTAGGTGAATTTTATATAATCTTAGAGGCTCTACTTCTGAACACCATAAATCAGTTAAGTTTTCACCCTGTTAATATCTTAAAATGAAGATTAAATTAGAACACATGGCCTTTTTGACATTATTTTCTTAGACAGGATTCTCATATACCCCATTTTAACTTCAATTTGCCAGGTGTCTAAGACTGAACTTGAACTCCCTGCTGCCACCAACTGAGTGCTGAAATTATAGACATAAGCCACAGTACCCAACTTAACAAACAAACAAAATTTTGGGTGTTATACTAAAGCAATACTTAAGCCATAGGAGATAAATTAAATTTTGGAAGTGTATTTATTTATCAAGATGGACTTCAGGGAATAAATTCAGGTTAGAGATTAAGAATTAAACTTCACTGAGCATGGCAGTGCATGTGTGCCTTTCATATCAGTCATCAGGAGGCAGAGGCAAGCCGAGTTTGAAGACAGCCTGGTCTACTTAGTCAATCTTTGACCAGCCAGAGTTACATTGAAAGACCCTAATTGAAAAACAAAATGTGGGATTTGTAAAAATATAAATGCTATCTAAAGCATGAAATTTTGATCAAACTGTGTCTACACAGAGAAAAATAGACTTTAAACTAATCCAGAGAACAGCAGACTATAATGGGGATTTTCACCATCTACCATGGTCCCACTGGACCAATTTTCCTCCACCGACCAAGTCACACAGCAGCTTAAGGAATAACCACTCAGAGATTAAATATATGTTTATTTATGTTATTGTTATATATGTTATTGTTATATATGTTATATATGTTATTGTTTGACCATTGGCTTAGGCTTCTTACTGGCTAGCTCTCTTTTAATTATTAACCCATTACTATTAATCTTTGTATTTCCACGTAACTGTGGTTTACCTAGGTGATGCCATGGGATCCTACTTCCCAGGGGATAAATGGTATCTGCTCTTTGTCTTTCTTTTCCCTGCCTCTTTGTTCAGAATACCAGCCTAGCTAATTTCTGCCTGTCCATTGCCCGAAACAGCTTTATTCATCAATCAATAAGAAAAACACATAGTCACAAATTGCAGAGGACTTTTCCCATCAGAAGGCTTCTCCAAACATAGCAAGAAGGTAAGTTGCTGAAAAGGAGCAGCAAATATATTGAAGAACAGCAAGCAATGATGTTCCTGATGACAGGAAAAGAAAGTGAACAAGAAGATAGGGCCAGTGGCATGGTACAGTAGATAAAGACACCTGACAGTAAGCCTTATAACCTAAGCTCAAATGTGGAAACCATATAGTAGAACGAGAGAACTGGCTCCAAAAGTTGTCCTCTACCTTCCACATTTGTGCTGTAGCATTCCATACACACACAGAGAGAGAGACACACACACAGACACACACACACACACTGCAATTTACAAACAGTTGAGAATAAATTAATTACTCATAGGCTGTTGTAAGATGCTGGACCAAGATTTAGCCATTGAATCAGTAAACAAATAGCTATGAGAAGCAGGATTGATAGTAGGAAAGTTATGGCTGCCCAAACATGAGCTGAACAAGCACCGCATTAGACTGAACTCTACACAAAGAACTACGGCAACTAAGTAATGCTGAGAGCTAGAGAAATATTCTTCCTTCATGAAGATCATACCAACTCATTATACAATACAAAATAGTCATCTGTGAAAAAATAAACATACATGTAACATTATACAGACTGGCTAATCTGTATTTATGTATTGAGTGTGTGTGAGTGTGTGTTTGTATGTGTGTGTGTGTGTGTGTGTGTGTGTGTGTGTGAGTAACAACAATCAACAATAAAAAGAGACCATAAATTGAAGGACAGCAGATAAAGGTATATGGGAGAGTTTGGAAAGAAGATAGAAAGTGTGAGGTTATGTAATTATTTTATAATCTCAAATAGTAAAATAATTTTTTAAAAAGTTAAATTGCTTACAAGAAAGAATGCACAGTGATTGAGGGTGGACATTACACACACACACACACACACACACACACACACACACACACACACACACACACATCAGTGACAAATTGTCTTTAAGTAAATAAAAAAATGTGGTAGATGGTAAATAAAGATGTGAAATATTGAGACATTAGATTATTTTATCTGTTGTTTTAATGTGTTAGTTTATTTGCAGGAAGATATATATTGATAATACTAATTTATATGGTTATATTTTACTAATAGTTTTTTTAAAACAATGTATTTTTGTATTTATCAATAATAATACCTTCCAGAATTACAACACACAGTAAAACAGAAAGTAAGTTTCTGAGTATGTTCACATTCATGGCATGTTAACATTGAGACTCAAGCATGGTTTATCAAAATCTGACAGAAGAGCTTGGGTAGGTAGGTAATTAGCTTGCAATGATATTATTTGTGCTATAGATAGATAGGTATTAAATAGGTAAAAAGATAAATTAGATAGATATTTACATGATAGATAAATAGCTAGATATAAAGACAAATGAATAATAGGCATATTAGATACATAATAAAGACTGAAATAATTGTGCATGCTGATTATTTTCATTGTGTCAAGCTTGCTAGAGCTGTAACACTATGGTGAACTCATTACAGTGATATTTTTCTTACTGAGAAATGAAGTTGTTGAAAGTATGTCTGAGATGAAAGTCATTGGCAATTGTCACTCCTACCTTCACTGTTGCTATTGATTCTCTCCAGGAAGACAAGAACACCCTGGGGCAAAGTGAGTCTTGGGTCTAAGCTCCCACTATAAACTGACTTCTCCTAGGCCTTATCTAAAACTGATGATTGTGGAAGGAATGGGGAAACTCAAACTCAGGGACAATCATCACAGCTCTCTTCTCCAAGACCAGATTTAGATTTCTAGGACCAGTGAAAGCCATTTCAGAAATTGACCCCCATTAGAAGTCTTTCTGTTTGTTGGTTTAATTTGTAGACAACCATACAAGAAATAAGCTTGGTAGTGAACTTGAAATCCTGCTCTTATATAATGAAGGTTATTGCTGAGGGACATGCATTGAGGTGGTTGTTAAATTGCAGAGTTTTCAAGGACTTTCCATGAACTCCAGTTGTAATTCCAGACTGGTATTTCAGTAAGTCAGAATGACTTAAAATGGTCTATTTCCCCTATTCTCTCTGGCAATTTGCTATAAGTGCTGATTATTTTGTGAAGACTTTTGAGCTCAGAGCACTGACTGTAATATCTTCAGCCTTTGATGGACTGTGGGTTAGAGGAGTAAGTTTTGGAAATGAAATACCCGGCTTATTTCAGGCAAGAGTTAACAGAGAAGCAGTGTTTACTCAGCTTTGGAGGAAGATAGTGAATGCCAATAAGTACCAATTGGGGGGCTTTAGTTTCAGGTGATATGTCAAGTCTGTATAATCTCCATGTTGTATGGAACATAATACCAAGCCATATTGTAATAGCTTGTAATTTTGTAATGGGTAAGAGAGAATTCTGAAAATGAAGGGACTTCTGCATTCTCTTCAGAACTGAGAGACAGCCACATATAAAGGACAAAATGCTCAGTATTTATGCTTTGTGAATTAGAATAGTGCTAGCTCTTAACTAAGGGGATGTTGACTCAACACTCCAGAGTTCTTGGTTGCTTAGAATTTCTTTTCAACATCTCTATAAAATATTTTTATTGGATTAAAGACACACAAAAATGATGACACCTTATAAGTAATTTTTATAGATCTATGAGACATTTAAATTAATTTTAAAGTTATTTCTCAAATCTAGAGAAAGTTTCATTAGAAACTTTTATGAGATACTATGTGCCTTATGCATTACAAATGAATATCATGTTGGAGGCCCAAAATTTCAACTCTTTATTCTTAAGCCTTGAATTATATATTTAATACCATTGCCTTTATATAGCCACAAATGGAAAAAATACAAAAAAATTTAAAATTAATAAAAATAATACATATTTTGCTAACAACCGGAAATACAAGAATTTATTTGTGCATTGGTGAAGATCTAACTTGTATTCTTCATTGGACTGAGAAGCAATATGTTTCTATTTATTCTTTAATTTTTTTTTTTTTTTTGGTTTTACGAGACAGGGTTTCTCAGTGACTTTGGAGGCTGTCCTGGAACTAGCTCTTGTAGAACAGACTGGTCTCGAACTCACAGAGATCTCCCTGCCTCTGCCTCCCGAGTGCTTGGATTAAAGGTGTGTGCCACCAACGCCAGCCTATTCACTCTTTTCTATTTCCTAGTCCATGATTATTGACCTTCAACTATCTTAGTACAATAACATATACAAAAATTTATTAATAGGACCCTGAGTCTACTTGAATCTGCTTTCTGGAATATTTTTTTAATTGTATTTGTTTTTTATGAGTGTTTGCCTACATGTATGAATCTATACCTCTTATTTACCTGATGCCCCTAGACACTAGAGGAGGGCATTTTATCATCTGGAAAGGAGTTACAGAAAGTTTTGAGCTGCCATGTGGGTAATGGGCAACTTCTACTGTTTCAATATTGCTCATTTAAATAACGGAGTTTATAAAGGAAAATAAGGTTAGGTGTAGTCTGAATAATAAAAAACCCAGAAACAGATATAGGGGTTCAACCTGAGGATCAGAGAAGCAAAATGGTCAGCCATTAGAGAGTTCTCACCTCTACCAATGATCAGACTGAAGGGGAGATCCACTGAACCTCAGACTGAATCTCTATACTGTACTGCTCTCCATCAAGCCTCAGGATTATAGATTGCAATGCTCTCTTCATGTGGCTGGAGAATAATTACCAATGAGACCCTTTGCTTCTTCCTTATATACCTCTCTAGTGCTGGGATTAAAGGGATGAGCTCTGTTGCTCTTTTTGACTGATTTACTTTCGTGTAGCCATGGACAACATTGAACTCAGCGAGATCCATCTATCTCTGTCTCCTGAGTTCTGACACTAAAGTTGTGTGACACCACTGCCAATCTTCTATGGCTATGGCTAGGTTTGCATTCTGATCCTTCAGGTAAGCTCTTTTTCAATCATAAATAATATGTCACCACAGTTGGGCATGATACTCAAAATTTATTTAAATCTGTGATCATTGCAGTTAATGAAAGCAACAGCAATCATAATAAAATGACTAAATTAAAGAACATCTTTGGTTTCTACAACAAACCCTCCAATAATTATAGAATTTCATGCTCTGTTGAGAAGGTAAAGGCTGCTTCATTGAACATTCTGGGGTAACATCTGAGGCTGTGAAGGATGAATAGGCCCCTCCTGCTCTCAGCAGACAGTCTGACTGAGTGGACAAGGAGCAGGAGGAAACAAAAGATATCTCAAAACAACTACATCTCTCCATAGCTGGATTTGTCAGCTGTCCCAGTGTTGTCTGTGAACTATGAACATGCCACAGAAAGTCACACAAATCTATAATACTTTCTTCTTACATCATCATTATTTCTTATTTATCAAACACAAATGTTCTTTATATTTCAATGATGTATGTTATACCAGAACAGATGGTATGTAGGAATTCAGAGACTATATAGTAGGAAAAGGAATTATGAGTTAAGCAATAAAAGAGTTTGAATAAGTAGCAGATTAATTTCATACATCAATCTCGTGTGTGTGTGTATGTGTGTGTGTGTGTGATAAGCAATTCTAAGCTATGGCATTGTCACTTTACTTTATGAAAAATTATTTGCAACATGTTTGGTAATAAGCAGAGTGAACTGATAAAGAAAACCAAGTTTGTTGGACTGAGCTACAGGGATTACAAAACAAAAACAAAAACAAAATAAGCAAACCATTTTACCCTCACAGAAGATGCCTTAAGGGGTAAAATCAAACTCAACTTGACATATATCAGAAGTACCCTATTTCTAACAGTAAAATGTCATGTGTTATCCTCCCGTGTTGCTCTATTTCAAGACTACTGATTATTAATCCATTCTAAGGCCTGCCAGTTCTCATTTCCAAGCCACACCTATTCTCCTCAGCCTTCATATTAGTCCAGGACATCTGCAGATCTTTAACATTTGCTACCAATCATATGGTATATGCCAGCTCTATGTGTCAGCTAGAACACACTTTCAAAGTGACATTATGATCAAGCCTTACTCCTCCACAATTCTTTCCATGGTCATTAATAGTGCTAAAAACAAATAAACAAACAAACAAAGGTACAACAAAAGCAGAGTTCAAACCAAGTTCCTTACCATAGCTGTCAAATTTGACTTCTAAAGTCATTTCTTACATGAGTCCATGACCCAAATTAACCCCCTAGTGCCACTGTGACTAAAGTTTTGATTGGTTTCCAAATATACTGGATATTTCTACTTTTTGAACCATGGAATTTAAGCACAGTTAGCTCCTCAAAATGCCAATCCCTTTCATCCTCAAAGTTCCTCTCTCAGTAGGATTAATTTTACATTTTGTAAATAAACAGTACCTGTTCTCTGAACTGTGCCATGCTCCCATCACCATATCTATCACTGGATTTGCTTCTAAGCACTGATCTGATTTCTTTTCTTTACTAGCCTAACTCTCTTAGAGAATATTTCCTATGATGGTTTCTGATATGCAATTTAGGAAATATTGCTTACTTTGTGAGACTACTAAGAGGAATTGTATCAACCTATTGCTATTATTTACATATGATGGTTTCTCTTCTTCTGATCTATACATCAGTGATTGTAGATTGTATGTTAGCTTTGTTGGACTTTCATACGCATTTTCAGAATATCAGACAGCTCTGTAGAACAGAACTTTCTTGCTCCCCCAATCTAGAAGCTGGGATTCTAAAATAAAGACATCATTAAGACCATGGGAGCATTTCTTCTGGATGGAGGCTCTGGAGACACCCTCCCTCTCTTCTTCCTAGCCTCTGCATTTTTAGAAACTCTAGGGTATTGTGGTTTGTAGTTACATAACTCTAGCTCTAGCATCTGTTTCCTCATGCCTTTGATTTATTTTCTATTTTTATAAATATGGCCTGTCTACTATGGTTATTTGATTTCATTTTGCTCATCTTAACTAGACTCTGCCACAAGGGTGCTGTTTCTATACAGTAGCACTCTCCAAGAGTAGGTGTACATAAACTTTTGGAAAACAATCTTCAAAGAAGCACAGGTCCTGAGTCCCATCATGGGGATGATAATTATAGCTTGTTCTGTTTGGGGGCCCCTATCAGTGGGACCAGAATATGTCACTGGGACGTGAGATGGCTTTTTGGAGTCCATTCCCTATGGTGGGATGCCTTGCTCAGCTTTGATGCAGGGAGGAGGCAACCTACCTCATTTTGGTATGCCAGGCATTGTTGACTCCCATGGGAGGCATTATTCTTTCTGAGGAGTGGATGGAGGCTGAATAGAAAGTGAAAATTGAAGAGGAGGATGGAGGGGAAACTGTGGTTGGTGTGTAAAATAAATAAAAATTTGAAAAAAAAAGAAGCATGGGACTGATCCAGACCTCCTGAATGTGGGTGTCAGTGAGGAGACCTTGGAAAACTATGGGGTCTCTTGTAGATCAGTACTTATCCCTTATATGCTTATCCTTATTAGAATAGGAATGGACTTTGGGAGCCCATCCCACATGGAGGGATACTCCCTGAGTCTAGACACAAGGAGGTTGGCCTAGGTCCTATCCCAAAGAATAAGACAGACTTTGAAGACCCCCCCCAGAAAGCCTCACCCTGCCTTGGGAACAGAAAGGGTATGGAATATGTAGGGTGTTAGTTGGCGGGCAGGGGAGGAGGGGAGGGAAAGGGATGTGGGATTGACATGTAAAATAACTTTCTTTCTAATTAAAATTATAAAAGAAGCATAGGGTATTTACTAAGATACTGTAATCCTTTTAATGCATGACCATGTATTTTTAGTCACCCTTGCATGCCTACTGTGAGTCTCAGAGTGATGTACTTGATTTAATGATTTATATAATTTGAGGGAAATTTATATGGTCAAATGTAGAAGAAAAGACATGTATCAGTGCAAACAAATTTTCTTTCTTTTTTTGTTTTATTGAGACAGGGTTTCTCTGTGGCTTTGGAGGGTATCCTGGAACTAGCCTTTGTAGACCAAAGATCTCAAACTCACAGAGATCTGCCTGCTGTACTGGAATTAAAGGCATGCACCACCACCGCCCAGCCAAATTTTCTTATTTTACAATATCCCAGAGTACTGATGGAACAAATGTGCGAATGCAACATCATTTAGCCTATAGTCCATAGTCACACCATAATAAGAGACTAGGATGAATAAAAAATAATTAAGTCACAATTCAATCTCCTTAATGATTGTGAGAAAGGGATTAAAGTTGAAAGTGAATAGCACTATTTATAAGAATGTAAGCAAAATGTATTTCTTAATTTTAATTTCTTTCTAAGCATTTAAAAATAGTTAGAATACAGATATTTGATTCACAGCTTGTAAGAGTAGACATTATATTATCCTACTTACAGAATCCATTCATATTAATCATACCAGTTTCTCTGTTTATTTACACCCCCAAAACTCAGACTGTCTCAAAGAGGAGAATGATAAATAAAATATACTGAATTTAAAGAATGTTGTTAAAAAAAAAAACTGGCAGGAGATAGGGCTCACCAGTGAGGATAGATTTCTCAATAAAACAGAATATCATGTAGTATATATGTACAAACAATATACTTTTTTCTGCATATATCTCATGAGTCAATAAAGAAAATGTTAAAAAAAGTAGAAGCACAAGAAAACTGCAAACAAAAGCATAAGATAATTAGGTAAATACATTAACCTCCAAGATTTTTTAAATGTTTCAAGTTTCACTTACACAGAAATTAGTAAATTTGGCATAATATTTAAATTACAGACCAAATTAGAGTAAAAATTCTGCCGGGAATAGACATTACTATCCAATTAACTGGGGGGAGTGAACAGAAACATAGGTGGGAAGGAAAGAAGAGCAGGCCATTTAGGGAATGCCAGAACTGAGAGACATCCAAATGGGAAATCATTAAGCCATTAATAACACTCTTCTTGGAGTGTAGAAATATAGGAATTCATGTTCCATGCTTGTGGTTTTCTTTACAAACTCCTCATCCAAGGAAACAGAATCTTTTCCTTTGTTTGTCTCATTGTTTTTTGGTTGATTGCTTTTGTTTTATAGTTCCAACCAGTTTTTCCTCCCACTTTTCCTTCAACACCTGCGCCCCACCTTCTGCTTACCCATTTCCCCCATCCACTCCTCCTCCATTGTTTCTTTTCAGATAAAGTGAGCCTCCCATGGATATTAGCCAGCGAAGTTTCAGTGAGACTAGGCTCTGTCTCTTCTATTAAGACTGGATGAGAAAATCCACAAGGAGGAATGGGTTCCAAAATTAGGCAGCAGAGTCAGCAACAGCTCCTGCTTTCACTTCTTAGAGTCTCACAAGACGACCATGTCACACAACTGTAACATATGTGCAGAGGGCCTAGGTCAGTCCCATGTAGGTTCCCTAATGTTTGGTTCAGTCTCTATGAGTCCCAGTTAGTTGATTTTGGATTTTCTTGTGGTGTCCTTGACTCCTAAAATTCTTCTTTCCCCTCTTCAATAGAATTCTTCAAGCTCTACCTAATCGTTTAGCTGTGGGTCTTTACATCTGTTCCCATCAGATGCTAGGTGAAGCCGCTGTGATGACCGTTGATGTAGGCATCAATTTTCTCTGGGTCTGTGGGTTGTAGTATATTTCTCCTTTGTCTCAGAGCTAATGTTCACTTATTAATGAGTAAAAAACATGTTAGTCTCTCTGGGTCATTGTTACCTCACATAGGAAGATATTTTCTAATTCCATTTATTTGCCTCCAAATTTCCTAATGTCATTGTTTTAACAGCTGAGTAATACTCCATTATGTAAGAATACCATATTTTTAACCCATTCTTCAGTTGAAAGCTAACTGGGTTGTTTACAGTTTCTGGCTATTATGAATAAAGCTGCTGTGAACACAGTTGTGCAAGCATCCTTATGATATAGTGGAGCATCCATTGGATATATGCCCAAGAGTGGTATAGTTGGGTCTTGAGGTAGAATGATTCCCAATTTTCTGAGAAACTATCACATTGGTTTTTTAAAGTGGCTGTACAAATTGGTACTCCAACAATCAGTGGAGAAGTGATCCCCTTGCTCCACATCCTCTCCAGCATGATCTGTCTCTTGTCTTTTATATCCTAACTGTTTTCACAGTTGTAAGATGGAATCTCAGAGTCACTTTTGTTTGCATTTCTCTGATGGCTAAGGATGATAAACATTTCATTAAGTAATTCTTGGCCATTTGAGATTCCTCCATTAAGGATTCACTGTTTATAGATGTACCCCATTTTTAATTGGATTATTTGGATTTTTTATGTTTAGTTTCTTGAGTTCTTGGCATATTTTAGATATTAGCCTCTGTCTGACATGGATTTGATGATGATCTTTTCATATTGTTTGGGCTGTTATTTTGACAATGTTCTTTGTCTTACAGAAGTTATTCAGTTTTATGAGATCCCATTTGTTAATTGTCCATATAAGTGCCTGTGTGATTTCTGGTCTGTTCAGGAATTTATCTCTTGTGCCTTTGAAACAGTGTCTTGCTATGTAATCTTAATTTCCGGGAGCAGGTTATGTATACCTGGCTGGCTTATATCTCATAGAAATCCTCCTGCCTCTGCCTCCTGAGTTCTGGGATTAAGGGCATGAACTGCATTGCTTGACTCAAAGTAGAGTCTTAATAATACTGGTCCTGACACCATTGAATTACATGGAGAGTGAAATTTAAGAATGGTGAAGTTACTAGACTACATTCCCAGGTATATGCTTACACATTTTTTATGAACTCTGCTTTGGTACTTAGACAGTCTTATTGTGAATATTGGTAGACTTACTTTGGAGACACTACCTATGTTGACTGAAGCTTTTAGAAAGAACATTTTCAATTTCCATGTGAATGGTTCCCTGAAATATAATAGCAGATGATAACCTGTCCCAACAATGTTCTTATGATATACTGTACTTCTTTATTGTATTTAAGTGTATTGTATTTAAGTTTATATGTGTATTATATGGAAATGATTATAATTTTATGTACTAAATACACAAATTTCATCTATATTGGAGCTGGTGATGAACCCAGCTTGCACATACCAGACAACCAAACTATCCAGGAGCTACACTTTCTGCTAAAAAAAAAAATCTGTCTTCCTTCTTAATTGTATTTTCTGTTAGTAAAAACTATGCCTACTTGTCTACTGCTACAGCCTTGCTTCCTAGAACAGTACCTGTGATGAAGAAGGTGGCCACTTGTTTTGATAAGTTTAACTGAGTCATATTTTTGAAATCTTAAACCAATATTTATCTGCTAAATGACTCAGTCAATGCAAAAATCAAATTACTTTAATGCTAGTAAAAATAAAGAATCATGATAAATTCAGTCAAATTGATTCTTCAGTTAGGATATCTTTTGTTTGTAATTTTCTTCTATGTCTTCTTTATGATCATCTTTTTGGCCTTCATGTGAATATAGCAGACCACTCAGAGAATCCCTTTTGTGACACATAGATTGAATTAAAGCATCAAATTGAGAATAAAGCAGCAAAGGGTTAAGGCTTTATATAAGAAAGCTAGTGGAGATGCTAGAGTGGTAGGTCAGTAATTAAGAGCACATCCTGTTCTTACTGGGCAGCTGAATTAATTTCCCAGCACCTACATGAGGTGGTTCACCAGTTCCTGTTACTACAGCTTCCTGTAACTACAGCTTCAGGGACTATGACTCCCTCTTCTGACCACACACACACACACACACACACACACACACACACACACACACACACACACAGCACGCACAGACATATGCATATAAGTACACATATATCCTAAAAAATTGGAAGGTGCAGTTTAGCTTGCAAACCTGTAGGGTATCCAACAGCTTTCTAATTGTACTTAAGACATTCAACAAGAGGGAAAAAATCATTACTGGTTCAGAAAATCTAGCCAACAACTTGGGGCACTTGAAGGGGTTGTGGATTTTGGAGGAGAATCAACAATTACCGCTTTACTAAGAAAACACAACCCCTAGCTATACTCCAAATAATTGTCCTTATACCCAGAGATGATTGTAGTCCTCAACTCCATCAAGGAAATTTCTCTTTGTAACAGATGAAGATCATCATAGAAAACCACAACCAATCAAATGGGGGGGGGAGGAGTCAGGAAGATTTAAAGAACCAGAGATCACATTGCTTGCTGTGAAACTGCATTTTCTAGTAATGTTGAAATCTTTACCCATAAAGCCTCACCAGTATGAATGCCTAAACATGAGCTGAACAAGGAAAACACCCAAAGATATACCAAAGTGGATGGGATAGCCCACAAGGCCTCAACACTACACAAAGGCAACTGCACGAAGACAACACTAGAGGCAACTAAGGGTGCTCAGTTGGGAGAAATAGTGTTTTCCAGGGAACAGAACACAAATTTGTTTTAAATAATTTTTGTGTGTAATACAATTTATAAAAAGGGAACACAAATTTGAAAGAGAAAATGAGAGGTTTTATGGGATTTTGAGAGGGAAGGAAGGCAAATATTCCAATTATAATTTCAAAAATAAAGGAAAAATTAGAAAACAAACTCTGCTATAGGTCAAAATAAAAATTAATGGCATAATGCATTTAATGTGCAATTGGTATTCTTCACAAAAAATATTGGGTAAGCTCCAAAAAGAAAAAAAACTGAAAGTAGAGAAGAGGTATTCAACCAATTCACTATTTTGTTTATAAATAAATTTATTGTCAAAGTAGTACATAAAGTAAGTGTATTATACATTGATGTACTATCATCTGGTATTTCCAGGCATCTACATATTATATAGTGTTAAGTCTGTTTAAATATCTCAAATGTTCAATATTTCCTTCATGGTTAAAAAATTTAAAATTCTTAATTCTTCAATTTGTTTTTTAGTAACACAGTGTAATGTCACTATGCATATTTACCCTACTGTGAGCTAGACTACTTGTTCCTAACTGCAACTCATTCCCCAGTGATCAGGTTTTATCGATGATTTAGTGGTAGATGGCTTGCTATGAGTAAAATAATGGATTACAGCATCCCTTGGACTAAAAATAATATTCATACTGCTTTTATATTTTTACTGTATTATAATTTAGAAAGCATTTTTGAGAATAGATGCAAAAATCCAATTTAAGGAAATCACTTTATTTGAGCAACTCTAATAATAGAGATCTTTAATAGATCTAAAGCTTTGATTTGTTTGCTAAGAAGTCAGAAAGAAATTGTATTTATAGAGAATTACTCATGTAAACATGGTAAGGGAATCTGAATAAAAAGAACTTTACTTTGGCTGCACAGATTGCAAACTACCCAATGAGCACTAGCAGTAGGAACTTACTTTTTCTCTACAGATAAATGGCATATTATTCACTTCACAAATACATGATATATTTCATTTCCTTTCTATTCTAATCAAAATCAGAATGACGAAATGAGTAACTGGCAATGAATGATCTGTTGTGTGCATAGGGGCTCAAACTCAAAACTGGATCAGAAATTGCTTAGGACAGATTTGGATTGAGACCTATGATTCAAAACTGGATTAGAAACACACATTTGTCATCACACATTTTTATCTGATGACTGTTCTGATCTGAACTAATGAATAGCTCTAGCTATGCTAATGTAGGACAAAGTGAACAATGCAAATAACTTGGCATGACAATTAAGCTCTCTAACTGAATTGCCTTACACTGGGATTACTAAAATGTCTGCTGTCAAAAAAGACAAATGGAAACTCATCTGCTAAATCCTTTTCAACTAAAACATACCATATATCCTACTGAGATGTTCAAGATTGCAAAGTTTTTTAATATTTTAAAGAAAAATACACTTTAAAGTGCTAAAAGTCCTTTACAAATCACTTGAAATCACTGTAACAACAACTCTACATGGATTTCAGTTTCAGTACCTAAAATTGTCTAGTACAGGATTTACTTAGGGTAATTTCTATTTGGTATATGGGCTGAACTTTCATTACTACATGTGTCTTATTTAATGATTGCTCTGTAGCAACACTACCAAAAATATTCATTTATTTTCTATCAAATTTTTTGGGTAAGGATTCCAGATTCAGCTGGGTTGTGCTTCAAGATCTCATAAGGATAGAATCAAGAGGGGTACCATGAAAGAGGTTGTCTAGCTTTGCAGAAGGGATCCTCATATAAGACCATAAGACTACATATAGAACTCAATGTTTTATATATACAAGGATAAGGGCTTATATTCTTGCTATCAGACAGATTTTTTTATTTTTATTTTTTCTTTGATATGTTTATTTTTTCCAACTTTATTTGAATTAGAAACAGGATTGTTTTACATGACAATCCCATTTCCCTTCTCCCACCCGTCCTCCCCTACACCCCCCACCCCCCAACTAAAACCTTATCTGTCACATATCTTTTCTGCTCCCCCTGGATGGTGAGGCCTTCCATAGGGTGTCAGAGTCTTTCGTTTCCTTTGGGGTAGGGCATAGGCCCACCCCTGTGTGTCTTGGCTCAGTTCCTCTATATAGACTGGGTTCCCAAAGTCCACACCTATGCTAGGGATAAACACTGGGCTTCTACAGGAGGTCCCATAGATTTCTGAGGTTTCCTCACAGAAACCCATGTTCCTTGGGTCTGTATCAGTCAAATGCTTGTATTTCAGCTATCAGACTGGGGAGCAAGTGTTCCAGGATGTTCAAGTCTGCTGTTTCAGTGTGTTTCACCAGCATGGTCTGTACCTCTGTGCTCTTCACTGGTCCTTTTCTGCATCTGGGTTCCAGTTCAGATCGGTGATTAGTTATGGGTGTCTGTTTCTACTTCCACCAGCTGCTGGATGAAGGCAAAAAGTCAGTCATCAATCTCATAATCAGGGGAGGGCATTTAAGGTAGCCTCTCTCTGTTGCTGATATAGTTAGCTGGTGTCATCTTTGTAGATCTCTAGACATTTCCCTAGGGCCTGATTTCCCTGTAAACCAAAAATGTCTCCCTCTATTATGATATCTCCATTCTTGTTATCATGTATTCTTCTCCTGACTCATATTTTCTGCTCCTTCATGTCCTCGACATCTCTCTTCCTCTCCCCTTCTCATTCTCCTAGCTCCCTCCCGCCTCTTCCCATGATCCCAATTTGCTCAGCAGATCTTGAACCTCTCCCCTTCTCCAGGGGACCATGTATGTCTCTCTTAGGGACCTTCATGTTTATTAGCTTCTTTGGCAGTGTGGATTGTAGGCTGTTAATCCTTACTCTATGTCTAAAATCCACATATGGGTGAGTACATACCATGTTTGTCTTTTTGTGATTGGGTTACCTTGCTCAGAATGGTTTCTTCTAGATCCATCCATTTTCCTGCAAATTTCAAGATTCCACTGTTTTTTTTTTTCTTTTTTCTGCTGAGTAGTACTGAAGACTGCAGATAGACCCAAGCCTATCACCTTGCACAAAACTTAAGTCAAAATGGATCAAAGATCTCAACATAAATCCAGCTACACTGAACCTATTAGAAGACAAACTGGGAAATACCCTTGAATTAATTGGTACAGGAGACCGCTTCCTGAACATTACACCAGTTGCACAGACACTGAGGTCAACAATTGATAAATGGGACCTCCTGAAACTGAGAAGCTTCTGTAAGGCAAAGGAGACAGTTAGCAAGACAAAACAACAGCCCACAGACTGGGAAAAGATATTCACCAACCCCACATCTGATAGAGGGCTGATCTCCAAAATATACAAAGAACTCAAGAAGCTATCTCCAAAACACCAAACAACCCAATTAAAAAGTGGGGTACAGAACTAAATAGACAATTCTCAATAGAGGAATCTTAAATGGCTAAAAGACACATAAGAAAGTGTTCAACATTCTTAGCTATCAGGGAAATGCAAATCTAAACAACTCTGAGATAGCATCTTACTCCTGTCAGAATGGCCAAAAAAAACAAAACAAAACAAAACAAAAAAACAAAAAAAAACAATGACAGTTCATGTTGGAGAGGATGTGGAGAAAGGGGAACACTTTTCCACTGCTGGTGGGAGTGCCAACTTGTACAGCCTCTTTGGAAATCAGTATGGCGACTTGTCAAAAAAATGGGAATCAATCTACCACAACATCCAGCAATTCCACTCTTAGGCATATACCCAAAAGAAGCACATTCAAACAACAAGGACATATGTTCAACGATGTTCATAGCAGCACTATTTGTAGTAGCCATAAACTAGAAGCAGCCTAGATGACCCTCAACTGAAGAATGGATAGAGAAAATGTGGTACATTTATCAGACAGATTTTGGTCTCTGTCCTTTACCACATAAACCTCTCCAATATTACCAACGTGTTTCCATTTGGGTAGCAAGAAGGAATTTTACTGTGCATAGGAGGATGTTACTATTTTGTAATATTATCATGGAAGTAATACCTTACCACCTATCCATAATAACCCTATTTAAAAGTAAATGAGTTCTGCCTTTGAATTGGGAAAGGAATAACATGGTCAGGAGAGATGGAACTTGGGTAATTAAGAACCTTCATAATATTTTATTGCATTAACGTGAGAATCAGTGGCTTTTGTCTTATTTGAGGCTCTGCTCTGATAAAGATAAGAAACACATTCCTTAATGTTTAGATAAATTATTTCAAATGTAAGTGTGGTTCCCAAAATTAGATTGTATGGATTTGTAGAAATCAAATATGTACATTTACTCATGGGGAAAAAAATGTAGGCAACTGAAGAAATCTGGGAGTAGGGGAGATAGTCCTCCCCAGGGAAGAGAGTACCATTTGGTTCTCTGAATGGTGGGCTCTAAAACCATACAGTCAGGTAACCTTCTAAGGACTGAATAGTTTATATTTAGGTGTATATATGTGTATACAGATACCCATATGCATGTAGTAACAAATATTAAAAAGGGTATCTTAAAGAAATTAGGGACAGGCATATGGGAGTGTTTGAGGGAGTTCAGGGAAGGGGAAAATGTTATAATTATATTCTCAAAAACAAAAATTTAAAGACAAAAATAGGAGAGAAATGGGAAAAATTGCATTATTTATTCTGCTGAAATTTATAACAGGAAACCATAACACTAATATAATTAGCACTTTGTGAAGCAAGAGAACTGGTAATAACTAACAGTAGAAACATTCTCCTCTACTAAATGCTTTTTTAAAACTCTGAAGTTCTATATCTGTACCATTCTTTTTTACCTAAGATCACTTACAATGTTGTCATCGTGCCACATTATTTATCAGGTTA
This sequence comes from Cricetulus griseus, assembly GCF_003668045.3. Classification (NCBI taxonomy): domain Eukaryota; kingdom Metazoa; phylum Chordata; class Mammalia; order Rodentia; family Cricetidae; genus Cricetulus; species Cricetulus griseus. Next base: position 80,310,467 of record NC_048599.1, on the reverse strand, counting down.
CCATTTCTGAACTACTGTTGTCTCAGAGATTTTTTTCCTACCTCAATAATTTAAGATGTAAAATATGCTCATCTCCAGAATTGTGGCTATTAGGCTTCAATGTGGGTCTTTTAACAATGGGGAAACGATTGGTTTAAGGATACAAAACTGCAGTTGGATAAGAGTCATGGACTCTGTGAAGTTGTGATGTCTACTGAGAGCATGATAAATATGGTATAACAATATGCTATATTTTAAAAGTTGTGAGATAGTATACTTTAAGTGTTCTCAAAACAAAAATGATGAATATGTGTGATATAACATGTTAATTTATTTAATTTAGCCATGCCATTGTGAACATATTGTATTATGTATCATAATTGTGCATGACTTTATTTATGAGCTAAATAAATGAATGGGAAAAATATGCTCATCTCCTGAGGAATCTGACTAGCATTAACTTTGAAATAGTGATGTAGAGATAAAGGCATGTGAATATGAAAGTGAATCAGGATTAGATGCCACAGAGAAATAAGCAGAAAGGAGAGTCTTTGGCCACCATGTTGTATTTGGTAAGTGATATAGATGGCAAATTTGAAAGTGAGACTCTGTGATTTCTCTCAGCGATTCCCCACCACCACCAGAATTAAACTTACTCAGAATTTGGGCCCTGAGTTCAATGATAGCCTGACTATTTCCCTAGTTTTGTGTATTACATTTGAAAGAGATAATTTTAAGTATTTATCTTATTTGAAGAGATAATTCTGTTGCCCTCACCATTAATTATTTGACTTCATTAAACTACTAGTCTTTGAAAGTCACCCATGTACTAGGTACTGATAAGCACTCAGGAAAATTTCAAAATGTCTATATTCTGTAATCTTCTGTCAATGCATTTCTCAGTACTCCATCTTTGAAAATGACTAGCCAGATCATTTTCTCTCTACATCGAATTCCTGAGATCCTACTTAGAATCATGTAAACATTGTATATATGCCCAGATTGGACCATTGCCTTCCTTTGGTAAATGATGCAGAAATTCTATTACATCTAAATATACATCTTAAATCTTGACTTCTTGGCTTTTCTCCCATGTTGACCAACCATGTATATTTCTTACACTTCATCTGCCCTAATGCAGTAACAGCATCCCATCACTTTGGCTGTTGCTTATATATGGTATTCTTACTTGTATATCTGACATGAACAACTAGAGAAAGGAAAGGTGCATTGTGTTTCAGTTTCAGGGATTCTAATCCACAGCTACTGGCTTTGTTGATTCTGGGCTGGTGATGAGGTAGAGAACATCATGTTTGTGTCAGAGTGTGGCAGAGGATTCTGCTTTACCACAACATGCAGAAATCAGAGAGAAGGAGTTTGGGAAGAGGCCTGAAAAAATACACAACCACAAGGAGACACCCTGAGCCACCCACTACCTCTGCATCTTCTGAAGTGCCCACATAATCACCTAAACAGCTCTATCACCTGGCCATCCAGCATTATACACACAGCCTTGTGGGAGACAGTTCATATTTTTAAAATAGCACAGAAAAAACATACTGCAGTGGTAGCATTACCTTCTCAAGCTTGAATTAGCTCTAGGTGTATATTAGCACAACGGATTCCTTTACTTTTGATATTCAAATTTATATTCCTTACAAATACTAAGCAAACCTATTAAATACTACACAATCTAGCACTAGTGTTTAGCTCCAATCTCATTACTAATTAGTCTGTCTATCAAACAGAATCATTCAGCTCCTTGTGTTTCTTCAAGTGTGATTCAGTAATCAGTGCCCTTCCCATTTTTATGCTTTGTACATATTTCTTTAGGGCAAGAACCTGTAGCAGAGTCCACACCCACTGCAGTCTCACTGCAGGATTCGTTGTGCTTATTACCATATCTGGTACAGAGGAGGAGCTACAATAATATAACCAGTGTCAAGGAGTAAAACTTCATGACTTAAAATTATTATTATTAATCTGTCTCTGAAACAAAATGTTTCCATGGAGATATTTTAGATAATTTAATAGATTAGGATTTCTATTTCTACGATAAAATGTCATGAACAAAGCAACTTCTGGAAGAAAAGGTCTCATAACTCTTACTGTACTTTGAACTCCAGTGCCGAAGGGAGTCAGGGAAAGAGCCTGGACACAGGCCATGGAAGAGCACTGCTTACTGACTTGCTCTTCAGCCTGTTCAGCCTACTTTTTATATATTCCCAGGCCCACCTCCCCCGGTTTGATAACACCCACAATAGGCTGGGCCCTTCCACATCAATCATCACTCAAGAAACACCACCACTGACTCTCCCACAGACCAATCTGTCTGAAGCATTTTTGTAATTGGAGTTCCCTCTTCCCAAATGACTCAGCTGTATCCAGCTAATATAAATTTAGTCTACTTATGAAGTATGTTCTCAGTATGTATATTAACAATGTTACAAGGAATACTATGGAGAAGTCAAAAATACTCTTCTACGGTTAAAAAAATGCAAAATTAATAAAAATTAAAGTGTATTACCTCAAGTATTTCTTCCTTTGCATACCTCCCAACATGTTTTGCTCATTTACTCAAACTATAGCAAATTTGCTCATTCAGTACTTTGCCTTTTCACAAGAATACTTGCTTTAATTTAAGTATATCTTTAAAAGAAAAAAAATAGATTTTGCTGCCAAATCTTTGATGATGAAATTATAAAGTTACATCAGAACAAAATTCATTCTAAGTAAAGAGTGCAAGGTGAAATTTGCTGTGAGGGAGAAAACTCTTATTTCAGTGTTCAGGGAAGCATAAAGGAGAGAATTATGGAGAGGAGCTAGAGCATTCTGTTTACAAGATTATCTGGAAAGTGCATAGGGAGAGGGAATATATATACACACATGTGAAATTATAACAAGGGAATGTAAACATCAGTATACATGGGAAGTGGCTTGCACATGTGTCTTGCAGTCATTTCCCTATATCATTCTGTGCTCTAAAAACACAATCTTGCTTTCTAACTCTATGGATTTCACTACTCTGGGAATTTCACACAAATGAGGGACTATAGTTTATAATTGGTTTGGTGTGGTTTCTTCCGTTTGTTGTTAACAGCATCGAGAATGACAGATATTCCCTACTTTTTATGACAATGCACAGTGATCAGTACCTTTACATGACAACATTATATTTTGTTTATCACTTGGTGAGCATCTCCCCAACACACACACACACACACACACACACACACACACACACACACACACACACACACACAAATACCATTTGTTTGTAATGAATAAGAAAACCTATGAACATTAATGTATACATTCATGTGTGGATATCTGACTTATATAAACTTCTTTTCCCATTTCTCTTTGGCATCTACTCAGGTACAGATGGGCTCCAAGTCAAAATTTGGTTTGTATTTCAAAGTTCACCATTATGTAATTATGTCATCATGAATCTCTCTCATAAGCTGTCTAAATGGCTTTGGAAAGACAGAAAAGGAAATCCAATGGGTTCTTACTGTGGCTAGTAAGTGAGTAAAAGACACTTACTGATTGCCACATGAGGGCAAAGGATGGAATCACTGATCTCTCGCCTGTACCCAAGTTGGGGATCCTTCCTCATTACTTTTTCCAGTTAGTAGATACAGGGTAAGAAGGTAAAGCATAGAGTTGGTATCAGAATTAAAAATATCAGCAAGCATTTACTGTTAATTTGTTTCAGGATCATGGAGTTGCTGATGGGTGTGGCACTTTCATGGTCAGCTTTGTGGAACTAGCAACCACATTTTCAAACTGGCTTCAATGCTCTTCCTTCTTTCTTCCACTTCCTATTGGTGACTGATTGGTAGATAGAATAATGTGGAAATGAATTTTACTGCTGACTAATTATATTGATAATCCTGTTTATTCACTGGGCAATGCTTATCTTCCTCAGACAAGCATCTATTCACATATTTCTAAAGTTTTAATTCTGTTATTCCTTTGTTAACATTGAGCTATAAATTTTATTTATATATTTGGAATACAATACCTAAGTTATCTAATTTGAGGATGTATTTCTCCATTGAGTGATTGCCTCTTCACTTTCTAGTAAAATCCTTTTCAATTGTTTTTTACATTGTGTGTGTGTGTGTGTGTGTGTGTGTGTGTGTGTGTGTGTGTGTGTGTGTCTCATGCACATGAGCCAAGTCCATGTGTTTCTGAAAGCCAAAGACTAGGACTCAAACTCAGGTCATCTAATTAAACAATAAGTGCCTTTACCTGATGAGCCATCTAAGCATCCCTACACTCCTACTTTTAAATTTATTTATCTGTTTGCTTTTGCTTTTACTATCATATACCAAGGAACACTACCTAATCTACAATCTCTATGATTTATACTCCCCTTCCTATCTTCCAAATGAAAACCATTTATAAAAATGTTTCATTTTGTTTGCTTTTATAGCCATTAACTGTCACCATGTAAGACTACTAAGATTCCTCTAGAGTTCATTAGGAGAGATAATAAGTAAATGACTTTCTTTTTAGAGCTGCTTTTCATGAAGAAACTATTTCATGTTCTTCATTTCAAAACAGTACTGATCACAGTGGTTGCCGGCACAGGGCAGCCGCATACTGAAGCACAGGTACTGATTACTTCACTAGTTTCACTCAAGGCTCAGTGTTCCACTTTCTAATGTGCCAAGGTAAGCCTTAATGTGCACATTTAAATTTTAGTTAAAACAAAATTATACGTAACAGTAAAACTGTGCTACACAGAATTGCTATGAAATGTAAGACTCTAAACTACAACGGTTCTGTCCCATACTGCCATTGCTTTTCTGGTGAAACCCACAGAAACAGCTGACCTGAATATCCGGGAACTCTTGCTCCTCAGACTGATAGCTGGAATACCAGCATGGAACTGACCCAGACCCCAGGAACATGGGTTTCTGTGAGGAAACCTCGGAAATCTAGGGGACCTCCTGTAGAAGTTCAATACTTATCCCTAGCATAGATGTGGACTTTGGGAGCCCATTCCATATAGAGGAATATTCCTGCGCCAAGACACATGGGGGTGGGCCTAGGCCCTATCCCAAAGGATACGGTAGACTCTGATGACACCCTATGGAAGGCCTCACCATCCAGGGGGAGCAGAAAGGATATGTGATAGATAGGGTTTAGTTGGGTGTGGTGGTAGGGGAGCAGGGGGGGAAGAAGGGAACTGGGATTGTCATGTAAAACAATCCTGTTTCTAATTCAAATAAAAAAGTTGAAAAAAACTTTTTATAATTCTTTACTACTCATATTTACATATCCATCCCCCCTATCCTCCCATGTTCCCCACCAACACTCCCAACCCACCCCCCAACTCCTCCCCAGGGATAGTGAGGCCCTTCACTAGGGACCTTCAAAGTCTGTCATATCATTTGGGGGAGGGCCTATGCCAATATTGCTGTATCTGGGCTGCAGTAGTACCCCTCCATAGGGAATGGGCTCCCAAAGTCCATTTGTGCTCTAAGGTTAAAGACTAGCTCCACTGTTAGAGGCCCCATAGACTGTCTTGGCCTCCTAGATGGCATCCAAATCAGTGGGGTTGGTTTGGTCCAATACTGTTTCCCCAGCTTTATGACTAGGGTTGCAATGTTCTCACTAGGTCAGGTCAACAGTTTCTGCATGTTTCTGGATTACCATCTTGGTTCCTTTGCTCATCCCTCCTCCCTCTCCACAACTGGAATCCAGGAGTATGGTTAAGTGCTTAGCTGTGGGTACCTGTTTTTGCTTTGAATAGCTACTGGATGAAGGCTCTAGGAATGACAACCAAGGTAGACACCAATCTCATTGTAGGGGAAGGGCATCAATGTCATTTTCTCCACTCCTGCTTAGATTCTTAGTTGCTGTCATGCTTGTGGATCCCCTAACATTTCCCCTGTGCCAGACCTCTCTCCAAACCTGTACTGTCTCACTCTATCAAGACATCTCCTTTCTTGCCCTCCTCTATTCCTCCCCAACTCAGTTCTCTTGTTCTCCTCCCCATTCTGCTTCTTCCCCTCCTACCTCCTTCCTCTCTGTCCCTGTTGGGTGCTCCCACTTTTTTAGGGGTTCTTTTCCCATCCCTTTATTAGAGGGACTATGCAATCTTCTCTTGGGGTCCTCCTTGTTTCCTAGCTCCTCTGGCATTGTGGATTGTAGACTGGTAATCCTTTGCTCTATGTCTAAAATTAAAAAAAAACTGAGTGAGTGCATACAAAGTTTAACTTTTTGTGATTGAGTTACCTCACTGATGATGGTTTCTTCTAGTTCCATCCATTTGCCTGCAATTTTCAAGAATCCATTATTTTTTTTCGATGAGTAATACTCCATTGTGTAAATGCACCACAGTTTCTTTATCCATTCTCCAGTTGAAGGGCATCTAGGTTGCTTCCAGGTGCTGGCTATTACAAATAATGCTGCTATGAACATAGTTGAACATACGTCCTTATTGTATGAATGTGCATTCTTTGGGTATATGCCCAAAAGAGGAATTGATGGATCTTGAGGTAGACTGATTCTCATTTTCCTGAGAAACTGCCACACTGATTTCCCAAGTGGTTGTACAAGTTTGCACTTCCACCAGCAATGGAGGAGTGTTCCTTTTTCTCCACATCCTCTCCAGCATTGACTGTCATTGGTGTTAGTGAGTTTAGCCATTCTGACAAGAGTAAGGTGGTATCTCAGAGTCATTTTGATTTGCATTTCCCTGATGGCTAAGGAGGTTAAGCACTTTCTCAAGTGTCTTTCAGACACTTTAGATTGCTCTGCTTAGAATTATCTATTTAGTTCTGCACCCCCCTTTGTAATTGCATTGTTTTGGTGGCTAGCTTCTTGAGTTCATTTTATATTTTGGTGATCAGTCCTCTGTCAGATATGGCATTGGCGAATATCTTTTCCCATTCTTTGGGCTGGCGTTTTGTCTTGCTGACTGTGTCCTTTGCCTTACAGAAGCTTCCCAGTTTCAGGAGGTCCCATTTATTAATTGTCAATATCAATGTTTGTGCTTTGGTGATATGTTCAGAAAGCAGCCTCCTTTACCAAATTGTTTGAGAATACCTTCTCTTCTAGGTGGTTCAATGTGGCTGAATTTATGTTGAGGTCTTTGATCCATTTGGACTTAAGTTTTTTGCATGGCAATAGACATGGATCTAACTGCAATCTTCTACATGTCCGAATCCAGTTATGCCAACACCTGTTGTTGAAGATGCTTTCTCTTTTCCATTGTATAACTTTAGCTTCTTTGTCAAAACTCAGGTTTTCATAGGTGTGTGGGTTAATATCAGTGTTTTCAATACAACTCCTTTGGTCTATCTGTCTGTTTTTGTGCCAATACCATGCTGTTTTCAGGACTATAGCTCTGTAATAGAACTTGAAGTTCTCCAGAAGTTCCTTTATTGTACAGGGTTGTTTTGGCTATCCTGGGTTTTTTTCCATTTCAAGTTAAGTAATGTTCTTTCAAGGTCTGTGAATAATTGTGTTGGGATTTTAATGGGAATTGCATTGAATCTGTAGTTTGCTTTTGGCAAGATTTCTGATTTTACTATGTTGATCCTACCTATCCAAGAGCATGGGGGATCATTCCATTTTCTGGTATATTCTTTAATTTCTTTCTTTGAAGACTCAAAGTTCTTACTATACAGGTCTTTGTAGTTTTTAGTTAGTGTTACTCCAAGATATTTTATGTTGTTTGTTGCTATTGTAATGGATATTGTTTCTCTGATTTCTTTCTCAGCACATTTATCCTCTGTATATAGCACGGCAAATCAAATCCAAAAACACATCAGAGAAATCATCCACCATGATCAAGTTGGCTTTACCCCGGGAATGCAGGGATGGTTCAACATACAAAAATCCATTAATGTAATTCACCATATAAACAAACTGAAAATGAAAAATCACATGATCATCTTGCTAGATGCTGAAAAAGCCTTTGACAAAATCCAACATCCCTTCATGATAAAGGTCTTAGAGTGATCAGGAATAACAGGAACATACTTAAACATGATAAAAGCAATATACAGCAAACCAACAGCCAACATCAAATTAAATGGAGAGAAACTCAAAGAGATTCCTCTAAAATCAGGAACAAGACAAGGCTGTCCTCTGTCTCCATATCTCTTCAATATTGTACTTGAAGTTCTAGCTAGAGCATTAAGACAACAAAAAGAGATCAAGGGGATACAAATTGGAAAGGAAGAAGTCAAACTTTCACTATTTGCAGATGATATAATAGATTACATAAGTGACCCAAAAAACTCTACCAGGGAACTGCTACAGCCTTTGAACACCTTCAGCATAGTGTCAGGATACAAGATTAACTTAAAAAATAGTTTTCAAATAAATATCTTTGTACTACATTCATGCTTGGTACCTGCAGAGACCAAAAAATGGCATGATATTGTGTGGAACAGGAGTTACAGGTGGTCGTGAGCCACCATGCAGGTGATGAGAATTGAATCCAGTTTCTCTGAATGAGCAGCCCGTGTTCTCACCTGCTGAGCCATCTCTCCAGTCCCTGCCATCACAATTTAACAAGAGTGATTTCTTTAATCCTCTTCCTTCTCAGCCTCTCAAATCAGACACCAATATCAGTTGAACTGTTGACTTAGAACACAGTCTCCAGGGAGTATTCTATTTCACTCTCACTCCAGGGCTCAAGAATCAGAGTCATGAAGTGTAATGTATGGTGCTTCTACTTATTAGCTCTGCTGTTTAAGTGACTTAGTCTCACAGAGTCTCTTTTTCTGTCTAAAAACCTAGACAATGAAAGTCATCAGTAGACTAGTTGTGAAGTCTGAAGATAAACCACAAAGGAGAGCAGGTATCCCAATACACAGCATATAGATTATATATAGTAGCTCATGTTAACAATGTGACTGGCATACTAACAATAGAGAATTAATAATTTTACTATTTTAGGCCCAGATTAATGACTGATGCTTTTTCCAAAGGAAGAACTAACACAAAATATGGCTAGTTAATGGCTAGCTACTCTATTAAAGCAGATATAATATATCTGACCTTATTCATCTTACTTACTGGATTTCTGGTCTTTAGTTATTAGAATGAAAAACAAAAGCCACTTGCAGTTCTTTCATCTTGTTTATTTATTCCACCCAAGGAGCAATGGCTACAAAAATGAGATAAGTATTTTGGGTTCAGTGACTGCTTGAAATTTACCATCTGGAAGGTTGTATTTCTCTCTGGGGTAAAGACACCCACAGGGTACTCTTTGAGTCACCCTTTCAAAGGCACACTGCCCACTGAGTGAGGAAACTATTTCCAGATGGAAGTCAGCGCCCTCAGCAGGTGGACCCTCTCTGTGTTACAGAGAGAAGGCTAATCTGAGCAGGATGGGGAGTTCTCAGGCTCCTCACAGCACTATAGTGACTGACTGTTCCCAACAGAGACAGGTGAACTTCTCACCAGCCTTCTCTCATCTCCTTAACTCCAAGAGAGCACAAGTCTTTACTTGAAGTCGGCGGGAGCGCCTAGAAAAAGAGGAACATTTGGACATGGCAGATGAAAGGCACCAGCGTCGACTCATCCTTCTGTCTCCATGGTCTGGATGACTCTTCCTATTCAGTAGCAAATGTTGAGAAGTAATTATCTTTCCACTAGCTTGCTTTCAAATGCCAGGAGGTTATAAATATTCCTATAGGAGCGAAACAGCTTGGAGATGTAAAACAGGAAGTGAAAAGAAAGGGTGGGTGGGTGTCTTCTGACGCCAACCTTGAAATACAGGACGCAAGTTTTCATCTAACCATTGATGGTGCCTCAATTACCTCCTCCAATAGAATGAAGGACATTGTGAGGAAAACTTATTTCTTGAAATGCTCATTCTGTGAATAACAAAGGGTACCACCCTTTGTCTTATGGTAAGGGTAATGAGAATAAATGACTTCAGTGTACAGTCCTCACCAATAAATAAGCACCAATGGGGAAAATATCAAATGAGTAATAATTTCAAGAAATGCCTCCTGAAAAGTATGACAGGATGCTTTAAATCCAAAGAGAAATGCATGTTAATGAGCTATAGAAAGACTCAGGATTGTGTATTCAGGACGGACAAGAATGACAGAAAGCTAGCCTTGTGAATTACTTAGTACTGGTACTAAAATACTCTATTACTTTTTGATTACACAGTGGTAAACATATTCTAAGAAACCTGTGCTGATATGTCTTCATCCCCATGCTACACCATGTGAAAATTATAAGTGAATAAAATAAATAGTTCACTCTTTTCTCTCAGGCTATTGTCTCAATGCATTTTAAATAATTTTGTGACAGTGATAAATATTTGTTAATCTATTTTCTCAAAGTTCTATGGCCAGTGACAGAACCTTTAGCATTATTATTATGTATGTATTTTATATGTCTTGTTTATGAATTCTTGTCATTTTCATTTGATGTTCTCTGACCCTGATGACAGTTAACAGATTGGTTTCTGCTACAGTGCCCCCAGGAAGTCCTAGATTGAGTCTAACTGAGAAGATATAACTCCAAAAGCACTGCCAACTATTGCTCACAAATACGGAGTTAAGAAACCAGCCAAAGCAAACAGCAGACATTTGAGAAGCTGATATAATGCCATGAAATTACCTCCTTGCCAAATCATGCCACAACAACTTTGAAGGAGTCTTTGACAAACATGTTTTCTCACTTAAGAGGCCTACAAATACTAAAGTATTTCTTCTTCCACCTCTAGGAAATAGTTCAAAGTTTTCCATTTCTTTTTTTTGTTGTGAGAATGAGCAATTATGTGTGGTGCTTACCTAACTAGTTATAATAATCACCTTAAATCTTCCTGAGGACAAAATAAAATCACAATTTAGTCTATAATATCTCACTCACAAGGGGAAGATAAGTTCTAGATTATTAAAACACAAGAAATGTGTTACGATTAAACAAGTTTGTCTGCATATGATGGTGACATAGAGAGAAAATGCTAGTTATATATGCATGTTGTTTGGAAAGTCAGCTGACCTCTTGATTGAGGTTTGACTCAGACCAAGGATGAAAATATAAGCTACTGTATTACTATTGACTTTTAAAACTCTGTGGAGGGGACAGATTTTAACACAAGCTTCCCCACTTAGTAAGACTGAAGAACAACAGTAATATTTAATATTTCCCTGAACAAATTACACTAATTGTATCAACATAGGACACCAACTATGAGTAGAGGATGGGAAGTCCTCCTCATAGCTCAATAATCTCTCCTTCCCATGCACAATGATCTGGTCTGAAGGCAAATATGAACTAAGAAGATGTGAGCATTTTTTTCTGTGATCTTCCTAAGCGGCTGCGTAAGTCAGCATGAACAAGGTGCACCATCCTAATGCCACTCCAGGCCCTTTTTTTGGAATAGGGGAAAGAAAGGATCTACCCCATCAAGTCAAATATTCTGAATTATGTGTGCTTATTATACAAAAAGAGATAAATTGTCCACAGTTTTTTGTAAAGTTTCTGTGATGCTTTTATAGAAGTGAAAATCAGGTAGCCACTATTCACAGGGGCACTAAGGAACAAGCTAGAATCTCCTTTCATCTCCTAATTATCTCCTGGTTCACAGTTACCATCTGTGCCTATTAGGACCCGGTAAATGTCTTTCCATGTGGTAAGAACTGAAAGACAGCTGTTCGTTTACTACCCATCTTCCTGTGTCGATGATTGTCTGTTGGCTTTAAAAAAATCTATTCCTTCACCCAGGGTAGAAACATTTAACTAAAGGAAAGTAAGTATCTCTGTGATGGACACAAATTAGAACAGGAGATATGGGTCAGCATGGTATTCCAACTAAGATTCTTTCTATTGCCCATTAGCAAGCTGGATATTTCATTACACAGCTCCCTGAAGATCTAGGAGAAAAAATAATGTGGGTGAACCACAGAAAAATATTAGAGAGAAAGTGTATAAAAAGGAGCTTTGGGGAGGTGGAGAGTGCAGAGCTGCAGAGAGGAAATGTGCAGTAGACAGTGAATTATGTTTCAATTTTAATCTTCCCACCTACACTCCTTATGGTCTCTCCATGTGGCTCATTTTTCTCTGACTTTTAAGTGAAGCAACTTAAAATTGTAAATTAGGGAGAATCTCATTTTGTGGTGGAGTATAGTCAGATTCCTCACTGTGGGGACAGAAGAGGTGCAGAGATTAGGTCCAGTTGATTGTTCAGATCATATGACAAATGGACCTTTGAGTGAATCGGGGCTCCAGGGGTGCCACAAATGCTTTTTATTCCCATGAAATCCCTCTGTAGTTGTTCAGCAGTACATCATAGCTACAGGTCAGGACCTGGGTATTTCACAAACACAACAGACATGCTTTCATCCTGGAACAAGGACCCCATGCTGTATCAAAGAGGAAAATTCAAGGCAAAGCAAAGAGTAAGCCAGAACACCTTTAGTCAAGGGATTATAACTCCTTACTCTCTTTCATTTGGACAATTCTGTTTGCCAACCACCTAAGCAAATTGTTGTCTTCGTTTCCTTTTATCCAGAATTATATTCATTATTTTTTAGTGAGATATCTGCAAGGCAGCATGCATCCAGAGGTCAGATCACAACCCTGTGGATTTCATTCTCTCCTTTTACTTTTACATGGGTCCTTGGGGTTGAACTCAGGTCACTGGGCTTATATGGCAAGTATCTTTACTTTCTGAGCTATTTCATCTTCCCCAGTTTTTATATTTTGTTGATTTTTTAATCAAAAAGATGCCATTGTAGAAACCAACAAATCAAATGTGCATAAATTTGGTAGTTTGCATATATGTAAGTATACTGAGTACTGATGTTTTTGACTATAGACCTGGCCGTAACTATGTGGATATGTAGATTTAAATGTAAGGGTGTAGCAATGGATATGATTCAGAATGGTGTCCTGGCTATCACATGTGGATGCTGAGTGTGTATGAATTTGGAAGTATGTGTACAGGTTTGTGTACATGTATAGTGCATATGCATCGGATTTGGAATTCTATTTGTGCTATTTACTGTGACTTTGTAATTTCCATATGCCATAATAAAGTGATAATGCCTAGCAAAATCTTGAGTGGCATTTTATTCTATTTCGTTATGACACATTCTTACAGAAAACATATAATTTAAAGTTTTGAAAGTAAAGGAGTAAACTAAGCTAAGCCCATCTTTACACTTTGAATATATAATATCAGCATATCCATTTGAAACTCTCAATACATGGGTGATACATAGCTTTGTTTTCTTTTTGACAGACCCACTCCTTAGCCTCCTTTCCAAATTCTGCTGAAGGAATAGCTCTAATCTCATTAACAAACATGTCTGTTTATTATATTTAGTTGTCTATCAGCATTAATAATTTAACTAAAAATATCACTGGTAATATTTTAGGGTTTTGGAATAGTCCTACCCCTTTTTCTCTCACTGACAAAAAGCTTCACAAAATAACAACACATTTGAACTTGGAAATTCTCATTTCTTTAAAATGTGTTCAATACAATACTCCCGAGAAGTACATCATTTATTTATGTTTGTTTGTTTTTGTTTATTTATTGCAGATGACTTCTTGGATTTAAAATGAATTTCTTTCAATAGCCATCCTCATTGTGAGATTGAAACTTACACTTATGCAACAGGTTTGTTTGTTTGTTTGTTTGTTTTAACAAAACTGGTATGAGCTACATTTCCACAGAATACATAGGAACTTTTCTAAATGCATTCTGAAAATCTAAGCAAACATGAGCTAAACATGGCTGACAGCAATGCACAAGCCAAACAGGATGCAGGGAAAAGCCCATGAGGCCTCATGCCTACACAAGGAACTACAGGCTACTGAGGAAAGCTGTGAGTGGAAGAGGGATTCCTCCCGAGGAAAGAACACACTGATTGGACATCCAGCTCTTGAAATATATATATATATATATATATATATATATATATATATATATATATATACATATATATATGTAACATTATACAGTCTGGGATGGAAAAGGGGGAAAGGGAAAATATTGCAATTAAATTATAATTTCAAAAATAAACAGATACATTAGCTTCTTAGAACTTGAGTGTAGATTCAAGAGTCATTAAATACTAAAGATGTTTCTTACTTATTTAGTCAGAGGGAATGCTTCTGATGGAGTTGAGTAAATATTCGACCCTTTGGTTTTTGAAAACTTCACTTTTGGCCTGAATTGTGGTTGTTTAAAGGACAATAATTATCCTTTCAGTTTTGACTTAAAAAAATCCCAAATCAAGCTGATTTTCCCTTCTTTTATGCTTTTCCTTGGCTGAAATATAGAACTTCTAATGTCTAATTAGAGGTCACACTGTCCAGGTCACACTGCTCATATGCTACAGTAGTATAGTGTGCTTTGCTGTCAAGAATTCTCATAGATGTCGATAAATTGAGTCAATAAAATTTAGATTAATTTTTCTACGAGTAAAGTCTTTATAAATCTATATGTATACATATATCCATAATGAGGAGAATGTATGAGATCCATATGCAGATTTCAGTAAAGTTTGTTTATTATGTACTTGTATTAGTTACTTTTCTGTTTTTATGATTAATAACAAAAACAACAACAAAGCTGTGCCCAAAAGCAACTCATGAAAATAAGAGTTTGTTTGGGTTTATAGTTACAAACAGACAAATGTCTATTGTGGCAGGGAAACATGGCAACAAGAAGCAGGCATATTGGAGGAACAAAAAACAAAGATCTCACATCTCAACCATGAAAACAAGACAGAGAGATCTAAAAGAAAGTGACATAGGGCTTTTCATCTCAAAGCATGTCTTCCTTTCAGCAAGGCTGCACCATGTCCGTTTCCTAAAACAGGGTCACCAACTAGGGACAGAGTGTCCAAATGACTGAGACTGAGGAGACATAATGCATTTAAACCGCCATGGAGTCTGACTTCTCTGAGCATTATTGATATTTCTTTTAAAAACTTGATATCGGGCAGCATCAGCTGCTGTGAGATCATGACTCTATTGGCTGTGCCATGCCAGAAGATAGCATTTCACAGTCCTTTTCCCTATGTTCTTCCTCCTACATTCTTTTCAGCCCCTCTTCCACAGTGACCTATTAGGCAGAGAGGGGATGATGTCAATGTTCTGTTTAGCACTAAGAACTCATCACTGTTCTCTGTACCTTGAGCGGACATGAATTGGATCTCCACATTCAGTACAAGCTTAGGTTTCTTCCATGAGTGGTAAAAAGCCAAAACCAAAGAAAACCAAAACAACAGACATGAATGTGGGAAAGGAACTAGTAATAGGGGTAGTGGGGACATTAGAGAGGGTGGGTGCTATGGTAATCAGAATGCACTTTATACATATAAGAAGATTTCCCAGATCAAATTCATTAAAAGTTGTAAAAATTTTTAGCCTCATCTCTGAGAAACACATATGAGCAGACTATAGTTTTATATAGAATACCTAACGAATAAGCAGTCTCTTCAAGCCAGGCCAATTACAGGAATACATTCTCTTAGACCATCTTAAAAACTCTTTCACACAAAGAGAAACTGAGGCCAAGATATCAAATGAGTTATAGAGGCCTGAAGCGAAATCTTAGTGCATACTGAATTATGTAGCACGTTGAAAAGCCCGGAAGCATTCCAGTTTGCCTGAGTCAATTGATGACAGTTGAGAAAGCAAACCTAGGGCTTCATATTTTCTGGTACATCAAGACAAGTATAAAATATTCATTCCCTTTAATTTTAAGTAGTGACAAAATGATTTCTATCATTTACAAGATCCTAGGCTAGACAAGAAAAATGTAGTAGTTGCCCATTTTTTATTGTACACTGAGTTTTTTGTCTTCCTTTCAAATACCTTTCATATGTTCTCTGATGGTGTCTAGTATCACTAATATTCCTTGAACATGGCACATGCAAAAACCCTTGGCCAAGCTCTATAAAATGGATACAGGGTAGGGCAAGAAAGTTGGACAGCCTAATTAAATAAGGACATTTTTTATTAGTTCAAATAAGGAACAAGCTTGTTTCACATGTCAATCCCTTCTCCCTCTCCCTCCCCTCACCCTCACCCCTCCTACCCCACCCCAATCTACCCCCCACCCCATCCACCCTTCACTCCCCAGGCAGGGTATGGCCCTCAACGGGGACTCCACAAAGTCCACCACATCATCCTGGGCTGGGCATAGGCCCTTCCTCATGTGTCCAGGGCAAGAGTGCATCCCTTCACATGGGATAGGCTCTCAAAGTCCCTTCTTACACCAGGGAAAAGCAGTAATCCACTACAGTGGCCTCCTAGAGTGCAGAAGCCTCCTCATTGACATCCATGTTCACAGGTCTGGATCAGTCCTGTACTGGCCTCCCAGACAGCATCTGGGGTCTATGTGTTTCCCCATTGTTCAGGCCAGCTGTTTCTGTGGGTTTCTCCAACCTGGTACCGACCCCTTCCATCTTCATTCCTCCCTCTCTGCAACTAAGTTCCAGAGTTCAGTTCAGTGTGTATCTGTGGATGTCTGACTCTGCTTCCATCAGCCACTGGATGAGGGCTCTAGGATGGCATAAACAGTAGCCATCAATTTCACTTTAGGGGAAGGGCATTTAGGTTATCCTCTGCAGCATTGCCTGGATGGTCAGTTGGTGTCATCCTTGTAGATCTCTGGAAGTCTCCCTAGTGCCAGATCTCTCCTCGGGCCTATAATGGCTCCCTCTAGTATGGTATCTCTCATCTTGCTCTCCTCTATTCTTCCCCCAACTCAATATTTCTGCTTCTCCATTTCCTCCTCTCCTCTCCTCTCCTCTCCTCTCCTCCTCTCCTCTCCTCTCCTCTCCTCTCCTCTCCTCTCCTCTCCTCTCCTCTCCTCCTGCTCTCATTCTAGCAGCTCCACCTACCATACCCTCATGCTCCCAATTAGCAAAGGAGTTCCTGCCCCTTCCTATTCTTGGGGTCCATGAATTTATCCCCTAGAGTACGTCATGTTTCCTAATTTCTTTGGTGAAGAGGATTGTAGGCTGGTAATCATTTGGTCTGTGTCTCAAACTCATATATGAGTGAGTACATACCATGTTTGTCTTTTTGTGACTGGGTTACCCCACTCAGGATGGTTTCTTCTAGTTCCATCCATTTGCCTGCAAATTTCAAGATTCCATTGCTTTTCTCTGCTGAGTATTACTCCATTGTGTAAATGTACCACATTTTCTCCATCCATTCTTCAGTTGAGGGGCATCTAGGTTGCTTCCAGGTTCTGGCTATTACAAACCATGCTGCTATGAACATGGTTGAACATATGTCCTTGTTGTATGAACATGCATTATTTGGATATATACCCAAGAGAGAAATTGCTGGATCTTGAGGTAGACTAATTCCCATTTTTCTGAGCAACAGCCATACTGAATTCCAGAGTGGTCTTACAAGTTCACACTCCCAGCAGCAATGGAGGAGTGTTCCTTTATCTCCATATCATCTCCAGCATAGATTGTCATTGGTAGTTTTGATTTTAGCCATTCTGACAGGTGTGAGGTGGTATCTCAGAGTTGTTTTGAGTGGCATTTCTCTGATGGCCAAGGATTTTGAGCACATTCTTAAGTGTCTTTCAGCCATTTCGGATTCCTCTGTTGAGAATTCTCTATTTAGTTCTGCACCCCACTTTTTAATTTCATTGTTTGGTGGTTAGTTTCTTGAGTTCATTGTATATTTTGGAAGTCAGCCATCTGTCAGATATGGGCTTGGTGAAGATCTTTTCCCATTCTGTGGGCTGTTGTTTTATCTTACCGACTATTAAGATGCTTCTTAAGATCCTTTGCCTTACAGATGCTTCTCCATTTCAGGAGGTCCCATTTATTAATTGAAGATCTCAATGTCTATGCTACTGGTGTAATGTTCAGGAAGCAGTCTCTTGTGCCTATTAGTTCAAAGGTATGTCCCACTTTCTCTTCTAGAAGATGCAGTGTGGCTGGATTTATGGTGATATCTTTGATCCATTTTCACTTAAGTTTTGTGCATGGTGACAGATATGGATCTATCTGCAATCTTCTCCATGTCCAAATCCAGTTGTGCCAGCACCATTTGTTGAAGATGCTATCTTCCTTCCATTGTATAGATTTAACATCTTTGTCAAAAATAAGGTGTTCATAGGTGTGTGGGTTAATATCATGGTTTTCAATTCGATTCCATTAGTCTATCTCTATTTTTCTGCCAATACCAAGCTCTTTTCAGAACTATGGCTATATAATAGAGCTTGAGGTCAGGGATGGTGATGCCAACAGAAGATCCTTTATTGTATAGAGTTGTTTCGGCTATTCTGGGTCTTCTGTTTTTCCATATAAAGTTGAGTATTGTTCTTTCAAGGTCGTTGAAAAACTGTGTTGGGCTTTTGATGGGGATTGCATTGACTCTGTAGATTACTTTTGGCAAGACTACCATTTTTACTATGTTGATTCTTCCTATCCAAGAGGATGAGAGATCTTTCCATTTTCTGGTATCTTCTTTAATTTCTTTCTTTAAAGACACAAAGTTCTTACTATACAGGTCTTTCACTTTTTTGGTTAGTGTTACCCCAAGATATTTTATGTCGCTTGTGGATATTTTTAAGGGTATTGTTTCTCTGATTTCTTTCCCATTGAATTTATCATCTGTATTAAATAGGGCTACTGATTTTTTTTTTAGTTAATTTTTTATCCTGCTACTTTGCTGAAGGTGTTTATCAGCTGTAGGAGTTCCCTGGTAGAGTTTTTTGGGTCGCTTATGTAGACTATCATATCATCTGCAAACAGTGAAAGTTTGACTTCATCCTTTCCAGTTTGTATCCCCTTGCTCTCCTTTTGTTGTCTTATTGCTCTAGCTAGAACTTCAAGTACAATATTGAAGAGATATGGAGCGAGTGGACAGCCTTGTATTGTTCCTGATTTTAGAGGAATCTCTTTGAGTTTCTCTCCATTTAGTTTGATGTTGGCTGTTGGTTTGCTGTATATTGCTTTTATCTTCTTTAGATATGTTCCTGTTATTCCTGTTCTCTCCAAGATCTTTATCATTAATGGGTGTTAGATTTTGTCAAAGGCTTTTTCAGCATCTAGTGAGATGATCATGTAGTTTATCTTTTTCAATTTGTTAATATGATGGATTACACTGATGGATTTTCATATGTTGAACCATCCTTGCATCCCTGGAATGAAGCCTACTTGATCATAGTGAATGATTTTTCTGATGTGTTCTTGGATTCGATTCGCCAATATTTTGTTGAGTATTGTCACATCTATGTTCATGAGGGATATTGGTCTGTAGTTCTCTTTTTTAGTTGTGTCTTTGTGTGGCTTGGGTATCAAAGTGATTGTAGCTTCGTAAAAAGGTTTGGCAATATCCCTTCTGCTTCTATTGTGTGGAACAACTTGTGCAGTACTGGTATTACATCTTGTTTGAATTTCTTGTAGAATTCTGCAGTGAAGCCATCTGGCCCTAGGCTTTTTTTGGTTGGAAGGCTTTTGATGACTGCTTCTATTTCATTTGGGATTATAGGATGATTTAAACTGCTTATCTGTTGTTGGCTTAATTTTGGCAAGTGATATCTATCCAGGAAACTGTCCATTTCCTTTAGATTTTCGAATTTTATGGAGTACAGGTTTTCAAAGTATGACCTGATGATTCTCTGGATTTCCGCAGTGTCTGTTGTTATATCCCCCTTTTTGTTTCTGATTTTGTTACTTAGCATGCTCTCTCTCTGCCTTTTGGTTAGTTTGGATAGAGGTTTGTCTATCTTGTTGATCTTCTAAAAGAACCAACTCTTTGTTTCATTGATTCTTTGTAATGTTTTCCTAGTTACTACTTTATTGATTTCAGCACCCAGTTTGCTTCTTTTTGCTCTAAAGCTTTCAATTGTTCTGTCAATTCCCTCATGTAACTATTCTCCAGTTTCTTCATATGAGCACTTAGTGCTATGAACTTTCCTCTTAGCACTGCTTTCAAACAGTTTGGGTATGTTGTGTATACATTCTCATTAAATACTAGAAAGTCTTTAATTTTTTTTTATTTCTTCCTCAACCCAGGAATGGTGTAAATGGGTGTTATTCAATTTCTATGAGTTTGTAGGTTTTCTGCAATTTGTATTGCTGTTGAATTCTAACTTTAAAGCATGGTGATCTGATAAGATACAGGGGGTTATTTCAATTCTTTTGTATCTGTGGAGGTTTGAGATTGCTCAGCCTTTAAAGGCTAGGCTCACAACCAAAAATAAATAAGGACTCTTACAATATAATACACATAAAGGATATTTATGGAGGAAGCAGTTAGTAATGTGGAAAAGGCAAAGCAAAACAAATAAAAACAATAGAAACACTGTTCTGAGTTCTCTGAAGCTTAGCTCCATTCTTCTGTATTAACCAACCTGACATGGTGTGCAGTGTGTTCTGCCTCCTGTGGAGTTCACAATTGTTTTCGTTATAGCTGCTCTGAAGACTACTGTTAGGATTTGGTGGTGAAGTAAGGGAGGCATATAATACAGACATTTCTCACTAGAGAACACCAGGAGAATCTCAAAGAAAAGCAGAGGCATGAGAAAGAGTGATAATATTCAGAAGCTACTGCAGTGGGGAGAGTCTTCAGTAGAGAACTCAATTCACATAGAAGACAGGATTGACAGCTGGGAAAAAGGGAGGGGTATGGTGGGTGGCAAAGGCAGAGAAACAATAAGTTAAGGAAATAAAGGGATATGCAAAGATTGTGCCTAAAGTGCTTTGACAGGATCATTATTGAGGGCAGTCCAAGGCAAGCTGATTATCGTATGAGGGATGGATGGGCAAGGGATTCTTCCATGTATTAGCCAAGAAAATATGAACAAGAAAAGTGAAAGTTTGAAATCTAATTAAAAAGAGGATCAGAAGTGCTTTGTCTGAAAGAGAGTGAAAGAAGCAAGGCAGAGAGAATTTCATTTGATACATCTCATAAGGCCTCCTTAGTATGAAGACTGTATAATAGTTCAGAAGGAGAGATTGCGTTCCAGGTAGAAGTTTCAGTGTTAGTGGACCACACACAGTTCACTCTGTGGAAGGAACATCCTGTGTGTTTTAAATGCATATTTTTCAATGCTATTCTGTCATTTTTTTGTTGACGTATTTTAGGCCACTAGTTAAAATTTCTTTTTATCTTCAATAACTCGGTTCTTTGAAAGAATTATTTTTGTTTGTATTTGTTCTTCTCTCATACAATACTTGTGGATCACATCCTCCATTCCCTCCCCTGTTCCCTGCTCTTCCCCAAATTCTCCCTATGTCCCAGATCTGCTACTTTTCCCTTTCCCTTCAGAAAAGAGCAGGCGTCCCAGCAGTATAAAACAAACATTAGTTTCTTGGCAGAGCCACCCATCACAAATGACATGTAACTGAAGAGTGACATCCTGGTTAATTGAATGTAATGTATTTTTATGAGGAAATGAAGACCTAAATATTTAAAGGAGCTTGTACATCTTTAATCCTGGCTTCCCTGAAATGAAGAAGCCAATTCTGAAAAAAATGGAAAAAGTTAGGCATAGTCTAACAGAAACAATCATGGGTCTTTGCAAGGTCTACTTGTTCTGAGCTTTTGCCTCTGTGTCATCAAGAGATGAGGTCACTCCTTTGCTCCAGATACAGGAAGGACATTTATAGAAGGAGAACTGATGACCTGCTTTCAGGGAATGTCACCCAGGCTTCATATTCTCTTCCATGGAAGACAATGTGAACGTAAGGTGACTTTGACCTTCACTTCTCTTGTGTTCTCAAATGCCACAGTGCCATATTCTGGGATCTTATTCCCTAAACTCCACAGACATTGCAGTGAAAATAACCATGTGTGGTTGAGGCTTCTTTGTGCTGGATGTGCATATGTGTGTGTATGGTTCCTCAATACTTTTACTTTATAGGAATAAATGAACGCTTCCTGAGCTTATATGACTGGACTTTGAAGCCACCCAATCTCAGCCTCCAGTTGTCAAACCTTGTCATAAATATTTCCTTCTTTCCTTCTTTCTGTCTTTCTTTCTTTCTTTCTTTCTTTCTTTCTTTCTTTCTTTCTTTCTTTCTTTCTTTCTTTTTTCCCCGTGTGTGATACCTTCTCATTAGAAAACAACAATCAATCAATAAAAAGAACAAACAACAAATAAAACACAGCCCATCTCTTTCCTTGTAGTGTACAAAGTGGTATCAAACATAGTTGTATACAATAGAAGAGAGTCCCCCTAAAATTAGATGGATTGTAGGAGTCAAATAAAGTCAGAACAAGGGGAAGGAAATACTTTACCCAGGGACTTTAGAACCTGGTGGGAAATTAGCATTGAAAATGTAAATGAGGTTAGGGAAATTAAGAGGATTAGCTGGCTTACAGGGGTTTAAATAAAAATAAAGAGAAGATCACTGAAAGCCTTTGAGACCTTCTCCCTCTCAACAGAATTAAAGCTGGTTTTGTTCTAGGTGTGTGTGTGTGTGTGTGTGTGTGTGTGTGTGTGTGTGTGTGTGTGTGTGTGTTCTGTTGTTGCTTTCCATTTAAAAGTATTTGGTCAGGAATTTTGAAATAAAAAATGTTTTATTACTAAATCTCTGTGTGCCACCTAAGGCCAGAGGCTGATATTTGAGGAAGCTTGCTTGCGTGGTTTGTTCTTTTGTGACTTATATAGCTATTGATCATGATGGGCTGGAATCCAATTTCCACTGTTTGGATTTTTCTGGTACATAGAGATGACATGTAAAACAGTAATTTTTATGTATCCTTTATTTGCTTTGGCCATATTCTTGTAAAATCATGGCAGTGGAAAGACTAAATGATAATTGAGTGTTGGGTATTGGATATAACAAAAAAACTTGCAAGATATCAATGGAGAAATAAACTAAGTATGAACACAACCCTAGGGGAATATCAATACCTTCTTTGAGATTGACTCCATGCACTGTTTACTAGGTATCTCAGAAATTCAAAATACTAAACTGTATAGATCTGTTCACAATAAAACTAAATGCTATGGGGGCTGAGATAATATTTCTAATAGTAAAGTACTTGTGTTCCATACTCAGATCCAAAATAAAAATAGGGTGTGATGGCAAATGCTTGGAATTACAGCCCTGAGGGAAACCTGAGGGTTCAGTGGCCAGCCAGCCTAGCCTACCAGTAAAGTATCAGAACAGTGAGAAAATCGCTTCAAAAATAAAAATGTTGGACTAGTCCCAGAGACCCCAAACAATACAGTTTATTTCCAGTGCATTTGGTTTCCCTCTGGAATTAGATGGTAAGACCACATTGCTGAGGTACCATATACTTTGATTAAGGGACATGGAAAATTAAGCTGTGCTGAGCTGGCAGCTTCTTCCCTTCTGGCTAGTTTACATGGTGTTAGAAGGTACTCTGAAGGCTGCTGGTTCCGAAAAGTCATCAACTGTCTTATCCAACTGAGGAACTTGCAAGGTACAATAGCAAATGGCCTGGCAAAATATGTCCATTGGTACAATAGTGTAATGAATATCAGGGGAGTAACCAACAACTTTATAATTGTACTTAAGGCCTATTTTATAGGAGGGAAATCAAGTCTGGTAGTATGAACCTGAAAGGAATTGGCTCTACGACTGTTATTTTAGTAAAGAGACATAGTATCAAACTACCTTCAAGATACTTACCTTTTATATTTATACATTGGTACAGCTCTAATCCTTCATCAGAAAACTTTGTTTACAAAGTTAATACAGAGACTTAACTAATCAAAGTATGGATAATAAGTGACTGGAGGTGTTATCCCTGAATGAGACATCTATTTCATATCCCTTCCCCCTAAGTTTCAGGGGGAAGAGAGATTGTAAAAACTAGAGTTCAGGGGAAATTACTGCAAGGTGTCATGAGATATGGCAGTGCTATTGGACAAGAAACTCATAAAAACTATGATTGTCAGTGCAAGACCTGTACAAATTCAAGGTGTTTAACATTTCAGCATGGACAGTGTAGGATCTCATGAGGCTCCATCTCTAGCTGATGGCACTTTATAGCTGATTTAGGAGGACAAATTTCATTTTCTTCAGTGGTGTAGTCTATTGTAGGTTTCCTATGCTACCTTGAAAGGTGGCCAACACCTATAGGAATGTGAGTAATAATAATTAAACTCAATCAGTTATAAAAAGAGGAAAAAGGTATGAAGTAGGAGGAGAAGGATGAGGATGGGGTGTCTAAGAGGAGTTGTAGGGTGGGTATAATCTAAGTTCACTTTACTCATGAATAAAATAACTGAAGGATAAATTATTCAAGAATGAGAGATTTTGTACAGCTTCTGAGGAATAACATTGGAGGTTACCTTCTGGCTTCCATACACACATCTTCACATGTGCATGTAAACAGACACCAACATGTAATTTCTCACTCATAAATGTGCAAACCCACCCATATGTACCCCATAAATATGAGTCCACACATCCATACATACATACAATATTAAACACTCTGAATTCAAGTGCAGGTAAATATTAATATGGCTCATCTTTCTAATGTCTGCGTGCTTGAACAATTTGTTTCCCTGTGCATAGTTTCATGTGCTCAAGAGTTAAGTACAATTGTACTTTTTTTGTCACCTTTCAGCTCACAAATAATGGAGACTTATTAGTAATTATGAAAGTTTGGCCTTAGCTTAGTCTTGCACAGTAGCTCTTATAACTTAACATGATTTTATTAATCTATATTTTTATCATGTGGCTTTTTACCTTTTTTTTCATTCTGTATGACCAACTAATTCTGTGTCTACTGGCATCTCTCTATTATAATCCCATGTGCCTAGAATTCTCCTCCTTTCCATGGGCATGTAGTGCTATTGGAAGTCATAAGAAGGTATCAGATCACCCAGAAACTGGGGTTCTAAATTTCTAGATAATTATAAGTTGTTATGTGGGTGGTGGGATCAGAGCATGTTCCCTAGCAAAGGTAGCAAGTGTTCTTATCCACTGATCCATCTCTCCAACCCCTAACATTTCATTGCAAAACCACACTGAGCACTGTGTGTGTTTACATTTGTGTTTATTTCTCACATTTCAGTTATTTGAATATTATCTACATGTAAGAATGTGAATGTTTGCACATCCTATTCTACCACAGTAAAATTCTCTTTAAAATTTAAACTTAAAGTAAATACCAGTCAGGTAAATGAGGATGGGGTGTCTGAGAAGAGTTGTAGGTAAAAAAAAAAAAAAACAAAAAAAAAAAACAATAAAAAAACAGTAACAAAAGTATAATTGCAAGGCATATAATTGTAAAACAAAACAAGATGCCCATGCAATTAAATAAGAAATAAAATTGAGTTAAGATGTTCTGGTTTTCAGAAAATGTGATCTCAATTGCAGTGGTTTTTTTTGTTTGTTTGCTTTTCTTTTTTTTTTTTTTTTTGCCCCAGCATGAAAACTAAGAACAAAACTGGGATATTACCAAATTAACTTTGATGAAATGTTATATCATCTGTTACAAATGGGCTGAAAAATAGATAAAAAAACAACAAGAAAACAAACCAATAAACAATTCACACCAAGAAACCTATGAATATGCAAATATGCTGGGTTATCTTGTTAAGCCATTCAAGTACTTTAAAAAATAATCCCCAGGAGTGCTGAAGTAAAATCCAAATACTTAGCAACTCAATAACATTAATCTATTAATTTTATAATGTTATTTGCAACATCATTGTTTATACCAAATAATCTTTCTTCCCTTTTACAAACCAAGGCTTTAAAAACCAATATCAGGTCATATTTTCTCATTTTCAATGAGGCTGCCATGATGTTACTGACCATATGCACAGCTACTGTCTTTTGACAATATTTTCAAAAGGGTTCAAATAAAATCTTTTAACTTTTTACCTCTAATACTTTAGTAGTTTATCTTTAGTGTGAGGTGTTGATTATTTTGATGCATGGGTATGACACAGATGACTTAACAGTGTACAGGCTTCTCACACTCTTGCTACAGGTCTGGGCATTGTCTTTCAATGGTGTGCTTATAGGTGGGTCTGGAATGAAAGTGAAGGTTGAACAGCTGCTTGACTCTTCTGAGATTCAAAGGACTTTCACCATGTGTAATTTCTAGTGCTAATAGGAGGAGGCTGTCCCTGTTTGGAGGCATAATGGCTTTGGTAAATGCTGAGAGAAACTGAGTTACAACCTCAGCTCTTCCACTTTGTCCCTTGGTGCATCTCTGTGTTTTGAGCCCAGCTCAATAATATCTTTTCTTTAATGGTCATTTTTGCATCATTTTTGCTCTGTTCTGTGCTCAGATTTACCTGAGACTCTGGTAAATATATCTAGCTATTCTCTTCAGGCAGTGGTTTCTCTTTTCTGCCTGTGTTTGAGATTTTCAGAACCAATTTCACTGTAACTGACCTCTGAAATGACCCCAAGATTCTTTTTCCCCCTCAATTTTCTCTATGATGAACCTAAGTAAGTATGACAAGCCAGGTAGTTCTTGTGCTGCATCACCCTCTATCCCTGGGTTGACCAGATACTCATAAGATCAAAGCTTTGATTTTGGATAGGAGACAGCTAGTATATGAAAAATAAATCTTTCTGCACCTGAACATAGTATTAGTAACACTTCTCATTGTCAAATAAATATGTTATTCTAGTGGTAATTGTAGACAATGGGCTTCAGAAAATGACAGTGTTTCTGTAAACTGTTTACCTCTGAGTTGTTAGTGAATGAGTAAATACATTAGTAGTTTATTCTGACTAAAAATATAAATAACTTCATAAATTCTTACACAAAATGTGCAGAATGCATTAATCATAACTAATTTGCCTTGAATTCAAGCTGTTAAAGCTATTCCAGTGTAAATGTTACATATGTTTACTTTTTCCAAAACACTAAATGGTTAATAGTATCCATATATCTACTGCATGAAAAATATCAGATTGCCTCTGCACATTTTATATGTGTTTTTTAAATATTTTTATTTTAGAAGCACTATTATTTACATATCAATTCCCCTTTTACCTCTACCTCCCGTGCTCCCCACCCACCCCCCAACCCACTCCTCCAATCTCCAGGATAGTGAGGCCCTCCACGGGGGACCATCAAAGTCCCTCACATCATTTGGGAGAGGGCCCAGGCTCTCCTTCCCATATCAAGGCTGCAACCTTATCCCTCCATAGGGAATGGTCTCCCAAAGTCCATTTGTGCTCTAGGGATAAACACTGGCTCCACTGTTAGAGATCCCATAGACTTCCCTGGTCTTCTAACTGGCACCCACATTCAGATGGCTTGGTTCTATCCAATGCTTGTAACCCAGCTTTATGACTAGAGTCTCTGTGCTCTCACTAGATCAGATCAACTGTTTCTGTAGGTTTCTCCAGCACTATCTTGCTCCTTTGTTCTTTCATAATCCCTCTCCACAGGGAGGGATCAGTGTTTAGTTGTGTGTGCCTGTTTCTTCTTAGATCAGCTATTTGATGAAGGCTCTAGGAATGGCAAACAAGGTAGTCACCAATCTCATTATAGAGGAAAGACATCAAAGGCAGCCATTATATGTGTTTTGTGAAGAGGTATTGGGTTGGTCAGGCATTAATGACTGTTTTGGGAGAATATCCAGAATTGGTTAAGGTACTCTATGTCTAGTAGTCAATATTTAGTGACAATTTTTATTATAATGTGTTAATATATACAGTCAGATAGGTGTGTGTTGCATAGTACCGGAAGGAAAGTTCTACTGTTTTCTTACTTTACAAAGCTCTTATGGGTGGTTCTTCAACCTGTCAGATCAACTTGAATGGTCTTGACTAAGCACAGAGTTGATCTATGCTATTCCAGAAGAGAGTCTGCAATCAATCTACAGTAGAAAGCCCAGGACTGTGTTATGGTGTGAACTTCCAGTTCTGAGAAGGTGCATACACATGCAGATGCCTGTGAAGTTACCATTGTGTGCTTCAAATAACTTGATTTTTTTTTAACTGTGGAGTCTCTTTCTGTCTTTGTTGAATCTCTTCTCAATGAAGGATTTAAAAGCCTTCTTAATCTTTTTGTCCAAAAGATTTCTCTTTCTGAAACTATAGATTTTTCTCTTCACCCATTTATAACAAGGCATTTTTCTATTAGTGCACATTGTTTGTGCAAAGCACTAGGTTTCATTAGGAAATTTTATTTATGTACAATGCACATTAATCATATTAGGTCTCTTACCCTATTTGTCTGTGTTACTCCTCTGGATGACTTTCCTCCTCCCCAATACTTCCATTTCTAATTTAGTCTCTTTCTTAAAATATCTATACTTCTATATGAAAACATGCAATACTTGTCTTTCTGAGTTTAACTTGTTATTTAATATGGCAAACTCCATTGCCATCTATTTTCCTATTAGTGATAAGTTTTTTCTTCTTATGGTCCACTAATAATCTATATTGCATATATGCTCGTTTTTCTTATCAACAAACTTAAGTCAATTCAAATACTTAGCTACTATTAGCAGCACCACAATGGACATGGATGTGTAGGTGGCCAGCCTTTGACAGCTTTACAGATAAGACCAAGAATTACCACTGGATCATATGGTAGTTCTTCTGTTATATTCTTATAAGCTTCATACTATTTTCTGCAGTAACTATAATTTATTTTAAGCATTCTTTATAATGACTATACAATTGAACAGTGTTACCTTTTTCAAGAGATGGTATATGGTATACTTCTATAGACTCAGAATAGAAAAACTCATACTGACAGTACTTGGCATGCTGGCTTTCTAAATTGAAGTCCTTATTACAATCCAATTAATATTTGAATCCTAGATTTTCATGAAATTAACTTTCCATCCCATGCTCACTGCATGTTGTGACCACCCAGTAGACCTGCTGAAGTATTGCTTATTTACTCATGTCAAAGTACTGACATGGAGTCAAGTCAGGTCCATGTTCTAATTCTGAGCTACATCCCCAGCAGGAGTCACATGGTTCTATAGTTCTTCCATTTTGGCCAAGCCATGTGGCAGATAAAGCACTGCATTCAGAGTGCCCAACTTCTCATGTTAGGTACACAAAATTAGATGCATACATCTCTGAAGCTATTGACCCATTGGGCCACTTGCAATACAGAAATGAAGTGTCCCAATCTCAGTATGCAAGGCTGTAGTCCAAAGGGAAACATGTTGGAAATTTTATCAAAACCCCCTGGTTACACCTTTTGTTGTAACTGTGAGCCATTGCTTAACCTTAGCCTTCTTTTTACACTGTTGAAACTGCTACTAATAATTTTCAATAGCATCAGTCCAGGTAGAGAGTCTTTCTGCCTTAAAGAATCTTGAGGCAAGTAATAACGTAATTTATCAAAAAAAGATGCTTGGTATGAGCAATATATTGGGCAAAGTTCTGCTGTGGTAATTTATTTGGATGCTTCTTTAGTAGGCCTAATTTAAGTGATATAAGAAAAAAAGAAAGGCAACAAAAAGGCCTGGGGTCTTCAAAGCTACAAACGATTTAAAAATGAAAAAGCATTTATACTCGTTTAAAACTAGTAACTGGCTTCATATTTAACAATAAAATGTATAACTGTGTGTGTGTGTGTGTGTGTGTGTGTGTGTGTGTGTGTGTGTGTGTGTGCATGTATGGGGGGGTGGTGCATGATAAATAGGACCATAAGGACACATACATATGCACAAATATACTTCATTCTCTTATACTCTGGTATCTGTCTTTTTATGCATATTCTTATGCAAAATTTATGGAAGAAACTTATCTTGTAATCACACTTGGAACTAGAAAACAAAGACTACTTGAAAGGCTTCCTCAAGGGACAGATGTTTTACCTACTCAATCCATGTCATCTTAGGTTTTGTGGTGCTGATTGATAGCAAGAAAGAAGTTATGATTGTCATTTTAGCGTGTTCTATGACTTTTGCTCTGGAGATTTATGCAGTGTCTCCAGTGTCAGGGAAATTTCTCCCTGCAATTCTCCCCCTGTCTTTGATACACTAAAAGAAAACTGGTCCCTCAGGGTATCATTGAGGGTTATCATACAAGCCTGGGCAAAATCAAACACATTTCAGAAGGCTTGTATATTTCTTTTGAGGCTGCTTGTACCAAATGACTCTCCCCTTTTTTCCCTTAAGTTCAATATTTTAACTCCTGGAAATAACTGCACACCTTTCATACCTCAGCATGCAAAAATAATGAATTGGGAATATATAGAAAGCATGTGATATAGTTTTCTCATCACTCTGATTTTTTTCGATGATACTTTCTGTAACTTGAATTGATACTTAACATTTATTAACAAAAATACTTATGCATATATTACAGTCCTTATATGGCAATGTTAAAAGAATTATGAGTATGGCACTACAAAATCTTCATAATGGGTTACATAGTTTGATGGTGTTACTTATTTATTTTGAACTTTCTTTGCCTTGTAGTTCCAGCTCACATTGGCCTGCAAAGTCCCACCTCTCCTCATAGACTTCTTATATGCATCCATTTTTGGAGAACATTTTATCCTTGGTTTCCTGCTTATCTATGGATATTTGATCACCTCATCTGTACATACATTGTTTATTCACTCATAGTTTCCTTCTACTAACATATACTGAATGCTTACAAGGTACTACAATATAGTATATTACAATGACTTACAGTGTCTTCTGACCAAGTTTATGATCATCTTAAACAGAGACCAGCTCTGATGTCTTTTAATTCCCAGTTGCTGGCAGTGTTCTGGAAACAGTAGATATCTAAATATTTGTTGTCATGGTTCACTAGTGGATGCTATGGTCCAGTCTTCCCAGTGCAAATCTAATTACAGGGGTAAATGAGACAATGTTCTCTTTGTTCCTGTTAGGTCATCTGGTTGTCATGATTAACAAATAGAAGTTTCATTCAAAATTTCCCTCTGTGTTGTTTTTTAATTAGAAACATAGTTACCATAAAAAGAGAGCTAAAGCTATAACTCACATAAACTAAAATGCTAAAGTCAGAGAACTGAACACAGCAGTATTTGAACAATGCATTTTGCTTAATTGTTTTATTGGTTCACTAATGTTTTAAAGGACATGGAAACTACAGGAGCATGAAAATTGCTTACTGTGTCTGTGAAGACTGTGGTCTTATGCTAGTATGACAGCCCCAACTAAATCTATGGTTTGTTGCTGCTCTGTATAAAACCAACGACTTTGTTGTTTGTCTATTAAATTGTAGTGTGACTGTCTGTCTGTCTTGGGTAACATCTGATTTAGATCTACTAAGCATAAGCATTCTTATCCATGTTATAAAGTATTTCTTAGTCACAGAAAGAGAGGGAGAGAGAGAGAGAGAGAGAGAGAGAGAGAGAGAGAGAGAGAGAGAGAGAGAGAGAGAATGTAATTGCAGTAATCAGCAAGAGAAAGACAGAGATTGAGAAAGAGAGGTTTATCAACTTGAGTGTGGGGAGATCAAAGGATGGATTGAGCAAGGAAAGGAAGAGGGAAGTGATGTAATTATATTTCAGTTGAAAATATTGTTAAAAATATGAGAAATAATATGATGAAAACTTTCATTGTGGTCAAAGATAACCTAGGTCCTCTGATCCTGCAAGTGTTGTGTTTATGAGCGCATGCTACCACACTTTATTGAATTTCTGGGTTAGAAGCCAGACTTTTCTACATGTCAAACATGTCCTCCACTGATTGAGCCAAAACCTAGCACCTGTCCCTTTTTACATTTCACTATTTTTCTTTTTTTAAGGTGTATTAGCTGTATATTGTCTAAGTATATTCAGAATTGCATGAATGTACATGTATATATAGTTATGTAGTGCATAATTTAATATCTTTTCCATAACCTTAGATTTATTCTAAATCTACATTTGCATAAGTGGAGAATTTTTTCATGCAATAAAATACACCAGTTTATTCAAAAATAGCGTCTGGATACAATTCAAAAGATAATAATATGTGTGCACATATGGAAAAAGAAAAAAATCCAAGCAAAACAGATTTTTACACCTCTGTATAAATGGATAAAATATTTCCTCTAATTAGCAAGTAGTATCTTGGATGTTAATGAGCTGGTCCAGTCAAGCTGTTTTTAAAATGGATGATATAGTGATGTTTGGATTTGGTCTTATTGTATGGTAATATCTATCTATCTATCTATCTATCTATCTATCTATCTACCTACCTATCTATCTATCATCTATCACCTCTCTCTCTCTCTCTCTCTCTCTCTCGTGTGTGTGTGTGTGTGTGTGTGTGTGTGTGTGTGTTTTACTAGTTCTGTAACAGTTGTATACAAAGTGTTTTTATCAAATTCACCAGGCCCCCATCAGCAATTTTTCCCAGTTCCCTCCCTCCTACTCTACCCAACCAACATTGTCTCTTTCTCTTTAAAAAAAAATCCTTCAAGACCAGTTTATATTGTATAAATATTATCATATATGTGAAAACAATGGAGTGTTAACTGGGGGCTACAAGCTCAGAGAAAACTTTCTTTTCCCTTCCAACAGCTTACAATTCTCAATAGTTCTATGTCTAGGCATGGGGATGTTTGTTCAGGTATTTTTCAATGTTGTGATTTGGTCTGGCTTGGTATTGCACAGGCATTTTTTACATGCTGGTCCAACTACTGTGATTTCATATGTGCAGCTGTCCTGTGCATCCTGATGTGTCTAGAAAATTACATTTCCTTGTATTCATCCATCACCTCTATACTTATGCTATTTCTACCTATTCTTCCACAATATTCCCTGTGCTTTGGGAGGAGGTGTAAGGTACATATCTTTTCCATTGTCTTTTCTTTGCATTTTGGACAGTTATAGGTTACTAACTTTGTCTTCATGTACTGCAAATAAAAGCATCTCAGATGAAAGTTGGGTGTGCATTGATCTATGTGTATCATGATAAGTCATTAAGAATGGATCTAATACTATGTCCACTTTGTAACTTGTTTGTAATGGTTTCAGTCCTAAGGCTTTTGACCTATCTAGTCATAGGTTACTATCCCAATAATAGTGCTAGGTATGGATTTCATGTTGTGGAGCAGGACTTAAATCCAATCAGATATTGGTTGGTTACTCTTATCATGTACATTCCACTATTGTACCTGTGGTCATTTTTATCAAGCCAGTGATTATTGTAGCTCACAGGCTATGACTGATGATTACTTTTCTCCCCTCTGATGGTTTACATAGCATCTTTCAGTAGCTTGGAATCTCACCTGGATAGATGAAATTTCCAGGTCCATATCAACTTGATTTTGCTGTGTTGAATAACTCAAGAATGTGATATCTTCAGCAATAGGGTCTTAGTGTCAAAATTTGAAATGTAACCAAGAGCATCGGCACTAGCCTGTATTGTTTGGGGAACTATGGAACCTCACTGTTCAGCAATTCCAAAATAATTAACTAATTCTTGGCACAGAATTTTTATTACTTAGCCTCTGATGTCAAGAAAGGGCATTGTTTTCTAAATAAATGTGTGACTCAACTTTATCTCTTTGGATGTGTATATGTATATATAGAAACATCTACTGGCAAGGGTTTTCATTATGAACCTTTTCAAGAATTTTATATTTGTCTCAAAAACCTTCTGTCTTTGGAAGGGAGAGAGCAATCCTATGGAGGATTAAATTAAGAAGAAAGAAACCACAAGTAAAATGGTGAAGAGGAAGTGGTGATATTGCTAGAGGGCAAACACAAACTTCAGGAGTAGGAACAGAATAAAAAGAATTTGAGAGACATTCTCTTCATTGTTAGACAGGAAAAAGACTGGACATAAAGTTCTTTCCAGAAGTTTACTGTAAAAGAAAACTTTTTGGGGAGTTTGGCTTTATCTCTTTGACAATGTTTATAAAATAAAAACAATTAGCTGATATTTGATGTAGTTAAATACCAAGTCACTTAGAAAATACTTAAATATTTTTACTTCATATACAGAATATAAACTGTTAAGAAAAGAATGATCACTCCATTACAGATGTTGATGCTTCTAAGAGTAATTTTTATGATTAATTGTAAACAAAGCTTTCTCTGTCCTACCCTGTCCCTCAGCAACTTTTAAATCACTCAGACGCTTATATTAGTTATGAATGTTTGGCCAATAACTCAAGTTTGTTATTAACTAGCTGTTACATTTAAATTAATGCATTTTTATCAATCTATGCATTGCCACATGGCCATGGCTTTACTGGTCCTTTGGCATCTTGCCACTTGGCTGCTTGCTTAAGGCTCCCCCATCCCTGCCACTCTTCATCCAAGTCCTCAGCTAGATTGTTAGCCTAACCTTATCCTGCCTTGCACAGGCCAAACAGCTTTTATTATTAACCAATGGGAGTAATACATATCCACATTATACAGAAGCATCATCCTACAGCAATTAATTTTTAATGTGAATTTCATGAACAAATGGCACTTTTTTTTTTTTTTGCTAGATGTGGATACAAGATTACTAATACTGAACAGGCACATCTCTCCCTCACACAGCTTCTCTTTAACACAATAGTTTCTATTTTTACCTTAAAATCTGCTATTTTAGGTTTGAAGCAAATATTTTAACTTCT
Source organism: Cricetulus griseus (assembly GCF_003668045.3). Classification (NCBI taxonomy): domain Eukaryota; kingdom Metazoa; phylum Chordata; class Mammalia; order Rodentia; family Cricetidae; genus Cricetulus; species Cricetulus griseus. The sequence continues at coordinate 80,276,034 of NC_048599.1, read as the reverse complement.
TTTTGTGCACTGTAAACAAATAATATCATGCTGCTGGTTATTTAATAAGAAGGTAACACCAAACAAAATTAACTCACAGCTGTCCTAATATATTCAGGTGCCTAATTGTGGACAGATGATGTAGAATTCAATGTGAGGCTGTTAGAAGAACAAATGTGAAAACCCTATGGTCCATAGCAATATGCTAATTGAGCTATCAATATTTCAATTAACCACACTGGGCTTGGAACGCTGAAATTTTACTCAATAGTTTAAAAATTCCTTAGACTCTTCCTATGATTGCCTAACATTTTTGAAAATAGGTGTCTTAAGGAAAATTTAAAATAAAAAATAAAAATTTATATTTATTTATTTATGAAGAATTACAGTCATTGACAATATAAATTTTAACAGTAAAATATGGTCATGATTTAATTCTTGTTGCTAAACACCCTTTGCTTACTGACCTTATTAGCTCTGTTATAATAAGACATATCAGTGCATTATTTCATAACCTTCTTACTGCTTAAGTTTTGGATTGCTTTAATTAGCATTTGAATTGTTCACCAGGGTAATTGAAGATAGAGCCAGAAAAGGGAGTATTTGCTAATCCCTTTGGAACCTATCAATACTATGTTTCCCAAGGTCGAGTGCCTCCTGAAGTATTAGTGACAGCTTATTGTTTTCATTGCTTAACTTCTAGAAACATGATACAGAAATGCTGGAGTAGCATGTTTGAGATGTGGCTTATTTGCCTTTACTTTTATTTCTTTAATATTTTGTTTGTCATGGAAAAACAAAAACAAAAAATGAAAAACAGTACTTGATGTTTTCTTCAATGAAAAGAGTCTTGTAAAGACCAGTCCTCTGTTTCTGGTAATCAATGTCAAGTTAAAGTTTTAGCTATTCAATCTGTTGGAGGAACACTGAACTACTTTTATCAAAAGAGTTTTAGACATAAGTCACACCAATGTTTATAAAGTTCGTATGGGGTAGCATTCGTCTTACCAGCACAAGACTGACAGCAGCAAGGAAAATGTTCTTAGCTTAAATAAGAAGGTATGCCAATCTCATTAAAATAGTGTGTAACCAAATTGAGACTGTAAGTCCCAGATGTATTCTATGACAAGGACTACATATTGCTGTGGCCACACATAGGCACTGGAGTTTAGTCTGGTTATTACCCATACTGTTCTATACTCTAGTGTTCTCAGTGGAATGTGGGGATAAAAGGTTGACTCTTTAAAGATTAGAAACATTAAATGAAATATTGTTCTTATTATTGTCCTTGGTTTTAAATTTTGAGGAAAATGTTATATTTCTTTACTAAAGAAGAGAAAATTATCCCAGCTTGAAGTCCACAGTAGGAAGACCAAGATTTTATGGCAGAATATTTGTTGCTTAAAATGAGCATACTTTTTTCACTACGGAGTTTCAAGGCACTTCCAATAGCTTCTCAAATGTATTTTCTTCTATCAATCTAGTGATGAGAAAATTAACATTTCTATTTTCAAGTCACACAGTTGTTTTACAATCATCTGTCAGTCTTTTTAAATGCCTTATTCACTTGCAGAAAGATTAGTCTAGTGCAGTGATTCTCAACCTGTGGTTCATGACCCCAATTGGGGTCCAACAAGACTTTCACAGGGGTCTCACTTTATATATCCTGCATGTCAGGTATTTACATTATGATTCACAACAGCATCAAAATTAAGTTATGATGTAGTAACGAAATAATTTTAGGGATGGGAGTCCCTACAATATGATGATCTGTATTTAACAGAAACAGCCATAAAAAGTTAAGAACATGTGGTCTAGTGTGACCATTGACATGTTGCACACATGAACTGAATGCATTTTGATCTCTTATGGAAAGGAAAGTCATACCCAGCACTCTTCTGTCTGTGTTGTCATACATTGCTAATGATCTGATATAGGTCCACTTCCAATAATGAAGCAGCACTCACATCCCAACAAGAGATTTGATAAAGAGCACATGGGAAATCACATCCAGTGGGACACATTTGTCCAACTGGATCAGTGTTCTACAGAAAGGATTGGTATTCATGCTTCATGTAACACAAGCAATGTGAGCACACTGCCAGATTTCCTCAGAACATCTTATTTTCTTTAAGAATAAAAACTTAAGATTGTCACAAAGTATTATCAACCAATTTCTCTCTCAATAGTTTCATTGTGCATAGCTTCAATTATGCACATCCATGCATATTTAAAGGATAATTTGCTATCAGTACAGATAGGTATATATTGTAAAATTCAAAGTCTATTAAATTTACAACAAAGAACATACTGTAGGTACCTAGGAAAGTATACCTATGGCAAGCTAAGATAACACAAGTTACTATTGATTCAAGCCAGCCTGGACTATCTCAGCATATGCTGTGTACCTAGCAATATATCAGCACTATGGAGACATAAAAAAATGAGGTAATTGATTTTACTTCAGATTTTCCAATAGAAAATATTGATACAAAAAAGTCCATATGAATGAGCACATAAAACTTTTGCTTAAAAGATTCTGTGTTTATTATTTGATTGTGACTCATAATTCATTATATACACAGTCACAGGACCTTTGGGCATAAAGAAGAGTACTGAGAGGACTTCTTTTGTGAAAGAATCTTTATGCCTGAAATGACTCACCAGAAAACAAATTCTGTTTCTTTGGCAGAAAGCAAGAACTTTAGGAGATTGACCCTGACAGGTATTATGTGGGCATTTTTGATTCTGACTTTGAACCACTGTATTATCATTCTGTCTGTAATGAGCTACTGTGGGTGGTGTGTATCATAAGATAATAATATCTGTTAAGCTGGAGACAGGATGCATTTTATGATTATAGAATATATAACTTTATATAGAGAATATATGCCTGTAGTTTTTGTATCTGTAAATGACATATCAGCCATTCTCAAAAGATAAATGCTCATATTCTTTTAGAGTTTGGTTAAATCATTCCATTTAGCCTCAGCAATGTTGCAGCATATGGATACGGTTTTTGGGTTTTTTTTATATGGAATTAAGACTAGAAATGGAATTAAGACTGCTCTAGACTGAGAGTGGAGAACTTGAAGGGTAAGTCTTCTTTGTTTCTCATAGATATTTTTTATAAATAGCATTTAGAGAATATGAATAATTTTTTCTTGATCCTATAAGCACATTCACACACAGAGTGACAAACACAATGGGGAAGAAAGCTAAGTTGACTCAGACATAATGGTTTATTTTGCTGATTGGAACAACCTGTGAATAAAAGACAACAGATATTTAATTATAAATAGAAATAAATGCTATGAAGGCAAAGGTCAGATGGTCCTGCAAACCAGTCTAATTTGTTGAGTCTCAGAAAGGAAAATGAAGAAAAAAAGGGAAAAAAAAAGACAAGACATTCCATTTGAACATGGAGAGGTGCACAAATTTGAATCATGCAATAAAGAAAGAAGTATTTAAGCAGCTCTATGAACTTGAGATGTTTGAAAAGACCCAAGCAATGGGAAGTCTGACAGAATGAAAGCTCTGGCTGAGATGACCTTTGGCAGAGAGTGGGTAAATCACTTTCTTGCTTCCTTGATAACACTGGATTTTATGCTCAAAGTAGAAATTTGTTCCACGTTTTTGGAGGCCAAAAGATGAAATTATGACATTAGTGGGACTTTGCTTCCTGAGCAATCTCTCTTTCTTTCCCTCCCTCCCCCTCCCCTTCCCTCTCATACCAGTGGTTACTGATGAAGTGTTAGTAAGTTAGTATCTGGATTTGCAGATCCAGTACCGCAGTCTTTGCTACATTATTTTCCCCATATATCTGTCTTCACATGGTCTTCACTTACCCATCTGTGTCTATCTATGACTTCTCTAATGATTACAGGGACACTAGGTACATTGGACTTTCTTGGTAGTATCTCACTTTAATTTTCACCTTAGGTACATATAGAAATAACCTATTTCTGGATGTTTGGTTAGTGTGTTTTGGATTACTAATATACTATGAATTTATAACAGGGATGCTGATGTTCATTTAGGGCAAATCTGAGCACCTTCCCTAGGAAGCATAACCAACTAAACACCAAGAAAAGACAAAGGATCAAGCCATAGAGAAAGTGAAAGTAATAGCTCTTTACCTTTGGAGTGAGATGGGCCCTAAGGCTGGGATTCCACTACAGGGACTCTTGGGGTGTTTTGTTAGGTCCCTGAGTCCACCTGTTTCCCCTATTTGTCTTGTTTAGTTAGCCACCCAGACCTTTCTGCCGTTTCTCCTTGTAATGTCTTCTAGGTACAAAAAGTTGTCATCTCAAGGAGCTGGCTTTCTCATTCCCATCTACTGATTTACCACCAATTCTCTCTAAAAGTGACCTTCTTTATGTCTTCTGACTATTTTTAGCTTGCAGTTTAGTTAATATTTTGTCAAATATTAAAGTAGATACACATGGTTGCTTCTTTAGTTCCAAATACTTATACTAATATTCTCATCCTTTTACCCTAAAGTGATGTCTCCCTTTGATATTTAGGTCTGTGGTTTGGAGGCAGCCAAAAATGGATCTGGTGTACGAACCCAGCAAGCTAGCCCATGTCTCTTGATTGTAGAATGGATACTGTCAACATTAAAATTTAATATTGAAAACTGTGCATTTTTTCTTTCATATTGATTTCTGATACTTTCTTATACCTCCCATGGAACTTTCTATTGGTTCTCTGTGCTACCTTGGATAGGTTTATACTTCTCTTCAGAGCCAGGTGTTGCTCCAGTATTGTCTGCAGAGCTGGATTAATGATTATAAATTCTTTTAAGTTGTTGTAATGAAATATTTTAATTTTTACTTTTATTTCTAATAAAGATTTTTCCTGGGTATAATATGCTGTGTTGAATATTGTGGTCTTTGAGAATTTGGAGTCCATTCTTCCAGGCACTTCTGGCTTTTAATTCCACTGTCAAATAATCATGTATTATTCCAAGAAGGCTGCTTTTATAAATGAATTGGTTTTTTTTCTCTTGAAGTTTTCAATACCCTTTATTTATTCTATGTTTTAACTATAATAAATAAGGTGTAATATTTTTCTCTTCTGGTCTTATTTGTTTGTTTGGGGGGTTGTAGTCCTCTTATACATGGGCAGCATTTCTTTCTTTGGGTCTTGAAAGTTTTCTTCTATGGTTTTATTGAAAGAATTCTTCATGAATTCTTTCTGTGGAGGTATTTGCAATGTTTAGAAGTAAATTAAGTCTTAGCAGCATTGAGATGCCTATTTTTCTCTAGGAACTATTGCAGGAAATTCTGGAGCAGCAAATACTGTTGGTCTAAGCAAAGTAAACAGGGGCTTTCTGTTTACATTAAAGGGCTTTGGAGACTGCATTTCAGGATAAACATCCCTGGGAACTCTAGGCTACAAGGTATAGGAGGTTGGTGACAGTGTCCAGAGTGTGGTGCCTGTGCATCATAGGTGTGCCTAAGCAAGGGAAGTGGAGTGCAGGAGGCCTTGCAGATTTGACTGTTGGAACAAGAGCTCTCTGAGCAACATAGGCAGTACTAAACCAGGAAAGCCAAGGTCTATTTCTTGCTGGAGGAAACAGTGTGCACTGGGTTCCAAGACTAGAAATTTTTTTCTCCATTTTTTAAATTTAAATTAGAAACAATATTGTTTTACATGTCAATCCCAGTTCCTTCTTCTTCCTCTCCTCCCCTGCCCCCCACTGACACTCTACCTATCCCATACCATTTCTGCTCCCCAGGGAGGGTGAGGCCTTCCATGGGGGGGCTCTTCAAAGTCTGTCAGATCCTTTGGGATAGGGCTTAGGCCATCCCCCATGTATCTAGGCTGAGGGAGTATTCCTTTATGTAAAATGGGCTCCCAAAGTCCATTCCTATGCTAGGGATAAGTACTGATCTCCTACAAGAGGCCCCATAGATTTCCTAGGCCTCCTCACTGACATCCACATTCTTAGGGTCTGGATCAGTTCCATGTTGGTTTCCTAGTGATAAGTCTGGAGAACAAGAGATCTCCTTTATTCAGGTCAGATATTTCTGTGAGTTTCACCAGCGTGGGCTTGACCCTCACCACTCCTCCTTCTGGAATCTGCAACTGGATTCCAGTTCAGTTCAGTTTTTAGCTGTGGGTATCTGCTTCTGCTTCCATCAGCTTCTGGATGAAGGCTCTAGGATGACATATGAGATAGTCATCAATCTCATCATCGGGGAGGGCATTTAAGGTAGCCTCTCCACTGTTGCTTAGATGGTTAGTTGGTGTCATCTTTGTAGATCTCTGAACATTTCCCTAGTGGCTGTTTTCTCTTTAAACCTATAATGGCTCCCTCTTTGATGGTATATCTTATTTTGCTCTCCTCTATTCTTCCCACTACACAATCTTCCTGCTCCCTTACGTCCTCCTCATTCCTCCTCTTCTCCCCTTCTCATTCTCCTAGCTCCCTCTCCCCTCCCCCAGGCTCCCAATTTGCTCAGGAGATCTTGTCCCTTTCCTCTTCTCCGGGGACCATGTATGTCTCTTTTAGAGTCCTCCTTGTTGCCTAGCTTCTCTGGTGGTGTGGATTGTAGGCTGGTAACCCTTTACTCTATGTGTAAAATCTGTATATGAGTGAGTGCATACCATGTTTGTCTTTATTTTCATTGGAGAGAACATTACTTACATAATGTTCCTTCATTCATTGACACCCATACACAGTGTAGTAATCAAGGTGAGAATATTTAATATTGACATGGTAATGTCATCTAATCCATACACTTACCAGCTATTCCAAATATACTTTATGGTTTATCAATATTCTGATATTAGATCAGGTTCAGTATTTTAAAGGACAGTGAGAACATCTTGTCCTAGGTTTCCATAGCTCTTTGCTTCCTCAACTGAATATTTTACTGCTTACCTTTCGGTTTTCTCTGTTGAACTGGATCATTTTAAGGCAGGAATTACATTATACTTTCTATTGTTACTCTCTCATCTAGCATGTAAATGATACTATGTGTTTATCATGAATTAAGAAATAAATGAGCAAACTAAATCAAATAACAAAGATAGAACATAAAGTTTATCTGAGCATACATACATACATACATAATAATATAATATATATATATATATATATATATATTTGAATTACGAACAAGATTGAATTAAACGATGATCCCAGTTCCCTTCTCTCTCCCTTCCTCCTCTACCACCCACCCCAACTAAAATCCTACCTATCATATGTCCTTTCTTCTAATCTACACCTGACTCAAAATTTCTGCTTCCTTATGACCTCTGCATCCTTCCTTTTCTTCCCTTCTCACTATCGGAGCTTCCTCTCCCCTCTTCCCATGTTGTCAGTTTGCTTAGGGGATGGTGACCCTTTCCCCTTCTCCAGGGGACAAAGTTTGTCTCTTTTAGGGTCTTCCTTGTTTACTAGTTTCTCTGGCAGTGTGGATTGTAGGCTGGTAATCCCTTACTCTGTGTCTAAAATCCACATATGAGTGAGTACATATCATGTTTGTCTTTTGTGACTGGGTTACCACTCTCAGAACTTCTTCTAGCTCCATAAATTTTCCTGCGAATTTTCAAGATTCCATTGTTTTTTTCTGCTGAGTAGTGTAAATGTACCACATTTTCTCCATACATTCTTCTGTTGAGGGGCATCTAGGTTGCTTCCAGGTTCTGGCTATTACAAATGCTGCTACTATGAACATAGTTGATCATGCAATTCCAATTTTAGACATGTACCCAAATGAAGCACATTCAGGACTAGAAATTCTGAGAGCTTGTGGTTGCCCTGGAGGAAGAGGCCATAGCAAGTACTAGAAGCATGGTTTCTTTATAATATAGGTTAGTTTAAGCAGTGAAAGCCATTTTTCTCACATTATGAAGATTTTTGGTACATATAGATCTCTAATTTATTTTTATTAAAATTCTGGCTTTTTTCTGCTTGAAATCTTAGTGGAAAAATAAACAATACAGATTCAATCCTTTTTAAACCATTTGTTTATGGGCAAGGCTAAGCTTTGATAAATTATGATGACAAAATTGAATTCAGTGGGTGGAATTTCATTTTGAGGTCTACTGAGAGCATGAAAAAACATATTGAAGATATATGATTAACCCAGACTGACCCTCAAATGTACCTTAATAGAAAACCAGAGTTTGATCTATCTCTGAAAATGAATGATTAAGTAATATTGCACAAATCAGTATAACTCACTTAGATAAGATATCTAAGTAGTCTATCATATGCAATTACTACATATATCATCTAGTAATGATTTCCATATTGAAATTATTGTATGTAAAGCTCTTAATAATGTCTGCCACTTCATTATACTTGACTGCCACTCCTTATTGCTGTTCCTTATTGCAGTCACATATGGCAAATATTATAGCTTACTTATCTTGTCACAAAACTTAAGAGAGTACGAAAGGAGTTGTTTGCTTTTGTAGCTCATTGATGACATCAATCAAAGGACATTCAGTTCTGACTGCTCAACAAAGAGTAGTGGTAACACCATTCTCTTTCTTTGAGCACCAACATTTAAGCTAAATAGGAGAGTTCATCTGCTTTGTGGTTTCTTAGATGCTTCTTGTATACAATCAAAGGCTTTGCCTGAGGTAGAAGTGAAAATAAGGTCTACACAACCTAAAATTGGATGAGAACTCTTGCACCAGCCCAATTTGGTGAAAAAAATGGAAATCCAGGGTGTTTCTAGTCAGGTCATGGCTGCAGGTCTCAGCATGTAAGTGGGTGATATTGATAATTACATTTCTACTCTGGTAGTATGAAGAGTACCATGAATCTTAGTAGGGTGAAGCTTCTATTTAGGTCCAGCTTTACTTCTCTGTCTTTGATGACAAAAATGTGTCTTGTCTTCAGCAATTGAGCCTTACTATCAAGTTATGGACAGTAACCAATAATCTTGACAATAACCTGTGATGTTTGTTGAGTTTCCATGGGCCCCTTTGGCCCATGAGTTTACTAGAGATAAACTATTCCTGACCCTACAGGTTTCACTTGGTGCCATAAGATCTATAGTTGAGACATTTTCTTCCCCATTATTTGGTGACTCCATTTATATTTCTTTCCTATTTATATAAAAAAGAAACTTCTACAGTGGTAATTTCCATGGAACTTTGTTGTTAGTTGTACTTCCCCATATTCCATCCATTCTTTGAATTTCTCTCCCATCTCTTTCTTATTTTATTCTCCTATTCTTGTTTTCCCTTTATCTAGTCATAACACTATGTTCTATCTATTCTTCTTAGAGAGATCCATTCTACCCTTCTAATCACTTACTCAGTAATAAACTTTTGTCAGTATAGGACTTATAGCTTGCTTTTTGAATATTTAAGATCTAACATCCACATATGAGACAAAGATACATTACTTGTGTTTTGTTGTTTCACTTAGAGTTTTTTCCTGGCTCTCCTCTACCTAATAATTTCACCATTGCATTTTTCTTAATAGCTATATAATATTCCATTTTATAAATATATCATTTCCATTATCCATTTGTAAGTTTATAGGTATCTAGGCCTTTTCTGAATATTATGCATGGAATAGCAATGAACATAGATGAACAGCTATATTTACCCTAGAATATACAATATTTTGAGCCTATGTTCAATCATGATATAGCTAGAACTTGAGGTAAAGAAGTTGTGCGCTCTCTGAGGAATCCCACACTATTTATGTGTTTGCACTTCCATTAGCACTGAATAAGTACATATTCTCCTTTCCTCATATCCTGGCATGAATTGGGTGACATTATATTTATTCATCTTGTAATTCTTACTGGTATAACTGAAATCTCAAAGTAGTATTGATATGCATTTCCTTGATAAATATAGATGTTGAACATTTCTCAGCCATTTATGTTTTATCTATTGAGAACTCATTGGCTAGTTCTGCAAACCATTTTTTTTAATGGTTAGTTTGTTTTCTTGATGTTCAGGGTTTTTGCTTAATTTTGTAAATGTGTTTTAGATAGCAATTCTCTATTAGATGTATAATTGGTAAAGATAATTTCTCATTCTATAGGTTGCTGCATTGCCACCATAATGGTGTTTTCTGCCCTGCAGAAGCTTTTCAACTTCATGAAGTCTCATTTATTAATTATTGGTCTTTGCTTGTGCTATTTGTATGCTCTTCAGAAAGTGTTTTTGTGTCAAATAGTTTAAGACTGTTCCCACTTTTTCTGCTGTCATATTCAGGAAACCCAAATTTATATTGGGGTTGCATTTTGTACATCCAGTTACTTATAACCATCCAGTTTACTCCCACTATTTGCTGAAGATGCTGAATTTTCTCCAGCATTTTTTTTATTTCTTTGTCAAGCATCAGGTGCCCATAGTTGTTTGGACTTTTTTTCTATGTTTTCCATTTGATCCATTGATCAGTGTGTCTTGCTTCATGCAAATATCATGCTATTTTTATTACTACAGCTTTTTACTGCAATGTTAAATGTAGGTAGGATGATGACACCTCCCAGCAGTTCTTTTGTCATTCATAGTTATTTTAGCTACTCTACGTTTTTTATGTTTCCAGTGGAAATTGATTTTTCAATTTCCATGAAGGGTTGTGATGCAATATTTATTCGTATTGCACTGATGTTAATTTCTTTCATTGGGTTATCTATTGTCACAATATTAATCCTGCTGCTTCATGAACATGTGAGATCTTTCCATCTTCTTGAGTCTTCTTTAATGCCTGTCTTCATTGTTTTAAGTTTTTTATTAAACAATTCTTTCACTTTCTTAGAGGTATCCAAAAATAGTTCTAGGCTACTGTGAAAGGTATTATTTCCCTGATTTGTTTCTGAGTCTTTTTCTCACTTGTTTATAGGAAGGCTACTGATTTTTGTGTGTTATTATTTTTTTTAAAACTTGCTACTTTGCTGAAAGTATTTACCAGTTATATAAGTTTCTGGGTGGAGTTCTTAGAGTCTTTTTTTTTTTTTGTACAAAAGCATATCATCGGCAAATAAAATACTTTGGTTTCTTCATTTTCCATTTATGTCTCCTTGATCTCCTTCAGTAGTTTTATGGCACCAGATAAGACTTCAAGTTCCATATTGATTATGTTTAGAAAGAGTTTTCATCCTTTTCGTCTTCCTAATTTTAGAGAAAATGCTTTTAAGTTTCTCTTTGTTTAGATTGATCTAGGCTGTGAGTTTGCTGTTATTTTCCATTGTTTATTAATTTTTATTTTTTATTTAAATTTAAAACAATTTGTTTTCCATACAAATCTCAGTTCTCTCTCCCTCCAGTCCTTCCAATGCCCCAACCAACCCCCATCACTTCCCCCATCCACTCCCAAGGAAGGGTGAGGTCTCCCATGGGGGATCATCAAAGCCTGTCACATCATTTGGGGCAGGGCCTAGACCCTCCCCCATGTATCTAGGCTGACAGAGTATCCCTCCATAGAGAATAGGCTCCCCAAGTACATGCACTAGGGATAAATACTGGTTCCACTGGCAGAGGTCCCATAGACTGCCCTGGCCTCCTCACTGACACCAGCTATCAGGCATGGTGGTTGAGTCCTATGCTGGTTCCCCAACTGTCAGACTGGGAAGAGTGAGCTCCTACTTATGCAGGCCAGCTGTTTCTGTGGGTTTCCCCAGCATGGTCTTGACCCCATTGTTCATCACTCCTCCCTCTCTACAACTGGATTCCAGAAGTTCAGCTCAGTATGGATCTCAGCTATGGATCTCTGCTTCTGCTTCTATCAGCTACTGGGTGAAAGTTCTTGGATGACATTTAAGGTAGTCATCAATCTCATTATAAGGGAAGGGCATTTAAGGTAGCCTCTCCACTATTGCTTAGATTCTTAGTTGGGGTAATCCTTGTGGATTTTTGGACATCTCCCTAGTGCCAGATTTCTTTTTAAAACTATAATGATTCCCTTTATTAAGGTATCTCTTTTCATGCTCTCCTACTCTATTCTTCACTTGCCTTGATCTTCCTGATCCCTCATGTTCTCCTCCTCCCTCCTTTTTCTCCTACCCCTACCTCCTCTAGTTTACATTATTATATGAGGTATTTCCCTTGTACACCTACTCTTTCCAGGAATTTCATCATGATGTGATGTTGGATTTATGAAAAGTATTTTCTGCATCTAATGATGTGATCATTGTTTTTGTTTGTTTTGCTTGCTTGCTTTTTCTTTCTTTTAGTTTGTTTCTGTGGTTGATCATGTTTATTGGTTTGTATATGTTGAAACTTTCCTGCTCATTAGGGATGAAGTCAACTTAATAATGGTATGTGATATTTTTTATGTGTTCTTGAATCCAGTTTGCAAGTATTTCTTTGAGAAATTTTTGATCTGTGTTAATAAGGAATATTGATCTGTAAGTTTCTTTTTGTTTGTTTGTTTGGTTGTTTGTTTTGGGTGGGTCTTTTGTGGTTAGGTTTCAGGGTACTCCTGGTCTCATAAAACCAAATAGGCAATGTTCCTTGTGTTTCTATCTTGTAGAGTAGTTTGAAGACTACTGGAATTAATTCTCTTTTTCAAAGTCTGATAGAATTATGATTTAAATCCATCTGGTCCAGGGCTTTGTGTGTGTGTGTGTGTGTGTGTGTGTGTGTGTGTGTGTGTGTGTGTGTGTGTTTGCACATTCATTCATATATGGGGATATTGATAGGCTTTTAATTACTGCTTTTATTTCACTAGGTCTCTTTAAATTGATCAACCAATCTTGATATTACACCAAATCCAATTTGGTGTAGTACATATTTTTTAACATGTGCCCTTACATCCTCTAGATTTCTTTAGAGTCTTCTGACATATCTCCTTTTGCTGTCTTTAGTTTTATTAATTTAGGTCTTCGTTCTCCATCTTTTATCTAAATTGACTAAGAGTTTGTCAACCTAAGTTTTTATCAAAGAACCAACTCTTTATTTCATTGACTATGTATTTCCATTTCATTGTTTTAGTGATAAGTTTGATTATTTCATGCTATATTCTCTACTTGGGTATTATTTCTTATATTTATAGAGCTTTCAATTGTGTCACTAATTTATTCAAATGAGGTCTCTTGGTTTTTGTTTGTTTGTTTTTTAATGGCTGCACATTGTGCTGTGAACTTGTCTTCGAACTGCCCTCATTTTATCTCATAGATTTTGGAATTTTTATTTCATTTTATTCAATTATAAAATGGATTTAGTTGCCTTATTTCTGTCTTGACAATTTTTTTATTGAGTAGAGAGTTGTTCAGTTACCAGGCATTTTCAAACTTTCTGTTGTTTCAATTGTTGTTAATTTCCAGCTTTAATCCACAATGGTCAGATATGAGGCAGAATGTTATTTCAATTTCCTTATATATGATGAGTCTTTCTTTGTGTCATAGCACATGGATCATTGTTTTAAGTTACATGATCTTTCTAGAAGAAAGTATATCCCTTAGTGTTTGTTACGATATTCTGTAGATGCCAGATAGTTCTATTTGATTTATGATGTTGCTCATCTCCAAAATTTATTTTATTAAGTTTTTGTCTAGATAACTTGTGTATTGTTAGAAGAATAGTATTGATTTTGTCTAGTACCAGTGTTGGAGGTCAATATGTGGTTTTAGCTATAGTAGTGTTTCTTTTATGAACTGGCATAACTTATGTTTGTTGCATAGATGTTAGAATTGCAATATCCTCTTTTTGAAATTTTCCTTTTGTGAGCATTTAGTATCTCTCCCTATCTTTCCTGATTAATGTAGCTTTGAAGTCTAGTTTGTCTGATATTACATGGACACACCTAGTTGCATCCTGTGTTGCTTTTTGTAGAATAACTATTTCCATCCTATTACCCCGAGATAATGTCTGTCATCGATAGTATGTTTTTGGATACAGCAGAAAGATGGATCATATTTTTGTATCCATTATGTTAGTTTGTTTCTTTTTATTAATGAATTGGGACAATTAATATTGAGGATTATCAATGTACACTGCTTATTATTTTTTGTTTTTCTGTTTTTATAATGTTACTTTTTCTCCTTTCTTTGATAACCTCTACATCAAGAGGTGTGATCTCCAGGTAATGAAGGTGTAGTGGGAGAATGTGATCATGCAGAAAGGATTCTGTAGGTAGAAAAGTATTTTATAAAGAGATAGGAGTGAAAATTCTTAATTTGTTTATTAGAAGAAAACCTCATTTTTATTTTTCAATTGGCAAGATTGGTTTTGTGATTAAACAATATCCATGTAGTTGAAATCTTTTTTTCTTTTCACCTGACATTTAAGTACTTGGATAGATGACATGTTTAATTGCTAAGAGGATGTACCCATTAACAGGGAGGAGCTCATTCAAGTCAACAATTTAATTTTCTATTGACATAGAATGAGGAAATGAGGAGTAACTGGAGAAAGGATAACACACGTTTAGTTACAAGATGAAAAAGTGCAAGTGAATAAGATCTAGTAAATAGTATGATGAATGATATGATATAGTCAATTGGAATGTGTTAAGAGATGATGTTTTGAATGTGCTTATATTTACCCCTCTCCTACATACACACACAAGCATACTGTGGTCAGATGACTACATTGGTTTGACTACAGGATCATCTCATGGTGTATGTGTCAATACAAACATCATATTGTATACCACAAATATATAAACATTTACATTATCATTTAAATTTTTAGAAATATGTATGACTACTAGAGACAATGAAGTTCTAGTGGAATCAGTGACTCTCAAGGAAATGGAGTAAGTCAGGTTGGTTTTTCTGTTCCTCCTTTAATGTATATAGAGATGCAAGTTTGTTGATTATAAGTATTTATCACTTTCTTGGTTATTTGTGTGGCCATTTCTTGTACTTAGTTGTACTCTCAGTTTTAAAACTGCAAGAGGAATTGCACCCAGATGTCAGTTCCCCCTTTGGTATCTTCAGTATACTTTCTGAGTACAAATAAAATCAGTAACATTGCAGACTCCCCTCCAGTTACATATATTCACATGCTCATCCTGACAAAAGCATCCTCAAACTATATAAAAATGTCTTTTAGTAACAGTTATGGTTACACCATCAATTTTATTGGAAGTGAATAAGGATATTTTATAGCATATCTTTTATTTTTTAAAGATTTGCTTATTTTTATTTTATCTGTAGCAGTGTTTTCTCTGTATGTATAGAAGTATCATATGCACACTATACCTGAGGAGATCAGAAGATGGTGTCAGATCCTGAGGAAATAGTGTTACAGAACATTCAGTCACCATGTGCAGAGGATTGAAGATGAGTCCTATGAAAGAGCATCAGTGTGCTTAACTGCTTAACCAACCCTCCAGCCAATATTGTATTGTTTAATAGTAAAGAAAAATAAATTATTTTAAATTCTCATGGAGAGAGTGAATTGAAATGTTTCTTCCATGTTAGCCATTACATTATCCTAATTCAACTTAGAACACATTTAAATCCAACTACTTGTTTTGGCTCAAAAAGCTGAATTGATTTTGCTGTCTATTACCTTAAATTACATTATCAATTAATTCAAATATTTGATAATTTCATAACTTACTGAAATACTTTGTTTTAAGGCACTGGTTGAAGAAATGGAAAACGGCAATGCTTGCTCAATCTTTCACTCTGTCACATTTTTGCTCCTTGTTTCTGCTTTCATTTCTTCATCCAAATGGAAATGATCTTTTCTATTGTTCTCCAGAATGTCAAACTCATTCTT
Organism: Cricetulus griseus; assembly: GCF_003668045.3. Classification (NCBI taxonomy): domain Eukaryota; kingdom Metazoa; phylum Chordata; class Mammalia; order Rodentia; family Cricetidae; genus Cricetulus; species Cricetulus griseus. Next base: position 80,260,392 of record NC_048599.1, on the reverse strand, counting down.
GTTTCTTCCAGGAATTCCTTTGGCTATTAGTGCTGAAATTCTCATGAGTGGGACTGGCCTACTTCTATCCTTCCAAACCAGGGTGGTTGTTAAACTTGTTCTGTGCATGGCATCATAGAGTGAGTGAGGGTTAAGTATATGAGTACATTTTTACATAGAACAATCCTTATACATCAAAAGAATTAACAATATCTTTTGCAAATTTACTATAATTCTATGAACTTTATAGCTTTCTGTGTTTGATGTCCTTGGCATTGTAATATATAAGTAAAAAAAATCAGATGATATTTAAGCACAGATAAATCTCTGTCCCTAGAAAATTAGTCTTATCTATGTTCAGCAACATACATATATTCTGGACTTCTAGTACCACTACTTCATATTTTAGGCAGGTAGTCTACCTTGTAGAAGATAATATTTTGTGACTTATAAAACTAGGTTGGAATTTCTGGGCCTTCTATTTTTCTGCTGTATAACAGAAATTTTCTTAAAACTTTTAAATCAATATATATATATATATATATATATATATATATATATATATATATATATAGTTCTGAATATTTGTTACTTGTTAGGTGTCTAATAAGCGATGACACAGAATATTGTTTTGCCTTGTCTACCATATGAACATAGTGAGAAGATGGCAATGAAGGATCAAATCCTTTCAAACACTTTATACACCATCACCTCGAGTTTGGACTTTTCAGCGTTCAGAAATGTAATGAATAATTGCAGGGTTACAACCATCAACTTCATGATAATTGTTATTGCAGTTCCTTCAGCCCAAATTAAGATAGCATGTCTATAAAATTCAGGGCTATGTTAAGACTTTAAGTCTGTAACAATTAGGTGGTTAGCAAGGTCTATTCCACAGGGTATTTTTGTTGATAAATGTTTACAGTAATTATGATTACTATCTTGAGACAAATGAATTGTTGTGTGATATTTGTAGGAGTTAAATAGTCCAATTTATAGCCTAGGGAAGCCAAGTAACATACAAAAATAACACAAAGATAAATATAGAAAATAAGTACAGGGTCAAAACCAAATTAGTAGTGACTTGAAAGTGGAATGCATACAGTGAATAACTACATGTTAAAAATAAGCCAGGAATTCACCTGAGTTTCAGGTCTAAATTGCTAAACTCTGAACAGTTTGCCTATTATCTCAGTTGAATTCCTCTGGGCAATCTCAAAGGCATTTTGTCTCCCAAAGGAAATACGTGAGTCTGCACTTGCAAAATATATCTTCACCTGTATTGTCTTACTTGATCCCAACAAAATCTTGTGAAATATGCATTACTATAGAGTGCAAACATAAAACTCTCAGAGATTCATGATCCTCCAAGGTGACACCCTTTTCAAATGGTAGAGCAGGTATGGAAACCTAGGATTGTAACACTGTAACTCACCCCTCATTGCTTGTCTCATTGTAATGAACTCCTCATTGCATACTTGCTGTTTGATACTGTAGATGCAAGCAAGACTACTTGGCATATTTGGCAAGTTAAGAACATTATCTTTGGTTTCTGGGTCCGGTTCAGCAAACCTGCTTGGAGGCATCTGACGTCAAGAGTTTGCTCTCCGGATCTGAGATTCACAGCAAGACACGACACACCCGGACACTGCCAAGGCCCCAGTGGCAGTTCTGCCTCCATCTACTGGCCCAGGTAGGCAAGGGGCTATCTCTGGTTCAGGTTCAGTGGGAACCAATACACCCAGATACTGCCAAGGCCAGGTGGCAATTCTGCCTCCATCCACGACAAGAGCACAGACATCAGAGTATTGGAAATGTTTGTATCTACCAGAAGGGAACCTTGATCCCAACCCACCAGAAGAGGAAGAGACTCCTCCTCCACTCACCAGAAGAAAGGATGAGAATAGGTCAAGGAAATAGCACATTCAACAACAGAAAAACCAATATGACATCACCAGAGACTAGAAACCATACACCAGCAAGACCTGAACATCACAATGCAAATGAAGCAGAAGAGAATGACCTTGAAATCATCTTCATGAAAATGATAGAGGACCTCAAAGAGGACATGAGAAAATCCCTTAAAGAAATGGAAGAAAAAAACAAACCAAAAAATAAAAGATATCAACGCATCTCTGAAGGAAACAATTCAAGACCTAAAAACTAAAATCGAAACAATGAAGAAAGCACAATTTGAGGGAATGCTGGAAATAGAAAAGCTGGGTAAACGATCAGGAACAACAGATGTAAGCATAACCAACAGAATACAAGAGATAGAAGAGAGAATCTCAGGAGGTGAAGACACACTAGGAGAAAAAGACTCATCAACCAAAGAAAATCTTGAGTCCATCAAATCTCTAACACAAAATATCCGGGAAATATGGGATACCATGAAAAGTCCAAACCTAAGGTTAATAGGTATAGAAGATGAAGAAATCCAATTCAAAGGCGCAGAAATCATATTCAACAAAATCATAGAAGAAAACTTTCCGAATCTAAAGAAAGACATGCCAATAAAAATACAAGAATCCTACAGAACACCAAAAAGACTGAACCAAAATAAAAGGTCTCCTTGCCACATAATAATCAAAACACCAAACATACAGAACAAAGAGAAAATATAGAACAGCAAAGGAAAAAGTTCAAGTAACTTATAAAGGCAAACCTATCAGAATTACACATAACTTTTCCATGGAAAGCCCGATAGCTGGAACGTCCTGGATAGATATTCTACCTACACTAAGAGACCATGTATGCCAGCCCAGACTACTATTCCCAGCAAAGCTTTCAATCAATGTAGATGGAGAAAACAAGATATTCTATGACAAAACCAGATTCAAACAATACATATCCACCAATCCATCCCTACAGAAAGTTCTGGAAGGAAAACTGCAACCCAAGGAAGTTAACTACAACCAGAAAAATATAGACAATAGATAAACCTATTTTTCCAACAGCCAAAAGGAAAAAGAGATAGAATCCCACACATAATTTCACCACCATCACCAAATCAAAAAGAAACAAAAATGAACAACAAATGGTCATTAATAACCATCAATATTAATGGTCTTAACTCGACTATAAAAGACACAGATTAGCAGAATGGATAAGATTACAGTATCCATCCTTCTGCTGCATACATGAAACACACCTCAACTTCAAAGACAGATGGTAACTAAGAATTAAAAGTTGGGGAAAGATTTTCCATTCAAATGGTCCCAAGAAACAAGCAGGGATAGCAATCCTAATATCCAACAAACTAGATTTTAAACTAAAATCAATCAAAAGCGATGAATTAAGTCACTTCCTACTCATCATAGGAGAAATCCATCAGGATGAAGTCTCAATTCTGAACATTTATGCCCCAAATACAAAGGCATCCACGTTTGTAAAAGAAACATTACTAAAATTCACATCACACATAAAACCGCACACACTTATAGTGGGAGACTTCAACACCCCACTCTCACCACTGGACAGGAACACCAGACAGAAACTTAACAAAGGAACAAAGGAACTAATCAAAGTTATGGCCCAATTGGAATAAACAGATATGTATAGAACATTCCATCCAAATACAAAACAATTTACCTTCTTCTCAGTGCCACATGGAACCTTCTCTAAAATCGACCACATACTTGGCAACATAGCAAGCCTCAACAGGTACAAAAATTTTGAAATAACCCCCTGTATCTTATCAGACCACCATGCTTTAAAGTTAGAATTCAACAACAACACAAATTACAGAAAACCTATAAACTCATGGAAATTAAGTAACACCCAACTGCACAATTCCTGAGTCGTGGAAGAAATAAAAAAAAATAAATTAAAGATTTCCTAGAATTCAATGAGAATGTGGACACATACCTAAACTTATGGAACACTTTGAAAGAAGTGCTAAGAGGAAAGTTCATAGCTCTCAGTGCCCACATGAAGAAACAGGAGAATAATCACACTAGAGAATTAACAGCAAACTGAAAGCTTTAGAAAACAAAGAAGCCAATACACCCCTGAGGAGAAGATGACAGGAAATAATCAAATTGAGGGCTGAAATCAATAAAATGAAAACTAGGAGAGCAATACAAAGAATCAATATAACGAAGAGTTGGTTCTTTGAGAAAATCAACAAGATAGACAAACTTATGTCAAAACTTACCCAAGAGAGTGAACATGCAGATTAATAAAATCAGGAATGAAAAGGGGGACATAACAACAGACACAGAGGAAATCCATAGAATCATCATGTCATACTTCGAAAACCTATATTCCTCAAAATTCAAAAATCTAAAAGAAATGGACAATTTTCTGGGCAGATTTCACTTATCAAATCTAAATCAAGAACCAATAATCAACTTAAGTAAACCTATAACCCCTAATGAAATTGAAGCAGTCATCAGAAGTACCCAACCAAAAAAAGCCCAAGACCAGATGGCTTCAATGCAGAATTCTACCAGAAATTCGAGGTACAGCTGATACCAATTCTCATCAAATTATTCCACACAATAGAAGCAGAAGGGTCATTGCCAAACTCTTTTTTGAGGCTTCAAAATAACCTTGATACCCACACAAAGACATAACTAAGAAAAAGAACTACAGATCAATATCCCTCATGAACATTGATGCAAAAATTCTCAGTAAAATAATGGTAAATCGAATCCAAGAACACATCAGAGAAATAATCCACCATGATCAATTAGGCTTCATCCCAGGGATGCAAGGATGGTTCAACATGAGAAAATCCATCAATGTATTCCACCATATAAATAGACTGAAGAAAAAAATCACATGATCATCTCACTAGATGCCGAAAAAGCCTTTGACAAAATCCAACATCCCTTCATGATAAAGGTCTTGGAGAAATCTGGGATAACAGGAACATACCTCAAAATAATAAAAGCAATATAGAGCAAGCCCAACAGCCAACATCAAATTAAATGGAGGGAAACTCAGCACAATTCCTCTAAAATCAGGGACAAGACAAGGCTGTCCACTCTCTCCGTACCTCTTCAATATTTTCCTTGAAGTTCTAGCTAGAACAATAAGACAACAAAAGAAGATCAAGGGAATACAAATTGGAAAGGAAGAACTCAAACTCTCACTATTTACATATGATAGGATAGTCTACATAAGAGACCTGAAAAACTCTACCAGGGAACTCCTACAGCTGAAAAACTCCTTCAGCAAAGTGTCCAGATACAAGAGTAACTAAAAAAAAAAAATCTGTAGCCCTACTATATATATACCGCTGACACATTGTTGGAGAAAGAAATCAGAAACATCACCCTTTATAATTTCCACAAACAACACAAAATAACTTTGGGTAACACTAACCAAAAAACATGAAAGACCTATACTGTAAGAATTTTTGACTCTCTAAAGAAAGAAATTAAAGAAGATACCAGAAAATGGAAAGATTTTCCATGCTCTGGGATAGGTAGGATCAACATAGTGAAAAAGACAATCTTGCCAAAAGCAATCTACAGATTCAATGCAATCCCCATCAAAACCCCAATGCAATTTTTCACAGACCTTGAAAGAACAATTCTCAACTTTATATGGAGAAACAAAAGACCCAGGATAGCCAAAACAACCTTGTACAACAAAGGAACTTCTGGAGGCATCAACAGGCCCGAATTCAATTTCTATTATAGAGCTATAGTCCTGAAAACAGCTTGGTATTGGCATAAAAATAGACTGGTAGACCAATGGAATAGAGTTGAAAACCCTGATATTAACCCAAAAACCTAGTAACTCCTGAGTTTTGTCAAACTATCCGAAATTATACGAAGGAACAAAGAGAACATATTCAACAAATGGTGCTGGCATAACTGGATGCGGACATGTAGAAGACTACAGATAGACCCAAGCCTATCACCATGCACAAAGTCTGTGAAGAATTGTGAAAGAACTCAAGAAGTTAGTCTCCAAAATACCAAACAATTCAAATAAAAAGTGGGATACAGAATTAAATAGACAATTCTCAATATAGGAATCTAAAATGGCTGAAAGACACATAAGAAAGTTCAACATTCTTAGCCATCAGGGAAATGCAAATCTAAACAACTCTGAGATACCATCTTACTCCTGTCAGAATAGCCAAAACCAAAAACACCAATGACAGTTTATGGTGGAGAGGATGTGGAGAAATGGGAACACTTCTCCACTGCTGGTGAGAGTGCCAATGTGTACAGTCATTTTGGAAATCAGTATGGCGACTCCTTAAGAAAATGGGAATGAGTCTACCACATGATCCAGCAGTTCCACTCTTAGGCATATAGCCCCAAAAAACACTTTCATACTACAAAGACATCTGTTCAACAATGTTCATAGCAGCACTATTTGTTATATCCAGAAAGAGGACACAGCCTAGATGTCCCTCAACTGAAGAATGGATTGAGAAAATGTGGTACATTTACACAATGGAGTACTACTAAGCAGAAAAAAACAATGGAATCTTGAAATTTGCAGGAAAATGGATGGAACTACAAGAAACCATTCTGAGCGAGGTTACACAATCACAAAAAGACAAACATGGTATGTATTCACTCATATGTGGATTTTAGACATAGAGTAAAGGATTACTATCCTACAATCCACACTTCCATAGATGCTAGTAAACAAGGAGGACCCTAAGGGGGACATACATAGTCCCCTGGAGCAGGGGAAAGGTTCAAGATACCCTGAGCAAATTGAGAGTACAAGAAGAGGGGGGAAGGAGCTATGAGAATGAGAAGGGAAGAAGAGGAAGGATGCAGAGTTCATGAGGGAGCAGAAAGGTTGAGTCATGGGAAAAATAGAAGAAATGGTATGTGATAGGTAGGATTTTAGTTGGGAGGCGTGGTAGGGGAGGACGGGAGGGAGAAGGAAACTGATAATGTCATGTAAAACAATCTTGTTTCTAATTAAAATGAAAATGATTAAAATAAAAAACATTATCTTAATATAATATAATCTATGTATTTAACTACTCAACACAACGTATAAAAAGGAAACAGAAGCCACAAAATCAGCTTAATAATGCGAGTAACTGAATGACTCTACAAGCTATAGAACAATAAGTCATTTATATTAACTGGTATCTAACTTAGGGTTAATATTTCTGTGATGAAACCCAATGACCAAAAGCAACTTGGAGTGGGATTATTTGGTTTATATATCTCAAAGCAACGTTTGCTGAAGGAATCCAATGCAGGAACTCATCCTGGGCAGGAACTTTGAGGAAGCAACTAATGCAGAGGTAATGGAGAAGTGCTGCACATTCACTTGCTCCTCCTGGCTTGTTCAGCCTGCTCTCTCATAGTAGCTAGTACCACCAGATCATGGAAATCCCCACTCACAATGGGCTTAGTTTTCCCTGTCAGCCACTAAATAAGAAAATGTCCTACAGACTTGTTTATGAAGGCATTTTTCTCAATTGGTCTTCCTTCCTGCTAGATGACATTTGCTTGTGTCAAGTTGACATAAACTAACCAACACAGCTGGCCATTAGCAAAATATGTACTTTCTACTTAATCAGGTTTTTTTTTCCCGTTTTCTGTTTAAAAGAAAAAAAATAAGCTTAGTTTAGGAGCATCTACTGCATTAACAATTACCATCCCTTTGAAAAGCACATTACCTCATAAGGAATATTGTAGTAAAACAGCAGTGATCATGATGACAAGAAAATAGCCAAACCAACAAAATATGCATACATTATGCTATTTATTTTCTACCTATATATTTATCTTTACAAATCAGTGTAATGGAATTTTCTTTAGATTACCAGCTCACAGAAAATGACACAGGGACTTATTATTAACTCTGAAAGCTTGCCCTATAGCTTAGGCTTGCCCCACTGGCTCTTACTATTTAAATTAACCCATTTATGTTAAGCTACATATTACCTCATGTTTTTTTTTACCTCTTCTATATTGCACCTGCTGTTTCCTCTCTGTGTCCTCTGCATCTCTCTTGTGCCTTGATTCATCTCCTATTTTCTCTCTTCTCAGAAGTCTTGCCTAATCTCTTCCTGCCTAGATTATTGGGCATTCAGCTCTTCATTACACGAACCAGAAGGCCCTTTGACAAAGATACACCTTCACAGTATACAAAAAGATTATTCCACAACAAATCACCTTCAAGTATTCCCTCTGCTTGGACACCTATAAAATCTACGTCTTTGTGTAGCTTGTGCAGACAGAGGTCAGATGCCCCATGAGATCAAGTCATTTACAAAATTCTGGGTTAGCTATAGAAGTAACTGAGACATTATGCCCATAACTCTTTTGTTTCCTGTCTATGGTGCCAAGCCCCATTTCTCACTTTGATATTTTTCAACCTTCTAACTAATGAAATGGACATATTGCAGACTTTTTTGATATCCTCACCATTCATTCCCAAGTGTGAGCTTGTTACCAAATTTACCACTTATTCACTATCTCTCTGCATAAGTGATAATCTGACAGAAACAGAAACAAAGGACAAAGGGGTTTTCATTCTAGGAAAAGAATGAACACTTAAGGATCCTGCCAAAGCTTCTTTTCCTTCTGATTCCTCCTCAAAAACGAAACTCCAAGTGCTTAGTGTAGATACCACTGGAACAAGATTGAAATGGTACCCTATGAACACAATAGTCATACCTCCTTGTGAAACTTCTCTGGCAAAGAATTCTCCACTACCAAGTTATCCTTTGAGTATACCCTTCATTGCCAAAGCAACTTTAGCTCCTGCTCTAATTGCTCAAATGTATCCACAGGCTGCTCCTTTGGAAAAACCTCCAGTTCAGTATCTGGATGCCTGACATTTTGTTCATTACTTATTTTCCAATGCTATATTTCAAAGTGATTTTTCTGACCTGATTTTTAGAAAAATATATATATCGTGAACACAAGGTCAGAAATTTTATCACATGTAAAGGGCAAAGTATTCAAAAGGCTCCTGGGACCCACAAGGTGGGCACTGCTGTTGCCTTGTGAGCCTTTTGACTACTTTGCCCTTCAACAGCAGTGCCCAATAAAAAATCTTCTTAGGGTATTGCATCAGTATCTTAGTGTTACTATATCAGAACCCCAAACAGGAGATGGCTTAAAATATGCAAATTTGTCTCAAAGTGCTGGGGAGGGTGGGTGAATAAGTAAGGCCAGCCCCCTTTACACCTACAAAGTAAGTTCCTTATCTGAATCTTCTAGAATCTGTCTAATTTTTACATTTTGGAATCCCTTGCCTTGAGTCACATGGCCATTTTAGGTTCACATTGACTTCCTTCTTTGTGGTCTTGTCTCTGGGTAACCACTACATTTTTTGCACATATGAGTGTATGTGGATCAAAGCCAATCCTTATCTGATGACCTTGCTTATATCTAGTTCTTTCCTCCCTCCCTTCCTTCCTTCCTTCCTTCCTTCCTTCCTTCCTTCCTTCCTTCCTCCCTCCCTCCCTCCCTTTCTTCCTTCCTTCCTTCCTTCCTTCCTTCCTTCCCTCCCTTCCTCTCCATCCCTCCCTCCCTCCTTCCTTCCTTCCTTTTTTAATTCTTCCTTCATAAGATGTAACATTGTCAGATCCTAGGTATTAAGACACAAACACATCCTTCAGGAGACATAATTCACTCAATATTAAAGATGAACTAGAAGGGAAGTACCATTTTAGAAATGGTATCACACATTCACCAGTGGTCTATAATATTAACCACGAGCATTATGCTAGGTTTACAGTTTCTGGAAACTCAAGTGATTTATGTGAAAGATCATACGGTCACTTAGTTTTACAATTGATGTAAGCATATTGTAATTCATTTTCTCTCATCGTCTAAATCTGTCTATTTATGAGGTCTAAGGCATCAGTGTGTGTTTTGTTTCATATGTGGATGCAGAGCTCTTAATTAGGTTTTCCTAAGACAAAACATCACTATTTTGCAACCAAATATCCTCTCAGCATGCACTTACCCTATTGATCTACTTTTTTTAAAGAAAATTCTTTCCTTAATTTCCTTATTTTTCCAGTATTTTTAAATTGCATATACTTTTCAAATACATCTATTATTACATGTATTTAGAAACATGTATGTTTTGAAAAATAGCATTTGTCTATATCAAAAATATTTTTTGTATTCCTCTTCATGCCATTTTAGTCTATCATTTCTCTGTCATTTATATATTCATATTACAAAATTTTAAACTATCCTCTTGGTTCAAATTTACTGTTTAAAACATAATACAACAAAAAAGTTTTCATGATTCATATTATTTTTAAAAGTGCTAAGTACATCCAGAATTCATTAGAATTCTGGGGAAAGGGTCTGGTAATGATGAGAGAAGCCAAAAAAAAAAAAAAAAAAAAAAAAAACCAAAACAAAAAACAAAGAAGTTTTGACCACAGCTAGCTCTAATCTTATAGCAAGGGCTAAGTTAATTTCACACACAAAAAGAAACAATAATGAAACTATGTTCTACATTTTGTTTTTATGGTAATTACTCATTTGGAAAGCTATTTTTAAATCACATCTCCATTAGGCACATTCATAATACCTTGGTATTACATGTTACTGATAGATATCTAGTTATAGCCAATAATTATTTTTGTACAGGTAGGTATTCTACTGCAGAGAATATTCCTAGAAGTGAGATTCCCGCATTTAAGCATATGTGCATTTAATTTTTTGCTGGGTATTGCCAAGTACTCTCAACAACAATATGAAAAATGTCTGTTTACTTACACCCCTGCCAATTCCTATAATCTTTGGCAAACTTGGTAAGTTTAAAAAAAAAACAGATGCAAATTTTTGTTATTTAATTTGCATTTTACACAATAATTAAGTTGAGAATCTATCCCTATAGTTTTAAGCTACATCAATCTTCCTCTTTTTTGTGAATTAGACTGCTTACTTACCTTCTACTCATTTTTTTCATTGGGCTGTTGTTCTTTCTGTAAAATTCCCTTCATGTTTTAGAAACAATGGAAAAGCTTTCCACATTTTTACTAGGGGTGAGGTTTTTTTAGTGTATTGTTATTTGGCAGCACGATTTTTTAAAAACAAGATTATTTAAAAAGAAATTTGTGACTTATGCATACATAGTCATATATTCAGAATGACAGCATGACATCAGAATGATAGTGAAGGTATGGAAACAGTCAGATTGATGTAGCTCACTTCCCATTCTGTTACAGTTCTGCTCAGTAACATAGGGAGAGTAGTCAAATAATAGTCTTCAATTGCCTTTTTTTCAGGAGAGGAAATCACAATATCTACCTTAACTTCAAGAATTAATTTAAGAATAAATATATTTGTTAATAAATAAAATATCTGTTTGGAATTATAAAAATACCAACTTATGAATGCTAAGTAGACTCAACTCAACAAAAGCATGCTAAAATATTACAATTTTTCACTGAGTTATTTAATACTGAAATCTTCTTTTTTTTTTTTTTTTTTTTTGGTTTTTTGAGACAGGGTTTCTCTATGGCTTTGGAGGCTGTCCTGGAACTAGCTCCTGTAGACCAGGCTGTTCTCGAACTCATAGAGATCTTCCTACATCAGCTTCCCAAGTGCTGGGATTAAAGGCATGCACCACCACTGCCCAGCTATATTCTTCTTGTTTTAAGCTTCTTATTTTCCTACTTCTCCTTTAATGTGCACATATATTCATTCTCCTCATTTTTTCCTATTACATGTGAACATAGTTTTTCTTACTATGCCTCTTGTGGAGCACACACCAGTTTGGATATATATGCAGGATCACAGAGAATACACAGGCTTGGTGATCACTGAACTGATGAAGTTGTACAGCTTCATGCATATCTCTTGAAAACTTCATTCAGTGAATCAGATATAACTAGGATGCCATCTTCACATATTAAAATAGGAAAGAGGAACAAAGTACTCACAGTCCTGTGAAGTGAACAGATTATGAAGTGGCAAGAGCACCCATCCCCCAGTCTGGGAGCTGAAAGACAGCTCAGGTCCTTTCACTAACTAGCTTTGTTGTAGAGATTTATAGCTTTTTTTTTCTTCTAAAATAAAATGTATATCACTTCCTTATTTAAAAAAAATTACAAACTAGAAGAATATGTAGCTTGAGTCTGTTGAAAGAACTGAGTTCACAGCTAGGATTGAGAATGCCAAGCCTTGGTTATAGATTTTCCATAGATGTAAGTAGAGAAGCCAATACCAGCAAATTTTGTGCCCTGAATTACATTTGTGGAATACATTCATTATACATTTTACCTGAATGGTCTTTTCTTTGTATTGGGCTCAATAAATGTCATGAGTATTTGGTATAAGCAGCAGGAAAAGAGGGCAAGACAGAAGGAGGGAAGAAAGAAGTCAGAAAGTAGGTGGAGAAATTGATTCATGTTCTAGCCTCTCTCCTACCTCTTAATGGAACCAAAGAACACTAATTATTTCTCCTTTAATTGGTACCAGATGATGTATGTGTTATGCTCATATGAGACTGTAAATCCAGACTACACAACATGGGAGTGAGAAAGCAAAATTGTTTCTAGAATTCATTTTGAGTGGTTCTTATTATTGGACTGATTGTTCAAAACTGAATTAAGCAGAAATTAACAAAAAATATACTAAATGATATTAAGATTGGAAATATTAAGACCTAGCACTTTTCTTGTTTTCTAAGCACATTTTAGCATCCATGATCCTAAGGTTGGCATGCTTAAAAAGCACATGGTTTGACAAAGTTGATAGCTCCCATATTAAGCATCTCCAGGGTTTCAAACTCATATATTGATATGACTAAATTATCTGACAAGAAGTCTGTGAGGTAATTATATGAATGAGAAATGATATTCCATGTTCATCCATTCATTTATTTATTTATAATAACTGAACTAAGGAAATCACAGGGACATGTAGTAGACCAGAGCATGGTACAGTCCCTAAAACCACAACTTCCTAACAAGAGTTTTAATAAAAAAAATAGATATATATCTATATTTTGGGGGATTTGAGCTGGTTATTCTACTCAGTTGGCTATTAAAGATATATTGTTTTAGGCCATTTTAGGAAACCTAGGTTTAATTGATATCTTAATCTTTTTATACTATTTTAATTTATAGTGATGTGATTAGATGGAAGATAAAGGACAAGCTGCCAAAAATGTCAGGTAATTCTATCCTAATTAACAAAACAAACAAACAAAAAACAATGCAACTTGGAATCCTGGTGCTTGCCATTAATCCCCATACTCTAGATATAGAGGTAGGCAGGTCTTTATGTGTTCTAGGTGAACCTGGACCACCTAGCAAGTGCCAGGATAGCCAAAGATAAATACTGAGAAGCCATTGCATACACAAAAGATGTTTGTTGTGGACATCTTCAGTAATATGCTAGGTAAGCTGTGTGGGAGTTGGAAGAACATACAAGCTTATCCAAGAGATAGTCCTACGTTTTGTTTGTTGTTGGATTATATATCTCCAGGACTAAGAGTAAATTTTGAGGATACTGAAGGAAAGACACTTCTAAATTTAATACTTCCTTGATCTGTGTGTCTCTCAATCGAATGTGTCACTTTGCCATAGAGCTAATTACTATGGAAGTGAGCGATGCACTTTCTACAGCTCTTTATAACCACTCATGTTCTCTCACAGCCTCCAGGTTGCTGCCCACCCATTTTGTCTTCTTGTCCTCCTGACACAGGACCTCATTTTAGAAGTCTCATCAGAACACTGCTGTGTCTACTAAGTTTTAAAACACTATCTTTCAACATGCCAATTTTCCAATGCCTTAGAGTAGATATTCCTGTTGGCATGTTCAAATTAGGAAACATACACAGAATATCCTCATAAAAGTGTCCCTCAGAGCTAGGCAAACCTACTTGGTAGTCAGGAAGAGAAAATACATTTTAATTGTGAAGGGCACTGCAAACTTTTCACAATGAATAACGTAGTGAAGGATTCCTGGCGGCATATCACATGTTATCATAATGCCCCTTAGCTCCCTGGAAACTATTCAGAAACCTTAAAATCTATCACCAATTTCCTGTTGTGTTTTGTCTTTCTTTTTTATGACTTTAATGAAGCATATCAGAAGCATTGAATAGGAACAACAAAAAAATATGTCTATCTTGCCAGTCCCTCAGCTCTGTTAGTTGACATAATCTCAAATGGATCTCAAATAACATTTTTGTTGCTCCATATTTGATTCCCCAAGGCATCTGTGAATGTAGCATTTTTAAATGAGACAGGCCCTGAATATCTTTTGTCTTTCCCTTAATAGAATTACTTTCTTGTCAGCATTTAGCATGTTACTTGAAATGCAATCATATCTCAAACAAGATTCTCCTGTGTCCGAAAAAAAAATTGCCTTAATTTTTCCATAGACTTGTTATGTCCTCTCATCATATTCAATTGTGATTGCTACATTTGAAATAGTAATATTTGAAAATTGTTGGAGAAAATATGCTGTGAAAGTAGAGAGCACCTTTTCAAATTGCTGTAACAGTATTTGTATTTATTTAAGTAAATTACCCTTGTCAAAAGTTGGATCATTTCATTGACAAACTAATCATCTTTTGTACAGTATTTTGCTTTATATTTGTCACTTCTCAATATTTCAGCATCAATATAATATATCTAAAAACATTTACAGAAAGTAAATTACTCTTGACTCCATAAGCATAATGTAATATATCAAGTAATATTTTAATGTGATTTTTAGTGTTTTCTTATGCATAATTTGAAAGTAATCATTAAAGGCATATTGTTTTCTGCTTTATTCATATCTAGGTTATTTCTTCATATTATGTACTTACCATAAGCATTGAGAAGATTCCTTACTCCCGAATGAAACAGTAAATGTTTATGAGATTTATTTATAGTATAAATAACCATGTCTTCTTATCTATACTATAAGATACAAAGTCACACTATCACTCCAAGATACTTAGTCTTCATTCTGAAAAAAAAATAAAATATCATCACTTGTAATTCTGGCCTTAAGTTGCTGGTTTACAGTTTCTCTCACTATCTACGATGTAATGAGACACTCTTGAGCAAGTTGGCAGCATGAAAGGAGGTATGAATCTGAAATACATGATGCTGTCTAGTGACTGGCCAGACTCACAGCCTCATGTTTGGAACCTGGCTTCCCTTGAGAGTTGTTCTAATTTTAATGTGTGCTGTTCAGCAAAGTCAGTGAGATCCAACAGCAAGATAGATGATGCACAATCTGAGAATAACACTTGAGGAGATTTTTGGCAGTCTTATCTTAAAAGAGAGTCCTTGCTCTAAAGTGATTAGTCTGTGCTAGTGAGGCAGCTCAAGAAACCCTTCAAATCTATGTTTGCCAAAGTATCACTTCTGCCCATATTCCTTATTGCATTGTAAAACTCTGGCTATCAACGTCTTTTCTTCTACCTGAACTGAGGGGTTTTTGTTGTTGTTTTTGTTAAAAAAAAATCCCTGAATTTATTTATCAACAATGTTAACCCAAAAATGTACAAAGGAAAGTGGTTTGAAGAAGAATTAAAAGGAATTCCTATTGTGATTTGATAAATTTGTAATATTACCTGCAAGCTGCCTTAGTATTGGAAAACACAATATAATGAAGAGAGGAGAAATCGAATACATTTAGGTAGTTGCACCATACTCCTTCTTAATATAAACATATGCATAATAAAACAATTTATTTCAGGATAATAAATATCAATAGTCTCCTTATGAATTTCCAATGTTCAAAACAATGTCAGAACATTAGGAATGAGCTGGGACTATTGATCAGCACAAAGATGTGATGTTGGGAAAGGTCAGAATGATATTCAAATAGAGGCTTGCCTAATACATGTTGACAGTACAAAGGAGCCAAGCTAAGCTAAGCTAACTTATCTCATCAATAAAGTATTCTAGAAATCTAATTTCATTTGATTAATATCTTGGGTCAAGTAAGGGTTGCATTAAAATTCAGCAGATATTTGCATTGTGGGTGCATTTTGTAATTATGTAGAGTCTTTGTAGCTTGTCAGACAAAACATTAGAGCAGATTTAAGGCTGGCCAGGAAGGGTACACTGTATTGGATGATTTTAAATGCAGTCCTGGAGGCTCCGGAGAGTCTGAAACTGTATCATGCTCTTCTATTAAACTCACTGTCACCAACTCACTTCTTTGCATCTCTAAATAGTGCACGATGTTTGTCTAAGTGAAGAGAATAAAATAGGAGCAAGGCAGTGCACAGAAAGATTTTTGGCACCATTTGAATTGGCATATGGCAATGGACTCCCTTCTTCTCTCAGGCAAGAAATGACACATATGTCTGAGGCCTCACTTCACTGAAATGTAAAGCCCTTATTAGGCAGTGGAGACTCCTAAGTTTTAAAACCAACTTAGTGATTAGATTCTATTTAAAACATTTAAGACCTGTATGACCTTGGTTGGCACCTCAGAATGTCAATTTCAGCAACTGTAACTTATCTATTATTTAACTATTTGAAACTACTTACTGGACCTCTCCTTTGTACTCAGCATAATTCCAGCTGCTATGAGTTAATCAATAAAGATCCCTGTCCTGCACAGAGTTTATCTTCTGAAACTTCTAGTGTTATTAAGCTGATTAAGCAACTTGATAATTCTGTTTAAATTCCCCAGCATAACTTTGTACTACACTCTCAGAAAAAAAATGTTACTTTATAAATATTTGTTCAAGCTATCATTTGCTTTTTGTTTGGTTTCAAATTTCACACATTAGAATTACAAAGACACCTAGTAGTTTTTTGTCACACATTTACTTAATCGTCCTCGGTTATACATAGAAGTTTAAAACTACAAGCAAGATATCTCTTTCATTGCTCACCCCTCTGTTAATCCCATCTGGAACCCTCATGTTCCCATTCCCCATCACCTCCCTTCAACTTCCCCCATCAGTCTACCTAGGAAATCTTGACTATTTCCCCTTCCTGGGGCCCTCCAGGTGTGTCCCTCTTAGGTCCTCCTTTTTACCTAGTTTCTCTGGGGTTGTGGACCTCTAAATGTGGGAGACAGTTTTGTGGCTTGATTGGTGGTGGGGGGAGCAGTAGCAGGGCCCAGGGACTTACCCTGGGTGCATGAACTGGCCTTTTGGAGCCGATTCCCTATGGTGGGATATCTTGCTCAGACTTGATACAGGGGCAGGGTCTTGGTCCTGCCTCAACTTGGTATGCCAGACTTTGTTGACTCCCCAAGAAAGGCCTCACACCTTCTGAGGAATGGATGGGAGTTGGGATGGTGATAAGTAGGGGAGGGAGGACAGGGAGAGGAACCTGGGGTTGGTATGTAAAATGAAAAAAAATTAAATAAAAATTATATAAAAAACTGCAAGCAGTATTTACACCTCCTTTCTAAGCCTAATAACCTTTAATTCTTGGGTACAAAGCCATATATGTTTCCTTGATAACCAGAGATGTCAGAACTGATTCCAGCTGAAGAAAAAAGAAAATAGTGGAAGGTAAAAGATTTGTCACCTCCTGGAGGATGTCAGTCCAGACTGAGGGGGCTTGCAGTCAATTATCATCAATTTAGAAGCTGGACTCAGTATTGCCATCTGTCCTCTGTGTCCAAAGAAACTAAAAATCCAAATTGGATAATCAGATATTTACATTATAAAGTAAAGGCAACTAATTAATGAACAAGCCTAAGTACACAAATTCATAGCACACACACACACACACACACACACACACACACACACACACACACACACAACACACACAGAGGGAGGGAGGGAGGGAGAGAGAGAAGAGAGAGACGGAAGGGGAGAGAGAGAGAGAGAGAGAGAGAGAGAGAGAGAGAGAGAGAGATTTTGGATTTTGTACATAACCAGTAAAACCAGTGTATGTCTCCAATGTTGTGACCTCTCTACTAAGAGATACTATATTCCTTTATATTACTTCAAAATTAAAGGTTATTAAATTTAGAAGAATGTAGAAGATTGCTTCCAAGCTCTTCACTCTTCAGGGAGTTTTTGTTTTGTTGTTTTCTACTTGAAGTGATCAATTCTTTAGTAATCATGTATAGAATTAAAAATAAAAAGTATCAATGGACCCCACTCCTTTCTTCCAATTAGAAATTTTAGACATGTATCAAAGAATCTATATGCATAAAATTCTCTTCCAAGGACTCTGATGACAACTCAGGCATAAGAACCACTGGTCCAAAGAGTTAGGGATTATTATAGTAGATAAGTTTCTTCACAGATTTCTCTTCTCTGTCATTGCTTCCTGGTTTTCAGCCTCACTTAGGTTAAAGGTAACTGATGTACCATCATGGAGTTTACACAGTTAAGCTTACTGCTCCTATAGTGGGTCTTCTTTGTCGTTCTCTGACAAAGCCCTTAATCATCTCCTAAGCCTCAGGCCCAAAGGTTTCCCCTTCTCATTGCCTCCCATGTTATGCTGTGAATACTCAGGCTATCTTTAGCTTGCAGTTTGGAAACACATTGATTTACCTGCATTAGTGACACTTGACATGACAGACACATTGTTGTTGCTCATTACTGTGTGTTGCTTTTGTACAATGTCCAGCATATGGCTCCTTTCAAGAAAAAGTTTGATGAAAAAAACAGTAAACTCTCATCTGAATAAAGAGTAAGAAATTTAGCAAATTAGATGTGTTTTCCACTAAGTTCTCATTTTATCAGCCCTTGGCACTAGTACTCTGTAAAGGAGGAAGACTAAACCAGAAGAGATCCATTAGGTTCTCACTCGGCACTGTTTTTAAATCATGTTTTTACACATTAATATTTAAACTAAGGAAGAAGCAGATCATTTATTTTACAAACAACTTTTCAAAATGCTGCCATCAATTTAAAGGCACAATTTTGGAAATGCTGTAAATTCTAGCAAGCTCATTTTAATGTTCCTGTTACATTTGTGTTTTGTTTTTGTTTTTAATGTGGATTTCTTCACAGTTAGGAACTAATAAAGTCTATCAAGGATAGGGGGATAGACTGGGTGTCAAAGAAGGTAATCAGAAATCCTATTCTAAAAGATTAATACCAGGAGACATTTATAGCATGTAACAGTGGCCAGAGACTCAGACATCATTATTGATATGTCATCAGACTGAGAAGAGAAGGCACCGCAGCAGGGGTGACAAAGACAAGTTCTGTGTGTTCATCGATCTGCAGTCGCCCATGGAAAACTCCACATATTTCTGAATGTCTTGAGTGGTTTTATTGATGCAGCTCTGCCAGATGAGAGGAGAAATGGATTCACCACATTTATTTTTCATGTAGCATTGGCAATCTCACTTAAGAATTTAATACTTACATAGATGGTGTGGGAACAGAAGGATATTGTGTGTCTTATCAAACCATTGGGGATAGGTTTCTAGGGAAAATGACAAAATCCCAGAAACCCAACAGGGATATCAGAAAAGCCACCCACTGTGCATTTTGTTTGAGGCCTCTAAAGATGGCCCTGATCTCCTTTGTTACTGAAATCCTTTTCTGATGCAGGCGATGAATCATGACCTAGGGAAATAGTCAGTGGAACAAAACTGTCAAGTAAGCAAGCACTAAACAAAGCTGATAGAACTTTAATACATGTCTAGTTAGAGACTGGATATATTCACAGAGAAGTCAAGCTAGGGCATACCAGTAGATCATGGATCACAGCCCTAAGGAGAACTATGAAAGGCTATAAAATTGGTTTTCCTGTCTCCAAATAAGAAAATCATCATGTTACAGGTGGAGAAATCCACAGTGAGATTTAGTCAATTTTGATATTAATTTAAGCTTGAGAAATATTTATTCATGGTATTTGTTAATTAAAAATATTCACTATAATATTAGCTTCATAATTTATTTCTTATGAAAACCATAGTTCCAGTAGTCCTCATTTCCTAAATCTAGTTTCTGACTTCTCTCTTCTGTAGTATACATTACGATAAGTTACTTAGTCAACATCAAAAGTAATATTATAAAACTGATAGTGCAATACAAACCATGATTCTCAAAGCAAGGAAATCCTTATTCATAGTACTCAGAAGGCAGAGAAGAGCCCAGGCTGGGTTAAAGTTTATGGGGATATAAGACACTTTGATGAAGGCTTCTTGAAAGTAAGTGACTATAATGATTAGCTTACAAACAAACAAGCATACACATAGGGGTAATATTATATGAACTGAGTAGGTTTTATTTAGGAATTTATATTTATGTAAATACACATATATGTAACTTTTATGGAATGAACAGATATATTTAGGAATATACACATATATAGATAAACATATATGAATGGAATAATCATGCAAAAAGAGATCATGATTATAAAGGACATTGGTATGTTTATATGGGAAGGTTTGGAGGGAAGAAAGAAAGTGATAAATGATGTGATTATAGTATGATGTATTTTTTTTGTCCTGTGTGTCCTAGGTATCCTGAAAATGGCACTACCTATTGTCCTTTGTGTATTTCCTCATTTTCAGGAAGTGAACCACATACCTTTCATTTAGCCTCTTGATGTTATCCCACGTTTAAAAAGTATTATTATTTCTCAATACCTGACTCTTTTGCTCATTAGTTTGAAGGTTTTGAGTCTCTATGACCCACTTACTTTTGATCTAAGTGGTGTATTTCTGTCACTTATATACCTACAAAATTACTAAATTGATCAATAATAACTAGAGTATGCTAGATTTTCTCCTTCTGCTAAGCTCTTCAGAGTATTTTTTTTTCTTTTCTTCATGAAGTGGAAAACTTGGCCAACATCATAATCATACCTGTAATTCTTAAAATAGATTTGATGAAGCAGGACCTGGTGGCTCATGTGAGTACTGGAGAGGTAGAGGCAGTCATATTTCTTAAGCTCAAGGGCAGCCAGGTCTACATAGAAATTTCTGGCCAGCAGAGTCATATGGTGAAATATCTATCTATCTATCTATCTATCTATCTATCTATCTATCTATCTATCTATCTATCATCTATCTATTTATCTGAAGGAACCCATCCTTTATCTTTTAGACAGTATTTTAAGAAGCACACTTTATAACACTATTTTGGGGGGATATCCAGTTTATTATACTACTATATTGTGTATATTTTAGAATGAAATTACAATTATGAGATGGGCAGAGTAGATAGAATGATTTGGTAGACAAAGCAAAGTCCTCTCGTTTGTTCCAAAAAATCTGAAGCTTTCCAATTTTTTTAAAAAACGAATTTCATACAATTACAAAATGTATGAAATGAAGTTACATATAAATTTTTGAAAGGAAAAGATCTCACATATCATTATTTCTAAAAGACAAGGGGTAGAATTAAAAAAAAAACTGGAAGTATATTTGGGAGTTAGAACTACCTTGTTTCTTGGTGGACTCAGTGTCATGGATAAAGAAATCCAAAGAGAATCAGAGATGTTTCTTAGTTTCTTAGCTTGTACAGACAAGTGAGTCATAATATTATTTATCAGAAGTAAGAATCCGTGGAAAAGAAGTAAGTATAGAAAGGGATTATTCCAAACATATCCTAGGAAGTCAGAGCTGTCTTCATTTATTTTGATTCCTCTTTGGCAATCAACTGGCAGAAAAGAAAATAATCCATTCTTAGGGCTTTACAGGAAGGATATTTTGGGGGGGAAGTGTTAGGAAAGGATCAACAGGTTCTCAAATCATACATATGTTCTGTCTGTCCTCTCTGGATTTAGCCCCTGGCCATTTGGTGCTGCTTGCTTCTGTAAAGAAGCAATCTGGTTTCCATTCCTCTTGGTATGTTAGGAATCTAAAAAGAAGAAGAGTGCAAGATCAAGAAGCTTAAATAATAGAAGTCACCAGAGAAGCACCATTGATGGGATTCTGAAGAAATCTCAGTTAGAACTCCTCAAAGAATAAGGAACAGAAGTAGGGAAGTAAGCTGGAGTGAAAGGTTCAGGATTTTGAAGTCTGAAGAATTGAAACTATTGACCAAGAAATTCAATTGCTGTGGTGGTTAATCATGGTTTCCTGTGGGGTGAGAACTTGGAAAGGGGCAGATGTGGGAAAAGTCATTTTGGATAAACTTTTGGCAGCAATGGAGGACTATATCACATATATTGCCAAAATTTTGAAGTGTGGGTAGAAATTGTATCCAAATCTAAATTAGGGATCTGAAAGATACAAATTCAGAAAGGATCACCCTCACCCTATGGTAATTGCTAATTAATTCATCTATAGCAAAGGGAAATCCCCATTTTCTCAACATCTTTCCTATAGTATAGACAGTAACTCTGCCTGCACAAAACATTGCCACCTCAGTCTGTCTTAGTTACTATAGAAATAGCCATTCCTCTTGGCACCTCACTGTTAATTGATAACTACACTAAGGGGAAGATTCTTTCTTTGGGAAGGATTGACACTGTGTATTGCATTTTGGGACTTGATAATTGACCCTCACTCAGATATTGAAAAGATTTCATTATTTGAAATGTGAAAATTATGCCAAAGTATGTGGGTGGCAAATCACAAATGTTCCAGGAAGACTGAATAACACTCTACTGTACACTGAACTTTTAAAAATTGCATTCCAACGGTGTTCTAAGAGAAGAGGAGCAAAAGTTGACAGTAATATGCTCTATCCACATCCTGTTATCTAAGCAGAGGGACAATAATAGCTTTTATAAATGCTGAGGGGCCAGTGCTTCCTGCTCTTGAGATCACTTTGAGCTTTATTCTCTGTCTTGGTCACAGGCTTCCTGCCCTTGTCATCCGCAGATTGTCATGTTCATCTGAGGCTCTTATAGTGCCTTGTGTTCTCTAAGTTCCTCCTGCCAGATTCTTGATGTGATTTTACAGTTAAATGAACCAAAATATAACGTCATTACTTTCTGCGTCTTGGTCTCCAGTGACTCGTACTGCAGTGTATTTTTCTAGTTGATATTTGCAACAGAGGTATTAGATGTCAATGGAAAAGAGAGATATAGGAACAGGGCTGAAAAGGATGAAATAATCATGCCTGAATATTATTATTTTAACTTCTGTCAAAAAAGGAGCAGATAAAACAAACAATAGAACATCTAATGAATTTCAAATCAGCAGCCTTTTTTTATTAATAATGACTGAATGTTTTTATTTTAGACATAACCTGAGAAAATTATTGTAATGGGTGCTTTAAAAACAAGCAAAGCTGTAACCCCTGTAAGAGTTGTTCATAATAATTAAATTGGTAATATAATGTAAGACTAGACTGAAGTAATGCCAATTTGTAGCATGAATAATAAAATATAGAGACAGATATTGGGGTTAAAGCAGGAGATCAGAAGAGCAAAGCAGCCAAGCCACCAGAGAGCTCTTACCTCTGCCAAGGATGAAAGGGGGATCCTGTCCTCATGTGGCTGGAGACTAATTGCCAGAATACAGCATGAGACACTGAGCTCCTCTTATATACATCTTTAGTGCTGGTATTAAAGGTGTTAGCTCCCAAGTGCTGAGATCACCTTTGTGTAAGCTCTGTTTCTTTTTTAGACTGATTTACTAGTAGGCCAGGGTAGCCTTGAACTCACAGAAATGCATCTGCTTCTGTCTCCTGAGTCTTTGAGATTAAAGGCTTGTGCAACCATCACCCAGCTTCTATGTCTGTGGCTATCTTTGTATTCTGATCTCCAGGCAGCTTTATTAGATCATAAACAATATATCACCACAGGTACTTCCAAGATCATCTGTAAACTTAAAACCATGGAGAAAATACCCAAAATACATGCACAGTGAAGGCAAAGGAGAAATGACTGACCTCAAAACAAGTATTTCCCTCAAGCTCATAATCCAAAGCAAAAGCAAAAATGCAGTACACAAATTTACACAAGGTAGTAGAGAAAATGCTACATGAATGTACAAATACTTGATCAACATAAGCAGCACTCAGATTAGCCTCCATAATCATTTTATAGGTCTACTAGATCTAGTTCAAGTTGTGGAGTTGATCATTTGTGATCTCCTAGATGGAGTTCCCAATCCCAACAACCTACATGTCCTAATTTTTTCTCTGTGGTCTTTTCATTTATGTTTAGGTCAAAGGGCCATTGTTATCTCTGGATTAAGAAAGATATTTGACAAAAATATATCAATGTCCTTCTGATAAATATATAGAAGTACTGAGATACTTGTGGTTTAATTTAAAAAAATACCTGCTAGTTAACAGCTTCATCTAACATATCTTAATCATATTCAAGGTTTAATTTACAAATACCACTAAGTCATCTTATGGCTTTTCTGTCTGGGAAAGAAGCGGGCTGTATATTTCTTTCCTTGATTCATCAGCGTCTATCAGATAATTGCTTAAAAATAAAATGATTCAATTTGATTGATTTTAAATTTCACTCTGGTTTCTTAAGAAATAATGAATCTCGAATTATTAGACATATTTATCCAAATAGATCTAAAATACAACAACAACAACAACAGCAAAAACCTTACTTCTGATTGATGTCTTGAGAATCTAGCCCAGTTTTGAAATTTCTGTTATCAAAAAAACACTTAACATTCTTTTTAAAAGGATACAGCTAAAAATGACTCAAATCCAAAGGAATCTCTCGGCGGAAACAAACCACTTTCAAGTGTAGGTGTGAAGACCTGCAGTAGATGGCCAAGACAAAACAAACTCAATGGCAGTTTTGGAGATTCTGTATCTCATAATATTGTGTGTTCCTGAAAGTGGGGTGTGACTGCAGCCTTATGTGTTTCTTTAGTTTTATCTTTGGCTCTTTTACTTTTGCTTGTTTGTTTTGTGCTATTCCAATTTGCTTGCTTTATCTTATCTTATTTTATTATTATTCCTTTGATGTCTGTTTGCTTTCTAAGAGACAGATGGGAGGGGAGGTGGAGAGGAAGTAAGAGGAATTGGAGAAAGGTAAAGTGTACTCTGAAGATATTGTATTAAAAAATCTATTTTCAGTATAAGAAAAATATAAAAAGGGTGCAGCTAAGAAATTCAATGATTCAATTCTTAAAAATTAAAATCTTTGCTATGTGCATTATCTATTGAGAAATCAAAGTAAGAAACATTTAGAAATTTCAACTCATTTAAAATAATCTTTTTAAAAATTTATTTATTTATTTATTTATTTTTATTTATTTAATTATTATTGTGTGTGTTAGGGATGTACATGTGTTGGTCAGATGGCAGCTTTATGGAGTTCTAGCCTTTCGTCTTTAAAATTTTTTTGACTTGCTTTTATTTAGAAACAATCTTATTTTACATATCAATCTCAGTTCCCTCTCCTTCCCATCTCCCATGCTCCCCCTACCTCCCCCTATCCCACCCTCCATCCATTCCCCAGGGTAGATGAGGCCTTCCGTGGGGGATCATCAATGTCTGTCATATAATTTGGGCCCTCCCCCTTGTATCTGGGCTGAGAGAATATGTTTCCATGGGGAACCGGCTCCTGAAGTGCACTTGTACACTAGGGATAAATAACTGTTATACATTACATTGATTCATGAAAATATCTAATTTCAATAAAATAGAGTAAGGAGAGCATTATGGTTTTATATGAGGTTTTTTCTGACTTCTCTCTCATTCTGTTCAGATATATTATTTTACATGAGGTAATAAATAAATTCTACCAGTCACACAGATACAGATTTTGAATATGATGTCTTGATATGTTAAATGTATAGTTCATTGTAGATATGTGAAGAACCAACAATTAATTTTTTGTGAAGGTTAATTGAAATATAGAATCTGAAAGTTTAACAGTGTGCATCTCATATGTTATATCACAAGGTAGTGACAACCCTGGACTCTTATCTTTTGCTCCTGAATGGTTTTGAAACATCACACATGAGTAATTTGTAATAGATCATTTCAATCAAGTATGCAGATTTTCCAAATATCAACATATTTCTCTTTAAACTTCTGTTAATCAATTTCATTCATTGTTTAAGAAGACTGACAGTGTTTTGGAAGCCTTCAACTTTACTGTGATGTGTACATGTCTTTTCAAATTCTGATTTCTTGTTTGTTTGTTTGTTTGAAATATCGAAATTTATCATTGGCCTCAAATAGTGTCAGTTGTTTGTTTGCCTTCAAGTGACAAACTCACTTCAAACTTATTTTTCTTTATAAGAAATGTTTGCTGGGCAGCCTTATCTAAGAGACTGCAGTTTATACATCAGTCATTTTTCTCACATAAAGGTTTTGTTTTGTGGATGAAGAAACTAGTTTAACCCAACTTACTCATGCATGCATTTTGTCAATTCCTTCACAACTCAACAGTTCATCAAAAAAGCACTAAAAAATGTACTCCAAGGGAAAAGATGATAGTTTTTATTCTTTCTCCAAGGTTCATCTTTCCTGAAGGAGCATTTCTTAGAATGCTAGCATGTGGGCTGGAATCACTATGAATGCTGATTTAGCTCTCACTGCTGCCTTGCTTCCGAGCAACATGCCATCAAACTTATGCAACAACACCACAGCATCAGTGAGAAGGGCAACATGATGAAAAGGCAAATAACTTTTCAACATCTTTATTAACAAAATCTGAACTTTCTACAGTCCCTAAGAGTGTCTAGGCTGCATTTATTATTCCATAAAACAGAGACCTTATGATTAGGAGTTTGAGTGTGAGCTGACTGAGATGCTATTCTGGGACATAGTACAAGCTTGGACAAATTATGAAATACATCTAAGATTATTTCTTCATTTATAAGGTATCATGAAGCTTATTGCATTCAATGGCCTTGAATATATGAATAAAATCTGAATTGTCTTCAATCAAGATATATTAATATATTCCTCGATGGTAATAGCAGGAATACAGTTGTTATAACTTGTATAAAGGCTGTATGATTTGGTGCAAATTTAAGTTAGAATGAATTACTTGTTTTTATGGTTATTTTTAACTTGGTAAATTGCTGAAAGCCTAAAAGTTACAATATAGTTTCAGAAATTTATATATTCAAGGAGGAAGAGTGAATAAACCCAGGTATTATATAGATAAGTATAGAAAGCAGGATATGTACACTCAAACCTAAACCTACCTCTTCTCATTGCAATGCTGTATATGAATCTTTCCTTGTAAACATCTACTGATGGCCACCTATTCTGTGCTTCTAACTTCTCAGCAGAACACACAGATGATTTGAGGATAGTGTAACCTGATTCCTGGATTTGAATCTAGCTTCCCTTCTTAGCAGCAACCTGGTAGATAGATAGCATTGCCACCTTAAAAGGATCTAGACACTCCAGGAGATAGGCCTTTGGGAATGCCTATAGGAGATTTTCTTGGATACATTAATCAATATAGGAAGACCAATTTATTTGTGGGTATGGTCATTACATAGACTATGTCATCGAATGGATGAAAGGAGAGACAGGACTAGGCATAGTCATTTCATTCTCTATGCTTCTTCAGTACAGATGCAATGCAGTTAGATCTTGCAAGGTCCTGCCATTGTGTCTTCTCCATCCTGAAGGACTGTAACCTAATGATGAGAACTTGAATAATCGCTTTCTTCCTTAACTTACTTTTGTCAAGGTATTTTATGACAGCAAGGAGAAAATTGCTCAGATAAGAAGAATTTTGGCAATTTTTTAAAACTCTGGCTGTTGCTTCATTTGAAATATAATAACTTTAGAATATAATTCATGAAGAATATATAAGGATTCATGTTTGCAATATTACTAAAAGTGTCTGACACAGAATACATATTTAAAACCCTGTTAATTAACTTATCAGAAAATATATTTTATTTGACCAAATTTAACAGGCATAATGGGCAAGGCTTGTATTACACGTCATGTTTTCATAAAAAGTACCCTAGACTTGATATTTCAAAGATAGATTAAATTTTTATATGTTGTTTGAGACTCTGAAAGTTGAAAAAGTAAGAATGGGTTGAAATTGTTATTGAGAATAGCTTTAATAAGTTCATATTAGATGGCAGAGAGGCAGAAATGATATAATGTAGTCCAACTACTCATTTTTCAGGAAGTCATGGATTCAGATCAAGATCACACATGTTGGGCAGATCTGAATCTTGAGTATGTATTAATATTCACTGATGGGTGACAGATATTATAGTCAATATTTTTCTGTGTTCATTCAGTACCTCTATAAACATGGTTTTAAGAAGAATCTCAGGTCAGAGGAATGAGAATTGACTGTTACTGACCACAGATGAGCGTATTTCATCACCTCTCAATATTAGGAAGGAAATAATTTCTAGACTAAAGATGAGAAGCTCAGGAAATAGTATAGCATTGATAGTCCTGGGTAAGAACTTGCTTATGTAAACAACTTAAAGAAACTGGCTGGATTACCACAGGAGACAAAGGGAATTCTCCTTCTGCAAGGAACTTTTACAACACACACTCAGAGGTCTTGAGTTCATTGTGAAGCTGGCAACATAAGGGCGAGTGGGAAGGGATATGATTAAAAAAAGATGACTTAAAAAAAAATCACAGTCTCAACTCAGCATATTTGTTGCTCAAGAGCCTTGAATCATGGGTGCCATCTTCAGGTTTTGGTTTAAGTGCTTTACAACTGTGAGCCAGCGTTTCAGGGGACAACATATCTATGGAGAGCTAGCTATGCAATGTGTCACACAGTTTGCAGGTCAGTTACCTTAACAATATTTTCTAAGCATTGATCCTCACAGAGGAAGGAGGAAGCATTCAGCTGGGTTTTACTCTTTCATTTTCTTTTCATAATCCCACAGGAGTCAGTGGCATTGGTACTTAGCAAATTCTCTTTTAATTTGCTTGCTAAGGAAATTCGATTGAGACATCATTAACAGAAAACAGGGCAAGATGGTGCTACTTGTCAGTTGTCTTTGAGTTTTCATGTTTCAAGATCTGGTTTTGGAAATGCTATGTGTATGTTTTTGCTTTTGAACAAAATTCATCACAAGAGTTCACAATTTTTGTTTTCAATAGAAATGAAGAATAATATATGCATAAAGACATTCCTTACCTACCTACACCTGCTGAACCTTTGTAGTGGTAGAGATGACCAGTTAATATAATGTAATGATTCTGAGGTCAGGCCCAATTTGACAACCCCTGGGTGACACTAGAATGCAAATTCAGGGTAACATTTGAAGAGTAAAGATTAAAAAAAAAAAAAAAAGCAAAAGCAAAATGAAAAAGAAAACCAAAAATTTCAATAAGCTTCCTAGCCAGACATATGAGAATAAGTAGTAATTCACAACTTTATGTTATGTAAGATCACAAACTCTGTTGTGGTCCTCTCATCTATATTAAAGTGACATCACTCCTTCATAGGTGTTTGATATTTAAATATCTGGTCTGCAGCAAGAGTCTTACAACTTTGAGTTTGCCCCTGAAACTGAGCTCCCTCATTTTATATGCAATCACCATGAAGAGTTGTGGCTTTCCCCACCTGCTGTGGAGCAGGAACCCCAATCTGCCATAGATTACATGCATAGCCTAGGGGCCAGGGTTACTGCACTCTTCCTAATCTATTGGTTCAATTACAGTGTCAACATAGTAAGGTTTCTTAATTGAGAAGGTCATTATGAGATGTGTGGAGAACATTGTAGGAAACGTACTTTGCCTTCCCCCTCACCCCTTACCGCCTGGGAAAGACATGACCCTCCCGCTTACCAGCTGTCTCACCTAGGAAAGCTGCCCAACATTTACCTAGACAGCACAATAGAGCTGAGCCTGTTCGCAGCAGTGAGAGTGAGCTGGCCCTGAGGGTGTGAGAGTGGGATAGCTGGGCACAACCCCCTTATCTGCCATTTGGTGATAGGTGCCAGGGAAAGATGCCCCCCCCTTGACCCTTCTACCTGTGGTGGGCAAAGGAGCTGACCCTCCCCCTCCCCCACTGCAGCACTCGGGAAAGTGGACCCTGAACTTCACCTGGACAGCACAGTAGAGCTGACCATGTTGGTGGAGGTGTGGATGAGCCAGACCCAATGTGTGAGCAAGGGAGAGCTATGCTCATTATTAATCTGTCATGTGGTGGCATGGGCAGGGGAGAGATGCCTTCCCCCTCAAAAAAAAAGATCAATGCTTAAGCTTGTAAAAGAGCTGGCACTGAAGTATTAAGAATAGGAGAGTTGACCTTCCACTCTGGAGAGTGGCCCCTACACCTTGCCTGGGTAGCACAGTAGAAATGGCCCAGAAGGTGTGGGAGAGCTAACTCTAGGGTCATGAAAGCTGTAGAACTGGCCCTGCCCCTAACTAATTTCTGCAAAGCATAGCCATGGCAATGCTGAAAAGCTCATGTGGTGGCAAAGATGAAAGAGCTGGCAGGCTGTCCAACCCTGAAACTACTCAAGCCCAGAACCAAGGTTATTTGTTGACCCAATCCAACATCCACCTTATCTATGATCTGATGGAGCACAGGGGTGGGAAGAGGGTGTCAGTCCTGTGGACCCAGGGTTGCATGACCTCCAAAAGAGAGTAGCAATGGGATATCCAGGAAGAGTCCCAGTGAGTGATCAGCATCAATGGTGTAGCAGAGACTTGGGGGTCTCAACCAGACCAGTGAATCTTTGCGATTAATGCCTGCATGTAAAAATGTATGGATAAAGGGGTTCGCTTTGTGAAACACTGTGTCACACTGCAGCTTCCATGACAAGATTTTCTCTTTTTCTCTTGTTCCCTTAAATTTTATTTTGTTGTATTCTGGTGGGGAGTGAGATGGGTGGGACCGGGAGAGGCATGAAGAGAAAGCCACAAGGAATAAATGAAAAGAAGTTTAAAAAAAGTATCATATTCCAAACACCATTAAAATGTTTTAACATGAAAAGTAAACAAAACAAAAAAGGCTTGTCACAGATCCCCCCAGAAAACCAGAAATCTATCAGTACAGCCAGCCTCATTCTCAATAATCCACTTACCAAAAGGCTGCTATTAGTTTCTAACCTTTGCCTCATGAGTGTTTTAGACAGATTGGCACCTTTCTCATTATAATCCATTTTGTATTCCATTGTTAGGATGCTTCAGATTAAATAACAAATTCTTTATAAATTTTATGGAGACACTTGTCTACAATTACACACATGTTCTATGCAAGGAACTGCAATAAATGTTGGTCAGTGGCAGACTAAAAAGATGATGAATGCAATTTCCTAAGATTGTAACAGAACTGAACATTTTCTATTCCCCAGGAATTTCCTAACACAATTTACTTGGGTATCGTAAGTATATAGACCAATACCACTACAAATCATGTAAAATATATCACATATAATTATGTATAGTATATAACAATTGATTATGATAATATTTATGCTTTGTGTTTATACATCTCCTATACTATAATTTTACAGTTTTTAGTGTATACTAAGTTTTCATTATTAAAATTGTTTACATTAAAACAGTGCTGTGTTATACCTACAGCATCTTGTGTATGTAAAATATTTTGATTTCATTATTCTGTCCTGAGTTAGTCCAATTCTATTTGTTCATTATAACCATAGGCATCAGATGTTGAGACTAAATGTATGATGTTCAGCCTGGGTATGTAGTTGGTGATGCTGTCTGTGTCTATGTTACTATACTCTGTGGTATGTGTATTATGACAAATTTGAAAAGAAGTTTATCTTTCAACCAGGTTTTATTTTATTTTGTTCAACAATGCATACCATTACAAATATGTGTTAACACATATATAGAGAGATGGGGTATTTTTATTACAAAGTCTCCTTGTCCTAAAGGATAATGAAAAAGACAATATCTAAACTATATTTCTGTCATTGTCTTATTGATTTCCAGCCAAAATATAGACAGGTACATTTGTTAAATTAATAATTTATAAAGATATCCCTTATTCTATAAATCTACCACCCTTCTGTAATCTTATTTTCATTTTGCTTACTTGCAAATTTGTGACCAATTGAAATAATGGGTAGGCAGTTTTAGAAATGTTTTATTCATCCACACTACTAAACATAGCTGCATATCCACATGTCCAGTGTACCCTGAATCAGGTGTATTTCTGAGCAATATAAACATTTGCTCTACTTATATTTTAAAATAATTTCAGGCATACACAAAGTTTAAAATACTATTTAGAAAACTTACCAAATTCATCTGTTTACTTATTTCACTACAAGTGTTTTATTATCTCAGTGTACATGTGTATTCAGATGTATATACATCCATACATACGCATAAGGCTTGTTTTATTATCATTGGAGAGAGCATTACTTACATAATGTTCCTTCATTCATTGACACCCATACACAGTGTAGTAATCAAGGTGAGAATATTTAATATTGACATGGTAATGTCATCTAATCCATATACTTACCAGCTATTCCAAATACACTTTATGATTTATCTATATTCTGATATTAGATCAGGTTCAGTATTTTAAAGGACAGTGAGAACATCTTGTCCTAGGTTTCCATAGCTCTTTGCTTCCTCAACTGATTATTTTACTGCTTACCTTTCGGTTTTCTCTGTTGAACTGAATCATTTTAAGGCAGGAATTACATTATACTGTTACTCTCATTATATTGTTACTCTCTTATCTAGCATATAAATGATACTATGTGTTTATCATGAATTAAGAAATAAATGAACAAACTAAATCAAATAACAAAGATAGAACATAAAGTTTATCTGAGCAGATATATATATTTGAATTACAAACAAGATTGAATTACATGATGATCCCAGTTCCCTTCTCCCTCCCTTCCTCCTCTACCACCCACCCCAACTAAAATCCTACCTATCATATGTCCTTTCTTCTAATCTACACCTGACTCAAAATTTCTGCTTCCTCATAACCTCTGTATCCTTCCTTTTCTTCCCTTCTCACTATTGGATCTTCCTCTCCCCTCTTCCCATGTTCTCAATTTGCTTAGGGGATGGTGACCCTTTCCCCTTCTCCAGGGGACAAAGTTTTTCTCTTTTAGGGTCTTTCTTGTTTACTAGCTTCTCTGGCAGTGTGGATTGTAGGATGGTAATCCCTTACTCTGTGTCTAAAATCCACATATGAGTGAGAACATATCATGTTTGTCTTTTTGTGACTAGGTTACCTCGCTCAGAATGGTTTCTTTGAGTTCCATCCATTTTTCTGCAAATTTCAAGGTTCCATTGTTTTTTTCTGCTGAGTAGTACTCCATTGTGTAAATGTACCACATTTTTTCCATCCATTCTTCAGTTGAGAGGCATCTAGACTGCTTCCAGTTTCTGGCTATTACAAATAGTGGTGCTATGAACATCATTGAACAGATGTCTTTGAGCAGGTTTTGTAGTCATCAAAACAACCATTTTACAGTAAAAAAAAAAAAACTCCCCATTTTTATACTACAAAATAAAAGACGGTTATGTAATTTTATACTACAAATGTTTACAATTCTACAAGGACTCATTCAAGGACAATTTTGAATAATAACAGGCTTTTCTTCATCTTCTTCTCTCAATAAATGTACATGGGAAGATAAGAAAATGAGTGGACCAACATAGACAGAGAGGCTAAATTTAGGATACTGAGTAATTACTAACTAGATACCCACAGTTGTTCTATACTATGAGAATAATTTGTTATTTTCTCTGCCCATAGGCTTTGGATCAGAATATGAAATTCATGCTTACAAATACTATAACTATTTATGTTACAAGCCTATTTTGTGAAAACTAATTAGAGCAGATAGTGAAAAATACATGAGGAATCTCCAAAGTATATTTGTGAAAGCAAGTGGAATGCTAAAGGTAGGGTATCCGAGTAGTACTAAAGGTCAGGAAATGATATCTGAACTAATTCAAAAGAGGAGGGAGAAAAGGAAAGGAGGGAGAGAGGGAAATAGAGATGGGGAGAGAGAGAAGGTGGTGAGAGAGAGGGAATACTCTGAGAGAAACAACACAAGGTCTACATAGGAAGAAAAAACAGAAATATAAGCAATAGGTCACAAGCACTCGGGGTTCACAGAAATGGAAGAATAAGTATGGATGATCATGAGCAATTTGGGATTCATGCAGAGTTCTAAGTTCTTTTGGGGGAAGAGAAAACTAAGCATTTTAAACCTGAGTTTAGCATCATAGAGCTTCTAAACAGTTTGTTTTGTGAGAGTAGAATTCAATGGGATGAGTCTAGATTCTAGAATGATGAATGCCTCCCATATATATTTCATTGAATATATGAGTGAACTGAACATGTTTTATTAATACTATGTATATAATATGCAACTATTTTGTAGTTATCATACATAACCAAAATATTCTTCTGATAGATAATTCATCCTAACTTTGAATATCTTTAAAACCAGGGAAAAGGAAGTTATTTATATTTTTATTTTTTTAATTTTAATTAGAAAGAAAATTATTTTACATGTCAATCCCAGGTCCCTTTCCCTCTCCTCCTCCCCTGCCCACCCCAACTAACATCCTACCTATTCCATACCCTTTCTGCTCCCAAGGGAGAGTGAGGGCTTCCATGGGAGGGTCTTCAAAGTTTGTCTTATTCTTTGGGATAGGACCCCCTTGTGTCTAGGCTAGGAGTATCCCCCCATGTGGGATGGGCTCCCAAAGTCCATTCCCATGCTAGGGATAAGTACTGATCCACTATAAGAGGTCCCATAGATTTCCAAGGTCTCCTCACTATCACCCACATTCAAGGGATCTGGATCAGTCCCATGCTGGTTTCTCAGCTATCAGTCTGGAGACCAAGAGCTCTCCCTTGTTCAGGTCAGCTGTTTCTGTGGATTTCACCAGCCTGGTGTGGACCCCTTTGTTCATCAGTCCGCCTTCTCTGCAACTTAAAAAGTAAAATCAAAAGAAAGAAAAAAGGATATCACAGCATTGTTCCCATAGTTACAATTGTTACTTTCTTCCACATCAGAAATAACATAAGGAAAACAAAGATAAATTTATCTTTTCCCTAGTCAGCAATGACTTAGTGGAAAGAAACGCAATAGACTCTCAATTGCATAAATGTCAATAACTGGTTTATTCTTTCTGAAATGTGTAGAAGGAGGGAAAATGGAGTTCACAAAATAATAGGAACAACATGAGATTTTATTGTGTTCATGCCAATAGGAAAGAATATTGAGATAGATGCACAAGCTATATAGGCCTCTTGCATCTCCTCCTTCTTACTTCGTTCCCTTCATCTTCAAAAGCAGGACACAGCTGGTGTTCTATTAATGAGCATCAAGATTAGGTGGCTCTTTTTCAGATTATACCCCTTTGGGTTTTAAAACATTTGGATAAGGTTCTTTTCTTAAAATTTATTTATTAGTTCTAGTTAGGGAACAAGCTTGTTTCACATGTAAGTCCCTACTACCTCTCCCTCCCCTCACCCCCATCCCTCCTCCCCACCCCAACCTACCCCCACCCCATCCACCCACCACTCCCCAGGCAGGGTAGGGCCCTCAATGGGGGCTCTGCAAAGTCCACCAAATCTTCCTGTGCTGGTCCTGGGCCCTTCCCCATGTGTCCAGGGCCAGAGTGTAACCCTTCACGTGGGATGGGCTCTCAAAGTCCCTTCTTGCACCAGGGAAAAATACTAATCCACCACCAGAGGCTCCCTGGAGTGCAGAGGCCTCCTTATTGACATCCATGTTCAGGGGTCTGGATCAGTCTTGTACTGGCCTCCCAGGCAGCATCTGGGGTTGATGTGCTCTCCCTTGTTCAGGCCAACTGTTCCTGTGGGTTTCTCCAACCTGGTACAGACTCCTTTGCTCTTCATTCCTCCCTCTCTTCAACTAAATTCCTGATTTCAGCTCAGTGTATTATCTGTGGATGTCTGTCTTTGCTTCCATCAGCCAATGGATGAGGGCTCTAGGATGGCATAAAGAGTCATCAATCTCATTTTAGGGGAAGGGCTTCTAGGTTATCCTCTTCACCATTGCCTGGATTGTCAGATTGGGTCATCCTTGTAGGTCTGGATATGGTTCTTTATGTCAGATATTGCATGCAACAATTATACTATCATTTCCTCCTCAGAGTAAGGGAGGGATATAGCTTTGCCCATGAACATTTCTGGTTCTGTTTACATGGCAAATTTTGTTATAGTTCAGTAGTTAAAGAGGTTATCTATGAAAATTTGCAGCAATAGAACACTGTACATAGAGTCATTTTCCATATTTGGAGGAAACTGTAGGTAATTTAGGCCTTGACAATACAAAACTCAAATTTATAGTGTCTTCTCCAAAACGGCTTTTTCTTTCTTTCTTTCTTTCTTTCTTTCTTTCTTTCTTTCTTTCTTTCTTTCTTTCTTTCTTTCTTTCTTTCTTTCTTCTTTCTTTCTTTCGTTCTTTTCTTTCTTTCTTTTTTTTTTGGTTTTTCAAGACAGGGTTTCTCTGTGTAAGCCCTTTTTCTTTTTCTCTGTTTGCTTGTGTGTGTACATTTGTATTTCATCGTCAGCCTATTTTGTTTAAGCTCATTAAGGGAATTACAAACCAGAATATTCACATGCTACCTCCTTCCAGATCATTCTTTCTAAGCCTTGTTCTCTAAGATTTTCATGTCATTTTACCAATAAGATTACAATCCTGAACATACAATCTCACAATTGTACAGTTAAACATTATCTTTTCTATCACATGGTAACTTTGTTTATCTTCACTGAAGTGTATTTGCTAATATAAGGGGCACAGGCCATCTTTAATTATTTAAATTTGACTTTTGGTTTTAATGCAGTGTCTTTTTAGCACAGGCTAGATTGAAGCCTGTTATGTAGGCTAGGATAATTTTAGACCCTAATCCTACTTCTGCTTCTGAAATGCAGGGGTTTGGGTATGCATGATCACACCAGATTTAATTTTAAGTAATAAAGTTGAATTTATTAAAATATTAAAATGCTAAAACATTAAAATTTCTTCAGCAATCTATATCCATATTACACATTCAAATAGCGATGAATAGCTATTGTGTTGGATGGAACTGATCGACAACATTTGCATTGATATAGAAATTTCAGATGGATATTTCTGATCTATGCAAAGGGTGATCCACTGCCCGCAGCTTCTGCATTTCCTAGAAATTCAGAATCATGAGCCCCAGATCTAATCTCCATTTTCTGGTATGACAGGTGATTTAAATGCACATTAAAGTGTTTGCTGAGTGGATAAACAAATGGATGAAAATATCTTCATTTGGTTTACATGTGAGTAAAAGGAAGTCTTCAGAATCAAGTTTCTCCACTATATATGTATTACAAATTCTGCTAGGATACTACCTTTGCAAAATGGCTATATTTTATTAGAATAAATGAAAGACTGGGTTATATAAAATATGAGCTTGATATATAGCTGGATGAAGTATTTTACATTTTCTGGCCACTGTTTCTGTCTTCCCTATTCATCAAAATATATTAGCATGTCTCTGTAATCCGTATTTGCCATTTCTTAGCCACTGCTTCTGGGAGTGACAGTCACAATGATGTTCCTAGACGCCTTGAGAGAAAACATGGCATGATTTATCCATAAATATTAGTGGAAAATTTAGTCAGGAGGAATTTATGTTTGATTGGATGCATATTGGCAGGATATATCATTTTCTCCTCTATTGAGACCTTGAGGGAGAAAAAAAGAACAGGCTGGGGTAAATTCTATCTTTTTTTTTTAAAAAAAGCTATTATAGATATTAATCTTTAATGCTTTAGTGTGTAATAGCTGGCTAAGTTGAGGGGCTTGTCTTGAAATGAGGATTGTCAAGGGAAAAATCCAGGATACTTATCTGTGTTGATATTATCACTCTGGCTAATGGAATATTGTAGCTAGTTTGAAAAATTGATTTTTTTTTATTTTCCTATTACTCGGTCTATCTTTTTTTTCATTGGGGTGCATACTGGATATATCTGGGTCATCATTGGAGGTTGAAGGTCACACATCTTTTATATCTACTACAGTTCTTGCAATGGTATTCTTTTGAGTGTGAGTGTAAATGTGTGTATGTGCTCCTGTGTGCATTCCTCTGTGTATGTTTGTGTGTGCATGTGTGTGACTTCTGTCCCAATTTAAGAAAACTTGCTTTTTAGTTTTGTGTTCATGTGTATATATCTGTGGGGGCAGGTAGTTTACACACATAAGAACATTTATAGGAAGAGGTGAGAGCAGAATATCAGGTTCCCTGAAGTTGGAATTACAAGTGGTAGTGACCTACCTGACATGGGTTCTGGAAAATAGCTCAGGTCATTTGGAAGAAAAGCAAGGGTTCTTATCCAATGAGCCATTTCTGTAGACTCTTATCAAAATATTTATCTGGTAATTATACTTGCTGTAGACTAAGGAAGGGAAAGGGGAAACTGTTAATGGAGGGGAGACTAAATATTAGGATAATAGTTAATAATGACATTCTGCAGAAAGAAAAGAGGAATCATAGGTGTGTGTTATCAGTGCAGTTTATTAACCAAATGTTTGTGAGATTGAGACACAGATCTTTAGTCACCATCTGTGGGACTAGTGACTTGGCCTGTCTCATGCTGTTTTCTCAGACACCTAAAATAACATAATTGTACCTTTTGTAGTACTGTGATAAAATTAACTAATTAAACATATGTGGGATGTGCCTGACCCATGTTTTAGCATTTATTAATTCATCAATGTTCACACCATGTAGCCTAACAGGTCTTTTACCCATGAAGCTATCCTTAGGAAAAAAAAATCTCAATTCTTCATCTGCCTTTACAGTGTGTGTGTGTGTGTGTGTGTGTGTGTATGTATGTGCAGTACTGGAGACTGATACAGAATCTTGCACATGCTCCCTAAACATTTTAGTACTGAGGTGCATCTGGCATCCTCTTTTTAATTTTATTTCTATTTTCTTCTACTGAAGTAGATTTTTAATAAAACATGTTCTGATTATGGTTTCCACTATCATACCTTTTCCAGGATCCTTCCCACCCCACTTCCCACCAAGATTCATACCTTCTGTCTCTCAATAGAAAGGAAGCAGACATATAAATAATAAAATAAAAATAAAAGAAAGCAAAAATTCAGAATATAACAAAGAAAAAGATTCAAAGAAAAAACACATGAAACATATAAAGATAGGGACACATATTTTCAATACAGAAATTCCATAAAAACACAAAAACAGAAGCCAAAATATATACACTAGGACACCAAAGGAATAAAAAAAATAAAAACTAATCTACAACAAACCCAGGAAAGACAGAAAAGGAAAAAAATGCCACAAATCATATTATGAGACAAAGACAAAAAAAGCTAAGAATGTCATTTAGTTGTTTTCATATTGGCTATCTACAGCTAGGCTTTGGGCCTGCTTTTAGGAGTGGTTTTTATTCCAAGGGAGAATCTGATGAAGAAAATTAATTTTCATATGTGAGTGACTATCACTTGAACACAGCTTCAGGGATGAGGACTTGCATTTACTTCTCCTCTCATTGTTAAGATCCCAACTGACACAAATCTATGCCAGGCCTGTGCATGCCGTTACAATCACTATGAGTTCATATATGCATCAGTGCCTTTTATCTTTGATGTCCTTCATCC
This sequence comes from Cricetulus griseus, assembly GCF_003668045.3. Lineage (NCBI taxonomy): Eukaryota > Metazoa > Chordata > Mammalia > Rodentia > Cricetidae > Cricetulus > Cricetulus griseus. The sequence goes on along the minus strand of NC_048599.1, from coordinate 80,221,108 downwards.
ACACTGGCTTCTAACTACCTCCTCTTCTGGAGAATTCCCAGAGCCCAAAGGGAGGGATTTGATATAGGCATACCATTCAGGACTGAGTGTTCCAAGGACTCCTGCTCTCTATGTATTTCCGGCTGTGAATGTCTGTATTTGTTCCCATCTACTGCAGAAGGAAGCTTCTTTGATGATGGCTGAGCAAGGAACTCATCTGTGAATGCAGCACAATGTCATTAGGAGTCATTTTATTGCTACATTCCTTTAGAAGAACGGTAGTGTTTGGTTATCCCCTAGATCCATGGCCTCCCTAGTCTTAGGTTCTTGGACATCCACCACTATAAAAAATGTGTTTGATCTCATGGAATGGCCTTAAATCTAATCATATATTAGTTTGTTTACTCCCAATAGCCTTGTACCACTATTGCACTAGCATATTTGGCTGGCAGGCTATCATGGTAAATTGAAGGGAGTGTAACTGTCTTAGTGTATACCTTTCTCCTTTGGTGTCACGCAGAGCACTTTATCATGCCATGCTAGTGTGTAGGATTGAAGGCTCTAGGTGGGCATCAGTTTTACTTCTCCATTTTTAATGAGTGGTGTAGAGATTGTCTTCAGCAACAGGGCCCTGCCATCATTTTGTGGAGAGCAACCAATATCCTTATTAATTGCCTCCATTGCTTGAGGGTTTCCATGGGTCTCCTTTGGCCAATAACTCTATTAGATATAAACCATTCCTGGTACTGGAAGCTTCATTTGATGATGAGATGTCCAGTAAGGACTATTATCTCCCCTGATATTTGACAATTTCATTTGGATTCCCTTCATTTCGTATATATTTTAGGATGTTTCACTGAATTAGATTTACATGTGGCTCTTCAAATGGTTCTTAGTTTTAGATGTCTTCCCCTCGATTCCCTCCATCAACTTCTTTCAGCTCCCTCCTCTCCATTTGATTCTCCATCCCAGTCCCACCCCTCTTTGTCCATAAATTACTATTCTAGTTTCTCTTCCTAGGGATAGCCTTCCCTTCATGTAGTCCCTTACTCTGTGGTTATATGTATACTAGCTTTCTTATCAAAGAACATTTTTATAGCTAACATCTAGAAGTTTGCACTCCCACCAACAACAGATGAATGTTCCCCTTACCCTACATTCTTCCCAGCATGAGATGTCACTTGATATTGATCATGGACATTTCTATTGTTGTAAGATGAGCTCTCAAAAGAGTTTTGATTTTTATTTCCTAAGGGCTGAGAAAGTTGAACAGTTCTTAAAGTGTTTCTCAGCCTCTTGTGTTTCCTCCATCAAGAATTCTCTGATTTGACTTGTACCCGATTTTTATTTGGGCTATTATTTTCTTTGTGTCCACTTTTTTTCTTTTCTTTTTCTCTTCTTTTTACATCATTTATATATTGTATATATTATGCTTCTACTGGATTGTAATTGTTAAAAATATTTTCCCATTTTCTAGCCTGCCACTTTATCTGAATAGTAGTGACCTATATTATACAGAACCTTCTCAGTCTCACAAGGGCCCATTTATTAATTTTTGTTCTTAGTGCTTGTACTAATGATGTTCTGTTCAGAAAGTCTTTTCCTATGCCAATGAGTTTAAGGGTATTCCCTAGTTTCTCTTCTGTCAAATTCAGTGCATCTTGACTTTTATTGAGGTCTTTGATCCATCTGGAGTTGAGCTTTTTGCAGATACAGATACATTTTCAGTATTCTATATACAACCACCCAGTTTGCCCAATACCATTTGTTAATGGATGCTGTCTTTTTTCCAATGTCTATCTCTGGCTTCTTTGTGAAAAACCAGTTATCTTTAGGTATTTGACTGAGTCTGAGTCTTCAGTTCAATCCTTTGATCAGTGTGTCTGTTTTTGATATTATTATGGTTTAATCAATATAGCTTTGTGTTATAACGAGATCTGATTTAATAATATCCCTAGCAGTTCTTTTATCATTCAGGATTGTCTTAGCTATCCTACATACTTTTCTTTCCATATGAAGCTTAAAATTGTCATTCCATGGTCTGTGAAGAATTTTTTGGGATTTTTATGGAGATTACATTTAATCTGTAGACTGCTTTTGGTAGGTTAGCCATATTTTCCTATATTTATCCTACAATTCATGAACATAGGAGATATTTTCATCTTCTGATATCTTCTTCAAAGTTTCTTTCAGTGTTTTAAAGTTTTTACCATACAATTTTTTCACTTGTTACCAAATACAAATGTCAAGCAGACAAAGAAATAAATCAGGGAAAGAATACATTTCACAATAGCCTTAAAATAACTTTTTATCTTGAGAGACAATGTCACTAAATTTCCAAGACTGGCTTTCATAGTTCCACCTTCCTGCCTCAGCCATCAGAATAGCTAAGATTATAGAACCTAGACCAACTGTTGATGCATTTTTCATGTATATATTGTTATTTCTAAATAAATTCTTTCCTAAATCCTGAGTTCTCTATGAGAGTTAATTACATGGGGAATGAGGTTGAAGGTAATTAGACATGGTAAAGAAAGGGCATACAGTTGGGAGGTAGGAGGTGTCTGGGAACAATTGGAGTATTCGAAACCATGATCAGAATATACTATATTGAAAACAATTTAAATGTTAGCAATGATAGAAAGAATGTTAAGGTTATTCCCAGAAGAAGCAATGCAACATTTAAGATTAATGTTATGTTTACAAATATAGGTAGCTTATGGAAGTAAAAATGTGGATACTGGCTGGAATAAAAAAAGAAAAATGAATAATATTAAATAAAATTATTTTAGTACTTATAAGCTTTAACATCCTTAGTATTCTGGACTAGAAGTAGTTGCTTTAATTAAATCATTTCAATGTTTATAAGCCTTAACATTCTTAACACTTTGAGCTAAAATGAATAGCTTTCAATAAAATTATTTCAGATATAAGCCTTTTAACACTTTTTAATATTTTACTTTAGATAATTCAATGCTATGAGAGAGTGCCACACATATTTTAGAAGTTTTTACTGTATTGATTACTCCTAAATAGTAGGAAATACTTGCTTATTCTTGATAATTTATAACAATCTAATCAGCCTACTAATATGTCCACATATTCCCCAGGATGCAAAACCACTACATAATTGAGAACCAAAAGACTTAATTAAGAAAAAATCAGAATCTTAGGGTCTATGATGATCTAGCCATAGGTTTTGACCCCGTAATGGTGTCAGGTATGGGTTTCCTCTTATGAAGGTGACCTTAAATCTAACCAAAAAGTGATTGGTTGCTTATTCAAATGTTATTCGTGCCACTATTACAGCAGAGGGTAATGACTTCTCAGGACAGTAGGGGTTGCACCTTCATTAAAACTGATGATTATTGTGTCCTCTGGTAGCTTACATATCACTTTCCAGTATCATGAAAGCTAGCCAGTTGGGATGACATTTCAAGGTGAGTAGCACTTTGAGGAATCAAGCATGTGTCATCTTCAGTGACTGAGTCATCTCTCAAGTACTATACTATAATCATGAATCTAGCATTCAAGTTCAGTTGATCTTATAACATTTTAATATTTTTAATAATGAAGTCAAGGAGAAAAAGCCTAACTCAGTTAGGACATGGATATTAACATTTAATCTTCCAGTGAAACATGATATCACTACAGAGCCAGAAATCCACTGGGTTCTGAGTTAGAATACCATTCTACTCTGTCTTGCTAAGATTAACTTTTAACAATTTGAACAATTAACATCCTGCCTGAAAGATTCTTCTGAATGGCAGGAGTCCAGAATGTTAGTTATATTAAATATTCACAGAAATAAAGTTCTTTTAATAAAATAATCTATTAAAATACCCTGCCTTTTTTGCATCAGGGAAGAAAAATAGATAGGGAAGAAAAATATTGACATTGTATATTTATAAGATGTATATATAAAAATATAGACTTTAAATTTATAAAAATTCACTTAATTCATTTAGGGCAGCTTAACTGGACCCTTACCAAAAACTTTTCACCAGAAATTCAAGTCACAACCTGTCACTATGGCTTTGCATTGGGGCCCATGCAACCACAAAAATTCTATAGCAGTGACACAGATACAGTGAAAGAAATGGAGGGAAAGGTTCCATGACCCTTGTTGCATTTTATTTTTGCAAGGGCTCTTTTACCTTTAGATAAGATCATTCTGTATAGTTTCTTTTAAATGCAGGTAAGTTCATTTCCTACACCTCTCTTAAATTTAAAATCTCCAGTTCTAGGTTTTCATTCTGGTTCCATTAGCTGAATGACTCATCTGACTAATTCAATACTAGCCATCATTTTAACTTCCCATTGCATATTTTGTTTGTTTCTATTTTTTTCTCCTGAATATAACAGAATTCTCACTAATTAAGGTTTCAACTAAAGTAAGCTTGTATCAATATATCTTGGTCAATATGTGTGTGCAAATACCAAATAGAGGCCTACAATAGTCAAGCATCTATTGATGTGGGTTTAGTTGGAAGGCTCTGCTGACTTTAGTGTTGTTACTTACATGTTGGGAGTCCAGTGATGGTTAGATGAGGTAGGTTTGCTTTAGATGAAAATCTAGCATTATATGGGTCCTCTTTTCCTCTTGGCCTGTTGGCTGTCAGTCCAAGAGAGTGAAGAGGCATAAGAGTATCAGAAAGCTTTGTACACAGCCTGAGCATGAAGAAAGACAGCCCTCCAGGGGACAGACCAGTGTATCAGCTTAACTTTATTCCAGGTATAAAGAATATATAGGATTAGGAAGCATGGGGAACAAACCATAGTTTGAATTAAGTGGCACACTACTATCACAAGGCTTTGTATGTGGCAGTGGGTTCCTATAGCAAAGCTCAAGTACAAGTCTTCTTAGCAGGAAACTGTGACAAGGTCAAGCTAAAGATGAATCAGGCATCTAGTTTAGAGACAGGCATCAGGTTTACAGACAGGCATCTGATTTAGAGACAGCTTTCAGATAAGGTTAGTCCTCAGGCCCAGAGACATTCTCTAGATAAGGGCAGGTAGAAGCAGGAAGTTCTTTTGGAGAAGGAGAAAGTCCCATGTTGCAGAGCTATTAAGATAAGCTGCCAGGCCATGGGGAGATTGCAACAGCTACCAGTCAGAAAACAAAACAAAACCTTCCAACATAGCTGTCCCTGTTATTTTCCAACATACTTGGCATAGTCTTACAGTGTCAGAAGACAAGGGCTATACTTGAAGCATAGGTTTAAACTTGGAAGACATTTTTCTCTTGCCTCATTTATCAATCAAACCAAATTACATATCCACACCTAGTTGTCATATCCATAAAGCATTCCTCACAAAGTAAGATGGTTCTGATAAAAAGTGAGGAAGAAGCAAAGACACAAGTTTCCTGGTACTGGGTACTCTAAACTCATGTTCAGAACCTCAGGAGGTATTTGGGTTTGCTCAAGGTGAGCAGAAATATGTTAATGTGTGTGTTTCTGCAATGGTTCTAAGAACATGGAAGATCTTATTTTTGTCATTCAGTTTTGACATTAGAATAGAATTCATGTTCTATGTTTGCTTCATTTAACCATTGCATTTACAATAAGGTTACGAAATATTGATGCAGACACAAGTAGCTTGGCATCTCACCTCTATATATGCAATAACTAAAAGAACATTGAGCAATTAGTGGCGGGCTAATGCTGTGGACTTTGCAGAGCTGACATTACTAATTATTATCTCATGCTCAATTAGGCTTCTGAATCTCTCAACCACAGTAACACATTAAGTTCTAAAGAGAATTATCAAGCCATGATGTTTTCAACATGCTTTAGGGACATGCTATAACTGGCTTATTATTTGGACTGTCTGACACTGAAGAGACTAAGATACTGTAAATTTGGATAATTCCATTCTGTAACATAAAGAAGATATACAATATATATTTACATGCATATATAGATCCACTAAGACATGAGAATATAAATTATAGAGATAGATATATAACATTTTATAATCATTAATAAGAAAGTAATTCCTAAAGATAGAGGTTAATTCACAGTAGACAATGCAAAATTAGTGACGATGACTATTGAAAGGTTCAGGCTTTGACACTGATCGGGCTCTACCTCTTTAAGAGACAGACCCTACCCCCTGACAACAGTTAGAGCACACACAAGAAAACGTGCTACATCATCACCACGTCACCTGCCATGCATGAGAACTCTGGACATGCATGGAACCTCAGTGCGCAGGCACAGTCTTCCCTTCAAAAGCTCCAACTTTCCTGCTTCACTCCCTCTCTGCTTCGTCTCTACTCTCTCTCTCTCTCACCTATGCGCTCTCTCTGCCTCTCTGTGGCAACCGGCCATGGCAGTCAGACATTACCCCTGTTCCTCTTCTCTCTTAGTCTCCCTACTTTGCGGGGGCCGTATAATAAACTAATCAATATATCTCATCTTTTCCTGTTTTTAAATAAAAACATAACAACTATCTCTAAATTTAATTTATTCATACTTTTGTAAACTTTGTCAAATTAGAAACCAATTTCTTTCGATTAAGAACCATTAGTTTAAGCCAGGCATTGGAGGCACACGCCTTTAATCCCAGCACTTGGGAGGCAGAGGCAGGCAGATCTTTGTGAGTTCAAGGGCAGCCTGGTCTCCAGAGGGAGTGCCAGGATAGGCTCCAAAGCTACACAGAGAAACACTGTCTCAAAAAATGAAAAAAAAAAAAAAGAAAAAGAAAAAGAAAAGAACCATTAGTTTTATATGTTGCGTCTTATATCTTCATAATGAATAATGAATAACTAAAAATAATTGAGTACTACCTATATAATGTATGGCAAGTACTTTTCATATTATTAAAGCCTGAAAAAGTTTGTATCTGCAAATAATGTGATGAACAGAGATGCTGGCTACAGGGATGACAACAAAATATGAATGAAAAATACATGAGTGTGTCATTGGTTCTCTGAGATAACCACAGACCATGAACTGAAGGACAAATGCTAAGGGCGCATCGAGTGTCCATGAGTACAAATATGCAGAAGTGAGTTTGTGCAAGTTAATCAGAAGAAGGGAAATGTACAGACAGATAAGAGGCAAGAAAATCTGAAGGGAATGCTGGGAAATGTCCTTCCTGAGCAATACAATTTGAAGACCCATATACTAAACAAAACAAGCAGATGTTTAGAAAGTAACCAGGATAGCAAAAGTGTCATCGGGAATGTTGTAGAAAGTATAATCCTAAATAAAGAAAATAAGTCTTATTAGAGATTGACCAAATCTCAAATATGATACTACTGGGCATAGATGGAAAGTCTGCTTTAAATCATTACAAAAAATCAAATCCATTAATTAATTGTCCTTTATTATTATGCTGCAAAATTCCAAATAGCATTTTGTCTTTTTTTTTTTTTTCACTTCAACAGATTGCAGGAGTGGTAAGTGTAAAACTCAACAAACAATCAGATCATTGTCCCAAATGCTATATTTATCACACTCTTTCCTTTTAGTACCACATGATCATTTTACAAATAGAAGAACTGAAGCTGAAGAAGTAAGTTTACTTACATGTTGTCATACTGCTTCATTAGCAGCAAAAAAGGATATCCTAATAACCCAGAGTTCATGAGGTGTTAATAAAAGTGTCCCTAGTGTAAGATATTTGCAGGACCATGGGAGAACACAATACAGAATAAAAGAAATAAGGTCATACAGAATGAGAGAAAGGCTGAGATGGTGAGCACAAAATATCCAATGTCATACATCCACAATTTTATGACATTATTAGGCTTCCATACTGTTTGGATAAAAGATGCTGGACATTGCAGTCTCTGCTGTCTCATACAGCATAGTTGTAAAGCCACAGATCTTCTATTGGCTACTGTAATTGTGGTAATCGAGGAGACAATATCTGAAGCCAAAAAGGCCGACTTAATAAAAACCATAAATAAAAAATAATGGAGCATGTATATTCTTGCCTTTGAGGAGAACCTAGAGTGCATACAGTAGTCATATTCTCATATTGTTGGCATTTTCCTTTTTTTCTTATTTTTAAATTTAAATTAGATACTATCTTATTTTTATGTAATTATTGTTGGGTACTTCTTAGAGAAGAAAATAATTTTTTAATTTTTTAAAATTTAAATTAGAAACAAGATTGTTCTACATGTCAATCCCCATTCCCTCCCTTCCTCCCCAGCCCCCCACTTACACCCTACCTATCCAATACCATTTCTGTTCACCAGGAAAAGTGAGGCCTTCCAATGGGGGGGTCTTCAGAGTCTGTCATAGGCCCTCCCCCGTGTCTAGGCTGAGGAAGTATCCTCTGTGTCAAATGGCATCCCAAAGTCCATTCCTATTCTAGGGATAAGTACTGATCTAGTACAAGAGGCCCCATAGATTTCCAAGAACTCCTCATTGACACCCACATTTATGGGGTCTGGATCAGTTCCATGCTGGTTTCCCAGTGATCAGTCTGGGGGTCAAGAGCTCCCTCTTGTTCAGGTCAGCTGTTTCTGTGGGTTTCACCAGTCTGGTATAGACCCATTTGCTCATCACTCCTCTTTCTCTGCAACTGGATTCCAGTTCAGTTCATCTTTTAGCTGTGGGTATCTGCTTCTACGTCCATCAGCTGCTGGATGAAGGCTCTGGGATGGTATATAAGTTAGTCATCACTCTTGTTATCAAGGGAGGGTATTTAAGGTAGCCTCTCTACTATTGTTTAGATGGTTAGTTGGTGTCATCCTTGTAGATCTCTGGACATTTCCTAGTGCCTGATTTTGCTTTCAACCTATACTGGATCCATCTTTGATGGTATCTCTTATTTTGTTCTCCTCTATTCTTCCCTCTACACAAACTTCCTGCTCCCTTATGTCCTCGTCATACCTCCTCTTCTCCCCTTTTCATTCTCCTAGCTCCCTCTCCTCTCCCCCAGGCTCCCAATTTGTTCAGGAAATCTTGTCCCTTTCCCCTTCTCTGGGGGTCCACGTATGTTTCTTTTAGAATGCTCCTTGTTGCCTAGCTTCTCTGGTGGTGTGGATTATAGGCTGGTGATCCTTTGCTCTATGTGTAAAATCCATATACAAGGGAGTGCATACTATGTTTGTCTTTTTGTGACTTGGAATGTTTTTTTCTAGTTCCATCCATTTGCCTGTGACTTTCAAGGTTCCATGTTTTTTTATGCTAAGTAGTACTCCATTGTGTAAATGTACCACATTTTCTCTATCCATTCTTCAGTTGAGGGTCATCTAGGTTTTTTCCAGGTCCTGGCTGTTACAAATACTGCTGGGATTAACAGGTATGTTCCTGTTATCAGTGATCAGGAGAAAATAATTTTAAAAAATGTTTTTTTTTTTTTTTGCTTATGACCTTATAGAAGAAATCATCATTTTCTTGAAACCTGGAAAGTACTAAAAAATTTGGCAGAATTTTGTAGGCAGTGCATCACACAAAGAGATTCATATGGAAAGGCCTTTCTTATATTTGCTCCATGACCAGTTAAATGGAACATTTTCAGAAAAAGCATCATTTGTCAGGGTACTTGCTATTCTAGTGCCTGGTGTAAAAATGAATGATCATATGAAAATCAAGTGACTACATATTTTAGGATGGATAAAGTGAAAACAAAACAAAAAGGCAGAAGGGAACAGTGACTGTCTGAACATTCAAAGTTGTGATATTATTATTCTAGAGGTGCTAAATACTTCTTGAAGTAGACATAGTGCAGTGAATGAACAGTAGTCATGAGCCTACTGTCATGATTTAGTTAATTCTAAATCATGAGTCAAAATTCATTCCTTGTCTATTCCTTCCTGAAAACTAAATCCTAGGTGAACTTGTTCTCTTCCCTTTCTTTAATGCCAATCTAAATAGCTTTAATTATTTTATTTAATTCTTAGTGAACTTTATATCTGTATCCAATGCATTTTAGTGTGATTCACTTCCCTCTTCTTCCTCCAACTCTCCTCAGATTTACCCCTCAATGTTTCCACTGCTATTTCTTATAAAGAAACTATAACCCAATGAGTTTAATTTGTGCTATCCTATGTACATTGGTGTTTCCATCCACTGGAACATGGTCAACTATCAAGTGGCCACATTTTTACAGAAAATAAATTCTTCCTCCCTTGCAACTATCAACTCTCAATAGATAGAAATGGGACTTGGTCTCCCAACGAACACCCACATTCAGGGGACTTGGTTCTCTCCTTATGCTGGTTTCTGAGCTATCAGTCTCGGGTCCATGAAGTCATCCTTGTTCAGTTCAGTTGTTTCTGTGGGTTTTTCCAGCCTGGTCATGATCCCCTTCTTCATCACTCCTCCCTCTTTGCAAATGGATTCCAGAATTCAGCTCAGTGTTTAGCTGTGGGTCTGCTTTTGCTTCCATCAGCTACTGGATGAAGGTTCTAGGATCGCATGTAAGGTAGTCATCAATCTCATTATAGGGGAAGGACATTTAGGATAGCCTCTTGACTATCACTTAGAATCTTAGTTGTGGTAATCCTTGTATATCTTTGGATATTTCCCTAGTGCCAGATTTCTCTTTAAACCTATAATCCTCCCTCTATTAAGGTATCTCTTTTCTTGCTCTTTTCTATTCTTCCCCAGACTCAATCTTCTTGGTCCCTCATGCCTTCCCCTTGCCTCCTCTTCTCCTCTTCTCTTTCTCCTAACTCCCTCTCCCCTCCTCCATGCTCCCAATTTGTTCAGGAGATCGTGTCCCTTTTGCCTTCTCTGGGGGACCATGTATGTGCCTCTAAAGGTCTTTCTGTCTTTTTATTCCCTTTTCAGAAACATCCCCCTGGGCATTAGAGATAAGAATAGTGACAAAGATGTCTTGTTTGTGCCAGATCATTCTACAGACACTTATTCTCTGAACTTTAACTAGTCATGAGCTGTACAATATAACATCAAATGTACTAAGAATATTTTATGTTGAAAACTGAGAGATATACTAGTCTGTGACTATTCAGATACCTACCATGGAGTAGTTTGATACAATGTCTATTTTAGCAAAAAATATTTGATAATGTTCCCCTTGGAGTTTATGAGCTTTGCAGTCATAATCTGGGTCTTTAACCAGATTTACAGAACAAGGACTGTACTTGCTATTTTGGAGTGGTACTTAAATCTACTCACAAACAGTTGTTAATACATAACCCCAAACATGTGTCTTACTGCTATTTTCATGGTTATCTCTTGCTATGCTGGTCAATACTCTGCCTCTTGGAGTTCACAGCAGCATTAGACTATTGATGACTCTCCTCACCCAGCAGTCTGCATTACATATTTCTACACTATGAAAGCTAGAAATTGGGGAAGAAGACTCCATATCAGTACAAGTTTAAGTTCTTTATGTTCCATAGCCAGAATGTAATTTCTTCAGAATCACAGTCTAAACATTGAGTTTTGTTGGTTACCCAAGATCAATGACAATATAATGATGTATTTGGAGGAACCCCATGACACCCTTGGCCAACAACTCAATGGAAGGGCATCTTCATTTTGAAGTATATAGTGTTTCAAAAATTGGAAGTCAAAGTACTGAATACAAAGACCTAGAAGAAGATCCAACCCTTAAGGAGTTGGTTGTGTTTGTCTGATTCACTTTCGAAGGTTTCATGATATTCTTAGTTGATATTTGTTTAAAAGATGAAAGACATTTGTTCCCTGAAGATTGGCTCTAATATTATCAGAAGGGTCTATGCAAAAATTCAAGAGAGAAGAGTAACCAATAGTTCTAAACTACTGTGAAGCCTATGAATCACAACAATAACAGGACTGGCAAAATCTCCACAGTGGGTTAATAATGGCACTTTTATCTTGGGAGTTATCAACATCTGTCTAATTGGACTAATAGCTTGATCAGTAGCAGGGTTGATCTTTCTGGTTAGCAAAGAAGCTGCATTTTGCAACAGCTGGAGAATGTTACAGAGATCCACAATTGGTAAAACATAGAGAATAATTGACTTTGGTTTGCCCAATAAAAACCAATACATCCTTTGGAAAAACAAACAAAATGCCTACAGCTAAGGCTTAAGGAAAATCAAAAGAGGAGGAAGTGGAAATATTGTAAAAGCCAGAGGCTGAGGATGCCTGTTTCTAGAAAGTCCTAGACATGACAAGAAAATACACCTTTTAAACTGCAACAAAATAGTTGTCTGAACTAGACTGGCATAATGACAATAGCAGCTGACATGGTCAACATGGACAGGGGAAATTCCTTATTGCTTCATCTTAGATGAAGTGCTACAGGTTGTCAATGGCTGCTATGACAGGGAGAGTCAGTTTTCTTCAATAGCAAACTGCTGTATAGATTCTCAATTCCAAATGGTGAGATCTAGACACGCACACACACATAAAAGCAATACCAGATGGACTCCGTATGTTTTATGTGTATACATATATGTATACACACACAAATATATATATATATATATATATATATATATATACATAATAATAACAAAGAAGAAATCATGAATTTAATAGTGCATTACTTTAAAAATTAAAGTAAATGTTGCCTACATGCTAACATGGAAAGAAATTTTATGTTTTTATAATTAAATATTTTTGTAGTTAAAAATAATAATTGTGTACTTGAAAGATTAACCTTTCATTAATACCAAAGGATGCACCTCTGACTATCACAATTACTGAAATAGAAATATTTTTCAGTTTTGATAATTTCCCTGATATATACCATTTATCTCATAAACACAAATATTTTATGTCTTTGCATAAATCCATATACTTCACACTCAGAACTTCCTCAGTAATCTCAATTTACTGTTATATTTTCTTAGTGCGCAACTCTTCCAGCTTCCTGGCTCTTTAACTTAAGTAAGTTGTTCAAAGTACTGTTAAGCTATTCCTGGATTCTATGACAGAAATGATGACTTGATTAATTCCAGAAAATCTGAGTCTGCCTTTCTGAATATAACCACTTTTTAAAACTTAGCAAGGTGAGTTGTTTCCTCTTGGACCAGATAAGATCATAGGCAGATCATGCTACCTTTGAGGATGATAACACCTTAGGTATCCCTATACAGTTTCAGCAGTATTGAAGATCCTTCACCCATGTGCACTGCTTGGTGCCTTTTTCTGTGTTCTTACAAAAGAATCCCCTCAGGACATTCATTTGGTCAAGGCATTTTGCACAGTAGCTGATGACTTTGCTGCATTTGGATTTCACATCCTTGATAAAATTATTTGTTTATTACAGACTATTATTCTTCTGGATATACTGTATCCTAGACTAGAGGTCAAAACTTTCAGCCCTGTGTGTATTAGTTCCTTAGTACTGTGATAACTCACAAACTTACTACCTTAAAAACAGACCAGTTCATTATAACCTCTGAGTTCAGAAACTGAGACAGTTTCACTTAAGTCAAGGTGCAAAATGCACCTGCTTTTTTTTTTTTTTTTTTTTTGAGGCCTTCCTTGAGAGTAACCTTTCTACTTTGTAATTACTCCTTCCATTTCCATTTCCAGATCCAACTTCTGTTTTCCATTTTTATATTATTGTCTGACTCTGATAATAAAAACAAATCCAGACCATTATTATGTTCTAAATTATAAACAATATGGATGGTCTTTTCTTAGACTGTATGCATAGAAAGTGACTTACAAGCTTTGGAAGATGGGAATGGGAAGTCTATGAGGGTTATGTCTCCTGCATGCCAGAGAGTGACAGTTTTAGGACTTGAAAATAAGTTGGTTTCTAAGAAAGTCGTTGAACTTGGCAATAACATTTTATAAATATTGGATGTGTGTGTATTACAATAAAATGAATTTTAGAAGACAGTGATTTTTAAAATTGGGCCCATGACTATATTCTAACAACCGTTTCCTATACTAAATATAAAATAGCTGGTGAGGATATCCTAAAATATTTCTTAGAATGAACATGAATGCATGCATTCATGAATGAGGCAAACCATGTTCTGGAGAATATCCTTTCATGTTCTTTTGGATTTAGTATTCTAGAGAGAAACTTCCAGGATACAATAATTTTTTTTATACAATTCCTAAGTCCTGACATTAGATTTCAATATAGGATTAACCATCATGCTTCAAATCTCTCATATTCCTACAGAATTTATATAGGCATATTCATGTATATGACACCTTGAAAAATCATCCAAAATTTATTTTCATTTACCAAAAAAACCTAGAAATATTTTGAACATCTTCATGCCAGTTACTGTTAGACAAATTAAGCATTTTTCGAGAGTCATCAAAGATACCACTAGGAAGAAATTATGGAATTGTAATTGACAAGTTTGCTATACTTTACCCTCCCAAACTTTAAAACTTAAAGGTTTTAGAACACAAGAGTATCAACACCATGTAAGAAGTGTTTGTAGCCTTCTTTGTCTTCTCAAAAGAAAACAGAACCCCAGTGTTTCAGGCAAAGCTGAGGGAGTTTCACCTGCACTAATCATCTTTTTATCCTTGCCATATGAATAGATTCATGATCTGACATTTGCTATTCTAGTCACAATGGCTCTTGTCTCAGCAATTCAATTTCAGCGTCTCATGAATTTAATACCTGCTCTATTATCAGAAGATTTGCACTAACTTTTACAGCTGAACCTTTTCCAAATTTCCTGTTCATCTTAACCTATCCACCCTTTCATCTGGGTACAAAGAGTAGCCTTGTGAAAGGGTAGGCCTATTCAACAAACTTTCACCTAGCACAATGTGGGGTAGTGTTCATGTGAGCAGAGGCAGATCTCCTGTGAATCAAACACTGCCAGCTCCCTAGAGATGGAGGAACAGGAAGCAATACACAGTCTCAGCTCCTTCAGGAATGACCTTAGTAAGAAAAGCTGTTATGTCCCTGTCCCTAAAATCATGAGAGCCAGAATGTCTTCTAAGGGATCAAACCAAACTTCATTTCTTTCAAAATCTGAGCTTCCTTTGGGTTAAGATTAACTGCCAGTCTGAGAATGTAACCTGAGAAGCAGTTAATTCCTACAACAAAGTGTACACAACTAAGACTTCCCTTGTCTCGCTGGGAGTGTATACATTCTCTCACTTGGAGGATCAGTGTTTTCAGCACCCCCCTCATGTTAGAATATGCCCCATTCAGCAGGTTTGCAAACTATCAAGCTGTATTCCCAGAAAATCTGAGTTAGTGTCAAATCTTATGTTATTTAGAGTTTAGATTGTGTTATCTATCACATAAATTCCTCCAAGAATCACTCCTGTGAGATTACAGAATATCCACAGAAATTTTACACCAGATATTGCTTGATTCATTGTTGCTATACATGGACAATACTTTCAAAAATATAAGAAACTAGGAAATAGCTATAAAGCAATTTATAGGATAATCCTTTTTATAAAGAAAATCAGCCATCCTTACCTCACTACTTCACAGTTTGCTTTAATTACAGGTCAACATGGAAATCATTCATAGTAAGGGTTTAGAATATTTAAAAAAAAAAAAAAAACTTCTTCATGGTCAGGTGAAGTGGTTCACTCATATAATCACAACACTTAGGAGGCTAGACCAGGAGGCTTGTTAGGAATTAACAGTTAGCCTGAGCTACACAGTGAGACACTGTCTCAAAACAAAACAACACCCTAAACTTTCTGGTGTAATCTTAAACCACATTTCATCAAATACTATAACCCAGAAAGTAGAAAAACTTTCTCTCCATGCCTTTTCCCATTTTTCTTGTCACACACCTTTTCCACCCATCTTTCCTTTTTCTCCTTTCCCCAATCTATTATCATCTTACCTTTTCTGTTCCCTTTCCCTTGTTCTCTCCACACTTTCATTTAACTCCCATTCAAATAGGATATTTTCATCTAGCTGTCAACCATATGTAATAATTCAAGGTGGAAAGCATATAGAGTGATAATAACTTTAATATTTTCTTGTCTTTTGTACTGTATGTAGTAAGAAGTATTGACTTAACTTTCCTTTCCATGCTGCTTCAGTCTCTGTGAGTTCATAAAAGCTTGGATCATGAATTGATTTTGTTGTTTGTTTTTTTGTTTCCTCCATTCCCTTTGACTCTTACATTCTCTCTACTTTCTGTACTTCAGGGTTCCCCATTTCCTGAAGAGAGAGTTTTGATGGGGAATTCCCTTTTAAGCCTGAGTGTTCCAAGGTCTCTCACTTTGCTTGATATCTGCCTGTCAGTATCTATTTGAGGGAGCTTATCTGACAATGGCTGAACAAGACATTTATCTATGAGTATAGCAGAATGTCATTAGGAGTTGTCA
This sequence comes from Cricetulus griseus, assembly GCF_003668045.3. Lineage (NCBI taxonomy): Eukaryota > Metazoa > Chordata > Mammalia > Rodentia > Cricetidae > Cricetulus > Cricetulus griseus. Next base: position 80,204,918 of record NC_048599.1, on the reverse strand, counting down.
TTTTATCACTACTCTTTTTTTTAAAGCTCATTAGTATTTGGTTTTATCCTAGGCCCCTGAGCTACCTAGTCTCTGGTTCTTCCTCAGCTAGTAGTGTCAGGTATGGGCTCAATCTCATGGGGTGGAACTTAAGTCAAATCAAATATTCCTTGGTTACTCCCACAAGATTTGTGCCATCATTGCCTGAGCACATCATATAGGCAAGGAACCACTGTAGATCAAACATTTGTGACTGGAGTGGTGTTCAAGTTTTTGCTGTAGTAGTTTGCAGAGTACCTTCCTATCTCAAACATTCTAGAATATACAGTTGAAGGCTTTATGCAGGCACCAACTCACTTCTGCAAGTTCATTTAATTGTGTTGTCCTCAGCAATTGGGCCTTGCTGCCAGTTTGTGGAGAACATCCGGTTTGTCTTGCCAACAGCTTGGGTTGATTGGAGATTCCCAGGGTACCCCTTTGGTCAACAACTCAATTCAGTATAACCAATCATAGTACTGGAAGCTTCATTTGGTGTTAAGGGATGGCCAACTGGGACTCTGTCTTCCCCATTTTTTGGCTATTGCATTTATATCACCTTCATATATGTGTATATTTTAGGAAACTTCTATGTATTGTGTTTCCATATTACCCACTAAATTCCTTTAATTTTAGCTGTCTTTCCCCATATTCCCTCCCTTGTCCTCCTCTTCCCTCCTCCTCACCACTTGGTCCTCCCATTCCAGTTACATCCATAACTATATATTCTACTTTCCTTCCCTAATAAGATCTATTTGTACCCTTGTGGCTATATGAATCCTAGCTTGGTTATCATTGACTTAACAGCTGATACCCAAAACTAAAAGAATAGGTACCATATTTTTCTTTCTGAGACTTGGATACCTCATTTAGGATATTTTTTTCTAATTCCATCCACTTACTTACAAATTTCATGATGTCATGTTTTTAATTTCTGAGTAATACTCCATTGTATAAATGTACCACATTTTCTTCATCCATTTTTAGTGGATCACACTGTGAACCCCAAGCTTGCATTTGCATTCATTAAATAAAATTAGCATTGGTTAGCAATTAGTGGACAGGAAGTAATCATAAAACAACAGAGAATATCTGGTAGAAAGATGCAGAAGAAGTAACCAGGAAGGACTGAGTTTAGCTTTTTTGGGGAGGTGTGTGGGCTAGCAGAGTAGAGCAGAAGAGTGCTCTCTTCCAGGGAAGCCAACAAGGAGAGAACATTAGCTAGTTGCTACTCTAACTGACTGAGTTCACAGGTTTTCACCTTAGCATATGAATTTTGAGTCTCATTTATATATAGAACAATAGAGATTTAGTTAAAGCTACCTTAAGTTTCAACAACAGAGCCATTGCCTGAGGGAACAGAGTACCCACCAGGCTGACACCTCTGTGATCTGGCTACTGACAAAGAACCATGCCTGTAACTGTAGAGTCACAATTGGTGACTGAAATAGTAATAGCTCATTGCACAGTCATTGTGTGGAAGGCAAAATAACGTTGATTCTTCTGTTAAGGAATAACTAAGTTGTTTTCATTTTCTAGCTATTATGAATAAGGCAGAAATGAAAATGTTTGGGTAAGTGTCTATGTGATAAGATGAAGCATCCTTTGGGTATAGAGCCAAGAGTGGTAAAGCTAGTTCCTAAGTAAATCAATCCTCATCTTCCTGAGGAAGTGCCACACTGATTTCAATGTTCAGCAAAGCTGAGAAATGCTGCTCCTGGACACTCTTGAAGATCAGCCTGACTTACATTAGCAGGCAGAGTAAGAATAAGGAGATACTATTTGGTTAGGAATGATGGATACCTATGCCTCTGTGCCATCTATATTAACTAAAAAAGCATTTGCTGGTCAGGTGGATATAGCTGTTGGCTCTCTCTGTAAGAACTGCTGCCTTCCTTCATTTTATGGGTTTTACATGTAGCTTTGTGTCTCCAAATAATGCCTGAATTCTGCAAATTCACCTATAAACTAAGAATTTAGAATATGAAATTTTTAAGAATTTTGCTAAATGCTTTTAGAGAATGGAGTTGTATTTTGTTTAATTCTGTAGTTCGTGTTGCCATACACCTATTGAAAGTATTTGTTGAGCAATAGAATATGACTATTTAAGCTTTCTTTTAACCAAATCAATAATGATCTTAGGGTAAATAGATTACTTATTTAATCATTATTAGGAAAACATTAATTGTCATCTGTTATTTGCTTCCACTTTAATAACACAAACAAAAAATAGCTAATGCACATGGTAGAGTTTATGCCTCAAGATTTGTCAAGAACATCCAGTGTCTGAATGGTCCAGGGAAATGTGGAGGCTCTTCTCACTCCTGTTTTATACATTTCCCCCCAGGATGGAACCAGTTTTGTGTGTTCCCAAAATTTCTATTAGGAGTTGCTTCCTGTGTGAAGCCCTCTTTCTAATTCAGGGGTGAAAAATTAAAATACAATATCATAGATTACCAAGTTTCTTGGCAAGTAGCCAGACCCTGTTTTCCCAATGCCCCATCTTTTCCTACCTCAGTCATAGAACAAGATGATTGTTCTGTTTTTCTTTTTAATTTGTTTTTAATCAACTCACAAGGTGGAAGGCTTCATAATAGAATTTATATACGTATTTATATTTTGTTAACTCTCACACCACCCACTTTTCTCCCCCATCTCACTCTCCCAACCTCCAGGTAAACAGAAAACAAATTTCTATGAATGTGAAGGGATTATTTTTAAAATATATCCTAAAGATAAAGGCCTAAATGGTGAAGGATTAAAAACAGTTTATGTTGCTGGAAGACACAGAATGAGGCCTCAAATGGCTTATGATAAGAACATAGAAGTTGCAACCTAGAGATGATATAATTCAGGAACTTTCATGTAAATATTTATGGATTTCTACAGAATGCCTGCAACATAATGTTATATTTCCCCCTTTACACATTATTCCAATTTCCTTGTTGTTGTTGTTGTTTTTCCCCCATCAGTAAAACTCAATGAGACATGCTCAGAAAGGCAATATTATCTCTGTTATGCACATGAGGAATTTGTGTCCATTTGAAGGTCATCTCATCTAAGGTTCCTTGGTTACACATAGCAATTTTGTATTAAATAATGTACAGAAATTTTAATACCACGCAGTGACTTCAAGGACTTAATATTTTCTATTGCAGCAAGTGTCCACCAGTAAATTACAATGCTCATTCCCTAATACAGAGACACCCGGGCAGAATGTTCGCTGATAATTTATAACTCTTTCTTAAAAGACTCTGGACAGAATGTTAGCAAATAAGTACAGGAACCTATTTTGGTCTCCGGAGATGAAATGAGGAATTTAGAAGGCTATGAACTTGCTGAATTTTTACCGTGCATCGTCTTACAGTTATTTGCTCTTGGCATCTGCACTATTATGCCACTCTCACACAGCTCACATTCCCTGGCTTTCTGTTCAAGAGGCTGAGAGACCTGACTTTCTCATCTGAAAGCTGGCCCTTTGTAAGTGAAGTGTATGGAAATATAATAGAAATCAAGAAAGCCAGTTGTCTTTATCAGAGCTGGGTCAATACAACTTCAAACTCTAATTTGGAGAAGGCTGAATCCTTTGAGCCATGTGCATGAGATCTGTTCAGTCTTCTTATGAACACTGATTTACTGAACCAACCACTTTGTCTTCTGTGTGTGGGTTTGTCAATAGTGTGGCAGAAGTGTTAATCAACATTTCATAAGCAGAGTCACAATAAGACAGAGTATCCTGAGATTCTGTTCTGAGACTCTGAGCCCTTCCCTGTAACTGTGAATGAATCTGTGGAATGTAGAAAGCAAAGGTGAATCTCTACTGAATTACAATGGTATGTTTTTAATCCAATAAGCCACTTTATGAAGTGTGATTGCCAAAGAGCTTTGGGTAACTTTTTGGAAACAAGGAACACGTCATAGTGTGTGTTGCTGTATAAACATATTTGTTGGTATATGCATGATTGCTCATAAATGTACAGGTGTGTATACACATACATGTGGTATACATAGCAACCAAAGGACAGCCTCTACTGTTGTTGTTCCTCAGTATATTATTTTAAATAGGGGTTTTCTCTTTCTCTCTCTCTCTCTCTCTCTCTCTCTCTCTCTCTCTCTCTCTTTGGATTTTTGAGACAGGGTTTCTCTGTGTAGCTTTGGAGCCTATCCTGGCATTCGCTCTGGAGACCAGGCTGGCCTCAAACTCATAGAGATCTGCCTGTCTGCCTCCCGAGTGCTGGGATTAAAGGTGTGTTCCACCAATGCCCAGCCTTAAGTAGGGTCTTTTCATTTGAATTCAACAAGTAGACCTAGGTTGGCTGAAAAGCAAGATCTAGGAACTGTCTCCATCTCCAGTATGAACCACCATGCCTGGATTTAATCTGTTTCCCTCTCTAGTGTGAACCACTATGCCTGGATTTTATCTGTTTCCATCTCCAATGTGAACCACCATTCCTGGATTTTATCTGTTTCCATCTCCAGTGTGAACCACCATGCCTGGATTTTTGCACATGGCTTATGAGGATTGAACTCAGGTCCTTGTGTTGGGAAGGCAAGTTCTGTGCTGACTGGGCTGTTTCCTATGTTCTACTGATAAGACTCTACATGTCCATGATCAGGGGCAGTTCTATCATTTCTGAATATTGGCTCTCTGTTGTGGTTTAAGTTTGTAATTATAACAAGAAATGAAAATAAAGAGCAGACTGGTTATTTACCAGTTCATGTCTAAAATCTAAGTGTTGGGCTTAGAAGGATTTGCTCCTACACCCAGGTTATTTATTACTAGGGATCAAATTCGGGATTCTTGCTAGCTTAGGAAGTCCTCTTCCTACTGAGCTACACCATGATCCAAAGTGTTAAGTATTAAGTATTTTGTTCAATTTCTCATTTTAACTCTTCACAATTGTTCATAATACACAATACTCTGTGTGTGAGTTTCTCTCCTTTCAAAACTCAATCTCAGGGCTCATTTCTTATCTACTGAATGATTTTCAAATGCATGAATTCATCTTAGTGTTTAGTGATGATGTAACATGAATTAATACCTCATGGTGACAGCTTCTGAAAAGACTTTACTAGAAATTGGTTTGCAAATTTCTTGTGACATTTGTTGTGGATAGGAGATGAACTAAAATTCTCAGATTTTAGGGTTGAGAGCAGTCATGGAGTGTAAATAGCAAAATGTTTGAAAATGGTACAAGAAAAATGCATAAATTAGTCCTGTGGCCCCAGGATTCTCTAAATCCAAACTCCAGGGTCAAGCTATGATTTTTGATATTCAAAAAGCCCCAAAGAGAACTCCGGTGATATTTAAAGCAGAGATGGCAATGGTGGAGGCTAGATACCCCAAAATGGAGTCCAGTAGAAGAATTCCAGAGTTCTTCTGGCTGGATGCTGGTCATGCTTATTCTGTTGACTACTAAGTAACAAGGCTTTGCATTTAATGTGGTTGAATTATTTGAGCTATATTTATTAGGTTAAGGGAATGTGTCTCATACTGTATGTATTCTTAATTTAATGTGAAACTGAAATTTAAAACTAATGGCATAGCATTTACATCTTTGCAATACCAACAAAATAAGTCCCAGTGCTGCTGAGCTAAGACACCCCTACCCCCACTTTACCTTCACTTATGGGGATAAAAACAGAACATGTTGACCTCTCTGACTCATGCTTCATTCTCAAACTAGGTTCACAGGAGATTCTAAAATACAATAATAACCAAACAAATTCTAATTGTCTAATCCTTTATCTATATTCATTTTCTGAAACTATATAACTAAATTAATTGTAATGAATGCCACCTGGAACATACCTTGTGTGATAAATTTCCTTTCTTAAAAGATGTATAAAGCAACCTTGAAGTTGTTTCCTTCATCTTTAAGATAAAGCTTTTATCTTCATTTGCATATTGGTATGGTTGGTGCCTATAGATACTATGAAGAATAGAAATTTTTATGCAAACTGTTAAAAGTGAAACTAAGTTAAATAGACAAAAACCCTGTGTGACAAATTTCTGGACCTTATTACCTTGATATTGTGTAGATGTGGACACAATAGATGTTTTTTCTTGTCTATATAATTATTGTTCAACATAACAAATGCTAACCATATTTGTATATAACCCTGAATCCTGCTTAAGGCCCTCAATCACTTTAGCGATAGATACATTAGTGTCTTAGTAAGTTTTCTGTCATATAAATGATTGAGAAGTTGAAGAACATGATGATGGCATGGAGCCATGGGTGCCTTGTTGACCATTTCTTCACAGAAGATGCAAGGAGAGACCAAGCAAATGTGGTATCCGGAGTCTCTGTCTTATCAAGTCAGTAGTACTATGATAGGGGCTGTTAGGACAAAGCTTGAATGGGACCTTGATGGATTCCATGGCAGGCAAGGATGACCGAGGCAAAGGGACAAACATGCCAGGCAGACAGAGCTTAGGGAGAAGCTTTATTAGAAAGGGGAGGGAAGGAGGAAGGGAAGAGAAAAGAGGTAAAGAGTCACAGAGACAGAGAGGACAGAAGAGAAGAGGGAGAGAGGAAAAGTCCTGCCTGCCACAGAAGAACAGTGGGAAACAGAGAGGAAAGAGAGGAGAGGGAAAGAGAGTGTAAGTGGGCCGGGGTCTGTCATTTAAAGGGGTCCTTTACACCTGGGCTGACCAGGGTACTGCTTGAGTGTATTCTGCTAGGTGACAAGGACAGGCCTGCTTAATGCCCGACTCCTTACAGGGGCCCCAGTCTCATCACCTCATCTAATATTGATTACATATGGAGACTCCTCTAAATGCCATTAAGATATGATATATGGGTATAGATTTCCCATGATCATTTAGGAGACACATGTATGCTGAATAAACCAGAACAGGGTTTTATCCTGTAGCAAGAAAATAATAGAGAAAACAAAGAGCATATTAATGTTGTTAAATTTGCTGTTGTAGGGTTAGCTTTGGCTGCACCTTTAGAATAGAAATGGATGGTATAGAAAGGGAGGAGGATACTTAGAGCATTCTAGCTGAGTCTGCATCTCTGGTAAGTGTTCTTGTTTCCTTCCTTTCTTGCTTGTCATGACATTTCCAGAACTTGAAGAAGATAAAATAATTGTTACTTACTGGATGCTTAATTCCTGGCTAATGGACAGCACTTAAATACGGACAGTACCCAGTAGCAGGTTTGACTGTAACAAACCCAGAGACAGATGTAGCATTCAGTGGATGATATAATAAGGGAAATAGACCTACAAACTCAAGAGCATATTTGCATCCCTATTAGGTGTCAAAGTACATCACATTGGGTATATTCTGAAGTTCAGAGAAAGCAGGAATTGCTGTCCAATTAGAAGGGTCATACAATCCTGTTTTGATTAGACAGGCTCTCATTTTGACCAGATCCTGAGCAGGAAATGCTGTTGTTGTTGTCCATCTATTTTCTGAAAGTCTGACAAGGCAAAACTTGGATGACAAATTATAACCGTGCTACTTCAAATTTACTGCCCTCTGGGATATGCAGACCAACCAATTTGGTTTTTAGCCCCTGCTTACTCACTTTACTTGCACAAAAATTATTGGTTTTGACAAGATTCCTCTCAGGCAAGCTTTTGAAAAGAAATGTGTCAGAAAAGTATACTGTCTCAAATCTCAATATAAAACAAAAAATCATTAAATTTTAAAAAAGAAACATCTCAAAGAAATTGTGTTGAACAAGAAACTTTTATTATAATATTTGTGAATGTCTTAGTAGTAATAAATGGAGAGATCTGTTGACCCTTCATTTAAAGAGCTGATTTTCAGTCCATCAGTAGAATGGTTTAATGAAACAAACCTACACAGGGTGAGTCTTGTTATTTTCTCTTTCTTTCTTTCTTTCTTTCTTTCTTCCTATCTATCATCATCATCATCCATCTGTATATCTATCTGTGTATCTACCTATATCTATCATCTACATACTCTATTTATCTCTATATATTATCTATCTCTGTCTTTCTCTTTTTGCATGTGTTTATGTGACTGTGTTATATGTGTGTATGTTTGTAAGTTTGTATATATGTGTTATGTGGATATGCATTTTATGTGTCTGTGTGCATTGTGTGTGTGTGAGTGTATACACATGGATTTCAATGTAGAAAGTCACAGAAGTATATGAGGATGGGGAGATTATGCTTAAATAAATCAGTGTCTTAATCATATTATTGCCATATGTGGCCTCTTCAAACACCCTAGGCATTTGGCATGCATACACGGACATACAAACATATATACAAATAAAAATATGAGTAATCTTGAGGATGTGGAGATGGCTTAGCAGAACACTGGTGGTTTTTCTGGAGAACCAGTATTCAGTCCCCCAAACCCAAATGGCTTTCCATGTACCTCTAGTTCTGGGGGATCTAATAACCTCTTCTGTCTTCAGCAGGCACCATATGTGCTTGTGGTATGCATGCATACATGCAGGCAAAACACATTTCTATATAAAACAAAGACAAATAAATGTCAAAAATAAATATTTAAAATACATTAGCATCTTAATTTTATGCATAGAGAAAACAAGCATCTCACATAGCTAGGAGTTCATGGGAAAGGGTACTTGACCACAAGAATGGAAGCTCAGAAACAATGACTGTCACTTCATAATAAATATTACACATAGAATAAAAATATAGTAAGTGAAAAGCATTTCTAAATGGACCTCCACTTTCTGACATACCAAATTCCCTTAAGCCCTGAAAATATTCTCTGAAGAGAGACACATGGTCTTGGGATGTTGGGCTTTAATGGAAGAAAAGCTACTTGTCTTTGTTGTCCTAGTTGTCTAAGAAATTTACTGAGCCACTCAGGTAGTTTGAACTACTCTTCTTTTTATTAAAGATTTATTTATTTTATTGAATGTGTATTAGTGTTCTTCCTGTATGTATGCCTGTATAATACATTTGTGCCTGGTACCCACAGATGTCAGAAGAGGGATGAAAATATAAAAATAATATTTTACATAATTTTTACATATATAAACCAGTTTTATCCTTATGTAAAATTTTGAACTAATTGTTATTATATCCATTTACAGATCAAAAATTTTCTAATGGAGAGATAAAGTCAAAATTCACTCTAAGGAAGTCTTCCTATAAAGATAAATTCTAGGCAGATTTTCTCTGTCCTGCCAACCAACCCGAAATAACACACAGAGACCCAATATTAATTAGAAATGCTCATGCTTGGCTGATAGCTTGGACTCATTTTTAGCTAGGTCTTATAATTGAAACTAACCTATTTCTATTAATCTGTGTGCTGCCCTGAGGCTAATTTACCTTGTGTATATACTTCCCGTACTTCTTGCTCTGCATTTCATGGACTCCTGAGATTCTGGGCTTCTTCTTCCCAACATCCTCTAGTCTGTCTCTCCAGCCAAATCTCTTTCTGCCCATCAATAGGCCAGTCAGCTTTTTATTAACAAATGAGAGGAATACATATTTATGTTATACAAATATTTTTCTGCAACAATGAAAAGCTCAAACATATTGCTCCAACAACTGCTAAATGCATTACAAGTAAGTCTTCTTAACATGCCATTATAGTGGGATATTAACTCACTAAATTTTTTGTTTTTGTTTTTGTTTTTGTTTTTCCAAGACAGGGTTTCTTTCTATTACTTTGGAGCCCATCCTGGTACTCACTATGTAGACCAAGCTGGCCTCAAACACACAGAGATCTCGGGCCTCTGCCTCCAGAGTGGTATGATTAAAGGTGTGTGCCACCACTTCCCAGCTATCTAAAACTTTAAAAAAAAAATTCTTAGGTCAGGGTCCAATGAGATGGGTCACTGTGTAAAAGCCTGAATTCCACACCTAAGGAATGGAGTTCAAACCTCAGGAAACCCATGGTAGAAGAAGAGAATCAATTGTTGCAATCTGTCCTTTGATCAATTTGCTCATGTGTCCCTATACCTCACAATATAAAATGAAATGTAATCATATTTTAAAAAAATTAAATTGCCTCCTTTTTTTCAGATTCAATACCTAAAAGTGTTGTGGGTTTCTCTGGATCCCCTTGTGACAGGATTTGTAATCATGGGAGTATCACATCTAAATTCTCCAGAGATTTAATATTTAACTCAAAATATTTAAATTCCAACACAGTACATTTTCTACAACTGTAGGTGAAAAGATGGATGTGTGCACAATTTACATAGATAATACCATCTGAAGAGACACATGCTGGTTTCCTACTTTTTCTCAAGCTTGATTGTACTAAGGCTTTCGATTTTGGACTGCCAGCTCCTAAATAATGACAAGGAGGCATTTTATTAGTGACAAAAAATTAACCTGTAGCTTAGTCTTATTCCCAACTAACTCATAACTTAAATTAGCTAATTCTTATTAATATACATTCTGCTATGTAGTTCTTTCCCTCCCTCCATTATGAGTACCCTATTCCCTCATTCTCTTACTAGTGAAATATCCATGTACCACATTTTAACTTAAAGTTTGTATCTCTGCCAGGAAGTCCAGCCTAACCTTTCCTGCCTAGCTATTGACCATTCAGCTTTTTAAAAAAACAATCACAACACTTATCTTTACATAGTGTACAAATATCCCACAACACCTGACTTACTTTCAAAGTCTACATTGTGTTTTTTGCATCATAAAAGAAAGTCAGTGGTTTTCCTTTTCTCTGGACTGCCATTTCCTGCCAGACTGAGCTAATCAGCACAACACCATGAAGTTCAAAACACACACTATTTTGGCATTGAACTGTTTGGTTTATTCCAGACAATATGCTCATGTAGTATCCATTTCTTCATCGGGGAAGCCAGTTTTCCTTTTCTCATGTGTAGCTTTTTATTTGAGAACTCAGCCGAAGGAAAACAAACAAACAAAAAACACAAAACAATTCACCACAAAATTGTTTGGAAAAAAATCAATGAAAAGATAACTTCCCTGTCTTTGATCTCCAAATTTTATTATATATCACAATGGCCTTATTTCTATGGAAAAATGGGTCTGCATTATTTCCATTACTTTCTTTATCTTGCCCTTACTATTTCAAGTTGCAGAAAGGATATTGGATACTAGGAGTTTATCTGGTTTCATCATTTATTGATTCATGCAGGTATTCATCCAAAATTTTGTAGTCTTCATGAAGAATGGGGTCATATATATATATAATATATATATATATATATATATATATATATATTGACATGAAGGAATATTCAGGATTCATATTAAGTGGGAAAAGAAAATCACTGATGTTTTTCTTTCACGAACACAAAATAAAACAATTCCACTTATGTATGAGTATGGGCAGATAAATTAGAAGGATATCAAACAAGCCATGGGCATTAGTTATCCATGAATGAAAATTTACACAGAAATGAAAACATGAACAAATCTGTTTATGTGATTTTTTATAGTTCATTTTTTACTACTATTATATCAGCAGTTATTATATATAAGCACTTCTAGCATCCCTGTTTCTATAGTATTTGGACATGCATAGAGGCCTTCTCACAACTGTCTATGTGAATCCAGCTCACTCTGATAAATTGGTCATCTTTTAATACATAATGAGGCCCAATGCATCACTCTTTTGGGCTCATCATGCAGTATGGGATGTCATAGTGTCAGCTCATGGATACCATTTGCTTGCCTAACTTATAGTTTCTGCCTGCCAATTGTCTGTCAAAACTGCAGAGTTTCTGAAATCCTGAGTTCGACCAGTAAAAGTAAACACACTCTTGTGACTTCCAAGAAAGTGAGCCATCTGTCTGTCCTATTGAGCATCAGCTACTAACAGTCCAGCACACTATTCTTGAGATCTAATAGGGTGTTTTCTGTATGTGGCTTTTTTCCTACCCCTGTTCACTAGCACTTGGTCCCCCATAATTTTCCCAGTGCATTTCTTGTGTCTAATCTCTTTTTGAGCTTATTCTTTGCAACTCAGCTATAGAGATGCATATCATATATATATATATATATAGTATATATATATATATATGTGTGTGTGTGTGTGTGTTGTACATCCATATATATATATATCATATATATATATATATATATATATATGTATGTATATATAGTGTTTTCAATAAAAGGTGTCATATTATTTTTCTTATCTACATCTTCCAGTTTGAAAACCACAGACTTAGGAAAAGCATTATGTTACTCATTTTGTGTTTATCATTTGACACACCATTTCATACTTAGTGGGCTTTGTAATGAATATTTGAATAAATGCAGAGTGAAAGTATGTCTTATATAGTATGAATATATTCAGGTCAAAACAAGCAGAACTGTTCACTTTTCAGGTAATGATGCCAGTTGGTTTTACGATAGCTGCAAGTCAGCTTAGTATCACTAGCTATAGGCCTGTGTTTCCAGAAACTGTTGGTGAGCTTCCCTGTGCCCAAAATATTTTCCTGAGTTCAAGTGAGTTTTCACTCTCATGATCTTAATTTATCCAAATGCTGAGGTCCTGAAATATCACTGAATCTCTCTCATCACTAAAAGAAACAGCCTTGATTAATCACTTGGAGCATTTCAAAATAATCTGGCAGTTAACCTATATTTAACGTAAGCATGTATAAAATTAAAAGAGACCATTCATTGGTAGGGAAGTGTATTCTTGGAGAGCTATAAAATCAAGTTGCAATTCTTATTCTTTAAAATAAGGAGTAAGATTTAGAATGTTCCTATTTATTACTAGAAAATCATAAACTCACTTTGAGATACATAGATAGGTAGATGATAGATATATAGATAGATAGATCATAGATACATAGAGATAGCAAGATAAATTCTCATTGTTATTTTTGTCTTGATCAATTCTAATCTTTATTGTAATGAAGAAAAAATGAGCCTAAGAATGTTTTCCTATTGTACCAATAAAGCTAGTGCATCACAAAATATTGAATGTGGATGTCAGTGAGGAGACCTTGTAAATCTATGGGGCCTCTTGTATTGAATCAGTACTTAACGCTACCATGGAATGGGTAGGGTGTTATTGTGGGGGGGGCATGGGAGGTGAGGAGGGAAGGGACTGGGATTGACATGTAAAATAATTTTCTTGCTAATAAAACAAACAAAAAACCAAAATATTTTTAAAAAACAAATTCCTCATTCACCTCTCTACATTTATTTTACTAGATTACTACCAAGTTTTTGTTCTACAAAGGTCAATATTATCTTTCTAGTTATAAGAACAATAACAATATAATCAATAATATATACTCAGTGTCTATTATATGCCCTAAATTAGTATGTTAAATGTTTATAATCCCTAGGAATCAGGGAAATTGGATAAGTTGGATGTGTGCATAAAACTAGCAACTGGGTCATTGAGGATTGAAACACAGCTGCACCTTAATTTTTAAGGTGACTCTTCTGAATTCAGCTCTTTAGAGTTTGGACTAGTGTAGGGATGCTGAAAAAGTCTGTTTTATGCAAATAGCTAAGGACACTCTTCTAAGAATTCTTGCATTTCATTCTGATTACAAGTGAGAGTCACTCAAATTTTAAGGTAGCAGAATGATGTACTGTGATATAGTTTGGAAAATCATGTCAGACATAGGCATTGTTAAAAGCACACAGAAGAAGGTGGAACTACAAAAGGGAGCATGTAGAAGGCATTTGCTGAAGGCTTTGTAGGATGTGGCTAGAGCCTGATGACATACGTAAAGAACAGGAAAATAACAAGAATGGTAAAGTAGCATTTGAAATTCAACAATTCAGCAGTGTGGGATTTTGATGAAGTTACTCAGCCTCATATATTCTTTTCCTCCTCTGTAGAATGATGAAAAATCTGCTTCAAGGTGTTGGAGCTTTAGTTAACAGCACACTCTAGTAGACAATGGGTTTCTATAGATTTCTCAGATTCACTGGGTTTGTACCCAAGAACAGACCCAATACTTAATGTAATCACTGTCAGTTTTATAGCTGGAGAAACTGACATAGAAGGAGCTGCAGTAAACAGTGGTTCTGTAGTATCTGGAAATCACTGAAAGTTCACAATAAATTATATACTTGACATACATTAGGGACTTTCTAAGTGACTTTGAACAACCTCCCAAGCTAATGTTCTTGAGAAATAATACGAAGTCCCTAATTTTTGTTTCATGATATTCTGGCTTTGGTGCTATAAATGAAACTGAATGAATGGATTCCCACAGACAAAGCACAGGTATTATTCTTCAGGATGGGCATCCAATGCTAATGTAGACAAGCCTTCACCTTTCCCTCTGCTCAAAGAGGCAGCACACAGACAAGGTATATGAATGAAAAGAGGTGTTTTGGCAAGGTATTTCTAAGTCACATTTGTTAAGATATTTTCTTTTGGAATCATTTACTCAGAAAAGTCACACAGAAAAGGAGATCTGTAGTCTTTTTTTTTTTAACTTCTTTGTATGCTCACTGAGAGAAACAAATTGGTTTCAAAATTTGAACTCTTTTCCATTCACACAGTTGGCTTTATTTAAATTTAAAGTATCAGTGGTAGCAAAGTACACACTGCTTATTTATTTATTTATTTATTTATTTATGCTAATTTCCCCCAGATACTGAATTACAGCCCTAATTATAGTGATTCATTAATGCGTGAAAATGGATGGGTGAGTGAATAAATGAAAGCATCTATTCAAGTCTTAAGCTATTCATTCATTACAGTTAGTTCATTTCTGAAGGAAAAAAAATGAGTGCTTAAGAGTGAATTGCAAACAGACATGTGCCAGGAGTTTAGTTGTGTGAAAAAGAAGTAATGATTTGAAAACGATTCTTGGAAGTTATTTATAGCAAGCATTTACCTAAAGAATGTCTTTGAATTTCAAATGTGTCATTATAGCACGTATTTTAAAAATTGAATCTCATTCATGTTTCATATCATAAAAATTTTTTGTAAAAACCATTACTGTTCAATATAATACTAACATTCCATTTTATACCGTAATCTTACATATCATGAGACCTCTTTTCTTATTCTTTTGGCTAATTCTTATACATGGGCACACAAAGCATGTATCATCAGATATAGAGTTTTGGAACTTTGCTTTTTCTAGTTTTCTATAACTCTACAAAGTATGCAAACATCATTTTCATACTTGATACTTTGTTGATTTGCCCTAGTCCTGCATGACAACCTAACCTCTCCATTTCAGCAGAGAATCAGCGTTACTTTGTGGGAATAATGGTAGATTTCAGTAGGCCTTTTAGAGTTGTGATTTTTGTCTTTGAGAATAAACACATAACTCCCTTTTGTCTTAGTTTGCACAAATCTGTCTCATCTCCCTTACATTTTTAGCAGTTCCATGTTTACTTACTTAAAAAGAAAATATCTTGATTGCCTAAACTAACCAGTGATATTTCCAACACAGAGACATGGTGATTCATACCATGTGCTTTCTAGTAATTAACTGCAGGGCATATCCTGTGTGCAGCACATGCTATCTGTTGCTGTGATGGTAAGAATAAAGCCTATGGTCTATACCACAACTCTATGACTACAGTACTCTAAACTGTCCCTGAGTTTGCTATGAAGCAGGGTTAAATAGCTAAAGGATTCTTTCACTCTTTCTTCAGACCTTTCCAGTGTGACAGTTTAGAATTGTTGTGGGGCTCACATCCAAATGGAGAAAGGTCAGAGGGAGATTAGGTGTTCTTCCTGCCAGACCGGTTGTATATCAGAAGAAACAAACTGTCAGAGATGGAGGAAGACACACTCCTGTTCTTCCTTTTATATCAGTTTTTGCCAATATATAATGGCCACTAAGAGAACACTCTCAAGTGCTCCTTTTAAAGGAATGCTAGACAGAGAATCCTCAGATTAGATTGATCCTTTCCATTAGTATTTTATTACAGTGAATTATTGTACTCACTCTGCAACATTCCAAGGTCTCAGTTCACCAAAGTGATTACAGACAAAATGAGCTTCTGGGGAAAGTGAGTGGTCTCAAACCATTACTTACAGTAAAGAAGCTAACCTTGTAAGGGTTTTACCATGGTTATAGATACTTTGTTTGGAAGTCACTATTAGTCTTCTAAATATTTTGGCAATTTTTTAATGAGATCTGACTTGTTTGATTCCTTAAAATGTTTGTTGATTCCAGGTGATATATATCTATTGGTATATTAAAATTTATTTTTGTAATACAGAGCTGCCTAGCGTAGTACATGTTAATTCCACTTATGGCAGAAGAAAGACCACTGGCTCAAATCATGCAGAAAATTAAGAGTTTTTACAAATCAAGAATGGGGCATTTCCAAATGGGGCATTTGGCAAATAGGTGGGATTATAAAAGAAGAACATAATCATAACAACCACAAAAACAAAGGACACAGTTTCAAGGTGGTCATAAAAACTTTTTTTTTTTTTTTTTTTTTTTTTTTTTTTTTTTTTTTTTTTTTTTTTTTTTACAAAGTCATGGTTGTCATTTCCTAGAACAGACAATAAGAAACCATTTGTAGTTAACTTTATAGGTAGGGCATAATCCAATCCTTCAGAAACGTATTTAATCTTAAACAGGTATGAATTTGAGTTTTGATTTTATCTTTGTTTTTTAACTGTAATGTGACCTTGAAGCATAAGATGGAGGAAGTTTTGTTTACCTTATACTCAGTAGACCTCTCACTTCCTATGGATATATTAAATATTTTCTTAATTCCTAGTCTTCCATTTTTAAATGGAATGATGACCAGGTCCTGATTCTACTGTACTATTTAAGAATTAAGTATTCTTATGTATACAGAGCTTAGAGTACAATCTAGTATCCAAATTATTATAGAGTATATATTCTTATTAATTTTTTTAGTAGACTCTGTCCTATCCATTTAAATGGAGCAATATAAGTTGTCTACTTTAGATGTTAATACTGCCTATCATAGTGAAAAATAGGTACTTAGCAATGGTTTGAAGTTCAAAAATCTCAGCTTTAGTATCAGGGCCCACATTAATATTACAAGGAAGATGATATGTCTAAATCATTAAAAGCTAATCGTTTTATGTAGAGGGAAAGGTATATATTTTTATTTGATTTGAGCTTTTCCCTAAATGAGCTGTAGATACAATTTGTCCTGCTTTATTTAGAGGATTTTTATACTCGAGTCCTATTTTATAGAATCACCCCCCACACATTATCGGATCAGTTTCCATAGAAAAATGACAGAAAATATGTCATTATTATCATTATAGTTTTCTAGCTAAGGATCTGTATCTCAGAAGGATGCTCTGTATCTAAAACATGCAGAATCCTGCACTGGAATCAATTTTTCCCAGAAAAATTAGTGAGTAATTTATTCAGTGGTTTGAAAATATAAATTACCCAATATCGTTTTTTCCCCGCCTCTCCAATGGGATACTCTTTCTCTGCCTCAGGCAGATAGGGCTGAGGATACTATATTGTGACAACAGAAACAGATGGTAATAAAGGGGAAGGACCAGGTTTTGTCCGTACACATCTGACATTAAAGAAGATATAAGAGTATTAAATTGTTGGTGCAATCTCATCCATCAATTGCTTAGAAATCTAATGACTTCTTTTTATCAACTTAATTTAGTTAATTCCCAGCCACATGGGAGGAATAATTTAAGTCATTGGAGGCATAACAGTAAAAACAAAACAACAAAAACTTAAGAAACTTTCTTGTATAAAGGAAAGAAAAATAATTCTAAAAGTCTACTTGGGGGAAAAAAGGTGTTTTAGATGGTAAGGAGTGCTTTTAATAAAACTTGTAGTGATTATAGGGATAGGAATGCCAAGGGGTTCTATTTCTAAATAGAAAGAAAAGGATGACTGTCAGGAAGATCAGGTGTAGGAACGATGTTATTTTCCTGGCCTAGGGGAGAGCATTTCAGAGAAAACCAGCAGCAGAGAAAAGCCCTAGACAAACACAGGCCCAGGATTTCCCAGCAGCTGCTAGGAAACCATGTTCTGGAAGCAGAGAGCCAAGGTCAAGAGTCTGTGTAGTACCCTGAGCAAGAAGACTTGGGGTTTTGTTATCCCATTTAGTGATTCTTGCATAAAATCAACAACTAGGAAATCAACATTCCAGGATAATAAAGCTAGAGAATCCTTAAAGTAGTTTGGAGCTCTATTCATGAAAAAAAACTTCATACTTGTATTTTCAATACTATTAAAAATAGGACAAATGTGTATGTTTAACTTACATGGTTTGGGGGGATACTGATTAGTCTTCATAATTATGATAAAAATTTCTCACCTGAGAGGAAGGAGCTGCAGTTGATGCATAAATCTAATTATCTGTTTGCATGTCTATGGAAATTTTCTTGAATGTTAAATGATGTAGGAGGAATACGGCCCCTGGAGGTCAGTCAATCCCTAGGTACTATATTTAAACTGTATAGGAAAGATAGCTGACCCAGATAGATAGATAGATAGATAGATAGATAGATAGATAGATAGATAGAGAGAGAATAATGAATTCTGCTTCAGTTTCTTCCTCGAACTGTCTGCATAGAGTGCTATCCTGACTTACCTCTGTGATAGACCAGGAAGTGTTTTGGTCAGAGTATTGTTTTCCCATTACAATGGAGTGGTGGCTCCAACTATGTTTGAATTAGAAAATGGGAGGATGAAGTGTTCCTACAGCCAGACTGTAGAAACAGTGGAATGGTGGCAGCAAACTCACTTGTGTATATTCTAAGTCTCTTGTAGCACTCCCTGGTCAGTTCATCAAAAAGGCCATCTATTCTCAGTACAGCTCTTGATGAGGAGTGATAGATGAAATATAACATTGGCCACACTAAGTATATAGATGCTACTTAGAACTTGAATCCAGTATTAGGTCATGAAAGGAATGATTCCAACAAGAAAAAGTCTGTGGTCACAATGTCAGCCACTGCACAGTTCACTCTACCAAGAAAGTAAAGATAAATCTTGGAGGTCACTGAAAGTAGGACCAGATGGGAGATGAAAACTGGAGAGAATGGTTTCTATATCCAAGTGAAAGCATTTTAACTAGAAACAACTCTCCAATCCATTATATGCAATCTCTACCACTAGTTAAATGGTTGATTTGCTGTATTTATTTGTTACAATTTTAACAGATGCATTTTTACTGATAAGTATGGGATCCCAGGTGGGTGCCTCCGCTGCCAATATAATAAGTCAGATCACACAGAACTAATAAATTCAGGTTTAATTTAAGCAAAACATTCCAAGATGGCCCCAGGGGAAGAGAAAAGAATCACATGGGGAATCCATGAGGATTGGCATTTAAATGCCTTTCTGGGGAGGAGCCACTGTTGGTGGGTTTTCTCAGGGTCTGAGTCTGGAATGAGACAACTCCAGGTGAGTGGAGGGGCTTGAGACCTTGAGGACAGGGTTTGGAACCTCCAGAGCTGGAGACCCGCAACAAATAACATGTTTGCTTGCAATAAAAGTAATGAGAAAATTGCTATGCTACTCCATCTTAACACTCAAACAATGCTAACACCATTTGCCTAGCCGTCACACTTCTCTTTTCCAGTGCACTGTATGTCTAGATAAGAAATACATTTATGGAAATGCAGATAGTTTCAGGAATAGAAGGAGGAATGGTGATGATGGGAGGTATATAGAGTGTGATGTGTAGTCAATGGGACTATGAAGGAAATAAAGATGGGATTTCATGCTAAAGAACAGGCCAAGTGGGATGATGAGTGAGTGACAAGTAAGCCTTGTTTAAGAATGAGGAATGAGTTCATTTGACAAATTAGAGTGGTCAAAAGAAGAGAGGAGTAAACACTGTGTATACTTTTTCTCCTCAGGATAATACTGCTCAATAATCCATTCAAAAGACTTGATAAAGGAAAATATTTTTCCAGAACCAAGTATTGTAAATGTCTGGAGAAAGCCTCAAGCCTGACATACATTATGTAGAAGGAGAATAAGAGAGGGAGAAAGAAAGAAATTGATCATTCTAGCTTACTACATTAAGTACATTTTAGTTTCAAGTGATTTTGCTGAAGTTTTCTAACTTCTTTAAAAGTAATGCCATGTGTTAACTTTCTTTTGCCTAGAAATGATTCACCTGATTGCAAGGCTGCATGGTCACCAAGAAGTAGTGGAGCACAGCAAGTTGGAGCTTCTACTGACACACTAAATTCACGTGAGTGTAACTTTAACGTGATTAAGAAGTAAAGAAGAATCTGTCTTATGTGATTTGGATAGAGGCTTGGAAAGAAAGATATTTCAGAAATCATGTGGTTATTTGCTGAATTCCAGGCCTGTTGCTAGTTGGTTGGGTAACATTGCAAACACCTATGCAGAAAACTTGTAAACAAAGTCTCTCCCACAGCTAGGGATTAAGTTGTTTCTGCTAGGATGAAAACAACAAGTCTCAACAAACAAAACAACCTTCTTTCACTTAACGGTCCTTAAGAGTTTTTAAAAATTTTTATTCTTCTTTCATAGACTGTATCCTGATCACAACTTCCCTTCCCTACAATCCTGCTATCATTGACTCCGCCAGATTTATCCCCCCCTCCTGCATCCGGCTAGAAAAAAATCCAGCTCCCCAGAGACATTAAGTGAATTTGGCAGAATAAGATTCAACAATAACAGGCACAAACTTACATCAAGGCTTCTTAAGGCAACCCAGTACGAAAAAAGGGTCCTAAGATCAGTAAAGAGTCAGAGATAACGTGGGAAGTTAACAAAATGGAGCCAGGTAAAAATACAAGGGAATTTAATAGGGAAAAGCCTTACTTACAGAACGACCTAGCAGTAAGTACAGCAAGCCTAAGGTGAAAGAGAAAAAAGGGGGTTTATGCATAAGTGGCCCTCACTCTTAAACCTTCCCTACATCACACTGACTACACCCTCGCAGGTGTGGTCAGGAACACCTGTAGCCAGCCCCTAGAAGACATGGTGGCTACACTCTCCCCTACACAGAGATACCCCTATTCCTATTGTCTGAAGTTCCCCCAAAACACCAAGTCAACAAACATATGTGAAGAAGAATTAGCTCAGACCAGTCTGGAGAGATGGCTCGGAGGTTAAGAGCACCAACTGCTCTTCCAGAGGTCCTGAGTTCAATTCCCAGCAACCACATGGTGGCTCACAACCTCTGTTATGAGATCTGGTACTCTCTTCTGATGTGTGTATATACACACACACACACACACACACACACACACACACACACACATATATATATATATATATATATATATATATATATATATATGGAAGCAGAATGTTGTATAGATAATAAATAAATAAAATCTTTTAATAAAAAAAAAGAATTAGCACAGACCTAGACAGCTTCCACTGTTGTCCCTTTAGTTTCCTGAGTCCCCATGAGCCCTGTTTGTTTCCTTGGGCCAAATTCTCCTAGTGTCATCTATCCCTTGAGCTCCCCAAATCCCTCCTCAGCCTCTTCCCCAATGCCCCCCAAGGGGAGAGACCCTGTGAAGAACTCCAAATTGGCCTCTCTGCCTAATGTTTGGCTCTGGGTATCTACATCCACTCCCATCATTTCCCTGGGCTAGGCACTGATCTATGATTACAGCAGAACATCATTATGAATCATTTTATTGACTTTCTTTTTCTTTGTCAACAGTGTTGGTTACCAGTTACTGGTAATGCAGGCAATGTCAGGCATGCATGGGGTCTCTATCAGGGTATGGGCCTGAAAATAGACCAACTGTTGGTTGGCCACTCCCACATGTTCTGCACCACCATTGCCCAGTACATCTTGAAGGCAAACCAGATTGTAGGTTGAAAGTTTTGTTTCAACTGTAGGCTGGGTTGGTGTCTCAGTGCCACTACTGATTGCTTTGCCTGGTTACAGAAGATGAATGGTTCAGGCTCTGTGCTCTCCATTATTAGGAATCCTCACTAAGGTCACCCTCATAGGGAGTTTCCACTGCACTATGTTTCCATATCGCTTCCCAAATGCCCTCCAATTCTAATCTTCTCTCCCCATGCTACATCCTTTTCCCCTGTACTAGATCCCTCCTATTTCCATCCCCACCTGCCTCAAGTCCACCCACAAAAATCCCAGGGAGTTTCATATGTCCCCAAGCCTAGAGCCCTCTTTGTGATTTAGCCTCTCCAGATCAGTGGATTGTAGCATGAATATCCTTTACTTAACAGCTAATATTCACTTATAAGTGAGTATTTACCATGTTTGTCTTTCTAGGTCTTGGTTACCTCATTCAGAATGGGGTTTTCTAGGTTCATCCATTTGCCTGCAAGTTTCATGATGTCATTTTTTTAACTGCTGAGTAACAATGCATTGTGCAAATGTAGCACATTTTCTTTATCCATTCTTCAGTTTAGGGACATGTAGGTTGTTTCCAGATTCTGTTTATTACAAATAAAGCCATTATGACTATAGTTGAGCAAGTTTCCTTGTGGCAGGATGGATTGTCTTTTGGGTATATGATCAAGGCTAGTAAAACTGGTTCTTAAAGTAAATCAATTCCCAATTTTCTGAGGAAGTGCTATATTGCTTACATTGTACAAATTAGTGTGGTTTGTGAGTTTAAATTTGTCTAAAGGGCTGGCAATTTTCTTTCACAGTATATGATTAAGTCATGAGAAGGAATGATTTCATTTTGTTTGGCATGTATTTCTAGCACATGAGATATCTAAACTGGTAGAGACTAGCCTAGTGGTTGGAACACATCTGTAATCCTAGTACTGAGGAAAAAAGACAGGAGGATTTCAGCAAGTTCAAGGCCAACCTATGTTACACTCTGTGTTTTGTGGTAGCCTTGGGTATAGTATGAGATCATTGATCCTAAGAAATTCAAAGAAATCAATAACTAATAAAATCTCAATTGTATTTTGATTGTTTTTGGCTTTCTTCTCATTTCTACTCTCTACCTTAGTGTTAAAATTTTGCTTGAAACACTCACTGTTTCAGTTATGCTCAACAGTGTAACCATCCATAAAATATTTCCCTCTGTTATTCAAATTAAAGTGTGAAATTTTCTTGTATGAGCTCTACATAATTTATTCGAATCAATTCTTCTCCATCTCAGCTTTTTGAAGTCAGGGCAATTAATTTGGTTATATTGTTAGCCTCACTAACTCTTGGCTAAGAACTCAATCTTCAATAGTTGTTAATGACTTTAATTACTATCTTTGGGCACTAGAAGAGCCTCTGGCAGATTTCTGACATCATCAATATATCTTTGATAAAATATTCTGTTTCTGAAATGAAAATTTGGAAATTTTGTAGGACACTTACTGTAAGCAATCTTGAAATTACCAAATGGGGAAAAAACCTTAAAGTACTTTATTGAAGGAATTATATTATTCTATATGTCATCATATATATTTATTCAAATAATTAAAATAGCTGTGAATTCAAAGGATGTGTATACATGTATACAAATATAACTTTAATCTTTAGTTTAATGTGCTATGATTGCATGATATCATATGGCATTCTCAGAACACTTATCAATTTGAGTTATGAATACAAATGACTGTGTATGCATGCAACTTTAGTGATATGACATGTAAAGAAAGAAAATGAGCTCTAGCCCCCTATAAGCCAGTACCATTAGAGAAGAAAAAATGGGGTTCATGGTTAATCTAAGGATTCTGCTGAAGATGCAGATATAAGCCAACATCAAGACATAGCAAACATCTGGGCACAGAAGTCTAAAAATATTAGTTGTGTACACTTGAAACTGAATGGTCATTGAGTAAGGCATTGCAGTCCTTTTATGTTTCAAATAATTGCAAATAATACTACACAAAATAATGCAGCTACAAAAAAGTCATGTATAATTTCTAACCCTTTCTCTTCCTGTCCCACTGAGTCATTTTAGCATTGCTATTATAGACAAGTGTTTAGAATTTACTACTTGGCATGGGACAGCCTATGTGGAATCTTTAGCCTGGAAAAATCCATTCTTCTAATCTCATCATCCATTAATTATCTATAGATTTTCATGAGGCCTTGTGAAAATTTCCCAATACACATTGGCATACCATTTGATAGTGTTGCTATGCAGATATTGTTTTACCATCCTATTTCTGTGGTTTTATGTACACAGCTTCCCATATCTTGAAGACACTAACTTGCAGCAGCTGTCCTGGCCCTCTGACTTTTATAATATTTGTCCTGTAAGTAAGGCTAAGGGAATGTTAATTTTTGTGTTTTGATTCATTGTATTCTCAAACTTATACATATCTGCTCATCTGCATCAAGTTAATTTGCCCAGGGTTTGGTATACTAAATCTCAGCAGTTACTGTGCCTAAGGATTATTTGTGGCTGCATGTACTAAAACTCATAGTTTCAAGTTTCTACACCACATGATGAACAAGCAAATCTATAATTATTCTTTGGTGGCTTGAGGGCCAAATTATTTTTTAAAATTTGCTATTCAGTTTTTAATTAGCTGTAACTTTATAGATATAGAAACAATTTATTTAAAAAAAACTATGTTGGGCCGGGTGTTGGTGGTGCATGCCTTTAATCTCAGCACTCAGGAGCCAGAGACAAACTCCGTGAGTTCTAGGCCAGCCTGGTCTCCAGAGAGAGTGCCAGTATAGGCTTCAAAGCTACAGAGAGTAACCCTGTCTCAAAAAAACAAAACAAAACAAAAAAAAACTATGTTGGAATTAATTTATATTTTTCTGCATCAAAATTTCAGAATGCAAACTATATACTTAAGATTTGGGTCACATGACTTGAATGTTGTTCACTTATATAGGTCACTCTTTCCCATATGGACATTTGCAACATAGAATTAATTCCCAAAGTACAGTCACAATTTGTTAGCAGCAATGATTTGGGAAATTAGGAAATGTTTTTGTTCTGCAAGCATTATGGATCATGGTTATGCAAACTCAGGTGTGATGACCTAGCCCTGCTACCTAAATTAAAAGTAGAGTACCTTTTCTTATTTTTATTTTTATTGTCTTCTTTAAAAACCCCTTAATAGTAATTAAAAAAACAGATACAGAAACAGACAATATAGACAGGTATTTTTCAAGGTCAGGATCAGCAGTATTTCCAGGTTGCTCTCTTTCACTGCAAGGTAATGGGGGGCTTAAAGTTCTCAAAGTAGCCATCTCTTATGATAGCAACATCCTTTCATAGATCCCCCTGAATGACTTGCTGAGACTATTAGATAGTCACCTTAAATGTATATGGAAGCAATCTGCTCTCTAGTTCTAATAGAGAGTATTGTTTAATACATGTGTAAGCCTGCCATGGAGCTTTTCATTATCACGATTGTGTTCATGTTACACTTTAATATAAAGCAGCAGAGTAGGACAAATATTTTTTGCTGAAAATACTTCTTTATCAGATTATCTTATTGTTCCACTAATGCTGAGAAATTTGATATGCTGCCTGTCTTCACAGTTCTTTAACTGGCATCATGTTGATTGGAATTCTGTAAAATTGCGATTACTAGTAGCGATTATCAAATTAAATGTAATGATTTAAAATAAAGAACAAGAATTTTCTCTTAGAACTGATAACAATTTTGGGAAAGTAAGAAACCAGTAGTGCATTGGACTGTTTACTGTTTTCCTCTACATGTTTAAATTGCCCACTAAATAGCTGGAGAGTTGAGTTCTGTGGAGCTTTGTAGCAGGTGAGCTTCTCTTTTGTTACTATAAATGCACAGGTCCATGTGACTCTGATTCTTCTAGGGAACTTATCTGCAATTTCAGCCATTTCATTCATCTTCAAGGGGGTTCGAATGTAGTAGATTAATATGGCACGATTTAACGGCTTTCAAACCCTGATGTTCAGAGCAGGGAATTAGTGTGGTGTATATGAGCCTTTACCATAAAGAAGGCCATCTGCGGTGGTGGTGGTACTTTCCAATGACTCAGGACATTATTTTACCAATTTTCTGATGTTTTCCATTTTTAAAGAAGAGATTTCTAAAAACCAATCCAATTAGATGTCTTCCATCTGTAGAGAACTCAAATGAGAAACGTGCTTGTTTATTAAATTACAGAATTAGCCTTTGAACACTTTCTATTGTTTATGTTAGGAGAGGCAATTCTTAATATTAAACTTAACACTGAAGGAGATTATACAACCACCCACTGACAGCATTTTAGACTTTTCAATTTAGGTGTTCCTATGCAATTGGGGAAGGAATTATAAGTCCATAGAACTGGACAATTGAGAAGAGATTTTTTTCATAATACCAGCAGAGAACAGCATTAAAATACTCTATCACCTTAAAGTTCTTATTTTTTAATCTAATGAAAAACAATAGGTATATTTATGTTTCTATGTTTATCATTGTACATATGTACAATGTATGTGAACACTGTATATGTAAATTGTATTTATATATTATACAACTGTACATATGTTTGTGTCTACATGTGTGTATGTGTACATATATGTATTAATGTACAAAAGTATTTGTATTCTCCAAGGAATCTACAAGTATGACCCCACCTAAGATTGCTAACAACAGAGGATACAGATCCTGACCATCTCTTTTGACTAGGCAAGACTACCAGTAGGACTGGGACAGCAACCCAGCCACATATCTTTCAATATACAGTCTGTGTATGTGTCTAAATGTGTGCAGATATATGTGTGAAAGTACATATATGTAAATTTATGTTTGTATGTGTGTCATTTTATATATACACTATGCATATACATTGTACATGTTTATATGTGTATGGGTCTACATGTATGTATATATGTGTTTAAAAGTACTTATATGTGTATTTATGTTTGTATGTGCGTGTCATTAACAGACACATGGTCACACACTTTAGGATACCCACACTAACAAATTCTCCTCTCAGTAATTCCACTAAACCCGCGTTCTGTATGGAACACTGACATCAACTATGTTAATCAAATGTCACTAAGTACTTAGGACTTGCTGGCAAAAAGACCATTTAATGTAATAATAGAAATTACATTTTAGTCAATATGCTTTTTGCTTTGAATCCATTTGTAACTCCAGAAAAGGCTCTAATAACATGTTAGGTGTAAAAAAATCACCCATCTAAAGAATAAACCTGAGAGAAAGCACTGGCTTTGCTTCATTCCAATTCACCAGCTGCTGAACTGAAACAGGTTTTATACTCTGTGGCATCACAACACATATTATGCCGGAATTGGGTTTCTTGGAATTTTAAAATGTTTCTGTTTTTCTTAAAATTTCGACTATGCATTTTACAAACAATCAATAACTACACTTCTTCCTTTTATTGGATTTATTTTTAACAAATGCATATAAATGTATATATATGTGTGGACACTGATATACATGTGGATGTGTGCAGACAAGTTGCTGGAGTCTATTCTTACCCCATCCCAAAGACCCCTGAATTGAACTGAGATCATCAGATTTTTAGGAAGTACTTTTACTTCCTCTCATGGTGTCAACATGTTTTCTTATCTTCTGTAAGGATGTTGATTTTACTTTCATCTCAAATTAACCTACATTTTTAAATTATTTTATTTTACATAATAACTTACTCATTTTGGTGACTTAAGAAAACCCATTTAATGTTCTTTTTTTCCTTTAAATTAGAAACAAGCTTGATTCACATGTCAGTCCCAGGTCCCTCTCCCTCCTCTTCTCCTCCAACCCCTCAGTCCCCCCAACCTTCCACCCCACTCCCCCTCTGTTCCCCAGGAAGGGTGAGGCCCCCCATGGGGAATATCTAAAGTCTGTAATATCATCTGAGGCAGGGCCTAGGCCCTCTCCCATGTGTCCAAGATGAGAGAAATCCCTCCATGTGGAATGGGATCCCAAAGTCCATTCGTACACCAGGGATAAATACTGATCTACTACCCCTGACCCCATAGATTGCTAAGGCCTCCTCACTGATAAAAACGTTCAGGGAGTCTGCATCAGTCACATGCTGGCCTGTCAGCTAATCATTCTGGGGTCCATGAGTTCCCCGTTGTTCAGGTCAGATGTTTCTGTGGGTTTCAACAATGTGGTCTTTACTCCTTTGCTCATCACACATCCCTCTCTACAATTTGGCTCCAGGAGTTCAGTTCAGTGTTCTTAAGAATTTGAGCAATTGTAGCCATTCCTGAAAAACACAAACATGTTTAGATGTTGTCATGATGGGATTATCTCAGTTTTCATTCAACAACTGATTGTACTATTTTCTAAAATAAGAGTGTATCATGAGATTTGTCTGATTTTCTTTGTAGACTTCTGTATCTTACTAAAACATTCACTGCTATAAACTGTGAAAGCAGGAGTCAGCAGGAGCATGGATAGCCTTCAACATGTGAGTTAAACAATCAGTTTTAACATATTAAAATCTTAGCATAACAGGTCAAAATAATTAAAGCCATTTACATCTTATCCAAATTCTGATCTGTTTATCCTGTTTGCAAAAGGGACTTCTGCACATTGCTACATAGTTACAAAATAGATATATGACAAATTTTGATCTGCTATTATTTTATTGTCCTTTTATACATAATGAATGCTCAATTTTTGCTCATTTATTGACTATATTATTTAAAAATTTTAAAAACTCCTTTGTCTTTCGTTGAATGGTAGCAAGAAGTGAGTTTGGTAGTGTACAATGCAGAGCTCAGAGAGGAAAAGACTGAGGCATTCTTGCTGCCACAGTGTACTCCTGCCTGCCAGATAGGATAGCAGTCTCTCCCCCTGGAGGTATGTGATGAACTTGGCATTTGGACTGAATGCCAAAGCAAACAAGCAATTTAATCAAAGTCAAGTCTGGCAGTTTCTTGGCATTTATGTTGATTAAAAGAAAAACAAATTAGATTTTGACTTTCTGTGCTTTTTTTAAACTACCTGTTAGCAGGTGGTATCGATACTCTACATTTTCCCCCTACATTTAATTTATTTTTTGAGAATTTCAAAATGAATTCTATATTTACATTACTTTACCTTCCCTTCCCCTCCTACAACTCTTATGTCTCCCCTACTACTTAACAAAGGCATGGCTCTTCTTTAATTATTATTGAATGCATATGTATATATACACATTTCTGTATGCATATGTATCCATAGATATGTAATAGGGATATATAGGTACAAGCTACTAATTCCACTTTATGTTGTTTGTATTTATAGGTATCTATGCACATGTGGCTATTACAGGGGTGTGTATCAATAATTTAGTAGTAAAGTTAAGATCAAAAGACCATGTAATTATATAAAAAGGTGTCATTTTGTATATTTTAGCTAGTGGGCTAATAGTGTACTCATAGACCTTGACTTAAACAGAACTTTGAATTTTGTTTTCAAATATCTTTAGTCTGATGCTTGGAATATAGTGGAAGTTGTACATTAGCATGATTATCTTTCCTTTATAATTAAGGAAAGTACTAATAACAGTGATATAATAATTTTCACTGTGATGATCCCACTAGAAAATGATAGTCTTGAAGTTCAACTTGAATTTGTAAAAATCAACTTCTATTCCTTAAGTATCTCCTGTAATACTTTATCTTATGACAACACACTTCATTTCATACTGCATCTAGTAGGATAAGATCCTCATTTTTACAATAATCCCCATATCTCAGAAGTTTTGAGTTATGAGGTGCTACCTGGAACACCATGAAAATGTTCAAGTTATCAGAGAGGGTTCCTGCCATTTTCTAATCTCTGTTATAGGTTCAAGTAACAGTTATTCCCTGGATACCCTCATGTTTGCCAACAAAAAAAAATGAAGAAGAAATTCATGAGTCATATTTCCCTCTCATGATAAAGTTAAAGAAATGACATAAATAAAACACATCTGCTTCAAACTTCATGTAGGCTTGAGGACAGAAGAGTCAAAAACAAGTGAGATGAGTGTAGTCATAAGAATCCTTATATGAGAAAGGGAGTGGTATGGACAAAGAAGAGATTTGAATATGGTGACAGAAGAGAAAGTAAATGAAAATTATGGAAGGTTCTTCTCTCCAACTCAAATCATTAACTTGTTTACTCCTTATCAAGGGCAAGTATGGGCTTCTGGTTGTTGCTTCTTAGGGCTCAACATCTTTGCCTTGATAGCTCTTTATAGGGTCTGCCTCTGGGTGACTTTGACACAGGCCTGAGAAACAAAGAAAAAAAAATGCCCCTTCACATTTTTTATATAATGATCAAACACCAACAAAAATGAGTACTTCCTGGAAATTAGATATGTTCAGTGATTAGGCATGGAGCTACTCTGCCTGAGGGACTTTTCTATCACTGGGTTTTACTCTACACTTTCTTGCTAAGCCTTTGCATTAGTCTGGGTTTTTTTAGAGTAACTCAAGCAAAGGGTCTTGCAGAGGTGTGCTGCCATTTCTAGATTGTAGTTTATTCTGCATCTAGTCAAGTTGACAACTAAGAATAGCATCTCAGCCTTTTTAAAAATATTCCTATTTCTTCTTTCATCCAGACTTAGTTTAATAAACACATAGAATGATGAACTTGTGTATAATGTTGAACATTTTTCTCTCTTTGTTAGCCATTTGTAAGACAATTTTCTTTTATGAATGTAGTAACTTTGCTATTGACTTTTAAATCCTTCCTTATATAGTCTTGATTCTTTTTTTATCACCTTCCTTACATACACTCAAATTAAACCTTGCAGAATTCAGTGTCTGGGTAAGAGAGACCAGCTTTTGGAACCCACTTTCTCTCTAATACCCTTCTTTAAATACAAGTCACTTGGAGTCTTTTCCTTAAAAGCTGATCTGACTCCTCAATTTGGCTCCAACAGATTGTGTCTTAGGGGGATCTAAGGTCACTTATACTTTATAAAATGTTCACATATTCTGGGAATTTGTATGTAAAATCTTGAGTTGAGGACCACATTATTCTGCCAAGCAGGAAGAACCACTAGAATTAACAATGTATGGGTTTTTCTGAGTCAATATATATTGGCAAATAGAATAATGGTAGTTGCCTGTTTGAAGTAAATATGACAACAACCATTCATGGATTTGGAAATGTCTAAATGAGGTTTATATTATTATCATGTAGGGAAAACTTGCATGTTCTCCTAGTTATAAAAGTACAGGAAATGTATCCACCCAACCCACAACTATGTCTGTGGAAACCTATAAGGCAGTGGTGAAGGAACGGACCCAGAATGTACTTTCTGATTATTATAGGAAAATGAAGGCCCCTTTGGCATTGTAAATAGTTATAACAATAAAAACTGTTCCAATTTAATTCCTCCACTGCTTTGTATCCTAAATGTGTGGCTATTTCTGATTAATGCATCCTGTAAATATGAATGCAAATACAGTTGGTGTGATTGGATTGACTAAAGAGGAGTTAATTAACTGGAGAATGGAGAGTCATGGAGTGTTTCAAAGGTGTCTTTATTTTGATAAGGGGCTAATGTATGAATGTCTATTAGAAATGTTCTATGCCTCTGTGGTTGATGTGATTTCTATAAATTTTTGCTTCTTTGCCACAGGAGTCTGCCATAAATAATGTTGTCTACCTTTAATAATCAGTAAGTCTAAAAATAACTGAGATTCTACTATGAGATCACAGGTATCCTATTATTAGTGGGCATCAAATAATAAGTGTATAGGTCATTATTTGGAATATTACTGATGAGATTTTAGGGCACAATGTGTTAAGTGTATTATATTAATGGTGTGACCTTTTTAAGAAAATTTAATCAAATTTTCACAAATTCTTTATATAACATTAATAATCTAGTTTTTTCTTTCCCCTTGAATATTTTATTTATTTGAGATAGCGTCTCATGTAGCAATGGTTGGTTTTGAGATTGTTATATAGCTATGGTTTGAATACCTGATGCTTCTGTCTTTAGCATTGTGTGTCTTGCAAATATTTAAAAATTAAATCCCCAGGGGTTTGAAACAAATGATCATTGAAAACTGTGTCATTTACATTAAATATACATATCTTATTATTATTTTGCTTATGTTCATCCACTGATTAGTACAAACTATTTATTTGTTAGTATTGTTTAATTTAAAGCATTTTCCACCTACTCTTCATGATTTGAAAAATACTATTGAGGTCTTTTGTGTATCAGCCCCTAAAAGAAAGAAAGCTTATAGCAAGTACAGGACTTAGAAAGATCTGAGGGCAAAACGAATTCTTCACTACATGCTTTTTCATGACAGTTTCTTTGTTATTCTGTTTCTCTTCTAATAATACTGTAATACCTCCAATTCTTCCTCACTTCTTCTTCTGGCTTCTTCTTTCTCGTCTAGCTCTAAAATTTACTCTTCCTCTGGAGGCTTGAAGTAAAAAGAAGGACTTGCAAAAATAGCTGTCATTGGTCAAAAGCATATTCTTATGTTAAGCAATAAGGGCAGAGTCATTGCCATGGCACTATGAGGGGGAACCTGCCCAATGACAGCTTTGAGACACAGACCCATTGTTAGTAGATTAGCAAGTGAAGAATTGACATGCTTTTCTTAGTAACCTTGGTTGGACATCTGCTGCTCTGATCTTGTGCATACTTGTAAGGGTTCTAACTTATGATCTATTTACAAAGACCTTTAGTCTAGTTTGAACTTTCTCTGAGGTGAAAGTCACCTACATGTGTGAAATTAGTCTCAGCAAAAGTACAAGACAGGCTGTCAAGTGTCCACAGTCCTTCTGAAACAAATGAATCCAGTTATGAAGCATATCCAGGTATATATTCTATATATCAAAACTATATAACTAAATGAAAAGCCATCTTCTGCCCATCCACAGACACATGTACCCAGTAATTGATTAATACACTGCTGGAATTTTGGGGACGAATACTACCATAGTAAGTGACTGCTATGCTCCACATAGAATTTACAGCAAGGGCAGTAAATATTCAAAAAACAAGCACTCCCACCATCCTGCATGTGGTTCTCCTCCATTGGAATGTGTGACCCAAGAGGGTTAGCCTCGTGATTTGTCATCTGAGTTCTCACTGCATAATCCTATGGATCACAGCAAAATAGAGTATCAGTGGAGCAAATATCTGGGGAAAAGTAAATCCCTCTGTATTGACTAATGAATTAATAGCTAGCTTCAAGATTATTATTAAAGAAAGTATTAAATACTATGAATCACAAATGAGTAGACGGAAGTAATTATTATTTTCTTGTGGACATGCTTCCGTGTGTTGAAGGAAAATAATTTTTCTACTTCAGTAATGCAGATGTTCAAATAGTTTGGAATAGTCAACCCTAGTTTGTTACCTAGTTTGTTACCTAGTTTGTTACAGATTTTGAAAAGGAAGTAGTTCACTGGAGTGTTTGGCAGGGAAAATTTTGGACAAAAAAAAAGGAAGTGTGCAAGAGACATACCTAGCTCTGTTGCTGACTGACATTTGGGGAAGCTACCTTCTTTCTGTGAAACTCAGGTTCATAAGCATACTGAAACATATTCTGCATTGAACATTTGTTAAATCTGAACTCATCTTCCAATTTACAAATTTAATGAAAGAACTAATGCATGTGTGAGTAAAAATACATGCAGAAGTAGATCCCTGAGAGTGGATGTCAGTCAGAGAGATATTCATTGTGTTTGTTCATGTGCCTGTCGTGTGTGTATATGTGTGCACATTTGTGTGAAATTTATCAGGCATCTTACTCTTTGTAAGTGCCAAGCAAACACTACATAAATTGGCATTAATTTACAGTTTGTAATGTGTGTGTGTGTGTGTGTGTGTGTGTGTGTGTGTGTGTGTGTGTGTGTGTGTGTGTGTGTCTGTGTGTGTGTGTGTGTCTGTGTGTGTGTGTGTGTGTGTGTGTGTCTGTGTGTGTCTGTGTGTGTGTGCATGTAGGTGTTTATAATGAAATTCTTTAATAGATTGTTTTGTTTTAGGAACATAAAGTGATGTGTCTTATATATAATTATTTAGAAATAGACTCATAGAAAATTGTTAGTAATGAACAAAAATTTTCAATCAGCTCTTAACATACTGATTGTAAAGATTATTGCAGTCTTTATCTACTCAGCACACTGATACTTCGTCTGTGCTTTCTGTGAACACATCTTTGTTGAAAGTACACAAGTTCAAAACAGGCATGAGACCATACTGCTCAGCTAAATAAACAGAAATCCAATGTCAGAATGATGTCAATCACACATTGTTTTCATTTTTGCAGTCTTTTTGAATAATGAAAACAATGAACATCTATGTAGGGTATGATTCCTACATAAAGGATTTGCTCATATTATTAAAGCCTACTGTATTTTACAGTACTTAGGTATGGAAATTGTTTCTCCTTTATCTTGCTAAATGACCCTAAACATTAAATAAGGTAAAGAGTTTTTTAAATTTTTTTCTCTATGGTGAGAAAAATTAGCCTCAACAGAACAAAATTCCTTTAGCTATGAAACAGAAGGTCAGGTTTGAATGAAGATGTGAAAGATGAGAAGTTATAGTCATTCTGTTATTCTGTGAAATATACTAGAATTAGCAAAAGACAGAATTCATTAATAATGGCCCAGAGTTCTTTAACAATTGGAGTTCATGTACCACAGGTCATTGACATATTTTTTTTTTCCCGAGACGGTGTTTCTCTGTGGCTTTGGAGGCTGTCCTGTAACTAATTCTTGTAGACCAGGCTGGTCTCGAACTCACAGAATCCACTTGTCTCTGCCTCCCGAGTGCTGGGATTAAAGGTGTGTGCCTGGCATTGACATGATTTTACTTGAAAGAAAAATTATGTTTTTAATTGGTTTTGGCTTCAAGTATTTGTGACAGACTGGATAGCCATTGGTTAAAAGTAAATGTTCACAAATAAACAGTCTAGATTATTTTTCTGTTAATTTTCTCTTTAGAGAGAGAAGTATCTAAGAAGCCACTCAGGAATATTAAATTTAAAATTTAAATTTAAAAATTTATTCCATTTCTTTTAACATTATGGAGGCAAAGATGACTGGATCAGAGTTGTTACTCCAAAATTTTGGGATGTACAAGTGAAAATTAATCTCTTAACTGAAGATACATCTATATTAATGTTGGCATATAAAACACAAATATGAATAAATGAACCAATAAAGTATCAAGCATTGTATTCATCACTTCCCAGTACACACTGCTTTTCTACTCCCCTTCCCATCATACAGATGTGAAGCTTTTTAAATGTGGCCATAGTTGTATTTTATACAAGTATATAAGTATATATTTATTTATGGCATGTGTCAGTAGGGTGGAGAAGTAGAGGTTAAAAGTAGATAAGACCCATGGAAAACTCTAAGGAAATATGTTAGATGTCACAAGTCAAAATTTGTATATTCCAGAATTGGAGTTAGAATTTCAAATATAAATTGTGCTAAGTAAGATCTTTAGATTTGCCCACCCACAAACCTGATGTCTTTGAAAGTACTAAAGTTTGATACTTTCAATTCTTTTTCATTTCTAATATACAACAGATGTGATGTGTTCAAAAATATTAAAAAAAACACATAAAATGTGCAGATGAAGATTCTGCAAGAAAAATTAAAAAGTCATTTTTCTTTACAATATGTACATTCAAGAATATGTGATACTAGGATATCAATGGATTCCTTTACTACATACAGAGTACAACACCAGTTTATCCATCCATGCAGAGACCCTTTGTTACCTGACTCTGTTCCTGTGTTTGACAAAGATACTTTATTCTTCCTTCTGCTGGTTTGGCTACATTCATCCCTTAACCTAGATCCTTGAAAATGCTCTATTTTGCACAAATGAGTCGTACAAGTTCATTACCTCTTCTGGAAAACAACTCAAAGCTTGTATCCTGCTGAGTCAGTGGTTTTGTAATTAAATGTTCATATGTTTTTAGTTTCCTAAGTCTATGAAACAGTGAAAAGGGGAAGGTTATTTAAAGGCAACCTTGTCACTTGCCTGTATTCTTATCTTAAGCAAAGCAGGTGGGAACAGCTTGAGGAGGTTGTTTCTAAAATTAAAGACAAAGCCTGTCATGCAAACACTCCTGTTTAACAACTTCATGACTTACCAAGACATTGATCTTACTAGGTATCAGTTGATCCCTTTTAAAAGTAGCATAATTATGTGTCTCCTGAGACCCTTGTCTCCTAATGGTTTGTTTGTCATGCCCTAATGTTTCTATATTCCCACCAGCTAAATATTTTGTTACATGGAGTTGAAGCCCAAGTAAGGTCTTAACAATTCTCAGTCACTGATAAGGTTTGGTAAGGTGGTACCAAAAAACAAACAGACAAACAAACCACCAAATGATTAAATGTATTCCTAAGCACATATATAACTGCAAGTCTGATCTATATGAGTAAACACTCCTACTGACATATCCAGTGTCTGTCCTTCCAATGGGTTTTGAAGTTGTATGTATGTAAATCTTCTTAAAAATGCTTTGGATCAATCATGCTGCCTGTCAATAATTCTTTCCTTATAACTCTGGCTGGGCCCATCTAGGTATAGACTATAACAGTCTCTATTAGAAACTACTTTGCCACAGTTTGTGAAACAATTCCAGATTTATGTACAGGCTGACAGAATAACTTGATGTTCAAAATGATTCTGAAAATTGACTAAACAACCCTAAGGAAAGGGATTGCAAGGAGTACCCACCAGAAATAAGTCAGAAGATATGATCCTTACTTGCCCTCTTCCTCTGCTAAGGTTGCTAATAGAAGCAACATACAAAAGAATAAGTCAAACAAAAAGTCTTCACAGGGTTTTACATATTATGTATTTAAAATTTCTGTGCTATATTTCCATTGATACACTTCCTAAATGAATTAATTGCATTGCTAGAAAATGTTCTTTGTGTTACTCTTTGGTTGCTAGTTTTTGTTTTTGTTTGTCTGGTTTTTGTTTTGTTTGCTTTGCTTTTAAGTAACCTTCCCTTTTCACTGTTTCAGTGATGACTACTTTTATGTTAATTTGACACAAGCTAGAGTTATCAAAGAGGAGAGGAAAATAACTGAGAAAATGACTTCCTAAGCCTGGGCTGTAAGCCACACATGGTGTTTTTTAGTGATTGATGTGGGGGAGTTCAGCCCATTGTTGGTGGTTATATCCCTAGGCTGGTTGTCCTGGGTTCTGTAAGAAAGTAGTGCAAGTAAGTCATGAAAAGCAAGTCAGGAAGCCACTCCTCTGCATCAGCCCCTCCTTCCAGGTT
Source organism: Cricetulus griseus (assembly GCF_003668045.3). Taxonomy (NCBI): domain Eukaryota; kingdom Metazoa; phylum Chordata; class Mammalia; order Rodentia; family Cricetidae; genus Cricetulus; species Cricetulus griseus. The sequence continues at coordinate 80,167,912 of NC_048599.1, read as the reverse complement.
CATGACCTGTTTGAGTTTCCTGTTTGAGTCCTGACTTCCTTTGATGATGAACAATGATATGAAAGTATAAGTTAAATAAATCCATTCCTCCCCTACTTTCTTTGTTCATGGTGTTTCTTCATAGCAATAATAACCCTAGTGAACATTGTTTCCAATCCCTTCCATGTATTGTAAGAACTTTCTAGGGATGGATGGCTACATATGTTGACTTCAAATATTTTGTGCTGAAGACTGTTAAGTTAAAGTTAGTAGAATAAAGCTAAGTTTCCCAACTTGATAATTAAAGCCACATTCCAAAACATGAATCAAATTTAGTATTATATAAAAGATTGATATAAAAGTAGATCCTAAATCCAGAATAGCTAAAAGGTACCAATTTAAGCAGTTTGGAAAGCAAGATTTATCTCCAGCTCTTACCCCTAAAGCTTTCGGAATATTTATTAGATGTTATAGCAATGCCATGCTGAATATATATTCTCTATAAAGAAAAGAAATGTTTATTGCCCTATATGATATCTCACCATACATAGACTGTTAAGATGGATATGATATCAGGTACCAAAGTGCTCTTTATTCTGCTTATCTCACCTCCTAGTTACATGCTCCCTAAATGGCATGGATAATGCTTCCAAAATACCCAGCAGAGTGTTTTGCTAGAAGTTCAGTAAATGTTTGCTGAATTGAATTGCCACATTAACATGTAAATTGTCAGATTGCAGAGTTTACAGCTTGTAAATCTTATTTTAAAATCTAGGTTTACACAAATTTGCATATTATTTAGAAAATGAATAAATTAAGCCCAAATCAGTGTCTCATTTATATGCACTTCCACAAACTCATTTGAATGGTTTAAAGTGCTACTATTGTCCAGCAAGTTTGATAGTCCCCCCAAGCAATGCTCATATGGGAATTAATTGTTTCCTTTTCAAAAGTGCCAACAAAACTTATTACCTATTAGTTATTTTTTCCAAATGAAAATTCTGCAGAGGAGAGGGCTACTACTCACTCAAAATCTTTTAGCGCAGTGCTTGAAAAAACACAAATAGGTTGAGCTTTTACAAACATCTTGATGGTTCTCCATCAAATAAAGTGAGTGGAGAGCAACCAAAAATGTCTCATGCTCTCCCCCACTGCACAGGTATTGTTCTACTGAATGGTATTCTTCACCCATGTATGTTTTGCTAATGGCATTCTACCTCTGAGCAGCTTTTCTTTAAGGAGCTTATGAACATTTGTGTCAAGTATTCCCTGATTTCCTTTTAAATTCATCACAGCCTGACTTATTCATAATTCCTCTTATCTTCATTCTCATTGTTTTATTCAATAAAGTAAATTATATAAGCATTCATCTAAAGCCTTAGAAGGAACATCCAGCATATTAAACTCTAATAACTATGGCTCAAAAACTCTATGGCTCACTCTGAAACTATGCCTTTCAATGGAAGGAGTGTGTTTGATGAACTGAAAAGAATAAACTGTATCCCCTATCACACAGCTTCTGTCCCAGCTGCATTCATCTACACACGTAAATTCACCTGCTGAATGGGAATTGTTTAACAAGAAGATAATTAGCAAGGTTTTGAAATGGTTTTTTTTTAAGGCAATGAAAACACTTTCATCTTTTAAGTGACTGAGAAAAAGCAACATCGATATTCATGAATTTAAACACATTTAAAGGAAAATCATGGCACCTTTCCCAGTCCAAGACATAAAGTATACTTCTACTGGAATCATGAAAGGAGACTAAGTGAAAGAGCAAAAGCTGTAGAAAGGTACAATTATATTTTACAGGCTGCAACATTCCAAGGTGTTCAATGGATGATGTTTTCGTCTTGTCATCAATAAATTCTGCCTGTGTTTCTGTAATCACAATGCAGTTTTTACACCAGGCAATTATTTTTAATTGTAAGGATACGCAACCCCTTATTAAACTAAGAGGAAGAGAATAGCAGTACATGTTAAAGAAACTGCAAATCCTAGTAGCTTCCTCTGGTTTCTAAGTGATTTTGACAGACTCTTGAAGAGTGCTTACTCCATTTTCTATCCCTGAATTGAAGAATGTTGATTTTTTTAAAGAAGCATCCAAAGAGTATCTTCTCTCTACTGTGTTCATATGGCAGATTAGACAGGGAAGATTCCATCTGAAGGTGATCTACCACTCCCTGTCCAACTTCAGATGGAAGAGTAGTTCTGCCACCACATCGCCCTGACTTAAAAAACAAACAAACAAAAACATTGAATCACAACTCTTGGTAGCTTCAGTTTTAGAAAAAGATGGTCATACCTCTTCAGATTTCATTTAAATCTGGAATGACAACAAGTCAAATAGGTTGAAAGTAATTGCTATTTGTTTGACTAGAAACAAATCCGTCCTTCTTTTGCCAGTGCAAAAACAGACACACACACACACACACACACACACACACACACACACACAGAGAGAGAGAGAGAGAGAGGAGAGAGAGAGAGAGAGAGAGAGAGAGAGAGAGAGAGAGAGAGAGAGACAACCACCAGCACCACCATCAATCTATCTATTATAAACATTTGCATATTAGTCATTGATTATTTCAAGTAAGATTCAGCTTGGGCAGGTGTTTTTATTTTTTCACCAAGTCCATATTTAGAACTACATACCCCCTTAGCTACTATTTTCATAGTATATTTTTTTCAATTCTATTTAGTCTCTGCTATTCAACTTTGTATAAGATTTTAATATGTATGACAGGTTATAAAATTCTTGAAAGCAAGCAAGAATATACTGATTCTTATACCATAGTTTTCTTTCTCTCTTTGTAGAAATAGCATAAAGAGAGAGCACAAGCATATTTAACACACATATAGAGTATAAATAGTATATATGCATGCATGGTCATGTATTATATGTGTATTACTTTCAATTTGCATATATACCTATAATATATATGTGCATGCACTGAGATGAAAAAGGGGTATTCTTTTTCCTATATATCATCCTATTCATTGAAATGTTATACATGTTATAGTAATATGTTATAATATGTTATGTTATACATTTTATAAATTATATTGAAAACTAAATAAAAATTTCTTTTTGAATAAACAGTTCAGCCAAGGTGTTTGTGTTGTGACCTTTGGGTCATTATCTGTTTGTTTTTCAATGTTGTCATAAAGAGGAATGCCAAGTTTTCCATGAGAAAGCCACTGCTCCAGTGTTTACTCCAACATAGAAGAGTTAGTCAGATAACCATGCTAAGTATTTATGACTCTGATAAATGAGCTGTCAGCATATAGGTACAGAAAGAGGACTTGATTGCCTATCTTGCCCTAGTCTAAGAACTTGAAACTAACACTCCTTACAATGGGTTCCCCTCAAATTAAAAATATATTTTAAACAAAGGACTACCCACATACTTTGTAATGAGAAACTGAGCTCATTTTCTCCTCCAGAAAGGGAAAGAAATTGTTTAGTCAACAGTATTCTGTTTCAGGGCCCACTCTAATGTGCAGGTGTCACTAGGCTCCTTTTTTCTTCCTATACACCACATGCTAATTTCATAGGGTATAAGACTCTCTTTTCCTTTTTTCCCCTTACCATACAGAGGAGTAACATAGACACTTCACTTTGTACAATCTGGGTTGTAAGTTTTCAGGTTCAAACCTGCTGCTAGATGTGTGTTTAACTTTGATAAAGTATCTTGGACACAATATATCAAGTAATGGTGCATTTTTACCTTCAGTGTTTCAAAACATTTTTGCTTGGCCTTCAAGGATGTTTAGAAATATATTTGAATGTCCATGCTTGGGAAGAAGGATTAGAAGTTGCAGCTTATCTTTATCAACATACAGTATTCCTGGCCTCCTATTTCACTGCTGGCCTTGTGGGTATTTTTTTTTAAATAATGTAATCCCTGTACTGTATAGGATGTGCACTACTATCTACTGTACATCCAAATCAAATGTATTGAAAATGATGTCAGTGTGTCCCCTTGTCATTATTGTATTTTTGTAATGTTTTCCAAATTGACATGTTTTTGAGGGGGTTTTGTTGTTTTGTTGTTGTTGGTGGTGGTGGTGGTGGGTTTTTTTTGTTTTTTTTTGTTTTTTGTTTTCAAAAATTATACTATATTTCAATGTCTTTAAGAATATGTTTTGTTTAGAGACAGTGTTTGTTTTAAAGAAATATCAAAATCTCCTCTGGGTAAAGCAGTAGGTCCACATGGTTTCACAGAAGATTTCTATAAAGTCTTCAAATATCATGCCACCCATAACTATAAATATTTTTGAAGGATGAAAAAGTGACAGAAACCTTCCTGATTCACTTTATCTCCCTCTTGTCTCCTCTCTTCTTCATCCCCTTCTCTATCTCTGCAAACCAGACTTAGAGCTTGTCACATGTTAAGCAATAACTTTACCACTGAGCTATGTTGCTAGCTCCATAATCCTGATAACCAATTAAGTTTAAAAGGTTTAATGGATACCAAAGTATGGAAATATATTGTATACATACTGGATATCCACACATTCTTAAGCATTCTTTCCTGTGAACTTTAATTCTTAGAGGAATGGCATCTCTTTTATATGGAAAAGTCAAGAAACCACATTAAAACATATATTAGTACTGTGACAATCCGATGTCAGACTTGGATATACTCATCTCTCCCATTCCTAAATATTGCTTCCATTTATTCCTTCAGAGTTTCATATGACTAAGAATAGGACTGCACTAATTAATCATTTGAGGCTCTCTAGAAATCTGCTATGCATGCAGTCACCACACAGGCTTCTTTTGCCTTTATCACATATAACTCTCCTACTCAGAAATATGCTTCATTAAGTCAGTTTTATAAAGAGCACAGTCTATGTTAGGAAGAGAACAATTTTGTCTATGATCATCACAAGGGGCCTGATTTAGAGACATGGTAGCTGTTTTAAAAAATAGATAAAAAATCTCATGACTAAACAAGATCAAAGTTTCTTTCTCAAGAAATCATGTGGCCTATATCTCCATGGTATGACATCTAGGGAATCTGATGTCCTTTGCTTTTATGTGGTGTCATGAAAAGGGATATCAAGGTTTCATAAGTCAGGAAGAATTGCAACTGTCATTCCACTGCAGGTCACACCCAGAGCAGGAAAATCTGCCAAATATGATGCCAACAAGAAGCTAACTAAGGGGAGAATTGATTGTGCACCTTGGAGCCCCAAATATGTCTTCCCAAACTCTGGAAGGAACAATACTTTATGGCTTCTTCATAAAGTGCTTTAAAATGATCACCTCCACAATTTTTAATGGTTTTTCAAGACAGGGTTTCTCTGTGTAACATTCCTGGCAGTCCTAGAACTCACTTTGTAGGCCAGGCTAGCTTGGAATTTTCACTGAGATCTTCCTGCCTCTGCCACCCATGTGCTGGGATTAAAGGCATGTGTCATCATCTCCAGACTATGTCAACATTCTTACTAAGAACTCCATGTTATCCCTTAGAAAATGTTTATAAAGATATTGTTTCTCATATGTCCTTAAAAGAATTGAATGTGCTTGCTGTTTTTGGAATTTTCTGAAAGTGACATGTGCCTACTTTTATCAATTGCATGCCTGTGGTTCAGATGGTTATAATTTACTTGGAGGCAATTATTACAACAAAAAACATTAAAATTGTATCTTATTTGTCAGTTGAATGCTTTTTTAAAAAAATACAGGAAGGTGTTAAAATATTAAATTCATACTTTAAATATTTATGCTTATTGAAACTCACCATACATGGTATCTTGTCAAATTTCAGTGTAAGCTAAAATGTACCTAATGCAATTCAAGAAGTCTGCTATTCATTAACCATTGTCAGATCACAGAGTCTATTTATAGATTTTAGTTTTAATTTGTTCCTTTTTCTTCCTTCTTTCCCCTCATCTGTTTTCCTCTCTTCCCCTCGCCTCCTTCCCTTTCTCTTTCCTTTGCTTTTTCCTTTTCCTTTCCCCTTCCCTTCCCTTCTGTTACCTCCCCCCACCATTTTAACTTTGGGTAAATCCTGAATTCAGAACCCTTCTTGGTACAGTTTGAGATCAGAGTCCATTTATATTCTAACAACTTTAACAATCTTTAGCCTCACCAGAAAAATATTTAATAAAAAATTTACTCCTTGAATGTTTTCAAAGAGGAGAAATATTTCATAGAAACAACTAGTTCTCTGTACTGCTTCATTTTATAATTATTTATGAATTATTTAATCAAACATTTATATTAAATAATAAAGGAAAAATTGTCCAAAGTTTTTAAGAGATACTCTTGCTGGATATCCAACTCAATAGCAAAGTATGCCACTTTTCTCATAGAGTAGCCTATTAGCCAAGTTTGGTTAAAAGAATATATGGTAATAATTTTTCTTCAGCAAGACTAGGCACTGTCACAAATGTGGTCAGTCAGTTAAAGGTAGAGCAGCTAAGAGAACATAGGTTATAATTCACAGATTTCCTTCCTTCCTTTCTTTATCTCTTTCTTTTTCTTTCTTTCTTTCTTTCTTTTTCTTTTTCTCCATTAACCAGCGCACACACACACATTCACACACACACACACACACACACACACACACACACACACACACACACACAAACACAATACTTTTATATTTAGAAATTTTTGTGTTCTTTTCTGACTGTCATTTTTATCACATAACTTGAACAGAGTAAACAATTTTAATCCTTTTGGCTAAGAAAACAAAATACTCCTTATATAAATTTGAAAATAAAGTCAGTTTTTAAGTAGAGCATATATTTTATTTCTCTCCACTGAGAGAATTAAGTATTTCCTGTTTAATCAATCAATCATCACTATTATTTTGTTCTTATTTGCTCTCATTTCTAATGAATCCTTTAGGTTTGTTACCTGTTCTTATAGTCTTAATGACTTACTTTCTTTAAGCCATGGTTCTACTAATATCTGCTAATATTTTTCCTGGGTTTCTGAATTCTAGAGAAAACATCTCCCCTGACTGTCAACTTCTTCTTTCCCCCATATTTTAATGCACAAAAAATAAACATCCATGCATTATGATTGCTTCATCTCTTTCTTCAGAAGATAAAATCCTTTTATCAGATTGCTGCTCACTCTTCTTGGCATCTTAAGATATTTCAAGTACCCTTTGGGAAATAGTAGGTTAAGATAAAACACTAAATAAAGTAAAATTCTGTTTGCATTTGCCCACATGCTCTCCACAAATGCTACTGTTATAATGATCATGTAAACATCAGTGTTAGGAATTCTTCTTAGAGAAATGGAAATTTGGCTCAGTGGCTAAAAGCTAGTCTCACGACCCAAAATGTAAGAAATTCTCAATATTAAAAATGTCATCTCACCAGGCGGTGGTAGCGCACACCTTTAATCACAGCACTTTGGAGGCAGAGGCAGAGGATCTCTGTGAGTTCGAGACCAGCCTGGTCTACAAGAGCTAATTGCAGAACAGCCTCCAAAGCCACAGAGAAACCCTGTCTTGGAAAAAAAAATGTCGACTCAACTTCTAGATTGTTAATGATGGCTATCTTCCACATAAATTCCCTTTAGTATTTATAGGTATCCAGATCATAATTTGTCCTTTGAGGAATTTCTTTTTTGATTTAGTTGTTTCTGTCTCAGTTGTATGATTATAGTAAAATTGATAGCATGCTAAAGACACATCATGAAAAAACCATAATGGAGAGAGTATGTGGATGAATTCATCATATTCTATTTCTTTTTCCCTTCAAATTTAAAACATTTTCATCTTATAATTTTCTGACTAGGTCTACTTATATTCATATATATATATATATATATATATATATATAATCTAGATATACATTCATTTATTTGTATATGAAATGAGTAAAATGCTCCCTTTATAGCCAGTGTGTTCTAAATAAAGAACTTAAATTGTCAATTACTTCTAATTATTTGTTGAGACACAACTGTGTACAATTTGCTGTATTCTCCTTAAATAAATGTTTAAAACTTAAATGTTAATGATCCTACCTAGATTTTAGGTACACTGATAGAAAGGACAGGCAAAATTCATCACAAAATGTTGATGATTCTATTCCTCCATCACAGAGAGCTCAAAGCCATCTGGAAATTATATACGTCAAGGTAATGTCACAAGTGTATACTTTCTGTTTAGAATGCCTATTTATAGTTAAATCAATTCATTCCTAGAGAGTGTAGAGCAAGGAATCTCTTTATCCTGGCATCCTATGGAGCTAAGAGTATGGTCTCTGCTGAGCCAGAGCAGACTTTAAAGCTGATCAACCTTCTAAGCAAAATCCTATATTACAATTAGTGATGGGTCCGATGCTGTGAAGTAAATAGAGGGGAAAGAATCACAAACAGTTGCCAGGTTGGGGTTGGATGAAACTGTCATGGGAATGAACTGTGTTTGTGAGGATTATCACAACCCCCTTGGTAGCTGGAATTAGGCCTGAAATCTTGTTAGGACACACGTTCTTGGGATATTTCATGCCACTTTTTCTTTCTTTCTTTCTTCCTTCCTTCCTTCTTTTCTTCCTTCCTTCCTTTCTTTTTTTTAAATAAGGTGAAATACACCAAAGGAACATTTTGCCTTTTCAAGAAGCAACAAGAGAAATATGATGGGAATTGTAGACACAGCTCCAAGAACTGAGGAGTAGGGTTTAGAAGACCGCATCTCTTCAAAGCCTGAAATGCCATTCTGAGCTAATTATAAGCTAGTAACATTTATAGAAGTCCTTTTGTAAGGAATGCTATTGGTTTCAAGTAATTATAACAGATAAGTCTCCAAAATTAGCTAGTGACTAGAAGAATTTCACTTTCATACAAAAGAAAAAAACCAATAAGTAAAACAACAGCAAAAACAGATGAATAATAGTTTTTAAAGATTTGGATTAAAATCCACATACAAATCTCAGTGCTTTATATAATATTGTTTCCATTTATTACTTAAAACAAGAGACTTTTATTCAGCAGACACATAGTATGTTTTCCCTGCAAATAACAAGCCCTGTTGCTCCTACAAGAATATTTTAGTCTTTGAAAACATGAATGAACATTTTCATATATGCCAGAGAAACACATTTAACAGTTACTGGATCATAACATTCTTATGATTATAGGCTAAACATACTTTTTCATTGATTAACACACAATAAATATTTATATAGAATGTAGGGAAAATGTTCCTTCATATATATTATCTTACTTTAAAATATATGGAAACCACTATAATTAAAAAAAACAAAATTATGTGCCCTTCAAAAATCAAATCTGGTCAGATATGATATTTTACACATATTATTCCAAGGTTTATTTATTCCTATACATAATTTTATTGTATGTAAGATTGAGTTATAATATTTTTCAGTATCTAGTATTCAATTCATTTTTTTTCCTGACTATTTCTACCAAAAATCAGTTATATACTTTAGGAGACTTAAAAAGTTGAACAAGACACAAGTCATTAACCGTGAACATTAAAGAATAGTTATGGAAGCAATTAGCAATTAGCAAATATTTATTAATATACTTTACAATGATCTTTACAATGATCTGTGAATGTGATTCAATCCATATAGACAGCATTGTGCTTTTAATTTTTCTGTGGTTATAATTACCTTTCACCCTCCTTTTCCTCCTTTCAAACCCTCTCATATATATCTTCCTCCTCTCCTTCAAATGAATGTTTTTTTCATTAATTTGCATTTCATGCATGCATCTATATCTGTCTTTACACACACACATACACACATATGCTAATATATGTATACATATATATGGTCACATGTTCAGTCCATATAATGTTACTTGTATGTATGGTTTCATGCTTTTAAGACTGATTAACTGACTGGCCCTGGGAAGCCAGTTGGTGTGCTCTTCCCTGGGCGAGGCCACCCCAGCTTTCTTCAGTTGCCTATAGTCGTTTTATGTAGGGTTGAGGTTTGAGAGTTTTTTCCCATCCATTTTAACATGTCTATCATTGTTGTTCTTGTTTACCTCATGTTTAGGCAGTCATGTTGCTGAGACCTAATAGGTGTAGCTTCTGATATTACTAGGAAATATAACCCCTAACAAACTCTCTGGTCCTTTCACTCTTAGAAGTCATTCTACAACTTTTGTCAATATTTCCTGAGCATTAGGTGCAGGGGTATTTTAAAGATGCATTCACTGATACTGGGCTCCACAATTATTTATTTGATTGGTTGTGGGCTTTTGTAATTGCCCCATCAGTTTCAAAATGAAATTTCACTGATGAGCAGTAAAGACTACACTTCTCTGTCAATGTAAGAACAAACTGTTCTAGATTTATGTTAGAGAATATTCTGGGTTAGTAAATTAGTGATTGTGGATTTTCCTCCAATAAACATGACTTCACTAGAAATGAGTAGTAAGCTGGGTTTCCAGTACCAGGCATGGCTTTCCTCTTGTTGAATATGTCGTAAGTCAAATTAGAGAGGTGTTGGTTACCACTGAGGTATGTGCAATACTACTGCACCCTTAGGGTTATTATGTCATGCTGCTTTCATGTGGCTCACAGGCAATTTAGTTTGAAAAAAGGAAACAAAAACAAAAATGAAACCTGATAAGAGTTAGGGAGTCAGCCATGTACAATTTGGACAAAGTACCCAATTTCTTAGATTTTCTTTCATAGAGTGTTCAAGTAATATTCATAATTGTGATACATGTTACTGTATACTACAACTTAGAGGAATTAGGATTTAGGAATAATCCAAGAGGATTAACTCTGATATGTATAGAATGACACATAAAGGCTCAAAGAGCTTGGCTTAGAAGTATGAGTTGCCCATGACTACAGAGGGCCTTGTGCCTCAAGAAATATCCAGTTGTAAAAATGGAGAAAGTGGTTATTGCATTCATGTATGCTTTGCTATTGTTGCCATTAGTTGGAATTCTTGAATATTTTGAAAGGTAAGGAAACCAAGAAGACTATGCATAATTCTGTTGTTGGGAAATCCTAGCAAGCTGAGATTCAGGAAATGACTGGCTCTAAGCCAGGGATTACAGTTTCTGACAAAATCTCATGATCAAGTTACTTTTTAACAATTTATAAATTTATTTCTCCATTTAGAAGTAGAAAATGATAATATCACTATCTCTATAAAATGGTCAAAATGCACTTCTAATGGATTTATCCAGTGCGTAGACTGTTCATAGTCCAGTGGAATTATTATTATTATTTTTGTTTTTTTTCAAGACTGGGTTTCTCTGTGGCTTTGGAGGCTGTCCTGGAACTAGCTCTTGTAGACCAGGCTGGTCTCGAACTCACAGAGATCCGCCTGCCTCTGCCTCCCGAGTGCTGGGATTAAAGGTGTGAACCACCAATGCCTGACATGTCTAGTGGAATTCTTAAGAGTACCTAAACAAGAACATCCTTCAGAAACAGGATGATGAGAATCATTAGTTATCTGTTCTCTCTTTTTAGTTAATGAATCGATAAAACTATCATGCTGATCTGAGAAAGTAGTTGTGGTTTACATGATCATTTCACAAACTTTCAAATGTTAAATTATCTGCTCTTTCTCTCAAACTATTTGAACATTTGAACTAAAATATTATGAAATAAATTTGATATTAAATTACTTGATAATTAATAGTAACATGTTTACCATATAGAAGTCAGACAAGGAAAAGACAGGCAATTATAAATTAAGAAATGGATTACACTAAGGCAAATGACTTCCTGTTTATAAATATATAAAAATTGGCCAAATTTGTAATGTTGGGGTTATTGCCAAATTGCATTATATTCCACTGAATATTCATTATGCATAGTTTGAACTTGTTAACAAGAATTAGGTCAACATAATTTCTCAACCTTAGATACAAAGATACCTAGAGTAAAGACATATGTGCCCCTACTTTGTGCTACAACATATTGCAGACAATTTATTAATCATTTTTTTCAAAAATTATACTACTCATAATTATTATACACATTATTCCTTTGTCCTAATTTGTTCACCATTTCATAGACTTAGCTAAATTATTATGTAAAACCAGTTATATACCCTTCAAAGGTGCCTGACAGATTAACTAACATTTAAATTTTAACAAATAACACTTTAAAGAGCACAAGCAAAACTTCTAAGATAAAATTCAAGTTTTTCCAAAGTTTTCTCCCATTCTGGTTTTCACTAATGTGGTGGATTGAGGCACTGAGAAGAAATCTAGATATAACTCAGAATTGACATTGGATCAGCTCCCACTTCTACCCTATTTAGCTCTTTAATTTGGATATTGGATATGTTTTCTAATTTCTATGACTCTAAGCTCTGAGATGGTAGTGGGACTCTTCCCTCAGCTCACTAGTCAACTTCCACTCTTGGGAGTGTGGAAGTTGACATTTCTGTTACATGCCTCATTTAAAAAGTGTGACGTTTTTGCTGTCTCTTCCTTTAAGGTACCAGGATTTACCCACAAACTGTACATTGTTTTTTCTTAAATATTGATATATAATTGCCCTTAACAAAAAAATGCAAACATTGTACTTGTCTTTAGAGGTAATTTTGAGGAGCATTCCTTTATCAGTTAAAGCTTGATAAATCTTAGAAAAAAATACTCATTTTTTTTTAATTATTTTCCAAGAAATTATTTTTTGGTTCAAATTAGAAACAAGTATGCTTCACATGTCAATCCCTTCTCCCTCTCCCTCCCCTCCTCACCCAACCCCCAGCAAACCCCACTTCATCTCCCTCTGCTCCCCAGGCAGGGTAAGGCCCTCCATGGGGCATCCCCAAAGTCTATCACATCTTCCTGGGCAGGGCCTAGGGCCTCCCCCGCCTCCCCCATGTGTCCATGCTGAGAGAGCATCCCTCCATGTGGATTGGGCTCCCAAAGTCCTTTCCTATGCCAGGGATAAATACTGATCTTCTACTAGAGGCCCCATAGAGTGCTGAGGCCTACTCACAGACATCCACATTCACGGGTCTGGATCAGTCCTGTGCTGGATTCCAAGACATCAGTCTAGATTCCATGCACTCCCCCTTGTTCAGGTCATCTATGTCTGTAGGTTTTACCAGCCTGGGCTTGTGGTTTCTCGGAAAATGGAAAACAATCTACCTCAACATCCAGCAATTCCTATCTTGGGCATATACCCAAAGAATGCATATTCATACAACAAGGACATATGTTCAAATATGTTCATAGCAGCATTGTTTGTAATAGCCAGAACATGGAAGCAACCTAGATGCCCCTCAACTGAAGAATGGAGAGAGAAAATGTGGTACATTTACACAATGGAGTACTACTCTGCAGAAAAAAAAGCAATGGAATCTTGAAATTCACAGGCAAATGGAAGGAACTAGAAGAAACCATCCTGAGTGAGGTAACCCAGTTACAAAAAGACAAGCATGGTATATACATATTCATATATGAATTTTAGACATACAGCAAATGATTACCAGCCTACAATCCATATCAATAAAGGAACTAAGAAACAAGGAAGACTCTAAGAAAAGAATGCATGACTCCCAGGAGAAGGAGAAGGAGACAGAATCTCCAGAGCTAATGGGTAGCATGGGGGTAGAGGAGAGGGAGTTGAGAGAAAGAGAGGGGGAGAAGAGGAAATGGTGGCTCAGGAAGGTTGAGTCAGGGTAAGAATAGGAGAGCAGGATGAGAGATACCATAATAGAGGGAGCCATTGTAGGTTAGAGGAGTGATCTGGCACTAGGGAGATTGCCAGAGATCTACAAGGATGACACCAAGTAGCAATCTAAGCAGTAGTGGAGAGGCTACCCTAAATGTCCTTTTACTATAATGAGACTGATGACTACCTTATATGCCATCCTGGAGCCTTCATCAATGGCTGATGTAAGCAGAGGCAAACACCCACAAACACTGAGCTGAACTTGTGGAACCCAGCTGCAGAGAGTGAGGAGTGATGAGCAACATTCTGAATTCTTATTTGGTGCTGAAAATGTATCCCTCCATGAGTCCCTGCTCTTACTAGTGACAACATCGTGCTACAATGTTGCTTCAACTCATTAGATAAATTTATTGTCAAGATCACATGCTTCTTTGTTCAATATTCATAATGACAAAATCTCAACTCTCTTTTTTGGTGGAATGTTACTTTAACTATATAAAGATATGGTGCGGTTTTAATATGCCTGGTTGGTTTAATAATAAGTGTCTGATAGCTGGGCAATGGAGGAATAGGCAGGCCTGGCAGACTGAAAGCATAAGTAGGAGGAAGATTCTAAGCTAGAAAACAGAAAAGGAAAAGAGCACAAAGGGGAAACAGAGGGAGATGCCCAGGGCCAGCCAGGAAAGTAGCTGCTAGAAGGACAGACAATGGGCATGACATACATAATGAATGAAAGGTAAAAAGTCCTAAGGCAAACTATAGATGAAGAAAAACAAATTATATTATTTTTTAAGAGCTAGTGGGACAAGCATAAGATCAGGCCAAGTATTCATAACTAATATTAAATTGATTTTCATGATTAGCGAGCTGGTTGGTAGCCCCAAAAAAAGCCGGCTACACTCTGATTATCATTTTATAAATGATTTTCCTAAAATCTGAATAATCAGGAAAACTGTGATGAAAACAGTATGAGTCCAGGGGTTGTTTAAAATCTTAACTTTGGGATGACAGACAAATATTTGAAGTTTCTTTTTAGTTTTAAATTGAGGGATCATTTAGACATAGTATATGATTTTGTGGAGATTTAAGTATTCATTGTTATGAGTCAGAATCAATAAAAATTCTGGGTTCCTTTTTTCATTTGCCTTATACTCTTCTATAAAGTCAATATTATCACTAATATTTTTCAGCTAAACAACATTGTAACATTCAGAGATCTGATTAACTTATCTCAATTTAAACATTACATGGTAATGTGACACCAGAAATGAGAGGAGAAAAATAATTCAGTGTTGTCTCTAGATAATTTTTGTGGAAGTACTGGCAAGTAGAGAGTTTCCAAAGAGATAATGGTTTGATAATTTGTTTGTTTGTATGTTTACTATAGTTATAGATAATTAAAATGCATCCTGTGGACTATGGAGCCTTGTTTCAGGTTTGGAAGGGTATGGCATTATATATATATATATATATATATATATATATTATATATATATATATACATATATATATATATATATATATAGCACTAAGGATGGAATCTAGGCCTTGCACATAATAGGCACATATTCTGCCATTGAAGTACATTGCAGGCCCAACTTGTCATAAAAATATGATTTAAAAACACATTTTACTTATATTTATTTACCAATAATTATAGAGTACTTTGCTTTTTCAATTCTTGATTAAATTGTATTTGGACTAATTTTTATTTAGCTATCAGGAAGGCAATTTCAGTCATACTTAATGTAGCTCAGTTTAGTGATACACCATTTTGAGTAATCAACCGAAGTTGGGGACAATGGCAGAATACTTTTATTTTTTCCTTTAATAATTTGAATTAGAAACAAGATTGTTTTACATGTCAATCCCAGTTCCCTCTCCCTCCACTCCTCACCTACCACCCCTCCCCCCAACTAAAACCCTACTTATCATATATCTTTTCTGCTCCCCAGGGAGGGTGAGGCCTTCCATAGGGGGTCATCAGAGTCTATCATAACCTTTGGAATAGGGCCTAGGCCCACCCCCATGTGTCTTGCATCAGGGAGCATCCCTCTTTATAGAATGGGCTCCTAAAGTCCTAGGGTTAAGTAGTGAACAGGAAGTCCTATAGATTTCTGAGGTCTCCTCACTGAAACACACATTCCTGGGGTCTGGATCAGTCCCATGCTGGTTTCCTAGCTATCAGTCTGGAGATCAAGAGCTCCCCGGTGTTCAGGTCAGCTGTTTCTATGGGTTTCACCAGCCTAGTCTGCACCCCTTTGCTCATCACTCCTCCTTCTCTGCAACTGGACTCCAGTTCAGTTCAATTCAGTGATTAGTTGTGGGTGTCTACTTCTACTTCCACCAGCTGCTGGATGAAGGCTATAGGATGACATATAAGTCAGTCATCAATCTCATTATCAGGGGAGGGCATTTAATGTAGCATCTTCTTTGTTGCTTAGATTGTTAGCTGGTGTCATCTTTGTAGATCTCCAGACCTTTCCCTAGTGCCTGATTTCTCTGTAAACCTAAAATGTCTCCCTCAATTATGGTATCTCCTTTCTTGTTTTCTTCTATTGTTCCCCCGACTCAACATTTCTGCTGCCTCATGTCCTCTTCACCCCTCCTCTTCTCCTCTTCTCATTCTCCTAGCTCCCTCCCCCTCCTCCTGTGCCCCAATTTGCTCAGGGGTTCTTGTCCCTTTCCCCTTCTCCATGGGACCATGTATGTATCTCTTATGGTCCTCCTTGTTTACTATCTTCTCTGACAGTGTGGATTGTACGTTGGTATTCCTTTACTCTATGTGTAAAATCCACATATGAGTGAATATATACCATGTTTGTATTTTTTGTGATTGGTTGTGATTAGGTTACATTGTTCAGAATGTTTCTTCTAGTTCCATCCATTTTCCTGCAAATTTCAAGATTCCACTGTTTTTTTTTTTCCTGCTCCATTGTGTAAATGTACCACATTTTCTCTATCCATTCTTCAGTTGAGGGACATCTAGGTTGTTTCCAGGTTCTGGCTATTCCAATAGTGCTGCTATGAACATCATTGAACAGATGTTCTTGTTGTATGAATGTGTTTCAAGAATGGAATTGCTTGATCTTGTGGTAGACTGCTTCCCGATACAGATTTCCAAAGTGGCTGTGTTCCCCTTTCTCCACATCCTCTCCAGCATAAACTGGCATTGGTGATTTTTTATTTTAGCTATTCTAACAGGAATAAGATGGTATCTCACAGTTGATTTGCATCTCCCTGATGGCTAAGGATGTTGAGCACTTTCTTATGTGTCTTTCAGACATTTTAGATTCCTCTATTGAGAATTGTCTATTTAGTTCTGTACCCCACTTTTGAATAGGATTTTTTAGGTTTTGGAGACTACCTTCTTGAGCTCTTTCACAATTTTTCACAGACTATGAAAGAACAATTCTCAACTTTATGTGGAAAAACAGAAGACCCTGAATAGCCAACACAAACCTGTACAATAAAGGAACCTCTGGAGGCATCATCATCCCTGACTTCAAGCTCTATTACAGAGCTATATTCCTGAAAACAGCTTGTAATTGGCACAAAAATAGACAGACAGACCAATGGAATTGAGGTGAAAACCCTGGTATTAACCCTCACACCTACGAACACCTGATTTTTGACAAAGCAGCTAAAGCTATACAATGGAATAAAGAAAGCATCTTCAACAAATGGTGCTGGCATAACTGGATGCTAGCATGTTGAAAGCTGCGGATAGATCCATGTCTATTTCCATGCACAAAACTTAAATCCAAATGAATCAAAGACATCAACATAAATCTATCCACACTGAACCTATTAGAAGACAAAGTGGGAAATACCCTTGAATTAATTGGTACGGGAGACTGCTTCCTAAACATTACACCAGTAGCACAGACACTGAGATCAACAATTGATAAATGGGACCTTCTGAAACTGAGACGCTTCTGTAAGGCAAAGGATACAGTCAGCAAGACAAAACAGCAGCCCACAGACTGGGAAAAGATTTTCACCAACCCCATATATGACAGAAGATCTTTTTTAATAAGCAAGGAAAATCACAAAATCTTATCCCATAGTGATTATTTTCTTTGTAACTCCTGCATACATACATATACCCTATAAAGCATGAAAAGATAGACAGGTTTGTCATTCATAAACACAGAAGTTTAGTATCCCATAGCTATGCAATATTCCATTCACAGTAAACAATATGTCATGAGCAGCTTTCCTTGACAAGAAATTGACTTTCACAAAGCTGACCTTTATATATTAGGATGGTGTGGGAAGTAAAAAGATGTCCTAGAATGTATTTTGCACTTTTCTTGAGCTTTTAGATATAATATAATGAATATGCTACATGTACACATTTTCAATTATTTTGGTAGGGTGAGTCCATACAATGACACAGAAGTTGGTGGGGTACAATAATTTTTAAGGTATTTGACAGATATTATTAAATTGCCCTCTTGAAATTTAAAACTCTTCAGGTAATGTAATATTTGGTAGTTTTATTAATAATGGCTGATTGTCTTAAAATGAAATAATTTTAGTGTGCTAATAGCACCAAAGTTCCCTTAAGGGCATTATCATTATAATAAAGGCAGATATGAACTTTTATTTGAAAATTTCATTTGTGCTGCAGGGTCATTATCACTATGCAAACAATTCCCTTTATAATCACAAATGCACTAAGATATTTAAAGCCAAGGTTTTATTTTAAGTATATCCTATTTTTTCTCCAAAAGTTTTAGATTTGGCTAATCTGCAGAAATGTCTTTATATTATGTTGAAGAAATTAGTATATGATTTTATCACCATAAATTAAACATGCCTTTCTAACTACATTTATGAAAGAGCTTATATTGTGAATGTGCTATTTAGTTTTCTTAAGGGGGTATCATCATGTAAACGGAATGGCTTTTCACAAAATGCTATTTTTCTAACTTGCTTTAAACAAATTGAACATTCCTTTTCAATCCTATGCTAAATGCAAGTGAAAATATATATTTCACAGATATATTTTGTGCAGTAGATTGAATACTGTCATCCAGTGTAAAACTTATAAAAATATGTTTTTGTCTGAACAGAACACATATATTAATAGAAATTAAGAAACCCCATACTATCTAACAATAATAGATTATAACTATAAATCTAACTCACAAATACATCTTTGTGAGAAAAATTTAACAAACCTTATAACTCATGGTACTGTCTGTTTTCAGGGAAGAGAATACAGGTATTTGTTTTATTGCAGAGCCATGGCATTTTCCCAATGCCATCTGTGCTGGTTAGTGTTTCTGTTATCTTGACACTAGCTGGCATCATCTAGAAGAGGGAACCTCAATTGAGAAAATGCCTTCATCAGATTGGCCTGTAGGCAAAACTGGAGGCACTTTCTTGATTAATGATTGATGTTGGAAGGTCCAGCTCACTAGAGATGGTGTTATGCCTGGGCTTGTGGTCCTGGATTCTATACTAAGCACGCTGAGCAGGTCATGGAGAACAAGTCAGGAAGCAATACTCCTCTTTGACTTCTGCTTCAATTCTAGCATCTAGATTACTGCCTTGCTTGAGTTTCTGCCCCAACTTCCCTCAGGGATGAACTGTTACCTGGAAGTGTAAGATGAAATAAACTTTTTGCCTCCCAAGTTACTTTTGGTAAAGGTGTTCATCAGTGCAAAAGGAAATAAACCAGACCACCATCCCATTAAGTTAATCCACTAACAGAAACTAAAAGCTAAAGGTTATCCCTGCCAGTTTAAATATCATATGTGACTCAGACAGGTTCTTAAAATACATATCTTTTCCCCAAAAGCATCCAAATCTTTGTATGCTTGATTTAAAATGCTACAATGAACAGAACCATAGAGAGCCAAAAGCAACACATGTGTTAAGGACCGCTATAAAGAACAACAATAAAGGTAATAAAACGTACACAACATATTAATAAAAGTATATTAAAGGTATCATTGTTAAGGTAATCTTTGCATATACTCTTCTAATGATTTGAATCTAGAAATTAGGTACTATGTTAAAGCATACCTTGGTGAGACAACTTTACTTCCTTCTCCAAGTAAGAAACAAACTTTAAAATGTTCCCCATGTATTTAATTAACAGAGGGTAACAGTATTTTATGATAAAACCAAGCTTATTTTCCATTCTATTATGTACTTAAGTGGATCAGGTAACTTCATTCATGCATTCAGTAGTTCCCATACATTGGAAGTTATGTTTTTTTTTTTTAAGTTCTTGTATGTATCTTAGGATGACTGTATCAAGCAGAAATTAGCACCTTGTATGCCCCATAGAAAGTTCTGTTTCCATAAATGTTTCTAGAATATCAGAAAATGATATAAATGATGCTAAATATATCAGTGGGGTCTGAGGAGCAATCCTTATCTACTCATTTTTGCATGTGGGTCTACCTAGAACCTACTGATATTGCTGCCCAAATAAAGAACTATACTATGGTTTGCAAGATGGTGACTTTCAGATTTCATTGTTTTATATTCATTGACAAAATGCCATTTTTAAAGAAAATTCTCATCAGCTTGCATGCCTTAATAACTTCAGAAATCAATTCAAATAGTTTCAATAAGGAGTCTCAATCCTTTCTCTTTTAAAATTTAAATACAAAATAGAAATGACATATCCTGTTCTTACCTTAACTGCATGTGAGAGTAAGTGTGTGTTTATGTGCCTGTTTAGTGGTGTGTTGCTTGTATATATTTGCTTTTTAGGAGAGGACCAGAGGACAGAAAAAGAATAATAAAGAGAGTTATTAAACAAAGGTTTTGTATTTGAGCCATTGTCAACCATTTCATCATTTATTGAAGTATTTGGACTGTTCAACATTACTGATATCTATCTCAATTTTAGAAATTTATGTATCCAAAGGACAGAAATTTAAACAATAAGATAGAATTTTAATAATAAGTTGCTGCTGACCTTTGCTATTTGAATCATGACACCTAAAAATGTAGTTATAGCTCAATTATCTTAGTTGCAAAGAACTGGTAAATGAGACCAACTAGAGAAAACCACAAAGAGCAGCCACCTGCTCTCTCTGCTCATTGGAGACCTGGCTTTTCTGGGACTAAAAGGACTGTGAATATGATAATGGGTCCTGAAAATTGCAGATGTTCAATAATGCCATAGGTTATCAAGCAAAAAGCCTTGAGCTATATATGACCTATGCTTTATTGAAAGTTGTCAGCTAGGACTTCTCAGTGACTCCTAAGGTAACACATCTTCCTGTCATTGCTCTCTGATGATTACTAGCACTTGATGGCAGAATATGTTGCTCAAGATACCACAGACTTTGATCACAGGACATGGGGACATCAAAGTGATAGTAACCTGGAGGTTTTCTCCTTGCTGGCTACCTTTAATTGTGCTGGAATCTGCTTTGTAGTATTCTTTGGGATAAAGGCCATCAAAAGCCTAATACAGATATGAAAACTATGACTGACAATAATGGAAAGACCTCATGACATTACATGTCCATTGATGCAATGCAGCTTGGTTGTTTTGGGGTTAAACAATAGCTTTCTAACTAGATTTATATCCCTTTCATCATTAGCTTTATTTTTTTTACCTTGATGTTATCTAGAGTCACTTGAATGGGGATTCTCTTTGAGGGAGAATCTTGGGAGTCTCTTTCAGGGGAGTCACTTGAAAGAGAGATTTGCCAGACTAGATTGACCTTTGGGCATGCCCATGAAAGAACTTCTTAATTGTTAACTGTTGCAAAAATGTTCAGTCAACATTGGGTAATACCATCCCTATGCAGGTGAGTGTGCACTAAATAAAAGATAGCTAAGCATGCACTACAAATAAGCAAGAAAGCAGAATTTCTTAATAGATTCTACTTAAGGTTTCTGTTTTGAGTTCCTTTAATGATAAACTCTGACCTGGAAGTGTAAAACAAGCAAACAAACAATTTCCTTCTACAAGTAGCTTTTGAAGAGAGTGTTTTTCTCATAGAAACGGAAACTAGAACAGACATGCTCCACTGGACAGAAATCATGGTGGTTACTGTAAACTTGTTTAAGAAAACATGGCTAGGGCTATCATAAGCTTTGTTACTATTATTTACCTAAAATGACGTAGAAATCAAGCTGATTTCTGAATACTTATTTTTGTACTCATAGACTAGCACACTTTTTTCCCTTTCTCAGAGAAGCTTCTTTACGAAAGTGAGTGACTAATATAGACTTGTATTTCTGTGTGCTTGGTTCAGTTGTCTCTGGAGATTTCTCCATTATTATCATGACCTCCCATGCTCATATATTCCTTCCTCCCTCTTTTCGACTGGATTCCCAGAGCTTGGCCTGGTTCTTGGCTGTGGATCTCTGTGTCTGGTTCCAATAATTACTGGATGAAGTCTCTATGACGATACTTGGGGTATTCATCAATCTGATTAGAGGGGTAGACCACTATGGGCTTAGCGAGAACTGGTACTAGGGTAACCCAAGAATCTACAAGGAGGATCCCAGCTAAGATTCCTAGCAATAGTAGAGAGGTTGTTTCTTGTATCTTAGCCAAAGCCACTGCATGTCATGCAGCTATCCCAAAGACTGGGTGATTCTGAGAGCAGGCATATCCTTGAGGAATTTCAACTTGAGGGAAAATCAATAAGGGCTTTGGAGAATAAGCACTTGACAGTGTACTTGGTACACAACCGAGGCTAAAATGTATTTGCTGAATGGCATATTCTCTGCCCAGGTAGTATCAGCCTTTTAAATTATTTACTCCTGGAGAGCTACTTGTGCTTTAAGAAATGCTCTCCCATCATTTCAATTTTTTTCTTTATGTCTAAATAATTTTAGAGAAACTGGAAATATTGCTAATGATGATTTATTTGTATCTGATTTTGGAACTGTAGAAAATTTTCAATTGGCATTTAAATATGCTCCTAAAATCACAACAGCAGAGTGACTAATAGAGGAAAGACCTTTTGGGTTTGTCTTAAATATAGGCCACGGGATCTATATCTTTGATCTTTAGTCATAGCCTTGAACATTCGAAGTGGCTAACTTTATATGGCCTGTGGGGATGTAAGTGCCCCTGTCAGATACCTGTATCTTTGAGTTAGGTCTTGTGTCTTGCTTATTGTCAAACCCAGATTTGTTTTCTTTAAAAAGGACTTTTGCAATATCAAAACATCAGTTAATTACATTTTTTCTTAAGTAAGGTCTGAATACTACTTTTAAACTTAGCAAGTTGGTTATCTGTCACTTAAACATTCATTTGTGCATTTGTAGTTGAATCTACAAATGATCTCATTTGATATGTAAAAGTAAGTCAGAACATAATGTAGAGGTTATATTCTATATATGTACTCATGTATTGATATATTAATTTTAAGAAAATTGTTTATTAAATTTGGTACAAAATGCTGCAAACTGGGCAGCATCTAGAACACTTTTTTCAGTATGATGATGTATTTTAATGAGAGTTTTAAACTAAGAAATTTAAAAAGAACTTTGAAATTAACTACAGAATTTTTATAACACTGTCTTATCATGTGCATTTTCTGCATATATAATATTAGTGTCAAATTTTACCATTCAACAAATCTACAAAATTTCCATTCAGGAGTTAGCTTGCTCAATGTTGTACAATCAAGTACACTGTGATAACTATTGTTTACACAGTCTACACTACTTCAATTTTTAGAATATGGCCTTTTTATCCTTTTTTATTTAAATTAGAAAGAAGCTTCTTTTACATGACACTCCCAGTTCCATCTCCCTCCCTTCCTCCTCTGCCCTCCACCAATACTATATCCTATCCCAATTCTGCTTCCCAGGGAGGATGAGGCCTTCCATGGAGGATATTCAAAGTCTATCATTTGGAACAAGGCCTAGACCCTTGCCCATGTGTCTAGGCTGAGAGAGTATCCCTCTATGTGCATTGGGCTCCCAAAGTCCATTCCTGTACTAGGAATAGATACTGATCCATTAACAGAGGCCCCATAGATTGCCCAGACCTCCAAACTGACATCTTCATTCAGGGGGTCTGCATCAGTCCTATGCTGGTTTCCCAGATATCAGTCTAGGGTCCAATAGTAACCCCTTGTTCAGGTCAGCTGTTTCTGTGGGTTTTTCCAGCTTGGTCTTGACCCCTTTGTTCATCACTCCTCCCTCTCTCCACCTGGATACCATAATACAGCTCAGTGTTTAGCTGTGGGTGTCTGCTTCTGCTTCTATCAGCTACTGGAAGAAGGCTCTAAAATGGCATATAAGGTAGTCATCAATCTCATTATCAGAGAAGGATTTTTAAGTTACCCTCTCAACTATTGCTTAGATTGTTACTTGGGGTCAAACTTGTAGATCTCTGGACATTTCCCTAGTCCCAGAATTCTCTTTAAACCTATAATGGCTCCCTCTATTATGGTATCTCTTTTCTTGCTCTCCTCTATTCTTCCCATGACTTGATCTTCCTGCTCTCTCCTGTCCTCTTCTCCCCTCCTCATTCCCCCTTCTCTTTGTTCTAACTACCTCTCTCCACCCCCTATGCTCCCAATTAGCTCAGATGATCTTGACCATTTCCCCTTCTTTGGGAGAACATATATGCCTCTCTTAGGATCCTCCTTGTTTCCTAGCTTCTCTGGCTGTGTGTATTGTAGGCTGCTACTCCTCTAGGTCTAAAAATCAATATATGAATGAGTACATACCATTTTTATCTTTTGGTAAATGGGTTACCTCACTCAGGATAGTTTCTTCTAATTCCATCTATTTGCCTGCGAATTTCAAGATGCCATTTTGTTTTTCCACTGAGTACTCCATTGTGTAAATGTACCACATTTACTCCATCCATTCTTCAGTTGAGGGGCATCTAGGTTGTTTCCAGGTTCTGGATATTACAAATAATGCTGCTATGAACATAGGTGGATAGATGTCCTTGTTGTATGAATGTGGCTCTTTGGGGTATATGATTAAGAATGGAATTGCTGGATCTTGTGGTAGACTGATTCCCATTTTCCTGAGGAATCGCCATACTGGTTTCCAAAGTGGCTGTATGAGTTGGCACTCCCACCAGCAGTGGAGGAGTGTTCCCCTTTCTCCACATCCTCTCCAGCATACTGTCATTGATCTTTTTGATTTTAGCCATAGAATAAGATTTTTATTAGGTTGATTATGTTTGTTTTAATTTGAAGTTTTAGCCTAGAATCTAGAGTATACAAAATTATTAGGCCATTTCTCATATATATATATATATATATATATATATATATATATATATCATGCCCACGGTATGCTGTCTTGGTCTGGTGTTTACTTTTCAATTAATATATATATATATATAATATATATATATATATATATATATATGCATAGTTGTTTTAAAGCATGCTTTAGTATATTTCTATAATATGTAAACCAAGGAATATTTTCTTGGATCTTTATGCTTATTAAATGTGATTAAAATGTCAATTAAATTATAAAGTGTAAATTAAGCACATATTGAACGTACCTTTACAAACTAAGGTTTACTTGTAATAGAGGCTTTGGTAACTGTGTGCTATGCCCCTCAAATACAAGAAGCAAATAAGAAAGGCTTTGAACTAAGAGGCTGCTTTCCCTCTTTCCTGATCTCATTGTGAATTCAAAGAAACATATGAAATCTTCCAATCTTAACCCAAATTCTGTTAGAGGAGAGGAAGAAGAAAATTAACAGAATGGAATAGGTGGTCAGTCAGTGTAGCAAAGGCATGTAGTCCTCAGTGTCACACGTATTCTCTATTACTTAAAAGGAGTTCTTTAGCATGACCTTATTTGTATAAAATAAAAGAGAGCAATAGATGTGTTAATAGACACGTAAATACAAATATGCCACTAGAAAATGACCCAAGAGAATCATGCCAATTTTTCTTTAAAAATATTAATCTCCAGGGAAGATAGTTAGAATAAATAAAGGTATGATAATGTCAGGGCTATGTCATCACTTTTTGGCAATATATTATACAAATCATATGATTTTTTATAACATTTCCCTGTGTGGCTATTTTAACATATTTATTTTTTGTGTCTATAGTTTTATATCATGTATAGGGTTCTTTATGGTGAGGGGCAAGACTCAATAAAAACATAGAATCATGAACTCTGACTAATTGAAAAGTAAACACCAGACCAAGACAGCATACCTGTGGCAATAGTAAAATGAGAAAACAGCTTGTGGCTTTAGGGTGAGTGTAGGACACACATCATCTAAAATTTGAAGCAAATAGGATGTCACTAGTCAGAGAAAGAGAAAGGAGATTCCAGAATACAAGGAATGACATGCAGGGGGACAGAAGAATGAATGAATGTGGTTGAGATGGAGTAGGAATGCATATTGAGATTTCAGGTAGACATAGAAAGTAAAGTCAAATGTACAACCCTTGAAACCTTCCTTAATGCATTCATGTTGTACCCCAGAGTTATAAGAGGTAGAAATGTTATCTTCAGGAACTAATTGAAAAGTACTGTCTTGGCATCTTTACTAATGCCATAATCTTTTTCATTTCCAAGAGTGTCAAACTTTAGGCAAAGCAGGGTAGTATCTGAACAACCATTGGAGAGGTAATAAAAGGTTTGGCAGGAGAGGAGAATAAGGAAAACCTTGCTTGTGAGCCATCACACATGGGTTGGTGTGCAATTGTTAAATAAAGCACACTAGACTAACCAGTGAGGGGATGCCCTCAAAAATCAAGTCTTATTTTAAGGAAGCCATTCCCATTTGTAGTTATTATTTGTGTTGTGTGCTTGGGATAGAGATTGTGTGGTCTTCAAAGATGATAATCATTGATATCTAGCTTTTTACAGAGACATGTTGACAATATAGAAAATTAAAATATGGTAGATAAAAAACAGAAGCAGGGGGCATGTTACTGAATTGTGATACATACTTTATATTTATATTAAATATTAAATTTAATATTGTTACATGTGCTAAATATATTAGAATTTTGGTACCTACTACAAATGTCGTTAAATGGTAGACATCTAAATAGCAACATTTTATTTTGAGAAGTCCTTCATCAGAGGTGTTTTGCAAATAACATTGTTCAATCACAGAAAATGTTTTAAAATCCTACATCCAGAATACAAGGGTAATTTATTTGGAGACCTTTTTGTTCCCAAAATTCTTTTCTGGTAAAAAAAAGAAAAAAGACTGTAACTGCCATTAAACATTCAAATTAACCAGATTTAAATGTGAAGGTAATTAAGCATAAGGTCATACACAATGAATACAAACTACAGAATGGGGATTTGTTATCAGCAACATAAATCACAGAAACAGGAAATATGAATTTCACACTTCACTTCTATTCAGTGGGGAGAAAGAACATGTATTAGTCTGATTATTGCTATGAACCTAAGGCCCCAACCCAAGAACATTATGCTGTTTGCAAGTTCAAAATTACTTTCGAAGTAAGAGCTTTCTGTATGTGCTGATGGCCTTAGGAGCAAGTGAAACATGTTCTTGAACCTTAGCTCTGTTAGACACCACATGTTCCTTAAGAATATGTACTTCCCTGGACTGCATGCAGCAGGAAAATAACATCAGAACAAGAACAATAATCAATCCATTCACACATTTTCAAGAACACCAAGATGGTTATAAAGCCCAGTGATAGAAATTCACTGAGTCTTCTAGCACAGCACAAAACAGAGTATCTTTGGACCAGGTAGTGATGATAAGAATTGCAAGTCAGAAGAGTGAGTCTGAAAAGGATGACATAATTTTTTAAAGGCCACTAAATGGGTAAAATCATATGAACTCATAATAAGCTTTCATAATAAGGATGTAGTTTGTTTTCTGATTATGTTAATAAATCTTTACTTTATAAGATGTGACATAATTCTATTCCTTGACCTGAAAACTGAAAAGAAATTGCATACATAATTAAGTATTTGTATATGTTTTATGTCCACTAATATCTAAGTGAAATTCCCATTTTGCCAATTATAAATGTAGACTATAAACCAATTTTGTTATAGACAGCACATGTGATTTTTTCATATTAAGGTAATCTGTTCTCACATTGCATTAGACTTTTGTCAATATTACAAAATGATAATTTATTTTTATTAAAACTTTAAAGTTGCTATCCCTAATACTGCTAAATAAAATTTGATGTGTTTGTAACAATATATTATAAAATATAACATTTTCATAGCTTTAGCAATATCATATGTATTTTATATATGTCATACTTTTTTCATTTAAATTCTATTTCAGAATAGGTTAAAAATGTCCCAACGATTTCCAAAGGTAATAATGTTATAAAATCATGCCAATAAGACTTATGTGTGTCTTGGTAGCCAAGTATGTGTTTAGCATATATAGACCCAGGATTAAATCACCAGCAATGTCTTCGCCACAACATTAAAAAGAAAAGCAAAGGATAGAATAATCATTCACTACATCAAAAATTCCTCCACACCTAGAGATTGTTACTTAATCAGTCACCTTGAAATGTTGAAATGTAGTGGTTAAAGATGCCAGCAACTACTTCCCTGTGTCTTACTGTGGTTACAGTGTTTGAACAGGCTCAACTAGATGTACTGTACATGGTACCTGGGATGTTGCTCCATCCCAGATGTAAGGCAGAGGGGATGCAGTGTCAGAGCCTTCTCTCCTTTCTCTGATTTGATATCAACTGGGTGTGTTTTCATCCATACCTACACTTCTTCCTTCACTTTCTCACAGCATATGCAGCTTCCAAGTGTGAATATTCTGAAATCTGGACAAAAGGACACTGCCTTTGGGACCTAAGTCATATGACATCATCCCATCAGAGTTCCACACTTTCCCAAATTCAAAAGAAGATTATCTCAACTCTCCATAATAATAGAGGCATAATAGGAGGGACACGATTGTATTTTGCTAGTCTTATTTGGAAAGAAATTATACAATAAAATCCCAATATTTAGTATGGTTTGTGGCATTTTATGGGATTCATTGTCTGCCTTGTATTCTCTTTTCTTCTTTGTATAATATTATAATCAAGATTTTCTTCCATGTCAAAAGTAGTAGATTTAAGACAATTTTTTTCATTTAGATTTTATTTCAGGATGCAGTCACATTCTCTCACCCCTACCCTGTTTCCTTCCAGTTGCTTACTGGAGAATTCTAGGTAGGATATTCTGAATCTGCCCCTGACAAGCAGGCCACACATTTATTGTTTTTTTGTACAGAATTTGTGGATGCTTCTATTTAATTTCAACTCTACTTGTGGGTTTATTTATGAAAATTTTGCCTTCATTTGTATATAAGCCTCTTTCTTTATGTCCCTGTGAGTTCCCCAAGGACATAGTTAGCAATTTACTAGTTTACCTCATAGGAATAGTCATACATGAATGTTCAACTAATGTTTATAAATGGTTGTTCTTTCAAATTCATTTTTTCTGCTTTCAGTGCCACTCAGCCACCCTATTTCTGTAAATTAACTGGTTCTGGATAAGTGCTCTGACACATTTGAAAAATATTCCAAATCACAGTGACCTGATTATCTATGTACCAAAACAATTGTAGTGGCAGAGATGGACACTGTAGAACAAAAGTGGCCCCCATAAAATTAAAAGAAATGAAGAAAAGAAATAAAATTGCATAATTGCAGTGACAGTTGAAGCCTCAGCAAATGAGATGGTTTTGTTGCTGCTTATGAAACCATTATCTTCTGACAAATTGCAAATTTGAATGTTCTGATCGTTGATGTTTTTGCATTTGTCAAAAGACCTTTACAGTTGAATGTTGATTTTCCAGGGATCATGACAGGATACTCACAGAGCATGAGCACAGAGGATAAGATTTTCCAGGGCAGCATACAAAAATAGTATTGAAAGCAACTAAAATGATAGTGTCATCATTGATGCTATACTCCTAAAGGTGTGTCATGTGGGTTAGCCACAGCTATGCCTTGAAGAAACCTTTATAAGAGTCAATATTCACAGTTCTGAACAGCATGAGATTCACAGCAGGCATGGCAGTGCAACAACTCCATTTACTGTTTCTTACCTTCCATAAATGAAACATGAGCTCAAGGAGACAATTCTAGCTCAACATATGCAAATTGTTCTTACGAGCATTTATGTGAATACCATCATTTCTGACTCAAAATCCAGGGCACATTGAATGTGAGATGCTGCAGCACATCTGAGAACATTGCTCATCCAAAATCTCAAGGTGCTTAGACAAAGTAAATGAAATATGGAACTATGAGTTATAGGATCAATATATGTGATTGTTTTAAAATAGAAGAACTCATATGCATGGTTTTTCAGCATTATCCAAAGTGACACACTAGAAGCAACCCATAAGATCTCAATACTTGCATTTCAATTTTTCATGAAGCTTTGAGAATTACCCTTGAAAAATATCAAGTATATTTATTGCAGTAGAAACATATGAATTTTGGGAATTCATCTGAAATTTGAAACTGTCAATCTGATTGTTCCTATGGCTTTTCCTTTTAAAAAATAGATCACCTGTCTCACTGAGAATGATAAAAGTTTCCATAGGATTAATGAACTAATAATATTTACTTAGCATTTTAGGATGAATCAGAGAGGAACCTTTGTCAGAAGAAAATTCCTATATATTGAAGCTACTTTGTAAGTTATTTTCTTCTGCTTCTTGTTTGGATCCTGCAGTATTGTTTTCTTTCTGATAGAGTCCCATGTAGCCAAGGCTGGCCTTGTCATTTGAATTCATTTTGTTTTATTTTATAAGTTCTACTGCTATTGAGATTGATTGGCATTATGCCTTGGTGGTGATACAGCGATCCTCAGGCTCATTTCTAGTGAGATAGGAATTTTCACAAACTAGACAGAGATTGGATTGTGTTTTGGAGAGATTATTCGACTCAACTTCACAAACATGTGAATGGCATGTTCATGTGCTTCACTATTCCTCAGAAACAAAACCAATTCCATCTGCCAATAGCAGATCACGATATTTAAAATAACTGAAATGGGATGCTGGCAAGATGGCTCAGCAGGTACACACTTGTTTCTAAGCCTGACAGGGACCTGAGTTTGACTCTAGGATCTGCATAGTAAGAGGA
The DNA here is from genome assembly GCF_003668045.3 of Cricetulus griseus. Lineage (NCBI taxonomy): Eukaryota > Metazoa > Chordata > Mammalia > Rodentia > Cricetidae > Cricetulus > Cricetulus griseus. The sequence continues at coordinate 80,137,278 of NC_048599.1, read as the reverse complement.
GAGAATTCACTCTCTGCAAGTTGTTTGTGTGTCTCCACATGCATTGTGTGCATATGTGTTAACACACACACACACACACACACACACACACACACACACACACTGTATTTTGCTTTGTTATTTTTGATTTATTTTTATTTTAGCATCTTTACTCAGCAGGAATTTTGCATCTAAAGTAACATATTTATATGTATCAATCAAATAAAAATGTTTCTAGTCTCTTTACTTAGACTAGAAAGAGTAGAAACAGCTTAAGTAAAAGTTTTGATTTTGTGAATACATCTTTTGAATAATTATTTTTCCTACTATGAAAATTACTTTAGTATATTTCTTCAGCATTTGCTTGCTTTCCTGTAAAGTAAATATGAACTTAAATAAAGTCTTTGTAATAAGAAATCTATGTTGTATTAGTGCCTAGGATAAGTATGGACTATGTAAACTAGTAGCTTTTGTAGAAATATTATGAAAGTGACCCCTTGTTGCATGTTTAGTGAATGGATTAACTCTGAGAGTAATATGATCCAATCTTTAAATGTCAGAGCTTCCTCTACTCAGAACCTCCTCTGGAAAGAGCTGGCCCATGTCCTTCCAGTCTCTGCTCCCAGTTCATTCTGTCGTATTACCAGGTTTGTCAGTGTGTTGTAGGAAGTTATTAAACACCCTTTCCAAAGACAAATCCTAAAGAAGCCTGAGTCTTTACAGAGACCATATGTGCATTTATAGTCTTTAACAATTTCCCAAGTAAGTTCATTGTGCAGCTAGGTCAAACCACCATGGAAAACCTATATGGGCATCTTATTTCTCAATTTCAGCACTTTACACAATTGTCTCATTTTGGATGAGTGTGCACTCTTCTGATCAGGAAGGAAAATCAACATTTTTTTTTCAAACTCTGAGAGGAATGGAGTGACATGAACTCAGAAAATAAGCCCCAGTTCTATTCTTTTCACAGTGGCAAACCTGAGATCCTATTTTGTTTGTTTGTTGTTTTGTTTGTTGTTTGTTTGTTTTTATTTTTCCTTTTCATGCTCAGTTGGACAGGTAAGTTCTGGCATGCAATCCTGGGCCCTCTCACAAGAAACTAGCCTTTCTTGATTGGTCCAAGTTGCCTTCATGGGAGGCACTGTACAGATTTGTCAGAGCCTTATAGGGCATTTATTTAAAACAATACTGTAGCCACACAGTGAAAAGAAGAAACAATTCTTTGCTATGTTCAGCCCTGAAGAAGAAAAAAAACAAAAGATGTATAATACATACTGCATTATGAAGCTGAACTATGTGAGAGGAAAAAATCTGTCACTATGGAAAAACTTTTGTTTACATTGTGTGCATTTTCTCCACACAATTAACTTTCTGATCTTATATCTTGTAATAGCCATTTGGCTTGGGCAACAGCATATATTGGTCCCCTGAATGAATTAAGTATTAAATGAAATAGTAATTTCTTAGTTACTGTTCTATTTCTGGGACAAAGCACCATGACCAAAAAGTCTTATTAAAGAAAGCATTTAATTGGGATCTTGTTTACACTTCAGTTGAGTCCATGTTTATGATGGCATGGCTCATGGCAGCAGGCAGGGAGGAATAGTGTTGAAACAATAGCTGTGAGCTTACCTGTTGAGATAACAATGAGGAGGCAGGAGAGAGAGGGGAAAAAGGGGAGGGAGGGGGAAGGGAGGAAAGAAACAAGAGAGAGAGGGGGAGAGGGGGAGAAGGAGAGAGAGGGAGAGAGAAAGAACTAGGAATGGCATGGGCTTTGTAACCTTAAGGCCACCTAGTGACTTCTAGTGGCACACTTCTTCTACCTCTAGTGACACACTTCTTCCAACAAAAACACACCTTCTAATCCTTCCAAAACATATCCACCAACTAGAGACAAAGCATTCAAACACATTACCCTGTGGAAGCCATTCTCATCCAAACCACCACAAGTAAAATATAAGACATTTCAATCTGCCGTGTCTGAACTATAAACTATATATAGTAAAAGGTGGTTTTCATGAACACCCTATTGAAGGACAGTAGGTGATTATACTCAGATTCCTACTACAAGTAACGTGCAGCATGGAAAAATTCATTAAATCTCTGTAGTTCTTGATGAGGTTTCAGTGATGAAAAAGGGTAAAAGAAAATACAGTTTTCAAGTTAACATTTCATTCTCTCTGTGACCATAGGGAATGAAAACAAGGCTGAAACACAAGAAAAACAAAAGTAACTGGAAATGTGAGCCAACATTGTCGTTTGAATTCTCCAGTTGGTGATGTATAGCAGGCTGATGCTGAACCAATGTCTTCAAAGAAAAAAAAAACCAAAAAAACAAAAAAATAAACAACAACCAAAAACAACAACAACAAAAAACAAAAACAAAAACACATATCTAAGGTTTGTCAGGTAAAACCCAGTGTCCTTTTGGAAACCCCACATGACTACCTTTTAAAGATAAAATTAAATATAATTATGTTTTATGAATTTTGTTGAACTATATTTGAGGAAGCAGCATTACTTTATGAATCAGGTTTTCTCAAAGTTGCCATAAGCATATTCTGAGTAGCAACTGCCAGGTTACTGATCACTCTTGGTGTCCTGGCACATGAAAGAAACAATTCACTCAAGAGTACTCATTGAAGACAGCATATTCTGCAATACAGGGCCCTCTTTCTGATTTTGAAGGTATCAGCTAAAGGCCTCAGTTGGTAGCATGACAATTTCAGATACAGAAAAATGGAACATACTTCCAACTATTGTTATAAGCTTATCAGCATGTTGTCTACCACTGTGATTATTAGTCACTTTATTCACTGAGTGCTCTCTCAAACACAAAAAATTTTAACATGTTAATATTATTCATATTGCCATTACTGTCCTATGAGTTAAAATTTATGTGACGCTTTCTCATTAGTAGTCTCTACTTCTGGGGGCTAGAAACATGTTGATTACCACATAAAATTCACTAAATTATATTATTGTTATTACTTTTATCATTCTTGTGTTGTAGATTTGACAACTAGGGTTACTTGGAAGAAGCAACTGCCCAAGGACAGTTTAATGATAGTAGTAGAACCAAACCTGGCACTTTCTGAGTCTGAACAGGAGATCTCTAAGAATGCTGTTACACTGTCAATTGCTTCTGAATACAACTTTTTCTTTGTAAGAAGTTCTAATAAGATATTTCCAGCCTCATCTACATCAGCACTACAAATTATTATAGCAAATACTCAAGCTACTTTAACACTGGAATTTTGATTTAACATTAGACATTGCAATTTTTGTTATATTATCTAGAGGAAAGTAGTGTTTAAAAGTGTTGTGATTCTCTCAGTATAAAAAGTGTAATAAAACCAGAATGAGATATTTAATCCAAATATGCATTGTTTCCCCCTGAGCAAATAGGAAATATATTTTGACTTCTCTTGAGCTGAGCACAAGCTAAGCTTCCCTTTATCCTCTCTCTTTCCACTGATTGGAACTTCATGGGCATCTCCATATACACTCAGGCTTTAATCAAAAATGAATGTTAGGCCAGCATGAGGCAAGCCTATCAGGCTGTTATAGAACAACTATACAGAAATTCCAGACTCTTCCCTAGATCTTCCTGGAAAGACTGAAGGACTGATGTGATTATCATAAGTAAGCAGAAGTTTCTTGTAAAATACAGAAGCCCATGCAGATTTCACTGAACCCTTTCCCGAGTGAGTGGCTACAGTGACACTGTCTTGTGATAAAGCTAGTTGGAACACAGACAACAGAAAATGGAAGCAGGTGTGGTTACAGGTGCAGACCTCTAAAATACTAGTTTTCAATCCTTCTTTTGAATATGCAAATCAGTTATGCTCATCATTTTGGATTAGCTACTAATTTACTCATAGCTGTTGTCATTTCCATCTTTTCATTACATGCATTCTGATGGAAAGAATTGGATAATCCTCAGCCCCTGAATTTGTTTCTCAATAAAATGCTAAGAAGCACATGCAATGGTGTAAAGTAGACTATATACAAAATACATCCCATTGCTATGGAACAGTCTCCCCCTTTTGCCACTCTAAGTTTATATCCTTCTATCATTTTAACTACTAATGACAATGCTATACATGACTTTTAACTTATAAGAAATTAATTATGATGCTAATAATATTAACATATTAATTGTGTTGGAAAGATGATTCAGTAGATACAATGCTTGTTTTTCAAGCAAATGGAACTCAGTTCAGATGTCTAGCAACAATGTAAAAACTAGTTATAGCTGTATGTACCTATAACATTTGGGCAATAACCAGGACATCATCCCTGGGGATCATGGCCAGCTATCACAGACAGTTTAGTGAGAGAATTTGTCTAAAGAAAAATAAGGTAGTGAAAGGTAACCAGCCTTGACCTCTGGTCTACACACATACACAAATACAGATAAACACACACACACACACACACACACACACACACACACACACACACACACACACGGAAGGGGGGCAGAGAGCAATACAGCAGCACACTTGAATTCTCATTTTAGTCCTCATAGCCAGAGACACTATATTAGTCAATGTTCTAAAGAGACACCATGACCATGGCAACTCTTTTTTTATTCATTTTTTTATTTGAATTAGGAACAAGATTGTTTTACATGTCAATCCCAGTTCTACCTATCACATATCCTCTCTGCTCACCAGGGAGGGTGAGCCCTTCCACAGGGGGACATCATAGTCTATCATGTCCTTTGGGAGAGAGCCTAGGCCCACCCCTGTATGTCCTGGTTCAGGGAGTATCCCTGTATGTGGATTGGGCTCCCAAAATCCATTCCTATGCTAAGGATAAATACTGTACTAATACAGTCCCTTAGATTTCCGAGGTCTCCTCACTGAAACCCATGTTCCTGGGGTCTGGATCAGTCCCATGCTGGTATCCCAGCTATCAGTCTAGGGAACAAGAGCTCCCCATTGTTCACATCAGATGTTTCTATGGGTTTTACCAGCTTGGTCTGGACTCTTTTGCCCATCACTCATTCTTCTCTGCAACTTGATTCCAGTTCAGTTCAGTGATTAGCTGTGGGTATCTGCTTCTACTTCCACCAGCTGCTGGATGAAGGCTATAGGATGGCATGTAAGACAGCCATCACTCTCATTATCAGTAGAGGGCATGTAAGGTAGCCTCTCTTCTGTTGCTTAGATTGTTAGTTGGTGTCATCTTTGTAGATCTCCAGACCTTTCCCTAGTTCCTGATTTCTCTGTAAACCTAAAATGTCTCCCTCTATTATGGTATCTCCTTTCTTGTTTTCTTCTATTGTTGCCCCAACTCAACCTTTCTTCTCCCTCATGTCCTCCTCACCACTCCTCATCTCCCCTTCTCATTCTTCTAGCTCCCTTCCCCCTTCTCCCTTGCTCCCAATTTGCTCAGGTGTTCTTATCCCTCTCCCCTTCTCAAGCGGACCATGTATGTCCTCTTATGGTTCTCCTTGTTTACTAGCTTCTGTGGCAGTGTGGATTGTAGGTTGGTATGCCTTTACTCTATGTCTAAAATCCATATATGAGTGAATAATACCATGTTTGTCTTTTTGTGATTGGGTTACCTGGCTCAGAATGGTTTCTTCTAATTACATCCTTTTTCCTGCAAATGTCAGGATTCCATTGTTTGTTTTGTTTTTTCTGCTTAGTAGTACTCCATTGTGTATATGTACCACATTTTCTCTATCCATTCTTCAGTTGAGGGGCATCTAGGTTGATTCCAGGTTCTGGCTTTTACAAATAGTGCTGCTATGACTATCATTGAGTGGAATTGCTGGATCTTGTGGTAGATGGATTCCGATTTTCCTGAGGAGTCGCCACACTGATTTCCAAAGTGGCTGTATGAGTTGGCACTGACACCAGGAGTCGGGGAGTGTTCCCCTTTCTCCACATCCTCCCCAGCATAAACTATCATTGGTGTTTTTTATTTCAGCCATTCTGACAGGAGTAAGATGGTATCTCAGAGTTGTTTTGATTTGCAATTCCCTGATGGCTAAGGGTGTTGAACACTTTCTTATGTGTCTTTCAAACATTTTAGATTCCTCTACTGAGAATTGTCTATTTAGTTCTGTACTCTACTTTTAAATTGGATTGTTTGGTGTTTTGGAGACTAACTTCTTGAGTTCTTTGTATATTTTGGAGATCAGCCCTCTGTCAGATGTGGTGTTGGTGAATATCTGACCATGGCAACTCTTATAAAGAAAAAAAAAAAAAAACAGTTAATTTGGTCTGGCTTAGAGTTTCAGAAGTTTATGCATTATCATCATGGTGGGAAGCATGATGGCATGCAGGGAAAGAAAGGAGACGCCTTGATAGAGGGAGACACTACAGGTTTGGAGAGAGGTCTGGCACAGTGGAAATGTTAGGGGATCCACATGGATGACCCTAACTAAGAATCCAGGCATTGGTGGAGATGATGCCATTGATGCCCTTCCCCTATATTGAGATTGATGTCTACCTTAGTTACCATTCCTAGAGCCTTCATCCAGTAGCTGTTCCAAGCAGAGACAGGCAACCATAGCTAAGCACTGAATCATACTACTGGAATACAGTCATGGAGAGGGAGGAGGGATGAACAAAGGAGCCAAGGTGGTGCTAGAGAAACCTGCATAAACAGTTGACCTGACCTACTGAGAGCATGGAGACTCTAGTCATAAAGCTGGAGACACAGGTTTGGATTGAGCCAGATCCTCTGAATGTGGGTGCCAGCTAGGAGGCCAGTGCAGTCTATGGGACCTCTAACAGTGGAACCAGTGTTTATCCCTAGAGCACAAATGGACTTTGGGAGCCCATTCCCTTTGGAGGAATACTACTGTAGCCTGATACAACAAGGAGGGCCTAGTCCCTCCCCAGAATGATATGATGGACTTTGAAAGTTCCCTATGGAGGGCCTCCCTCTCCCTGGGGAGGAGTTGGGGGATGGTTTGGGAAGGGTTGGTAGGGAACATGGGAGGATGGGAGGATGAGGGAATGGGAGAATGAATATGTAAATATGAGTAGTAATTAAAGAATTTAAATAAAAAATAGTTAGGTTCTGATTTCCCTGTACATGTAAAAGACAATCACTGTAACATACCTAGTGGAGTCATTTTGTGATGACAAGAAGTAGGATCATGGACTCATTATAGCATTTATAGTGTATATGATTTTTTGTGAAACTCTATAACCAAAGACATCATTAACATTTAATGTTTTACCCATATTTATCCAACTTTGTAGGTTTGACATTTTATACTTTTCTGACCTTTGGGGGCTGTAAAACAAAAATATTCCTCTTCCTTATTGCTTTTTGTCTTTTAGAGGAAATATTTTTCTTTGCTTGTTTCTTTATTTTCTTCCATCTATCCTTCCTTCCCTTTCTTTCTTTCTTTCTTTCTTTCTTTCTTTCTTTCTTTCTTTCTTCCTTTCTTTCTTTGTAAAACATAATTAGCCCTGGATTTGTACCAGAGACCCTGGGCTTCTTTATTATTGATCAATCAATTCTATACAAAGCTGAGACACCTGGGTATTGCACACACCTTTAATCCCAGCACTTGAGAGGCAGAGGCAGGCAGATCTCTGTGAATTTGAGGACAGCATGGTCTATAAAGTGAGTTCCACGACAACCTCCAAAGCAATACAGAAAAACCCTGTCTCAAAAAAAGTAGGAAATACTCTTGAAAGAATTAATACAGGAGACTGCTTCCTGAGTATTTTTTAGCACAGACATTTTTTTAGCACAACCAATTCTTTCAAGGGTATCACCTACTTTCTCTTCTAAGAGGTTCTGTGTGGCTGGATATATGTTGAGGTTTTTTATCCATTTGAGAGACATACATGGTCCTGGAGAAGGTGAAAGGGACAAGATCTCCTGAGCTAATTAGGGACATGGGGAAAAGGGGAGAGGGAGCTAGAAAAAGAGAAGGGGAGAAGAGGAGGGGAGAGGAGGACAGTAGAGAGCAGGAAGATTTAGTCAGGGGAAGAATATAGGAGAGTGAGAAAAGAGATACCATAATAGATGGAGTCATTATAGGTTTAAAGAGAATTTTGGCACTAGGGAAATGTCTAGAGATCTACAAGGTGGATGCAAACTAAAAATCTAAGCAATAGTCAAGAGGCTTCCTTAAATGGCCTTCTCCCATAATGAAACTGATGACTACCTTATATGCCATCCTAGAGCTTTCATCCAGTAGCTGATGGAAGGAGAAGCAGGCACCTACAGCTAAACACTGAACTGAACTATAGTATCCAGTTGCAGAGAGGGTGGAGTAATGAGCAAAGGGGTCAAGACCAGGCTGGAAAAACCCACAGAAACAGCTGACCTGAACAAGTGGTTGATCATGGACCCCAGAATGATAGCTGAGAAACCAGCATAGGACTGTTCCAGACACCCTGAATGAGGATGTCAGTGTGGAGGTCTGTGCAAAATATGGGGCCTCTGGTAGTGGATCAATATTTATCCCTAGTACACAAATGGACTTTGGGAGCACAGTCCACATAGAGGGATACTCTCTCAGCCTAGACACACAGTGGAGGGTCTAGGTGCTTCTCCAAATGATATGACAGACTCTGAAGATTCCCTTAGGGAAGGCCTCACCCTCCCTGGGGAGGAGAAAGGGATTGGGATGGGGGAACAGGGGAGGAGGGGAGGGAGAGGGAACTGGGATTGACATATAAAGAAGCTTGTTTCTAATTTAAAATTGGTCTAGTTATAATTATAAAAATAAAAAAATAAAAAAGAAAGCTAAAGCTAAGATTTTTATACTTGGCTCATATTGGTATACTGACACCAGCATACTGTAGCAAGTTATGAAGAAATAATGTAATAGATATAAAAAGTTACTTGCACAAGATGGTGATTTATGAATTGATGCTTAAGGGTTTTACATCTGTAGCATTTTGTGAAGAATTTTTTGCATGCATACATGACAAAAATCTACACAATCACAATAGAGTTGAAGGAACAATGAATTAATAAAAAGCATGTACTGATTAATACCCTTAGTTCAGTCAGAACAGAGATTCTTTATCCCATTTTTCTGTGCTAAGTATTTAATTGATTTCTTCTTGTATTAGTATGAAGTTGCAGCCATGTGAATGTTTACTTGGAAAGAGACCCTGCCACACACCATTCAAATATGTTTCCCTTGGCACAGGACAGCAGGGAGCATCTTGTCACTGGCTTCTAAGGAAGCATCTTGAATTAGCTGTTGTGAGTTTTGGAAACTGTCACGACAGTTGTCCACCTTAGGGGCTGCTTCTCTCTGAGTGTTTGACAAACCCTGCTTGGTGTCCTTGGCAAGCAGACCTCTTGTAGAAGTCAGTTAGTTGGTGTTTTGTTATTGGGCTGATGAGCCTTGGGCAAAAGGGTTACTCTAGAGAGGACAGTGGAATTGAAATTGAAGGAAACAATTAGCCTTACTTGTCTTGTCGTTTTGTGCTCTATTTAAGCCACATAATAATGTTGCCTGCTTCCCTGTGCTACAGTGATAACCCTCATTGTTTCCTTCTCAGAATCTATTGAAATCAGCAAATGGTGATCCAAAAATAGTATGTGTCAGAAGAAATTTCTTCATGGCCAAATTAAACATTTCCTCTCTAGGTGAAACTCAACGGCTATTTAATAAAAACATGTTAACGACTTAACACATGTTTTTGTGGCTCTACTTCCTCCAAACATTTTTTGAGTTTTTCTTCTCATATTACTCTTGATGCCCAGTAGATATGAAACAGGATTTTAGGTGACATAACCATTTTTATTAACCTTCAATATTTCATTCATCTCTTTTTGTGGTCTTTGTTTCCACTATTGTTTAGCCACAGAAGTTCTCTCAGAAGGGAATATCACTAAAAGTCTACTCAGTGCATGGAGGAAATAGGGTTTTCATCATTTGCATTTTCATCATTTGCATTTCATTGCCATGGATCTTAATAGCCAGTTATTGGGGCTTGATGCTATGATATAAAGGTTAACATTTACAGTAATCACATATTATTAAAAACAACAATATGATCCTTGAACTTGTTATGAATATTAAGTCAACTTATTTCCTTTTTATGGTTATATCTTGAACAAATGATTCAGCATCACACAAGGAGCAGGGTCAACATATATTTCAAAATTCTCGTGTTTGTGAAATCCACTTTTTAAAGTAGGAACTTAACCTTCTGAAGCACATTGGTTTTTAAACTTTGTATTAGTGTCTGTTTGTGTAATTGTGTGTCTGTGTGTGTTTCTGTCTGTGTGTTTGTTTGTGTGTGTGTGTTCATGTGTGAATCTGTGTGAGTGTCTCTGTGTGTATCTGTTTGTGTGTGTTTGCATTTGTGTGTGTCTGTGCATATGTGCTCCAGTCTGTGTGTATGTAGGTCTAGTATGTGTGTGAGCATGCATGGGTTTATGTGTATGGGTATGTGTTTGCCAGAGCACATTGTGGAGGTCAGAGATTAACCTTAGGAGTCAATTTCTCCTTCTCCCATATGTGTTCTGAGGTGTCCTGCTGGGCAGCAATCAGCCTTACCTACTGAGCCACCATGATGCACTAAGCATTTATATGTTTTTAATCAGGGAAAGAAGCAAACTCAAAGTAACAAGACCATTTAAGAACTGCATCATATGCTCATTTGTTCGTTTTATGTTTTGTTTTGTTATTTTCATTATAGTAAAGCTATAGAAGTAATGTAGTAATAACCTTTTAGAATATGATGGACAAGTCTTAACTACAGCTTTAGTTTTATAACATACCTATACTATAGGTGACAGGAGGAGGTTACTTCTGTCAGTGAATTTCATTGCCTTATATCTTCACATCCTCCTGGAAGTTAATTGTCATGTCCATACATCATTTCACATGGCTGGCTCCCCTCTTGTTTAAACATCATGCTGAGAACCTGACCAAATTCATGGCTTTCTCCTCTGTGCTTCTGACCCTATTCCCAGATGGACCCTGAACCTCATTTGTAATGTAGCTTTTTTTTTTTTTTTTTTTTTTTTTTGTAATGGAGGAGAACTTTGGAGTTTGCATAATAGAAAGCCCAATTACAAATGTTACACATTGCATTCCTGCTCTTAAAAGGATTAAATGTTTTACATTATTTGTATCCTTCCAGTCCAACTTCTTGAATAGGACACAATGTTTTGAAAGTGTATATATACTAAACCATATACAAGGACTTCATTTTTTCTCAAAAAAACAATATAAGAACAAAAACAAAGAACAAACAACAACCACCCCTCAAATAACCATACAAATAATCCCAAAATTGCATGTTTCACAGTCAGACATGCCTTACTGAAGGACATTAAAACTGTTTCTGCTATAACAATTAGTGTAGATAGCATTTTTCCTTCCACTTTTCCTCTCTGGCTTTACTTTTATCTCCTGTCTTCCTATTGATTTTTACTTTCTAATTGTAATTCCTGGGATACGTGACTAGAATAATAATTACCATAAACCTGGTAATTCTACACATAAACCTTTGAAGATGCACAGAATTACATTTATGACTTTTGGTTTAACTTTATTTTGTAAATAGTTTTCATGATTCACTCGGGCAGCAGAGGCAGGTGGATCTCTGTGAGTTTGAGGCCAGCCTGGTCTACAGAGTGAGTGCCAGGATAGGCTCCAAAGCTACACAGAGAAACCCTGTCTTGAAAAACAAAAACAAAACAAACAAAAAAAAAACAATAGTTTTCATGATTCACTTACATCATCTTTATGAATATAGTTTTACCAAAAGCCCATAAAGTAACAAATTACGGAATCAGCGAAGCTGAAACTTTTCAGGCCTGCGTTTCATATTTTCCTTACAGAAGCTCTGTGGATCAGCCATTACAGTATCTCTAATTTTCAGAGATGGGAACTGAGCTTAGAAAATGTACTTTCAGGGACCCAAGTTTCTTAGCTACTCAGTGGCAAGTCTGATGCAGAAGTGTCACCTTAGCATCCAGGTGCAGTCTCTTTTTGCCTCCAGCTCTTTACTCTGCCAATCTCAATTATTCATGAATGACTCACTTCTAATGCTGCCTGTTAGCTTCACACATTGTGTCACAGACAGAGCCTCCTTGACACCCATTTTTTCGCTCCCATTACCCCCAAAGTTTTAATATAACTTTTCAATGGAAATGGATATAACCCATTAAGCTCGCCTGAAATCATCATCCATGTCAGAATAGGAACTTTTGATAGCTGCTAATCGGACCATGATTTTAACCTCTTAAAACATTTCTACATTATAGTAAAGAATATATGCCCAGCCCTACTATTTTATATAATTGATTCTAGTAAAAAGAGCAGAATTACTTGGGTGGGTAAAGACAAATTTATAACATTTCCAACAATAACCTAGTTTCCCATTGTTCATTTTTCCAAGGGAACCCCTGTTGTATGTTGGCTTCTTCAGTACCAGATGTTTTGCATACTTCTCTTTTGCCACTGATAATGTGTAACTATGTGATAGCCAGAAAATATGCCTAAGCACACAGGAAGATTGAAATGTAACTATTTTACCTGAGGAATTAATGCTTGTGTTTTACTTGATTTGATTTATTAAATTTAAATTAAATAACCACATCCAGGTAGAAAATAAAATACACACACACAAAATGCAGTATTATATCTTCCTCAACTCTAAAGTCGCTTTGTTGTTTTCTTAAACTGGTTCCAAATTAATTAGCTATATATACTCTTAAAACAAAATCTTCATTTGACTTTGGAGATTTTTGCTATAATAAAATTTACACTTGAACTGAGATCCAAAACAAACCCTTTCTCTCTTAATTTTTTGTCAGAGCATTTGATCACAGCACCAGGAAACATAAATAAGACATTATCCTGTGACATACAGCTTCAATATTCATCCTAGGAAGTGGCTACTCCCTATATCTACAGATGGTCTGTGACAAAATACAAACTAAATGGTAAGAATCAGCCATGGCTACTGTAGAAGCTATTCTCTGTACTCTTGAGTCTGTGAGGGGGAAATAAAGGAAGTATTATCTTGATTGCAAACTGTCCTGGCCATTCAAAACAAGTGATTTCATAGGAACATCTGAGTCAATTACGAAATACTGTTTATGTTTTATTTTGTTTACTCTCAAAAGTGAAAAGAAAATCTTTTCTTAAATGTTATTGCCAAGAATAATCCATATTATGCATTTTAGTTTTCTTATGAAACATATGCTGAGCCAAAGTATAAAGTAAAAAAATTGTCCATAAAGAAAATTAACTACAGAAATATATAGATGTATTAAGCAATGTGCTAACAATAAAAGCATAGAATAAGATGCAATATAGTATGACATTTTTAATCAAACTTAAAAGATATGGTTTGAAAGATATATACACATATATATACACACACACATATGTATACATAAATATGAATATATGTATGTTTAGTTCTTCAGTCTCTCTCTGATCATTTCCCAGTGAAACCATTCCTTGTGGTCAGTCTCCCACCTACTTTCAGGCATTCTTGTGGGTGTGTGGGGGTGGGTGGCTGTTTGATGAGAGTTTCTTGCCTTTTGCTTTATATGAAGGAAAGTATATTTACTAGAGCAAAGGTAGTTTATCTGTTGCTATGCCACTGGAGAAAATGATACTCTCCCCTCCAGCAACCATTAATTACCAATAATCCCTGTTGGTGAATTGGGTTGTTTGTATGTAAATAGTAACATATTGATCAATTAATTTTCTTTCAGGAAGCTATACACTCTGTCTCAGAGGCAAATTCATTCTGTTGACTCCTTAGATCTTCCCAGAATTTGAAGAACTCATAGCCGTCCTTCTTCTTTAACTGCGGTTTCATTATAGGGAGCATGGTGACTCCCTAAAATTTTATAGTTAAAATTTAAACTTCTAAGAAATATTAAAAAACCATTGGTGTTTATGAGATAAAGAAACAGCAAAAACAATGGAAGTAATATATCTTTGCTTCCATACATCAATTCTTCTAAACAGCAATACCAGAATTAAAGAAACAATATAAAAGGAAATCTCCATTTACTAATACCATAAAGCACATAAACATGAAGACTAATCTGAACCTCACTATTTGCCTTTGTAGAGGCAGGGCCAGGACATTTATGTATTTATTTATGCATGTATGTATGTATGTATGTATGTATGTATGTATGTATGTATGTATGTATACATGTATATGTGTACACACACACACACACACACACACACACACACACACACACACACACACTGGCAAATATGTTCCAAGTCTATCAGTCAAAGAAGAAAGGTAATACCAAGTCATAGGATCAGTATAACAACTTGGCTACTAGTTAGAAAATACTCTATGGAAATTATGATCTGCCACAGTTTTCTTCATGAGCACTGCTTACCGAAATATATTACCATGGTAAATAAAGAAGGAGTAAATATTCCAAAGATACTTAAAACTTTGTGGCTCTCTCACTGTGTGATATTGTGGAAAAATCCTAAAATGCATACCAGGGAACTGGACTGCATTCTGAGTGTGCCAGGCTGGCTAACTGAAGCCCCTGACTGTGGATAGTGAGGTGATTGATGAGGTTTTGTGATGCTAAACAGACTCAGGATCTTTACTCTGCCCTTTTGCGAAGGGAAAACAGAAAGGATGAATAATAGACCCAATAAGGAAACATTTCGTTGGAGTTTTCATTCTAGTAAAACCATCTCACTGGAGAGATAAAAGTGCATTTCCTATATTCGCCAGAATGGAGACATGATTGCCGGAAGAGCGTAGGTTCTTTAGAATTCATTTTGCACTAATCTCTTTTTTTGATATCTGAGCACAAGGAAAAAAGAAATACTCCTTTCATAATACAGTTGGAGGCCATGGCAAATGGACTATATTTCCAGACATTTTGTATTATGAGCTTCATTCTGACAATCATTTTGGAAGAGAAATGGAAGTGTCAGCTATTAAAAAGGCATTAACTCCCAAATTACAATGGCAACATTAACTTTAGTTAGTATATCTACAGGGAAAATCCTTTTCTAAATATTTGTCTAAAGATGCATCTCTTTTATATTCAGCCAATTCAGCTCTTGTTTGCAAATGTTAAATTGATCTGTAATTGTTATTATCAGGGCTAATAGTGTCACAGGAGTTTTTTTCAGCAAAGAGAAAAACAGACACCATATAAAGTTCATCTGTTTTTGGTTGGACTTTTAACTAGTGATATCTATGTTTGGACATACAAATGTACAGAAAATATATATAATTTTGTATAAGAAAGACATAATGTGAAAAAGGAGAAGTGCCTTCCATGAAAGCGTAAGTAGTTATGCACTTAAAAATGTATAGCAGATGACCATGAAAAGTATATATATATTAATACAACTTTATACCATACACACACACCTATACATCATTATTATGAATAATCCAGGGTAGTAATCACAAACATCTTGAGTGAAAGCCAGTCATCAATATGAGTTTCATGACTGGACATATCCATACTGGGTCTCCATTTGAAATAAAGAATATAATTAAATTTTAGATACTCAGTCTTTGTCTTTTCACACGGTACAGTAGCTTTGTCTTTTCAGGAGATTTCTATGATTGGAAAAGTATACTAGAATCTAAACTGTTGGGAAACTCTAACATATTTCCATTAAAGACTATCCCACAGCCCTTCTTTGTGGCCCTGTTTTATAATGAATATGTCTCCTAAATATTCTAAGAGACTGGAACGTTTGCTAGACCTCACAACAAAAGTTAATAATCCTCCTTAAGGTCACTTATGACTTACATCTGCTAGCCTGCTGTATCCTCCATCTGTTTTTTAACCTTCCTCTATAGTAACAATATAACAACCAAGCTTACTAGCCTTAGGTTTCCCATGTAACTAGTTTTTGTAACCTAATCCAATATGTAGCCACAGTCTTAAACTATGTACACATCCATAGTCTTCACATAAAAAATGATGTGTGTTATAATCATTTGCTAGGAAAAAACAGACTGGAAACACTCATAAAATACACCTTAAAAATTGAATACAACTTATAGGTGTTGGTTGATAATCAATGATATTTATAGCACTCTGTGTCATCTTAGTCAACTAGGGACAGCTGGAGTCAGTGACTTAATCCCTTTTAAAACTCTGTTAAAGATTTCTGTAAAGTAGCCTTCCTCCTTTCCACAATATAATACTTTCTATGCTGTTCAATACAGACAGAGAAAAACCCTTTTGTTAGGGACAGTCACACACAGACAAATCTAGACACAGACATAAACACAGGTAACCACTAATAAGACAACATTCAGGCAGACACAGATTCTGACTCATACAACAGACAGAGATTGGACAGGAGACATAGGGAGAGTGAAGCAGAGAACTTAAATCTGGTTTCATTCTTGGTTAAATGACCCCAAGGGGAAGTGCTTTGAAAATTAAAATACTAGCTGCAGCACATACCATTTCACCAAATATTTTCAGGACATTAAAGGCTGATGTTGCCTCTGCTTCTGAGATGCAGTTTTCTTTCCTGAAAATCAAGTGCATCTAAGAGCCCAGTACTGTTTGAGAAGAGGGCATTGGGGAAGGGGAGGGAGGCTATTTAGACATGAAGTCACCTTATCTTCACTACTCTGCAATAAAGAAAAATTACACAATGACATCCATAAAACAGAGAAGTAGACATTGTTGAACACACAAACTTTTTATCACTTTTGATGTCATTTTTCATGTATTTTGAAAGCAGCTCTTTCTGGGAGATGCAGTCTCACAGCACAATTCCTGTTCCACTGGCTCATGCAATTTTCCCCATCCCTCTTTTATAATATTCCCTCAGCTAGCTCAGAAGAGGGAGAATCTCACAGGTTCCCCCTCTTAGACACAGAATGGGAGAAAACTAATGAAGGCTGACAGAGGGAGAATTGACCTCTCCCAAAGATGAGCCCCTAATTGGTTATCCAGGACAAAGTGGTATGCCTAAAATTATATACACTTAAATAACAAAAGTGGACTGAACAGATTTTATATATGTTTTTGAGTATCTCTCTTTAGTACTTATACATATATATAATACATATACATATATATATAATGTATACACAAACAACACACACACACACACACACACACACACACACACACACACACACACATATATATATATATATATATATATATATGTATGAATTTGGTAGTGAGGAAGAACATGTGAGAGATTGAAGAAAGTGATGTAATTATATTTTAATTAAAAATATGAAAAAATGGCATTGTTTAATTGGATTGAGATAATCTTGAATATTTTTAAAGACTTACTTTTAAATATTTATTCATGTGTGTGTATGTGTATGTGTGTGTGTGTGAGAGAGAGAGAGAGGGAGGGAGGGAGGGAGAGAGAGAGAGAGAGAGAGAGAGAGAGAGAGAGAGAGAGAGAGAGAGAATGTTCACATGAGTGCAGGTGCCCTCAGAGGCCAGAAAACAGCACCCTGCTGGAGTCAAAGTTACAGGTAGTTATGAGATGAGTCCTCAGCAACAGCAAAGAGAGCTCCTAACCTCTAAACCATCTATGATATTCTTAATTATTTCATCCCTAAGTAATCTTAGACAGGGAATTTAGGTATGCAGTAAGCTCAGTAGACTTGAAAAGAAAAATAAAATCAAGAAAGTGTGTCTATTTTAGCTACCTACTATGTAACACCCCCCCAATTCCAGTTATATTTCTCATGTGCCTTAACCTGGGTTAAAATAATGTCTTTAAATTTTATTTCACAATAGCTGCTGACTCACATCTATGTCCTTCCTAACATTGTCTTTCTTTGCTTATATAACCAGTTACCGTTTAGTCTTCTGATCATTGCTAAGCATACAAGCTGATATAATGAACTAAGTCTATGACTTTTGAATGATATTCACTGTTTAATTCATTCATGGCCCTGAGGCTATTCATGATTTAAAACATTCTGGAGGCAACCCAACAGATCTTTTCATTTGTCTTTTCTTCTTTTGATCTTTGCAATATCATGAATATAGAAAAAATAATAGTAAATCCCTGGGGGGGGGCTTGGTTAAAGCAAGTTTCCTTTCCCCCTACCCCTTTTTGTCAAGAATATGGTAATTTCTCTATATGTGTCAAAAGCAACAATATAAAATCCTAACACATAAATAGCTCTTATCTCTTTACATTCAGATAGGATATCATTAGTTCATCACAGCACTAATTCACTGCATACAATTGCAGACTGCAAATTGTTCTCAGCTCAGTCTTCTAGGCAATCACCAATGAAGCATTGTAAGTGTGTGTGTGTGTGTGTGTGTGTGTGTGTGTGTGTGTGTGTGTGTGTGTTGAGGCAAGTTAATGCATCTAAGCCTACACATTCTCTTTTCCCTTTTAGATTAAATCATACCCTCAACTATAAAGTCAATTCTACTAGCCTTGTCATGAAATGTTTTTAAAATTAAGCTAGATGTCCAAAATGATTTGAATTTCAGAAAACAATTTTCTTATATGTAACTCATCTTGACTAATGACTAAGGCAGCATAAAACATTAGAAAAATGTATTTGAATGAACCACTCACTTCTCTGCTCTCTGTGGTCCTTACAAGGACGCACAGTATATTGCTATACGTGCTTATGCCAACTCTTGTTACAAATTCATCATCACAGTTAAAACCCCTATAGTGAGTCCTTAAAACGTATGCAACAGAAGTATGTTAAATATATTTTTCTCAAATGTATCCAAACTGCCATAACTTGAGTAGTTCCCAGAATCTGATTTCACTATCTTTATCTAATGAGTCCTGGCTAAAAACTGATAATGACACAGTCCTTTTAATTTTGTCCATGTTGCCAGCATGTCAAGGATGTCTGTGTCTGAGTGCTGGCATTTTCATATATCCATTTTCTACAAAGATAAATGAGCTATTTTTCTTTTTAAGTTTGATGGCTTGCCCTGTGTTTTAAATTTTTTTTTACAAAGATCCAATCTAAATGTTAAAATGAAAAACAAATAAACCAAACAAAAACAAAAATCAAACAAATATGGAGAAAATTATTTAAGAATTATTGTGAATCGCATGATTATTGCAATTTGCTTATAAATAATTGGTGACACAGAGAAGTTTGAAATTTTGTGCCCAAGGACACCAAGCTGGTACATGAAAGAAATAGGCTCAAATGAGATCTGTTTTCCTTCAAAGATCAAATATGAACACACTTTGTGATTCCAGAGTACAAGGAAGGGAGATACCTGTTCTTCAGATCTTCAGGATGTAGATAGCTGAGTTCATCTCTTCTCCTCAGGCAAGTTGGTCCATGTTAACATTCCAGTGATTATTGACAATGGCTGTAAGATAGACATGTTAACATAAGAGAAAGGATTAAATGTCACAATATCAATGACTATGTTTCCAAAGGCACAGCCTTCCAATATCTGGTACTGCTTTGCCAGGGTTGGTTTTTCAAATAAAATTTATGGCTATATAATACAAGAAATTAAATATATGACATATTATGGACACCATGTATTTGAATGAATCAATACATTGGGTAATACTTAAATCAGATTAAAGGTATATATTTTATTTAAGCATTTGCCCCTTTATGGTGTAAACAATCAAATTTCATTTTTGCTTTTTAAAATTAATTTTATAATACACAAAACATAAAAATTTATGTGTATCCATGGTATGACATGTGACCTTTGAATATATATGTACCTCTTAAACTTTACATACAGATAAATATATCTATCATGAAGTATTCATCATTTCTTTATGGCAAAACATTTCAAATTCTCCCAAACTTTTTAACATTAATAATACAGCGTCATTATTCACACCCTTTAATTCCACACCACAGATTCTTAGCCATTTCTAACTAACTACAATGTAGTCTTCATTCATCATATTCTTCCTATCTCTCCCTCCTGTTCACTAACACCGCCTCCTATAAACATTATCTTACCTTTAAGAAAATATCTGTGTTATGAGTGAGATCAGGTAGTACTCACCTTTCTGTGACTGGCTAATTTCCTTTTACATATTGATCTCCAAATCAACTCATGATTTCTTCTTTAAGGCTAGATTGTTTTCTAGTGTGTATAAAAGTAACACTTTTTTAAAAAAGTCATTCTTCAGTTAGTTGATAAGTATTTGGGTTGTTTGTATTAAGAATCCTGAAGACAGGAGCAATAAACATGAGAAGATGGATATATCTTTGACAAAACAATTTCATTTTCTTTGAATATATGTTATTCAGTAGGATTCATGTATCACTTGATAATTTTATTGTTATACATTGAGGAAATTTTACACGGTCACAATGAACATACACATGTGTATCCCTGCCAGTATTATATAAAGATTCACTTTTTATGTGTTCTTACTAGAGCTTTTGAAAGGTTTGAGGCTTTATCTTGAAATAGCTATTCTTGATGTTTTTAAAAACAATCATAATTTAGATTTTTGTTTCATTTTCCTGATAGTAGTGATACTGAATTTTTTCTTATATCTGTTATTTATAATTTTAAGTGTTGATTTTGGTCTATTAAACTCATTTAATTTGGTTATTTTCTTCATATTATTATTATTGTGTGTGTGTGTGTGTGTGTGTGTGTGTGTGTGTGTGTGTGTGTGTGTGGTGTGTGTGTGTGTGTGTGTGGTGTTATATTCCTCCCATCTTCTGGGTATAAGCCCCTTGAAATTTATAATTTATCAACATTTTCCTTCTCAAAGTAGGTTATGTCTTCATTCTGGAAATGTTTTTCTTCATTGTACAGAAGCTATATGCAGCTTGATCTAATCCAAACTATTTGGTTTTGTCATTTGCTTTAGAGGTCTTGTCCAAAGAAGGTCTTCTCTATACTGGGAGCCTAACTTATTCCTCTTTTTCCTTCTAGTAAGTTCATAGTTTAAAATCTAACATTTAAATATCTACTACATGGAGAGGATTTTTTAATCAATGAAAACAGAGTTCTTGCTTCTGCCTTCTACATTTGAATATCAAGTTTATGCAGCAACAATTATGAAAATGAATGTCCTTTCTCATTTGTGTGTCTCCCACAATGTATGGATGTAAGAAGCATTCAAAAAATATAAAAATATATTATTAATATTTAAAAATAGGATGAGCAAGCAATGCTATTAAATTGTGAGGTAAATCAGTTAGTAAGTGATAGAACATTTCCCAGAAGGTGGAACATAAGCTCTATGGGATAGGAAGGTATCCATTTGCCTTTAGGTTTATTCTTCCTTTTTTCTGGAGTAAAATGATTGAAAAAAAGGTCCAGGAAAATGATAACAACATGGAGGAGAAATGCCAACTGTTCTCTGTGTTAGTTAATTTATTATCTGTTTTGACAACATGCCTGACAGTCACAGTTTAAAAAAAGAAAGGTCTATTTTGCCTTGTTTTTTTTTTTTTTTTGAATAGGTTTTATCATGGTGGCAAAAGCATAATAGGAGCATGAGGTGGCTGGACACCTCAGATATGTAAGGCAAAACAGAAAGAAAGATGAATGGTGATGAGAAAATGGCCTCCTTCTGTTGGTTAAGTGGGGCATCCCAGGCAATATGATGGTGTCTCACATCAATTAACAAATCTATTTATTTATATATTATTTACTTTTTCCGTTTATTGAAAATAGCTTCTGTTCTCACATAATATAGCCTTATTATTGTTTCCCCCCCTCTGCTCCTCCCAGTTCCTCCTCATCTCCCCCACCATTCAGGTGCACCCTCTTTCTGTTTCTGATTAGAAGACAGTTTTCTAAGAGATAAAAATAATATTAAAACTAATAAAAGAAAAGAAATCAACACATCAGAATAGGAAAATCAAACAAGACAGAAGGAAGTGTCCAAGAAAAGGCACAAAAAAGGCATATAGATTTAGAGACCCACTTAGTCACCATTCAGAAATCCTGTAAAAATATTAGGCATAATATGTAAAGGACCTGTAGGTTAAAAAGAGTAAAATCATATATATTTACCAAAAATCCTTGACACAGCATTATAAGAAAAAAAAAAAAAAACACTTCAATGATGTCCTTGAGTTTGTTTTCTGTTGGCCGTCAAGTGCTGGAAACACTGCCTACCATTAAGAATGGTTTGTTTCCCCTCACTGGAGGAAATTAATTTTTCAAGTTGTTATCAAGTGGAGACAGCTTCTGAGCTAGGGATAGGGGCATGTGTCCACTTCTCCATTCATCTCTAGGACCCAGGTGCAGACCCTGCATGCCCTATGCATGCCACCTAGGCTCTGTTCATATGTGCACCAACGCTGATGTAGACAGCTTTGTTTGCTTTGTATCCTCCATTTCTTCTGTCTCCTATACTCCTCCCACCTTCTCTTCTGTAGGGTTCTTTGAGCCCTGAGAGCAAGGACTTGATGGAGATATCCACTGAGTGTTCCAAGATCTCTTATTCTCTGCATATTTTCGGGCTCTATGTATTTGTCCACACTTGCTGCAGGTGTGTTTCTCTGATGACAGCTGAGCAAAGCACCGATATGTGAGCACAGCATGAATGTCACTAGGAGTCATTTACAGCTTCCATTCATTCTTTCCTTTCTTATATTTCTTTCTCTCTCTCTCTTTTTTTTTTTTAGAATGTTAGCATTTCTTTTTTATCTGAAGTTCATGGGTGATCTAGTCTCAGATTGTTGATCAGCAAAGTGTCAATTATGTATTCTGTCTTACTTAGGGTTACTATTGCTGTGATAAAACAGCATAATCAAAGCAATTTGGGATAGAAAGGATTTATTTGGCTTACAATTCCATATCACTGTTCATCAGCAAAGGAAGTTAGGACAGGAACTCAGTGCAGGAATCTTGAGGCAGGATCTAATACAGAGGCCATAGAAGGATGTGGCCTATTGGCTTGCTCTTTATGTCTTATTCAGTCAGCTTTCTTTTCTTTTTTCTTTTTCTTTTTTCTTTTTTTTTTTTCGAGACAGGTCTTCTCTGTGTAGCTTTGGAGCTTATCCTGGCACTCTCTCTGGAGACCAGGCTGGCCTCAAACTCACAGAGATCTCCCTGCCTCTGCCTCCCGAGTGCTGGGATTAAAGGCGTGTGCCACCAACGCCCAGCCTAGTCAGCTTTCTTAAAGAACCCAGGACCATCAGCCTAGGAATGGCTCCACCAAAAATGAACTGAGCCCTACCACATCAATGATTAAATAAGCAAATGCCCTACTGGCTTGCCTACAGCTAGATCTTATGCAGGCATCTTTTTCCATTGAGGCTCCGTCCCTCTGATACCTCTTGTGTCAATGTGACATAAAACTAGCCAGGACAGGTTCCATCTCATCCAGTGTGTCTTATGTCAAACTAGATAGTGGCTGGTTACTCCCACAAACTTTTTGTCACTATTATACTAATGTTATCTTGTAGCCAGGTTAGGCTACCTGTTTTCCTGGCCAGAGAGGCTTGAGGGTTCCCAGGGAGTGCCTGCTGGATTAGGAGGATGGGATAATGGGATAGGTGGAGAGAAGGAAATTCTAGCAGATGTGATTCACTGGAGATAGGGGTAGAGAGGAATTGAGGCTGCAGCAGGTTTCTGCTTCTGAGATGGAGAGAGACATGGGAATTAGATTCAGAGGAGAGAAAGACGAGGTGGAGATCAGCAGTGATCTTGGATGAGAATGTACCAAATCAACTTGACAATACAGATTACCCATCAGTGTCCTCCACTGGAGCAAAAAGGAAAACATCCTCCAGTGTTGTATTTGGTTTCTCACCACATAAGTCGGTTTCAGATTCCACTGTGGATTCAGATTACCCAGAGTAATGGTTAAACCAAGGTGTCAGGCTCTGTGTGGCAAAATGGAGTTGGGAAATCTAGGTAGGATCCACAAATTCAGTTTCCTAATGAATTCCTAAATGATGCTGATCTTTAAGATTGTGGAGATCACTGTTCTGCCGTTCATGCCATTCATGTCCAATCTCAGTGAAAGGTGCATGGTGAATCTCTTGATTCTCACTGGAGAGAAACTGGAGAAGCTGTCATAAAGGAAAAAAAAAAAAAAAAACAACAGTGTTCCTTTGGCACAAAATTTCAAGAGCTCTGTAGCATAAGATGGTGAGCATAGTGATCAATATTTATAAATTGCTAACAAAATATTTTTATTTAAATTCATTAATTACAACTCATATTTACATATCCATCTCCCCATTCCCTCGACCTCCCATGTTTCCCACCAATCCCCAAACCCATCCCCCAATTCCTCCCCAGAGATAGTCAAGCCCTCCACCAGGGATCTTCAAAGTCTTTCATATTGTTTGGGGGAGGGCTTAGACCCTCCTTGCTGTATCTGGGCTACAATAGTATCCCTCCATAGGGAATGGGCTCCCAAAGTCCATTTGTGCTCAAGGGATAAAGACTGGCACCACTGTTAGAGGAGCCATAGACTTCCCTGGCTTCCTAGCTGGCACCCACATTATTTTAAGTGTTCATATTAATTAGCAAAATTTTTCCTGTTCACAATTTACATATTTTCTACAATACCATGCTGTCAATTACACATGTATATTAATTTTTCTTATTTGTCCATTAAAAATAAATAAAAACTTTAAACCTATCCTTACTATTACACAGAAAATGAAGCTGATTGTTAATTTACTGCTGTGTAAATTAACAGAAGGGGATTCTGTGAAATAGTGCAAGTGATGGGATAAGGACTTCCATGTTAGAATACCAAAGGTGCAAGATATATAAACTGATCTGGATAGAGTTGTAGTATTCAAAGATGAGTCTTTAGGCAAAAAGGTTTTGGTTTTCCTAGGGGATTAATAATGAAGTAATATGGTCAAGCATTGGACTTCAGCCATACGGTGACCAAGCAGACTGAACCACAGGGAGTTGAGGAGTGATCTAAATATTATGTATTTCCAAAGACGAACAGAAGACTGTTGATGTTCTCTTAGCTACAGCATGCATGCAGTCACAGAGAAGTGGAGAGGGAAGAAGCACATGCCAAGACAAAAGATGTAGGTGCTTTGTGCACTGTGCAGCAGTCAGAGAGCCTCAAGTGTACCTGTTAGAGACCAAGTTCATTGTCAGCAGTTTTCCTCTAATATGTCGCCTCCTGTTTGCTCTCATTTGGGAATCCTAATTGTCTTAGACTTACCCCAAGAAGAAAAACATGGTTTGTTCATAACTTAATTATCTCTAGTATTTTTATTATCTCCCAGACTAGTGTATTTGGGCCACAGTGAGAAAATGCCACCAACTGGGCAATTTAAACAGAAATGTATTTCTCAGTGTTCTGGAGAGTAGTTCATAACCAGGCTGTTTATGGATTTAATTCCTTAGAAGGACTTTATTCCTGGCTTTCATTTGACTGTCTTCTGGGGCCTTTACATTTATAAAGCCTGGAGCAAGGAAAATGAGCTAGGCCTTAGTGTTTCTTTCATTAAAGACATTGATCTAATTGAATTAGGGCCCATCATTTTCACTTCAATTGACCTTAATTAAAGTACTTATTGTGATCCATTTCCCCAGATACAGATACACTTTGGTCTGTGTCTTTAGTGTATGAACTTGGGGGACTACAAGCAGTCAGTAATAAAAACCCTGTGAAGACACAAGGGAAGCCTGTGAAGCTTAGTGTAATATGTAGGCTAAGCAATTATTTCACTGAGTCACACTATGTGGCTTCTCAGTGAGCTATACAGATATAGAGTTAGGGATTCATTAGTATATTTCATTCATTATTATTGAGAAAAAATAACTAAGTCACTCAAGTAATATAATTTTAAAATTAATAATACTACTTAAATATGTAAGGTGATATAGGTATAATATCTATTCATTTGGAACATATGTTGTTTATTTTTATATCCTGTTGTATTTTGCAAATGCCAGTAACTTAACTTTTTAATCAGTGTTCTTATGAAAGTTTGAATGCCATTTGAAAACCTTTCTTTACTCCCCACATCAAACAGTTAAGAAGGAAATCTCACTGATACATGGCAAATACAAAGAAGAGGTTAAATAGTCCATTTGGTTCACAAACATGTAATGTTATTCAAAGAAACCTTAGAGGTATTAAAAATCTCAGCAAGATAGAATTTCTGATTTTTCCCCTTTACTTTCTCTGCTTTTCATTTGTAAGCCCTTGGAACTTGAAATTAGCTCTTTTATGAAACTATCTAACCCTTTTCTTTTTTACTGTCAAGCTTTTAGAGCTCCAGAGAATAGAAATTTGATTTGAGTAGGAAGAGAATAGGCAACCAATCAAAATTTATTTACCAATTTAGGGACAGAGAGCAGTGATCTATCATCAGATGGAAAATAGGTTAGTGTTAGTTCTAATGAGGTTTACCAGTTTTCAACTCAATTTTCATTGTGAATTTTATGTTTTTTTGGCTTCTCAGCTATTTCATTTATTACAAAAATATGAGGTACAAGTCTAAAGTCTGATTTTTATATTCAAACTTTCAATGTAGATTTTTAAGATGGATAAAGAATCAGTATTGTAATTAAAGTAGGGTATGTTGGAGTAAGTTATACAATTATTCTTTGGGTAACAGGATAAATGAAATAATTTTGATTGGATGAAGGGTAGTGTTTTGAGATGCTCTGAATAGTAAATGGAAGCATGATGTCATTGAGAACCATTCTGCTGCTTTCCATTCAAGAAGTGTGCTTGTATATGAGTTTGTAGTCTGAATATGATTTCACTGGTTATTGCTGCTGTGTATGCCTAGAATTTTACTCTGGAGGGCTTGTGACCCATTCTCGATAGTGAAGATGGCATTATATATGTGTGTGAAAGTTTTCTCATAGATTATTTTATTTTAAATACTTTTAATTCTTGTTTTATTTTTAATACATTTTAATTGAATACAATTATATCAGTTTCCCACTCCTTTTCTTTTCTCCGTCTCCTCCTAGCCATACTATCTTGAGTATCCCATGTGCCCTCCCACTCTTAAGTTGATAGCTACTTTTTCTTTACTATTAGGTATGTACATGTAATACACGTGTACACACACACACACACACACACACACACACACACACACACACACACACACATCCTGCTATTTGCTATGTTTTTGTTGCTTGGATTTATATTGTTTCCGTGATGACCACTCTCCATAGAATAACCAATAAGGGAGCTCATCCCTTGGAGGGCTAATTCTCTCCAATACTTACAGTTATATATAGTACTGGAATACTGCAATTTTTTTCCCTGTTAGGATAAATCTTTCCACCATAAGCGGCCGAGCCCCACTGCCAGGTGTGTGCTTTATGCCAGCCGCCCACCCAAGTTAGGGTCCAAATTAATACACAGAGAGACTTGTATTAGGTTCAAGTGTCACTTGGCCAATGACTAGGATTCTCATCGGTTAGCTCAGTCTTAATTATCATAAATCTGTATATATCATAAGACTTATCTTATAGAGCATGCCTTTCGCTGGCACCCTCTCTTGCCACTGGCTCACATGGCGCCGCTGGAGGAGGAAAGGGAAAAAGAGGGAACTTCCTGTTTCTCCTTGCTCAAATATGAGTCTCCTTGCTATGTCACTTCTGGCCTGGATCACCACTTCTATATTGCATTTCCCAGAATCCTCTTTGTCTCCTAGTCCTGTCTAACTTGCTGTTTCATTGGCCAAACAGAACTTTATTAAACAATCAATAAGATAAACATACACAGAAGTGCTTCCCCATCATTTCCCTTTGAACTTGAAACTGTCTATTGACATTGTTATTTTTCAGCTTGTTGTTTATTTTTACTTTTTTTTATGCTGCCGTTTCCATGAGAGACAATTACACAGCTCACTTGCCGGTATTCTTGTTCTTGCAATCTTTCTGCCCCTCCTTCAGTGATGATTCCTGAGCCACAGATATAGTAGCTATGACAGATTTGTCTGTTGAGCCTGGACTCCCCAAGATCTGTTGACTTCTGCATTGTCTCAAGTTGTGGTTTCTGTGATGGTCTCTATTTACTGTAAAGAGAGGCTTCTTAGATGAGTGGTGGCAAAGTTCTCTGTGGATACAAGGGTAAGGTTTCTAATGAAATAGGAAATGTTGGTCAGCAAAGTGAAGTGCCTGATTCTTTTATGAATTAATATCTTCATGTCATTTATGTATTTGTAGTATATAGTTGCTCATTTTAGTATCACAGAGTAATGTGTCCATCTCTTGATATGCTATGTATATGGAAGATGAAAAGACTTGTTGAAAGATTTCATTTGGCCTCTAAAATGAGGAAGAAAAGATATTTTATGGTAGTAGTTAATTAAACTACTTTTACAAGAGAAAATTTCCATTCACAAAAATGTGGCCTATCAGTTTGGAAATGAAAATTGAATCATGCTATGCTTTCTTAGCATATTGTAAAATATTTATATGCTTATTTCATCAACCACTTTGGAGCTCATTCTGAGTTTTCAAAATGCTTCAATCCTTGTGTCCTTGGTTTGAATTTATTTTTGCAAGATTATAAAATAGATTATAGAAATAGGGTTCTTTTTCACTTTTACAAAATTATAATTCCACATGTCAATCCCTTCTCCCTCTCCCACCTCCCCCCAACTCCCTGCCTGCTCCTTCCCCCTTCCACCCTCCCCCTCCACTCCCCATAAAGGGTAGGGCCCTCCACTGGGGCTCTCCAAATTCCAAAACATCATCCTGTGACATGCCTAGGCCCTCCCCCATGTGTCCATGCTAAAAGAGCATCCCTTCATGTGTAATGGACTCTCAATAGAGTTCTTCAAAAGTGGGTATATCCCCATCCTTTCATTATCCAGTTTGGTAAATAATACAGGAGCCATGAATTTGGCATTTAATATGTTTGAAGACCCCTCAATGGCAAGACACTTTCCTGTCTCCCACTATTTTTCATAGGAAAATCAGGAAGAGTGAGTTCCCTTCTGAGGAAAGCCAGGTGCTTTCTATATATTGGACAGCTAAACAGATCTTAACTTTCATGCAAGATGGTTTGACACAGGTGAAGAGTATTTATAGGTGATGATACCTTCCATCTCATGTCAGACAGGAAATGCAGTTTAATAGAAATCATATAAAAAACTAGAAAATTGTGAGGAAATGCTATATTTACATAATCAAGGTGTGACATAAGAAGATCCATAAAAAAAAGCAAAAAAGGGATTATAAAATCACAATGTAAACTGTTGTCTAATCTTGTTTGTCAAATTGACTAAATCTGGAATTTACTGGGTCTACAGATGGTGGGTACACCTGTGAGGAATTTTCTTAATCAGATTGTTTAAAGTAGGAAGACCAACCCTAATTCTGGGCCACTGCTTCTGGAGACATCCCAGATAAAAGAAAATGGAAAGAGGAAGCATTGCTTTTTGGCTGCTTTCCATCACTCTTGCTTGAATGACTTGCTATCCTTTTGCTGCAACCAGAGTTAAATCCAACTTCTTCACCATTACAATGTAGATTGAAGATCAACAGCTCTCTAGGAATCCCCAAGGACTCTAGCAGCAACAGGAACTGCAGAGATAATCACATGAGCTGAACAACTGCCAGACATGACCATTCTGTCATAAGACAGATATCATCAATATATATTCTATGCGTGTGTTACTTTTTCAGAGTTGCAGTGCTGCAGATTGTAAAGTGATTTTCAAACATTTTTTTCTTGTATTGTGTTTATTGAAAAGTGTTTTCATACAATGTATTTTCATCATCTTCCCCACCTCCCATTCAACCAAATTTTATGTTCATTTCTCCTTCTGTTTCAAGCAAACAAACAAACAAAAGAAGAAATACACACACATAGAGAAACACAGACACTCCCTTCTGCCTCAAAATAAACATGAAAATGAAAATCAAAACAAAATGGCAAAGGACCAATAAGACAAAAAAAGAAAAGTCAATGCAATGCAAAATGAAACAAAATGTCTACAAAAATACAGTTGAGATCATCTGGGGTTAAACAACCACTCTAGGGTCTGCCCAGGGGTCCTTGATACACCCAGTGACTCTGTTGGAGAAAACTCATTTTCATCTTCACCAACAGGTATCAGTTGCAGATAGCTTCTTGATAGGCCTGTATCCACTTCCCTCTCTGAATGCCAAGACTCCATCTGCTTGGATCTGTGCTTGTTTTCTTGCGTACTGGAAATTTCTGTGAGTTCATATGTGGATCATTTCTGTTGTGTACTGTTTCCATGAGGTCATCCAACACCTCTGGCTTTTATAATCTTTCTGCCTCAACTTCTACATAGATCCCTGAGCCCTAAGATGAGCCATTTGATAAAGCCATCCAGTTTTGCACTGAATGCTCCAAAGTCTCAGACTCTGCACATTGTCCAGTTGTTGGCCTCTGTGTAATGTCACATCTACTACAAGAAACAGCTCCTCTTCTGTTTGCAGAAAAGACATTTTATCTGAGAACTTCATGATTTATTTTCAAATAAAAAGTTATAAATATTAAACTTAGATACATAAACATGATACCTTCTCTTTGTGTGACTGTGTGTATATGTATGCATGTACTTGTATGTACATATTTGTGTGAGTGTGTGTTTCTGTACATTTAAGTGTCTGTGTGCCTATGTGCTTTATAATCACATTCATATATTTTCAGTTGTGGTCTCTAACATACAAAGAATCAAAATGTTTCAAACAAATAGAATGACCTCGAAGCAAACAGAATAAAGAAAGCAATTCTTATATTTCACCAAGAAGGTGAGGTGAGGGATATTCAGGATGTTTAACACATCCAGGTGGTGACTATTTAGATGAATAGGTAGACTGGATGACATTTTAAATGCACATTTTTCATGAGCTGAATGGCAAGATCCCAGGAAAACCTATTCTCAAAGACAAAACATTTTTCTCAGGGTTGAAAATATTGAAAAAGAATTAAAAGTGCCAAGTACATTTTCAACAGTTGTTTCAATTAACCAAAACCATCTGAAACGTTCTTTGCAAACAAGAAAATAAAAATGTGAAATGCTGCTCTTTCTCTATCTTGTTTGTAATTCTACAACTACAAATCAGTGAGAAAGACTCAAGTGGCAAATGCAAGTAAAGTTTCAACTACAATCAGAGAGCAGAAAACATCCAATAGAGCCCACCCAGGAGCAGGGTCTACTTCAGAGTCCCAAACAGAAAAAGCATAACAGAAGCTAATGTTGGGACTACATTGTCATTAGTGTCATTATATAAAATTATATATATATATATATATATTTATATATTATATATATAATTAAATGTGTTATTTCAAACAGGTACTTAAATTGTTTGCAAATCTAAAGTTCATACTCTCTAAAACCACAGGTGAATATTTGTATGTGGGAGTGTCTGTATATTTTACAGTCATTGGTAATCTCTTCTGTCTTAAATATTAGACGTCTCAGTATACCTTCCCAGATTTATACTGTGCTGGTCTTTTTGGTTACCTGAATCTTTAAAATGTTCCTTATTAATGTCTGATTTGGCAGCAAAGTTGATGAAATATTATGGTATAGCTTGTCTGAAATTTCTGGAAAACACAATATCACAACAAATATCTTATGCCTCTCACTCTTACTATATTTTTCTACACTCTCTTCTGCTGTTCCTGAACATGAAAGAAGGAGTTGTATTATATATGTATCAGTTGGGCCTGAGCACCACACAGTCTCTTATTTTCTGCTTTTAAATCGGTTTCCTCTAGTGGTCTCTGTCTGTTGAAACAGATGATTCTTTGATGAGACGAAAGACCTATATTTACCAGAGGGTATAAGCATAAACATTTAGAATTTCATGTACTAAGTGGTCAGCACTAAAATAATATGCACATATGTGCATATTATAAGGACGAAACAGATTGTTTGTATATATATTATAAGTTTATAAGGACTAAGCAGATTTTATATATATATATATATATATATATATATATATCAACAATTAAATAAGCTATATCAGAACTCTTGATGCATGAAAGGAGGAAAGAGAAACAGAAAACTGCATAATTATGTTTTAATTTGAAAAAATTCAAGCATAAATAAGTAAAAAGATTTTAAATTTGTTAAATAATTGGATAAATTGTACTAAGTACTACTACAGTCATTACGGCAAGAATAAGAGAAAAATGTCATACGAAAAGTATAATTAAAATAAATCAATTCCAACTAAATATTTAGGAAGTGGAATATGGATAGAGGAAGGGACAAAAAAACCATAATGGAAATTCTCCATCTTTTTAAAAAATGTTGTGATAACACTATCTCTTTATTACACTTATTCCTCACACACACCTTATGTAGTAACTGTGCTACTCAAAATAGAGGCACTAGAAAAATGGTTTCCCTGTGTCATTAGCTGATAGAATGAGACACAGAAAGCTGAAAGCTTGGTCCTGACCTAAAGCAAACATTTGCTTGTGAACTACGAAACGGAGCCATTTTCCGTTGAAGAATTTTTTTTAAATAAAATGTTATTTCATATAAATATTCAATAGATTTTTCTCTTACTAAGAGAAAGTGACCTACATAGGAGAACTCAAAACCATCTTCAAAAGAGTTTTTGATGTCCACACATAATCGTGCCACTTTCTTTCATAAATTCTTTATTAATTTCTTAAAAAATAATATTGGTGCATATCTTGTAATTAAGTCACATGCCCATTTTGCTCCCAAAGCATAATTGGAATCTTGGAATAGTATAAACCATCCTATAAAAGTAATACCCATCTCTCACCTAAGATATTTTGTCTGACACTGGAAATGAAAGTGAATCCTTGTCTGCTGTTGGTACTCAGCAAGTCAGTCATGTAACTGAAGAAGGTACAGATATGATTCAGATTGGTGCTAAACCACAAGCCAAGATGAATCAACCATTTAAGCTAAATATGAAGATGAAGGTTGGAGGAACATTGCCACCAAGTCAGTAGAACTCTTTCCCAGTCTTCATATGCTTTACATATGAGATAACCTACCTCTTTTAGGCCATTTTGGTTAAAGTTTTCTTTATTTCCAGTATTTAGTAGCCAGAGTTTTGGGTATAAGTTCAAAATAACTGGATAGCTTCCCCGAAATATACCCCACCATTTATATTTGCCTAAGACAGATGTTTGGATATTAGGGATTGATAGGCAGGAGCAGACAGTTACCCTGGGGTTCGTTTATCCCCAAAAGGAACATATGGGTCATGGAAGATAATTGGATGGAAATGAATACATCAGCAAATCAACAGGAAGTTGACAAGCTCTTCTTGACAGACTGTCCCATCTTTTACTAGGTTACATTCTTCTTCATTCAGCTACAATTATTTAGTGCTTTGTTCTTAACTTCTGTGTAGCAAGTTGTTTAATTCTAGCAAAACTACTTTAGCATTTCTATATTTTAGCATTCTAGTCACCCAGCCATTATAACCAGCACATACTTATTTTATGCATTAAGGCTCCTAAACTATTACTGAATCTCTTCCTGGGTTAACACCTAAATACCCCTCAAGACCCCATTTAACTGTTAGGTTTCTGGACAGTGTTTCTTGAATAAGACATGACTTTACTCTTTCCAGAAGTAATACTATCCAATATCTAATGTTTGCTTGTCAATTTGTGAATCATTTGAAAAGCACCTTATGGTATTAAATATTATTAGTTTATTTTAATAACAACAGCTTTAATACAAAGGTCATTTCGAAAAGTTATGTTTTTATTGTCATGGGACTTTGCATGGTGACTGTCAGATTTTAAGGTCAGTGTACATCTTTTTAAAATTTATATAAAATTATTTGATGAATGAATAATTCCAGTTGTAATACTAGAGTTTATTAAACCTCTTTCTACTGCCCAGACCTTAACTTGAACAATATTTTTCAAACAGTCTCAGTTTTAACATCTTCATTGAAAAGTGTAGTCTTTGCATTTGTTAAACAATTTTCAAATATTCCCAAAATGGTTGAAGTTAAATATCATGCAATGAAATACTTTTGGAATTGTTTCATACTATATTCTAGAGGGATTTGTGGCAAAAGTCTCAGACTTAATGCATTGCCCAAGAAACTGCTAATCATACCAAACAGTTTCATCACCATATGTTTCTCAGTATAAGCTTTCCAGAATGTTCTACCCTACCCTTCCAGGAGCTGCAAACCTTCCCACTATAGGAACACAAGAATAAGAAAGCATCCCAAATTGAAGTTTATGCTATGCCTATGTCCATATGCTTTAATATTGAGAGGACCTACGATCAGAAAGGGCTTTAATCTGTGTGTTTATATTTTCTTTGCCACTAATAGGTAATAGTGTCTATGTTCTTTATTGTACTTATTTCCATTCCAGTTCTTAATGAAAAGATATTAGCATCAACATAGAATTAAGGTATATTGTATATTCTATGTTTCATAATGATAAAAACAAATTATGACGTAAACAAGATTGTAATCAGGTAGCAGAATGAACAGCAAGCAATGCTGAATTCCAAACAGAATTTTTATTGTGTCTTAATGTATTTAGAAACAATGATAAAACTAGAAATAGCCATTCAACAGGGACAAGTTTTTTTGTTTTTTTTTTTTTTTTTTTTTTTTTTTTTTTGGTTTTTCGAGACAGGGTTTCTCCGTGTAGCTTTGGAGCCTATCCTGGCACTCACTCTGGAGACCAGGCTGGCCTCAAATTCACAGAGATCCGCCTGCCTCTGCCTCCCGAGTGTGCCACTAAGGCCCGACTCAACAAGGTTCTTTATAAGGTAGAAAAGAAAAGTAATATAAATTTTAAAGATTTGTTTTATTTTATGTATGTATTTTCATATATGCTTGAGCACAGCAAATGTGTCATGTCTATGATAGCCAGTATGATAGTCGTATCACCTAAAATTAAAGTTATATGTAGTTGTGAGCTTTTACATGGGTGGTAAGAAGGACCTTTTGTTTTGTGCTAGAGCAGAAACTGCTCTTAAACACCGAAACATTGCTGCATCATCCAAATCAATAATCTTGTAAGTATTATAGTTTACAGATAATTAAACATTTAGATTGAGGCCTTAGGTGGTTAACGGCGCCCCCACCCCCCCCAAAAAAAGAGAAGAGAGCTTTGTCTTCTTTTTTCTCCTCTTTCTTTTTCTATTTATTTATTTACTTACTTATTTATTTATTGGTTTTTCGAGACAGGGTTTCTCTGTGTAGCTTTGGAGCCTATCCTGGCACTCTCTGGAGACCAGGCTGGGCCTTGAACTCACAGGGATCCACCTGCCTCTGCCTCCTGAGTGCTGGGATTAAAGGTGTGTGCCACCAACGCCCGGCTTCTTTTTCTTTTTAATGTATGCTCATTTACATTACATATATTTTTAAAATAAGTTGATTTTTAAAATTATATATACATTTTTTGCACCATTCTCTTTATCCCTATATCTTTCCATATCTCCCTTTCAAATTTATTGTCTTTTCCCCAATGTACATATCCTGCTGAATCCAATTGTTTCTTGCCTATACTGGTATTGAATACCAATTAGAAGGCTCATCTCTGGGGAAGCTTATGTCTTCCTCTGCAGTTATTTGCCTGCAGAACTTCCTCTATGGGTGAGACTGTGAGATTTGCCCCATCTACATTGACATGCCAACTGGTATTGTCACTGTTCAGTTCTGGTTTAGGTATCTATATTGTTGAAATGTTAGAGATGCAGACTCCCTGTCATACATTAAAGACATGATCAGACTTCTTGGTCCTCTGGCTCTTACTATCTTCTTCCACTCTGTGCTACTCCCTATGTTTTAGTTATGCCTGTTGTGTGTTACATGTACCAACAGGTGCTAAGCAGCCCACAGTGAGCTGTTTGTATTTTGTCCAGTTGTGGCTTTCTGAAATGCTCTCCATTTGCTGCAAAGAGAACTGTTTTGTGAGGAATGAGAGCTGCATGTATTTGTGAGTGTAAGGACAAAGGTTTAAATGCAATTAGGAATTATACTGGCTAAGAAACATTGCAGTAGTAGGCTCTTCTGTAAGACTCATAACATTACTAGTCAGCAGTATTCGATTGGGTTTAGAGTGCCAGGCATGGTTTCTACCCCATTAAGTGGGCCTTCAGTACAATTAGACAGCTGGTAATTGCCATCAAGTTAAAATGGCAATTATAAATGCCAGTGGGCTGGGTTGTACATTCTGCTTTCCAGCCTAGGCTCCTGTATCCATCTGACCTTATCCTGAGGTTACCATATCCAACATGCAGATCCATCCCACCCTGGGCATCCTGTGATGTTAAGCTAGTAAATCTGGCTAATTCTATGCTGCCCACAACCTCTCTAATTCTCACACCTAACCTAGTTCACACATCTTATTCTCCTACTGAGTCTGGTGATTCCCATGTGCAACACTTGCAAACTCCTGGCTTTATCTTCTTAAAACATTCATTACTATTTTGAAATGCATTTGCAGACCGATTGTTTAGTCCAAACTATTCATTTTCCAAATGTAGCAATGAAACCGTGTGAAATACAATCAGTTTTGTCTGTACCGAAAACTGTCATAATGGCAGAAACACACACAAAAAAACTCAACTTTTACTAGGATTTTGTTGTTGCTGTTGTTGTTTATAGGGAGTTTTTCTGTGTAGCTCTGATTCTCCTTGGACTTGTTCTGTAGACCAGGCTGACCTTGAACTCAGAGATCTGCCAGTCTCTGTTTCCTGAGTGCTGAGATTAAAAGCAGGTACTTATGCTTTTTTTCTATTAGTTTTTTTCTGAGTTTAAAATTTAGCAATACAAATGGTATTAAATTACTATAAAAATGTTCTAATGATCAATTCCCTAAAACTATTTTAGTGTTAAGTGAAAATATAAATATAATATTAAACTACAAGTCAAAGTTTAAGTGTAGATTTGAGTGCCATACCTTAAATACAGCAAGCATTTGGTCCCTGTAGCGTCAAGAATTTGAAATACCTTTGATGTTAACAAATATTTATATAAAACTACATATCATATATATGTATATAACTACATATCATCTATAATGTATTTTATACCCATTTCTTAGGAAATATTTGTATGTGAATACTCAAAAGAAGGAAATGGATACAAACGACTTTGTTTAAGCTTGCTATTTTCTCAGTCTTGATTTCAAGTACTGTTTGGAAACATTGATCAAATAACAGCATCATATGAATTTATTACATTGATAGATTTACATCTTCAGAGAATACTCTAATAATTTTTTCTGCAAAGGGCAGAAATGCTCTTTTCTGTTAAATGAGCACAAATCCATCTTGCCTGCAAAGGTCATGCCTCTTCATCACTGAGGTGATGTATCTCACCTTACTCAGTCCTTTGGAAGCCACTTACTCAGTAACAGATTGATGTGAGGAAACTTCCAGTACACAATTTTAAACTAGGACAATTAATATTCTGAATTTAAATATGTTTACATACAACATTCTTAATGGTACCAGCAAAGAAATAGAAAAAAAAATACCAAAGTAGTGTATTTTTCCAGTTTAAAAGAATGCTATACTGGAGCCTTCTGATTTCCCTCTGCTTAGCTGCAAAGTACAAATGCATTTTCATGTTGTAATGCTATACTAGCTCTTAGTGAAACTCACAGACACTTTATGCTTTTCCACAAAGATGAATGGGGAAGATTCTTGGCTTTACTTCTGGGTCTATGAGAAACTTTATCTTTCCTTTCAGAAACTCTGCCTAGACTATGCTATTCCAGAGGACTATGCTTGAAATTCACAGAGGTATCAAATAATAGATGATGGTATTTATCTCAAAACTGCACATGATACTCCCTTGGCACAGCAGGTCTTTGGCTTATTGAGAGAATATAAATTGGAACAGCCCACTGTTTGCAATCTAAGATGAAGACTAGCCTGGAGAGGTAGCTCAGCAGTTAAGAGTACTTAACTCTTTGCTCTTGCAAATGACCCAAGCTTCCATTTTCATCAGCTGCATGGTTGCTCACAACCATATGTAACTTCAGTTTCAGGAGAGCCATTGCTCTCTTCTGGATCCTTGGACAACAGGCAACATTATGTGGTACACATACTGACAAATGCTCCTTCACATAAAATAAAAGTAAATTTAAAAAATAAAATTCATTTATTGTCTTTGAATTCATTTTAGCATACAATTGCAACAGAGTTTGAAATATATTTCACTAAATACCCATAGTGCATGATCTGTGAAATATTGTATTATGTATGAAAACTGTTGTGGTGCATAGATAAGAGTTTGCTTGTGACATTAGAAGTCAAGAGCTATTAATTTTCATGGGTACATATTGAATAATGTGAGTGAGATCAGTAGATTGCCTCTGAGTTATCAAGATATGTGGAGATGTTGCATTGATTTCAGTAAAAGAAGTTTAAATTGATTTCACCATTTTTGATTACATGTAAGCGTATGTGAGTACAGCACTATGGAGGCCAGAAGAGGGGGTCAGATGCCCTGGAATTTGAGTTACAGGATGTTGTGAAACACCCCCATGTGGTTTCTTGTAACCTAATGTAGGTCTTCTGAGAGAGCAGTGAGTGCTCTTAATTGCTGAGCTACATCTTCGGACCCAAAACAAATGTTAAACATTTTTTTGAAGAGAGTATCAACTCTCTTTACTGTCTTTTGAAGAATTTTATTCTGATGTTCATATTTTCAGTAAAAGAAAGTTTAAACACAAGAATTTAAATCTTCATGAACATACTCAGTTTTTGTGCATAAGACAGTGTTTTATTTGCTTTATTGACATCTTCCTAGTTCAAATACATTGCTGATCCTAGTCAACTCCTTGGAATATGGAGTAGGATGTATTCCAAACAGCATTACTGCTTGAGTTCTCACTGTGTCTTTGTTTTTACAGTTGTTAGCAAACCAGACAGGTTGTAAGTAATTGTTTTAAAAAAAATCCCTCCATAGTGTTTTTTCTTTCCCTTTCAAATGTCCTATTTCAGTTGGCCAGCTCCATGTCATCGACTTCTGACTACATACCTTGGATTTATAAAGTAAAAGTCCTATTTTTCAACATGAATGTGGATAATGTTTCTATGTTTTGAAGATGGGGCAATGTTACCTGGCCTTGGGTAGGATCTTTTCCTTTTAACCCTGTGCAAACACTTACTCTCTTCCTGCTTCCTAAGTGGCGGCTGCTTATTCAGAGTCACTGGAGAAAGTTTCTTGGAATCCTTTAAGCTCTATAAATGTGGAATGCCATTGATATTGCCTTTATAAATGGGACTTAGGATGGAGAGAAAGGAGGAAGATTGAGCTTGACTGTATTAACATCCTTTGAATGCATATTGACTGCAAAGAAGAATTGTATCTGCAGGAAGAAAGTTCAATTTCCACGATTTAGTGAGCAATAGAGAGACAGCAATCTGGCTAAATAGAAAGGAATTATTTGCTCTTTAAC
This sequence comes from Cricetulus griseus, assembly GCF_003668045.3. Classification (NCBI taxonomy): domain Eukaryota; kingdom Metazoa; phylum Chordata; class Mammalia; order Rodentia; family Cricetidae; genus Cricetulus; species Cricetulus griseus. Next base: position 80,098,040 of record NC_048599.1, on the reverse strand, counting down.
AAGCAGTTAGTTCTACCTGAAGGGAAAATCTCTTAATCTCCTTTTTATAATGCTCCTTGTTTTGTGTTCTCTGGACTTCATAACAGTATACCACACATAGAAGGAGCCATACGGACTCCATGATGTTCTTGTCTTACTCTCCTATACTATTTCATATATGTGAGGCCCAATGAATGTAAAATAACATGAGGAATAAAGGAAATCAGAGAAAAGAGGCACTACTTTAATTTTTTTCTCCTTCCTACCCACAAAGAGAATATAATATTGGCTTATTTCATTCCAGGAATCCTTTAGCCCTTTCTGGCTTCACAGCAGCCATTCAGCATGTGTCAATGCTAAGTGGACTCTGGCAGATTCTTTCATAGGGATATGACGTGCCTTTTGTCAGGAGAGAAAAGAAAACCCTCCCCTATATTACTCTCCTGTTCACTAAAGGAAATGGATGTGAGGAAAATGAAGGCCGGGTCAAAGCCATCTCCGTATTGTGACACATGCCTCAGCTCTTGTGCACTTTAGGGTGATTGCGCATTGCCCTGGATAGCACTTAATTATTTAAAGGAATTTTCCTTTATTGTTACAACCAGTGCACGATTGAGTCCTTCCTGTGGTGCCAAGTTCCTCTATCTTAAAGAGAAAGAAGTCAGTTTGGACATCAATTTGAAGTGGCAGATGGTAATTTGACAAGGAGAAGGGCACTATATAGCTCTTTGGTATAGTAAGGCCAATCTCAGAATGAGTGGGCAACTCTAACAAAACAGTAGAAGTGTGCTCCATTAGAAGAGACACGGGGTAATGTTCCCATTCACCAATTATGTCTTTGCCATCCATATCTTGGCCAACAGTTACAGTAAATTTGATTGTTTTCTATGGAGTTTTAAGTAGAATTTCTTCTCTGAAGCCTGAGGCTTCTACTTGAGCCATACAACAAACTACTGGGAGAAGTTGAATTTAGTTAACTTCCAAGTCTCATTTTCTCTCCCTATAAAAAGGGAACCTTAATGTCTAGCTCTGGTTTGTTCTTCAGTTTAGGTGAGCTAATGCATGTGGAATCACCTCCATAATGTGGTTATCAGGTCCATGATGAATATCAGGTCCCTTCTTTTGCAGCATGAAATGTCATTATAGTACCCATAATGGCCATTTAAAAGCAAGGACCAATTTGCTGTGAAGGAGCAGTGACCTGCTGAATTAGAGTAGCAGACATGATAGAAGTATTTATACCATCACCCATGTTGGCAAATGTACTTTTACTTGTCTTCCCTGTGGCAAGGGGCTAATGATAGCCATACTGCATATGTCTTTCCAACCAAGTAGATAGACAACTACAACAAATACTGATGACTGCAATTCCAGTTACGATTTGAAACTGTTTTACTGTGCTTCTCCACCCATGGAGACATGTTGACACTTCTAATAATGTAGCACTTTGAATTGCAGGCTTCCTTGGGAATATGCATTGAATTATTTGATTATGAAGACTACTATCATGATGAATCATGCCTCTAACATTATGAATTTAAATGAGCATTAAAAGAGTGGTTAGAAAATGGGGCTTGGTTGGAGTGAATATTCAAACTTGGAGAACACATGTTAGTGAGATGAATCAAGAGATTTGGAATGAGGAGTCTCCACAAGGTGACGTGTTTACTATTTTATTTTATTTTTTTTCTCAAGATTAGGTTAGCTGCTTCTGCTTTGGCTCTCATGGTGGCTATGTACCGTCCCATGTATAAGGAAAACAAAGAAGGGAGAGTGAGTGTGTGCAAAGAGAGGATGATGGAACCTTAATGTTTTCTATCATCTTCTGTATATGAAGGCAAACCCAGCCTCAGAATAAGCAAGTCAATTCCCCTGAAGACTCATATCCTAAAACTGTTCTAGTGACATCCACATTTCAATATAAATTTGAGGAGGAAGAACCGTACTCGGGCCATGAGGTTATGCGTGGCTAAATAAAGTGCCCTCTTCTCATCAAAGGTAGCTTAGTTTCAATGGGTATTGAGTACACAGTGTTAACAGACAGACTGAGTTCCTCTGGGTGATTAGCCAATTGTTTAGTTGCTAATATTTTGCATATGGTTCTGGCAATTAGTGTAATAATTTTGAGACCCATCCATGGTAAAATAGACTAATAACTCATTTATGTTACTTGCTTTGTATTTTGAGTCATAGCTGTGCCATGTTGTATCTTAAGGTGATTTCTTTCAGATTACTACCTTTTTACTACTCTAAAGGTCCCTGCAATAAACACTAAAATGTGTGCATGTCTTTGTGTACACATATTAACATTTCCTTTGGATAAACTTAAGGCTAGAATTACTAGCACAAAAGCTGAGTTTATATATGTCACTATCACTACCAATTTTTTTATATTAGCTGCATTGCTCTATTTGATCATTAGTAATTTATGACATATATTATTATATATTTATGTACACTTCACTTCCTGTATATTCTTACCAACCTTCAATCTTTATCAAATATATATATTGTAATAAAGTGTGTTGTCATGGGAGAGGGCCTAGGCCCTGCCTCAAATGATATGACAGACTTTGATGATCCCCCATGGACGGCCTCACCCTCCCTGGGGAGCAGAAGGGGGATGGGATGAGGGTTGATGGGGGACATTGGAGGATATGAATGAGAGGAAACTGGGATTGATATGTAAAATAAGATTTTTTTCTAATTTAAATTAAAAAAATCTAGAGAAAAAAAAGAAAGTGTGTTGTGACACCTCATTGTAGCTTTACTTTTGTTACTGGGTCACAAAAGTGAATATTTTTATGTGTCTACTGACCTTTCATGCATATTCTTAATAAAATATCAATTTGAGTCTAATTTTCAGAATTCTTTCTTTTTGTAAGCATGCCTTGAGTTTTTGGTTCTATATTTGTACATTCCTGAAAAATTCTAAACAATGAATTTCTTCCATATTTTCTTCTAGCACTTTCAATAATTTTAACTGCTATATTTATGCATATTTACTCCCTGCTTATTTTCTATTAATAAGTTGTAGGTTGAAGTTTATATCTCCTCCTGGATACAAAGTTATTTACCATCACCATCAATTGAATGTCTTGGCACTTTAGTAAGTTGTTTAATTGATCATAAATATAAGGGTTTATTTCTAAAATCCAATTCTTTCCTAATTTTGTTATGGCTACACCATAACAATTGTAATCGGCTTTGATCATTTTCACTTGGAACCAAAATCTGAAATCTTTATTATGTGTCATCTAACTTTGTGATTTGTCAAAATTTCTTGGGTTTGGCTTGAACATCATCTCCTCTTTATGAATTTTAAAAAGTACTTTTCAAAATCTTCCAAAATTTCTGTTGAGATTACGATAAAGAATTATCAAACCTAAAGTTTGAAGTGAACTGATACTTCTAGGTTGCTGAGTGATCTAATCTAGGAACATTGGATATTTCTGTTATTTGTATTTCTAATTTCACTCAGCTATATATTCTTTTCTTTCAGGCACAAAATGTCATTTCTAGTGTCTAGAAATACAATGTTTGTGTGTATCATTATTATGTATTGCCAAAGCATTTGTACCAGTGGATATTCTGTGAATTTTTTAGGATTGTCTTTGTAAAGATTACATTTTTTGTGGTTTATTTCTTGTTTCCTTCCTTGGATTATCTGTGTTGACCAGAAACTGTTTTTGTTTTGTTTTGTTTTGGTTTGGTTTTTTTTGTATTTTTTTTTTGTTTTTTGTTGTTTTTTTTTTTTTTTTTTTTTTTCAGAAGACACAAGAGCAAACAACTGTATCATATCCCTGGTTTGGAGAATGATACCACTAGTCTATGTTTGCTGTAAGGTCATTATAAATATTTACCTTCATATGAGTCAATTCATAACAATACTTTATTTGTTGAAATGCAATGTGGTAAATTGTAACTTCATTTTCTTTAACGCTTCTACTGAACTTACAAAGATACTTTTGCTTTGTTTTTTATTAGCATGGTATACCTACTCAATTGATTTTCAAGAACTAAACTAAATTTGCCCTCCCCTAGGCTAAATCTCACTTGGTTATGCATAAAATTATGTTGCCATGTTTCTGAACTCAGTTTCCTAACATTTTGCTGATAGTGTTGCTCAATTATCTTCATTGTAAATAATTGTCTATGTATTTATTCTATTTTTTGAGAAAGAAGCTTCCAGCTTAAATGAATTATCTGTTTATACTTTCATCAGGCATATATCTGAATACTTTCATCACATGGCAGTTCTCACTATAAACACTAGGCTGGTTTTGAATTTGTGTTCCACCTGCCTTTTCTTCTAGGCTGTTGAAATATCAGGTGTAGTTCAGCACACATTCCTGGATATGAGAAAGCAATTCAGACATTTTAAAAAGGATATTTAGACCATTCATGTTTAATAAAATCTTAAATAGTTCTATTTACTTAGTCTTGTTTTTGTTCCTTTACATGATTCCTATTTTTGATATTTCATATTATTTTTATGCCATTTTAATTCATTTAACTTTTTAAACTTTCTCAAAATTTTCTCTACATTCTATTATCCTAACTTACCACAGTCTTCTTAATATTTACACTAATTATAAAGGGTATTTTTAAATTTTTTTACTTGCATACGATCTTATTCTTGCTGTGTAATTTGTAACATTGCATGCATTTAAAAGTATATATGAAAAGTTCCTCACATAACACTAAATCACTCGTGCAATTTTTATTTAATACCATTATACATTATTTTACACTTTAAAGAAGACAATGAAGGATAAAATATATTTTAACAAAGGTCTTTACATTCATTTACAATTTTGTCTATAAATGGTAATTATTCTCTAGGGATTGTTTTCTTAGAGTTTCTTTTATCATCCTTTTCAAGAGATAACACTATGTTTGATCTAAACTTTTGAAAGACAATTGACACTGCCAATGGTTTTCTCAGGGACTATATCTCCCCGTCTCTGAACTACATTATTCCACATCTCCATGGACTTTACCCTCTTTTCCAGAGAAGAGTTAATTATCGTTAATTACACTCCAGCTTCCTTGTACGTATAGTTTCACTTTCCCACACTGTTTTCAGCAATGAGTGTGTTTCAGGCATAGAGCTTTATAATATGAAGTGGTACAGATGAACCACTGTTATATGATCTGTAAGAATGATTCCTGCACCGACTTTCTTATATACTGTGTACATTAATCTTCAGATTTTGAATTGCTATTTCTTATGGCAGTTTGCAACGCTCATTTTTTGTTTCCTCCCTTTTTCTTTAAGTTTCATATATTTTGGTACATTGGATGTTTTGATACAGTACTCAAAGATTTTGGTTGCCCCTTTTCAACATCTTCTCTCCATTGTCTTCAAGTTGGATCATTTTTACTGAATGGCAGTCAAGTTTGTTAAATTTTCATTTTATGACTTCAAATCTATTCAGACGTATCAATAAATTTTCATAATTTTAAAATGTGTATGTGTGTTCTATTCTTTCATTGGGATTCCTTAATCTCAATGTAGTTTTTAATATCGGCATATTATTAAAACCCCTCCATCAGGTTCTTTGTTCATGTTCATAATATAGCTTTGAACTAATTTTTAAATCCAATATCAGAATACAGAAATGATAATTTCTTACTTCTTGGTTAACTTTAATACTTCATGTTTCTGTTCCTTTACATTTCACGGGTTATAATTGGAAATTGAACCACTTACATGTTACCTAACAGCAATACTAGATTCTTGCATGTTTCCTGAAATTCACTGCCAAAATAGCACTCATGGTATGACATCACTATCCATAAGGTACATTGGAACCCAGATCTAATGAGTTAAATGTATTTAAAAAAAGTTCTTAATTTCTTGTACAAAAACCAGTACATAAAGACCTGTGGTGTCACTAAAATATATTTCTCTTTCGTCTGTCTGTCATTTCCTCCCTCTCCCTCTCTTCATAGCCTTGAAGAAGAGGAATGGAAGGAAGGGTGATTTCTGAGAGTTGCCACCTGGAATTTCTTTCAGTTAGAGAAATGTGTCAGTCTGCCACCTGCTACAGACATGCTGGCAGAAAGTTTTCTGAATGTGGCAAAGGCATGATCATGTTGGCTGTTCTAGCTTGAGATCCTCATTAATAACATCACTACAGTTTGTCTTAGAGCAGACAGACAGCTGCCATGATGTTAGTCTCAGGCCAAGAAAAATATTACTGGGGAAAGATGGTATTCTATCAACTTATACAATCTGGTGTTTCAAGACGGCCTGCCTTTTCCTCACAGATGTGTCAGGGAGGGACCCCAAGCATTGTATTTATTCATGGACAGCCATTCAAACAAACTCACAACCTTTCCTTGTGTAACACATTTGGCAAGGATTTTGATAATCAATTATGTCATATTGCCCTATGAAAGCTGGTTCTAATTAAGTCTCGGCTTAGTGTCAAGATAAACTTTATTTTGTTTGTTTGTTTGCTTGTTTTGCAGATTTATTTTATTTGAATTAGAAACGAGATTGTTTTACAGTTCCCTTCTCCCTTGCGTCCTCCCCTACCTCCCCAACTAAAACCCTACCTATCACATATCCTTTCTGCTCCCCCTGGATGGTGAGGCCTTCCATAGGGTGTCGTCGGAGTCTATGTATACTTTGAGATAGGGCCTACCTCCCTCCCCCCCCCCCCCCCCCCCCCCCGCCGTGTGTCTTGGCTCAGGGAGTATTCCTCTATGTGGAATGGGCTCCCAAAGTCCACACCTGTGCTAGGGCTAGTACTGAACAACTACATGAGGTCCTGTAGATTTCTTAGGTTTCCTCTCTGAAATCCATGTTCCTGGGGTCTGGATCAGTCCCATGCTGGTATCCCACCTATCAGTCTGGGGAGCAAGAGTTCCCTGATGTTCATGTCAGCTGTTTCTGTGGGTTGTTTCCTGTTTAAGAAATAAGGAAGCCAAGAAAATCCATCAAGGAACTCAAGATTACATAACTATCAATTAGTAGAAATAAGATTCAGGTACAGGGGTATCTGTTGCCTGTGTTATTCCATTGAATAAAAAGCATTCCCCCTCAGGCATAGAGATGGCAGCTGCTTATACCCCAGCATAATCAGGAATGAAGATTTCCATCCAAAACATTTCAGAGTGCTACCCAACAATATGATAATTTCTAAAATACAGCTTTATCTGAAGTTACTATACAATTAAGATAAGAAATCCTCTGCCTTGCCATATTCTGGCACTCTCAACTTGAGAAACATCTATTGGGTTATTGCAGCCATGTGCTCCTCTATCTGAGAAACACTGACAAAAAAGGAACCACTAAGCCCGGGGCCAAGACCTGCAGTACATCACACAACTCAAAACACTTTATTTTCTATTATAAGCAGAACTAACTTATGCCACATAAAAGGGATGGTACAATTTTCAAGACTTCTATTCTCTCAGAAAATGCTGGGAAAACACAAGTTAGTTTTTTTGTTTTTGTTTTTGTTTTTGTTTTGTTTGTTTGTTTTTACATAGCAAGGTGAGTGTTGCAGGTATCTCCCTGAAGGCAACGACATCTTTACAGAGAGGCATCAGTGGAGACAAAATAATGCAATCATCAGTGTATTCAGGTCAATTCCTTGTCTCTACCTTTCCAGATAGATTTGGGATCACAGGTTTACAGATGGTGTTACAACCTGGGTAGCGAAAATCACCCTGTAACCTGTCCTAAGATAGATCATACCAGGATGGGGGTCACTGTGAAAATAAATCCACCATTGACTTGTAGACATGCTGACATCTATCTGAAACTCGCTGCAATAAATTCCTGGATTATTGATGTTGTCAGTGTGTTGGGTAGGTAAGTAGAGACTAAAGGTATTTGTTTAGGAAGCCATCTAGGAATGGGGATAAAAATAAAATAAATGATTCTTTGGAGTTATTAGATAGTGTAAATGCAACTATAGAATGGTTATAAAGTGTCAAAATCCCATGTTCATAGGTTATCATTTCAAATGCTTTATTTGAGGGATGTAAAGCCATTCCAGTTGATTCAGTAAATAATTGTCACAATTAAACATCTTGGAGTGTAATCTGATAAATCAACATCAATCCAGTGTCCTAAATGGTGAGATCAAACAAGGTTTCCCTCCCTTCTTCATACTACAGAACTTCAGTCCATAGAGTAGCTTATTCTCAGTCATCTTTGGGATGACTAAGAGAGGATCCTGACTCTACGTCTCCTTTCCACAAATTGACAAAAAATATCCTACTTTTGATAGTTTTAGGTGATGTCCAATATCCTAAAGAATTTTGGTGACCTAATAGAGGGACTTGGGGTTTAACTTTGCGTTGTGACCCATTCTAAAACATGAAATGAAGTCTCATATTTCTGTCTTCTACCACAACAAATGTGTTCTATATTCCTTGTTTAATTAGGAAAGATTCAGTCAAATTTCCAGATGCATAGCAGATATCTGATATAATAACTTACAAAGAGAATAGTCTTAATTTGCTCATCATTTTCCAAGGGGCATATTATGATCCTCATCGAGCCTCATTGATATGGCCCTGTGGTGGCACATCAGCATGGGAGAATATTGCAAAGCAAAACACCTAGCCCATAACCGGGAAATGAAAATGAAAAGACAAACTGAAATTGCTGAGGCTGTTTCAAAGGAGTTTTCAAGAAGGCTAAACTACTACAAAGACATTGTCCCCAGCTCTGTCTTTCAGGAGAGCCAAGTTGGGAACTATGGCTTCAGCATGTGTACACATACACTGCATTCCTGATGTGATCAGCTGAGGCACCCACAGCAGACACTACTTCAAAAAGAAATCAACTCCAAATGAAGCCAACATATTTCAATAATTCCCCCTTTATATGGACTGCTTTGGGTATTTCTTGGAACAATACAATGTGATATATTAATTATTTATTTAACTATTGTACTGTGTGAAGAGATTTTTCCTCAGGGTGTTATATTTTATCTTCTGGTTTTGTGTTCTAATGAGATTCCTGAGTGCATGGAAATTTAATCTCTGCATATGTATCTTTTTTTTTTTTTCATTTCTTGGTCTCTTTCCCCTCTTTTTGGTTGTTTTGTCCTAGTCTGCCGTGTTAGTTTTTTGTTTTGTATTTATTTTTGTTTTTGTTTTTTGAGACAGGGTTTCTCTTTGTAGCTTTGGAGCCTATCCTGGCACTCGCTCTGGAGACCAGGCTGGCCTCAAACTCACAGAGATCCACCTGCCTCTGCCTCCCGAGTGCTGGGATTAAAGGCGTGTGCCACCAATGCCCCGCTTAGTTTTCATTTTATCTTCTCTGTTTTTTTATTATTATTCCTTTAGATGCTTGCTTGTTTCTAGAGAGAGATAAAAAGAGATGGATCCAGATGGGAGGGGAGAGGGGAAGGACCAGGAGTAGAGGGAGGGGAAACCATAATCAATTATATTTTATGAGGAAAAGTATTTCCAAAAATAAAAGGAAAAATATATATAAAGACTTTTTAATCCTTAGACAGTCTTTGCAGAGATTAAAAAAAAAAGAAGAAGAAAAGAAAAGAAAAAACCTTGAGTCACCTGGAATATTCCCGAGTTCTCTGCTGTGCTATCTGTGGATAAAGTAAGGTAATAACTTGGGAAGTTTTGAGAATCACCTGGCTTATGATTTATCCAGCTTAAAATTAGACTGATTCAACTGGGTAATAAGGATAATGATGATGCATGCTTAGGTAGAGCACAGTGGAAGGATAAGGAGGGTATTCCCGCTGCTTCTGTAGGCTTCAAAGGATGCTTATTAGCCAAGTGACTGATGCACCACTTTGAGGGTTGTCATTAAACATCAGAAAATCAAGGGTAGTTATGAAACTATTTCAATTAGGTGGTGCACATCTCAGGAAAGTAAGTATCTTGAAGAAATCTGGGTCACTGGAAAAGCCAAATTTCTTGGAAGTGTATTTTTAAACCAAAGATTGAGAGATATTTTTATTCTACTGAAATATTTCATATTCTACAGAATATGTTTGCATTTTAATTCAGGGTAAGAATGAGCACAAAGTATATATAGATAACAATGATATTTAAAAGCAAATGAGTCTGGGAGAAGCTTTGCCCTGTAAGAAAAACTAGGAAGAAAATCATCGGAAGAGGAAGTGGATATGAATCCATAAAATTTAATGATTTGATTAACTGATTCTATTTTAAGTAACAAGAGAAACAATGCACAGTTGTCTCAGAATTATTGACTGATGAGGAATACAGTACTTTGATGTTTGTTGTGTGTGGGTTTCATATTTAGCAAGACAAAAGTTGCTGAGATCAAAGTGTTATTTCTTTTGTTGATTGTTGATGTTAGGCAAAGGGGCAACCTGTCATGTTTGAATGTAGATCATCAATTTTAATTCTTAGAGGTCTCATCCAATGGGGTATGATATAAGGGGCACATTTTTTAAACCTTTCAATGCCTCAAATTCTTCATATACAAAATGAGAATAAATAGCTCTTAAGTTAGGATTACTGAATTGTTAATATGCTAGCACATGCACTATTTATTCAACAGTGTTGGAGACATTTAAATGCCATGAGAATATTAAATGCAAAAGCTTGTATCTTGGCGGGTTATAGAATCTTAGGTAGAAAGCATAGTCTTCCTTTTTATTATTTTTGGGAAAGCACAGTATGTAGAAAGCATGGTCAATATGCCCACATGGTTGCTGATGTCTTGTTGTCACAGTTACAACTTTTTTGTATTATAGTTTACATTTTTGCTTTTAAGGGGACCTCCACCCAGCTCCCAAATAAAGATACAGGAACATATTCTTAGTTACAAATGCTTGCCCTGATTTTAGCTTATTTCTAGCAAGCCTAATTTAAATTGTACTTTTTCTCTCCCATGTTTTGTCTCTGAGTTGTTTACCTTTCTTCATTCTGCTTGTCTTATTTCCTTCTTACCCTGTGGCTGTCTGTAGGTGGCAGGCCCCTGGCTTCTGGACCTTGGTTTCTCCCTCTTTCCTCCTCCATCTTTCATTCCTCCTTTCTTTTTTTGAGCCTAGACTTCTCCTCCTATTTATTCTTTCTGTGTGACAGCCCCACCTATCCCTCTTCTGCATAATAATCAGCCATCCAGCTTTTTATTAGAACAATCAGGCAGGGAAGGTGAAATAGCAACACATCTTTTCATAATTAAATAAACAGCACAAACAAGCATACATCATTAACAATGGCAGCAGAAACAAATATAACACACACTCACATAGTTAAAGTAATATTCTACAACAGTGTATCATTTTTTAACAATCCAAAAGGCAAAATATCAACTACTACTTTTAATATATTATGTGAGAGCTGATGACCAGCCTGAATGTTTGCTTTGCTTTGTGCAAGAGGAGTGATGAAGTTCAATCAAAGAAGTCAAAAAGAGTCTCTCAGTCAACACTTCATATGACTTATTTCAAATAACTCACAAAACTTAAATCATTAGGTAAAAAATAGCATGTGTTGTTTGTTTTATTTTACTCTTTACTCTTTAGGATTGGGGGACCTGCCACCAAACTCCCAAATAAATACATGCAGGGTCATTTTATTACTTATAGATGCCTGGCCTTAGCTTGATTTGTTTCCAGCCAGCTTTTATTAACTTAAATCATCCCATATACCTTTTGCCTCTGGGCTTTTATCTTTCTCTACTCTATATACTTTACTTATTACTCCATGGCTTGTTTGTAGCTGGGTGGCTGTCCCCTGAAGCCATTATCCTTCTCTCACTCCTAGATCCTCTTCTTCCCAGATTTCTTTTTCTATTTATTCTCTCTGCCTGAAAGCTCCACCTGTCTCTCTCCTGAATAGATATTGGACATTCTTCTCTTTATTAGACCAATTAGATGTTTTAGACAGGAAAACTAACACAGCTTCACAGAGTTAAATAAAAGAATGCAACACATCTTTGCATGATTAAACAAACGTTCCACAGCATAAAGCAATGCAACACATTTTAAAATAATATTCTATAACACGTGTGTTTATTATTAGACATATCATATTAAACAATAAAGGACATGCTAAAGAAAAAAGATCATTGTAAATTATTACCACAATTCATACACAATAGAGATAACTTTTTGATAGTAAATTTTACTGTTACATTTTTTGTTAATTTTTTATTTAAAATCTTTAATTACTACTCATAATTAAATATCCATCCCCCCATTCCCTGTCCTCCCATCCTCCCATGTTCTCCACCAACCCTCCCCAGCCCATCCCCCAGGGATAGTGAGGCCCTCCACAGGGGAACTTCAAAATCTGTCATATCGTTTGGGCAAGGGCTTAGGCCCTCCTTGCTGTATCGGGGCTGCAATAGGGAATGGGTTCCCAAAATCCATTTGTGCTCTAGGGTTAAAGACTGGCTCCACTGTTAGAGATAACTTTTAATAAAAGCTGGAATTGATAAAGAGAATGTTCAATGTGCTATAAAAGGTGTCTTTTTGTATTCAAAGATATAAATGAAATATTTCAAAGACTGCTTTTTTTTTTTTCTGAAAGACCTCCAACACAGAACTAGAGGAAAATTTATTGGTGAGATCATTCCTTCCTTGATTTCCAGTAGAGTAACACTTGAGATAATATAGTAAACAGAAGAGTATAATTAGGTGCTAGAAAGTTAGAGCAAGAAAATTAAGATCCATTTGAGTGGTTATAGTGAGAAATTACTAATACGGAGCCAAGTAGAAATATAAGGGTATTTAATAGGGAAAAAGCCTTACTTACAGAACGACCTAACCAGCTGGTCTGGCAGCAGTCTGTATAGCAAGCTGAAAGAGAAACTGAAAGTGATCAGCCACTGAAACTCTCACTCTGTATCACCCTGACCACACCCTCACAGGTGTGGTCAGACACACCTGTAGCCAGCCCCTAACTAAGTGTGGCATAGCTTCCCATAGAGTGGTAGAATAGAAACCTGATATATACATATATGAAGGCAATATAAATGTAATCACCAATTAATGTGAAAGATACAGCCCCCGCTGACAACTCTTTTCACTCAGTGAAGCTTCCAGTACTGAGAATAGGTTATATCTAACTGAAATGTTTGCCAAAGGGGTCTCATGGAAATGCCTAAACAACCTAGGCTGTTGCCAAGACTATAGGCTGCTCTACACAAACTAGTGACAAGAGTCTATTGCTGAAGACAACACCTACACAACTCATAGAACATGAAGAAGTTGAGCTGGTGTGTACATAGAGTCTTTACTCCTACATTCTAGTGTCTTTTGGTACTGGAAGGCACTCTGCACATTAACAAAAGAGAAATATAAACAGAAACCCAGTGATGAAACCTTTGATCTATAATGGTTTTGTGCTTGCAAGATAAGCTAGTGCAATGGTGGCACAAATTTTGTTGGAGTAGCCAACCACTATCTGATTTGGATTAAGGCCCACTCCACAAGATAGAACCCATACCCAAATTGCAAAGAACAAGAGACATTGGAACACTCAGCCCTAAATTGGATGTCTCTATCAAGTTCCATCCCTTGGGGTTAAGGGGACTCTGAAAAAGAGGAGGCAGTAAGAGGCAGAGGGAAATAAGGACATACACACACACACACACACACACACACACACACACACACACACACACACACACACACACACACACACACAAGACCCTGGAAGTAAACAGGATCAGTGCACATATGAACCCATGCAATCTGAGGCAGAATTCTCAGGGCCTTCACTGGTTTACACCACATAGCATCTTATAGATGAAAAGAGAAGTGGACACATGCTTCCATCCTTAACCCAGAAGCAACCTCCAATTGATCACCACTTGAAAATGAAAATTTAGTTTTCTCCAAGGATCTCTCAATGGAGAAACAAACTATTCTTAGGGTAGGCTGCATGCCAAGCAATAGATGGCCAATAGAAAACAAACTCAATGGCACATTTGGAAGTTTCTTGGGTTGTAGTGTTATATCTGGGCTTTCAAAAATTGCATGCAGGGGTCTGGAGAGATGGCCCAGTGGTTAAGAGCACTGGCAGCTCTTCAGGAGGTCCTGAGTGCAATTCCCAGAAACTACATGGTAGCTCATAATCATCTATAATGTGATGCCCTCTTCTGGTGTTCAGGTATACATGCAGAACACTCATATAATAAAATAAAAATAAATAACTTAGAAATAAAAATTGTATACATGATAAATAATTATATATTATAATATCAATATATTAATATAAACATTATATATTATATAATATGGTATATAATTATGTATTACATGTGTTATAATATATATCCTATTTTTATTTTATTTTTACTTATGTATAGTTTCTCTCTTTACTTTACAGGTCATTTGTATATTGATTTTGGCTATAAGTTTAGTGTTCTAATGGGATTCCTAGGTGTCTTAATGAGTGGGTCTCTGCATCTATATCAATTTTTTGTGCCTTGTATCTTTTCCTGTTTGTTTGTTTTGTCCTATTACAATATGTTAGTTTTTGTTTTCTCTTATTATATTTTATAATCTTAGTATCCCTTACAAGCCTGTTTGCTTTCTAATGAGATACAGATAGGGAGTGGATATGGATGGGAGGTAGATGGGGTGTAACTGGGAAGAATAGAGGGAGGGGAAACTGTAGTCAAGATATATTACAGAATAAGATCTATTTTCAATAAAGGAAAATGAAAAGGGTGATGGGTTATTAGTGACTCTAATGTTTAATTTCTTCAAGCCTTATAACAGTGAGCTAATGATTCTGGCCCTGGTTTAGTTCATAAGGCCACTGTCAAGATTATATGAAGGATGATAATGATAATCTCCCAGTAAAATATTAAAGTGTTACTGTGAAGGAGAATTAAAGGGGTAAATACAGACAGTCATGAATGTCATGAGAATGAGTATCTCTCAGTAATGAGACACACAAGACACAGATTCCCAATCTAGGCACCAGTGAAAAATGTATCTTCCATGGACACATTGTCATCTCTGTCTGGAACATTGCTTGCTCTGGTAGCTGAGCAGTTTCTCCAAAATTTCCTCAAGTTAAAAGGGTCCAGGGTCTCAGAAACAGACCTGTCATTTTCTGCTGTCTCTTTTTTAATTTGCCTGTTAGGATTCTTCCTGTGGTGCCTCAGTTACAGCATCACATTAGGCAGAAGCCAGTGAGGACAGCATTAGAATTAACTATCAAGAGATGTGAAAGACAGAAGACTAGAAAGTGAGAAAAGTAACTAGAAGACTCACCTGGGAAGTTAAAGGACTTGGATAATTAGTTCAAACCATACTTTACTGCTCTGCACATGAACTTGCTTTTCTTTCTTCCCTGTCTTCTGTGAACTATAAATGCTAGAATACTTAACCCTGTCACTACATAAACTTTACATTCATATTGTAGTTGTGCAGAAATTATTGTCACATCAAGAGAAGATAGAACCGGGCGTTGATGGCACATGCCTTGAATCCCAGCACTCGGAAGGCAGAGGCAGGTGGAGCTCTGTGAGTTCGATGCCAGCCTGGTCTCCAGATTGAGTGCCAGGATAGGCTCCAAAGCTACACAGAGAAACCCTGTCTCGAAAAAACCAAAAAAGAGAGAGAGAAGATAGAAGATACCAGAGTTTCAGAGGGGTTAAGTATTTTGCCTGAAGACACCCAGAGAAGAAAGATAAGCGTTCAAATCTAAGTCAGAGTGCTGCTTTAATAAGTTTTGACACTGCCATTTAGCCCCTAATCTTTAATGTAAATGAATAACAAAGGCTTTTCTACCCAATAATGTAAACTACACACTTAATGCAAAAATGCAAAGGTGAAAAAGCTAAACAGTGCTGAATGCTTGTGATGAGCAAAACCAAGAGAAAAGAAAGTAAAACAGAGTAATGGAAGATTGATTAATAAAATATATTTTACAAAATGTAATATTAAAAGCCCTCAAAACATTGAAATAAGGCTATATTTGTTGGTTTCTAAAGTTATCTAGAATATAATACATTTCCCAAATCATAAGGTAATTTTGTTTACAAATACAACTTACCATGTTTGTGTTCACTGGGGATTCTCTACAAATGTATATAATGAAAACTGCTAGTATTTCTAACTTATTGAGAGATGGAGGGTGGGAGGAAAAGAAGGAATGGAAGACAGAGGTTTTATGTTTATTTTATAATTATTTTGTTACAGGTTGTATTGCATACTTATAATTTGTATTCTTTTGGATTAAATGCAGACCATATGTAATAGTATATAAGATTATTTACAGCTTCCAAATCTTGTGTTTGAAATTAGAAAAATGAAACTGTTTTCAAATCAAATGTGCTTCTTTTCAACAAGGCTGTGCTGTGACCAAAAGTCAGCACAACAGTGTGTGTTTATAAAGTGTGCATGTTTGGGATGCTTTTCAGTGGACAGCTGGAGGGAGGAATCTGGTCAAAAGCTGACCCCTAGCATATGGACTTACAGGTTTCTTGGTATGCACACATGACACATTCTTGGCAAGGTCAAGGGTGGACCAGAAAGTGACTCATTAAGCTTTTGTGGTTGATGTGCCCTAGATATGTTCCACAATTCAGCATCTTGTGCATGCCAACCTATGCCCCAGCCCACATAGAACAAAATTATTCCAAGGAAGGAGATGGAAATCTACATATGCAGGGGCAAAGAGCTGAGCCTACAGATTGTACACTCAACAGGAATGGGATTGTTCCAATTCCACAACTTGTAGAGAAAATTTTTATAATTAATAATAATATTTCTAAGTCTGCATTTACTCCTACACAGACTGTGGTTTGCAGCTCCATTGTTAATGCCATAATTTGTTATTTGTCTTTCAGATTGAATGTGATGTTACATAATTATTTTATCTACATGAGGAAAGTATTTCTATCCCAGTAAGCTTTTCAGCATTAAAATATTTTTATGTTTTTCCATCAAGCTAAATAGCAATCCAACTACAAAATATTATCTACTGTACCTTAGTCCATTCTCTGTTGATATACTTACTAGACAATTTTAGGAAACTTTTTTTAATTATTTGAATTATATAGGAAAGACTTCTTTTAAATTGGTTGTTGTTGTTTACAGTCTTTGAGAGAAGGAAGTGCAAGAGCATAATGCCAGCATCCTTTTAAGCACATATATGATGCTTAAGCCTTACTTCATCTCATGGAGAAAAGATAAAAGTAGAAGAGTGTGTATGCAAAACTGATAACTTCACTATACATCAACCTAGTTACAACCGAACCCTAGAAAAGCTAAATACTCTTGTCTGAAAGAATCTAATCTCTGGAGAAAAATGCTAAGATATTTAACATAATGCTTTATTCTTTGAAAATGTCATATATTATACAATGCATTATCATCTCACCTACCATCATTACCTCTGCCCAACTATCCTTGGGATCCATCAACCTGTCTCCATCTTAATTTTATGTGTTTATTATTATTATTCTTATCATTATCAATAATCATCAAGTGAGTATAATTAGTGGTATGTGAAAATGGATATCAGGTTATTCACTGGGAATGCAAAACCTACCAGTAGCAACATACTTAATGAAAGGTTACTCTCCATCTCTCAGTAGCCATCAACCTCCAATAGCCCCTTAGATAGAGAAGGGGCCTCAGAAGTGCCTCTGCATCCATACTGGAAGGATTAATATGACTTGATCTTCTGCAGGTCTAGTGCAGTCAACCCCAGCTGGAAGTTGACATGCTCATCGACCATGTCATGTCCAAAATAAAATGTTCCCCAGCTGCTCTCTTGATCCTGTTTCCAACAATCCATTCTTACCCTAGTCAGCTTTTTTATCTTTTCTTTTTTTTTTCAAGTTAGGGTTTATCTGTATAGCAGCTCAGGCTGTCCTGGAAGTAGTGTTGTAAACCAGGCTGGACTCAAACTCTCAGAGATGCACCTGCCTCTGCCTTGCAAGTGCTAGGATTAAAACTGCACCACTACTGACCGGCCACATTGCCAGCTTTAAAGGCTTTACCTCAAAATAAAGACAAGCATTCTATAGCTCATACTCTATATGTGAACTACATCAGTAGAACAGATTAGGGTTAGCTAAGGAAAGAAAAGAAAATATCAATATAATGAAATACATATATCCTTAGAGTAGTATAATGTAGCTTTTGGTTTATCTATTCCAACTCAACTAGTATAGTATTTTATCTGAACTTGAGCACCAAATTATAGAAAATGTTTGATTCTACATCAAAAGTATTATTACATTTGTCTAAATATCATAATCTCTATTCTCTGCCTTTCTTAACAAATTATAGATAATCCTTCAAATCCTCACCCAATCTTTCTGTCTCTATAATGGTTTAACTGTCAGTCCAAATGCTTCTGATCTCTACATCTGCATGCTCAGAGAGATTCTCACGTACAGAGACATTCTCATGCCCAGAGAGTTTCTTGTGTCCAAAGAGATTTTCATGTCCAGAGAGATTCTCATGCCCAGAGAGATTTTTTTAATCCCTTTATGGCCTCATACCAGCATCAGTGCTCTCAAGATCTACATCTTATGATCTTCTCTTTGCTTGTCCTTTCCTAATTTCTGTAAATTTTAAAGCTCTGAGTTTTAGGTATGTTATTTTTTTCTAGTTATTCTCAGTTTGATTAGCCCAACTCTTGAACTCACTAAACAAATACTTAGCTTCTTTAAAATTCTGACTAATATGACTTTTTCCTATTTAATAGATAGTTTTTCTCACTTTATTATTCTAACTCTTAGCATTTTCTTCAATGAAATTGTGGAAACTTACAAATTCAGTTTGTACAACATTCTTTCACAAATAACCAAACAAAATATACAAATCTGAAAATTCGAACATGCACAAAAGCTCCTATCTCTTTCATTGTAAGGTTTTCTCATTTGGATACTCTTTTTTATATTTCTTTATTATACTCCTTTATAATTAGCTTGTTTTGAAATCTGGGTGTCTTTATAATTAGCAGAGACATTTCTCAGGTAGGTGAACTCATTTTCTATAGATTCCCAAAGCTTGGTTATTATGCAAAGCAGGTTTATTTCCAAGTTTCATTAATATTAGAAGCAAAACACCATCCTAGACACTGAATCATTCTCCTGTTATGATCATATCAAGCTTTGAAGATACTATATAACATGCTGTTGCTGTATTAATGTTAGGAACTAGGAACACATGCTGCTCTCCACCACCAGTTTTCTTTGGTGATTTATATTGGTTCCACATTTCTTCCATTTTCCTAAATGAAGGTTCAGACATTATGTGTTAAAGTGATGTGTTGGTTCACTGAGAAGATTTTGCATATTTTCTCTAATTTACATATTAAATGTTAAAATTAGTCTTTCATTACAGAAGAAGAAAGTTATAACCTCATGAGAAATTTTGGGCAATCATATTTTTTTTCTCTTCTGTAAATTAAGTCTATGTTGTAAACATCCCCTCAACACAAGCATGTTTGTAGCATGAAGACAGATGGGTTTCTTTTTTAAACTGCATATGTCAAAATTTCTACCTGACACATAGCACTTCTGTGACTCCCTCTATAATTGTTGTTTCTATTTTTCCCTGTCGTTCTGAGAAATAAATATAGATATTGAGAAGACTCTACATTAGAGATTGCTGCCTATGCTTTATGCTATCTGTTCCAAGATTTTTAGGTTCTGTAAAAGCTTTCTTTAACAATGAGTGACTACCAGCAGTGGACATAGCAGATTGTTAATATCATGGATGGATATGTGATGGTTATTGCTGATTGCCAGCTTAATAAAATTACAGCTACCAAAGAAACTGACCGCTGGGCATGCCCTTTCGAATTTCTGGATTGGGGTTCTGGAGGTAGAGGAGTCCCCTCTAAATGGAGGTGTCCTCATTTCACAAAATGGAACCCAGGATTACATAAAATGGGGAATTTGAGCTGAGCTGCAGCATTCAATGCTCTCTGTTTTCTTGCTACAAATACAATCAGTCCATCTGCTTCATGTCCCTTCCCCGTTATTTCTCTGTTGTACTGGACTGTGTGCTTGAATGTGAATCAGCATAAACCTATGCCTGATTAGGTCCTTTTTTTTCAGGTAGTTTGTTGCTGCAGTGAGAAAAGTAACTGATGTGCAATGATATGAAAAGGTTTGAGGTAGAGGAATTACCAGTAGAAGAGAAAGATATTTAACAAAGACTGAGTGAAAATGAGGTAGAAAATGAGGATTTATTTCAAGAGAAAATAAATAAAAACCAGTTAGTGATATGTTTGTGTCACCAGTCCAAAACTGTGTCCTTAGCAAAATAGTAAACTCCATTGACTGACACTGGGGCTTAGGAGGGGTTGATACTAAAGACTAGCTGTAGACTTTCTGTTATGATCTGTATGTCTGCAGTGCTTGCTTACTTGGGTTTTTCTGTTCCACTCACAAAGATATTAACTTCACTCTTGGAAACAGCAATTTTTTTAACATTTCTGAAGAGAGAAGTACTCACAAATTTTCCTAAGATAACACAAGACCTGGGGCATTAGTACTTTCAATGTTTTTATGGTACAAGTCTAATTATTTGGAACTTCCTTTAAAAAACTTCATTATTTATTGCCTACCATCTATCCTGCCTTGGCAAAGGATATTTCACTGGGGAAAAAACAGTTGTTGGTTTGTGACTCCTGAAAAGAAAACCAGAGATTTAAAGGCATGTGCCTCATTCATTCTTCATATACTGGTCCAGGCCAGTAACTTTCTGTAATTAAGTTTTGGGATGGTGTCTATCTAATACTTCTAATTTATGATTTTCATTTTGCTTTATTGTCAATGTTCTTAATGTGTTGAATACATTTCTTTGTTTTTATTCATATTAATTCACTTGTACCCATATAATCCAAATTCTCTTATTTGTTTTTTTAGAGGCCTTTCTGATAATATATTAGTTCCCCTTTTCAGCTAATTCAGCATTGCTGAAACCAAAATTATGCCATGTACAAGGATATCATTTATGAAACTGACTTTCTATACATGTATTTCAAGTTGGTAATAATTTGAGGATACTGGCTCTCAATACTAGATGTAACATATCTATTTTTTTAATGTTTTCCTTGGAAAGGTATTTTGATTTTGAATTATACGTCTTATTTCAATAATGAAGCTGCTCAACCAAATGTGAGATAAGAGACATGAGAAAATGATGGGAACCAACAAGATTGCTTTTTATCTTTCTTTTTATTATTTGTGTCTTTTACATAATGCATCTCAATCCCATTCATCTCCCCATCACTGTGTATCTGCCCTCTACACTTGTAACCCATGTGCACCATTAAAAGAAAATAAAAAGTAAGGAAAAATATATATAAAATAAAAATCTCGTCATGGAAGCTGTAGTGTGACACAAAAAAACACAGTATATTCTTTAGTTCGATTATCTTTCCTTGCAAGTGCTCATGGAGAAGTCATTGGTCTGATTCAAGAGCTCTAGTTTCTGCTCCACGATCAATACTGAGCCCTCACTGGTCCTCCTCTTGCCAGGCTGCAAGGGGCCTGGGAGAGGAGTGTCTCTCCCTCACCCATGCCATCATATGGCAAATGAGGGACAGGGCCAGATCTCCCAAACTCTAGTTCTCTTCATCCATACCCCTGTCAACAGGGTCAGCTCTTCTCTGCTGCACAGGGTGGGGAGAGGGAGTGAAGGGCCTACTTTCTTGGAGTGTTCCAGCTGGTAAAGGGGGAGGTCAGCTCTGTCACCTCTGCAGGTGCAGAGGATGAGGGAGGAGGCAGGGCATATTTCCCTCTCTCTCACCACCTGCCCATTGCCATCACAGATGGAGCAAGTCAAGGAGACACACCCATGCTCAGGGCAATACACATGAGGGAGGAGTATTTCACCTTTGCTCATGGTTTCAGGGTGTTTAGTCTATGGTTTCTTGACTTCATGTAGTAGGACAGAACATTCTGTTGGCAGGAATACATGACAAAGGAGACTTTCTACAAGGAAATGCTTCCAGGTATGTTCTTTTGCCAAAGGAGCAAGCTACTTTTTGCTACTTCCTGAAATGTTATCATAGTATGAACCCATAAACACATTAATCATTTGAGTGAGGCCTGTCATTATCTGATTATCTATAGAAATGCCTTCCTAGAAGTACCCAGAGCTACTCCCTAGCAGAGTTCATCACATTTGCAATTATTAAAAGTACAAAAGTGTGAAATGCAAGATTTGTTTTTAATAGTTCAGTTAATGCATGCTAGCTAGAATTGGGCTGAGGTCTCTGATAACTTTGGTCATATATTTGAGAGGTAAAAGCATACTGGTGTTGTTGTTTTGTTTTGTCTTTGTATTCAGTGACAAATCACTGAAAGTGAAAGAAAAGAAGCAAGAGCCTTTCTTGCTTGTGAGATGACAAAGGTACATTCATAGAGACCTATTTTCCTTTAGCCAAATCACTTGACTATCATCACAAAGTTCTGCCCAGGTTAATTCCCAAGAGAGCTGGTTTATTCTCTCTCCTAGAGGGAAAAGAAGGGCAGAGAACTTGTTCCTCTAACTATCTCCCATTTTTCTTCTCTTTAACCCCATTTATAGATCTCAATGACTTAACAAATGTAGATTCCATGAAATTAATGGTGTTTTGTATTTGCTATTTTGTATTCATGTATTCATGCAATTTCCCCCTTTTCACTAACTTTTTGTGAAAACACTGTATATCTTTATATCATGCCTCTGCTAGTGATTACAAAAAAATTATGGATATTGGAGGGAAGTTGCCTCTGGAACACTCCAGTTCACATATTCATTTTTCCTTTGTTTTGACATGGTATCACTTTAATGCCAAGGCTACATCCTCAGCAGCAATATCCATGTTCATTATTTTCTTTTATTCTTAAAAGGCAATACTTCTTGAACTTCATAGATGTAAAACACCAAGGAAAAACAGATTCAACAGTAGAATTTTGTTTTCAAAATTTGAAGAATGTCATGGAGTTAGATTGAAATATGTTGCAAAATCTCTGTAGATATTTATCAACATCACACAGTTCCCTCATAGAGTTAGTGATTTGGGTTTATTACACCAAGTATCTACTTGTACTTTATTGTAATATGACAAAAATGTCTGTGCAGCATTAGCTGTAGAAGTGGAGGGGGTGGTCTTTGAATTCTACTTTCTGGAGCAAAGAAATCAGAAGAGCACCCAACTTTCCATGAACTGGACCATGAGTGAAACATGTAGCTCACATTTAATGTAACTGATTAAATGACTTAGACTTTTAGTTTTATTCAATCATAAAAAGGTATAAATACACACAATGGCATAATTGTATTAGACTCATTGGACCTTTGGAGATAAACAAAAACAAGTGAAAAGAAGAAAAGGGACTTATGTTTATCTTTCACAAGATATCTTGAAGCCTTACAAGAGGATTTACTACGCTTCTTCTTTATAATTAAAAGATAACAAAAAATACTGCTTTTTTTCTTTCTTTCTTTCTTTTACATGTTGACTGTAAGTTTATTATAAGGCCTGGCAGAGTAGAGTAGGGAGACTAAGAAGAGGAAAGGAACAGGGTAAATGGCTGACTGCCATGGCCGGTCCCCACAGAGAGAGAGCCCATAGGTGAGAGAGAGAGTAGACAGGAAACAGCGAGGAAGCAGAGAGGAAACAGAGAGCTTTTTTTTTTTTCTTATAGGCAATTAAATAGAAAGCTTTATTGACTTGAGGCTTCAATATATAGAAATGAGCACATAAAAGACATGCTTCGAAGAAATTTGGGAACAATACATTGTGCTTTCTGAATGATATATCCTCTGATTATGCCCAGTTGAAATGGTCATAAGAAAATCTTTGCGTCTTCTTTTCATCTAAGGTGGTGTCTACAGTATCATGACTTGCATGGCATGTTCATGCACATCACAGGCATAATTATGAAATTAGTGTAGACAAATAAGGGCATGATTAGTTAAATTACTTGTCCAGGTTTGAAGACAGTTCTACACAGTTTTGGAATTACCTCAGCCAAACAAAACTGACAAAAGAACTCAATTTTCTAGGAGGGAAACTGAGAAATTATCATCTACATCATCACTATACATTAATCTACAGTATATGTTACTGAGATATACCTAAAATTATAAGAATAAAACCATGTTTTGTAAAACTTTCCACTTGAAATTTCCAGCATTGACTAAAGAGACCAAAGTTAGTACAGTAAATTTGTCCTGCTTCTAATCTAAAATACACTTCTTTAATACTTTTTTCTGTGTGGAAAAAATTAATTTTGTCAATGCTTAGCATGGACTCTTTCAGAAATGATTTCCCTCCTTATCAAGGGATAAAAGCGTGACAATCTAATTTCTACTCATGGATATTTTAATTCCTTGTGTCTTCTCATTTTCCCCCAAACTTGCTATGTGTTGTTTAAAATTTCAGACCCTCAATGATTGTTTTAAATCTTCCTGTCTATTCCATTCTCAGTCTCAGTGACTCCTGTTTAATCTTTAAAGCCTTCAATACTTCAGACACATAAATAGCTCTGAGTTCATTATTTTTTTTTCTTTTCCTTGTTCCTCAAGGACTATAGCTACTTGGAACATCTTCTTTTGGAATAACAACAAAGGCAAAGATAACAGGGCCAACAACTCAAATTAATTTTCATTATCTGTTCATTCCTGCCTAGTAACTGAGAAAGGAAACCATGTGAACAAACTAAAGGATAGGGAAGCTTATGCTGAGTACGAGAAGGCCATGTGAAAGGTGGGAATGTCTCAAAAACTTACAAGACAATGACTATGTTGGACTTGCAATTTAATTTGTTAAAGACAAAAAGGCCAAAATTTAGAGCTGAAAACATGTTATCTTTCAGAACCAATCAGTTTGCTTCTCTATTTTTCTTAAAAATTTCATTTGAAATTAAACAATTGAGAAAAAGCTACTAGTGACAAGAAATGATAGTTTCTTTCCCATATAATTGGTAAAGTTGTCTGATTTTAATAAAAGAAAAGCAAGGAAAAATAAACTCCTGATTTCCAAGATTATTTCCTTTCTTATGTTTTCCCAGTGGGTCCTTTGCTTTCCTTTACACCATGCAAGAGGATAGTAATACATATAGAGTTATTTTCATAAAGGTAGAGATGAAATTTACAATATATTAAAGTTGCCAGTAAACTCTTTGTTGAACCCCCTAAGTTACCTATGATTAAATAACAAGTATCTGAGCTGACCCTGAAGTTGTTTTCTCAGAAATAGTTAAAATTGCACTATACCACTTTTTGAGCAGTCAGCACTTTCCTCTTTCATCCCATTAGCCCCAGCCATTGTATTCTTGATATATACCTGGAACATAGAGTTTTCCATCCCCAGTGAACTTTCCAATACAATGAAAATTGCTTGTCGAATCTGTGTCTGGAGTGTAAATCTATTTCTTAAAGTGTCTAATAACACTCTTTAGTGATGTGACTTCACTTAAAGAATTGAATTAGCTGCTACATTATCTATGGTAGTTGGAATCTAATTAAAATCTTTTCCAAGTGATGAGACTAGGGGTTTAAAAGTTGAAGGACATACCATAGGATGATAATGAGGCTGAAATTCACATACAAGCTCTGTCATTGCTCATAAATCTTGCCTGACACCAGTAAAATTCAGCTGTTGAGATCACAGACTTACATTCATTTCTGGGCACCATTGCTTATCTTATTCAGACAGAAATGTGTTAATTAGCATAACAATATAGATTTATAGCTCCGTGATAATTATAAAATTGTAGCTGATTTGACTAAATTTAAATCTACCCATACATGGTCATTGCAATAAGTGGGAAGACCCCTATCATTTTTAAACTTGTCAGGTATTTTCTTAACATCTCTTTGTTATCAGGCCAAGGTAACCCTTCCTTTAAAAATTCCCCAATAGTCGAATTCTTTCCTATCTCCTTATTTTCACTCCCTCTTTCTATAATCCTGGATGTTCTCTTTCTCACCACCCCCTTTATTTTTATTCTATATAATTGATCAAATTCTAAAATCATGACTAAAAATCCATACACTGTTATTCCATTTGCCAGTGTTGTTTACAAACTTCTCAAGTATCTTAATCTGTTTCTGTATTCTTGATACAGACCATAGCATACATTATTATGCACAGCAACCTTCTATCTAAATCACTTTATTTGAAATCATATGTATGTACATTGTCACAAAAAATCTTCAAACAAGCATAAGGAAAAGCTGCTATTGGGAAGGGTTACTGTCTTAAAAGACTTAAAGTGGTCTCTAGTATGCTACCGTTAGTGCTTGACTCAGTGGGCACAAAATGGAATTTATCTGAGATGATTAACAGCCCCATATTCAGTAGTTTTTTTTCCCCCCAAGCACATGTCTAATTTGTAATTGCAGCTGAGTACTACAGCAAATTGATGACAGCGGTTTGGCAGAATTTTGTTAGAGAATGGAATTTTCTTGGTAGCTTGACTAATGTTATAGCAGGGTTTAAGTCTGCAACTGTCTCTAGGCCAAACTGGGATAGTTACATAGTGACCACTTGCCAGCTGCTCACATATTAAGGGTCAGGTTTGAAGGAACAGCAATGCTCCAGAATGTTCAGGAGTCATTAAGGCAGAGCCTGTAGATAAGTGAGGCAGCAACTGCAGACAAGAATATATAGACTCTGAGGGTAACATTATTCAGTATTGGGCAGACAGATTTTTATATGAATAAAAAGTTACTTCTAAATGTTTCTATATAATATCCACAAAACAACCTTTTCACATAATTGTTTCTTCAATGTTCTGCTTTGCTTTTAATTTGTTATCTTCAAGAGGATGTGTTAAGATTCAGGCACTATGCTGGCCTGCCCCTGTCACCTAACAGGAGGCACTCAGGCAGTACCCTGGTCAGCCCAGAGTTCTATGGCTGCTAAGTCACTAAGGAGTCAGTATGCAGGTTACTCTTTTTCTTTTCCTCTTTCTCTCTCCTATCTCTTGCTTTACTTTCCCCACTCCCTTCCCTTCCCCCAATAAAACTTTTCACATGACTTCTGTCTGAATGGTGTGTTTGACCCTCACCCTCCATGGTTTGGCCCCACCCACTAAGTTCTATTTCCCATTGTAGTATAACTTTAATGTTAGGAGTCTGGCATAATGCTGGCCCATCCCCTGTTAACTGTCATTTAGGCAAATATTTAGTCAACCCAGGGGCACCTATGGGTGCTGCCACAGGACAACTACAGTATGGACTTGGAAATATTTCTAGGTCCATTCTTTAGAATTGCCTCTACAATTGAGTTACAAAAAAAGTGAATTTCCCTGATTTGAAAATATATGCTCCTTATTTTCTTAGATTATTAGTGAAAAGTTTCTGCACCCCATAAGCCTCTGTGTCAATGCAGCAATCCAAATCAGATCAAATTAAGCCAAACTAGAAAAAGCCCACATCTTATGGATACAATGCTCTGTGATGGCCTTCCAGGCCCCCAGAGAGGAGATGGGATAGAGAGTCTGGAAAATCACATGTCTATTGGGGGGGGGGAGTTAAATACCCTGTGGGAGTGGTCTTGAGCATCTCTGGTTGATGAGTCATTGTTTGGGGGATTTTCTGAGATGCAGCAGGGTTTGGAGGCAGATAAGGTGCTTGGGTGGAACCTCCACCATAACAATTAGTGTTTTAGATAAGTTTAATCTGCCAAGCCAGGGCAGTATTAAATAGTAAACACTAAAGTATCAGTCCTAGAAACTTGTACATTAAAGTAACACTGTATAGACTGAGCAAGTTGTATCTATATTTTTAGGAATATACATCATACAAAGGCACACATGTGCACACATATACACTGAGGCCAGGAATTTGAAGGCGAAAAGGGGGTTTGGGTGATACATGGGGAGTTTGGACGGAAGGAAGTGCCAAATACCTGGGGTGGTGATTAGGTCCCAAAAAGGATGCATAGAATCTGGGGGTGGGGTGGGGATGAGGTGGCAGGGGTGGGGTAAGGGGTGGACTTAAGGGGATACACTCTGAGGGAGAATCAGGATGGCTGCCAGCAAACTTTAATTGAAAAAAAAGGACTACACCTTTTATACTATATAGTTGGTCATAGGATTAAACTGGAGATTAGGTGCATGTGAGCTGGGGTGTGTGGCTTGAGATCAGGGCTTGAGTAGCATTGACCTTGGCAATATGCACCAATCATATGTTAATGGAGGGTCTCAAGTTCCTCTTTCTAGAGATAAAGAGAATGACTGCTTTATAAAGCAGGAACTTTCCTCCAGTCTCCAAGAGAATGGGGAACTTATCCAAATTCCTGACCTTAGGAAAAGGATTTCTCCTGGGAAGCAGACATTATATTATCATTTCCTAGTCTTCCTATAGGGACCTGTTCCCCTCATAATGCTCCAAAGAGGGAAGGTCCTGATGTTTTACTCTCTTCCCATTTATACGGTACCATTCTGATTTCTCTGTATTTATTAAATGAACCTCATGCCTTGGATTCCTTCAATGATAGACTATCACCTTTAAGCTATATAAACCCTTTCCTCTCTTTAGCACCTTTGCATAAGTGTTTTTAACACAGCAGCAGAGAAGCAAATTAAGATAATGGTCTTCATTTTGAGAAAATTGTTATGCTTTTTATTCCTTGTTGTAGAAAAACAGGGAGTAAAATATCCAGCCTCTATTATAATTGTTAACTATACTGAAATTATATTATTTTAAATCATGCCCAAGGAAGAGATGTAAAATTTTCCAGTTACATTTGTGCATTCAATTAATTTCAGTCATAGGAAACACAAGTTACAGATATTTGTCCCAAGAGACCATTACAATGAAACTGCCCAAACTCACACTACTTAAATTATTGTATTAGTCAATTGCTGATGAAGGAGACCACCTTTCACAAGGGTGTTAGACCTTTTGAAAGTGCAACTTCACATTATCATCCACAAAGTTCCTGCTGGAGAACCCATACATTTGTTACCCCCACCCCCAAAAATAGGAAAAGATACCATGGAATCGTAACTATTTATGGTTTTGTGTTCAGCTACACTTACAGACATTATCAGCTGCTTTTGACTGAACTTAAGGGCCAAATTTGGAAAATATGCTTAAATTGAGTATTTGGTCATGTTAAAGTACTTTTATAACCTACTAAAATGTTATTCAAATTATTTTATATTTGTAGATATGCATATTCGTAAGTAGGCATGTCATGGGGCAGAAATAAAAAAATCAGGAGGAATTTTCTTGTTCATCTTCACGTACCTATTTCCCTGTAAGTGAAGGCAGCTCTAATGACGCATGAAGCACAAGTTACTACTAATGTACTGGCATATGGAATTCTGTGTTCAGAGATTCAGTCTTTAAACAGAAACCTGATGAAATGTTAGTGTGCTGTGAGAAAAGGTGTCCGAAGGCATATATGCCAAAAATGTAATTAAGGGAAATGGAAGTACCTTATTAACAAAAACAGTGAGAAGCTGATGTAGAGAAACAAGCATTGCAGGCTGCTGTTAAGAAATGCAATCAGTGAAGGCTATTGGAGAGATGAAGAAAAAGCAGTTAGACATGTAGGCTTCTGACTGGATATTAAGTGAGAGTAAAGGATTGTAGATCAATAATGCAATAAAGGGGACAGAAGGCTAATGGTTCCTTTGTTTCAAAGTGTAAATGACAGTTTTGTGTCCCACTGTAAACCTTAAGTGAGGACTTTGTTAATCACAGCACACAAAGCCTGCCATTTCACCCTTCTGATCAAAAAAGAGTTCTACTTTCCTATGCCTTCATTATGTGAACTCTACATTTAGGTTCATTTGGGTGCTAAATGAGAGTTATACCAACTTGGTATGGAGAGGAGCAGTTTGTAAAAACAATATTTTCAACTCAGTAGATTTTAATATAGGTGAAGAGTGGAAAAAAGCCTGATGGGTAAAGTTAGTAAATGGAAATGATTGTATGTTGAAAAATAATGAAAGCCTCAGGGTATGTACTGAAAAGTCAGACCCTGACGCTTCCTCTGTCTATGTTTGGAAAATGGAAGACCAACTCTGCAAACCTGTATTTTGGTGACATCTCTGAGAATAATACTTGGAATGTGTTTAAGAGTTCTAGGTAAGTGTCTAGTGGCCCAAATCCAACTGCAGGGGAGAATTTTCACATTCCAGTGGGCCATTATACCATGTCACTTTCTGAACCATTCAGAAAATGTTGATAGGCAGGTTGGTGAGACATGTCAGTGGGTAAAGGTACTTGGTGGTAAGCCCAAAGTCGTGGCTTCAGTCCCTGGGACCCACATGGTGAGATAAGAAAACCAACTTCTGTTGTTCATCTTCTGATTTCCATGTTTGTGCTGTGGCATAATGAATGCACCCCTGCTTGTGCACATTATACACAAATGAATGAATGAATGAATGAATGAACAAATGAAAAAAATAAAGGTCAGCTGTTTGATAGTGTTTGACTTCAGTGTCTTTTACAGAGATAGATTTTTATCTTAAAGCTACTTACTACACATCTTGTTCCTGAACATTTTGCACTTCATTTACCCTTTCACCTTCATGAAATTTTACTGGCAGTCTGAATATTCATTTACCTTCCTTACATTAAAAAATAAAATAAGTCTATAATCAGGTTTTAGTTTGCTAGCTCCCTGATTTCATAGAGTGTTCTTATACTCCATTACATGTCATAAGTACTCTGTATGAGAGTCAATTTCCAAGAAGAGTCTCTAATGCCATCTATTATAATGGTGTTTAGGAACAAGGCTTTGGTGATGACCCTCTGTATCTATTTTATACATATAAAGTAGGTCAAACTTGCCACTTACCCTCTTGCATTCAATTCATCATTAATGTGGCTCTACTCTCTTCTTGGTATTTTCTCCTTTTCATATTAAGTATGCCTTGTCCTCTGAAAGTCTCCTGTTAGGAAATTGCTTTATGATAATCACATCTCTTATGGTCCTGAAGATCTCTGCATCTTTCGGCTTCATTCCACCTTTGTCATCTCAGAAATTGGATGAGAAAAATGGAATGCAGTATGCAAAATGAAGGCACACATTTACATTATATATTTCTGTATTTTCTTTAATGCATGTGTGTCCAAAAGACATCTGCAGTGTCATAAATGATGCAAAGTAATGTCATCTTTAGGAAGATAATTTTAAAATGTGTATAGTATTAGAAGATACAGAGAGGTGGAAAGAAATTCACATGGAAGAAAGTACCACAAATCTAGACAAGATCTTTTAAGGTATCTTGTATAAGATAGATGGATCTTTTAAGTTTTTCTTAGTGTCAGCAGATTAGAACTAGATGTAGTTTTAGGAAAGGATCCTATTTAAGCCTTATTTTTAAGGAAGAGAAAGCTAGGCCAATCTACTCTTAAAGAGAAAGGCTGCAATGTTAAGTTCTGAGGTCTATACAACTTCCACCAGAAAAATATTGATGCTGTGGCATAGCCATGAAAGATTGGAGAAGCACTGGATAATTTCAATGGGATATTTCAACACTAATGCATTATATAAGTGACTAGAGGCATCATAGCTAAGGTAGAAGGTAAACCAAAGAGGAAGAAGAGAAAGTAGCCTTTTGTATTTTTATACATTTACTACTCTTATCACCTTGATTCTTCTCTGTTTGATACATCCTTATTGAATGCCATTTAACTTATAAAACTTAGCTTGAATTTTTTAAAGCCTTTGAACATCCTGAGTAATAAGTATTATATATAATAGCAGCTGACAATGTTTAGAAAGCATACTTCATTTCCATATTTATAATATTGTTTGATATATACCATAAACTAAGGATAATTGTAACCAACTCATTATTTCTTCTTTTATAATTTTTTCTAAATGTGTTTCAAACAAAGAAACACATTTAGAAATTATATTATTATATATATTATAATATATATATATATATATATTAGAGGCTAGCTAGATGACAGATAGATGTTATGTGTGTGTGTGAAATAGTTCCATTTATAATTGCTTCAAGGTTCCTGAGAATAAACTGTACTTAAGATATGAAAGATCAGGCTGTGCATTGGTGGCACATGCCTTTAATCCCAGCACTTGGGAGGCAGAGGCAAGCAGATCTCTGTGAGTTCGAGGCCAGATTGGTCTCCAGAGCAAGTGCCAGGATAGGCTCCAAAGCTACACAGAGAAACCCTGTCTTGAAAAACCAAAAAAAAAAAAAAAGATATGAAAGATAACTAAAATGAAGACAGTAGATTCTTGATAAGTTGAATGAAAAATTTTTTATTTTTGAAAAATAAAAACATCTTTCCCTGAAAAATGTTTTAGCCACTAAAAAAGAATCCATAAATTCAGATAAATCTCCATCTAAATATCAAAGTCATTGTTTTGAAAACTGGGTAAACAATCTTAAAATTTGTATGAAACCATGACACACTTGATTACCAATGAAGCACTAAATAATTTTAACATTGGATCAAAGTGGAAAGGTATATAAATTATGCCACCTATATTTTATAACTAAAACTCATGATATTGGCAGATTGGGTTAGAGTAGCATAAAATAGAAAGCTCAGGAGTCATATTACTGCTAAGTGCAATTTATTTGCACCATGTTTTCCAGGAAGACACATTGAAAAAGGTATCTTTTCTCTGAACAGTGCTTTGACAATTGGACATCGACAGACTGAAGAATTTAGCCTTTTCCTGTTTTATGCCACTTACAAAAACTAACTCAACTCTGGGTGGTGGTGGCATATGCCTTTAATTCCAGCACTTGGGAGACAGAGGCAGGCAGATTTCTGTGAGTTTTAGTCCAGCCTGATCTACAAAGCAAGTACCAGGACAGCAAAGGCTACACAGAAAGGCTACTCTGCCTCTAAACACACACACACACACACACACACACACACACACACACACACACACAGAGAAGAGAGAGAGAGAGAGAGAGAGAGAGAGAGAGAGAGAGCAAAAACTGAAAGGAATGAAATAAGAAAGAAAGAAGAAAGAGAGAAAAAAAACAAGCACCAACAAAAAAAATTATATTGGTATTATCTGAAGATGGTGGTGGAAGAAAATGGGGGAGAAGTTTCTCAACATGTACCAATACTTGGAAATTTATAGGAATCCTGACCTGGCATTCTATAGAAAGGGAAAAACAGATAAGGATGATACCATCTATGTGAAAAGGCCAGATAAAAAGACTGAGTGTTTTCCTACCATAAAAGAGCATAAATATTTGAGAAATGATTATCCTGACTTAAACACTATAAATCACATATATTTATCAGAACATTCCCTACCACTTCATGGTTTAATATATCAGAGCAAAATCAATGTAAATTATCAAACAACATATAACTAAAAATGATAAAAAACAGCAAAAGGGAACTAGAAGAAATAAGTGGAGAATGATGCCTAGTCTAGTAGAGAGGGGGCTTACTCACAGGAAACTCTCTGTGCCAGTCAGCCTGCTGGGATATCAGGAGCCTAATGGGAGAAAAGAGGAAAGACTTGAGAAGGCTTTTGCTTTGGAGAAACAAGAGTGGTTTGAACCAAACAGATGTGATGCTTGCTTAATATTGTTACCATACCAGATAATTCTGAATTTTTCCTTAAAAATGGTTCATTTTATTCCATTCGACTTTCTCCTTAACAGAAGGAAAACACTGGTAAACATTCCCTTCATTACTGACAGGTTCAAGATATATTTAATGAAGGTCAATTTATTGTCCATCTTCATGTAACAATAGATTTATTTTATATGTTTATAACATATTCTGTTTCCATTAATTTCCTTGCTAACACAGCAACAATAGTGTTCGGTATAATGATCTCTTATGTTCCTTTAAAGTGATTTTAAATTTTTTTTTATTTTTTTTTGTTTTAGAAGCAATGTTATTTTACATATCAATCCCCCCATTCCCTCACCCTCCCATGTCTCAACCCACCCCCACCCACTCCCCAAAGGATGGTGAGGCCTTCCACGGGGATCACCAAAGAACCTTTTTACGTGGATGCTTCACATTTGTAGATAGATAATGGAGGATAGATAGCTGATAGATAGAAACTAGGTACTGTTTTAACTTGTATATTTTAATCTTCTCTTTTCCTTTGTTACTATTCTTATATAATTAGCATACTTTTTGTGAGATTATCTCTTTATGTAACATGATTTACCGAGATCATTCTAAGAGTCCTTGAACAGATGGGTTGAGTTTAAATATAAGCAACATAGCCTCACATCACCTCCTTGCAGTACCACTTGGAAGAAACTCAACAAAAATCCATACCTAACCATACCTAACCAGAGAATATGTACTCATACACACTCTGCTAAATAATAAAAATCTTCATAACTATGGTTCTATATATGTACAAAATATATGTATTTGGAGTGAGAGAAAAAAATGATGGTTATATTTTTACTAGTGAGTACCTTTACATTTTTGAGACAAGCTTTTCTGGCATATAAACTATGCAATCAAACATGACATTAAATATTCTTATCTGATACTTAAATATCCATTGAAACAAACTAATTAGACTTTTAAAATTTTCAAGATTAGAAAGCAACCTATAGAGAACCTCACATATTTCTACCATTTGGAGGACATGGGGTGAATAAAACAGTAACAAAAGGTAAATTTAGGAGTGCCAACTCTTACAGCAAATTTGGAAATCAGTATGTTGATACCTTAGGAAAATGGGAATCACTCTACCACAAGATCCAACAATTTCATTCTTAGGCATATACCCAAAAGAAGCACATTCATGCAACAAGGACATCTGTTCAACTATGGTCATAGCATTTTTGTAATAACCAGAACCTGGAAGCAACCTAGATGCCCCTCAACTGAAGAATGGATAGAGAAAATGTGGTACATTTACACAATGGAGTGCTACTTAATGGAAGAAAGCAATGGAATCTTGAAATTTACAGGAAATTGGATGGAACAAGAAGAAACCATTCTTAGTGAGGTAACCCAGTCCCAAAAAGACAGACACGGTATGTATTTACTCATATATGGATTTTAGACATAGAGCAAAGAATTACCAGCCTACAATCCACACTGCCAGAAAAGCTAGGAAACAAGGTAGACCCTAAGAGAGACATACATGGTCCCTCAAAGAAGGGGAAAGGGACAAGATCTCCTGAGCAAATTGGGAGCATGGGGGGAGGGGAGAGGGAGCTAAGAGAA
This sequence comes from Cricetulus griseus, assembly GCF_003668045.3. NCBI lineage: Eukaryota > Metazoa > Chordata > Mammalia > Rodentia > Cricetidae > Cricetulus > Cricetulus griseus. Next base: position 80,062,980 of record NC_048599.1, on the reverse strand, counting down.
TGAGAAGGGGAGAAGAGGAGGGGTGAAGAGGACAGGAGGGAGCAGGAAGGTTGAGTCAGGGGAAGAGCAAGAAAAGAGATACCATAATAGAGGGAGCCATTATAGGTTTAAAGAGAAATCAGGAACTAGGGAAATTTCCAGAGATCTACAAGGATGACACCAACTAAGAATCTAAGTAACAGTGGAGAGGCTATCTTAAATGCCCTCCCCTGATAACGAGATTGATGATTAACTTATATGCCATCCTAGAACCTTCATCCAGCAACTAATGGAGGTAGAAGCAGACACCCACAGCTAAACTGAACTGGAATCCAGTTGCAGAGAAGTAGGAGTGATGAGCAAAGTGGTCAAGACCAGGCTGGTGAAACCCACAGAAACAGCTGACCAGAACAAGGGGGAGCTCATGGTCCACAGACTGATAGCTGGGAACCAGCACTGGACTGATTCAAATCCTATAAACGTGGGTGTTAGTGAGGAGGCCTTGGAAATCTATGGACCCTCTTGTAGTAGTAGATCAGTACTTATCCCTAGAAAAGGAATGGAATTGATAACCTATTCCACATAGAGGGATACTCCCTTAGCCTAGACATACTGGGGAGGGCCTAGGCTCTATCCCAAATGATATGACAGTCTTAAGGTCCAGATTGAAGGCCTCACCCTCCCTGGGTAGCAGAAAGGGTACGGGATAGTTAGTGTGTTAGTGGTGGGCAGGGAAGGAGCGAAGGGAGCAGGAACTGGGATTGACATGGAAAACAATCTTGTTTCTAATTTAAATAAAAAATGGAAAAAAAGAAAAATATTAGACCAAACTGGAACAGAAATATTCATAGTTTAATCTACAGGCAGGCAACAAGTATAGACACAGTGCTAATGTTATCCTGCTAGCAGTATTTCTATCTTTTGCAAGGACAGAAATATGAATCTCATATAAACAAGTTTCTCAGTTTTCATTAATAGGAATTTAACTTGTCTTTATGCTCTGTACATAATATATCAGACAAACAGACTATAATGGGCTGTATCTAACTTGAATAATCTCTCATAAATGTGAATAGTCTTATGAACCACCCTTGTTTGAGGGGGCAAGTTTACAGTGCAGTGTGCTTTCTTTAAATCATAGTAAATTACAAGTTGACACTATTCATTGTTCAACAGACATGCTTGGGACCTTTTTTTGTTTAATGTGTTATCATTGTCATGATCAATACATAGTATAGTGTAAACAATGACAAAACATTTTTTTTTTCATTCTGGGAAGATGGTTTCATGGGTACAGTGCTGAAAGTGCAAGCATAAGAATCTTAATTCATATCCTAGGATTCCTCTCAATCCCATGGCATTGGCACATGGAAATCCAATGCTCCTACAATGAGATTGGAAGCAGAGAAAGGTGATTCCCTGGAAGCTCATTACCAAGTTGACTTGGCATATTTAGGAACAAGCAATAAGGGACTCTATCTAATGCAGAAGGGAAAGAAAGGAACAACCCTGAACTTGCTCTCTAACCTACTTTGTGTGTGCCAGGATAAACAGAGAGATTCTATTATTGATTCCATTCTATTATTGAGATTCACTCCTGTCCTTAATAAAGAGATTGAGTCTACTGACTGTCTCACTAGAAAAACAACTGCAAAATTAACAAAATGATGTTTTAAACATTTACAAATATGTGACACTGGGAAATAGAGAGTATTAGTAATTGTGAGAGATGAGATGAATGTGGAAGGATGGACTGGAGAGAGAGATAAAGAATTTTGTTGAGAAAAACACACCAGCAATGTACTGAGGAGTTGTCTTTGAAAGTCCACAGACAGAATGGACTTTCTCTGTGAACAATCAGAGTGTTCTGCCCAGACATTAGCAAGTTATGCTTGCAAACATTAAAAGATATATTCATCTGTAGGGCTAAATTCACTAGAAAATTGTGAGAGAATAAAATTGCTCTACAAAGACCAAAAGACTTGTATCTAGTATTTACACAGGACACTTTCAACTCAAAAGCACAATATCAAACCACTGAATGTATTTGCTTGTCAGTGCATATATAGTTAATTATACATATATAATTAATATTATATATTAATATTATAATATAATATATGTATACCATATACATACATTTCTATATGTGTATATGTGTACCTCACTAGACAAGATAGCCAAGTTATTTGTGAAAATAGCATTATTGTCCACCAGGTATGTACAAATTAAAATAAAAACCATACTATTATACTAGAATAACACAATTCTAAAAGTAAGGCTTAGTAATAAGTATTTATGCAAATTGAAACAATGTTAATGGAAACACAAATCGTTGCCATTTTTGAAAATAAGTTCAGCAGTTTATTATAATGTGAAATATCTGCTAACATTATATTAAAAATCAGACCTAAGTTTTTACATAAAATAATTAGGTACACACACACACACACACGGATTTATGTAAATGTTCATAACATCTTCTTAAGACTTGTCACATGTAAACAACTTAAAAAGTCATCCACAGATAAATGGAAAAGCAAATTATGTTAAATCCTTTAGTAGATATTTTTGTTTTTTAAGTACATTATTGTACTTTTCTAAAATAAAGAGTATTTATCAGTAAAGGGAACAAGTATCGGCTGCATGCAATAATGCAAATGAATTTTAAAATTATGCTACTGAAAGAAAACAAACAAATATAAAAGGAAATAAGCCTTGTAATTTCATGCATATGGAATTAAAGAAAATGTAAATTAATCCTTTCTGACAAAAATCAGCAGGTCAGTAATTGCCTAGGGCCAAAGATGAGTAGGTAATTTTCTGCAAAAGTTAATGAAACAAAGTTATGTTAGCTTATTTTATGAATAAGGAAAACACTCCATATCTTCACTGTGGTAGGAGTTATGTGAATGTATGCATTTATCAAACTTTGTCAATTTGTACACACAAATGGTACACGTTAGTAGTGTAAAAGTCACATCTCAACAAACTTGAATTAAATAATATATGTATTTAAAATCAAGTCAATGAAGTAAATGAGTAAAAATTATACATTCCTGAATGAAGTAGTTTCTTTGCCAATGAATATGTAGTGACTCAGTTTAACAGTCCCCATAATTTTAATTGTTGTTTGAAACAGAAAACAAGATTTTCTCCTAGAATAAAAACTGTACTGCCAGAGAGTATTTCATTGCTGAGCAAAAGTCAGTTTTGCAAGCACATGCTAAATCACAAAGCTGTATTCTCCAGAGATAATTGTAGAATGGAGACGAGAATCAGGAGTGGCATAATTTTCTGCTAGCCTAGTGTCTGAACCATGTCTTCATTAGATCCATCTCTTCATATTATGGGAAAAAAAAGGAATGCAGGGAAAGATCTGTTATACTTAGTAAACACACAGTCACCATCAATATGAGGATTTGCATTTGCATGTTACCCAAAATCTATATAATTTTGAGGGTTGTGCACAAGAACTCAGTGTTTTGGGTCATATCTTTTTGGTTTGCCAGATTACTGTGATTGCCAGATTCTTTCTCTCTGAAACAATCATTGCAAGAAAGAAATGGTTATACTTATGAAGGTTTCTGCTGCAGCTTGATTCTATTAGGTGTCTATTACCTAATGTAGACCATTGTGTGTATGAGGCAAGGTATGACAACCTAATATTGTCAACAAATATCAGGGAAAGTTTCTAATAGGAGTACAATTTTTGCTCCTTTCTGTTCTCCTTCCTCTGACTCCTTAGAGTAGATAAACTCAGAATAATCCCCTGGAAAATGTCCTAGAAGACCGGTATTGTAGACACTCCTAGTGAATGTCCACCTCCATTAGTTTGACTAAGTTAATCTCATGAGTACCTTGTAACATACCTAAAACCTTAGTGAAGTTTTCAAGTGTCATAACCAGATCATAATGGCACATTTTTAGTCATTAAGAAGGTTCTTCAATAGCAATGATATGTTTCTCTAAGAATCCTAATTCTTAATCCTCAGAATATTGTTACAGTGTAGAACTGTACCAGTGTGAAAAACTGTACAAACAAAAAACATGATACTTTTTGTGATACTTCACTTTGAATTGTAGCTGACAGATGACTGACTGTCAGGCACACAGAAGTTGAAGATGTTCACTAGAATCAGGCTATTATGAAAATGTAAAAGGTTTCGACATGAAAAATAACAAGTGTGTTTTTCTACATGCCAACTTCAATGCCATATGTCTCCAACAGGCTATACAAAATCTGGTCAGTCTGTTGTTTGTTTTGATAAAGAGATGGAGGACTGTAGTTGGTTTTAGAAGTTAGTATGTTACCAATTTCAACATGCATTGAAGCATCCTTCTTCAATAACAGGAATGCTGATGTCATATGTGAAACATTCAGCACAACCTCTTCATATAACATGTGAGGAAACCGATCATCCAGCTTTCTCAAGGTGAAACATCTAATCATAAGCTTGTGGTATGTTGTAGTAAGTGTGTCAAATGATTGTCATGTATTAAATTCTACAAAAGGGGACACTATTTACTGTCATCACTGCTTTTTTAAAGATGACAAGTGTCACATCGTGTCATATTCTGTCATGCATACTTGACAAATTTAGAGAAGATGCTTCCTACTATAGATAGCAATTGTGAGTAGAAGAGATTTGTCTACCATGTTGTTATCCCTATGGCCTAAGAATTCTCTGAGTTTTGTGTTATGAAATACCACCATCTTTTCCTGATCATCTCTGTCACCACAGGGAAAATGAATGACATAGATAATTCAAAATAGTAAATGATGTAAAAAATTAGTTTTCAGTAATACTGATATCTGTAACATTAAGTAGTAAAGAATTTTAAGCTCCATTCAATAATGCTGTAATGAATTTATTCTATAAGAAACGTGTACCTTATATCTTCTGCATTGATAGTAAACTTTGTCTTGTTAAAGGGCCAGACAATATTTAGAATCTGGGACCCATATGGTATCTATATCATCTAGACATCTATATTTATAGAATATTCATAGAAATAAGCAATTACAGAATATGTGTGCTTGCACACACATAAACACACACAGGTATTTTCCATGGAAACTAAGTTTAAATTTTCTAAATGTTTCAATTTCAAGAATGTATCTTACTTTGCTTTTTGTAATAATCAATAAAAAGAGCAACAAAAACAGTTTATAAGCTATCCAAGTCAGTTCCTACCTTATACTTCATATTAGTGTATAGCAGTTATGATCATGGTAAGTAATGCACTTTTGACAATCCCTGGGAGAGTTCACTAACTCTTCATCTAGGGAAAAGACCTTTTGAAATTTCCCCAGGCCCTCATTAGGATATCAATTGGCATCACTGCTGAGGTCATGTAGGTGACCATGATTTGAGATTTCATGCATTCAGTTTTCCTGTCTTACATAGAAGACTCTACCCAGCAGCAGGCATCATGGTCTTCTGATTCCTATAATACTTACTCCTGTTATTACACAAATTTTCCTTAGCTAGGTGTAGGTATTGCACTGTAGATATGAAAATTTGGGTAGGGGACCCTAGAGCCACTTGATCTATCCATGACCACATTTGAATCTCTGCAGCAGTTTTTAATCTATTGAAATATAAAAGAAGTTTTAATGAGATATGTTATCTGTGATACATGGGTAAATATTTATAGTACAATCAGAATTTATATGGGTTTAGGAAAATTGCAGAAGTGGATTCTCCTCTAGGGTCTATTTTGTTTTCTGACACAGGTAGTTTATAGTTTTGCTGGGCCAGGAAAAAATTACCTCCTATTGACTGGTCCTCATTTCCAACTAAAGAGATATTGGCTGTCACAAGACTCAAGTTCTATTCTCATACTATGGAAGATACTATGTCTTGTCAATCATTGTAGTTCATATGCTTTAGTGCTGAGTAATACTTCAGACTGAATTTATCCCTTGTCACATTGAATGACATTTTCTGAGAAGACTTGATCAAGTTTGGATAAGCTAAACCACATAAATTAAAAATTACCAAAGTTACACATATGTTATAGAAGACCCAGTTTTAGTTTTCCTTCTACCATGTGTATTCTCTGTTCTCTGAGTCTCCATCTCTTGATTCATCACTGTATCCTCATAATTATATTGCTTCTTCCTCAGATGTTTTATTACATCTTTGAGAGCCACTGTACTCTCTTAATGAATACCAAAGATCTCTCATGTTAAATGCACTATGTGCAAAATATCAGTCACTAATATATTAATCCAAGTAAAACAATAACAAAGCAGAAAAATATCAGCATTTCTCTGCCTCCTTTGGCTCTTAGTTTGCCTGTTTTAAATTATATAAACTATTTCCCCAGTAAGTGGGGGTATTAAATTCTCTAAAGCCTTAAACAAAAAATCTAATTGTTCTAGACCCTAATTCCCTTCCAAATGGCAAGAGTACAAGACCTCAAGTCATCTCCTCATTTGTTAATGTATAAATCCGAAGACTCTCAAAGACTCCCAGTCATTGATAAGGTCAACCATTGGTAGCAGACATAATTTTTAAAAGCCAGTAACTCAATAGAACATAGCTCCTTGGAGGCAAGGATGTTGTGTAATTTATCTTCAGCTCCAGCACACCTTAGCATAGGATAGAATAGAAATGATGCCCAGAAAATAGTAAATGATGCTCACTTTCTCAGCTCGCAGTAGCAGTTTGTAGGAAATATATTCTCCTACATAAACCTCTGAAACATCACAGCATTAAAACAGAATTCATTGTCATTCTCCAGATGTCACTGTCAGTATTCAATGCATCCTACTTTCAGAGAACTGTGGTATAAAACATTTAATGCTTCAGAGTACAAAAAAGCAGCAACAACAAAAAATATAGCAGGAGATGCTTTATCTTCCAGAAAGAAGATAGTTCTGTCTTCAGCTTCTGAATCTAATAACTAACACATGGAGTGTTGTGGTCTGCTGATGTTCTACAGGTGGGGTATTACCACTTGGAACAGGACAATTTTTTGGAGCAGCTTTGCAGATTACAGAATATTTATCAAGCTTTGACCCTGTCTTCTAGTGCTTTTAACATGTCTTATCCTTGCTATTGTGAGAAACAAACCAAAATTTTAACCTGAAAGAAAACAAAATTTCTAGCAAAAGAAAATAACCTTCTTGGACAAAAGTAAGAGGAACTGTGCACATACCAAGTCATTCTGATTCAGCTGTCTAATTTGAGGATCTTAAAGAGAATGGCAAAAATGCATAGCCAAGGAAGAATGTCTTAGTACTTTTCTTTTTCTTTGTGTGAAAGCCACAGGAACTCTGTCAGTTGCATAAACAACAGAAATCACTGTTGTGAGCAATGTATTAATTTATCTTCAGATTTCAGCAGTGGCTGCTGAAAAAGGTCTTAGTGTTATGGATGAATCAATCAATGGTATGCATTGCCATGACAAAAAATAATTGAAGGGAAGGAATATTACTTTTGGGTCATGGCTTCAAAAGAGTCAGTACACCATGGCAGGGAGGATACAGAAGATCTTCTCATATTATGGTGAAGGTGAAGCAGAGAGAGGGGCAGAGACGGTACTTACCTGGTTTGCTCCTTTCTCACCTTTTTTCCCTCTTTTTTCTTTGAAAAATTTGAATTAGAAACAATCTTGGTTTACATATCAATCCCAGTTCCCTCTCCCTCCAATCCTATTATGCCCACCACCGACCCCTCCCATCCCACCCCCTTTATGCTTCCCAGGGAGGATGAGGTCTTCCATGGGGGATGATCAAAGTCTGTTACATCATTTGGCACAGGGTCTAGGCCCTCCCCTGTGTATCTAGGCTGAGGGAGTATCCCTCTATGTGGAATGGGCTCCCAAATCCCATTTGTGCAGTAGGGATGAATACTGTTCCACTAACAGATGCCCCATATAATGCCCAGCCTCCTAACTGACACCCATGTTCAGGGGTCCTGGGTTAGTCCTATGCTGGTTTCCCATCTATCAGTCTTGGGTCCATGAGCTTCCCCTTGTTCAGGTCAACATACAAGAAGGACATCTATTCAACCATGTTCATAGCAGCATTATTTGTAATAGCCAGAACCTGGAAGTAACCTAGATGCCTTTCTCACGTTAATGACATCTGGGGTCAATAACCAATAGAATGATGCTACCCATATTAAAGATATGTCTTTAAAATTATTTTTATTCAGTCTTGAACTATGCTTGCTAACATTGCCAGAGGCCTGTCTTTCTAATAAACAATGTCACATTTAATGAAGCTAAGTTGACAGTAAATGTGAGGTAATTTAAAAATGGTACCCGTCTATTCCCCACTCTTACTCCTAGATGTTAAGTAAGACAAAATAGTGGTGTTGACTTCTTCCTAGTTTTGACTCTAGCTAAGGCATTAAGTTAACCTTAACATATCAAAGAAACAATTTCAAAATAGGCTAGGTAAAGCAAAATGAGTGAGAGATAACACTTCTATTCTGTCAGGTTGGCATGATGTGGGAAAAATGATTTTTCTGCACAGGGCTTAGAAGAAAAAGGACATATGTGTGAAATTCATGAGTTCATAATTTAGGGAAAATATTACTACATTTACAAAGAAAAATAACACGGGTAGATTTTGACTTTTGTGGTTCAACTGTTATGAACTCTTTTAAGTCATGTCAGACCTCTTTACAAAGCCATGTAAAAGAGCCAGGCAGAGGGTTGTTCAGGAAGACAGAGGCTATATTTTGCATTGTATTCATTCATTTGCAAATACTTCACATAGAAAGTTTTTTTTTAATGTTCCAGAATGGTGTTGATTAAACTGTAAAGTAAAAATAGTGCATTGTTAATGGAGTTTCATTATATCCCCCACAAACAAAGCCAACAGTTTTCATTTGAAGTTATTTCATTTGAATAACTTAACTTTTGAGGAAATGTACTGTCATTATTTTAAGAATACTATTATATTGTACCGATGATAATAGACTTTAATGCATTCATATTACATATTTAAAAGGAGTCAACATTCAGTTTGCATTGATTCAACAATGTATATTAAAACAGGAAGGTATTTTAAAAATTTATTTGAAATCTATCATAAATTGATAATTCCACTTTTCTTTTAGTTTTCTAAACTAATATGCAGGAAAATATAAATCTGGCATTTAATAAAAGCAATTCATACAATATCTTTGGAATATATGCAAAATAAAATTATTTTTATTCATTTTGCATATCAACCACAGTTCCCTCTTCCTTCCCCTCCACCTGTCCCCCATACCCACTCACCCCCACCCACTCCTCAGAAAGGGTAAGGCCTCCCCATGGGGTGTCAACAAAGTCTGGTATATTCAGTTGAGGCAGGATCAATAACCCTCGACCTCCTCACACCACTACTCGTGAAACAAGCTTAAGTTAGGCATCCTACCATATGGAATGGACTTCAAAAAGTCAACTCATGACTAAGGGATAGATCTTGGTCCCGCTGATAGGGGCCCCTTAAACAGACCAGGCTACAAAACTGTTGCTCACATGAAGATCTGTTTCGGTCCCATGCAAAGATCCCCACCTGTCAGTCTAGAGTCCAGGAGCTCCCGAAAGTTCCAGTCATCTGTCTCTGTGGATTTCCCCCATCATGATCATGAGGCCCCCTTTACTTTTAGATAAAATTACCAGCTCTGCTATCATCAGTTACAGAGTAGGTCTATCAGAGTATTTCACTATATCCAACTTGGAATCTCTTCTCACAGAAAAACCAATGCCCAAGAGAAAAACATCAAAGCTAAAGAAAACTGAGGCAAGGCTCTAAATAGACAACACATACTACCAAGTAATTCTGCCAGTACCAGGAACCCAGCTATATCATGTAGAGTTGTTGTCCATAGGTATCCCATAGAGTTCTCTAAATATCACAGGTTATTGTCAAAGTTATTGGTTACCTTCCACAACCTGATGATTAAGAGCCTAAAGCTCTTACCTAAAGACACCACTTACTAATGTCATTAAACATGCAGATATTGAACTGATACCCAACTAGAACTTGCACCCTTCCTGACTAGTGTTCTTAGTTCTAGAAGGTCTTATAGAAACTACTGGAGGAGAAAATTGATCATTAATCTCTCCCATCTATAATTCCTGTAGCCTACAAAAATGACCTACCTGCATGATATAGTGATGCAATAATGGTACAGTAGGTTAATCTAGGCCAAATTAAGCCTACAATACACTTTTGGGTAAAATAATTCTCAAGTGATATTATGTTGCCATTTAGAGTAAAGGAGATAGGCACAATATGAAGATTGAGATTCTAGCATTTTCAGCTCTTTTCTGTCCCACATTAGATACCTGCTAGCTAAGGCACTTTCACAAAAGCAGATTTCCAGTCAGTAACCCCATGACAGAGATGGTAACTAAATGAACACATGAATTTTTAAGTTACCATACCTGTACAGCCTCTCAAAGCAGTGATTTTTCTAGTTAGCCAAGAGCTCCTCAAAGCCGTGTTTGTAGGTCTTCCCTCTCTATGAGCAGCTCCTGGGATACAGGTTTTGAAGACCTTTGAAACCTGACACAAGAAGCTAAATGCAGATCTTCTTCAAAATGCAGTTAAGCTAACAGTGTTTCATTTTAGCTGTACAAAAACATGTGCTTCACTAATGAATCATTTTAATTATAATAGCAATAGATTCCCTGAAAGAATGCCTGCAGATGTGTGCCAGGTTATTGAAAATAATGTGCAGCCTTAAGGATGTGTTTATTTTTGAGGATAGGACAGTAAAATTCTATAGACTATGATTCTTTAAATACTGGAAAGGTGATTTTGGCACAGTTCTGGACCTTCAAGTCTAGGTCTCAGGAATCGTTCTCTAAGAACCACGAGGTCTCTCTATTTCACTTACAAATATTTTTTGTCTTATCTGGAAACCACTAAGATTGGATTAGGAGCCACTCTAATGGCTGTCTTTTAAGTTAATTGCCTTTTTACTTGATCTATGTCTAAACAGTCACATTCTGAAATAGTGGGTTGGAACTAAAACTAAGGTATTGTCAGTGGGTTGCAATTTAGCACAAAACAAGGTTTTTAAAAATGGTACCTCAAATTCTGTTTTTTTAATTTTACATATTGATTCTATTACCATCATAACAGTTATGAACATAGGTTTCTGAGACCAGCCTGGCTAACCTCTAAGAAAGAGTTTTCTAGCAGCTAGCACTATGGACACAGAGGAAAGACTCTTGGCCTGAACTCACTGAAGGTGAGTAGTGCCCCGCATATTGCATATTTCCACTTTAAAATGGCCATGAACATTGCAAACATATCACTAAGTAACACTCTGTTAAGTCACAGAAAACTTACTTTAAACTAATAAGGCTCTTAAGAATGGGGCTTATCATGATTTTGTAAAAACCTATGACCTATAACCCTAGTCTGCTTGTATTTTGCATCCTATCTCTATTATTGCCTGGTTCTACACTGGTTTCTTCAGTTTTGGGTAGCTTGCTTTTAATACCTGGAACTACCAAGAATACTGTCCTTAAATATATTATAAGTAAACAATTCACAGTACTAGTGACATACTTGATTCAGTAGATGTAGTGAAGTATTTTTATTTTTATAGTAAATGTAACAGTGCTTTAAATAGTAGTAAAATCATAAAATTGTTGATGAAGTGTCTCATATTGGAAGATTGGTGATAGTGACAAGCTGAGTTGAATTCTACCCTGAAATTCAACAGGTGAATGAGGATCCTTGAGCACAATGCTTTACTGGAATGGATGTGAGGCTATAGAAAAAGTTCCCCCAAACTATTTGCAACATTATGAAGATGAAAAAAAACATTCATTCTTTCCTAAGAATCATATTTTGAACCATACTCACCAAGGGACTCATAAACTACAAAAAATAGAAGTAACACATCACAAATATTAATGAACAAGGGAACATCAGAATATAAAATCCAAAAGCAGGTCTTTTGGGATGAAAATGTGAGTCTGATAAGCTGAGTACTAAGAAAGGAACTGTAATGTAGATATATAACATAAACAATAAATCAAGGCAATTATTATGAAAAGCAACACCAAAACTAACTCCTAAGAGATTGCTTTATTAGCATATGTACTATTAAATATAAGCTAATGCTATACTGATCACTATGTACTAATAAATCATAATTATAGACTAGTAAAAGTACTGACAATTAGAGGGAGCATGATGCCTTTGGCTCCTCTTCTCCATACTGATGACAGAATTGTGAAAACTGGCCTGTTATCCTGTAAACTGCCCTCTGAAAATTCCCATGAGGCACAAACAGCTACACCCTCTCAATGGGAGATTCTAAGACCACATAGCAGATTATGACATTGAAGAGCCCTTCCTAAGAACAGTTTGAGTCATAGAGTCAAGTACTTGTTAATGTGAATGACCAAATAGTCCATCTACCAAATTTTTATCTTTCTTCTTAAGAGAAAGAAATTTATGAATGCCTTTCTAAAACAAACAAAACTGAATATCAGTTAAAGATAACATTAATAATCACGTTATACTTTTTGGAATGTTCTAAAAGAATTACCACTTAAGAAGCCGGGCATTGGTGGCACACGCCTTTAATCCCAGCACTTGGGAGGCAGAGGCAGGTGGATCTCTATGAGTTCAAGGCCAGCCTGGTCTCCAGAGCGAGTGCCAGGATAGGCTCCAAAGCTTCACTGAGAAACTCTGTTTCAAAAAACCAAAAAAAAAAAAAAAAAAGAATTGCCACTTAAGTATTAAAGTTAGAATGCCCTTTGTCACCAATGATGTTCAAAAGTTTAGGAACTTTAGACAAAAAATTAGAGAACAATAATAATTTATGAAAATTGGAGAGGGAAAGGTAATGGAATTCTATATCAAATGTAAAATTTTGCAGAACCCCAAATAAAAATAACTGAAATACTTTGTGAGTGATGATTCAGTAGTTCTACTCAGAACAAGTGTGCAGCCCCTTTCACAATACCAAATCATCAAGTAATAATTAAAGTAAAATACTGCACAAGGCATAATGATAAATGCCAATTATCGCAGTACTTGGTAGGTTAATGCAGAAAGACTATATATAAGTTTGAGGGCAACCAGATAAGCATAATGAAATACTGTCTAAAAAGAAAAGAAGTAAGGTGGAGTTCAAAATAGAACATAAAAACCAATATGTGCATATAAAGATATATATTTATATAGTATTTCTTGAAAAACATGTAATAATTTTCTTGGTAATAGATTAGGATGCTATAATGAGACTCCTTAAGTTACATTTTGAATAATTTTAATTTTATACTATTAATACATGTTACCTTGCTTTTTTATTTACAAACTTTTCATAAAATGTATTTTATATATTCTTTCCCCACCATATTGTCTTTTTAAGTTGTACAACTAAACTTTCTTTTTAAATAATCTTTTCTTTTCATTAATAATATCATATTCATAACATCCTGAATTAAACTTTCCTCCAAGGAACAATAGGTCTAATTAAGAATAACTAAAACTGAATAAGAATCATGTACAATTTAAATGGGCCACGTATAAACAAAATTTTATTCAAACACAATAAGTGATAGTCATTTATTTGTCATGTAAACATAAATCTACATAGTAATAAAGGTTGCACAAAACTTTTTGCAAAGGTATACTGTGGAACTCTCTTATTGACTGAATTCTTCCTTTCTATGCTGTTCAAATTATTATCTACTTCCAAATACAACTTAGTGCTACTGCACTCCCTATGTAAATCACAACACTTACAGCTAGTTTTAAAACAATCCTCATTTTCTGTTAAAGCTTTCTTTAAGTCAAACATATTTGAAAGCTATTCATAATGTCTTAGTTGACTTCTCCCTGTCCCATTGGGATCCCCGAGCCTGGGTAATTTAAAATAACAGATTTATTTGCCTTAAGGTTTTGATGAATTTGAAGAAAGCAATCTTACTCTGGCATATTATGTGCCCTGCGTAAATATAACACCTTACATGTAAAGTTTTAACCATTTGTATTTAGGCAATTCTAACATTTATTTCATCCATGTGTGGTATGTTGGCAGCAGCAGTAGTGTCTTATCAATTTCATAAGGCCTACCTAAATGCATGCTATTAAATGCAATATTGTTAGCAAAATTCAGGGTTTAATTATGAAAGAATAAAATAATATAGTTTATGTCTCTGCCGACTTAACAGACTACTGTATTTATTAATCAACTGTGGTGGAGTTTGTTATTTTCTCAAGCCAATAAGTTGATGACATACGTCAATGAAAAAATTAGCAGGAACCATGACTAAAGAGTAAAGTAGGCAAGGTTTAGAGTCAGAGTCTTTAGTACATGGCTTGACTTAGCAGTGTTTTAATTATATGGTATTAATAAAAGGGCTGTTACCTTCTGTTTTCTAATAGAAAGATGACAATCATAACTACCAGTACACAGAGTCTGCTTATTCCTTTCCCCTCTAAATGTTGGTGGTGGGGGTGGGGTTGTGTGTGGCTGATGATGTATGGACAGCATAGGGAAACTTGTAAGTAAAAATAGGGAAAGGGTTTCTCTCTCTGAATTTGAAATCTACCAAAGGAAGCAGATATTGTTCAACAGACTAAAATATCATGAAAAACTGAAACAATTAAAAATTAAAGCAAGGAATACTCCTGGTGCCAAATGCATTTAATTTCAACCTTTTCAAACTTGACACTTCCTTTGGCCCCTGTCTGGAGTGTTCTTTCCTTAAATATCTACATGAATCATTTTCTCCCCATTATTATTCCTTCAAGTAATGTTTCTTGACAGATTTTTTTGTTTGTCCCTTTCATTTAAAATACCTTCCACACTCATCCATCCTCTATTCCTGGTTAAATTTTCTAGAAGTATTTATTCTACTTAATATGTTGAATACTTTATTATTAAGGAGCATCTGTCTCTTATCAGGAGGAAGTAAGCTTCATGAAAGACAGTGCCTGGTTGATTCCTACTGTACCTTTAGCACTGGGAAACATACTGTAATAAGGTATGCTCTCGAGAAATGTACCCATAAAAATAACAACTTTTAAAATAAATAAATAACTACTAATAGGGATATTTGTGTCTAATAGAGCCTTTAGTTAGCAAATGTCTCTTAGCTGGGGCAAAGCAAAAAAGAAAAGTTCATTGTAAGATTTGTGTTTCAACTGCATCCCAAGTGAAAGACAAAGTATAACAAGGCTCTGAAAATAGAGTGTGCATGTTTGATGGCAGATCCCTAGCAAGTTATTGAATGCAGAATGATCTCTATGAGCATGTACACTCAAGGGTGGCAAGAGAAATGTGGAAATCAGGTCCTAGTGGAATGTGAACTCATATTCAAGTGCTCTGTTTCCATTCTAGAATAAGGTAGATTAAATGTTTGAAAGAGAAAAATATATGGATAGAGAAAATATGGTACATTTACACAATGGAGTACTACTGAGTGGAAAAAAAAAACAATAGAATCTTGAAATTTGCAGGAAAATGGATGGAACTATAAGAAACCATTCTGAGCAAGGTAACACAAAAAGACAAACATGGTATGTACTCACTCATATGTGGATTTTAGAAATAATGCAAAGGATTACCAGCCTACAATCCACACTGCCAGAGAAGCTAGCAAACAAGGAGGACCTAAGAGAGACATACATGGTCCCATGGAGAAAGGGAAAGGGACAAGATCTCCTGAGTAAACTGGGAGCACAGAAGGAAGGGGGTGAGCTAGGAGAATAAGAAGGGGAGAAGAGGAGGGTGTGGAAGACATGAAGGAGAAGGAAGTTTGAGTCAGGGGAAGAATAGAAGAAAACAAGAAAGGAGATACCATAACAGAGGGAGACATTTTAGGTTAACATAGAAATTGGGCACTAGGGAAAGGTCTGGAGATCTACAAAGATGACACCAGCTAACAATCTAAGCAACATAGGAGAGACTACCTTAAATGCCCTCTCCTGATAATGAGATTGATTACTGACTTATTTGCCATCCTATAGCCTTTATCCAGAAGCTGGTGGAAGTAGCAGCAGATACCCACAACTAATCACTGAACTGGAATCCATTTGCAAAGAAAGATGAGTGATAAGCAAAGGGGTCCAGATCAGGCTTGTGAAACCCACAGAAACAGCTGACCTAAACAATGTGGAGCTCTTGATCCCCAGACAGATAGCTGGGAAACCAGCATGGGACTGATCCAGACCCCAGGAAGGTAGGTTTCAATGAGGAAACCTCAGATATCTTCAGGACCTCCTTTAGTAGTTCAGTACTTATCCTTAGCATAGGTGTTGACTTAGGGAGCCTACTCCACATACAGGGATACTCCCTGAGCCAAGAAACAGGGGGTGGGCCTAGGCCTTATCCCAAAGGATATGATAGATTCTGATGACCACCAATGGAAGGCTTCACCCTCCCTGGGGAGCAGAAAGCATATATGATAGGGTTTTAGTTGGGGTGTAGTGGTATGGGAGGAGGGGAGGGAGAGGTAACTGGGATTGACATGTAAAACAATCTTATTTCTAATTCAAAAAAATAATAACTTGCTTCAAAAAAAGAAAATTAAATGATGTGATTGCAGATTGTATTTCAAATCTTATATAAGTCAGTGAACATAGACAAGTCATACTGGTACTTAACTAGAGCCTACAACCCTACTGCTTGTGGTACTGAAAAGTACTCTGCATCCACTAGAGAAGAAAGATAAACACCAACTCATCTACACATTGTTATCTACAACAGTGAGCTGCCTTCATGATAGGCTGGTGCAATAGTGGCAAAACATTGTGGGAGTAACCAACTACTATCTGTCGGGATTCAAGGCTATTCAAAAAAATGGAACTCATGCTTGAAAATTCATGGGTAGCAAAGAACCTGAGAGTAGACAGGTTGTGGGCTTGGTTAAAACCAAATATTAAGGTGATGGTAAAGGAAGAAAACAATAAAATAACTCCTAGTGACAATCCACTATACTCAGAAAATGTCTCAATCAGCCAACATCAGATAAGATTCATTTTGCAGTAGATGGAAACTAATAGAGAGACCCACACCTGGACAATGTACATAGAGTGAGAGACCTTGGAACACTCAGTTCTAAATGGAACATCTCCATTAAATCCCTGTCCTCAGTGCTCAGAGAAGTATGTGGAAGAGGAGATGGAAAGATTGGGAGAATCAGACAGATTTGAAGATACCAAGGAGAAGAGACCTTATTGTCATGAGAAAACAGGTATGCCTATGAATTCACAGAGACTGGGCCTGAACAGGTTTAAGTCAGATAGAGTCCTAGAACCGAGAGAAAGAAAAAGACACGTGGTCCTTCCCCTAACCAAAAAACTATAGTTGACAATCACTTCCAAAGAAAAAATATTTTTCCTCAATGAAGTCTCACTGAGTATATAAACCAGACTCAGAGTAGGTCTATGGCCATTTTCAGGCCAACACAAAATGAACTCAATGTTATTTTGTGTCTTATATTGATCTATTTGCACATTTAAAAAATACTGGAATTTGCTTCTGTGATATGGTTTCTAGTTTAGTATTTTGTTGGTTTTATTTCTGTGTATTTATGTATTTGTGTGTATGCATGCTTTGATAAGTTTTTTTCTGTCTTTTTTCTTAAGACACTTGTTTTTTTTAATACTAGCAACTTCTTTCAAATACTTTTTTGATTCTTATGGATTCTGAATAATAAAAATTTCTTTAATCATATTTTCCCATCCTCACAAATTGTGGATTTAGATAAGCAATACAGAACATTAAAGGTTTAAGATCCATTTTGTACAACCCTATTGTGAGTGTTCAGGTATATGTATGATGCATTTATATTGAGGTATGTACTAAGGTAGTGGATATGGGGTGGGGCAGGTACAACCCAGAGATTAGCCATGGATGCCTTATGCATCTTAAGTTTTTTAAGGAAGAGTCACTTCTTTCAGTTCTTGGCATACAACTCACTACATAGACTATGCTGACTGGTCAGTAAGCTCCAGGTCTCTTCATCTTTCCAGTACTGGGATTATAATCTCATACCATCCTGTTTGACATTTTTAAAAATATGGTTTATGGTATTGATTTTAGGCCATAATGATTTTTCAATACTCACTTATGCAAATTAGCATCACATCCCCTATTTTAAAGGCCGGTATTAACTACAGTAGACCCTTTTGTTAAAAGCTGGGCATATAGAAAGAAGGGTCTAGGCTATGCTCACACATTAAAATTTAACCTTTACTATTGATGTGCACTCAAATATGTGCCAATGCATCATGAATCACAATATAGGGCACTGAAATAGAAAACATTAGAAAATCTCAGATCCCATATTTCAGAAGATTGAAATGTAGAATGAACAAACTATACTTCTTCTTTATTTCTAGAATTATAGCAATCACCGGTAAAGATAATTAGCATGGATGATGACAAATTGTTGCTTTCCTCACTTCCTTGAATCCCTGAAACTCCCCAAACCATAACAATGCACCATCTATCTGCAATGCAGTTTCTCTGTCTCTCTGTCTTGGTCTGTTTCTTTGTCTCTCTGTCTTTGTCTCTATTTCTCTGTCTCTCTGTCTTTCTGCCTTTGTCTGTCTGTCTCTCTGATAACATTAGCTGCTACCTGTAATCATTATTTAACCAATAGTAGTGTAAAATGTTTACTGAATAAAGACACATTGACAGCTTTGGAAGAAGAATCTGCCTTAATTACTGAGGCCTTGAGTGTTAATTAGGAAGTTTTAGTGAATTTGAAGCAAGGAAGAAAATAATTTAAGACATCCTACCTGCCGTGTTTTACATCCCTAAGGAAATGGAAAGAACTAATCTTGTTCTCAGATGAAAAAGTCTCTTTTCTTAGGAGACTACTAGATATTAAAAAAAAATCTCAATGATGCCTCAAAGACAACTTTGAAAAGCACCCAGTATAGCAGCAATTCTGATGTGATTTCAAAGCAGGAGAGATACATTATCATGGAAACAAGATCCTGGCTGATTTGAAATTCATCTGCTCCTACAGCTCATCCCCTCCTTGTGAAGTGATAATGTCCCTTTATGATGACTTCTTCTATTTTTTCCTCTTTCTTTACTAAAATGCATTGTCAGGAATAAAATATGGTGATTCTAGCAAGCAGTAACAAGGATGGATGAAATCCTGAACTAGTATTTAGACATTCCACATTCCCAGATGGTAAAAAGCTCTTTTTATTTCATTTGAAATTCCTCATTTGTCTTGGAAACTAATAACACCAACATTTGTACTGAAGCAAAAATTTATTTTATGAAGCTCCAATTGTCAATCAACAGTTTGTAAGGTGATCATCAGATTATTCCAAACTCTAATGAAACAACAAAACCATATTATATGATTGTTAGAAGCTCTTAAAAATCATTTGTACTAAAAATTTCAATTCTATGAATATCATTATTTATTGGTAACTTTACAAGACAATATTTTCTCTGTCCAAGTAAAGGTCATAGGTTCATGTGCTATGATATTAGAGGGTTAACTAGTTATGGTTAAGTTAAAGAGGCCTGTGTATCCTTGTCCATCCTAAGTAGACTGAACACAAAGAACCATGAAAGTCATTTCTACTTATATATGTCCAAAGTCCTTGTGTTTTGATTCAGTTGGCACACATAAAGTGCTGCTGTGCATAGATTTAGTGTATTTCTTGGGTAATATTATGGAATCTAGGTCTCAAGTATTAATGTATTAATTACTAAGTTAACTCTAGAGGTTCAGGATAAGACATAGTGTTCCCTCATGCCCCTGCCTCTTCAGAGTAGGATGAAAAAGGATCAATGTCCTGTTTGCATTGTGTTTTGTGGTTTCCAACACACAATGTCCAGTTCCTCAGAAGTAGAAATACTGAATCTTCATGTTCTGTTTTTTTGTACTTAAGAAACATGTGGTGTGTTTTTATATTACTCTGGAATAGACACCTGCCATAATTATTAGATCTGAATAGTTGCATAGGCCAGCAACCAAAATCACTGAAAACACTGGTGAATAAGACTAAAACATAGCTAATCTCATAGTATACTATTAGTATACCCAGTATTCAAAGCATTTTTTATGTTAGATTAAAAGCTGTCATACAGATTAATGGAACATAATATAAGACACAGAAATAAATTCACTCTGGCTTTTGTCATTGTTATTGATTTGGTATAAGACAAGGTGAAACTCTGTGGTCAAGGAAGGCTTAAACTTCACAGTATAAATCAGTCTGGACTTGAATCAGTTTACCTGTCTCAGCCTCCACAGTGTTGGAAGTATCTGTATGAGTGATCATGTCCCACTAAATCACTAAATTCATACTGTTTTAGTCAGTTAGTTATGGGAAAGGAACACACACACACACACACACACACACACACACACACACACACACACAGAGAGAGAGAGAGAGAGAGAGAGAGAGAGAGAGAGAGAAGAGAGAGAGAGATGGAAAAATAGTTTTTACAGTAAATGACATTATTTTTTCTTTTTTCTTTTTGGTTTTTCGAGTCAGGGTTTCTCTGTGGCTTTGGAGACTGACCTGGAACTAGCTCTTATAGACCAGGCTGGTCTTGAACTCACAGCCCGAGTGCTTGGATTAAAGGCATACTTCACCAGTGCCCATCATAAATGACATTTAAAAAAATGTATGTCCAAAGGCAGAATGAATTCAGATTTTTTATTTCACACCAAATGAAAAATTCTAACTTAAAGTGGGTTGAAGACTTACATGAGATGAAATCTTAAAAGTATTACAAGAAAATATATAAAGAAATATATAAGAAAAGATTACTGACTTTGATCTTTTAGATATGACCCCAAAAGGATAGACAGCCAAAGAAAAATGAAGAAACAAGACTCCAAACACACACACACACACACACACACACACACACACACACACACACAAGCTCATGTACAACAAAGAAACTAATTACCAAAGGGGAAGAAAACATATTCAACCAGAAGTAAATTTTTGCTAACCATATTCTTAAGAAGATGATATTTAAATAGATGTATAGGGAACAACACTGTAATGGTAAGAAATTTAGCTGATTTAAAATTAAATGTCCTTAGCAGTTATTTCTGGTGTATTGTATGTGCAGGTGTGTGTGTGTGTGTGTGTGTGTGTGTGTGTGTGTGTGTGTGTGTGTGCACGCGCGCGTGCGTGCATGCATGTAGGGGGTTGTATATATTGGTGTCTGCATCTGGCATGTGTTCTAATTGGTTTTAGTGATAAAAATCCAGAGACAGATATTAGGGCAGATGCTGAAAGATCAGAGAGACAAAGGAGCAAGCCAAAGCCACCTCTTACCTCACCAACATATCAGCAAAAAAGGGCTGAGCTCCTGTCTCCACCCTTATCACATCCTGCCTGATTGTACAGACCTGCAGACCTCTATGGTTAACTAGTGACTAGCTCCACCCTCTGATCTCCAGACAAACTTTATTTCTTAAAGCACAAACAAAATATCACCACATGTGCATGTGGAAGGCCTGAGGTAAATATTGAGTGTTGTCTTTTTATGAGCTATGCAACTTGATTTTTGAATCAATGACTCTCTCTGGGACATGGAGCTTACTACAAGGGGTAAAGTGGTTCTGAGATTCTGTCTGTCTATACTTCACCAAGATGTTCCCATACTCAATTTTTTAAGTAAAGGTTGAGGTTTGACCACAGTTACTGATGGAGATATTTTCCAGCCATTCTTATGTATTAATCAATTTTAAAAAGCACACAACTAGATGACACATATATTAAAATGTTCAGCCTCACTATTTACCAGAGAAATACAAATCAAAACCACATTAAGCTATTATCTAACTCTTGTGAGAATGGTGTATAACAATGAGACATAGGTAAGGTTTTGGTGACAATTTAGATAAAAGGTACCTATATGCTATAAACACTTTCAGCTTGGTATAGCTATTAGGAGAAATATTGTATTGATCCATAAATTACAACTACTACATGGCTCAACAACCCCACTTCTGTGTACATTTGCAGAGGAAGGAATTCTATATATTGGACACTTATGTGCACTCCCATGTTCACAGAAGAATTCTTAGTGGTCAACATATGGAGTAATCCATATGACAACATTAACCTTTAATAAATAATGAACTGTTTGTCTTTTGTATAATAGAAGGCAATATACAAAGTGAAATTAGCCACACACAAAATGACAAATACTATAAGACCTCAATTGTAGACATTATCTAAAAATTACATATTCAAGTAGAATGCTGGTTTGTAGGGTTGGAGTTGAGAGAAATGAGTGATAGTCCAAAGGAATAAGTTCTAAAGAGTATATAAATTCTGGAGATTTGCTGCATGGTGTGACTTCAGTTAAAAATTGTTAATTCTGTACCATATTGCAAATATTGAGATGTGTGTGAAAATATGATTTAAATATACAATGGATGGGCAAGTACATTAGGATTTTGTTAGTTAGCTAGACTGTACCAAACATTTTACAATATATCCACACATCAAAATACCATATTGTGCACTTAAATAGCTATCATTTTTATTTTCAATTGTACATCAAACCCAGAAATGATAGTGTCCTGTTATGTGAATGTGATGGCTCTTTGTGGCTGTTCATCTTGACTACATTCTGAACTAAAATCCAAGTAACTTGTCACACCTGTGAGGGATTTTTCTTGATTGGATCAGATGAAGTGAGAGACCCACTCTGAATCTAGATTATTTTAGATCAGCAAATCCATAGTAAATATGACCTATGCTTTCTGGTGTCAGCCCACATTAAAGGGCATAAAGAAAGAAACCTTTGCTTTTTGCCTGCTTGTCCTCACTATCACTGGCAAGTTCATACATCTTGTTTCTAAGCAGTTTATTTGCTGGTATTAAAACCTACTTCTTCAGTACTACAATATGGACTGCAAACTAACACTTATCTAGGACCTACCTGGAACTCCAGCATCAAATGGAGACTGCTGAGATATCCAGGCTGTGGACACAGCAAGTTCCATATTCTTGGTCTTTCCATCAGGAGATTGCTCAGTTTAGAAGAGTAGCAATGTCCTCATAATATTGAGAAATATCTGAAAGATGTCTTCAGCTATAATTATAATGACTATCTTCTGCTGGAATGGGAGCATCGGCAGTGAAGAAAGACAGCTTTACCCTCTGCTCTTGGGAGACTTTTGGGAAATTGCCAAGCAGATTTGCCACAGGCTAAGTCATGTGGATATGGCTAAGATTGTCTGTAACGATACTAACAAAGGTTTTGTCTACTGACTTCTGTACCTGAAAGCTGCTAACACCAGACATGAAGAAAATCTAAAGCTTTTGGGTTGCAGCATGCCTGAATTCTCATACAATGAAGCAAACTTCATACAAACATGTTCTCAGTTTCTGGTTTATTGACTACTCCCTTCAAAAGATACACAGTGTCCCTGTTTATGTATAATGCTCTCTGAAATTCTCACAACAAAAGTCTAGACTTCAGTAGTGGATTTACAGGGAAATTCAGTTCACATTAACCAAATGCTCATTGCCAAGTTGGAGTAGAGAGAGTAGATGAATGAACATCACAAGAGAAACTGCATATATGATTTTATGAAGAATTCATTAAGCTTATAAACAATATTTCTAATGTAGAATTATTAAAGCAGCTAAGAGCCCTGAATTCACAGTTTACCACCATGTGTAGACAACTATTCTCCCTCTTGAGAGATAGTTCATGACCTGTTATTGGGCTTTGGTAGAAATTGGACATTTGACAATAGGCCATAAAGTTACCCTGAGACATGAGCTTCCTATCATGCTCTGAGTATTATCTGATCCACAAAGTCATAAAGTAGGATGTGTATGGCAGAAATCCATTGTCAAACGAAAATTGGAATTGGCTAAAACAGGTCCTGAATGCCTGAACATGTTACATGAAGAAGTTGTTCAAAATGCCTATGGTTTCTACTCCTGTTACAAAGCATCTGCTCCCAAACATGCCCACATAGACTCATGAGGTGTGCATTGCAATTTCTTGACTAAGGAAGAGAGGACTGGGGAGTGGTTTACTGATAGTTCTGGATGTCTAGAAGTGGAGAGCTGTGGCATTACAACCTCTTTCTGGGGCAGCCCTGAGTGATGTTGGTAAAGGAAAATCTTCATAGTAGGCAGAACTTTGAGCAGTACACATGGTTGTACAGTTTGCTTGGAAAGAGAAATGCCCAAAAGTTCAATTGTTCACTGACTCAAGGACTATAGCCAATAGATTGGCTGTATTGTCAGAGACTTGAAAAGAACATAATTGGAAAATGGATGAGAAAGATATCTAATGTTCCTTGAGCCATATATGCAGAAACTATAATATATATATATATATATATATATATATATATATATATATTTTGTTAGAATGGGTTTCCACTGTTATATTGCTCTCTGCATTGTATCAGTGATGGTTTTCTGTGATGGTCTATATCAGAGGGAGAGGACATGGTAAGGGTTTGAGGGAGGGTAATCAGAAAGGTCTGCAGGGAAGAAAGTGACAGGGTGAAAATATATTAATATTATCTCCATTAAAAACAATTTTTAAATAAATAACATAAAACACATGGACAGGTAAGTATCTTCAATGGTATTTGAAACCTATATTCTTGAATTTAAATTATTGTGCTTTTTACCTTCCAATGATGTGCTACTGTCAACAAATACCATTTTGTTTGGCTTATGTAGCATATAACAATGACCAGGTACCAGCAGTTCAGATTTTAAGTTTGAATTGAATGTTCATAAATTTGACTTATCCTCCTGTATTTTTACAAACATCGGTTTTAGGATTTTTTTAAAAAACTAATTTTCAATTTCCTTTTTTATTCATAGCTAACTCTTGAAGAATTCAGTTTTCTTACAAATCTGGTTACTTGAGAGTAGAAATTGTATCTTTTTATGTTTTCAGAAATGACATGTTGTAGAAATGCATGGACATCAGATTCTCTTTGTTTCTTAGAATTTCTTGAGGATCTCTGTCAGTTTGCTATCATTAAATAAAATATCTTAGATAATTCATCTATAAAAAGAAAACATTTATTTTGAATTCTGTTCTAGTAAAAGAAAGATTTCCCCTTTCCCAAGGGTTAAGTGAAGGTTCCATATGTGAGTGACAGGTATACATAGCAGAGTAAACTGCTTTTACCATTGCCAGGGAATAAATGATGAAGAGGAAAGGACCACTGTCTCATACTCTCCTTACCCCCAATGATCTAATTTCCTTGTTTTAAAACTTGCCACATAGATTCACCAACTTACAACTGCATCATTCTGATGAGTAGATTCTTAATATTTGGAGATTTGGGAGAAATTCAATATGTAAGATATATTAGGATTCCAACATAATGAATTTCTTACACTTCCTGATAAGCTGTAAAAAGACACTTTTTCCACATACCAAATAAAGCTGGAAACTGTGTATCACAACATGGTAGCACTATGGATATCTGAAGATTTTCCTCTTAAATTTTCCACAATTAAGTTCATAAATGTCAAATATAATGTTATCTTTTTAGTTAAGTAAATGAAACCATGGTTTTGTTTCATAATCAAGATCCATGTTGGTAGGGATTATTGTTATTACCAACTATGCCCCATAGCCTATATTCAAGAATTGCTGCAGTTGATGGTGATACTTAGTGAGGTGTAGACACTTTCTGAGGTGGACGTATTTAGAAGAAGTAGCTTCCTGGAGCATGTTTTCAATGGTTAGGCCTGAGCCTGTGTGTTTCCTGCATCTCTAATTCTGGTGAGCTTAGTGAGATAAACAAGTGACTGTGTCATAAGCTCCTCTCACCATAATCTTCCCTCATACAGGGGGCCACACATTGGTGGATTAAAAACTCAGAAATCTTGAGCTGAAATAACTCACATTATCTCCACATCATTTATATAATGTATTTTGTTAAATCGATAGAAGACTGAGTGATATAGTAGTGATTGGGGAAGTCCTTCTGTGTACATGTTTGTCTTATTGGTTGATAAATAAAGTACTGTTGGCCAACAGGGAAGCAAGATAGGCATGACTAGGAGTCGGGGAGGATTGTGGGAAATGTAGAAAGGAGAAGTCTTGTGATCCAGGCAGGAAGAAACATAGCAGGCAGACTCCAAATATAAGCAGGGAGAAACAGGAAGTTACTTTCTTCCTCTTTCTCCTCCTCTCTTCTCTGTGGAATTGCCATGTGAGCCCTGGAAGACAGGTCGTTTGCCACTGGCATCCTCAATAAGATAAGTCTTATAAAATACATAGATTAATAATTGTGGTTGATAATTAAGACTGAGCTAGCAAGTAAGAAAACCTAGTCATTGGTCAGTAGCATTGTACCTAGTATAAGACTCTGTGTTATTTTGGGCGCCCATGTGGTAGGGGTGCTCAGGTGGCCTGGCAGAAAGATTTATCATTACAAAATGGTGTCAGGACATGGTTTTACGAACTTCCACATAAAATACTTCACAAAAACTTAAAAAAGGGATTTTAGAAGCAAAAGAACAGAGACAAGCTCGACTTCTTGGTAGCAGCATTTCCTCAGGTGGTCTCTGTTTGCCAGAGACAAGCAAAGGCTTGTGGCTCCCTTAAGAAAGGCTTCCTCACTCAGCATAAGCAGGAAAACCTGCAAGGCTCTTTTAGCAATGTTGTTAAGGATATAAAAGGCTAATGGACAGAAAACGATAAAGATTTACAATAAAGACAGATTCAGATGAAGAAAAACCTCTAAAGGTTTACACTGTGTTTAAAAGGGTACATATATTTGAGAGAGAAAAGAAACAGGATAAAGTAATAGAAAGAAGGAAAAAAAGAAAGAAAGAAAGAAAGAAAGGAAGGAAGGAAGGAAGGAAGGAAGGAAGGAAGAAAAGCCGGTTGTGGTGGCACATGCCTGTAGGATTTGCTGAAGGAAGTAGAGGCAGGCAGATTTCCACAGTGTTTCACTGTCTTACAAAAAATGAAATAAAAGAAATAGAATCATAAAAGCCACATAGTTGGAAAATACACAGAGAGTCTGGATACTATATGCTATATTGTTGTCCTTAAATTGTTTGATTGCAGAGGAAAGAGCTACAGCTGCTAAAATACATTTGCTAATAGGTGCTGCGAAAGTAATCCAACTTATAAATTTTAAAAATGCTTTGACATCTAAATTTAAATATAAGGACAGGTTACTTGGGAAAAGAGTTTTTGCTGTGTTTCTACAGAAAATGGAAAGCTATGAATTCCTTCCAAACTAATATAGTATTGTGAAACAGTGTCCCACGAGATCCAACATCTGAAACATCTGAGATAATGCAGCCTTGCAGACTACAAAAACAAGTACCAGCCAGGATTCTGTGTTTTATCAGGATCCCCATGGTATGGACATTGTCCCCAAACAGCAGGAAGCAGTTTGAAATGAATGAGCACAAATACCAAATATTATTTATAAATGTTTGTTTTCATTTAAATGGGGTTGATTATAAAAGGTAATGATCACAGTCAATCTCTTTTTAAAGGACAAAAGAGGAATAGGGTATAGAAATGAATACTTTGCATTGGTATGGATTTTCATTTATTGATACAAATTTAAGGTTAATTTTGTTACATATACATTTCTCCTCTTATTTAGGTATTGTGTTTATACAGATCTTTTAAAATGTAATGCATAATTAAATACAGATTATATAGTCACCTATAATAGTCAAAACTTATAATTAGGTTAGTTATGTTTTCTAGATATACAGATATGTATTTGAGATGGAAAGATATTCTTTAAGTCTTTCAAAGCCCTACAGAATATATGGCATTTAAATGGTTTAGGGTTTTTTCATGACAGTGAGACACAACTGATCCTGGCACACCAATTATGTCTGAGAGGAAGATGGGCATCAAAGAAACTTGTTATGGAGTTTGCTTTCAACATGGCAAGATTAGCCATTTGGGCAAGAAACTGCTCTTGTCTGGACTGTTTGTTATGGTATAAACTGGACATGCAGGGCCCACAGGAAAGTAACAGGTGCACTTACAAAACAAGACAGTCCTGAAGGGTTCCTCCTTCATGGAGAATTCTGCCAGACACACCATAGCCTTTAGGTTGAAGATGGCTGTCCCAACGTTACAGAGGAAATTTGCATGTGTCCATGCAGTGAGATGTTTCTGTCAGATGTAGTGTTTATATATTATCCTTCTGTGGTTTTTGATGGAGTTGAAGACAGATAGTTATGGTTATAGTTTTCTTTAGTTATTATAAAAAATAAGTTACATATAAGACTTTAAACTCACAATGATAGGATAGATGATAGAATATTTTCTTTAAATCTTGCTAAATGTTAAGGAACTAAATATTGTAACTGTAGTTCTTGATAACTATTTTGTTACATATCTTACTATGTTAATGTTTTTATTTAGACAGAAAAGAGGAGATGATGGGAGAGGTCCTTCTGGTTATATGCTTGATTTATTGTTTGATAAATAAAGTACTGTTAGCCAATAGAGAAGCAAAATAGGTATGACTAGGATTCTGGGAAATGTAGTAAAGAGAGTCTTGTCATCCAGGTAGGAAGTGACATAGCAGGCAGACTCAGAATATAAGCAGAGGCAAGCAGGAATTTGCTCTCTTCCTCTTTCTCCTCCTCTCTGCTCTGTGGAGCTTCCATGTAAGCCTGGTAAGAGAGGATGTATATGGATGGAGTCCTCAATAAGTCCTTATAAAATATATAGATTGGTAGTCATGGTTGATAATTAAGACTGAGCTAGCAAGTAGGAAATCCTAGTCATTGGTCAGCAGCATTGTACCTAATACAAGTCTCTTTGTGTTATTTTGGGCACCCACATGGTGGCCAGGCTCCAGCAGATGTAGGAAAAATTTTATTGTTCATGTATGTATGAAATAATTTAAAAGATGATGATCTTTAATAATCCTGTTTCATACATGAGAAGACACTGCCAGGCTCAATGTAACCCAGTAAAGAAAAAAGGTAACTGAGGTGCTAGTAGTATACCAAAGCACACAAGGGATGCCAGGCTCACTTAGGGCATATGGCACCTCTCTGCTATTCACACATACACACACACAAAAACACACACACATACACACACACACACACACACACACACACACACACACACACACACACACAATCACACATCTCTCCCTCCTCCCCTAAAACTCTGTAGTTTGCTTCCCTTCCCCTACCTTCTCTTTCCTATATAATCCTGCCATTTCAGACATGAGTTCTCTTGTTCCTCTACTTTTATATCTTGGTCCCCTCTCTTGCTCTTCTTCCTTCCACTTTCACTCTCCCCATCTCTCTTTTCTTTCATGGTCCAATTCAGTCTGCTAGCCATGCTCAGGTCTTTTCTCTCCCTTATTTGTACTCTTACAGATGCCTCTGGGCATACTTGCTCCCATATCTATAATAAAACCTTCTTTGCAGCTACATATCTGAGCGGTCATGTCCTCATTTTTAGTTAGACACAATCCATAATTCAGAAAACTCAGAATATTCTAATCCCCCATATCTTTTTGGGAAGAAATATTAACACAATTATATTCAAGCTGAATCCAATATCATTTTTTACTTTTTTTAAATTTAGAAACAATCTTATTTTATGTAACAATCCCAGTTCCCTCCCTCTCTCTCATCCTTCCATAGCCCTGACTGACCCTGCATCCCACCCCCATCCACTCTTCAGGGAGGTTGAGACCTCTATGGGGGAATCATCAAATTCTGTCACATCATTTAGGGCATGACCTATGCCCTCCCCCATGTATCTAGGCTGAGAGAGTCTCCCTCCATAAGGAAAGAGCTCCCCAACCCCATTCATGCACCAAGGATAAATACTGGTTGCATTGCCAGAGGCCCCACATACTTCCCTGACCGCTCAACTGACACCCACAGTCAGTGGGATTGCTTAGGTGCTATATTGGTTCCCCAGGTGTCTGGCTGGGGTCCATGAGATCCCACTTCCTCAGGTCAACTGTTTCTGTGGGTTTCCCCAGCATTGTCTTGACCCCTTTTGCATATTCAGGAAATATTATAGGTTTAAAGAGAAATCCGGCACCAGGGAAATGTCCAGAGATCCACAAGGATGACCCCAACTAAGAATCTAAGAAATATTGGAGAATTTACCTTAAACGCCTTTCCCCTATGATGATATTGATGACTACCTTGAATGCCATCCTAGAGCCTTCATCCACTAACTGATGGAAGAATAAGCAGAGACCCACAGCTAAGCACTGAGTCGAACTCCTGGAAAATGAGCAACTTTAATAAATATTATTTAAATGGCACACAAAGGTAAATATGATAAAATATGTATAGCTGTAGTTATAACGGTTTTGGACCCAAATGAACGTTTTATCAGCTTTTACCAGTATATACTCTTCAGCAAGTTAGTATTTGCCTCAGAAATTTCATCTTTAAGACAGAGGTCAATATATTTTATCTATACTAGAAAGTTAACTAGAATCAGTGTGCCTCAATGGAATAATTGTTCTGCAAGGAGTCAAAATAACCCCCAAACAATGATAGTAGAGAAAGATAAAAATGGATGTACTTGGTGGCAACTCAATTAGTAATAAACAACACCCAGGGAGTCAGGTTTTTAAATGTGTCTTAAATTGTCATACTGTTTCCAGAGGACAAATCTGGTGATTGAGACAAAGAGGTCATCAGGGTGATAATGATGGAGACAATGAAAATAAATGTTATGATGGAGATAATGATGGTGATATTGTAGACCAAGACATCCAATAAGAATATCAATCAGATCAAGCCCTTTATTATGTGTAATTTCTTCCTTGTAGTAAGCTGTGTTTCGATGTGTAATCTCCCACAGAGCTCAGATTAAGTATTCCAAATGAACAAAGTCAATAATAGCTAGCTAAGCTTGTATTTAGTGTCACTTTAACTTGGAGAGACAGAAACTGAATCAGAAAGCAAATAGCAAAAAATTAACTGCAGACCATTCAGTGAAAGAAATGCAGGGACTGCGTTGAGAATTTTGGCAGATGTTTGTGTTTCAGAGGCCAATATTTACCATTGGAAGAAGTTGATCCTAAAATTGTAACTCTGTGAATAAGTTACAACTTTAGATGTCTGAAAAAATAAAACAATACAAAAATAAAAACATCTTTCTTCTTTAAAACGCATCAGGTACATACTTTTGAAAATGATTCTGTAAAAGTTCCAGTATTAATGGCTCTAAATGATGTTCATTGGGGGTTTTAAGAATATTTTAATTATTATTTTTCTGTAAGCAATGCACTACTATGTTCTTTAAAATGTATATGTTTTATACTTTGAGATTATAATTAGAGCATTTACTCTTTTCTTCCTTCCCATCAACCACTCCCATATACCCCTTTCTATTCTTTGGCATCCTTTTTCATTAATTGCACTTATGCAGGTACATTGGTGCTACTTTATTGGTTGCTTAGTTTTGTCTAGTCCTGGAATCCTGATTAATTCTTCCTCTTCCTCATTAACATGTCTATTGAAGCTATCTATCTATCTATCTATCTATCTATCTATCTATCTATCTATTTATCTAGAGAGCTAGAGATAAATAGTTACATAGTTACAGATACCTACATAATTATAACATACTCAGTTACTTATATGTATGCTTTTTTTTAAGGATGACCTTTGGTATTGGAAAACATATTGATTAGAAATTCAAAACAAACAAACAAACAAACAAACAAAGGCCTGACGTTGGTGGTGAATGCCTTTAATCCCAGCACATGGGAGACAGAGGAAGGCAGATCTCTGTGAGTTCGAGGCCAGCCTGGTCTCCAGAGCAAGTGTCCGGATAGGCTCCAAAGCTACACAGAGAAACCCTGTCTCACGCCCCCAAAAAAAAGAGAAAAGAAAAAGAAATTCACCTATAGAATTTTGTGTTTAAAATGTGCATGGTAACTTTTCTTATTGTATTTTACCAGCTTGGGTTTTCATACAAAGATGTTTACAATGTAGATGATTGATTGCTGGAGTTTTTAGAAACTTTCTTCATAAAGGATCCACACAAACAACTTTCACTATCAAGTGTCAATTGTAATTGTGGATTGATGGTTCAATGGCTCAATTCAGGAACTATGAATTTGTCATTTCACCCATTCAATTCATTCATTAATTCAAAAAAAACAGAAGAATAGGAAAGATGTGATGAAAAGAGAAGGGAGAGGGGGATGTGGGGAGGGTCTGTTTCTTTCATTAATTGAGTCATAAGTTAGATTCCATTTTCTTCCACATCACTGATTGCTTACAATACAATGCAACTTTCCTTTCTGAGGCTTTTATATCTGCAACATGTTCAAGGGGAATTGTGTTTGTAGTTTTCAATTATAAATGGTAGTTTTTTCTTCCCTCTCCCATTTCTTTTTTTCTTTCTTATTGTTAGCATATATTATTCAGACAAAATGTTGGGTTTCACTCATCACGGTATTGTCATATATGTTTATACCATGTAGTTTTTTCATATTCATGCTTATCTTCCATTACCCTCTCCTGTCTACTCCCCATCCCACTAGTCCCCTTCATCCTCTTTCCCAGTATCTCCTCTTCTATATAGAAGATGGATATATGTATTGTCAAGATTTAAAGGTAAGGGTCTAATGGAGGAATATGATGGAAGAATATCAATATTTAAATAATTTAAAGAACCCATGAAATAGTACTTTTTACTTTAAAGAAAGAATTCAGTTAGACAGATTAGAAAATAATAAAAAATAAAACAGTATCTGTCCTTGGGCATTGACCATAGACCTGGAAAGCCCTGGGTGACAGATTGAATGAGGGCTTTTAAGTGTAACCTTCTGAAATGATCACTTGTGTTCCATCATGCTCTGCAAAGTAGGCATAGAAAAAAATTCTTAGACTTCAGGCATCATTTAGTATGTGAACCTAAAACACATTAATCAGGAAAGAAAATGTATGGCAGAGTGTTTGGGATGAGGTTAGTTGTTTTTGTTCTTTTCTAGGAAAATGGAAGGGAGAGGGGAAAGTGGGGAGAGTCTGCTTCTTTCATTAATTGAGTCATAAGTTAGATTCCATTTTCTTCCACTATATGAAATAGTTTCTTTCTGCCACAAGATGACAGGAGTTAACTTCTACTTCATTCTTTTATAGTGCTTAGTAATTTTATTTTAAACTAATGAATCTATGAAATATTAACAATGCCATTATATACTACAACATGTTCTAGCTTTCACCAAAGTACACTCATTAGACTAAAATATCCCATAAAGTCACTTTAGAAGCAATTGCATTTTACTTTTCAAAATCATTCTTTAAATTACAAATTATTATAGGTATACAGGACCATAGTAACAAAGAAAAATTAATAATGACCTTCTTATATATGCTTATGTGTACCTCATAGAAACAGGTATTTCTTGTAACATTTGAGCAGTAGTGTTTCAAGCTTCCCTATGCCTTGTCTGGTGAGCTCAATTGCTTAGGAACCCAATTGACATTCTCTAATAATGCTATATTTTTCACCATGTACCTTATATGAGCACAATGAATAACTAAGAGAAATTGCAGCAAATTAGGGTAAAGTTGGGCAAGAGTTAAGTAATGTCAAACTCTTGAAACCCTGGATATCATTTCAGTCAGTCTGTACTAAATTACATATATTCATATGCAAATTATCATAGGCTACATAATTTAAACAAATACTTGCTTATTTCAGACTGAGGTTTGGTGGGTCCAAAGATAAGATTAATATCCAGAGTTTTGTGTGGTCTGCTTGTGAATTTTCAATAGCTCGTTTTTTTCTGACTGTGAAATGGTAGGCTGGAAAGAATAAATCAAACTTACCATATTCTGGTAAACATGAATCCTAATCCCATTAGGATGGCCCTACCCTCTTGGTTTTACTATCCCAAAGGCTAGCTCCCACCCACATCATTAGTGTTATGACAGTAAGTAACATGAAATTTGAGAGACCAAGACAATCAATATATAACATTGATGAAGCAAATATTGTTCTTATACATTTATGAATCACAACTTTAAGATTTATGTAAAAAGCTGGGCATGGTGTTATATGACTTTAATCTCAGCACTAGAGAGGCAGAGGCAGAAGAATTTCTGTGAATTTGAGGCAAGACTCATCTACGTAGAATTCCTAGATAGCTAGGACTTCATAGAGGGAACCTATCTCAAAAACAAAACCAATCAAAACAACTATAACAAAACACACAAACCAGAGAACAAACAAACTAAACAAAATAAACAACAAAATCAAATCTTTGGAAAATCATGCTGTTGTAGCTCAGGTCTGCAATCTTAGTTTTTGGGAGGCTAAGGTATAACTGCTATGAATGTGAGGGTAGCATGAGTTCTAGAGTGTTACCACAATCTCTTTGAAAGTCAGAATCCATTACTTCTCATCTCTAACCATGGAAAGAAATGAAACACTTTCTACAGAGTCAAATACCATCTTTATCCAATTAATCATCTCATCCCATTAATGGTTTCCAAGTGAAGCTTGCAAGCAACAGGAGCTGCAGATATGAATGCTTTCACTTCATTTCAACAGAAATGAATCCCTTGCCTCACTTGAGGGCTCATTGGTGAAAATGTAATTATGCTCCTTTGCCCATGAATAGCACCTATACATCACAGCAGTATACAGCACAGAGATTTTATTTTATGAATTAAACATGAGGCTTATCTTTCATGATTGAGAGACTGGAAGGAAAAATGGAAAAAAGATAGTACTATACTATTCTGAGATAGCTATCAATTGACATAAAATTATCACTTATTTAACAGTAAGCAAAAGTTCTGAGTGACTTTCAGTTACCTGGAAGATGAAGGTACAGCAATCCCTAATCTCAGAGTGCTGTACCATCTGTCTACTATTTGATTCCCAGATTTATTAAATTGTGTGTTTCAACTGACCTTTTAATCATTCTATTGAAGCAGTTGCCAACTTTTTCATGAACATATATCTCTTAAATTACTGAGAATCAAAGATCAAGTCCATTAATTTTTCAAATATTTTCAGAAGATAATGATGATTAATCAAAAAGAAATCATACCAGGGCGGCTTTAATTTTGTCATTCTTTGATCTCCTTTATAATTTCAGAAAGCCATAGTGGTTCACAGTCCTTTCTGATTTTTTGAAGTTGATTTCCTAAAAATGACAAAAAAGAAAGATGTCTGTGTTTGAGAAGGCCAAACAGAGGTTATCTTTGTGATTGCCACACAATGGAGAGAGCCTGGATTTTGTGATTCAGATGCATAATATATTATGAGATTAGGAAATAAATGACTTTGCAGTTAATTAGGGGAGGAGATATAAAAGATCTCTAATGAGAGGGACCAGTGGGTAGGAGAAATAACTTGTGTTTTATGGTGTTGCAAGGTAACTATGGCTGACAGCAGTAGAGGCATGTTTTGATTTAGTGGGAAACATTCTGTATGTTCTCAACATAAGACTATAATGTATGTCTGAGTTGTCTTCTAAGCCAATTACCCTGGTCTGAGCATTGCAAACTGTAAACACAGCTTGAAGTATGTATCACTAATACATTGAATTACCATTTATTAATTAAAATATGCATTTAAAATGTAAAGGAAAACTTTAGGAAAAAAGGGAATCCTTGAGACTGGGTCCCAACCTAAGAAATGAATAATGACTATAAGCAGATAAGAGTGTAGAAAGGAATGAAATCAGTAGTGGGCTTTCAGAAAAACAAACCCCTCTGGTAGTAGATCAGTGTTTATCCCTAATAACAAATGGACTTTGGGAGCCCACTCCACATAGAGGGATGCTCTCTCAGCCTAGACACATGGGGGCGGTCTAGGCCCTGCTACAAATGATATGACAGACTTTGAAGGCCTCACCTTCCATGGGGAGCTGAAAGGGGATGGGATGGGGGAAGTGGAGGGAAGGGGAGGAGGGGAGAGAGAGGGAACTAGGATTGACATGTAAAACAAGCTTGTTTTTAATTTATATTAAAAAATTTTACTTAAAAAATGGGGAATTATTCTGTGAGTTCGAGACCAGCCTGGTCTACAAGAGCTACTTCCAGGACAGCCTCCAAAGCCACAAAGAAACCCTGTCTCAAAACAACAACAACAACAAAAAAAAAAAAAAGGGAAAAATGGGGAATTAAGATTGGTTGTTCTGTTGTCACTAAAGGAAGTGAAGTCAGATCATTGCACAAAGAAAACTGCATCTCTCCCATAAAACTTAAATGTGAGCTCAACCATCCTCCTGATTAGAACAATCTTCACTATTTCAGGAAAAGATTTTAAAGGCCACAGAGTATCCATGAACTTGTACCACTGACACCAATAATTGCATTTTAAAGGGTGGCAATGATTCCCAAATGAGGATGGATAAATATAATGTCTCACTCCAAATGTTCCTTTATAATTCTCTCTTTGGGATGGAGAGTAATATGGAAGCATAGCATTGCCTAGATAAACATAATCTTATTCACTGTAATTACTGCCACCAGTCCTGGGTTACCCTCAGTAGTAGAATTTTCATCTCACCAAAGAAGCCATAACTTCTATTCTGGACAGATGGAATTAGATTGCCCATTTTCTGTCTCTTTCTAACAAAGCAGCTCTACCATGAAAGTAGGTAGCTACAACTTCAAGATCTATTGGGCACTAATTTTACTTGAAAAAACACTAGTATTATCACAGTCACTTTCTAACTTGAGCCACCTTTTATTTTAGTTGACTTTCACTACTTTCTGGCACAGAAAGATTGACCTTTATCTTTTCCCTTAGAACACTAGAATTAAAAATATTTATGGTTTGCAGTAATGCATTCACTTCCATGGCCAAATGCTGCCAATTGGTGCTTTTCTCCTCTATTTCAGAAGATGATTACATGTTCACAATTTACAAGGTATTGTACACATTTCAGTGGGGAATTGTAAGCCTTTATCTTTTGACAGCAAGAAGGAATTACTGCCCTTTTTTAAATAGCCTCCCTATTTTGTCCAAATAAATGATTCATGCTGGAGACTTCATGATGTCTTTTGTTGGTTTCTGTGAATTTCAACGCAAGCAGTCAAAAGGGAAAAGAAGTAATGTGTTTCTGAAAATTTCTGAAAATTACAGGTTTTTATATGGGAAGGAAGATGCATTCAAATGTCTCTCATTCTGGTCTCCTCTCCCTTCTATGCTTTATTAATGCAAAGCTTGGATCAAGGGAAAAAAAATAAATGAGAGGGTAGGAAACAGTCATTTTCCCCTTTTTAAAATTTATTTATTTATTTTTCACAGTAGTTCTCTATGCCCAGTTAGTTTCTTCTTTATCCTCACAGCACAAAAGACAGTAAGGGATGTTTCGTCATGTTGAATCACACCTAACCACCATTCTCGGAAGACTTTTCATTTAAAAATCACAGCACACTTTTGTGAGTGGGGTTTATTTTAGACATTTCTCAAAAGTATAAAATTCAAGTAATAATAATACTGTCTCAAACACTCTTGGGAGATTCTTAGTGGAATAACAAAGTGTTTGAAGATTTGAGACTACAAATATTTGTGAGATCTGGAATTGACTTCCAAATATCATTTTCATTTTGTGTAAGTACCCTAAAATGTACAAATACCTGTACAAGCCCGAACCAGCCCAAATACCAGCATGGACAGGAACTTGGGCACATATTCCACTCATAGATGTGGAGTGAGTGGTGATTAGCTGCTTGAAAGAGAAGGGTCAGTTTTCTGTAAGAGTGTAGTCCCTAGAGAGTAGACAATGCTCCCATGAAAGATTACACATCTAAGAATACTTTGAATAACACAAAGTGGTCTTTAAAGGAAAAACAGGAAAAGAATGAACCCAGATTTGTCTGGATAGGCAGAGGTGGATCTTGGAAGAGCTTAGGATAGTGAAAAATTTCAAAATAATATTTACCAAATTATCAAAGAACTGATTTTTTACAATGTCAAAAAAGTTAAAAACTCAAAACTGTGCTTAACTTGAACAAAAAATAAAATTCAAAACTTTAAATTCTAGTAATTTCTTAAGCATGACTAAAATGAATAACCCTGATTTTTGTTATTAGAAATGATCCAAAACTACACACAGAAAAATATCACCCTATATCTTAGAATTCCAGGTAATCTGTAAAGCCTGTAAGGCCATGAAGAAAGAAAGAGAATTGAATTTTAGATGCAATCAAAATAAAATGTCGATAAAATGCTTTGGAATTGTCTATGGTCAGCACATAATGCTGCCAAAGTGGTCAGCTCTATAGAAAAAGGTCGGGACAATAGTTCATTTCTTATGCTGATTGGCAGCAAGAATCCAGTGTGAATTGCACAATCAGGTCCTTGCTTTTGTGTAAGCACTGTCACACATCAAAATCTCCATCGTTGTTTTGAGGGTTGTCTTTCTTTAAATCTATAGTTCAGTCCCCACCAGAAGGACAGATTCCTCCCGGATTGTTCTAGACCTGTCATAGAGCTCTAACCTTTAGATAAAAAGGCTTGTGGGTTTGGCAGTTTCTTAGGATACAGCATAGGAAGGATGTTCTTTCAAGATACTCAAGCAGAAGTGAAATGTGATGCTGAGGGTTTCAGGAATCTGTGATCTCTTAGATACAACACTTTACTGCCTTTCTTCATATGCAGACATTAGTATGTCTGCCACTGTAAAAGAAATTCCATGAGCTCTGCTCTTGGCAACTATCCAATGTCCCTTCAACTCATAGTGAACATCTGCTGTGACCTGTGCCCAGGGGCCTAAATGTGAAACAAATGTGTGTGTGTGTGTGTGTGTGTGTGTGTGTGTGTGGTGTGTGTGTGTGTGTGTGTGTGTGTGTGTGTTTCAACATAAAAAGTATTGCTGGCTTTAAAATTGCTTCCTCAGTGTTCATTCCCAATATGAAAAAGATAGTGGAAGGTTTTTTTAATTTAATGTTGTTCTTTGGTATCAATTAAATAAATGTAAAATTGGTTATAGTATAGAAGTTATATAGAATGATGGTATTATACAAATACATGTATTTGCCATGTCATTCCCAAAGAACTTATAGGCTTATTCCTTTTCATCCTCATACAGGTAAGTGCTACTTTAAAAAATAAAATCAGGTTTCCAATCAGAATGGGGCAGGCCTCTCATGGGCTTGAACAAAGCATACACATCCATTTGAGGCAGGACCAAACTCCACCCCTGTGTCAAGGCTGGGCAAGGTACTCCAGCATGGAGAACAGATTCCCAAAAGCCAGCTAAGCTCCAGGGACATGTCCTGATTACTCTGTTAAGAAACTTATGAAATCACACAAATGCAAAAATCCTAGGTTGTTTCCATGCAGACTCCCTAATTGTTGGTCCATAGTCCATGAGAAAGCAGGGAAGGGGAATGGCAAGGTGAGGAGGGAGAAGAAACTGTGGTAGGTATGTAAAATAAATGAAGAAAAGTTAGTTAAAAATTAGTTTTCTACCTTCTTGGGATGTTATTGCATTTATTTCAATGCCATTTGCACATATGCATGTATTTTTTACAATTTCTAAACTTGATATACACTGTATCATTTTTCTAGAATTTGTTTTTTTTTTATTTAACACATTATCCCTTAAATTGATATATCATGTTCCAACTCAATTGAATCGCCTTTTCTATTCTTTATGGGGCTATGTTGCTTTTCCCATTCTTGTACTACAAATTCTGCCCAGGAATATTTGTTTTAAGGACACCTAGGGAGCTCACACAGGAAGAGTTCTTTGGGCGAGTGTTTAGGACTGCAAAGTGAGGCTATAAAGTAGGGACCTTCTAGAAAACTTGACAAACTCTATAAGGTGAAACAACAGTAAAGATTATATGTAGTGTACAAGGTATGGGCTCATTAGTGCTCAAAGTATCAACAATAAATAACAAAATAAATAATAAAAATGGGGGGATCTCACACACACACACACACACACACACACACACACACACACACACACACACACACACACACACACACACACACACCAATCTCTCCCCATTCTAGTTCCAAAAATGTAAGACCTGGCAACCTGGGTAGAGAGCTATGAAATTCTGACTTGTGAACACAACATGACTGTTGGGCACCTCAGCTTGCAGCAGCTGTGGTTACCAGCACAAGATCTGCCAAGCCAGTCAAACTTCCAACACGAACTGCAGTAGATTCCCTAAGGTCCCACTTTTGGCTGAGAAGATATTGGCGGTTCACATCTTCTGAGGGAAGGATAGTCAATCTCTTTTCAGAGGTATGGTCTCTGGTAGGCTACTCATACCTAAGTGAATGGATGCACACTCAGACATATGCAGGCAGCAATAAAGGACTTAGGTTATTAATAACAATGAAAAGGGAGGAAAAGAAGTTGGGATGCAGCTAGGATTGGGGCACTAGGTAAAGTTAGAGGGACTTAGCAAAGCATGAATATGATCAAAATATACTATATCAATTATGAAACCATGAAATTATAAAATAAATACATTATTTTAAAAGACTAGATGTAATTAACTTTATTCATGTAACTAATAATCTCAAATAGATTTTATATTAATGAACCATGTTTTTAGCTTGCAGTCCCTTAAGTCTTACAAATGTATTGGGGATACTGGAAGACTCTTCTATACCAGTGTGATTCTGGCTGCTTTCAGATAGTTAAGATGAGATATGCATATATATATATATACATATATATATGTATATATATATATTCTTACATATAATAATCAGTATTAAATCTTTAATATTATCATGTAAAATAATTAAACCTTTATTGAAAGAATGTGTTCTTAACTAGATAATTTGAAGCAATAATTAAAATTCTTCCATTTGCATGTAAATATGAGTAATTAAAAATAATAAAAAGATAAATAATGCAATGTTATCAAATTAGAAAAAAAATAAAAAATAAAATTCTTCAATTTATTTGAAATTTGAACAGATCAAATGAGAATGTCCTTATAAAATCTGTAGTTCGTTAGATAAAACCTGTGAAACATTTGGGGATGCTCATGCACTTATTTTACACATTTTCTGGGAAATTTGTCATCTTGAAAGTGGATAACATATGAAGACTTACATAAAAATGTTAGAAAGTAGGCTTTCAATGTGTTTAAAATAGTAAAGAATACTAATTTCTCACATTGTGTTTTAAATTTAAAATGTATCTGGGATCAAGATGTTTCCATCTTAAAGCTTCACTAACTTACAATATGGATTCCCAAGAGTACACTACTGTGTCAGTGGGTGTGGGCGATGCAGGCTGCTGGCCCCTAAGTTCTGCCTCCCATGGCACTTTACGTACAGCACAGTGACTTTGCTCTCCATGAGCCATCTGACATCTCCCAAAGTAATCCAATAAAAATGCACGATGGAAGCCTAAATGTTTATTATTTATGAATAACCCTAGAATTTACACCATTGTCACTTCTGTAGCATGCTCAGGTTTATTCTGTGGGGAACTTGGTGGAAAAATAGTTCTCAATAAATAGGTAGGAGAGTCAATGAAAGCAACCTTGGAGGCTGTCTTCTCTAGTCTTTTTGTTTTGTCTGAAGCATGAATTTTAGTAATTTTGCATATTATTGCAAACTAGAAGCTATTGTATTAAAATATGCAGACATATTTAATATATACATATGTATATCAATTTACTTGATAAAGGGAAGGAAAAACACTAGTATATATTCCCAAATGTCTCATTCAGAATGTAATTTTAACATTGTCTCTATTATTTAGTGATTTTTCCATAAAGAATTATTAACAGGATATATACCAATCACCATAAGTCCCTTTAAGAAAGTGTTGCTGTTCTTAATTCAGAATATTTAGGGAGCTTCATAAAAGTTATTAAGTCTAAGAGTGTCAGAGATGGGCCCCTAACTGTGGTAGAAAAGTCTTCAAATTCCCTGCTCTTTGCCGCTGAAACATTTCACGGTACCTATGTGAGAGTGTATGTTAGCATCTCTGTCAGAACCAATGTTTCTAGCAGCAGTGACTGCATCTTTGTCCACATTTTGAATAAAGGACAGAGTGTAAGATTATCTAGTTAAGAATATGTTCCTTTTATTGAAATCCTAAGAGTAGATAACTTAGATGAGAAACTAAAATAGAAAACAGTCAGGTGAAATTGTGATGTCAGGATGTAACTCTTTTGGTTTCCCATTGACAACTTCAGCATGTTGAACACATATGCTTCTGTTTTTATGCTTTATGGTACTACTAGAATGTCTTTCTTAAACAGGCAATGAGACATGGTCTTAATTCTACTAACATGTCTGGCTTCCTATCAGTGTGTCAGTTTTCCTTATTCTTCTCACAAATATATTTGGATAAATAAACTCATGTTGAATACTTAACCTTATACAAAGATACTTCAAAGTGTCTGTCTTGAACACCCAGCTCTCTAATATAGCCTGAAAGAAGACATCAAGTGCACTCTGGGTGGTAATGGACATATGTCTCAGAAGAGGAATATGGGACTAAGTCATTCATCACTCAAAATGAGGATCACTTTTAGTGAGAGTACTAAGTCTTAAAGATTCTATTTCAGGTATTGAGATTGCACAATTGCCCTCATGGCACAAAGATATATTGCTTAACTGTGATGTATACCCACTAAAGGATATTGAATGAATTTATTTATATAAGATTCTGTATCAATAAAATAATCCTCTGGAGTAAAATGTTGTTGAGTCTATTACAAAATAATAAAGTACCACTAATATGCTAATAATATATTATACTACACATTTTGAATCTTCCCTTTCAAACCCTATATATATATATATATATATATATATATATATATATATATGATATATACTTGCAAATAGTTGTGCATACCCACATATAATATTTTACATGAATATAAATGAGTTATGTGATAAGATAATTAAAATATTTACTTGAAAAAGTAAATGAATAAAATAGCTTATGTCTATGATGTGTAAATATTTAATAGATTTTCCATTTTAATTTTAATTTTTACTATAAATACCTGTTCAGGATGTGTGTGTGTGTGTGTGTGTGTGTGTGTGTGTGTGTGTAACACCTCTAGATCAGTGGTTCTCCACATTTCTAATGCTGTGACCTTTTAATACTGTTCCTCATGCTGTGGTGAACCTCAACTACAAAAATATTTTATTGCTACTTCATAACTGTAATTTTGCTATTGTTATGAATCATAATGTAAATATTTGATATGTGACCCACGAAGAGGTTGAGAACCACTGTTCTAGATGAATTTAAATTCACAAATTAATGATTTTTTTTGCCAGGCTTAAGTACATACGTACATATACCCATTATTCCAGCACTCAGTGACTGAAGTGAGAGGGTTATGAGATCAAAGCCAGTCTGGACTATATACTAAGAAAAGTGTGTTGGTTATAGACCAAATTAGAAATCCAGTTACTATGAAGTATTCTAAACAACAACAACAAAATAAAAATAAAAAATTGTGTTATCTCAAACAAAATAGAAATTACAATATATGTTAGAACACAGAATTGTCAGCTAAGGAAATATTAGCCATGGCTTGAATTATAATTCTTTTCTGAAAATGTCTGTTAAGTAACAAGACAAATGTGTATCATTTGTCCTTGATGTCTCAAGGAAACTTTAATTAAGTCACTAACTTAATCAATCCACTCTAAAAATGCCTAAGTAATTGCAAGTGGCAACAATTAATCCTTTCCTGTAGTCCTCCTGAATTATTAGATGTGGTTATTTTTATATGATCACCACAATATTGAACAAAGAAGTCTGTATCTTAGTTTTAGGGTTTTTAACTTTTATTGCAAATGTTAATGTAACATTAAAATTCAGTACTAAGTTCCCAGGAGCAAGGAAATGCAAAGGGCATGCTTTTCCTAATGTGATTAATTTGTTATTCTAGCTTAGACTTCTCATTAGGACACACATTTAAGTTTTTAACTTATACATTTGAAAACATTAAGCCAGGAAATTCTTTTATCATTTTTCTCAAAGGGTTGAAAATCTACAATTTTCCCTCATGTTATAAAAACAGTGTTGTTTTCTTCCTTAAATGTATGAACAGGTCATATTCTATTCCTACTGTGAAATTGCCATGGTCCTTTGGCATGTGT
The DNA here is from genome assembly GCF_003668045.3 of Cricetulus griseus. NCBI lineage: Eukaryota > Metazoa > Chordata > Mammalia > Rodentia > Cricetidae > Cricetulus > Cricetulus griseus. The sequence continues at coordinate 80,018,980 of NC_048599.1, read as the reverse complement.
TTGTGTGTGCCACATGGAGTGGGAGACAGGGGACAATCTGAGGAGTCCATCATCAACACCTCCCATTCTTCATTGTTTTTTTGACTCTGTGCTACATTAGCCAAACTAGCTGCTCTATGGGATTCTGGGGTTCTCAATCAGTGCCCCACTTCATGGTTGAATTACTGAATGGCAGATGTCTACAACTACTCTGGGTTTTATGTGGTTTCTGAAAATTTGAATTTAAGCCCTCATACTTCTGTGACAAGAACTTGATTCCTGAGCTGTAACCTCAAGCTTGTGTGTGTATGTGCATATGTGTACATGCTTGTGTGTGTGTGTGTGTGTGTGTGTGTGTGTGTGTGTGTTCATGAGCACCAGCCATGATTCTCTATTCAAGTCGTGTCTGACACTATAGACAAAATTAGAAATTAGTACAGAATGGAATATCTAGCAAAATAGTATAACGTTGCTAATATATAAAAAATGTTTCTTGTGTTTTGGTGAATACGAAACCCAAATATTCATCAGAAATTCTTAGATAATTGTTATATAAATTATCATTGTACTATAATACACATTATTATTTTAAATAGCTAAAAGACACTTTAGAAAATATTCCTCATGCTGAATTTTGATTAGTAATTGTGGAAGATATGATTCCCCTTGTTGTATGACTAACCTATATTTAATTTAATTAAACAAATTTGTAGCTTAAACTTAATACTAACTCATGACTCCATTGTAAAACAATGTTCTAGTTTGGGTTTCTGTTGCTCTGAAGAGGTACCATCACCATGGATGGAAACTCTTATAAAGGAAAACATTGAATTGGAGTGACTGATTTACAGTTTCAGTTCAGTTCAGTTCATTATTATCATGGCATGATGGCATGCAGGCAGATGGGGTGCTGGAAGAATAGCTGAGAGACCTATGTCTTTCAGGCAGCAGGAAGTTGACTGACACACGGGATGGTATCCTGGGCATAGAAAACATCAAAGCCCATGCTACAGTGACACACTTCATCCAACAAAGCCATTCCTCCAACTACTCCAACAATGCCACAACTAAGAGACCCATTCCCTGTGATATTATGGGTGCCAATTACTTTCAAGCTACCACAGACACTGAGCAAGTTGTCTTATTTGGGCTTTATTTCAAGTTAAGTAGGATCACTGTGTAACTTACCTTATTAAATTATCGTGAGGATTAAATGGTTTTAGGCAAGTATCTGTCTAAAGACAAGGCGTTATCCCTAAATATATACACATATATATGTCCATGTAAAAATTAATATTAACATTCACATGAATATATTTCCAAATTCCTATAACATTTAATGATGATTCAGAATTTATATATTTTATTTTTACCATGATTTCTTTTTTGATATTATAGTATTTAAATTTCAATTAAGATCATTCCAGATTTTCTTTTTTATTGTTTTTGTCTATAAATATTTTTCAAAACCTGTTAAAATTAGATGTATGCCTGATTATAGATCTATTTAAATTGTACACCTGGCTGTAGACCCACTTAAATTTACAAGATAATGATTTTGCTTGTCTAGACCTAGTGATTTGAACCAGTAATCTAATCACTCAGCCAACTGAGGTAGAAGAAACATGAAATAAAGGCCAACCTGTGCTACATAGTGAAACTGTGTCCAAATGCCAGCATTAGTAATGAAAGTAAATTCATTAATCAATTAAATAAAAGCAATTGGTCTGAAAAATACAATGTAACAATGACTTCCTGTAATTGCCTCTGTGCATAAACAGACATGCAGATCTATATTTCAAAAGAAAATAAGTTTCAGCTCTTGAAATTTTCCATGAGTATGTATTAAAATTATTATCATATATTAAATATAATTAATAGTACTTAATTTTTAAATATTTATTATGTATGTGTCATGATCCTAAGCTTTTGAGCTAGATTATATTATGCCAGTTAACCTCACTGTGTTTACAGTGTCGAAATTATTATTCTTTATTTTTAAATGAGTACTTCAGAAAGACATTTCCCTGAGGCCATTTGGGTTCTCTGCTCACTGTCATGCTCTTCACTCTAAAACCACTAATTTATTTACAGACATCACTAATGTGTAAGCTGAAGCCTAGCCTTAGCCTGTGAGAGGATTCCTGACAGACTTCATATAATCTTCCCAATTCACTTGTAACTCATACATGAATCATACATGACGTGAAGTGAATTGCAGTTATGATTACATTCTTTTCATTTGGTAAGTATTAGTTTTGCAAATTTCTGTTGCAATCTCCAATATGAGCAGATCTCAGGTGCATGTAGTAATATTTGCTACTCAAGAGGCTGAAATAGAAGCTAGATCATGAATTCAAGGCTAACATAGGACAAACAGAAACACTCTTAGAAAGAAGGAAGAAGAAAGGAAGGAAGAAAGAAAGGAAAGATGGAAAGAAGGAAAGAGGGAGGGAAGGAAAGAAATGATAGAGGTACGAGGAATAGACAGACGGAAAGTTTTCCATTTTTATTATTTATTTTAAATTATTTATTTTTAAATTTGAAACAAGCTTCTTTTACATGTCAGTCTCAGTTCCCTCTCCCTCCTCTTCTCTTCTGTGCCCCACTAAACCCCCAACCCATCCCCTTTCTGCTCCCCAGGGAGGGTGAGGCCTTCCATGGGGGAATCTTAAATCTGTCATATCATTTAGAGAAGGACTAGACCCTCCCCCATGTGTCTGGGCTGGGAGAGTATCCCTCTGTGTGGATTGGGTTCCCAAAGTCCATTCCTGTACTAGGGATAAATACTGATCCATTACCAGAGGCCCATAGATTAACCTGACCTCCAAACATATCCTCATTCAGGAGGTCTGGAACAGTCCTATGCTGGTTTCCTAGCTATCAGTCTGGGGTCCATGAGCAACCACGAGTTCAGGTCAGCTGTTTCTGTGGGTCTTCCCAGACTGATCTTGACCCCTTTGTACATCACTCCTCCCTCTCTGCAACTGGATTCCAGTGTTCAGTTCAGTGTTTAGCTAGGGGTGTCTCTTCTGCTTCCATCAGCTCCTAGATGAAGGCATGTAAGATAGTCGTCAATCTCATTATGGGAGAAGTGCTTTTGAGGTAACCTCTCCTCTATTCCTTAGATTGTTGTTGTGGTCAACCTTGTAGATCTCTGGACATTTCCCTAGTGGCTGGTTTCTCTTTAAACCTATAATGGCTCCCTCTATTATGATGTCTATTTCTTGCTCTCTATTCATCCCCTGACTCCATCTTCCTGTTCTCTCCAGTCCTCCTCTCCTCTCCTCTTCTCTCCATCTATTTCTTCTAACTCCCCTCTCCCCATTCTCTCTATTAGCTCGGGAGATCTTTTTCCTTTCCTCTATTCCTGGGGACCATGCATGTCTCTGTTAGGATTCTCCATGTTTCCTAGCTTCTCTGATGGTGTGGATTTAGGCTGCTACTCCTTTGCTCTAGGTCTAAAAACCATATGTGAGTGAATATATACCATTTTTGACTTTTTGTGACCGGATTACCTCACTCAGGATGGTTTCTTCCAGGTTCATCCATTTGCCTGCGAATTTCAAGATTCCATTTTGTTTGAGTAGTACTCCATTGTGTAAATGTACCACATTTTCTTCAACCATTCTTCAGTTGAGGGGCATCTAGGTTGCTTCCAGCTTCTGGCTATTACAAATAATGCTGCTATGAACATGGTTGAACAGATGTCCTTGTATGAATGTGCATCCTTTGGGTATATGCCTAAGAGTGGAATTGCTGGATCTTGTGATAGGCTGATTCCCATTTTCCTGAGGAACTGTCATACTAATTTCCAAACTGTCTATACAAGTTGGCACTCCCACCAGCAGTGGAGGTGTGATCCCCTTTCTCCACATCCTCTCCAGCATAAATCATCATTGGTGTTTTTTATTTTAGCCATTCTGACAAGAGCAAGATGGTATCTCAGAGTTGTTTTGATTTGTATTTCCCCGACGGCTAAGGATGTTGAGCACTTTCTTATGTGTCTTTCAGCCATTTTAGATTCCTCTATTGAGAATTCTCTATTTAGTTCTGTACCCCACTTTTTAATTGGATTATTTGGTGTTTTGGGGACTGCCTTCTTGAATTCTTTGTATATTTTGCATATCAGCTCTCTGTCACATGTGGAGTATGTGGATATCTTTTCCCATTCTGTGAGCTGCTGTTTTGTTCTGTTGAGTGTGTCCTTTGCCTTACAAAAGCTTCTTAGTTTCAGGAGGTACTATTTATTAATTGTCAGTCTCAATCTCTGTGCTACTGGTGTTATGTTCAGGAAGTGGGCTCCTGTACCAAGTTGTTCAAGGGTACCACCGACTTTCTCTTCTAAGATGTTCAATGTGGCTGGATTATGTTTAGGTCTTTGATCCATTTGGAGTTAAGTTTTGTGCATGGCAATAGATATGGATCTATCTGCAGTCTTCTATATGTTAGCATCTTGTTAAAGATGCTTTCTTTTTTCCAATGTATAGTTTTGGCTTCTTTGTCAAAAATCAGGTGTTGGTGTTTGGGAGTCCAGCACGGGACTAATCCAGACCCCCACATGGATGTCAATGAGGAGGCCTCTGCACTCTATGGTTGTGGATCAGTATTTTTCCCTGGTGTAAGAAGGGACTTTGAAAGCTGATCCCACATGAAGGGATGCTCTCTTGGCCTGGAAACATGGAGGAGGGCCTAGGCCTGGCCCAGGATGATGTGGTGGACTTTGGGCAGCCCCTGTAGAGGGCCCTACCCTCCCTGGGAAGTGGAGGGGGAATGGGGTGGAGGGCAGTTGGGGGTTGGGGGGAGTGTTGGTGGGAGGGGAGGGAGAGGGAGAAGGGATTGACATGTGAAAAAAGCTTGTTCCTAATTTGAACTAACAAAAAAAAAATCAGGTGTTGGTAGGTGTGTGGATTAATATCAGGATTTTCAAATTGATTCCATTGTTCTACCTGTCTATTTTTGTGCCAATACCAAGCTGTTTTCAGGACTATAGCTTTATAATAGGTCTTGAAGTCAGGGAAAGTGATGCCTCCAGAAATTTTTTTATTGTACAGGGTTGTTTTGGGTATCCTGGGTCTTTTGTTTTTCCATATAAAGTTAAGAATTGCTCTCTCAAGGTCTATGAAGAATTGAGCTAGGATTTTGATGGGGATTGCACTGAATCTGTAGATTGCTTTTGGCAAGATTGCCATTTTTACTATGTTGATCCTACCTATCCAAAAGCATGGGAGATTTTTGCAATTTCTGGTATCATCTTTAATCTCTTTCTTTAAACACTCAAAGTTCTTTTGATACAGGTCTTTCACTTATTTGGTTAGCATTACACCAAGGTTTTTCATGTTGTTTGTGGCAATTGTACAGGGTGATATTTCTCTGATTTCTTTCTCAGCCCATTTTATCTTCTGTATATAGTAGGGCAACTGATTTTTTTGAGTTAATCTTGTATCCTGCCACTTTGCTGAAGGTGTTTATCAGCTGTAGGAGTTACTCAGTAGAATTTTTTAGGTCACTAATATAAATTATCATATCATCTGTAAATAGTGAAAGTTTGACTTCTTCTTTTCCAATTTGCGTCCTCTTGATCTCCTTTTGCTGTCTTCTTGCTCTAGCAAGAACTTCAAATACAAAATTGAAGAAACAGCCTTGTCTTGGTCCTGATTTTAGAGGAATCATATTGAGTTTCTCTCCATTTAGTTTGATGTTGTCTGTTGGCTTGTATATTGCCAAAAATATATTGTTGTATATTGCTTGTTGGATTTTGTCAAAGGGTTTTTCAGAGTTTTCCATTTTCTTAAATGAGAAAATACCAAGATTTGAGAATTAATATTAGATACATTTTCTATACAATTGTTACAGTTCATGCTCTCTATTATGCGGGTAATATTTAGGAAATAATGCTAACATATATTAACATATTTAGAGAGGAATATGTCAATGATAAAGAATAATTAGGAATCTTTATACTGATGATTAATTTAGTAATAACTGCTTAATTTAGACTCCTCCACAAGGAAGAAACACATATTTTAAGTCATCATTACTCAGGGAGGACATGTTTGTGCCTCAACTGGCTGTTAAATTGTAGCTCACCCAAATTACATCCTTTGTTTCTTAATTAGTTAAATTCTATGATATTTCTCAGCTACTGTTCATGAAGCAAAGACTGCGAATCTCTACTTTAATGAAAGACTTAAATTCATTTTCTTTCTTTATTCTTTGTTTTATTCATGTTTGACATTCATACTACTCATTCTTATGTATCTTGTGCTTTTTTCTTATTTCTGTATGAAAATTTATTTATCTATTTCCTGTATATGCAAAGCAATGAACAAATGAAAGAAAACTGATGGATTGTTTTCATTTACTGTATCATGACTTACTAGCATTGCTTGATCCCATGTATTATCTAAACAGAGAAAATCTGAAAATCTGAACACAGACTAGTTTATTACTTGCTATTCATTTTGATTCACTTTGTTGTAACCATTACACCAGGTTTCTAATCAGTACCTTGGATCTAATCACCATTTTCTCTGATGACATGCCATAAATTTTGCAGGATATATAAAGAGTCTTTAGCTGCTATCAACATGCTTGATTCTCCTTTCTTTAGCTGTCACAACACAAATGTCACTAGGCATGAGCAATTAACCTGAAGTGTATAATTACACTTATTGATAACCAATCAGTTGAACTCTTAAATCAATTCATTCTTTTAGCTAGATCTGTCTGTAAGATTATTGTCCTCAGATTTGATAGATTTATAGCAAATTTCACTAGAATACCACTAGGTCTCTTACTATAAAGGAAGATTTCTAAAATTCTTTGCAGGAGAGGTATTCAGGATAAGTCCTAAAGATAACAAGCCCGATGCTTTTTAGTTTCTATACAAATAATGTCAGTAGACACTTTAAAAAAGAAATTTCCAATAGGTATATGCAGATGCAAAGCTAAACGTAGAAGGGATCCACAGTGTGGCAGTCTTCCTTCAGGTTGCCTGGCAATCTGGATGCAGAACTGTCAGCTCCTTCTCTTCCACCATGTCTGTCTGCATACCAACAAGCTTCCCACCATCATGAAAATGGCCTAAGCCTCAGAATTTGCAAACCATCCCCCCAATTAAATGTCCATTATGAATTGCAATGATCATGTTGTCTCTTCACATCAATAAAACTCCATATAGGATTTGAATACCTATATGAATCCATTAACTTAATAAAATAACCAAGTTAGAAATATAATTCACTTCTTTGTTTCTTTATTTTTCCTGCCTTCAATTTTTCCTTCTTATAGTTATTTGTATCTTGCAAACAATAATGTCACAATTTTAGGATAGTGAAAGTAGAAATAAGATAAACTCATACACTAAACAAGTGTCTGAGATGCATATAAAACGATTAAAATGGATCTTCTACACTGTATGATAACATGAGCATATTGCAGTCACCACAAATACAGACTCCCAGTGTTCCAGAACAAACAATAATAAAATTTGTTTTCCCTGTGTTCCTAAGACAGCCTGCTCTTTATTGCATATTTTTCATGCTGGTAAACATTAACATCTATTGAGAAATTTTTAAAATAAAGTAGTGCATCTTTGAGTCTCATTTGAGCTTTTCTTTCATACGGTGTGTCACATTAATGCTACCCTACAGGGAAATAATCAAAGAACTTTAATGTAATACTGTGGTTCAGAAAAGAAACATGACAGCAGTACATTACAGCAAATTGAATTTAATGAGCTTCTTAGCACTAGGAGAGTGACTCTTTGAAACAGAAGCTATTCAATTGAGAGCATTTTGATTATAATTAAATCATTTTACATTTACCACAGGGACAAATTTAATCTTAATTAGACACTTTTATGGGAAGGTGAAGCCACATGATTTATATTTTCTTGATCACATAGGGAGATAGTCATAACGTAAAGAATAAAAAACAATATGATTGTCCTTTTAAGTTAAACAAAAGTACACATTCCCATGGTTCCTTCAGAAGAAGAGTCAGATTGGGCAATACCAGCGATTGCATCACTTATACATGCATACACATGAATGGATCGATAAACAACACCTATCTTCATCTTACTGTCTCTCCTGTGACTATCTTAAAATATGGAGATCACATGAAGTGTCCTTAAATTGAGTGACATAGTACTTACTGAAAACCATCACTATGAAGATCTTGTTTCAGTGAAAAGTGCTTTATAATTGGAGTCTCAAGACAATTCACACACTAATTATGTCATTTGGAAGCTTCATTTTGTGTAAATAATTTTATCTCTTGGGATGACATTTCATTGTCTTTTGGGTAAGAATAACACTCTGGTGCTCACAGTTTCTCTGATAATTTATGTGAGATATGAGCATGTAGTTACATTGTAAACTTTAGAAGGATACTCAATTGTAGTGTATTAATAAAAATACTGTGTTTGTAAAATTAATGGAATCTGTGCTAAATTGAGCTAAGATTTTTACTATATTTAAAACCTTATTTGTTTAGTACATGCACACATGGAGGTAAATGAATATGACAATAAAGGGAAATAATGAAAGCCAAAGTATCTCTATACTTGATGTTTTCACAACCATTAAATATCCAGAGTCTGCCTCATGTTTAAGCAAAATGGCATGGTAGTGAGGCAGATGGCTCCAAAGATTTCTTTTTTATAATTTATTAAATATTGTATTTATTTAATTACCCCACAAGGTTATATAATGCCATGCTCATGCATGTGTATAATGTACTTTGACCATATCACTTCCCCTACATCCTGTTATCCTCCCTTCTTTCCTCTCCCACTAGTCCTCTTTCCTCCCAGACAATTTCAATTTTTCCTGCATGTCAACTATACAGTTCTGAGTTTGTGTATCATAAAGCATAGGACCCATGAATGAGAGAAAGCATATGAAGCTTGTATACCTAAAACTAAGAGTTAATTCACTTAATGTGATTCTCTCCACTTGAGTCTTTTTTTTTTATACAACAAACAATATAACTTCTGTATTCTTTTGTTTGTTTTGTTTATTTTTCAAGACAGGGTCTCTTTATGTAGTTCTGTAGTTCCAGCTGTCCTGAAGTTCCCTATGTAGAACAAGCTAGCCTTGAACTCACAGAGAACCTCCTGCTTCTGTCTCTGCCCCTGCCCCCGCCTCTGTTAGATAATTGTATTCTTTTTCAATTCTTTTTTATTTTAATTAGAAAGAAAATTATATTACATGTCAATCCCAGGTCCCTTTCCCTCCCTTCCTCCCCTGCGCCCCAATTAACACCCTAACAATCCAATACCCTTTCTGCTCCCAAGCGAGGGTGAGGCCTTGCATAGAAGGGGTCTTCAAAGTCTGCCAAGGATTAATGTTTGCTGTTATATACAAGTCATAAGTATTCTCTGGTTTATCTTCAATCATCTATGATATTCAATTATTTATAAGAAATTGAAATATGCAGAAATTATTCCCTCCTCTCAACTACAGAAGTTTCGCCATGTTCAGAATTTTAAAGCCATTAAAGAAATAATAGTAAATAGAAATAATAAATAGTAAATAATAAATAGTAAATAGAAATAATAACAAATAGTTGTTCTATTAAAAATAAAAATAAAGCATCATTAATAATAATTTAGCAAGAATTCTCTCTCCCTGTGTATTTATGACTGATTCTTCCTTTGGAACCTTGTCAAGATACTTTTTTGTAAAAACTGTGGGTCTGCTTTAAATACTATACAAGTTAAAATATTTGGATTCTTTATCAGTCTGTCAATATTGTATATAGATAACTAGTTCATCAATATTCTTAGAGACACGTTTTTGCAACTAATACATGTGTGTGCATTTATGTATGTGCTTCTTAGATCACTAGAAACCAACATGTAATTGTTTTAATAAATATCTAATTGCATGTTCAGGTATAATTGCTTGGTAATGGAATGGGTACATTTGTAGAAATTTTGTCATGTTTCTGTTCATTTAAATATAGGTATGCTTTTGGGTGGGATGCAAATGCCCCTCATAATTTTTAGCATGAGCTCCTAGTTGTCGTGATGATATATTGAAGCATCCTGAACATGCTGAACTTTGAGTATTCTTTTTATTTAAACAATAGTAACACATGAAATAATTGGCTTTTTATTTCTTATTTATAACATCCCCTCTGCTACAATAAGCAGGAATTTATTTAGCTATTTTTTTCTTGCCAGAATTATTTGATAGAGTTAACTCTTAATCCCTTTCTAAGAAAAAAATGACAGCTCTGGTTTTGGAGAGGATGATTCACTCTATATTTTCTACAGTCTTGAGTGTATGATTCTCTTGTAACTACTTTAATATTCTCCAAAATTGATGTTTTCTATGAATGAGGTTAGGAATGGGGACAGAAACTAAGACATTGGCATTGTTGCCTATGCAGTTTCATCTGTGTGTAGAGGTGATGAAGAGTAGGAAGCCATCCTTGAAAAAGGCCTTCGATATAATCTCACCTACTTTCCTCTTAGCCTTTGCATGCTCTTTCGCTTGCATCTTGCCAGTGACCTGCCTTTCTTTTCACCTTTGTTTATCTTGCAATTTCTTCTTGAAAATAAAATGTAGAGAAAAATATATTAGTCAAGTAGAATCTATTCTCCCTTTCAGCCTCCAAAAAGAACACAGCCCCTGCAATCACTATGACTTTAATCCTTCAAGATCCTTTTAAGGTTCTGACCTCTGGAATGTTTAATAATCCACTAAGATTTTTCGATTGACAACCATGTGGATTATTTTTCTGGCAAGGATTTATAAACTACTCCTGGTAAAAGATTGACTATCAAGTCATGACAGTCCTGCCTTTCTGAAACTTGTGTCCTAGCACAAGTCTGCATGAATATATAACAGAGAAATGAGCATTTTGGAACAGTAAACAGTGATCAAATTAGGCTGAATGAAGTATTAGGATCTTGAGTACATTCAATCAGTTAATGTAATTTCCCTTTTGCAAAGTGCATCCTTAGGTGATCCCTAATCACAAAGAAGATGGGTTTCTTTCTTGCTTTCTATGGTTTCATTAGATAGTCTATGATGTATTCAAATTCAGAGAGCATAGGTACTATTTTTTTGTATTTTGTAACTAGAAAACAAGATTTGCATTGCAAACATTTAAGAAAGAAGAATGAAATGTTAAAAGGGGGAGGAAATAAAAATGAAAACTAAATGCAAAGATAGAAACAGTTATGAAGACTGAAGAATGAGAGTAGGAAGAACATGAAGCTAAGAAGATAGAGTAAAATTACAAACAACAATACCTGAAACCAAAGTTATATGGGAATTTGATATATCTTATTTCCATAGGCTAGAAAACCACACAATGAAAATTATGCTTCAGTCCTTACATGTTGCAGTACACAGATGCAATATTAAACATGCTTTATTGCTTGTTGGAACCATGTTGTCTCATTAGTTGTAAAGATAGTTTGCTCATCAGCCAAAGTCTTCTTGTCATTGCCTACTGGCACTTAGAAAATGAATTCTATTATATTTCTGAATAGTCACAGAATCCTTGTAACAGGAAACAAACACCTATGTCTCTAACTTCAAGGGATATGTGACTGTATAAATACAAAAGGAACATTTAGCTGTTGTTAGGTCTATTAGATGGAGACTCTGCTATTCTGAATTATTCTCTTTGGCTACTGTCAAACTATTTATTTCATCAAATTCAACAAAACAAAGTAAGGAAAATGTTAGGGTAATGTCCACAAAGGGTAAAAAATCAAAGAGTTAGGAAAGAAAGAGGCTTCAGTTAGCATCCACTGCATGTTGTCTCAAGTGGTATCCCCATCTTAAATGGAGGGCTTCTCACCCGCAGTTCTATACCTAATGAGAGAGGCAAATTCTCCTGATATTCTGTTTACCTATTTTTCTTTTATTTCCTTTTATGACAACATATTAGTATTAAAGTTTACAGGGGGTTCATTTTATACTGAACTTTATTCAGTTACTTCCATTTAAATCAGGACAGGGCAAATGAAAGCTGCAGAAAGTAATAGAGCTAGCATGGCTTGTCGTCTAACTCCCAGGTAGTAAATACAACTGTTTTGGTTTTCCGAGTTTCAAAATGACTAGATATCAGCAGCTAACAGGGAAAATCAGGATGTGACATAAAGTGTTTAGAATTGCTATTGTTGACCTTGCTAGCAGAACAGTAATAACAGAATGTTTCTGGACATGATGGCGCTTTTGGCTATGTCAACTGCTCACTGCATGGTAGAGAACAGACTGTGTCATTGTGTCAGTTCAACTCACATTTTATTTTCCCTCCTTTTTTCTTGACCTGGAGAATTCTTTTGAAGATGCATTATCTCCTCCTCCTCTGCCACGGATACATTGTGACTCAGTAGTTTGTGACTCCCAGTATCTCTCTCCAAGTAGCTTGAAGACAGCTTTGTATACATTCTTTTCTCAGAAGGCTTACATGTTTATCTGCCTCAGTTGTCCTTTAAGTAATTGTGCAAACTTCCTAAGTGTATTTAGTAGCAAACAGACTCAGTAGACTGTATATTCTTAAGACTGAAAGTGAGTAGAAATGAAAAAAAAAAAAGTCAATATGTGCCCATACCCTGTAGATAACCCTCCCCCCAAGAAACACACACATTTGGCTCCATTTATCTCTATGTGTATTTCCAAGTCAACATCACATCATTTTCTAGCAATTTCTACCTTTGATCAGTATCTGTTCTTTTCAAAATTATGCAAAGAAGATAATAATTCTATATAGATATCTAATTTAAAATCATTGTCCCTGCCAGGCAGTGTGGCTCATGCCTTTAATTCCAGCACTTGGGAGGTAGAGGCAGGTGGATCTCTGTGAGTTTGAGACTAGTCTGGTCTACAAGAACTAGTTCCAGGACAGTCTCCAAAGCTACACAGAGAAACCTGGTCTCGGAATCCTCCCTGGGAAAAAAAAATACTGTCTCTTCCAAAATCCTAATATCTGCAAGAAGGTAAGTTTATTTGCCTATCTGAAGTTTTTTTTGCATTTTTTATTAAATTATTAATATTTTCACATTTACTTTCCCTCTCCCTCTCCCTCTCCCTCCCCCCACCCCCATTCCTTCTCCTCCACCTCCAACCTACCCCCCACCCCATCCACCCGCCACTCCCCAGGCAGGGTAGGGCCCCCAACCAGGGCTCCACCAAGTCCACCAAATCTTCCTGTGCTGGGCCTAGGCCCCTCCCCATGTGTTCAGAGACAGAGCGAATCCCTTCAAGTGGGATGGGCTCTCGAAGTCCCTCCCACCCACCAGGGCAAAACGCCAGTCCACCTCCAGAGGCTCCCAGGAGTGCAGGGGCCTCCCCATTGGCATCCATGATCAGGGGGCTGGATTAGTCCTGTACTGTCCTCCCAAAGAGCATCTGGGGTTGATATGCTTTCCCTCTTTCAGGCCAACTGTTTCTGTGGGTTTCTCCCACCAGGTACAGACCCCTTCGTTCTTCATTCCTCCCTCTCTTCAACTGAGTTCCAGATTTCAGCTCAGTGTATTTCTGTGGATGTCTGTCTCTGCTCTCATCAGCCACTGGATGAATTTTATTTACTTATAAATCACACACTCACACACACAAACGAATGACTAGCTATTCTTCAATGTACCACAATTATCTTCTTTGACTTTATGTGCATTTGTGCGTGTGTGTGTACACTTGCATGTGCAGTCTTGTATGCTTAAAAGTGCATATGTGGAGGTCAGATGAGGACATTGAGTATCTCCTTTTATTGCTCTTAAGTTTAGTCCTTTGAGATAGGATGTCTCCTTGAATTACAAGTTCACTGACTTGGGGCTCTACTGGCAGCAAACAATGCTCTACAAATCTTCTGTCTCTGCACCTCACACAGTGTTAAAGGATTCTATCCTGAGTATCAGGGACCCAAAATCAAGTCCTCCTTCTTGTGCAGCAAGTGCTCCTACCACCTGACCCATCACTCAGCCCCTTCTTTATCTTTTCCACTGAAGTTTGACATGTGTTTTCAGAAATCCACCCCCTACTTCTCTTCCTCTCCTCTATGGAAAGCAGCAGCATCCATGACACATTCCTTGACAATCTATAGAACACCAGAAATAAAATTCAGCAAGTTCATTAGCTGTACTCTCATAGATTTCCAGTTTTCTTTTTTCTTATACTTGTGGCATATTTAAGATATTCAAGATAGTTTGTATGAAAAATACAGAATACAATGTGGTATAACAGGCTTTTCTGGAGGGATTATAAGAAGCAAATATTCTTCACTTCTGAAAATTTACTATCATCCACCATAGAGAAAGAAATACTTCAAAGCCTACTTTTTAGAGGTCTTTTTTTCCTTCCATCCTTCCTTCCTTCCTTCCTTCCTTCCTTCCTTCCTTCCTTCCTTCCTTCCTTCCTTCCTGCCATTCAGAGTTTTCCTTCAAATCCTTGATCCTCTAGAGAGTTTTCATTTGTGCCTAACTTTCTTGTGCTCTTTTACACTTCTTCACTATTAGCTGTTCATATTTTAAGTCCGTTTCACGATTCACTGAAGTGCTTGAGGGGAAAAAATCATGGAACTGCAATGATCTGACCTTCAAAATAATGTGACCATCGCTAGAAATTGTCCATTGTCTGTGGGAGGAACAGAGGAAGAAACAGAAAGCAGAGGCATGCCCATTAAATCCCTCCCCTTCTTTCTCTAGCCCTTCAGCCTGACAACTGACAATCGAATACCTCTACTTACACTGTCAACAAAGCTATTATTCCACCCATTGGTCAATACATGTTCATTTTCTGGCAGATGCCCAAGGAATTGAAGCATTATATGCTGATCTGTCTCTTAGTTTCATTTTCTCAGGGACACTAGCAGTTAATCTGCATTATGCATAACCTTGATTATCAAGGAGTTGAATCATCATTCACCTTCACGAAAGCCCAGATACAAAAGCATGTAGAAATGACTGGCAGCTGTTTTCAGAGAAGAAGGGAGATAGTTCAGTCTCCCAAAATGGAAATGTGCAGTCTTTCATTTTGAAAATCATCTGTCTTGCCAGGGAGACAGGGCATAACAAAATGCACATGTACTACATTTGTGTCCAAAATTGTACCCCCTGGACAGATACAAAAGCTCTCTAAACTGTGGGTACATAATAACTTTTTTAATTTATTTGAAATATTTGAGCACTTGGAAGGAGCTTTCCAATATACAAGTAAATTATTTTTTTCTAAAATGATAATGCTTGATCTTAACATTTTTGGTTAATCTTTGTGTAAAAACCAAATTATATAATGTGTTGTGGTTTACTCCAGACTATTAACCAAAGGAAAGCCTTAAGTTTTCCATTTTTTGTCTCTGGTTTTGAAGGTATTGCCCGAAGCACAGCAGGGTGATTAACCTCATCACACACTGATTGCCTTGCTCCTGTGTTTCATTGGCCCATTAGCTTGTAGTTATTTTTGTACCATCTTGTGAAATTGTTCTGTATTTTGTTTCTAGTTTTCCTGAATGCCTCCAGGCAAAACAGTACTCACTGAATTGCTGAGGGGTTTAAGTAGAAGAACATATGTTGATTCTTACTTTCTAGTCTCCTTAGAGTCATAAGGGTGCAAAGGAAAATAAACACTTGGAAATAGAAAAGCTTGGGTACTCTGCTTAACCCAGTGGTAGTGGGAAGACATTCCCTTGGAGTCCTGAATAAGCCCTCTGAAGCATTGCTCTAAAGCTGGCTCATAGCCATTACCAATGGAATTTGTGAGATCCAAAGACACAGTTTCTTTGATTCTCAAGTTCTGATATTGCTTTGTTTGCCTTTGATATGTTTTGTCCTGTACTGACATTAATGAATCTGCAGTCTTCCAAGGCTACATCTCAGTGAGGAAACAGATTTCAGATAAGTGTCATGTAGCTCATGGTTCCAAGATGCCCTTCTTCCTTCTTATGCTGTTAATTAGTGACTTCTGCATAGCCTTTCAGAGTCCAAATGTTAGGTTCTTTTTTTCAAATCTCTACTTTTACAAAAGTTTTATGGCTTTCAATATTAGCATACTAAAAACTCACTCAAATATCCACATCCTTCTTTTACCTCTTTCTTAGGACCATTTATTTTTCTCCAAAATTGAAATATATACACAATAAAACAGTTTTCAGTTGTCTTTCATTAAACTTTTGTTATAGTGTTGTAGTTATCACTGTAATTTTAAAATGTCACATTTGGAGTTACAAGTTAGTTGAACAAGTAATCTTCTATGAAAAGTATAGTTAAATGATTATAGTTGAAGTAAAAATTACTTCATCCAAAGACATTGAGTGTACCAGTTTGTATTAGTAATATTTCTATCACTATAAAGGAATACCTGAGATAATCAATTTCTAAAGATAAGAGGTTTCTTTAGGCTCATATGTTCCAAATCTCGAATGTGTAGACCATTGTCTTTGTTGAGAAAATAAATATCTTGGAGGAACCTAATAGTGAAACGTAAGTGTTCATGTTTAAAACCAGAAGGAGGAGAGTTGGGTCCTAACCAGCCCCCACCTGCCGAAAGATCCTACAATGATGTAAGGACTGTGCCGCCCTCCTTGAGAGGTCCATGAATCTCCAAAAATGAGGCCAAGTACTAAACTCTAATAAATAGGCCTTTCTGGGACAAGCAGCACTCATACTACACAGATTGCTGTAAAATGACCAGATAAGGTGGGGAAAGCACACAGAATCACGAAAAACAGCAGCAGCCCAGGAAGTCAAACTTCAAACTTTCAGTAACTGCCACCAGTTAGGAACTGATGCCTATCAATACACCTAACATTTGTCCCTACTTGTGCTCAATTCTAATCACACAGCACCAAACATGCACTACTGACCAACAGGATCAATGTTCCTCTAATAATTCTATATGCAGGAGCTCCATTTCAATATTCCACAATCAGAACTGATTTGAAGCCTTCCAATTGTTCTGACATAAAGCTTTCTAATTCTCTTTTCTGCCTTTTGGAGTCTGATATATTTTAGTGATGGTGAGTGGGTCTACGAAACTGCATAAACAAACTTTACCTGGTTCCACTTAGGAATTCTATATTACTGTTTGCAGCTCGAATACTATCATTGTATATTGCATGTTATATCATTTTAGATATATTTCTTAGTTTCTTTGAATGTTAATTTATTCATTGACAAATGGAGATTCTAATAGTATCCCTAACTTAATAATGAACAGATAACCCCCAAAATATATCTGGCCTATTTTCAGTACTTATGAGTTCTAAGATTTACTCATTACTCTGCATTTTTGATAGGAAACAATAAGAAGTTGATGTAACAATAGACTAAAATCACACGACATCACTCTCTGAGGCAAGTGTAGACTTTTTTCTATGTACAAGTCACTCGCCACCCTTCCTCAATTTAAGTAGCCTTTCCTCTGTATGCAGAACACAATCAGCAAATGTTTTCTAAATGAATGCATGAGAGAATAAGTAAATTAGTGAAGAGACAAACTTATTATATAAGTTGCAAATGCAACTACGGCTACATGGAGGGATCATACAGTCAACCGAAAATTATAGGTGTCTCCAGAACTGTGTTAAATTGTATAAGGAGGCAAAATGAATTCAGAGCTAGAAAATATACTAGTGATCATTTAGTCCAGTGATTCTCAAATGCTTTGAACTACACAGTGTTATAAATTCAAAACAGAAAATTTCAACAGTGATATCTAGGTAGGAACAAACACAATTTAAACTAAAGTCTAATAATGGGTCTTCTTCAATGGTCAAGGAAAGAGAAACATTCCATCCTATATTTTGCTCCTTCTACCAATATGATTTGTGAAGAATACTGTGCAGTTAAACTGTAGTTTTCAGAAGATAGATAAACCAAGGACAAAATTGAGAATCTATTAAGTATTTTTGACAAAACTCTTTTCCATTTGCATTCTACCTAAAATGGTCACAGAAAACAAGTTTGTAGAATAATTTCTGTGTTTTTTGGGGGGGTAGTGTCACACAATTCCATACTATAAATAGGTTACCTGAAGATACCTCATAGGAACTAAGAGAAAGTGTATTGATAAATACATTTCTGCAATGAGCAATGGGGACTCAATTAAGCTGGTTCCACTTTAGGCTAACGTAGTGGGCAAACCTTTCCCAATGAAGTTCAAGTTAAAGGATGACAACTTCTCCACACTCTTTTACAGAATAGAGTCTTTGATGATAGGAGCATATCTCTATTCAAAGACAGACAGGAAGTCATATGGGTTCCTGAGGACTCCTGACAGCTATCCTCCAGTGACCATCAAAATGTGAGAAGGATTGAACATAAAGGCTACACAGAGGCTAAACATAGAGACATGTTGTTTAGGATATCTCTTTTAGCTTTAACTTTTCATTTAAAAATGATGGTATCCTAAAAGGCCAGGTATAATTTGAAAATAATATTTTATTTTTACATAAATTACAAAGAAGAAAGTTTGTTGCTATGAGAGCTAATATGCAAGATGATAAAAATACTGAAATTATTGCAGTTGTGTTAATTCACTATTAATGTAAAAAGGGTTTTAGAATCAGGACTTAGCATTCTTACCTTCAATATTAAGGTTTAGTTATGGTGAGTTTTACATTATGTTGGTGGATATGGCTTGTTGAAAACAATTTCTCTCTGTGTGTCACAGTCTTTCTTATGTTTTACTGTATTTGAATCAGTTGCTCTATTTTAAAAATATACTCGAGGAAATAAATGTTTCTCTTCAGCATCCTTTACACTTTCAAACAATGCATAGTCTACCAATAGAATTCAATATAAATAGTTTAAAATAATACATGGGATGTTAATTTTCATTGAAAGATACAGTTCCATCCAGAGCATACACAATGATAAAGAAGATTCATGGGGACCAAACCTACTGCCTTACACATGCTAATTAAGTGCTCTTGCTAGCACTGGGCTAAGGCCAGCTTTTATATGTCTGTGTAATTCCTATGTGTGTTAATGTACTCATTCTTCTCTAGGACCCCATGATAAACTATTCTGAACATCCTCTTTTAAACTAATGAGTCATCTGAGACCAATGAGACCCAAGTTTAGTACTATGCCGAGGGCTACAGAGGTAGTAAATAGTGGGATTGAGATTTATAAACAGGTAAAATGAGTACAGAGACTACAAAGCCTTCAATCACTCCTGAACTACCTTTTATAAAATGTTTCTGAAAGGATGTAGTAAAGCTGGACTGCTGCCAGACCCTGGCCAGATGAAGGAGCCTGTATTTCTTTTGTTACATGTATCTTCCTCATCCCTTCCCCTCCTACTTGTCATCTCACTGCCATCAATGCCCCATCGAATAGATCCCAGCAGGTACTTCCAGGACATTTATGTACATGAATTGTTTACAAAAGTACTCACTCCAGGTTTAACTCACCATTAACCTAAAGCATAACCAATCTAGAAATCACTGAACTCAGAACTTCAACACAAAGGAACCCTGTTGCTATTAATGGCCATATGTAATAGAGATGCCAATGATAATTAATATGGATAAATATATGATTTTTTCTTTGATTTAAATATATAGACTTCTTCATGTGCTTGCTAAACCAAATGTGTAATAAAGACAGGTACAGATATTCAACTCTCAATTTTTGTTTAAAAAATATAAGAATAAGATCAGCTCAGGTTAATACAACTCTTAGAAGAAGATTGATTAGGATGAAAAATAATGAGAAAAATCAAGCTGACCTGAACTTGGATCTCACAATGTTTCCTGTTTAAAAAATTTGGGCAAAGGATATAGCTTCTCTAATTTTCCCTCTGAAAAAGTAAAGCATTCACATTATTATTGTTATTATTATTTTATTACCATTATTATTAAGAAAGGGTCTCTTTGCATAGCCCTGGCTTTACTAGAACTTCTCTAGTAGGCCTGGCAGGCCATGAAATCAGAGATCCTTCTGCCCCTGCTGGGATTAAAGGTATACAACACCATATCTAGCAAACATTATTATTATTGAGAAAAATATCATTTTGTATCTTCAAAATGGAGTAAGGTTTAGTCATTTTTTCTCTGATTTTTCTTTCTTTTTTTTTTTTTTTCATTTAGTCTTGTGACCAAATCAGTGTCTCCAGGGTAAGAATAGCCAACAGAAATGTTTGGCCTCTTTTATCTCCTAGGTGCCAATTCTCCTTGCATTTTACCCCAACCAGAGCACACAACCACCAGACTGTTTAATGTAACAGCTGTAATTAATAAATGGTTGATTAAAGAAAAGCTTCCACATCACAAATTACAAAGGGAAAAGTAGTATGTTTCCTACTCAGGCAGGAGGTAGTGATTTCCTCATTATGCTCTTGTCCATATTTGCAGATACAAATAAAAAGAGATCTTGCAATGTCTGTGTAAAGTCAGTTGCATTTGCGTGATCTGCTCAGGCATTCAGTTCTGCTCCCTTATGAAAGTTATGTGGGCTGGTTCTGTGAGAACAGGCATCATTGGCTCCTTAGCACTACCTGCTCCATCCCCAACAGTTTTTTACTTTTTTCTATAAAATGATAAAGAGCTATGAATTTCTGTTCCTACATAAAGTCTGCTGCTGAATGACTGACAAAAATAATTTAAATTCTTTCCATGAACGGAAATCACATTCATTGCCAAGCATTACAATGGAACAATAGTGATTACATTATCAGCAGGGAAAAAAATCTGTAAAGCAGGACTGTTCTTATTTAAATTTTGTTTATCCAGGTATTTATTATAATAAGTTAATGACTTCACTGTGAATTAGCAATTGAGTGAGATGTTCTAGTTGTTTGCAAAGTTTAATTCTACAGCAAAAAAATAATCTCAGGGCATAGCCACTGTGACAGCTAATGAATAAATTCAAAGATTATTTTCAACTCATTTATGAATTAGGAAATGTAGGTTTTAGCATTACATTCATTATTGTATCAGATTCAATAAAATTACAGACAGGCTTTGTCCTGATAAGTGAAATAATTTGCATGAATCAATCACAGCAAGAAAGAATAAGTTTCACATTTCTTACATGTTAATACTGATGGGCAATTTGCATTTTAGCTTGACAGGGTAAAGGAGTGTTTCTTGGTACAATTAGTCAGTTCAGTAGCTTAGTGCTTGAAGAGTGTTGTATGTTGAATCAAACAGTATTTATTTTAGCAACAATATTTACTTGCCACAGTGCAGAATGTTGGAGCTGTGGAACATGTAAAATAGTTTAGAATATGAGGACATCAGAGGAATTACACTCTCAATGACAAGTAGAGATCGTATAAACACTAAACACCATGTCTTGACATTTGAATTTGAAGATTTCTTGACTTGAAAAAGCATAGTTATGAAGTTAACATGTAAAGAGGATACCATTGGTTTAGAGTATTAGTCTGAATTTTAACTAATGGCCTGGCAACCATGTGACCACAGACATGTTTTATAATCACTCTAACACAGTGATTATCCTCTAGCTTGTGAGGAAGTGCTGAAAATGTCAATGTTTGTGGCCAGTGTGATGGTTCAGTTAGTAATGTCACTTTCCCTGAAGTCTGACAACTTGAGTTCTATCCCTAGAATCTATGTGGTAGAAGGAAGGCAAGAATGGATACTTACAAGTTCTCTTTCAACCTCTAAGGGCATACTGTGACACACACACACACACACACACACACACACACACACACACACACACACACACACACACACACACTCAACCCAAATAGACAGACAGACAGATAGCTTCTAAAATAGTTGAACATAAAGCCTCCAGTGCTCAGGCATTAGATTTTTTTAAGCTTACCTTCAAGGTGATTTCAATGAACATGCAAGAATAACTGATTAGTACAGTTCTCTGTTCTCAAACTGCAAAGTGGATACTAAGTGTCTGGTTAGCCAGGACATGTGCAAATTATCACATAAGCGTTCTGCTGAGAGGTTAAACTTTCTAGTTATCCAACAGGATTCCAAGTACCCACACTTTTAGTGGCAAGGTTTAATCTTCTGCAATACTTCTGTAAATACAGAGTATCAGCGACTAATCACATAAAAATTCACTTTATAATAGTTATGATTGCAAGAATGACATAAGCTCCAATTCCTTGAAGCTGGTCATGTCCTTATGGATACTCAAATCTGACAACAAATCTGCCTTGCCTTTGATCTCTTTTGTTCATATCTAGGTGGCTGTCTGTGATTCCAAGACTAATGTTGTTTGCACATTGAGTTCCACGTCTGCCAGGCTACATCGTGAAATATTGCCTAAAAATTCAAAAGGGCTATAGGCTATAGAAAAGTCTGAGCAGTTAAGAGCTTATATCTGTGCTGCTCTGCAGAGATTTTAAGTATGGTTCCCATCACCAATGTCATTCATAAGTGCCTATAACTTTAGTTCTAGAAGCATCCAACACCTCTGGCCTCTGAAGGTACTCTCCACACACTCTTGCACAAACACATAACAAACCCATAATTAAAAGAAAATAAATATTAAGGAAATATTTTCCATCCTTATTTTTCTTTTTATATAATAGTTGTGGCATCTTAACTTGTACAACCCCTTCAGGCCTTTCCCTGTTTCTTACATAGCTGTGATTCTGCCATTAAACTATACATTTGAGTCACTTGGGCAAAGTCAGGCCAATCCCTGTGACTTCAGCATGTACCCCATCCCACATAATTCTCTAGATTGTATTGATGTAGGCTTTCCATGAATCTTAGACAGTTCAGAACTTCTAATTTATTCCAGCATCATGAGGGAACGAATAAGAATTCCAGTGAAGAATAGCATGTCCTTGATAGTGTTTATTTTATTATTTCTATTAGAAGAAATGGGACACATTATTATTGTTATATTCTGCATGAAGGAACTGATTCAGTAAAGCCATGAAAGCAGTTCAGGCTCCCATGCCAGTGAGTAGAGTGAGTAGTAATTCAGAACTCAAGTTCTCCATCACCTGACTTTATGGTCTCCAGAAGACTATTGCACATCATGTGATGAAAATGACACAGACAATTGGGAAGATGGTCATGAAAACATAAAAAGTCTTATTCTTAGAATTTTTTTCAACTTTTCCCATATTAACTTTTGGTTCCTTCTTCTTTTCCTTTTCCATCTGAACTAAATTTCAATGTATTTAACATAAGGATATTGTAAAATGACATGAAACTTCAATTTTAGTATATATCATAAGAGAATCTTATTGTTCTCTGTCTCTCTGTCATTCTTTGTGTCTCTTTCTCTCTGTCTCTGTCTCTCTCCATGTCTCTGTGTCACCCCATATTTTTGTTCATCTCTTTTGCCTCTTTCCCCCTCTACAACTACAGATATGTGTATATATGGATATTAAATCTATATTTATGCTTCTTTTGAATCCAGTGTATATAGCATTTTAATCTGAACTGTAGATAAGTCCCTTGTTTGGTGTTTGTTACATCACTATTTTCACTTTCAGTTATGTAATGCATATCTAATTCCTCCTTCTTTTCTGAGATACTCAGAGCATGGATTGAAATAATCTGGTTTTCCTATAAAACTAAAATTTTTCTTATTCCGTTTATGTCAGTTACTTATTTTCAAAATGGCAATAATTTTCTTAGCATTTCCAACCATTTGTAAGAAGATTTTCAAGTTACTTTGTCAGGCATTTTGCCAAATACAGAGAAATCTTTATAAGTAATTGCTCCAAGGTTGTAGTAATATTGAGGGTATCCTAGGCAACTGTTGCTGTTTCCTATATTTAGAAATATCATTTGTAGGAGGTAGGAGTATTTGCTTCCTTCATGATTTTGATGACAATTTCATGAAGGGGAGGAGGTAGGGTTACTGTAAAGTTTCAAGTGATGCCAAGCCTACATATATCTTATTTTTTCCTGGCATCCCTCCATAAAGAAAGAAGTGTTGCCCTGACTTGGTCCTTCTATGGCACCCTTTAAGCATTTCTTCAACACA
Organism: Cricetulus griseus; assembly: GCF_003668045.3. Taxonomy (NCBI): domain Eukaryota; kingdom Metazoa; phylum Chordata; class Mammalia; order Rodentia; family Cricetidae; genus Cricetulus; species Cricetulus griseus. Next base: position 79,995,087 of record NC_048599.1, on the reverse strand, counting down.
CTGCAGCAGACAGTATGGGGAGGAGAAAAGAGAATGGATGATATGGTCTTCTCCTGCATTATCATTGTATTTACCATCAGATATTTTTGTGTTCCTTCTTTCTGTCACTTGTATCCAGCTTCTTCATGACAATTTCATCAATGTTTCTCTCCATAATAGTTGCATATCCCTTTCTATATTATTATACATTTTTGGAGATGAAAAACAGCCAATAACCCAGTTTATTTCCTCTCCTCTGCCTAGAACATCACAGGGAAATATTTACTTGCCAGTCCGAGATCAGAAGATGGGTTAGTGAATTTATCAGGATATGATTTTGAAAAAGTATCTAAGCAAAGACAGCTTTAGGGGAATTGTGTTACACAATGGGGAGCTACTTTTTACAGACCACGCATTTGCTGAGGTACACAGTAAGATTCACATTTAACATATTTTTATGAAAAAATGCTTGTGTGTGTGTGTGTGTGTGTGTGTGTGTGTGTGTTTTGTGTGTGTGTGTATCCATGCACATACTCATGACTTAATATACTTGAGGAATTTAGATAAAATGGGTGTCAATCATTAACCTCAACCTTGTATAAGAGAATGGTTCTTGTTCTCCATTGCAAATATTGGACTAACATGGCCCATGAGCTTCCAGGAATTTTCCTGTCTCTGCCTATTTCTCTGTAAGTGTTCTGGGATTACCAATGAGTGTGCTACCATTTCTAGTTCTATGGGAGTTCTGAGAATCAGATCTCAAGTACTTATGCTTGCATAGCAAGCATTTTATTCAAAGAATCATATCTCTATCTCCCTAAGAGCAATACTTTTATGACACTCATTCATCCCTTTACTAAGTGATTTTATACTAAACTTGTATATTTTTTGAAATGTTATCATTCCTTAAACCTAAAAAAATGCTTTTTCACATGTATTTTAAACACAAATAAGTAAAATGTCAAAATGTTCTTTCTCATTACCAATCTGTCACCTCAAAGATGTTCTTATTCAGAAAATCTAGTACAAGCATTATATAATTCATATTACTCACTCTACCAGCTATTGAATTTCATGTGTAAGATGTGCAGGGTCCTTGTACCAGAAGACAGCCAGCTACTTTGTTCACTGTTATCAAAACATTAATTATCAACATTTTTAATCATTTGTTTCTGTGAAAACATGCATAGTATTAGAGTATTTGGCCAGATGTTGATGTGCTCATGCCTGCTCTGATGAGACCAGAATCTCTTTTTATTTGCCAGTGACCATGTTGTGCTCCACATTAAATGGTTATTACCTACCTTATGTTCCTATGAAGGCATAGACAAATATCACACTGTTTCCAACTACTCCTTCTCCTTTAACCTTACTTCACTCAATTAAAAACTCTCAGTGATTTCTATTATAGATCTACTAGACAGTTTTCTACTTGTGTTAGCATTGTGGTTTCTATGACAGTAGACACCAGCTGCATGTCACCATCCAAAACTTGAAATGTGCCTCTTCAAATATCACGAGAAGAGATTTTGAGGTCTTAGAATTTTACCTTATCTGGTTGTGTTGATATTATTGTGTGTTTATGTTGTAGGATTTTGGATATGTGGCTTGAAATTTATCACCATCTTTAATAATTTTAATTACTAGAATATCTAAAATTGTATGTGTGAAAGAAATCTGCATTTTAAAATTGGATTTTTAGGACAACTTGATGCAACACATTTAATTCTTTAATTTTATAATTATTTAAATTGTGTGAATTGGGAGTTAGGTATCCAAGAACATAATATTAGAAATAAGACTGTGGTCAGAGTTTTGATATTTACTGCCTTCACCCATGTTCATGATTGCTTTCAAAGTTAACTCTTGGCAGAGCCCTGGTGGCACCTACTTTTAATCTCAGCACTCAGGAGGCAGAGGGCCAGTGGATCTCTGTGATTTTGAAGCCAGCCTGGGATATAAAGCAAGTTCAAGGACAGCTAAGGACCTGTTTATAATATGCATGTTAAAATTAAGATAAAATGCTTATGACGTTTTTAAAATCAATAATGTCCTCAAAATATTTGAACTCAAAACACTTTTAAAATCAATAATGGCTTCAAAGGGCCAAGTCAGTGCTCCTCTGGAACACCATGGATGGTCACATTAATAATTGAGTAGTATTCTGTGAGGAGGGTGGTGTGCGTCTCATTATTTTATTGTGTTACATAAGGTACTCCACTATTGTCATGAAAGCCATGTGATGTCATCAAGGACATAGATGTCCCCAATCATCTCCTACAGTTCTTAAATTATGAATCTTGTTCTTATAATTCAAAATAGCATATGAAATCCTAGATATTGGGACTGATTCAGAGTGGAAAGTGAGACAATCTAAGAAAATAGATCATGTTTAAAAAATATAGGTGTCTGTCATATTGTCTAAAACAATTCACTGTCTTTGACCACAGTTGAATCATGTATATGTTTTTCATTATTGGCAGGCTAGAAAGTGGGTGTTTTGTCTCTTTGTAGAATTATTTATTTTTCATTTAGTAATGTGTACGAAAACTATCTCTGAGGGTCTGCGGATACAGAGAAACTGTAGTGTGTATGCCTAGTATGAACCAATCTCTGAGTTTAATCTCTAACACAATGTAAACTGGACATGATATTACATACCTATAATTCCAGCACTCAGGAGATGTAGGCAGAGATATTAGAATGTGAGGGACATCATCATTTAGGCTTACCTGAGATATATGAAATCATGTCAGAAGCAAATATATACATATATAAATATAAATAAATATTTAAAAATACACTCATGCACATTCAGAAATATGAGAAAATAGATATTGACATATTCATAATTTTGTTTCTAAGTGTGTGTGTACAAAATGGCTCCCTAAACCACAAAATGTCACCTAGTCACTATCTATACAATGTCAAATAATATGGGCATATGCATGTAGATTAGCAGTAGCATCTACCAGACATCCACACATGTATTATCTAATATTTCAAGAAACAAAAAGAAACTAAACTGTCATTTCAGCAAAATAACAAAAACCAAATTGTGAAACACAGAAGTTAATTATAAATTAATCATAGTAATTAAATCTTTCGGCTGGAATTTCTTTGTCATTAATCTCTAATACTGAACTGGAGACTTACAAAATTTTATGGTGTTACACACTGTATTTTCTTTCAGATCATGTACCTCTTTCAGCTTTTGAGGTTTTATTCCTTTTCGTGAAGACTGAGAGAGCACACATAGTATATGTTCAGGATGGGTACTTATAAGGTTAGTGTTGTTTTGATAAAGCCATTTCTCTGAGTTATGTTAATGACTACATTGCTTGTTTTCCTACCCATGTGCAAAGATATTGATTCCTACCCATTCCAAAAGATATTGATCCATGTTGGTCAGGCTATTTATAGAAATCATATATGGTCTCTACAAAAGTGAGTGAATGTGGCCTAAAGAACAGACTAAAAAGAAGTATTAGTAACCATGGTCTTATGCTAATAATCTCTTAGGCAAAGGGGGAATTGTATCCTTTGTTTAGGAGGCCAAACCTTATTTAATAGATGTAAACAATAGGGAGGAATGTATGATCAAACTTTAAAGAAACTGAGCAAAATAAATGTCTTTACTGGTAACTAAAGGTACCTAAAATTGAAAAATCTTCCTAGTGATGTTTCTTCACTTGTTTTCAAAGCTGTTAAACAGGGAATTCCTGCAGTATGGAAGTGAAAGTACGTAATCTCCAGACTCCTTATAACCTGACTTTCTATGTTTCTATGATTCTATGAAGCCATAGACACGATTGGACAGGTATTGATTCATAAGAACCCAGGGAGTCACAAAGCAGCTACAGAAACATATCAGGCTGACTTGCAAGCTGCCACAAAAGATTTATGCTGCTTCCTTCTCCCTTAAGAGTGGAAAAAAGTTGAGTCTTCCATCTCTGCCTTTTAGTTGGCCTTTTGATCATTTACTGGCATTTCTAGCTCAGGTTTAGTGAGTTGTCGTTAGAAAACAGGTCTTTATTGCTTGCATTTTGTTCCTTAGAAAATGCTATTCTATAGGTAGTAGGCTTATTTTTCATAAGTATTACATCGTTAGTGACTTTTGATGTTTATTTGGCAGGCACTATGAAGACTCACTGAATGTATTTATATCTAATAATCTAGGCTACTATATTTAAATGTTTTCTATTCCCACTGTATTTAACTGTTAACATGTGCAAATCCCCAGTTTCAAATATGACTTTTCTTCAAATTCAGGTACTTTGATTGAATTATTTAGTCAAAATTACTATTCCATTAAATATTTTATTATTTTGCAGCATGTGTATGGGCATTCACAAACTGTATATGCATCTAAGAAGCTAATGACAGCTTATCCTATTTTAAATATTCATTCTAATTTTGTATGCCTGCCACATGATATATTGAATTTTCAGTGAAGGCAAATGCTCAAAAGCATTAAATGTAGCCAGTATCAAGAGTTCTGTGGTTCAGTAGGTAGTGAGTAACAGATGGGAGTATTTGGTATCAGAGAGATGACATACAGGAAAACTCACCTAGACTATCTACAGTAGAAACAGAGTAATATTGATGCCTGGAGTAGACAAATATAAATGTAGCATAACTATTGTGAAATCATTTCCCAGGAGATGTATGACTTTTTTGTCATAACCCATTATCTATAACCCAGACATGCCCAAGTTTTCTGAGTATTGAAAACAATAAAATTGTTAGATCCTTTGTGCAAAAATAAAGGAAAACCAGAATTGCAAAACCACAATGAAAAGGTAAATATGGTCTGCCCAATAGGATACTGTTCATCAAGCATTAATATCAAAGGCATTTTTCTTTTGCAATAATGTAAATGAACCCGTGATACATTGTATTAAGTAATATAAGCCAGACACAGAAAGATATATGCTATAACACATGAAATTACTTACACATAGGTTCTCAAAATACTGAACTCTAAACATAGAATGTAGAATAATGGTGAATGGGGTTACAATGGGAGTGTTGCAATTAGAGAATGAGGAGCTGTGGGTCAGGGTAAAATTTTCAATTAGACAAGAAAAATAACTCCAAGAACTTTGTTTCATGGTTGTTATATATAATAACACTATCTTGCATTTCTGCAAGTTTGATTTCTTTCCACCTCCCATCTTTCTTAGAAGCTTTTGTATTATAGAAGTGCACTGTCACATGTGAGTTTTTATGGTTTTTGAGAATATGAACTAGGGTTCTCCTACTTGTTGGCATGCACTTTATATAATGAGCCATCTCTGCAACCTAAATGTCTTATAACAAAAGGAAATGGGGACTTTCTACTGAGTATAAATGTAACTTTGTTGCATAAACATAAGGCAATGTTGTATTCATTAGCTTGACCTAGACTTTCCAAAATGCATATCAAAATAGCATACTGTATTTATCCCTACTATACAAATGGACTTTGGGAGCCCATTCCACATAGATGGATACTCTCTCAGCCAGACACATGGGGGAGGGCCTAGGCCTTGCTCCAAATGATATGACAGATTTTTGAAGATCACCTATGGAAGACCTCATCCTCCCTAGGGAGCAGAAAGGGGATGGGATGGGGGCTGGTGGAGGGCAGGGGAGGAGGAGAGGGAGAGGGAACTGGGATAGCCTTGTAAAACAAGCTTGTTTCTAATTTAAATAAAAAATCACCATAAAAATTAAAAACAAAATAGAAAACTGTGTAAGAAGCACATATGTCTGTCATTTCACTTGACAATTAAGAGGTAATACCATTTTTAAATAATTCATTATAAATAGGTGGAAATTATGTATGTATTTCAAATGAGGAAACCAATCAATCAGTGAAAAATTTTGGAATGTAATTCTTTGTCGTTAATTATGTTAGGGCATCTCCCCTAAATGACACAAGGATCTACTTATAGAGTATAACCTAACTTTTCTGCCCCACCTTGACACTGCAATTCTACCTTCATTTTCCCGGTAGAAGTTTCAGTATACAAACCAAAATATACCTAGTCAGAGACACAAATTGAAAAGTTATTTAAATAAAACCTTCTGTTTCTTTCTATGCTGTAGATCTGAACAATGCAGACCTTCCATATAAAAACTGTAACGGAGTGGGCCAAGTGAAGGAGGTCCTGGCTGTGACACATTGGGTTTTAATTTGGATCCTACCAGTGATTAGCTGCACAGGCTTGGGCTTTCGGATATCTGTGGGAGTTACTTCTTATCATCTACAAAATAGTGATGTGAATGAGATCCACTATTTAAACTTCCAGTAAAAATTAAAGCTGTGATTGTTTAAAGCTTTTAGTAAAACAGCCACCCCCCATATTCTGTACATATTAGAAATCACCTTCCTGCTCCTCCTCACTGTTATCATTGTAATGTTTTTGCCATATACTCAAGGGTAACTATGCAAGAGTGCACAAACTTTAGGAAATGTAATATTATTCACATATATTATCTAGGTAGGCCTCTAGCTACCAAAGCACCTTAAGCTATAATGTCTGATATCACATGATTTTTTCTGGCAGAACTATTATTCATATGGAACACTTTAGCTATTTGCTATCCATATCCACTCTGGGAAGTACTATAGCAATTAGTGTTTGTCATATAGGCTGTTGAATTCTTTGAAAATCTTCCATCAGGAAAGAATTTCTATACATTTCTACAGGTACCTTTTCTTTAACAATGGAAGGCTGAACTGAAAAAATTGGAAGTAGAGAACCTTAGTTGAAATGAGCTGTTTATCTTTAGATTCAGCATTCTTTCCAGATATAGAATTCCTTTCATAATTATCCTAATGTCAAACCATTTTAAATTGGAGACCAAAGTCAAATTTATCAAGTTTAGATAATTTCATAGCTATTCCCAGAGGAAAAAAATGGATACTGTTCCCTTCTTTTCTAGGTGAGGAATCACCACTGAGATTAGTTATTTCTAGAATTCTGAGCAAACAGACACACAGAATCTTGGTACTTAGAGTGGGGATATGCTGAGATTGTGCTTTATGGATCACAAGTGATGACTGTGATTAGGAAGGAGAAAGCCTAGGCATTGATGATTCATTAGCACTTAATTAGTGCATTGAGTCCATAAACAAATAACAGTGGTGTGGTTTTTAATCCTATTGTTAACTTGGCAGAATCTAGAACTCCAGGAGAAACAGGACTCTGATTATGCCTGATAAGAGTTATCTTGATTATCTTAATTATTGATACAATTATACAATATCTTTAGTGTTATGCTTGATCCCCAACCATTACAACAGACTTATTTAGAATGTAAGTATTTTTAAGGCTGAGAATCATCAGCAACTGTTTGTGTTCTCCTGTAGATGGAACATCTATATCATCTCTGCTGGAAAGCTCAGCGAACATCACAGAAAATGGGAAGAATAGGATAAGGAAGAATACTGTGAAAGGCTGGTGTCCAGACATAGCATGGTTGTTATAAACATCAGCTCACGGTAGCTATATTTACCTGCACCAGACCTCCATAAGACCAGAAGACTAAGAGTGTCCAGCATGGACTACAGAGGAGTTCTGGATGACCTAGTACAAGCTATAGAGCTAAGAACAGTTGATAGTTCTCAAAGGAAGGAAAGCCACTTTTCTTTGATGTCAGGGGGAGCATTGCTAAGCTGCTCACATCCCAGTTGATTAGCTCACACATGCATCTATGAATAGCCTAATTGTATTCAGTGGGTTATTTAAAAAGAACATGAAGTTGGGAGAAAAAAGAGATGAGGGGATGTATGGGTAGAATGGGAGATAGATGTGACCGAGATATACTCTACACACATAACAAAATTTCAAAAAGTAAAACAGCAGGAACATGTATCAATTACATACAAACACACATACATGTATATTTTAGTTTAATTCTTAGAATCCCCATGGTGAAAGGAAAGAGAACTGACTCCTGCCAGGTGTTTTCTGATTTTCATGTGCACCATGGCATATGTGTGCCTAGACATGTGCATGCTTACAAGCATTCACACACACTAATTAATGTTTAAAATATATCACCTGTAATAATTTTACTTTTTCACAAACTTGCTTAAAGTTCACTTAATTAATTACAAAGTTAATACAAGATGGGTCCCAGTTGCCCTCAACATCATTAGACTTTTGTGTTGGGCATGAGTAACTGATGGACACTCTCCTTTAAAGTGCTAAGTGGTACAGATGATCAGATTTTGAAATGGAAGGTCTCAATTTTCTTTAAAGACATCAAGAACAGGACACAATCGAAGTAAAATTCAGGGAAGGTGGTGCTATGGGAAGGAGGATGATGCAAAATACATAGACAAGTGGAAATAAAAGTATATGTGGCCCCAAGCTCAGGAGAATAGACTTGAAATCTAAAACCCTAAACCTGCCTGAAAATTCTTTGTTAAACATTAGGCAGCAAAAATTACTCCCCCCTGTAGTTTTCATGAAATATATTTTTGCTTTAATAAAGAAAACTCATCTTGAATTTCTATCAAGCTTTTCCATATTATATTCATTCAAACACAGGACAAGGATAATGGATTTCATGAATCCTGCATGGGAATGGAGTTCAAGGAAAGAAGAGAAGACCTCCATTAATAAGTTTCTTCATTCATTCATTTGTTCATCCATCCATTCATTCATTCACGCACTGTTTATATTAATATAATAGGTCAGCTTAAAGGAAAACTGCCAAGACCTAGGATTGACCTCATTTGAAAACAGGGCAACTCAAAATGAAAAGCCTATTCACAATTTATATTTGCCTTCAAAAACATACCAACATACAGAACTAAACAAGGTAAGGAGGTTACAACACCAAACCAAGAATCAAAAGTGTGCTAAATGCCCGTAAAAGTTAAAACTGATGCTCTGTCTTTCATTGCTGTTGTTGTTTCCATGAAGACAAAAAAGGGCCCCAAATCAATTCACATAGCCAGGCCTTCTCTACAAACTTTTCTATAGTACCTTGCCTTTGGGACAAATATAAATTAGGATTGAATGGAGGGGGAAAGATCTCTCTAGCTATCCCACTGAGTCATTATTTTTTAAATATAGTTAAGATCGAACTGTAATTCATAGCTGGGCATTCTCTGAGGCTTACAATCTCTTCTTCATACCTGTATTTTCATCTCTCATTATAGATTAATGACAGTGAGCAGCAGAGCTTTGCTTGGGGATTGGTACAAAACAAAAGTCAGTAGAAATTATGAATCTTTTGTGTAGAAGGATTTGAGGGAAAAAAATAAAAGTTCTGGAAATGAGTTTGCTAAAGGATCCCACATCATTGCATCTTAATTTGCTATTTGTATGTAGGTCATTCAAAATGGCTCTTTCCTTCTCCACAATCACATACTGATAGACCAGGTAGGGAAACCTTGCTTTAGATGTTGGCAAAATAGTTACATTCATCAAACATAGCTGTATCCCTGGCTTAAAAATTGGCCCTTGGAGCTAGAGAAAATATAACATGTGTGATTTACTTTCTGTGGAATTGAAAAAAATAGGTGCAACACTCTTGGGTTATCAAAAGCTGGATACAAATATATTTATAACTACAAAGAACCTGGTTTATCACACAAATCACCTTCACATTGTTTAAAAATAAATGTATTTTAACCTCAAAATTCTGATTAGCCATTACACACACACACACACACACACACACACACACACACACACACGCAGAGTCACCTGGGTGGTATTGATACACTCACAAGTATTAGAAAAACTAATAGCTCACATTTTTCACTAATTGGGCTGTTTTTCTTTCTGCACAGTGAGTTAACTAACCTTAATAGCTGTCATAACTTACATTCCTTATCTCAAAGTTCTGTGAATTAGGAGAATAAGGACAGGTTAACTGGTTCCTCTGCCCCAAAGTGCAATTAAGAGATTGACAAGGTCACCTTCTCTAAGTTTCTTTCAATCTTTCCTTGTTATTGATATAATAGTTTCATGTAATTACAGGATTATGTTCTGCTTTTAAATGGCCATCAGCCAATGGTGACTCTGGTTAGGCCATTTTACAATATAGTTGCTTGCTTCCTCCCTCCCAGAATGAGGATTTATTGGTAGAGTCTGGTAAGGTGTAGTAATATGTAATGTAGTGCAACCACAGAGAAACTGTCTTTATGCCTTCCTGTGTTCTAATAGTTAACTGCCAGTCACAGATGTATGTACAGGCTGTGCTTATACCCAAAAGCACAGGATTAAACAAGGATTTGACTCATAATATCTGTTGATCACTTTAATATATGAGTCTAATAAATGGTTCACAATTTTATCATATTAAATTGTCTTTCACTGACTATGAACAAAGCTCAGTGATAGAACATTTGCCTACATTTCTCAAGGCCATGGGTACAATCCCTGTCACTGGGAAACAAAACAAAGCAAAACTAGTGAATTCAGGCATTGTAATGAAGAAGTGAGCATCTTGTATATTTTAATTAAGCTAGTCATAGTATATTAAAACACCAATTCTGTGTATTGCTCAGTACTCTATTATCATGCATATAAATATATATCTGCATAGCAGCACTATATAAATAATTTATAAATAAACCCTTGGCCCTAACATGCAAAAATTTAGAGAATTACTGATTTATGTTATGAGAGTAACCATATTTTGTAAAACTTACCTCACTTTTGAAAAATGGAAAATATTGACTTATCAGTTTGACAAGATATAGACTCAGGAGAAATGAACCATTGTTCATATCCATGAGGAAGTCTCTAGTTTAGTTAACTGAGATCATAAGATGCACCTCAAATGTAGTTGGAACCATTTCATGCATAGGGGGCCTGGATCGAATAAAAGAGAGAAAATGAGTTATACAGCAGTAGTTTTTCTCTCTGCTCTCTGACTGTGGACTCCATGTGCACAGTTACATCAAGTCCTTACTAGTTTTGATTGTCTGTCATGATGGACTAGATCCTCAAACCATGAGACAAATAATCCCTCATTTTCTTCCTTGTTTTTTTCAGATTCATTGTCAAATGTATGAGAAAATAACTCATATATCTGTCAGATAAGTAGGCTCATGTGTTCTGTATTCTGTTTTTTTTTTTCAGTTACAAAATGGATTTTGAGAATTCTTCATTTGGTTTGGTAAAGATACTGAAGGCATTGAAGTTGTATGGGGAAATGTTCATAATTTTTCTAACATGTAAGAAGAGAAAATGCAGAACCACTTAACCACAGCAATTGCTACCTACCTGCCATTTCACTTTCTAGAGTCAGTCATCACTACCCTACAAAATACCAGAAATTAAAATTTATGCCACTTCAAGAAAGTACCACTCTAAGTATTGTAATGAAATTTCACATTGCTATGCATCTGTTCTTCTCTTTTCTATAAGCCATCCCTTTGTCCTTTCCATACTAATATACCAAGAATATGTCTGTTACCCACCTACTACATAGCCTTTTTGGTTGTCAAATATATATTACTCATGTTCAAGTAATTAGCTCAAGATAGTTTGTGCTCATATAACTTCCATTACAGGTCTCTGTTACAACTTTAGTTTTACATGATTAGAAATTTTATTGATTTATTCTTAGACTGGCTTTATAAATTAAGCTATCATAATTGTAGTCTTATATAGAAAATGGAGTAAAGGGGCTTGGATTCACTCTGGTTTCAGGCATTGGGACTGTATCCCACAATGATAGAAGTGGATACCTGAGTGAGGTGGCATATATCTTTCTCTGTGACTCCTTTTCCTAGTCTTGTTACTATAAAACACAGCAAGATTGAAGTTGTAGGTTCTTACATTAATGACTTGCTTCTTGCATTTTTTTGAGAATTCCTTATATGGGTACTGTAGTTACATCCTCCTCCTCTCTCCTAACTTTATAGTGTCTATCTTATACCTCAAATCCATGATTTCTTTTTCTTCAATTATATGTGTCACATTATAATTAAATAGACATTTATATATAATTATATAGCATACATTTTGCATAATAACAATATAAATATTTGAGATACCATTAAGTATTGTTCATATTAGTGTAGGCCTACCTTTTTGAATTATAAAACCTATCAGGGAAATTTCGCAGGAGAAAATTGATTCACCCACTCTGAGAAACCCTCAATTGACTGTAGTTTTCTTGGAGGAAAACACCAAGCTCAACTTTCCCTCCCCCCAAAGAATGAAAGGACAAAGACATAAAAGGAGTATCTTCACCCAGCACAGATTCATACATATTCTCAATTTCTTGAATATATTTTATTGTATTCTTATGTAGTTGTAAAATATTCCCAAGTTTCTATTTTTTGTTTAATTGATACATAAAACAAACCCTGGACACATCCACTGGATACCATGCAGTGTTTAATGTATCTATATAATATATAAGGAATGTTTCCATGAGGTTAAATATCTTTAGCTCCAATATTTGTCACTCTCTTAAGGTGAAAAATTTAAAGCCTTTCTCCTTGCTGTTGGATATCTCTGGTGCATTATTCTTACTGCCACCTATCTTATAGGGAACTATCACAATAGTGATTTTTTTTCAACATTTTAGTTGAAAGAGAATTCTATCACTTTCACAATCTCCTCACTCCACATCCTCCTAGCTACACTCGCTTGAATGTTGTTCATGCCCTCTCATTCTGAAGTTGATAATTTCTTTTTCTTTGATTATGCATATATATATATATATATATATATATAATATATATATATATATACACACACACACACACACACACACACACACACACTGCTTGATGAGTTGCTTTTGTTGTTTGTATGTATATGGTTTCAAAACTCATTATTATGAATTAGACAACAAATAAGGGGTCTCATTAATAGGAGAGTCTAATTTCCTTCTTCCAGCAGTCAATAATTGTCTTTTTCTATGAGTGTAATTCCACATAATTTTCCCTTCCCTATTAACATTTTCCCTTGATACCACTGTTGTTCTACTCTTGCCATTTTTTCCTTAGGTTTGGCATGTTTTGATTTGTTGTTTACTCTCTGTAAACATTTTTAACATTAGGAATTTTTTCCAAGAAATTATTTTTTATTAGTTGAAATTAGAAACAAGCCTGCTTCACATGTCAATCCCTGTTCCCTCTCCCTCCCCTCCTCCCCACTCCCCCCAACCACCCCCACCCCAACTCCCTATCTGCTCCCCAGGGAGGGTGATCATGAGTGATCACCAAAGTCTAGCATATCATCCTGGGCAAGGCCTAGGCCCTCCCCCATGGATCCAGGCTGATAGAGTATCCCTCCACATGAGAAGATGTCCCTAATTCCTTTCTGACCCACTACCAGAGGCCCCATAGAGTGCAGAGGCCTCCTACTGACATCCACATTCAGGGGTCTGGATCAGTCCCATGCTGGCCTCCCAGACATCATTCTGGGGTCCATGTGCTCCCACTCATTCAGGTCAGCTGTTTCTGTGGGGTTCACAAGACTAGTTTTGATCTCTTTGCTCATCACTTCTCCCTCTCTGCAACTGGGTTCCAGAGTTCAGTTCAGTGTTTAGCTTCCATCAGCCACTGGATGAAGGCTCTAGGATGGCATATAAGGTAGTCATCAGTCTCATTATAGTGAAAGGACTTTTAGGGTAGCATCTCCAATATTGCTTAGATTGCCAGTTGGTGTCATTCCTGTAGGTCTCTGGAAATCTCCTTAGTGCTAGATCTCTCCTCAAAGCTATAATCGCTCCCTCTATTATGGTATCTCTCATCCTGCTCTCCTGTTCTCCCATTCCCTCCTCTCCCCTCCTCTTCTCCCTCTCTCTTTCTCCAGTCTCCCACTCCCCTACACCATGCTCCCAATTAGCTCAGGAGATCCTGTCTCTGGGGGACCATGCATTATTCTCTTGTGGTCCTCCTTATTTCCTAGTTCATTTTGTGATGTTATTGTAGACTGGTAATCATTCCCTTTATGTCTAAAATTCATACATGAGTGAGTACAGACCATGTTTGGCTTTTTGTGACTGGGTTACCTCACTCAGGATGTTTTCCTCTAGTTCCATCCATTTGCCTGTGAATTTCAGGATTCCAGTGCTTTTTACTGCAGCATAGTAGTCCATTGTGTAAATGTACCACATTTTCTTTGAAGGGCTTCTAGGTTGCTTCCAGGTTCTGGCTGTTACAAAAGTGCTATGAACATAGTTGAACATATGTCCTTGTCATATTAATGTGCATTCTTTTGGTATGCTGGATATTGAGGTAGGCTGATTCCCATTTTCCTGAAAAACCTCCATACTGATTTCCAAAATGGTTGTACAAGTTTGTGCTCCCACCAGCAATGGAGGAGTGTTCCTTTTTCTGCACATCCTCTCCAGCATAGACTGTCATTGGTGTTTTTGATTTTAGCCATTCGGGCCGGTATAAGATGGTATCTCAGAGTTATGTTGAGTTGTTTTCCCCTGATTATTAAGGATGTTGAGCACTTTCTTAAGTATCTTTCAGCCATTTTAGAGTCCTCTGTTGAGAATTCTCTATTTCATTCTGCACCCTACTTTTTAATTTCATTGTTTAGTGTTCAGGTGGCTAGCTGCTTGAGTTCATTGTATATTTTGGATATCAGCCCTCTGTCAGATATGGGGTTGGTGAAGATATTTTCCCATTCTGTGGGCTGCTGTTTTTTCTTGGTGACTTTGTCCTTTACTTTACAAAAGCTTCTCAGTTTCAGGAGGTCCCATTTTTTTTTTTTTGCTTGAAGATCTCAATGTCTATGCTACTAGTGTTATGTTCAGGAAGTGGTCTCCTGTACCAATTTGTTCAAGCATAAATCCTACATTTTCTTCTAAGGGTTTCAGTGTGGATGCATTTATGTTGAGCTCTTTGATCCATATGGACTTAAGTTTTGTGCATGGCGAGAAATAGGGATCTCTCTGCAATGTTCTACATGTCCGAATCCAGTTATGTCAGCACCATTGTATAAATTTAACTACTTCTTCAAAATCAGGTGTTTGTAGGTCAGTGGATTAATATCGGGCTTTCAATTTGATTCCATTGGTCTATCTGTCTACTTTTGTGTCAATACCAAGATGTTTTAGGACTATGTCTCTATAATAGAGATTAAAGTCAGGGATGGTGATTCCTCCATAAGTTCCTTTATTGTACAGGGTTGTTTTGTCTATTCTGTTTTTTTTTTCCACAAACAACATAAAATATCTTGGGGTAATGCTAATCAAGCAAGTGAAAGACCTGTACAGTAAGAACTTCAAGTCTTTAAAGAAATTAAAGAAGATAGCAGAAAATTGAAAGATCTCCCATGCTCTTGGATAGGTAGGATCAAAATGACAATCTTACCAAAAACCATTCTACAGATTCAACTCAAATCAAAATTTCAACACAGTTCTTCACAGACCTTGAAAGAACAATACTCAACTTTATATGGATAGGCATTTCTAGGTGAGACTTTCACAGTAGACTTTTTGGTTCCCAGGAAATTACATTCTTTCCATTCTCTATAATGTTTTCTGAGCCACTGTATTGAAGTTTTGATACAAATATATCCATTGAGTTTGGTCTCCAAATATCCATGGATCATTGAATATTCTGAGATGATTTTCAATTGCTGGGGAGAAAAAAGCATTCTGATGAGGGTTGGTAGCTGCATTTATCTGTGGATAGAAGGATAGGATTAAGAATATTGTAAGGAATTGTGCTGGTCTTAGACAAGTATCTACCAACAACTTTGCTAGATAATCACATTTGTATGTAACTGTAAATCAGTGCTTTATTCTCAAACTTGTCCCCCCTCCTGTCTGGCTCTCTTCGCCGTCTGGTAAGAATAATGTCATTCTGAACTTTCATAATTATGCTTCTTTCAGGCTTCCTATTGGAGTGAGTTTAAACAGTATTTTTCTTTCTGTACCTAAAATATTTATTTCAACATAATGAATTTCAACTACATCCATGTTATTATGAATTACAGAATTCAATCTTGACTAAATAATATTCTATTGCATAAGTGAACCATGTTGTTTTCATTCAAAAGTAGATGGACACTTGTTTTTTCCCCTACTTTCTTTACTATTGGGAATGATTCTTTTGAAGGACACTGGAATGCAGATGTATTTCTAACACACTGATTTATTTTGCACTTCAATATTTTGTCTCACCTATTTGCAGGCCTGTTACTAAACAATATTGAAAGCATCCTAGTAGAAAATGAACTTATGTTTGCTAAAATTTCAAAAGAGAACCACTTTTCTCTTAATTAATTTTTATTATATTTCACTTTGTACACATGAAGAATTGGGTATCACCCTTAAAAACTGCAACAAGTTCACTTAATTGCTAACGAAATTAATTTGAGCACAGGCAGTCCAATGTTAGAACTTTAATCTTTGCCACAATGTAACAACTCCATTAAGATTCCAGGAAAAGATGTTCTTGGCTAGGTTTAAATCTTTTAAAAGAACAAAGTCTAGGTTTCTTTAAGCAACTTCTTTTCATAAACATGGACTTAATGGGCCTAGGGGATGTACTTGCTAATAGGACTTGATCCACTTCTACATCAGGCCTCATTATTAAGAAAGACTCTGTGTCCTCATTCGACTTTCAGAAACTCCATAACTATCTTTCAGTTTGTCCTCTGAAGGCACCTTCAGTGATTTTCCTCTAAGCCCAAAGATGGCTTTCTGTGTAGAGTATGTGAGTTGAGACTGGAATTGTACTCTGGAGTTTCTCTTTGAAGTCAAATGAGGTCTTTGTACAAAACTAAACATCTACAATAATAGGGCTTCCAGGAGAACACTTTCTTTCTGTGCCCTTTCATCTTATTACGAGAGTCTAGAAAGTCCAAAAACTTGAATGTTGAGTCTGACTTTGTTTGTAATTACCAAGATGACTTTTTAAAAGACAACTTTTTTTTAGTGAATTTTTTTCTATTTAAATATTTGCATGCACCTTTATTTGCTGGGCAGCTTGTAAGAGTTACGGGCAAGCATATGCAGCATGCATACTGGTTTTTTCACCACTCCATGAAAATGGTTGTCTCATTCTTCCAGGCTCAATGAGGCTTAAGTAGAAGTGTCTGAAATATAGATAGTTTTCTAATTGTTCTTAAAATTCTTCTCATTTCTTCATTTGGATTTGGAGTTGGAGCTTTGTGTTTCAAGAAGGTGGCGGGGTTGACACTTGATGGCTCATAATTAATCTCACAGGAGTGTCAATTTACATTAATGATTCCAGACAGTTCATTATTTATCACTTAGTATATTCAAAGATGTTTATTCTTTAAGTGAAAAGTCATAACCAGAATTAGCAGTACACTTATTGATTATCAGTTATAATATGCTTTGCTTCCTATTGGATATCCCATTTAATATTAATCACTAACATTTTAGCTATTCAGGTATTTACCTTATTATTCTCATCTTAGAGGTCTGATAGTCAATCTTAGAGAATACTAACTCAAGGTGAGAAAGCTAACAATTGATGATCTAAAAGGGCTAATCATGAGTGTAGGAGGAATGCAGAAGATCATGTGATTTTCTTCATGCAGAACTAATACATGAAGAAATTAAGAGCAGCTATGGTTATCCTTGGCAGTCCTGGAAACAGTTTTAACAGTGCAATACCATGAACTCTTCAGGTTGAACAGTAGCCTAATGCTTACATATCTTTCTTTCTGGTATTTTTCTAGGCAGGTAGACCTTAAATTCCTGTATAACATAAATGCATTTAAAGTTAATGCTTTTGTTTTATTATGAAAGACATAGTGTGGATGAAATGGAAGCAAGGCATACACTGCATCAGTTCCTGATTTGAAATCAATACACTGGCACATTTTTATTGAGTTATACAAGTTACAAATGTTTATCATACTTCAGAGTGAAGATGCCAGATATAATATTGTCATTATAAATATAATTCTTTTCCTGATTGTGTGTTTATGTCAAAAGTCTTATTGCGATGGGGATGCTGATGACACAAATACAATAAAAATCTTTTTATTCATTTATAGCTGGTAAAACAATATTAGAAGATGATATATTCCATCTTCCTTTTGGTTAGTGAGTTTGAGTCTCATAATTCTCTATTATATTTACTGTTTGCTGAGATATAATTGGCACAGACCTTCTCTTCATCATTAATATTCTTACAATGCCCTATATTACAAATCATGCATCCATAACCAAGTGGCAAATACATAGTTGTGTGAAAATAATCATGGTAAATAGGAATATGATAACTATAAGATTGGAAAGGGACTAAACAAAACAAACTAGAGATGCCAGAATTTATTAGCAACAGAGTGGGACCTATTTGAGTGCCAATGTACATTGGATCCTCAGAGTCAGGAAGCATTGCTTCCATAAATTGTGATATATGATCTACTAAGAGAATCAGGAATGCTGTGGGGCAAAACATCTACCTGAGGATAGAGCTAAGCCTTCTGTTAAAATGTAACCCTAAGACAGTTTGCAGTTAAAGGTGAGGAGAAGACCTATCATTTTGAATGATGGCTCATAAGCATTAGACTACAGCTCAAAACAAAGATCCTTGATGTCACCAAGTATGCTAGATGGTAGGCCTGGGTGAAGAATGCTATGAACATGCTGTAAAGATCTGATGTTATATATGTCTCCTGTGAGCCACCAACTCCACCTTTTGCATTGTTTGCAGTACACATACAAAGAAAAGTTAATGTCTATTATGACATAGTTTGAACCAAGATGCTTTCTTTTATTTGGAAGTTTTCAAAAAAATATACTGACTCTTGGCTCATGCCTATGATTGAGTGCATCTGAAAAACTACCCACATGGTACTTCCATCTGAAAAAGTTGGCTTTGGCCTTGAATATGCCTTGTCCCAGTTACTTGATTTAAACTAGTTATAATTGGCTACAATGCTAACTGGGAGTCTTTTCACTTCTCTGAGAGGAAACAGTAAATTCTTGAAGCATCTTATTCTACAGAGCCTGTGTTCATTCATAGCAATATTTACAAAAGAAAAGAGGAGGTAAGGCCAATCATTGGATTTACTGTCTCTAAAGCACTAAGGGTTGTGATGTAATAGGAAGAGAACATGAAACCTGGTGCAATGTAGAGATTTTAACATTTGTGAGACATGATATTGGCTGTATTATCTTGGTCACATTATGCATAATAATAAAACATTAGTGTACTCCTGTAATTCACTCAGGTTAGACTCCTTTCAAATAGTGTTGAGGATTATATATTTCGTGTTTTGTTTTCCTGAATTATGAGGGGTAGGCACATTGAGCCTATAAAATGCAGAAATATTTAAGATGCACAAAGGTAGCAGATTGTGATTAATTAGAAAGTTAAGTTTCTCAGGAATGTTCTTCTGTCATTCTTATTCAAATACAAGCTGTGATTCAACATTGCTCAATCAGCAGGCTCTGCAGGGGACTCAATTTTCCTGTGAGAAGCTTGACAAATTTGGATTTTCATGATATATGGACTCTATTCTAACAAAGAGATCAACAAATAGCTTATCAAAATACCTTTGACTCAGAAGAAAACTAACCCCTTTAGGTGAAAACCTGCAATATTCTTGGCCATCTGCATAATGATTGAAATTAGCATAGGTTTACACAGTACACAATTCCTTTAGAATTTAGATGGCTTTGAAAAGAACAGAAGGCTATAAATTTCCTATAGGGAAAGTCTATGAATGTCTATGAATGGTCTAACATTGTGAAACCAAAGGGCTCCAGGGTGAGAGGCCTGAACCTCAAGGTTGAGTGAACATTAAGGTGGAGTTCTTCAAGGCATAGCTGTGTTGCTTGTAAAAACTTCTCATTGCTCCTTCTGTGAAGGAAGCAGTCCTATCTTTCAAGAAAAACTAGAAACAAATAGCTTTTCTTTTTGATATGCTTATTGAATGGTGATATAAGCCAAAGCTAAGCATCCAATTATGACCACAGTTTACTTATACACAAAGGAAAAGTCAGGAAATTGAGCAAAAGTGGGGGAAAATACAGAGAAGAAAGATGAAAGATTTGAGTCCAATAGACATGAAGAAAGGGAGACAAATGTTCTCTATTAGTTAATTAATTTTTAAAACAATCTTACTTCACATGCCAATCTCAGTTCCCTCTCCCTCTATCCCACTATCCCACCATCTCTCCTTCTCAACACTCCATCCATTCCTCAGAGAGGGTGAGGCCTCCCTTGGCGAATCAACAAAGTCTGTCACATCATTTTGAGCAGGACCAAAGCCCTTCCTCCTTTTATCAAGGCTGAGCAAGGCATCCCTCCATAGGTATGGGCTCCAAAAAGCCAGTTCACACACTAGGGATAATTACTGCTTCCACTGCCAGAAGCCCCATAAACGCCCAAGCCCCCACCTGTCAACCAAATTCAGGGGACTTACTTCAGTCTGATGTAGGTTTCCTAGCTGTCATTTTAAGATTTCCACTTACGACAAAGCTGGCCTTAAAGTTTATGTACTAGAAGACTGTAACCACATAGCTATCACCCACATTCTGAGTGTCTACTTGGGTCCTGTGAAGATTTCCCAGGTGTCAATCCTGAGTCAGCAAGTTCCCCACAGGCTCTGGTCAGCTGTTTGTGGGGCTATTGGCAGTGGAACCAGGATTTATCTCTCTTGCATGACTGGCATTTTGGAGCCCATTCCCTATGGAGGGATACTTTGTTCAGCCTAGATGGCTTGCCATGAGAAGCCTCACTGTCTCTGAGGAGTGATTGTGGGTGAAGTTGGGAGGAAGGTGGGGGAAGTGGGTGGAGGGTAGGGCTGGGGAACTGGGATTTGTATGTAAAATGAAAAGAACAGATTGTTTTTTAAAAGTAAAAAATATAAAAGGGAAGACTGTAACCCACTGATAGGTACCTTACTCTGTCAGGTTATGAACCTCCCCCAGATTGTCAACCACACTGCAAGGGATATAGTGAAATTTCACTCTTATTGTCAGGTGAGGCACACAGACAGTGGAACTTAGGCCTCCATTTCTGGACACAGAAGGAACACAATGGTATCCAGTACACCCTTATCTGTAGAGGTTATCACTGTGCAATAGGAGTGCACCATGATTCTCAAGCCTTTCCTCTCCAAAGCATATTCTAATATCTCTTTTTATCATATGGATTATGTCAGTTGGTTTTTGTGTGTGTCTACCTTAGAGTTCATGGTTCTGATAATACGTGCTGTATATTCCACATTTTATTAGTGAGACAAATATACCCTTTTAGGGTTATTTTTGTGAGATGGATAGCACAGAAGATTGTTCCAGCTTTGGGCTAATTCCAATATAGCCATAGCCTTTTTAACATAGGATTTTTATGAATTTTGTGAAGTTCATACATGTGTACAATGTATTTTGATCATGGTCCCCTACTTCCTTCCCCTCACTCCTCCTAGATCCTCTAATTCATATTTCTCTTCACTTCCTATCCTTCCTCTCACTGTAGATCATGCTAGTTGCTACCTTTTTGAAATATTGAAATGTACCCATGCCATCTTTTAAGTATGAAAATAGTAAGCACATATAATATTGAAGTAGAAGGAAAACATGTTCACACACAAGTCTTCAGACAAGCAGAATCAATAAAACTACTCAGGCTAATGAGGCTACAGAGGGAACATTTGAGGCACTCTACAACTTCAGTCCCTCTGGTTTTTCAATGATGCTGACAGAATAAGTATTCCTTTGTTATTTATACCAGTTAAGTTGAAAGAGGAAGTCAGAATTAGAAGCATGAATGGAGATTTGGAGAACCTCTATATTTCCCTGAGCTCTGCCTCCTTCCGTAAATGTAGATAGTGTGCTATGAGATACAGTTATCTCTTTCCTATCCTAAAGTGCAATGATTCTTTTTTTTAAACATCACTTTCTTTGAGCCTCATTTTTCTTATCTATAAATAGAGAAGAATCCCTCCATCACAAGGTGACTTTAAGGATTAAAAGATAGTAATCCTATATCTCTTCTCATAGAGATCTATTTAGTTTCTGGATTTACCTAGCAGGAGCTTGAGGAGTGAGCTCTGATAGCAAATAGTAGCATGGATTGAAATTATTTGAATTCAGAATTTCATGCTCTAAATCGTTTTGAGAAAGTCAGTATTTCTTAAATGCTCTTAGTTCCAGAATATCTATGGAAGACCTTTACAGGCAACTTTCAGTGAAGACTTAGCCTAGTCTCCTTGAACTTGAAGTTAGAAGGAGGGCTGTTTCTACTGTTCAGTCTGAGGATCGAGTACAGTGTCTAATAATGAAGAAGTGTACAGGAGATGTCTGTGGCTCTCAGGCAAGACCTGTAGTCCTGCTAACTCTTGTCTTTTAAAGA
Organism: Cricetulus griseus; assembly: GCF_003668045.3. Classification (NCBI taxonomy): domain Eukaryota; kingdom Metazoa; phylum Chordata; class Mammalia; order Rodentia; family Cricetidae; genus Cricetulus; species Cricetulus griseus. The sequence goes on along the minus strand of NC_048599.1, from coordinate 79,972,829 downwards.
CACACCAGACCCTCTAGACCCTTGGAGTTTTAAATTGATCAAAGATGTTTTTCAAAATAGAGAAAATAACAACTAAAACAGATACAAAATGAACAGACTACAAGGTTTTCTTAATTTAATTATCAGCAAGAGATATACTAGTTATAATCAGTTCAAAAGAAAAGGAGTTGTTTGTAAATGTAGAATATAGAAATTACTGTGACAAAGGGAGGATTTTTTTTCTGGTCTTGTATATATTTATTTATTTTCAGGTTAGAAGTGTTTTGTTGCATGTGTGTCTACAAACCACAAGTATGTTTGGTGCCTGTAGAGGTCAGAAAATCCCTGGAATGGGAGTTCCAGGTGTTTGTAAGATACTGAGTGCTGGTACTCAAACATGGGTCTTTTGGAAGAGAAAAATGTCATCTTAATGACTGAATTACCTCTCCAATCCTGGTTAGTGATTTCTTAAATAAGAAAAGAAAGAAGACTTTTCCTATTCTGTAAAATAATCATTAGAAAAAAAAGGCAAAGAGCAATAGAGTTGAAGGTCTAGTGATAAAAATTGTTCATATAAGAATATTAACCTTAAAATGTACAAAGATTTAGCTGATGTAATTTTGTTGTTGTTGTTGAATTTATTTAGATAATTCCTGTGAGTCCAAAATGATGATGGAATGTTTTGAAGGCCAAAGCAAAAGTAATGTAGAACCTCACAAGGATATGTGTCAGTCCTAGTTAGCATTAATTGTGAGCATAAAACAGTTTCAAGTCATCTGACAGTAAAGTTTGGACTAAAAAAATGCCTAGACATCCAAATGCTTTGACTGGCATGTAAGCATGTCTATGTGCAATTTTCTTGATGATTAATTAATTCGGAAGGACCCAGGTGACTACAGACTGAACAATCACTAGGCAAGTGGTCCCGGTCAGTATATAATAAATTAACTAAGTATGAGCCTGTGAGTAAACAAGCCAGAGAATGAGTTTTCAAGTGTCTTTTCCCCAAATTCCTACCTATATCTTCCTGCCTTGAGTTCCTCTGAGGATGTTAGGTGAAAGATCTCTTTTCTTTTCTTTCCTAAGTTGCTTTTTCTCAGTGTTTTGTCACACCAACAGAAAAGTAATCACAGTTGTGTTGAGGAAGAAAATTTCAACAAATTCAAGTTAAAGATTTCATTCTTTTTTGTTATTATTTTCAAAAAATAAGTTTAAGTTTTGGATATCATTCCATCTACTAAAGTAGAAAGGTGTGCTTTGGGCATGGAAGAACAGTGGGGTTTTGTGTCAAGCCTGGACAAGAAAATACAAGCATAAGGTAAAATTCAAGTTAGCTGCTTATCCATGTTTGGACCTATGTCAATTACCTTGGAGGAACAGAAAAAGAGTGACTCCAATTAGCATAATTCAAGTATTTCAAATACATCTACTGTACTTTGGTCAATAACTAGCTTATTTTGGAATTTTTCTGTTTTATAAAGTTTTAGTCTGATTTTGTGACACTTAACATGAGTGACTTCATCTTTGTTTGCTCTTTTGCTGTTTTGTGCTAGACTGAAGTCCATTCTCTCCTGTTAATTTTATTTAACAGTAACTAAAAATATGTCCATTACTTTAATTTTATTCAGCAGCAGTAAAATGTGTATTATTACTAAGAGATATATAATTAATCATGTCATAAATCTCATCTGTACTTTTTAATTAGAATTTACCATAGTCCAAAGGAAAAGTGTTTTAAGTTTTGTGTTTTTCTTAGACAATATTTTGCATACAAAATATTTTGATTAGTTAAGTAATATAAAATCATAATCTATGCTTCTCTCCCTTACTTGAATAAAGAAAGAGAGCCATAAATTTGGATCAACTGTTTTTAAAGTTGATCTTCCCTCCATTTAAGTGTTCTACCTAATATCTGAATGATAGACCAATGGAGATACCTGTCCTGGAGAGCAGAGATAATGGGTGTTTGGAAAAACATAGTCAATAAAACAATACATAGAATATAACCAACACAGAACCAGGTCTAATTTAACTACTCACTGTCAAATGCTTTTCAGGTATATTTGAACTTAGAAGCACATTTTAATAAAATTGTTACATTGATCAATAACTTTTAATGGTATCTTATCTTTCATTGACATAGACAGATGCCTATATAATATCATTACAGATACAAAATCATGATGACACATAATAGACTTGTTTTTAAAATTCTATGTATTATTATCTATAATAAAGACAGCGGTGGCCAAATTATGTATGACAAAGTCACCAATGATAAAAAAAAATGTAGCATTGACTGAATTGTAGGTCTAATTATATACTTTAATTTTACTTGATACAGGAGTTACAGAAGGAACAAACATAATGTATGTGTTTTGACACTATGGAGACATCCTGAAACCTCTTCAGAATCTCAGCAATTTACCCAGATTCAAGGTTGGCAAGCTGGAAAGCTGGTCCATAGACAACTTGCTACAGGTATGTGAGAGCTATAATTTACACTGCTAGAATCCATCAGAGATCCATTGACCATAGGGTTGTTAATTACTTTTCAGATAATTACAATGTTTCTTTGGTACGGCTGACAGCTTCTTTTCCCTCCCATACATACGCATGTGGGTGTTAGCATATGGCTCAAAGTCTGGCCATTTCATCTTGTTTACTTGGGCCTTCAGTCAGTTACAAAAGGATGAATCAGGAATGTACCCACCTCATAAAAAATTTACTTCTAGAGATTTATACAAAATGACAGGAGTCAAACTGTTACTCAAACAGATGTTTCCACCTGCTGCCCTGGGAGTTTAAAAGGGTGATAAATGGACCCGCCCGGAATTCAGAATGAAATAAGCAACAAATGCTGATGCGCCACCTTTTTATTTGCTGTTGTTTTGAAACTGGGGCAGCATTTAGATCATTAACAGGGAACAAAGCATTTGGGGTAGGTAACTGTCTCTATTCTCCGGGTAGAAGCTTGCGGATTGGAAAACTTGATGCCGTGACAGCATGAATGTATTTTCTTTTCGATTATTGGGAAAGCTGTTCTTGCTTGAATGAACCAATAAGAAAGAAGGAACTGCAAAAGACCCAACACAAATGACCCTGTGTGGCTTAAGGGCACGGGTTGCAGCCTCCTCTCTTGCTAAATATTGTACTATTTCGAGTCAAAGCAAGCCAAGCCATTCAGCTCTGAGAAATGCAAATAGCCTGCTTGCTCATCTACAGTTCTCACTGCCACACAACAAAAGAAAAAGTTCACATTAGGTTGACAATCAGCAGCGTTCACGGTAAGGGAAATGGTAGCAGTTGCCATTTCACCTGACAAATATTTGAAATTCCCGATGCTGTTTTAAAAGTGTTCAAAGAAATCTTTTTGGGGAAGCTGAAACCAAATAGGACTTTCTCACGCCATTTTCTCTCAGTATTTATTTGTCTCTGAGTTGTAGTGTAATGACTATCCTGCATAATACTGAAGTAGTCTTCCCTTGAAGGCTATGTTCATCAGTGATACCATGTTCTGTAGATTTAAGCTCAGCAGAAAATATATTAACAGATATTTAGGGAGACAACTTGTTTTAAGAAATCGCACATGCATACAGGACTTTGTGAGTGCAAAGTGTTGCCAAAAATGAAGAATCATTGTAAAGGTAATAAGCCATGCATTAAAGGGAAGATGAAAAAAGTGAGAGAAAAATCCTTGAAGCCTGTTCATTTTGTTTACTTTGCTTTTCTCCCCTGGCAACAGTCATGTGCTAGAACTAAAACAAGAAGAGGAAGAGGGGGGAAGAATTTTAACTTGCAGCAGAGTTCTTTGCCCTCTTTTAAGATGTAATGCTTTCAGCAATGACTTAGACTCTGCTGTGGATTTGTTTGTTTGCTTGTTTGCTTTCTGAGGATTGTTTTTCTTGGCCTTCTCTGCACTGATAGCTCTTCTTAATGCTAGACTCTTACTATAACTTTTGTGATTCCTTTGGGTTACTTTCCTTACAAGCAGAATATGGTGCAATAGCTATTTTAGTGACCTTCTGTGAGATCTATTAAGCATATTGGAAAACTGAAAATGCAAAAGTGAACTCCAAGGAATGACATAATAATAAATGCAGGAGCACACAACCTGGAAACAGGAACATTACCAAGTGTGTGGGATTCCTGGAGTTGAGGTTATTGGAGGAGAAGTTTACATAGCTGGAATCAAGGTGTTCTGACTACAATTCTGTAGACAAATGCAAGGAAACTTGGAAGCTCAGCAGGAAACTTCATATGTCATGTTTTAGACATAATTGTAAGAAGGTAGTAATATTTCATTGTGGATATTTACTAATGATGTTGTGCCCAGATTTCGGAACCCCAAAAGAACCCTCCAACAAGGAGATGACTCACTGAAAGCAAGGACAAAGGTTTCTTTATTGACTCGAGGATACAAGCTGCAGCAAGGACCCCATTCATTCGGGACCAAATGAAGTGCCCACATTTGACTGAGGGGTGTTTTTATAAGAGAAAATTGTAGGGCTTGAAACCCCAAGATTACAAAACTTCTGTGGTTACACAGGACAGGACAAAGATTGTATGCTTCAGGCAAGGTGCAATTAAGCAGGATGCTGCAGAGGAAATGAGTTTGTTAATTGTATCCTGGGCTGGGGACTTCTACAATTAATAACTCTCTGATCCTCTTTGGACCAGAGGAATGTGGACACCATTCTAGGTTGTGATATCTGGTCTAAGGGCTTGAGACCTGTGGACCTTTGTTGAACCTTGTCTGCTGAGCTGCCTTTTGGGAACTCAGAGTTTTCTGTTTGGGCTTTGTAGTCTGGGTTTTAGACTTTTATTAATATTCACCTTTCAATACATAGTCGTCTTTTACCTTTTACCTATTTTCAGGTAGTTTTGCTTGGCTTTTATACTTTCATTTTATGATTTTTTAAATACACTCTGTAGCAGTCAATATATAACATGTGATATGTTAATGTTCTATAAATCTACTGATAGTCTTAAGAACTGAAACATTTATATGGTATGTTTTTTAAAATGATAAACATTTTATCAGATGTTCTCATCATGAATCATACTGTTACTATCTTTGTCTATGCTTTCATCTCTAAGAAATTCTTCCTATGTCTCTTTCAAAATATTTTATAGTTGATACGCTATAAGCAAAGGAATGAGTCCTTTGGAATTATTCTTGATATCAAACATTCATTTTATAACCAGTAATGTTAATTGCTTCTTTGGGAATAGATATCTATTGTCTTTCTGCATTGCATTATATTTTGAATCCTATGGATACTGTAGCAATAATGCTTTTTGTTTGTCATTTGGCCACTAGTGACTCAGTGAAGAAAGGGGTATAAGGGTCTTTATTGCTAGGCAGTGCTGAATCTTAAGGAGATATTTATTATTTACTTATTTTTGAAATAGAATTATTTCATAAAATGCAATCTGTTGAAAATCTCTTGTACCTCAGTTCCTTCTATATCCTCCCCATTTCTCCACCCAACTACAAGTTTTCTTTCCCTCTTTGGAAAACAAACAGGAACAAAACTTAACAACAGTGACAGCAATATAAACCTAAGAACCAACAAAATCAAAATATTCTCATGCTTTTTTTCTTTTTGTCGTTGTTGTTTGATTAACTTCCAGTTTTTTGTTGTTGTTATTTTGTTCTATTTTGGAAACATGTATGTTATTGCTACTGAGGAGACAGAATTCTGAACTCCCCATGTCACCTCCAGGGATACTACAAGGGTTGGCACATAGATTATCTGTTATCTGCTTAGAAGCGATGAAAGTCCTAGCCCTCTGGGATCTTCTCTGATGTCACACTTGTTGGGGGCAAAGGGCCTTGCTATCTGCAGTCTGCTGAAGAAAAGAATCTGTATCTCTCATTATGGGTCCACTGTCCTTAGGGGAGTTGAGTTAATGGGATATTTTTGTTTCTTATATATTACTGGATGAAATTGTGTGAAAGATTTCTGTCTCCATTTTCGTTGTATGCATTTATTCATTTGGTTGGTTTCTTCATTTCCTTGTGTATGCATGCATATGTTTGTGTGTGGGGGGGGGGGCATCTTCAGAGAACAATATATGGGAACTGGTTCTTTCCTTCCACCATGCAGATACCAGGGATTTAACTGAGGTTCTCATAAGGGATTTATTTTCTTATTGAGCCCTCTTATCTGCCTGGAAGCTCTCTTTCTTAATAATCTTCCATTTTCTTGTCATTTGTCTAAGAATCAAATGTCTCTGTCTTCTTCTTTCTTTCTCTCTCTCTCTCTCTCTTCTCTCTCTCTCTCTCTCTCTCTCTCTCTCTCTGTGTGTGTGTGTGTGTGTGTGTGGTAGAATTTTATTCAGAGCAGTTTGTTCTTCTTAGATTTACTATGTAGCCAAGACAGGCCTTGAAGTTTAGATCTGCCCTGCTTCCTTCTTCTAATTGCTAAGATTACAAATGAACCATCATACTTAATATACATCTTTTTGTAAACTGTCACCAAATTCCAGCCACAATAACCTCTTTTTGTATCATGTATTTAGAATAATAGACTGTAGGCCATACATTAATCTTAGATATCCATCTTACACAAGCCTAAATGAATGAAGCATTTTAAAGACAATTATGTATTTTAAAGATATTTAGCATGGTTGGTCTTTAAGATGGCAATTAATTCTACCTCTAAACATAGTTCAAATACGAATTCTGAATTTCATTACCTTATCAAGCCCATCCGGTTGGGGAATCACATAAATAATGATTATAGAGTTACTTAAAGCAAGGATTTTATCTCAGAATAAAAAGCTCTTGCTACAAAGAATCAGAGCAACATTCTGCTGCACTTCAGTCCTTGGCCAGGAGATGCCTGTAGCTATGGCAATCAGCAAGAACCCGATGGAAAACAGCATGAACCCAGTAGCTTGGAACTCTGGTGAAAGAAAAGGCAAGCCTTGGTCAATCACTATAACGGGACAGCAACAGAAGCAGAAGTAGTGTTGTGCTTGCCAGAGGCAAGTGAATCCAGCAGCCTTACTGACCTGTGTTGTGAACTCTGGGGCAACCCTCAGTACATTTCATAAATCAGAGCACAGTCAGTGAATTTGCAAAATAGTGAATATTCTTAGGATTAATACAAGGATGAAGATTTCCAGTTTCTCCTGGGTTTCATTATAAAAAATTTACCCTTTGATGAAAAGCCTCCCACGAATAATCTAGGCTGCCAAATAAACATAAACAATATAGTTTTAGGATGATTGATGTTCATAACAACTTCATATTCATGAATATTTTTAGTAAACTAAAATTATATGTATATCCCATTGTTAATATTCTGGGAATATTTACACACAACATGCCTTGTTGTATGGAAATTGATTTTAACAGGTTTCCTGCATAAAAGTTAGTTGAAATATATCAAACTTAAACATTAAAGAATCTGGAATCTAACAGAATCTGTCATTTAAACTGCAGTTGTCACAAATGTGTTTAATCACAGTGGCATACATTAGTGGAGTATATAACAGTTCATATCATCAGAAAATGATCCCATTTCATAGGTAAAATTTAAGGTTCTATATCTTATTAAATTAAAACACTTGTTATATAGATTTATAGTAACTTTAGAATATTATTGTATTTAAAACAAAAGGATCTTTAAAAGACATATTATGGTATTATTATAAAATAAAATGGCATTCAAAAGTCAAAGCAATCAGACAGAAAGCATTTTATTAGAAAAAGAAATTGCTATATGTAATAAGCTATTTGAAATATTGTGCTAGATTTGTTTTTAGGAAATTACATAGAGAGATTACATTTTATCTTCATTTCTCTATTTATGGAACAACTTTTTCTGCTTGAAGAATAGCACTCACTACAATATGCTTCTCATATTAGAGCAGAACAGGCCAATAGAGGAGTGAGGACCTTATATGCATTCATTGGGATGCAGAAAATCTTTCACAGAGTATTTAATTCCTAAAAGTAAATGTTTAGTACATGAAAGATGAAATGAACCAAAAAATAAATATAAGACGAAGGTATCCTTTGATCATCATCATTTTGACTGTGAATGGGAGTTTTTGCAAAGATGCAAGTCATGAATAGTCCAGATTCACAATGTTTAGCTCAGTCCTGGTAGGTAAGAAGCAGGCACCTCTGAGGTATATCAGAAAAATGCATCTCCTTGCCATAGTCTAGCTTATCATTAATAATTTTAGAGTGTCTAGGTGAATACAAAATACCATCTAAAATAAAATCGCCTTGTATAGTAGAGGCTCCCATCTTGCATAGCTGCACTGGCTGAAACACTCTAGTCAATGACGGTCCATCACTTTTCTTTCAACTATTATTTGTTCAGACACAAAGTTACTGAATACCATGGAAATGCCTAATGCTTGATTTCTCATATTATGCATCTTTTAAACTTCATACACATGTTGCCAGCACAATGAAATATATCTGCAGTAAAGCAAAATGTTTCACAGCACACATTTACTGCTCAAGAAACCAAACGATAAAGCACAAATTTAAAGGCAGTAAAAAACTATTTGAGACAAGTGTTCTATTCGACAGAATGGTATGCATCTATTATGGAGATCGACTCCCAAAGTGAGTGCCTCATATAGAAGAGGTGCAGCAATCATAAATTATAAGGTGAATGGATGTTTTTATATCACACACTTGGAAATGACAAGGTAGAACCAGTAGTTTCCAAGGAAAACCAGGTATATAAGAAAATAAATCTCTAATTTGTGCTGTTTGCCTCATTGTATGACATAAATACATTTGCTGTGACCATTTCAACTATCAACAGGATATCATTGGATTCAGAATTAGAAAACAATAGGTTGTGTGTTCTCTCATTGTCTGGTGCAAGCTGCCTCTACTAGCCTCCTAGTAAGATACTCTGACTTGTTTTCCTATGACCCTGCCAAAGAAAACCATGCCATATAATTTCCTTTTTTGCTGATTAGCTGATTTTATTTAAATGGAAACTATAGACAAGGTGCCCCACAGAAATAATAAAATGTGTTACTTTTGAGGTAAACTGCAGGTAGCAAAGGCTTTTGCCCTATGAGTTGGCATGCTTTGGTTAGGAAATAAAACCCATAAAAACCCTGGAGGCTTTTCCTGAAACTGAAAAAAAAAAATCTCTTTAACAAGTGCTATCCAACTTCCAGGCTTAGGCCCTATTAAGAATGCCTTGGGGAATCATTATTCTTAGCCACTGCAAGCTCAAAAATTGAATAGGAAGACCTTAGGGAAAGAACTTTTTTTTTTTTTTTTTTTTTTTTTTTTTACAATATGGTATATTAGAATTTGGAACTTTTAAAATCCTTCCATTCACACATTTACTGAACTGTTTTTGAGCAAATTTAGTGCATGGAGTAGCCATAAACATTGAGGATAGTTTAGCTACAACTGAAACAAGTCTTCATTCTATATTCTACATTGCAGGCTTCAAATTAGATTTTTTAATGTGACTGCTTTAACATTGCATTTATTCATATGTCTTTTTTCTTTGAAATGGTAATAGAAATACCTTCATTTATTGACTATTAAAAAATCTATCAAAAATGTTCTGATGACAATTGCAACCAAAATTTTTCATCTCTTTGCTATGTCCTAGCTATTCCAAACCTGACATTCAATTATTGGTCTTTAAAATTATTTTATTTTATTAGTTAGATACATGAAATTTGTCTTAAATTTGTCTCAGAATCATTACTAAGAAGTTGAAGATTAATTCAATTATTTTACAAATGTTTACTGAGCATCCATTATTATCAGTTTTGGAAAGAGCCACAGCAGCCAAAACAAATACCAGCCCTCTCACCCCATATCTTAATAGGTAAAGGCAATAAGTAAACAACAAAATAATATATAATATAGTATGAAACATTATGGTACTTTATACAGGAGACTATCAGGCAAGGGATAAGTGGGAGGTGTTGTTGTGGAGTGCCTAAGCATCTCTAAGAGGGCACAATTAAGAAAGTCTGGAGATGATGAGAGGATGATCCACACAGATATATTGTAGAGCATCTTTGTCAGCTAAACAAATAACACAGAACACTGAGGCGATATTCTGATTTATGCATTTGAGGAACAGGAAGGTCTGTGGACTAGCTAGTGTAGGGCCAGGACATATAAGATAGAATGTTTGAAACCTCTGGGCTCTTGACTAGTATACACTGAGGGAGTTAAGAGTGGGAAAGGGGAAATGATTAGCAGCTATTGCAGCAATCCACATGAAAGATGATACTCCCTTGGGTCATAATGGTAGAAGTGCAACTGGTTGGATTTTTATGAAGTTTCAAGTAGACATAATTTGTGAGATTATAGGTAGAATATGGAGAGATTTAAATAGTAGTAATAGTTTTGTTAGGATTAAATACAAATATTGAATTTAACGAGATGAAGAATACTAAGGACAGAAGAACATTGAAAGATAAAGGGCTTGTAAATATGTTGTTTAAAAAGAAAGACATTATAAAATTAGCAGGCAAATGGATTGAAACTGAAAAAAAAAAAAACATCATGAATGAGGTAACCCAGACTCAGAAAGACAAACATGGTATGTACTCACTCATAAGTGGATACTAGATATAAAGCAAAGGATAACCAAACTACAATTCAAGGCTTCAGAGAAGCTAGGTAACAAGGAAGGCCCTAATAGGGACACATGGATTTCCCTGGGAAGGAAAATTAGATGAGATCTCCTGAGTAAACTGGGGGCAATAGGGGAGGTAAAGGGGAGGGGATGGGGGATCAGAACATGAGGAAACAGGATGGGCCAGTTGAAGGAGGGACCGAGTGGGAGAGCAATGAAAGAGATATCTTGATAGAGAGAGTCATTATGGGGTTAAACAGAAACCCGGTGCTGGGGAAATTCACAGGAATCCACAAGGATGACCCCAGGTAAGACTCCTAGCAATAGGGGAGAGGATGCCTGAATTGGCGTTTCCCTGTAATAAGATTGGTGAATGCTCCAAGTATCATCATAGACCCTTCATCCAGTAATTGATAGAACCAGAAGCAGAGATCTACACTAAGCACTGGACCAAGCTCCAGGAATCTAGATGAAGAGAGGGAGGAGGAAATATTTGAGCAAGGGAGATCAAGATCATGAAGGGGAAAATATATCTATAGAGGCAGTGGAACCCTGCTCAGTGGAAACTCATGAACTCTAGACAGACTTCTGTGACACTTGCATGGGACCAAGGTAGGCCTCCTGCATGTGGCTTGGTATGACTGAGAGGCCCCTGACGGTAGGATCAGGATCTATCCCTGGTACATGGGCTGGCTTTTGGGAACCCATTTCCTCCGGTGGGATACCATGCTCAGACTTTAAGCAAGGGTTTGATCCTGACTCAACTTAATGTGCCAGACCTCGTTGACTCCCCATGGGAACCCTTACTCTTTGGGAGGAAGGGATGGGGGTGAGCTGGGAGGTGAGGGTGTGAGAGGAGGGGTGCAAGGGAGAAATGCTATTGGAATATAAAACGAAATTAAAATAAATAAAGAAAAAAAGAGAAGGAAATGTGTGAGAAAATGGTCTCGTCTAATTCCATGTATTATTTAAAGTTTGAATAAGTCCATCCAGGTTCCATCATTCTGTTGTTCAGCAGAAAAGGACTAATGTGTCAAGATAGAGATGTAGTAACAGGTCATCCATACTTTCTTGGGTTTGGGGCAGTGGCTTTTTGGGTACAGCACTTGGTACACAAGTGTGAGGACCTGATGTTTTAATCTAAGAAACCACCAAAAGCCAGGTGTGCACATCTACAATCCTAGCATTTCTAAAGTGAGATGTGAAGCAACTGATTTCTCAGTAGCTCTTCATCTGGTTAGCCTGGTACATACAGAGGTAAAGACCAAAAGTGTCCTCGCTCAAAGGAGGTGGCATAAAAGGACCCACACCCAATGATGCTGCATTTCTACTTCCTTATGTTATGTGCCGTGGCACATACGTGTTCCTCCCTAATTTAAAAAATAAAATGCTGTTGTGATCAACTCGCTTATAAACAGATGAGAGGTAGTTTTTAAAAAAGTATTTTATTGAATCACAAGTTTCAATATATACTTATATACTTATTCAATATATACTTATATACAATATATAATATATATATTATATATATTATATATATATATATATTGAGTTCCTTGGAAGAGAGAAGGAAAGAAACTCCTAAGACAATTGTGCTAGAGAGGAGAAAATTGTTAACATCTATAGAGTTGCTTGGAATGGCAATTGTAGAATCTCAGAGACTCCAAATCTATCAAGTCTGAATAGGAGTCATGTGCTGCTCTGAGGGGCCAAATTCTAAAATCAAGTACACTGTTAGAGGGAATGGTGCTCATACTACAGACTTGCATGAACTGAAGATGACTATGTGTTTTGTGGGCAGTCTGTCAATGAAATCTATGACATCTCACACTAAAAGAAAAACAGTAAACAGATATGTGAGACATGTGCAAGACTCCCCAAAATAATTATAGCAATTTCACTACCAGAAATAGAATTAAAGGTCAACTACTGCAGAGGGTGAGCAACTTAATCACCCTTAAAACTATGCATAAATATAGCAAGACATTACACTCTGTTACCAAAGATGATACAACTCTTATCTATTAATAAAAGTAAGTAAAAGATGGTGACTCCTAGCTTCCGACTGATTTAATAACTGTGCTACTTACTCATTGATGTGCTTTTATTTCCACTCTCTGGTTGGAGATAAAGGCACATCAGTTTCTAGATACCTGCCCATTTGGAGGTGCTCGGGATTTTATGACATATTGTAAACTAAATATCAGTACCCTTTTCTATCTTTAATGTGCTCCTTGTATACCATTTTATGCCTTTCAGATGCTTTACAAATTTAGGTGATTTCCTACTTTTGGTTTTGTTTTTTTCTTTCTTTTTTCTGAGATACCATTATCAAAGTATTTGTTATCCTGATTGATTATAGCAGGATTTCTTGAACTGCCAGCCACAAAATCATGACACAAGAGGCTTATTATTAATTATGAATGCTTGGCCTTAGTTTAGGCTTGTTTCTAATTAGCTTTTTTAAATCTTTAACTCAAATTAATTCATTTCTACTCATCTATGTTCTGGCTTAAAACCTTATCTATGTACTGTTCATCCCACTCTCCTTCATCCTCTGTGTCTGACTGCCCTCCAACTGAGTGGCCACTGGAAGGCTTGTCCCTGGCTGCCTGGCTGGTTCCCTTTTTCTCTATGCCTGCCAGCCCACCTTTTGCTCCTCTGCCTAGCTATTGACTGTTCAGCTTCATTTTACATCAAGCAAGTGTCTTAGACAGGTAAGTTGAACCAGCAATACACCTTTATATAATTAAACAAATGCAGCATAAACAAATGCAACATATCTTTACACAATAAAACAATAATTTTGCAACACATGCAAATGTAACAACTCTTTACTTAGCTTGCTATTTTTGCTTAATGTGTAGCTGTTCAGGGTCTTGATGTAAGGCAGAACCACACCTCTTTATGCTAGGAGCAGTGGGCTACTAAGATGCCTTATGGGATTTTGTTTTGTTGTTGCTTTTTTTCTTTATTTCTTCTCCTCCTTTCTCAGGGCCTACATAAAAATGGATGCCAAATGTGGTAAGGTTTCTTGGACCACCAGTCCCCAAATTACGACATGAGAGACTTACTATTAATTCTGAATGCTCAGCCTTAGCTTAGGCTTGTTTCAAACTATGTTTTCTTTTTTAACTTAAATTAACCCATTTCTATTAATCTATATGCTTCCCCAAGGCTAGCTTACCTCATCTATATACTGTCTATTCTGCTTTCCTGCTTCTTCCGTGTCTGTCTGGCTGGCCCATGGTTGGCTGGCTGACTCCCCTTTTCTCTGTGCCCATCAGCCCTGCCTATCCATCCTCTGCCTAGCTATTGGTTGTTCAGCTTTTTATTAGACCTATCAGGTGCCTTAGGTAGGCAAAGTAAAATAGCAGCCCATATTTACATAATTAAACAAATGCAACCTAAACAAAAGCAACACATCTTTACATAATAAATGCAGCATAAACAAATGCAACATATCTTTACATAGTTAAACAAATATTCTTCCTCACAAACAAATGTAATACACCTTTACTTAAACAAACATTCTATTCCACAAGTGGTTTGTGGCATGAAAGTTTTGTCAGTTCTCATTTTATGTTCCTTTCAAAAACATTATAAACAGTTCTTTCTGCTGTATCTCCCTCACCCACAAGCCATACACTATGGGCTTAGTGCACTGATCTTCTCAGTGCTGTCTACACCAGTTGTTTCAGATACACTACCCCCAGTGAGTAGATCTGGGTTAGTAGCCTTCCACTGAAACAGATTGCCAATGGGGAAGTAATGGCTCAACTCCACTCACAATTGGAGCTAGAAATTAGTTCCTGTACTTTACACTGAGAAACAGACCAACATGGGCAGAATCTACTCATGTATCCTGTCTATATTTTACTATATTATCCCTTCTTAAATGCCTTTTCCCATGTTGGCTTATAGAATTAAGCCTCCTTCTGAGATACCCTGGGTGATCAGTTTTTCTTGTAGCTGCTCCTGACCTTCCCTTTCTGAATATGAGCCTTTGATATATCACTGTGTTGTAATTTATCTACCATACAACATTATGTGTGCTTTCTGATTATGTTCTTCCTCTCCTACTAAAGCAGAGCTCCTACCAGGGATCTTGAATGATAAACATCACTCAGTTCACCAAAGCTTGAGAATCCCTAGGGTATCTGAGGAATTTAATGAGGACTGTACAGTAGGAGAAGGGGTATATTAGTAAAGGCTTAAGAAAAATCTCTTTGTAGATGACTAGCTTTAATCATAACTGAGATTTAAATTCATTTCAATAATATATGCCCATTTAAGTTTCTTGTGCTCCAGGACATGAATTATTCTACAGATGACCAGACTGAAGCAAAGAGAGAAAATGATTGGTATTAAACCTAATGAACCTTTATTATTATTATTATTATTATTATTATTATTATTATTATTATTATTAATTTGCTGGTGCAAGAATATTAAAAATATTTTTACAGGACTGAATCATAAATATAGGAAAATGTCTAAGTGCAAAAAAAATAAAGACTTACAATTGTCAGCAGGTTGAGACCATGTCATGTAAGAGACCATGTCATATAATTTACCCAAGAAATTATACCTAGATATTTTTCCTCTAATTCAACTAGAATCAGGTTACATGAATTCTTTTTTAAAAAGTAACAGATTTGAATTTGAATTAACAGAATACAGGTTTGGGCTAGCCATGTCCATAAAAATAAGACCTTTACTTCTAAGAAAAATCTATGGATAGATACTGCTGTAAGCAATGTTTCACATTGCATACCATTTTAAGTACCATGATGAAATCTCCTGGTATCCTACCACAACTTGCTCCCAGCAAGTCATCTCTTTAGCAAGTGTATCCATCCTGTATATTTCATATGCCTTTTAGTCTTTAGTAACAATCAGAACAACTGTTAAAGTATTTGATTACTTGAGGTAAAGTCACCCTCCTTTTATATAATATTGATCCAAATCAAAACAATAATGTTTTCAAATTAGATAGACACAAAAAAATGGTTTGACATGTTTTAATTGCAAAGGTAAAGACACAAACAAGCAAACAAACAAAACCCCAATAAACAGGAAAAAACAAACACATAACTTTTATTATGCTATATGACCATTGCCATTCTAACATTTAATCTCTGAATATGCATAATTTTTATGTTCAACTTTTTCCTTGGTATTTATGTGTAGGAACAACATCATATATGCAGTGTTTTGTATAATTGATATTTTTACACAATGACTTTATTCCTTAAAATATAACCTACAAAGGTATGGAGATGCTACTGTATTCTCCAAATTCTAATACACATAAGTCAAGAGAAAAAGAATTATCCCTTCATGAGAAGTGTAGAGAAGGTAGCTGGTGAACTGAGTCAGCTTGTTCCCATGAGTGATTAGCAGATTTCTATTCCCAGTACCCACTTGGTAGGACAGAAGCAACTTTCAAAGGTGTTTCCTAAACCTCCACACATATGCAGTCTCTCTGTGTCTCTCTCTCTCTGTCTCTATGTCTCTCTCTCTCTCTCTCTCTCTCTCTCTCTCTCTCTCTCATACACACACATACATTAAAGGTGAAAAGGTCTTTAAAATGGAAAAGTAGCAGGGAATATCTGTTTAAATCTATTTCATTCTTGAACTCAGAAGTGATTCAAGAGTTGTCACTGATGATTCCAATGTACATAACAATTCTACATGCCGCCGTTTTTCCTGTAGCAGAGAAAGAACT
The DNA here is from genome assembly GCF_003668045.3 of Cricetulus griseus. NCBI lineage: Eukaryota > Metazoa > Chordata > Mammalia > Rodentia > Cricetidae > Cricetulus > Cricetulus griseus. Next base: position 79,956,518 of record NC_048599.1, on the reverse strand, counting down.
CAGGTCCTGACACAATACATGCTACTGAACTGTTCTTCAACTTACCTGCATTCACAGCTCTGTATATGTATTTTTAAGATAGTAACTTTGATGATTAAACAATATATATATATATATATATATATATATATATATATATATATATATAACTCTAAAGAACACAAAAAATATTCCACTCTTAAGTATGGGTTAGATTTATCAAAACACACAACTTATTTTGAATGCTTTCTTCCATATCAGCTGTTATGGCAAATCAACATAACCAATTCAGTGGCAATAGTCTAAAGGAGTAGGAAAGAAATTAAAACCCATGATTCTGAAGTATATGTTTAGGACTCCCATTTGCTAAGCAATAAATGTTGGCCAAATCACATAGTATATGTGACTTAAGCTTTTATTTGTTAAACAATTGTTAGACCCCCGGAAAACTCAGGTATCTGGGGTCCCAGGCCACGACAGCGGTCACCCCAATCACCAGGCAGATTCGAGAGTTTGCTGCAAACTGCATGAGGCTTTATTGTAATTTAATGAGCTAACCCCATGTTAGCTCGGGTCTTTCACCCACCCGCCATGGCGGATGGCTAGCATAGACAAGACCTAGGACGTCCCAAGAGATCTTGTAGGGCAGCGTAAGGGGAGTGTCTAGGGGTACACACAGGCTCACTATTGGTGTGCCTCCAGCCTTGGAGGGTTTGCCCTGTGTTGATTGGTCAACTGATTGTTATGGCCCATAGGCCCTCCCAGGGTGGTTGCTATGCTCTGTATCATTGCTGTGTGCTTGTCCGTAAAGTACACCCTGAGTCATAAAGCATAGCACCACCAGCTAACTTCTGATTGGTTCCTTGTCATGAGGCAGGCATCTGACTTTCTAGTGTCTAGGACAAGGTCAGACAAACACGTGTTCGGCCGTTATGACTGCCAAAAGGGGAGCTGGTCCCTTCACAATGATAGTAATAACAACCTTAAATAGATGCCATTACATTAAATAAAACAGAATTTGATTAGGGGTTGCATTAAATACAAGTTACAAGTTTTAATATGTTTTACTCTGATAATTTTCTATCAGCCCCTAAATTTCAAAGACATTACATTTCAGAGTAAATTCTCTAATGAAACTGTTCTCAGCTCCCGACAACTTCATGTGAAGGACATGATTTTTGTCATGGTCAAGCTTGTCTTAGTCCCAAAGCACAGAAGCCACGAGGTGTGGTCTGAGTGGGGGAGCATGGACTTGGAAATTCCTAGCAACCAAATGGCGATAAATACCAGAGACAGGCATCTTGTCATTTTTGGAGAGCTCTCAGTCCCATGCTGTAAACTGGAGTCTCCCATTTTCTAGCCTATTCCTCAACTGCTTTCTAACCATTCTCCCCTGACCAGGAGACCATTTCTCTTCAACCTCTCCAAAATCAGCAGATATATCTAAACAGTCTCTACTCAAGTAGACCTAGCCCTCTGCCCTGATGCAGGCCTATTCAAATGCTTAGTTCTGTACAGATGCAAAACTAGGGGACATTCTCCACTGAAGCTTTGTCATTCAACAGCAAATCAGCTAGCAACTGCAATACAATGCAGATGGGAGCTCCAGGATCCTGGAACCCAAGGTTTGGACCCTGAGAAATTCTCTAATGGAATTGTTCTGGCTCCCAACCATGATTAGTAAGCAATAGAGGACACAAGCCATTAAGTAACACCACAGTAATTAAATTGCTTCTATTCTTGTTAAGATAGGTAAAATGCTTTTGGTGACTGGTCCTTTGCTATCTTCACATAATACTCAAATAACTTGTCATATGTTTGGGAAAAGTTGGGTTAGAGTGGAAAGAAGAGAAGAGAGTCAAAGCTATTCTGAGCTCTCGCATATGAAAGCAACATTTAGAAAAGGGAGAACCAGAGTAAAAATTCTCAGGGAAATTGATAGATTATCCCATTTTGCAACATATGACATCACAATAATCATATACCACATGTTTCAGACACTACTGTGGCATCTTGATTCATTTCAAACTGACTCCTGCCCACAACTGTTCCAGCATTTCATAGGGGGTTTTGCTTCACTCACTGGCAGCCTAAGAGAATCTGTGCCTTCACGTGCTCAACATAACACTTTGTGAGCATCAGCCATACTTCACATACATTGAAAGCATCTAGATTCATCTCCATTTTAAACTGAGATAAGAGTCCAGAAGAGCACATCTGATAGGGATAAGATATCTTGTATCATTTCAGAGAGGAAGCCAAAAGCTGCTTTCTCTCCACAGTGGGGCATCTATGTCAAACATTTAGGAAATGGATTAAGGAAGTCAGAAAATCGTCCTGTTATTCATCATAGGAAGCACAGTGAGTTCATTTCACTTCTCTTAAGGGGATTACATTGAACATTGTATGTCATTATTACTTAACAATGAAGAATTACTCACAGAAATGGAATTTCTTTTACATTTTCCTGCTTTGAAATGCACAGAAACAGTGCCTTTAAGAAAAATGAGTGAATTCCTGAGTGCACAATGACTATTGAAATTGCAACTTCCTATGAAGAAAGACTTGAAGTCTATTACAAAATTAAGTAGCTTGGATGTGGAAGACACATGTAGGAACATTAAGATCACTTTGGTCATTAGAATCAGAGTCCAGTCTAGCATCTGTGCAACAATCAACTGTACTGAATGCGGCTCTGTTTCAGCAAAACTGATGGGAGTTCTGCTCAAGACTGGATATATTAACCTTTAGTGTTCAGTGGCTCTGGAGTTAGAATCCCAGGTTAACCACAACCAAATTTGCCTGACCTTCGGCAATTTATTTAACTTCTCTAGTATTCATATTGAAACATGTCAAATGGGTAGATGACAAACTTAATGTAGATGACATACTAAATGTAAATCAACTTCATCTTTACTTCTCAATAAGCTCACGAGGTATGTCATATTGAGGATGGAAGGTAGGAGTAATTCGTGACAGCAATAAATGGAAGGAAGGATGGAAGGAAGGGAAGAAGGGGGGATTACATAGGTAAAGTAAGAAAGGTGGGAAGGAAAGGAGGAAAGGAAGAAATGAAAGAGAAAATTTAAAAAGGAAAGAAGGGAAGGAGAGAAAGCAAAATGGAAGTAACCAAAGGGCCAGGGGATGGAGGAGTGGAAGAAGAGAGAAGAGAAAACAGAAAAGCAATTACAATGAGGGAACATGCTGGAGTTCTCTACTATTTAATTTGTGTTTTCTTTTCTATTTTAATTCTTTGATTCATTTTACATACCAACCACAGTTGTCCCTCCTCTGCTCCTCCTGCTCTCTCCTACCTTTACTTGCCCCATCCCCCATCCACTCCCCAGAAATGGTAAGGCCTCCCGTGAGGAGTCAACAAAGCCAGCACATTCAGTTGAGGCAGGACCAAGCCTCTTCCCTCCTGCATCAAGGTTGAGCAACGTAACCTACCATAAGGGATAGGCCCCAGAAAGCCAGCTCACACACCAGGGATAGATCCTGGTCCCACTATCAGTGGTCCCAGAAGCAGACCTAGTCACACAACTCTCAGCTACATGCAAAGGGCCTAGGTAGGTCCTATGCAGCTTCCTCGGCTGTAGGTCCAGAGGCTACTGGCAACTCATGGACTCTGGAGTTTTATTTTCTTAATTCAAGTTATGGTGATACAAGTGAAGAAATTGACTCACTTGAATTCATTTATGTCATCACAAGCTGCAACTCTGAAGCACGGGTCTTTGGGTACCTGGATTTATCTTTTGAGAAGTGAATTGATCTCCATGAAACCTAGCTTATTAGGGTAAACAAATGGTTAAATTAGATAGGCTATGAAAAGAAATAAGTGTAGTTAAAAATGTAGCAAAACATGAAAAATTTAGTGTCATCGAAGCAACAGAAATTCCATATAAACACTGGGTGGCTGTGGCTATTAGGCACTGCAGCAGTTCCTTGAAAATCATATCTATGAGGAGTGAGAATAACTAACTGAAAGCAATTTATGTTTCACAGAATGCATGTTGATTATCAGCAATGACATTTGAATGACAGATTATTATCCACAAATTTAAGAACTGATTTTACACTATTAAGAACTGATTTTACAGTATTATTAAAATCAACTCTTATTATTCTTATTTCACATGTTAAAATGAAACATGTTAAAATGTGTATTTGGCTTACTATTTAATAAGGGGTATATTATTAGTTGGTCAAATATTTAAGATGAGAATTCAGATTTCAGTTTCTTCTTGTCAGTTTGCATTATTGCTTCAGTAGGACAATCTTTAGCAAGTCACAAGTAAACTATAAATGGAATTTTATATTCACTCTTAATAAAGTACATCATTTTTCTGCTTTATATATGCAATTATCTAAGATATTTTCCTACCTTAACTGATGATGCAATTTTTATTATTATTATTATTATTATTATTATTATTATTATTATTAATTCAAGTTAGGGAACAGGCTTGTTTCACATGTACTTCCCCTCTCTCTCTCCCCCCCCTCACGCCCATTCCTTCTCCCCCACCTCCAACCTACCCCCCACCCCATCCACCCTGATGATGCAATTTTTAAAAAGACTTTATTTTACATTCAATTATGTGTGTGTACATGTCTGTATGTGGTTATGTGCATGTGAGTACAAAGTGAGTACCCATAGAAGCCAGAGTTGTTGGGCACCCACTGGAGCTGGACTTACTGGCACTTCTGAGCAGCCTGGCAGGGGAGCTGGGAACCAAACAAGGTAGAGTCCTGTTGGACAGCCATGCTGGTTCTTAACTGCTAAGCTACCTCTCCAGCCCCAGAAGACACAAATTTTAAAGCTTGCAAATTCAATAGAAGTACCTAAAATATTTCCAAGGATACTCTATGAAAAATGAGGACAGTACCAATAGAAACACATTTTCCCCTGAAACTCTCAGTTGTATTTCCCATTATTTATTAGTGTTGGTGATGTTACTACTATGAAATTTGTAATGTAAAGCTGGCAGGATGTGACCTTTACTCTCAATATTTTATAAAGTACCTTCAATAACATTCACTAACATTATTATCAGTGTGGGATGGTAACATCACCCTTTGTTTATTTGTAAGTAAAAAGAGTAGTTAACAGATTTCTCCTTTGCTTGAATAACAAAAGATATTGAGTTACATCTTAAGACATGTTCTTTGAATTTTATTCATTATCCCTTCAAATAACTCACAGTGCATTTTACATGGTTATCATCAAATTAACCCTTCACTGGAAATTACTATCTCAATTTCAATATCATATGTTTTCTAAAGAACTTGGTAATTTTCTAATGTCATGAGACTTCTTAGAAAATCTGATTCTCAAATCAATTGAGATGGGTTTGTGGATCTCTATTTTATATATAAGAAAACTGAAATTTTGTATGTCACTAAATAGTTTAGGATGTCATTAACATAGTATATGCCTCTTTGTTTGTTGCTGATTTTGTGATTTGAAATGGAACTGTATACATTTTGATGAGAAAAGTAATAGACTGTGTATAAAAATCAGAAGAATTGGCAGTTAGAGGAATGTTTGAGCATCTTAAAATCCAATTGCCGAAATGGAAAAACTGGAAAAGGAGAAGTTATATGCCCTTGACTCACTCTTCTCCTCAGAATAGCATCAATGCAAAGGGACCACTCTAATCAACAGTGTACACCAAAAGTGAATGGTTAAATGTTTACAGTTGTTCAGTATTTTGTGTGCTCAGCATAGTATATGGCAAAACAGAGAAAAACAAGAACTGAGTCAGTAACTTAAAAGAAAGAAAGAACAAGAAACATTGTTCACACGTGAAGGAAGGAAAAGACACGCTATATTAAATATATACTTTCAAGTTGAAAAAATATTGTTAACAGATATGTCATTTTTGATGGAGAGTGTCTAGCAAATATCCTTAAGGATTCTTAAGTAGAAATTGAACCTAGATTGCTGTCATTGAACAGAATGATTTCTAGAAGCTAGTAACCAATGAGCAAGAAGAAAAAATATATATAAATTGGTATAGATGATGGATCTGAGGATCAGTTTTGTATCTCAAAGAATGTTGAACAAATGTATATTCACAAGCCTTATATTTTTAGACCTATAAAATATTCAATGTCTGGCAAATAGTTTTGGGTAAAGGAAGAGTCATGTATCCATTCATGTATGCATTTGCTTGTTTATCATTTTTTTTTTATTTCAGGTAAGCAATGTAAGTCAGTGAACAAGTAGAAATTAAGTAGCCATGATGTTTCTTATTAAGCTTATCTTTGAGTAGGTAACATACACAGATGGCCTAGTAATACAGCATAATATTTTGATTTGACTAAGACCTCAAATAAAGGAAGTAAGAAAGACTCTCAAGATTACAATTTTAGATGGGATGGTAAGGAAATATGTGTCTGAGAAGATGGCATCAAAGGAAGAGGAAAGCTGGGAAGGAAGCCAGTAGGGCATCATAAAAATTAAATTCAAGTTTGAGAATTTCTAGGAATCAAAGAGGACTTTAGTTAAGAATGTGTAAAACCATGTGTGTATTTAAAGCTGTGTTTAGAAGCACATGTGGATGACAACAGACAACAGCCTTCACTGAAAATTGCTTATCACTTTTTACTGTAAGTGAAAAATACAGTCTTTGGAGAATTTGAAATAGAGGACAAAAACAATCCAATTGTATTTTTATAGGATCCAAATGGCCACTATTTTGATATTAAATTTGGTGAGTGAAGACAACAAGGTCTTCTAAAGAAGACCACATGGGAGAATAGAGAAATAGCCCATGTAAAGAGAAGATGAGATTAGCAAGATTGCTATGGTGGAGGCAGTGAGAACAGAACTGCCAGAGAGAGTGTTGGAAAGGAGAGATGAGTGGACTTCAATTCCATGGAATGATATGTTTCTTTTCTTCATTTACTTTAGATGTTTGGAATACAATGTTCAAAGATTTCCAGGAAATGAGAAAATTGGTAAATTTAAATTATGTGGCATACAGTAGCACAACTATTTTAGAGTACTTTCAAGTATCATGGAACAAAGCTGCAATAGCTATTTTTCCTAGAATTTTTTATACTGTAAGTTAGTTGATAAGAGCTTGGGTCATAAAGGCACAACATGCATGTGATATAAATATTAGCTAAAGCAATTAGTAACAATGTGACCTTCTTTATACTACATGAAATAGTTTTCTTATTCATCCATCATCATTGGTAACACTGCTAACATATCATCCGAGTATACATGAAAATAGTTTCTTTTGTGATACTTGGACCACATTAAAGGCTGACTAAATTGTAGTTATTAGTGTTACTGTTCTTATGATTGTTATTTGAATATATTACCTTCAAAAATTGTATGACTTGGTAGTAATATATGACTTTAACGAGCTAATGTTAAACAAGAAAACTAGAGATTTATATTAGAAGACTTAAGGTCAAATGTGGGATCATTTAGTGAGCCTTATGGCTTGTGGATACTAGGTCTGGTTTAGGTATCATTATTTTAATTTCATGAAACTATTTGCTATTGATTTCCTAGAAAATAGACCTTTTGTTAGATCTACAAAAGTCCAAAATATATAACAACTGCCTGTCAAGTTTGTTCCTCATTGGTCAAGGAACTGCAGTTTTTAGAAAAGTCATCAGCTTCATCTACTGACATATAATTAGAATTTTTTCATCTCACAGGTATATCTTTAGAAATTACCAACTGGAAAATGGTTTGAACATACCATCAGTGAAGACTAATGCAAAAGTTGCAAGGATTGTTTGTTTAAACTGTATTTCAACAAAGCACTCCTCATCAAATCTAGGTATTTTGTTTGGGCCATGGGCCATTAGAAACCACAGAATGAAGTCACTGTTTTTATTTCATAAGGTTATAATCCAGTTGGTATTAGTTGATATTAGTTATGTAGAACCAAGGGAATTAAAGGATGACTCAAATATAAGCATTTAAGGAAAATTTTAGCTTATTGCAATTTTTATAGCATCAAAATAATCTGAGATAAATATTAGCAACACCACCACCAAGATAAGCATACATAAAACAAGGACTTCAAGGTGACTGTCAAGTAGGCATTTTGAATAGGTGTGATCACTGCATTGCTTCTAACATTGTGTTCAATGGTGAGACAGCTAGGACATCTTTTTACACAGATGCTCTTGAATTTTGAATGATTGTGCTAACATTTTCATCAACAATTGCCTGTTGATACACTGAAACAAATGATACAGGAAAGACTGAGTTTCAGGCACTTCAGGAGGCTTTGTGTGTACACCAAGCATTCATGTAATTTTCAAAGCAAAAGAAAATAATACTGTCTATTAGACAGTAAGATTGGAACAATGGTGACTAAAGATGACCAACTCAAGATAATATTACATAATGAGTATATGAGGGACTTAAGTCATTATAGAGGTGTTAAGATCTAAAAACTAGAAATCAAATGAGTATAAACTGAGAAAATTATTTTTATTAACGAGTCATTAAGTGCAGAAAGGTGAACAAAGTGATCTGCCTACTGCTGAAATGACATTAAGATAATAATTGAACTTCAAATAGTGACAAATGCACAATTCCCTATTTTCTACATTGTCTTTTGTTTTTATTTTGCTTTCCATGAAATGTCAATAAGGAATTATTTAAAGAAAGGCTTTGATATTAAATACATATCATCAAATAAATAGAATGTCTTGCAGATCCCTGTATAAAAAGGCATTATGTCATGCCGTGAAATGTTCCTGTATGTTTGGGATGAAAAAATAATTCATTAAAGGGATTAAGTACAGATGACACATGATCAGATTTCTGTACTGGCTTTCCTAGTGAAAGAAAAAAATAAAGTAGATGTTTTTTTTTTTAAGAATATACTACTATGATTCCTAGAAGTAAGAAAAGAGAAACTGAAAGAAGGGAAGGGGATAGAGATCTGAGATTAGGACTTTGATTTGGTTGATAAAAATGCATTGTATTTAGATTCTCTAAGAATCATCTACTCAACTGAAAAACACAGACATGCGAAGCACAGGAAGCAAAAGTTTTCCTCAAGATACTGAATTTTCTCATAGATAGATGAAAACTAAAGTCATGTTACTTACACCTCCCCCCCATCCCATGTTCTAATGCAACATCTTGGATATTAGTAAAGATTCATGACTCAGTCATAAGGAAGAGTATGTACTATAAGGATCTTCATGATGACTGTGACAACGTTTCCCCAATTGTCAATTTGTAATAAGGGATGGCAATATCTCTGCTTGTTAAATCACATTGGTAGCTAGGTGTATCCAAAGTAACAACATCCAAGGAGCTCCCATGAGACAAAAAAAAGAAAAAACCAAAACATTGTATTCTAGGATTAGTGGCAAGAATACACCCATTTTTCTTTGTCATTTAACTTATAGTTGTAATTTACTGTTTCATTCTCCAAAATGAAGATCATTTTCGATAGAACATTCCACTAAAAGTGATCTGTTAATAATTCCAATGTTGTACCAATTAAACCAAATATTTCCAGAAAACTGTAAAAGGTTTTCAGCACCCTTCACAGTCTATCTTCTTTTTGCTGCTGAAGATCCATTAATGTCTCAGAGAAGTTTAATGGTAGGTCTGAGCCTGCTAGTCAGAAGAAATAGAGAGAGCCCAAGTTTCTTTTTCTGTAATTTCATTTTATAAAATTCTTCCACACTACTACATAGCCATGCAGTCAAGTTGGAGTATTTTTTACTAGTATTTAAAATGGTATCGAAGATATAGAGGAGGTTACACTGAGAAACTTCTTTGATTACCTTTGAATGTAGAAGCAGATTATAGGAGTTGGAAGGGGCAGCTCAGCCATGAGGCACAGAGCTCCAGCAAAATTGGCTCTGTTTGTAGCTTGGCTATTTCCTTTCCTTTCACATATGTTTTCTTTTGAACTTTAATTTCTCACATCTGAAGATGGTATGTATGTATATAATGGATTTTTTTCATTTGTTATCTAATATGCCTGCCACAGTGTCACTTTTTCAGAAAACATAAACTGCTTGCAGTGAATATATGCAGCATCTGAAGAATTGAGTAAACACATCCTGACACCTCCTTAACATTCTCTGATACTTCACCCAGAGCACCAGGGGAAACTGTGGAAGAGGACAGGTGAAAGAGAATTAGTGAACCATCACAGAACGTGGAAATTTTCTTTTCTGAGACATGTATATTTCTCTTCAGTAGCTAGCATCTTAGAAGGGAAATTAACTCATAAAGAGACAAAGTTAAATACCTGGTAACCCACATTATCATAGACAGAGCAGTGGAAGGCAAAAATGCAATTATGTGATATTGAGGGGAAATTCTATTAAGTCAGAGGGACTTTTTTTTAAAAAAAATAACACTTGATGCGGACCCATACCCTTTAAGATTTCTAGGAATAAAAGAATTGCTGAGACCAGCTTCCTAGAGTGGAAGGTTTGAAAGCATGACAAGGTGCTTACACAGATTGCAGTGATGTAATAGAGCTACAGACCATGGATCTGGGAAGGAGGACTGATAATTCAGTCCTATATACCATTTGATTCACTTGAAGATGGATATATTTACCTCAAAATGCTACTTTCTGAAAAATTCATACAGTCATTTAGTGGCTGTTCCTGACATAGAATGTAGTCATTTATATGGAAATACATGGACCTTCAATCCATAATTAGTTCACATATGGAAAGTGATGTGTTACATAGGTACTGAAGAACATAGAGAACTGTCTGCTCATGCAGTAAGACGTTCTAGTGGTGCCAGTTCAGCTTTCAAACTTGCCCAACACTGACTTCAGAAAAGAGTCATGCAGTCAGTAGCTATGGGTTTTATGTGTTTACAGCTAAGTGATGTGTAGCTTTCTCTTGCAGCAGCCTAGAATTGTGTGGTTTGTAGAGTTTATAGGGAAGCCTTAGAAATTATGACAGAGAAGGAGATTTCAAGCAGAACAAATCACATTTCTTGTGATGCTAGAGTTTGGATGTCAAAAATTGTGTGTCAAACAGTTGCTTTTTAATTATTTAAATTAGAAACAATCTTGTTTTACAATCAATCCCAGTTCCATCTCCCTCTCCTCCTCCCCTGCCTGCCCCCACCCCCAACTGCCTGTTTCATCCCCTTTATGCTCCCCAGGGAGGGTGAGGCCTTCCACGGGGGGATCTTCAAAGTCTGTCATGTCATTTGGAGCAGGGCTTAGGCCCTTCCCAGTGTGTCTAGGCTATAGAGACATAGAGAAAGTATCCCTCTATGTGGAGCTTTTGGTCCTTGGAACTGCTTGGCTGGAAGCTACATTGTTCCAACCTCTTCCCCATGCTCATATGTACTTTGTCCCTGGTGATGTCTGTGCAAAATCTCCTCCACTATGCAGCCCCCCCCCCATATGCTTGATTTTGTATCAATTTATTTTAAATTAGTTAATTGCCCTGCAGAGAACATATTTTCATCTACGATCATATCCTAAAGATTTTAATGGTCATTCTTCCACCCAATGCAAGTGATGAGAACTTCCTACGAAACAAGCCAACTTATAGAATTTCTTAATATTTGGTCAATGATCAAGAAATACAGAAATAGAATTGTGATGAGAATTGAAAGGTTGGACGCCTTGACACATCAAACAGGGAGAAAGGAACTTTACAGGAGCTTCTGGATTCTTCAGGTCTACAGTTAACTAGATTTCTGAAAATAAAAATAGTTCTAATATTTATTGTTCAAATATGGACACTCTTGACTGTAAAAGTGATGTCCCCAAATATTAACAAGTGTTAATTTATCTTACAAGTGATGCACTTTCTAATTAACAAAAGACCATTTCTCTAATCTGTCAAAAAAAGAGAAGAGTTTAGAAAAGAAAATCAAGGATGTGTTTGGCAGATAGCAACATGATTTAAGGAATTCCTCCTTTCTGATACTGGTTAGGCAGGTTGGACACAGTATACAAACAACAGAAAAAAAAAAACAGTCTCTCTAGGGATAAACATGGCAGATTTAAAAATACTATAATTGTTAGGAATTGGGGTTTGAGGTAGGGAACTGGACACAGGGATACAGCTCAGTTCCATTTAGAATAACAGAGGGAACAACTTACAGACAATCCAGGCATAATGGTTAAGTGGCTAGTTATTTGACTAGGTTATTTGAGTCCATTTGAACATGTGCCTGAATTTAGCACAGCCATGGAGCAATGCAGACTAGATCTCTGGAGTGCTCAGAATTAACACTGCCTTCATACAAGTGTTTGCAAAACCAGTCCTTTGCTGACTTGAAATGAAACATAATTAATGTTATCAACCTCATACACAAACTATTGACAATTAGAAATAAGCATAACCACTTAACTGCAATAAAAGGAAAGTAATTTTAAATGTGCATTGATATGCAAATGGACAACTCTTTCCCCAGTAGAAGGCATAATAGAACCCCCAGATGCCTCCACCTCCATAAAAGTTGCTATGATTAAGAAAACCACAAATGCAGGTCCCTTTGATGCCATTGCTGTCTGAAAAAGCTTGAGTAAGGAGAACATCACTCACAAGATAATTTCAAAAATGATGAACAGCTATTTGTAGATTTCTGAACAACGTAAAATAATCTTCCTAGATATATAGATTACCTTGTACCTAGAGAAGCCAAAAGCATTCTTAAAGCTTGTCTAACTCATGGGCTTGCATTCTTAGCAGAACACTCTGCTGTGCCTCTCATAATATTCCATACCAAAGAAAACTGTGGCCTTGTGTTGTCTTGATGAATGTAGGGTGCTGGCAGTATAGTAGGCTGTATGGTGGAGACAGAAAGATAGGCAAACACTTACACGTTTATATGTATGAAAAGCAAAGCAATCAGATTTAGACTACAGAAGTTTTATTTTGTTGGTTCTTGATTTTAGTTTATTTGTGTTTTGGTTGACACAGGGTCTTACTATCTAGCCCAAGACTACAAACATATATATATATATATATATATAATATATATATATATATATATATATATATATATTCAGCTTAGTCCCAAATTCATCATCCTATTGCCTAAAATGCCCAAATGCTAGGGTTATAGGAGTATATATATCACTACACCCAGCTTCTCTTTTCAGTTTTTTAGGTTGGGATTATAAAAACATATGTTAGGAATAATTTGAATATCAGATAGTACATGTATATACCCCAAAATTTAAAATAACCCAGGGTCCTGGAAATATCCAAAATGTCTCTGAGATCCATATGAATATATAATTATGTACTTCTAAATTTAAAGTGAGTTTTACATTTTTAAGTAATTTTATTATTTAAATTAGAAACAATCTTGTTTTACATGTCAATCCCACTTCTCTCTCCCTCCCCCTCCCCTTGCCCCCACTGTCCTCAGATCTCATCCCCTTTACCCCCCAGGGAGGGTAAGGCTTTCTATGGGGTATCTTTAAAGTCTTTCATATCATTTGGAGCAGGGCCTAGACCCCCTCATATACATAATACTTCTTGAAATTTTCAGTTTAATTTTGAATGTTTCCACTTAAAGCCTGTCTATCATAGTTCTGTCCATTATACAAATTAACTATTTCACCTTTCCATCCCAGCACCATTCAATGTTTTAAAACTCTTCTGTGGTGAAAGAGTGACATATCTCAGGTGGGTTTGTGTGTTTTTGGCAATAAATTCATTGCCCTCCAACCAATATGGATGCGGATAAAAACTGGTATGATTCAAATTTCTTTGGACAAAGAAATAGACCTAAGTGTCACATCTGACATCTAGGTAGCTAGAGATTAAAGAGATAAATCCAAGTTTTAGAATGTAAAAGCATTCAGGATGTAGTTCAAAAGTAATCCCATCTCTGGGGCCTAGGGCAGAAGTCCCATTCTCTCATCAACTAAGGCATTTTGCAGCTGTGTATCCAGAAAATTCCCTGTACTTATGAGGCATTGAAAACTATCATCTTTATTCTAAATCCTATGTTTTAAGAAATATTAACATAACCAGGAAAAAGAGTAACAAATGATAAAAGACAATTCATGCATATGTCTATTTATGTATGTTCATAAAAGCCTGTGTGCATACAGATTTTTATTTAAAAATTGGTTCATATTCTTAAATTCATATAAAATGTTATTTAGACAGATACTAAATTTTGATTTCAAGTACAAATTTCTATTTATCTTTACTAAGATGTGGTAGTCACCAAGTACATAATATGAAATTTCTACTCAGATGTACCTGTGTAAAATAGAGGTCTATTTGTTACATACACACTGTTGTAGAGAATACTTCAAGAATTGAACTATGTTTCGGACTCACAATAAAACAACCCTCCACTTTCCATGTATCATTAGTATTAGACAACCACTATTCAGCAATCTAAGAATAGAAAATCTCCAATTGCTTATCTGTAGTAAGAAATCTATGTGCATTTATTTAAAGGGTAATAAGAGTAATAATAAAGGGAAATGCACTCTCAGATACAGGATATGGTAAATCCATCTGCAGAGTCCTTGGAAAGCTGGGGACAGATCACACACTGCTTCATGCCACCTGACCCTGTATTCACCACCCAAGAGAGCACAATCCCCTCCCTCCTTTCTTTTTAATAGGTCATGTCCTCGGGTGAGAACAACTGCCTCCATTAACCCATATAGCCCAAGATGATGAGCAGAGTGAATACCTACTACATATACCTGCTTCCCAGAGATGGTCTCCTCTAGTTTTATGCATCTTTTAGTATTTGAGAACACTACCTTTGTTTTCAAGGATAGATATTGTTCAGTTCTGTGTGTAAACTATGGTATTTTCTCATTGTGTCTTTCACTCATGAATTGGTGGACATTTGATTTGTTTGCTACTCTTGTATATTGCAAATAAAGATGCAATGGATATAATGGTGTGTTTCAGTTACTTTCCTATTGCTGGGCTAAAACTCCTTGACTCTGAGGCAGCTTATTAAAGGGAGCAGTTAGTTGGTCTTATGGTTTCAGAGACTTAAGTCTTTGATGGTAGAACAAAGAAAGTCATGGCAGTGGGAATAGCAAAGAGCTCATATCTTCACCCACAAAGCAGGAAGAAGAAAAAGCACTTGGGGGAAAGGCAAGGACCTACCCACAGTGATGCAACTGCCTCCAAAAAGCCACATCTAGTACTTCCCAAACTATTCCAGCAAATAGGCTTCAGACACTCAAGCATATGGGCCAGTGGAGACCATTCTCAATCTCATTTGAACCCCTGCATAATGTAAACATCTCTTTGAAACCCAAAATTAAATACTTTGAAAGTGTTTAGAAATACAACTTTTTTTTATGTATACATTCAGCTTCCCTAAAACAATTTGTTGAAGAGGCTATCCTTTCTCCATTGTGTATTTTTAGTCCTCAGGCTGAAAATTAATTAACTGTCTTCATTTATATCAGTTTCATATTCCCTTGATCACCAGTTTTGTAAATGGGTTAAAGTCAGAAATTTGAGCCTCCCAATTTTGTTTCTATCATCATGCATCTTTTGTCATTTGATAAAAATGTTAGGGAATTTTTAAATATTTTCCGAATAATGCCTTTGATATTTGGTAAGGATTGCACTGATTGTAGGTGTCTTTAAGTACCATGGACATTTGCTCAACAGTATATCTTCAAGTCTATAAACAAATAGAAAAGACACCTTCAGCTTCTCTCACTGCTGTTTCATCTTTTCAGAGTTCAAATCCTTGCTAGTGTGGTTATTTTTAATGAAACTGGCCTCCATAGGCTAATATGTTTGATTGGCCACAAGTTGGTGGAAATGCTTGGAAAGAAATAGGAGATACAGGCTTTATTGGAGTAGTTGGGCTGCTAGAGACATGCTTTAAGTTTTCAAAAGTCTATGCCAGGACCAGTCTTGCTGTCTTTTCCTCATTCCTGAGCGTCTGTTGTAAGACACTGCTTCACTGCCATGTCTGCTTGTTTGCTACCATGTTTTCCATTATGACGGTCATGGACTTACCCACTGAAACTCTGAGCAAGTCCCCAACCAAATGTTTTTACTTATAATTTGCCATGGTCATGATGTTTCTTCACAACTAAGATAGCTACCTAGATTCAGTTACTTCTACTTATTTTAGTTTTTCTTTTTTTTTCTTTTTTTTTTGCTTTTGCTGCTGTCACTATTGTGATTTTTAAAGTTTTACCATATATTTTTTAAAGTTCATAAAATCTACTATGTTTTCATGAATGGACTTTGGGAGCCTGTTACACATAGAGGGATACTCTCAGACTAGACACACTGGGGAGGGCATAGGCCCTGCTCCAAAGAATATGACAGACTCTGAAGATCCCCCATGCAAGGTCTCACCTTCATTGGGGAGCAGAAAGGGGTTGGGATAGGTAGGGTGTTAGTGGGGGCAGGGAGAAGGGAGGGAGAGGGAACTGGGATTAACATCAAAAACAATGTTGTTTTTATTTAAATTAAAGAATCTACTGAGTTTTGGATGTTGATTATTTATGTTACCACTTTGAGAATTGATTTATTAATTTTAATAGCTATTTTGTGGGATCTTTAAAAATCTCACATACACAAACATGTTGTCTAATAACAAGGTTATCATCACCATTTCATTTCTGATTTGCATTGACTTACTTTTCTATCCTATTTGTTATAGCTGATTCATCTAGGATAGTGTTTATATAAATGATAGATGATGCAAGTGGACATCCATATTTTGTTATTCTTAGAAGGAAAGTTTTAACATTTTACTTTATGCTATTGAATACAGACTTGTCATATACAATTGTGCACTCCAAAACAATGTGTTGAAGAGTTGTGGATTACTTGTATGGTAGTTATTCCACAAGATTATCCAACTAATACCCAGGAATATCATGGACTTCTTATTTTGTATAAATATACTCTGATGTTTTTATAACAACAAATTGTTGTTTTCTTTCACAGTAATTTTTATAATTCTCCAGTGTTTTGATTTTTTTTTTTGGTTTTTCAAGACAGAGTTTCTCTGTGTAGCTTTGGAGCCTATTCTGGTGCTCGCTCTGAAGACCAGGCTGGCCTCGAACTCACAGAGATACCCCTGCCTCTGCCTCCCTAGTGCTGAGATTAAAGGCATGTGCCACCAATGCCCGGCTGTGTTTTGATGTTTTTAAGATGCAAAATTATACAAAACTACTTATTAATATCAGTCCATAGGATTCAGCAAGCAAAAACAAAGAACTCTTCTCTTTTTTGCAGATTTTTTGAATTAGAAACAAGATTATTTTACATGTCAGTGCCCATTCCCTCTTCCTCCTCTCCTCCCATACCAATCCCCTAACTAAAATCCTACCTATCTCATATCCTTTCTCTTTTTCGAATTCTGTATAGACAATTTATATCTCTAAGTAGCATAGATTATAACATATGAGTCATACCATTTCTATGACTATTATTTCATGACCAGTTCTCTTGGTTCTATACCACCTATGAATGACTCCTCTATTAATGTATCCAATCTTTCTTTGTTGACCAATGAGGTCATAACTAGTATAGGTGCATGGATCCTGAGATGAAAATATGTGAGTATGAGTCACTGAAATGTGAGGGGCTTTGGTACTTTGCTGTAAGTCACCAGCCACCAATTGTGGTTGACAGCTATGGAAATTTAGAAGGAACAGAATTGCAGAAGCCAGAGTTGACAGGTATTATGAAATGTGGTGGAAAATACTAATTGTAATTTCATCTTAAAGATAACAAACATAGGCGAAGAAAGGGAAGTGATTTATCAAGAGCCAGGTGATTACTATGTGGCAGATTGATCAATTGAACTCACATTTGGTTCACATTCTAGACTTCCTAGTTGGTTTCAGATTGCTCCAACAGAATGTCAAATTGTAATTTACAGAATCAAGAAATGTGCCAGTCATAATACTGTTTCATAGGAAAAAGTCAATAAGCCATTAAATATTATATGACAAAAGGAGATTCTCTCAGACAGCTCAGTGGTTACATGGTTACATGTTTAGGTCAAGTGGCATTATGGAAATGTCTACATCTGACACAACTAGACCCATCTTCAGATATAAATTAACTAAGAAGAAAACTGATAAGCAGGATATTTTTGTTTTGTTTTGTTTTGTTTTTTTTAATGTTGATTTTTGAGACAGGGTTTCTCTGTATAGCCCTGGCTGTCTTGGAACTTTCTCTGTAGACCAGAATGGCCTCAAACTCACTCAGATCTACCTGCCTCTACCATCTGAGTACTGGGATTAAAGTGTGGACTATCACCACCCTCATTTCTTTTTGTGACAAC
The DNA here is from genome assembly GCF_003668045.3 of Cricetulus griseus. NCBI lineage: Eukaryota > Metazoa > Chordata > Mammalia > Rodentia > Cricetidae > Cricetulus > Cricetulus griseus. The sequence goes on along the minus strand of NC_048599.1, from coordinate 79,938,280 downwards.
TATTTTTAGATTTTATTCTTTTTTTCCCTTTTTTATTAGAAAGAAAATTATTTTACATTTCAATCCCAGGTCCATCTCACTCCCATCCTCCCTTGCCCCCCCCCAACTAATGCCCTACCTATTCCATATACTTTCTGCTCCCCAAGGAGGGTGAGGCCTTCCATAGGTGGTAATCAGAGTCTATCATATCCTTTGCGATAGGGCCTTGGCTCACCCCCGTGTGTCTTGGCTCAGAGAGTATCCTCTATGTGGAATGGTCTCCCAAAGTCTACACCTATGCTAGGGATAAGTATTGATCTAGTACAGGAGGCCCCACAGATTTCCCAGGTCACTGGTTTCCCAGCTGTCAGTCTGGGGGCCAACAGCTCCCCATTGTTCAGGTCACCTGTTTCTGTGGGTTTCACCAGCCTAGTCTGGACCCCTTTGCTCATCTGGACCCCTTCTCTGCAACTGGATTCTAGTTCATTTCAGTGATTAGATGTGGGTGTCTGCTTCTATTTCTGCCAGCTGGATGAAGGCTAAAGGATGGAAGACAGTCATCAATCTCATTATCAGGGCAGGGCATTTAAGGTAGCCTCTCCTCTGTTGCTTAGATTGTTAGTTGGTGTCATCTTTGTAGATCTCCAGACATTTCCCTAGTGCCTGATTTCTCTTTAAACCTAAAATGTCCCTCTCTATTATGGTATCTCCTTTCTTGTTTTCTTCTATTCTTCCACAACTCAACCTTTCTGTGCCCTTATGTCCTCCTTTCTTCCTCTCATTCTCCTAGCTCCTCCCCCCTCCCCCATGCTCCCAATTTGCTCAGGAGATCTTGTCACTTTCCCCTTCTCCAGTTAACCATGTATGTCTCTCTTAGGGTCCTCCTTGTTTAATAGCTTCTCTGGCAGTGTGAATTGTAGGCTAGTAATCTTTATGTCTAAAACCACATATGAGTGAGTACATACCATGTTTGCTTTTTGTCACTGTGTTACCTCGCTCAGAATGGTTTCTTCTAGTTCCATCCATTTTCCTGCAAATTTCAAGATTCCATTGTTTTTTTGTTTTTGTTTTTGTTTTTTTCTGCTGAGTAGTACTCCATTGTGTAAATGTGGGTTTTGAGTTTTGCCTTCTATTAATATTGCCATGCAATTTTTTTGTCTTTCATTTTTTCTATGTATCACAATCCATGGATTAATTTTCATATCTATTTACCCTAGGGATAAATGTCCACCTTCTTTTTACACATTTTCTGTATAGGAATGTTCTTTGGACATAAAATTTGTTGTACAAAATTTCTGGGAGATTTTTCTAATTCTTTCTTCAGAATCTGGCATTCTGTTTCCCATTCTTATGCATGCCAGGCATCTGTATTGCAGATTCTTTAGAAGTAACACAGTGCTAAGAGGAAGAAATCACTCACCTCAGCACTCCATGCGCTCTCAAAAATATGGGATATGGGACATACCTTTTACTAATCTTTCTTTGTTATGGAAGAGGCTGGCAAGCTGTAGTTGGTCTCTGTCTTCAGTACCACAGGTCTTCTGGAAAAGGAGAAGTCTATCCAGATCTTTGTGTTATCACCAATCTGCAGATAATCAGAATAAACTGGACCCTCTAGGTACTTCAAATCAGGAATTACATGAATGCTCCCAGGGAACCAGAATAAGGAGCATAGTTACCCACCCTTTCCTCTGCCTGAAAGAAACTGGTCTTGGGGAGTTTTTCTTTCACTGAGTACTGAGCTGACAAAAGGAATTGGTGAGGAAGAAATGGACCATACTGCTGCCTATGACCCTGGATCTCCTAATCTGGTGTGCTTTTCTATCAGTGTTTAGACTTAGGCAAAAGAGAAATCAGCCCTTTGGGAAGTCCCTGAAGTTGAGAGTACATGAAATGTATTTCCTTCCACATCAAGTAACTATGAGGTGGACTTCCTTTTTAATTGCTATATTCTAAGGATACAGAGACACCTGACTGAAATAAATCCAATAGTCTTTCTTACCGGTTTTTATCTTGGATAGTTTTATAGTTATTTGGATCAACAGGAACCCCTTTACTCATTTCTGGTCAAATAATAAAGGATACTGAAGATGAAATGGTATCTTCCTTTGAAAGAAGAGGCTATAGGATATCCTTACTGCCATCTTGGGATGTCACTCTCCCTTCTATTCACATGGTCATATTGAATACAACACTAAATGAAAGTATCCTCCTTCAGTAAAGTATTGTATTTACTCATTTTTCTCAAAGCACATTAGTAGGCAAACTTATAATAATCCTGTTGCTAATTTACAATAACTTTGACTTCCTTATCCTTTCTAATGCTGCTCTGACTAACGCCCTGGTGTATCCTATGTTTGCTCCTCAACAGTCTGTACCAAAATGTTCTATGCTCTCAACTGAGGAGTGTTTCATCATCTTTCTTCAGTTCATCTTTCCTAGACTTTGATAATTGCTTGGTAGATCCCTGTAAAACAAATTAAACATAGAATTTAAAAGTTTCCTTCTTGCTTAGGGAATGTGCATTGTAGAATATGAAATTGAGGCTATGAATGAAACTTTACTAACCAAGAAAATCAATGGCTCATCCATCTTTCCTAGTGCTGCTTATCATGGTTTCCTTTACTCTCTGTTCTCCCTACCTTTCTTCCTCCTTACTCTTTTACTTCCTCCTTAGCCCCATCTATCCTTCTTTTCCCCACTTCACCATCACATTACAGAGTTAGATTTTTCTGGAAGTTGAAGATAGCTGATGATTCCACATTTTTATATGAAAAAGTTCATTTTATAACTGTATTTTGCATTATTTTAACTACAATTTTACAAGTGATTTAGTTACAGTTATAAAGCCAGTGTGTGTAAAATAATTTCATATCTGATTTTAACACAACTCACAATTCTCTCAACTTACTATCATTTAAATGAGTTTATGATAAGAATTTCTTCATCAAAAAATTCTAGTTTTAATACTAATTTATGGCCTTCTAGAAAGACACAATAGAAATGATATATAATCTGACATTATTTCCAATTCACTGCAACTGCTAAAAATATGACATAATGATTTAAGAATTGTGAGCTGAGAATAGTGAGAAGGTTCTATATATGTATATTAATACCTTGTACATATGTTTTTAAAACTAGCTTCTCAAAAAATCCTTCCAATAACTGTCCATCTTAATTCTCCATTTAGTATTGCCATTTTGGTTTCTGGTTGGTTATTCATGAGTGGATAATTTTTTGTAACTCTTAATTTCTATTTCAATGTCTGTATACATGTTATTAAACAAATGTGAGCATATATGCATATGAATATTTACTTCCTTAGAATGCCAGTGTCAATACACAATGATTCAGATATGTGTTCGACAAAATACCTGGTTTCTGTAATTTTTGTGTCTTCTACTAGTATCCCCACCATCTTACTTGGACTATTTAACCTTAAGTTTTGCTAGCTGGGTATTCTGATAATCACATGTGAAAATTATACTGAAATTATAAGTAAACTGATGATTAGTAAAAGTTTACTTGGTGCTGTACACTGAAGCAACTCGCCAAATGTACTTTATCTTATCCTGTTTTTCACCATGTGGTAGAGAATTAGAGTTATACACATGATGCCTACGACCCATAAGTGCTCACCAATCTATGCTGACATTTTGGCAAGTCTGCTCAGTCCAGAAACCTCAACTTTTCTATAATCCTTGCTAATGTCTATATTGGACTTTCTATATTAGCATCCCTAGTTTGTGTCTACATACCATACATGAAGTCTTTCCGGGAATTAAATGCACTTGACTGTTAGGATAGGTGCCAAAACAGTTGGTCCTTCGATGTGAGTGAAGCACAGTAAGACAGTTTTGGCAGAATGAGATTCTTCTAATGCCTGCTTTGGCAGGTGCTCAGCAATGCACTTCAACTCACACATCAATCTGGAAATGATAATTTCCTTGATAATTATCAGAAGTTGCTGGTGCACTTTTTTAGAAGAAGTCTTGTACACCAGTGGCTTTGTGTTACTGGAATGACACACTAAATGTTCACGTTTTGTATCAGCACTAAGAGTAATTGTCCTCAGACTCATTTGCTCTCTTTCTATTCCCAAGCAGTATTCTTTTTCTCTTTTCTTCCTTCTCGTATTTATTTTTTTAATGTTATACAGTTTCATATATTTAGGTAACAATTTTAATTCTTTTGATCTCCCCATTCCTGTTTCTAGAGACTTTCTTCTCAACCAGTCCCATTTTTATTTTTAATTTCTTCTTTTTTCTGATGATCCATTGAGTATAATTAAGGTTGGTGTGATATGTGTGCTATTTATTTGTGCAAAGATAGTTTATCAATGGTTGCACTACTGAAGAATACAACACTCACACCCCAGGAACTGTCAATTGTCCCCTAGAGAAAGATGAGACCTCAAGGGCATTCCTCCACTGATGATGGATAGTGACAGGCTCAAACTTGTGCATGTCTTGTGTTGATAATCCCAGCTGTATTGAATTCCTGTATTGAATACCTTTTTTTTCCTCCCAAAATCCTTTAATTTATGCTCTTGTTCTTAAATCATTTCCCCCCTCATTTTCAATGATGTGTCCAAAGCCTTGGAAGAGCTGATGTAGTATGTAGTTTTACTATTTAGGGCTAAAAAATCCATCACCACTTATTCTTGGTACTTCCGGTAATTATGTATTTGTGCAGTAACCACAGTGCAGTAAGTAGCTTCTATAGGAAAGGCTGGTTTTGAGTTCTCTCCCAAAGAGCAGGTCTCAAATATAACCAGAAGAAAATGGTTACTCCCACAGACAATATTCCACTATTGGAATACTGAGCACATGTTTCCTAGAAGATAATTTTTGTTGTCACAGTAATGAGAGTTTGGTAATACTGTTGATGATTCTTCTCCTCTAGAAGTTTCATAGCACATAATGGCCATATGAAGGCTAACTAGTAGTTAAGAAACTTCAATCTCAGCTCCAGCTTCACGTCTCAATTTTATATTATTACAAATAACACTATGCAATGTTATTTATTGATCCATAAAGTAGGGTGTTACCATCCATGGACCATATATTTTATTTTTTATTCTTTTTAAATTAAAACAATCTTATTTTTCATACCAATCCCAGTTCCCTCTCCCTCCTTTCCTCCCATCCCCACCCCATGTCCTCATCTCACTCCTATCCACTCCTCAGGGAGGGTGAAGCCTCCTACAGTGACTTATCCAAGTCTGTCACATCATTTGGAGCAGGACTTTGGTCTGGAGAGAGTATCCCTCTGCAGGGAATTAGCTCCAAAAGCCCATTCATATGCTATGGTAAATACTGGTTCTTCTACTAGTAGCCCCGTAGACTGTCCAAGCACCCTGTCCACCCTTTCCTGGGATCTGAATTCTGCATTTCTACCAAGTTCTCAGAGGCCTCCCTGGCACTTAGTATGCTCTTGGGACAAGGTTGCAGGGAAGTTGGGCCCCATGCTCCTAGGCAGCCAGACCCTGTGATAGCTCTCATAGCAGTCTTTAGTGCCTTGTTATCAAGATACTCAAGATTGTATGTATGTATGTATGTATGTATTATGTATGTATGGATGCATACATGCATGCATGCATGCATGCATGTATATATGTATGTATATGGGGGATAAGTGCTTATTTACCAAGGCACATATGTGGAGGTTACAGAACAACTTACTGGAATAGATTCTCTCCATCTACCATGTGTATCCTTTGGATTGAACTCAGATTATTGGAATTTGTAACAAGAATCTTTCCTCATTGTTCCAACTCGGAATCTCCAGTTGCCTTTTGTTACCATGGTTCCTTCATAGATTTTTCATTACGTTTGGTTTTGTATGACTATTGTTTTATCATAGGAAATTATAGGTCAAAGGAGTGACTGGACAAGGATAATTTAAGAAATATCAAGCACATATCCATAATAACATCAATACTCATGACTAACTTGTAAAGATGTTCTTCTCTGATAAGTGGGCTGAGGGAAAGTGAGAAGCAACAGTCTGTCCGGGGTAGTTCTGAAGCACAGGAATCTCTTTACAAGAGGTCTTATAATTATCCCAAGAATTTTTGCTATTCGCTACACATTTTTCTTTTCCTTTTAGGAAATCAGTGAGCTACCTACACAGGAATTGTATTTTCTGATGAATTAAAGAGAAGCTAAAATACAGAGCAATAATGTCAATTGTTTTCTGTGTTGGGGTGATATTTATCAATTAGCACATTTTGTGCATGTAAAGAATACCCTTGTGTGCATGTAGTTAAGCACATTCAACAAAATTCCCAGACAGCCCTTCCTCTGGACGTGTGGAACAACCTTCCTTTTGCATTGTTGTAGTGAAAGGTTCGGTCCATCTGTTCAGGCATCAGTGTCTGTCCCATGTTCAGAATCATTCTCATTAAGATTCCAATTCTATATCTATGCTAGGTTCTCAGTCTTTGTGCTTTCAGAATTATCTGTTGAAATTCTACCCCCAAACCCTGCCCCATTCTCTTTCTTTTTATTCCCTTGCCTCTTTCCCTTCCTTTTAAATCTAACAATAATTTACTACTGAAGGAAATGGCAAACTTTGCTATCAATGCACTTACTAGTTGGGTAACAATACCAGGTCTTTTGGAGAGTCACACTCATTTTCACTTTGGTTGTTTTCTCATGAACACAATTTGCACGCATGGATCCTCACCTGTATCAAAGCTTTCCAGAACATATGTCTCCAACTGGGATTTTAAATGAGTTTATCAAGAAGGAACCCACAATATTTGTACCTGTTAAAGTATTTTCTGAGGCCAGTAAGAAAGAAAAATAAAGGCCCTTTAAAAGTTCCCCAAAGATTGTTTGTTCATTCATAGTTAAGTGTAATTTTGTATTTCACTCCAGAATTAGCCATAGTCAAATACAATAGTTGTACATGATTCAGCATAAAGTATATTATGCGTACCTTTATAATGAAAGGCAATATATATTATTTGGTAGAATTTATTTTTTTATTACTGTGATAGAGCTGGGAGCCTTGCACCCACCAGCCTAGGACACTACCATTGAATTATATACCTAACCCTCAATTTTTACATTTTGTTTGGTAACAAGAGTATCAATACGATTCCTAGACTGACTTTGACCTCACTTTGTAGAACAAGAAGACCCTGATGTGCAGTTCTCCTGCCTCAGTCTCTCAAGCACCTGGAATTATAGGCCTTTACCAACAGACTTATTATAATGCCATTTTAAATAAGTCAGCTCATATGTATGAAAGAAAATCATTAAGTGACTACAATTTATTGATGGATTAAAATAAAGGGATTTTTTTCTTTTCGTGCTACACAAAAATGATGATAAGGTGAAAATGAAGCCATTAAAGCAAAATAAGTAGATGTGCCAGTGAGTGGTTTCTGACCATTGTTGATTATCAGTCATCAGCTGGTCAATTTTTTTTTCCTACTGTCTCATTTACAGCTTCACGGCAGACTGAATTGGACCTTTGGAATGCAGGCTTAAGTATTTTGTTTTCAAAAACGTCCACGCATAAACCAACTCCACAGGAGATTTAATGATAAGGACAGAACAAGTAGAGAAAATGCCTTTCTGTATACATGGCCAAAAAAGCAGGAACCATGCAGCCAATGAAGAGTTGGTAGTGCTTCGATTATCACAGTGTTAAGATGGGAAGTCAGTAGGAAAATGAAAAACAGTAGGTGCATGGAGGTGGATGAAAGATATAAGATGGATAGAAATGGATGATTCTCAATGAAGACAAAAGGATAAAAGCTTGTTAAACCAGGTGAAATGTAGTCATTGGAGAGCTTAAGGGTGGTGAAACAATGAAGAACTGATTTAGACAGACACCATAAAATGTTCTGTGCTAGGCTTAACTTTTGAAGACAGCATTTTAGAAACCTTTGTCTCTGAGAGTGGCAAGGCAATATTGGAATACAGCTGCCAATAGAATCAGAATGCAGCTAATAATGCTCCCCAAGTGAGGGTGCCAACAGAAATCTAACCTGTATGTCTATATAAGAATTTATATAGCTTTAATGTTAATTTAAAAATTTTTTAGGGAGGCGTCCTAAATGATACTACATATGAAAGTGCAATACAGTGAGGACCAAATGCAGTCTTTTTTTTTCTCCAGCTTTCTTATTTATTTGCAGGTGACATGGCACAAAATGTTAACATTCTTGCAGAGTATCATTGGTACTGGGATGGAATAAATGACCCATGTTTTTCTGGATTTTGGAAGTTTGAAATATCAAGAAGTCATGTAGTGAAGATATTTCTCCATAGGACCTTATTGGTTACTGGAACCCAAAATAACTTGCCTCAATATTGTCATAATCCTCTGGAAAATATCATACTCTGGTTGTGAAGACTGGAGTTAAACCATTGCTAGCTAAAATTTTAGCCTTTTCTTGCTGTGAAACACTTAATAATTAGGATTGTAGAGGTAGGTTAGGAATGAAGCAGACCCAATATTAAACTCAAGGTACCATACAAATTCTGGTATCATCTTTGAGTAGCCATACATCCTATATGTCTCAGTTAATATCATTAAAGGGAAAAATTCTCTCAAATAGAAGATTTATGAAGATCAAACAATATAGTAGTAATTCTAGTTCTTTAAGACAGTACCTTGACTATAGTGCATTCCTAAGGAAAAAAAATCAGCACTAGGTTGCAGGAGTAATGCTTCCCTTCAAGTTCATGTCTTTAAATACATGGTCCCAAGCTGATGGTGTTATTTTGGGAGGGGCTGTGGACCTTGGATTAAATGGCTTAGGTAATAAGAGATTGGTTACCAAATGTGAATTTTGAGAGTACTATAAGATTCTGTCTCTGGCACAACTCTCTGTTTCCAGATCTACCATGATGTGAACTAGGCCTGCCACCAGTTCTTGCTGCTATGCTCCAATGCCACAAGAGAATGCCAGCCACTGTATTGTTAACCAAAATCCTTCCTCACTTAATTTTTTTTCTTTTTGGTTTTTCAAGACAGGATTTCTCTGTGTATCTTTGAAGTCTATCCTGGCACTAGCTCTGGAGACCAGGCTGCCCTCGAACTCATAGAGATCAGCTACCTCTGCCTCCCGAGTGCTGGGATTAAAGGCGTCACCAACGCCCTTCTCCTCACTTAATTTTTGATCAGGTATTTTGCAATAATGTAGAAAATATTTAACATTGTGGCCACCCAATGCCTAGAAATTTCCAAAATTGAATCCAAATACATCAAAATTATTAAACTTTGGATTATTTGAGACTACTTCTAGTTCATATTGGATATTATGTACTAAGACATGACTCATACAGGCCAGTTGATGAACATCTACTTGGTTGAAACTCCGATCCTATCATTTTTGACTTATCATCTAAGATAAGGACATATATGTTTATGTCTCATCTCTACTTGACATAGATAGTATTTATTTATCTAATATTGTTACCTTTGTAAGCAAAGATTTTGACATAGACCACATTAAGCTACTGGTATTTTATTACTTATATTTCTGTACCAAATCCTCATGTGTTGTTATACTCTAACCAATTTAGCTTGCTTCAATACCAATCTTTTCTAGCTCTACTATCCATGGAATATCATTAATTTATATATAATTAATCCCAACAAATATTCATCAGATGCATACTCTGTGCTAAAAATCATTGTAGAAATCAAGGAAATAGCACTATAAAATAACCTGACACTGTCCAGTATTCATTACTGTGAAAAGCAGATGATGAACAACAGACCATGTAAACAAATGGTATAAAACTACTTCAGAGAATCAGAAACATGGTAAAAATTAAGACCAGGTACTTTGTTGGATAATAGCAAGATAGAAGTAGAGAAAAAAATGCTCATATGAATACTTCTCTAAGTGGACATTTAGCTGAAGCTGCCATCGAAGTAAAGCGCTGTGGGTGGCAAGGCAAAAGGTTTACAGATAGATGCCGTTAGCCCTGACCCTTCAGTATACATGGGGACATTCTGCACTACTATTAATATAAAATAAAGGGGACATCATAGGCAGTGTTAGGAATATACACAGTCATCCATACATGTGGTATAAAAGGTTTGAATTTTACTGTAGCGTCTGGATCAGATCCAGTACCATCTTCATTCTGATTTTTCTCCAGTGTGGTCTCATCTTTTAGGATGAGACGGCATCCTGTGTTCATTTTCTTGTCAATACCTGCCTAGCATTCCAACTTCACAAATTCAGGGCTAAGTGGATGTTGAAGAACCATTTTACAGTCATTTTCACTGCATGTACCTTTGTTCATGCTGGAACCAGAAGCACCCTAACAACTTTTTTGTTCAAACTCTAATAAAGCTACAAAGAAAATATGCATCTATTAGAACTAACGCTTTAAAACTGTAAAATTAACTAAAGAGCTTAGTGTAAAGAAAAATTGTATGTAAATATATGAAAATGACTCGGATATTTAACATATTAAATTAAACAATTATCCTTAGGTGTGTGATTAATTGGGGTAAGATTCATAAAATAAACATTGGCAGAGATATTGGATTTGACTCACTAAAGAGACAATGTAAAATATGACAGCTGGTTTTGATAGCATTAGTAAAGCTCATCAGGACCTATCATTTTTAATCTGGTGTTTAATACCTGATATGTTTAAAGGTTTATTATGTGTCAATCATCACTTTAGTATTTTGTCAATGAGTGAATAATAGCATTCTGTTTTCTGACATGTATATTCAAATTAGAATGCTTCACCCTTCTTCAAATCAACCATCAATCTGGGCAAGTGGTGGTTGATTTTGTTATTGTTTGTTTGTTTGTTTGTTTGGTAATCTTAGTTACCTTTGTTTGGGAATAAGAGTCATGTTTCAGTCTTTTCTTGGTTGACATGAAATTCAGTATTATTGAAAATGAACCTAACCCAGCAGCAGGACACTCAATGATAATTCTCATTTTTCTCTGGTTCATGGGAAGGAAAAAGTGACACTTACAGAAACAGATCATCACGTTAAATAACCACTCTCACGTGTTTTATGTGGCCCATTCTTTCCAAGTTCCTCTCCTATTTGAGAGGAAAATTTAGAAAAAGCACTGAGACTGACAAATGACAATGAGTCACTTTGTGAGCTATGTGCTTAAGATGGTGAAGATTACTCTATAACTTAAGTGGATGAAACTTCACAACAGTTACACAAATGATTTTATGATTCTCCCGAGCTTTGGAGCTTTCACTGATGGCAATGCCATGTTTTCAGAGACAAAAATATGGACACTCTTGCCTACTTTCACTCATAGTATTTGGGCCTGCATCTCCTGACCCCTCCCCCCTTTTCATTGTTACAGAGATATCTAAAAGTTTTATTAACCAAGACAAAAGGAGCCGCATTGACAATTCAACTCTGGTGAAGTCAGAAAAATATCTAAGTAACAATGCAACTCCCTCTTACTGCCTCTCTTCTTAGTTTATTGTGATTCTTTATTGAATAAATTTGAATAACTGAAATCCAAGATGGCAAAGGGTTACTTCTTTATCATGAATATTCATCATATTGCTTTTACACCACATTTGTCATATTTCATACAAATTCAATATTTCTAGTTTAAATGATGGTAGGTGATGAATACAGTCATAGCAGATTCATGAGTAAGACAACATATATATATATATATATATATATATTGTGAAAATATGAAGACAAACTTGAACAAAACAAGGATGTGGATCTTCAATATTTTAGAACTGAGTTTAAGCACAGGCATTTTTGTATAGGAATCCAGGCACTACCACTAAGCCATGTAGTCTTAACATGAATTGATTCATTTATCTTTTGACTAACACTGTTTGTGGATTAATACGGTACACAGCCCTGAGGAGAATCAATGAGGTCAAGTACATTAAATGCTAACCAGATTAAAGGCCAACAACCAAATGCTAATTATTCCATTAAATAGCCTTGTTCCAATCTCAGAACTTGCCTAAATGTAAGTATAATTCAGACAAGTGTGATTCCTGAGATGATGATTTTCAATGTGAGTATACTTAGCACTGTGAATCTTAGTCTCCAAGTTCATTAAGCCATATCATATCGGCATTTTCATTTTTTAAATATACCACCTATTTTTTATACATACCCCATTCTGTCATGTTAAAAATAAGCACTGAGTAAGAACATTTAGATTTTTATGATTTTTGAATAAATGTTGTTTGATTTCCATCTTTTTAGGGGGATAGGTAAGTTATATGTCCCCTGCCTTTGGAATACTTTCCAGGTTTGAAATGGGCTCAGAGGTTTCATATTAAATGGTTGTTCTTTAACACATTTATGTCATTGTTTATACATTCAAAGAGCTAAGATGGGTTTTCCCTTCATTCATGGTCCTTTCCTGCTTAATGGCGGTGTCTATACTGTACTGTTATTACCAGACACTAGTGCCAAGAAGCATCTAACTTCTGGAAGTGAATGCATCTTACAAACCTCCCCACATTCCCTTAAGGTCTTAACGGTTTATGTTCAACTCCAGAGCAGTGTTTTGTTCTGATGGCCTTTCTCAGCACCTCTGATTCTTCTGACAAAACACACTACCTTTCCCTCTAACTTAGCTGAAAGTTCTTAACAGCCCTCTAAGACCTTTTCAGAGTAACAAAAATACACACAGTCTGTTTTTCCTTCTTGTCATTCCTCTACCCCCAGCAAGTTAGCCAAGTGCAAAGGCAGCTGATGGAATTGGGAGACAGAGAAAAAAAATGAAGAAAAAAAAACACAAACCTGATATCTTAATAATTTAAAATATATCCTGGCCTCTTTAATTACTTTAGTACCTTGTAGATGCTTCACAAAAGAAGGATTCTGAGAGTAAAGAAGAGAGGAGACAGTGAATAGGAAAGAAGAAGCAGTGGGGAGTTGAAGTGAGGTGAAAGAGAAGAAGAGGAGCACAACGAGGAGGCTGAAGGCACATATTCCTGTGGCAAACACTATGGATTTACATCAAGAACACTAAATACATTTTAGATGACTTAGCTGGCTTTCAATATCTTGCTATGCACAATTCTTACATTAGGCTTTCCTCTAGGTATGGAAACCATATATTTAGTCATTTAGTACAACTGTAACATTTGCATATTATATTGAGCCAGTCTTTCTATCTTCTTTGTAAGTCTAACACCATAATGCTTAGTTACCATGACTAAACAATCTCTAAATTAATGTTAATTTTATTAAATTTATATTTTCCTTGGTTTAACCTTCCTCCTTCCCTAGTACTTTAAGCAAGGTTATGCAAATGCCAACATTTATTTCATCATTGTTTTTATAGGGGAAGGTTGAGAACAAAGTTGTATAGCTGTTTAAATATACATTAAGAAATTCTGATTTTTTTTGTTTTGTTTTTCAAGACAGGGTTTCTCTGTGTAGCTTTGGAGCCTATCCTGACACTGTAACTCGCTCTGGACACCAGGCTGGCCTCGAACTCACAGAGATCTGCCTGCTTCTGCCTCCTGAGTGCTGGGATTAAAGGCGTGGGCCACCAATGCCCAGCCATGTGTAGCCCAGGCTGGCCTTGAAATCGTGTTCCTCCTGCCTCTGCCTCCTTCAGCAAGTCCTAACGCGTGTGCCACCACAAGCAGCCTGATAAACTTCTCAGAAAGTATTCAAATATTTGTAAAACTTACTATGCAAGTATCAATTCAATATTATATAAAGCTGAATTTGTTTTCTTCAATATGTATAAATTGCATGTTTAGTGAATAATATGTAATTAAGTATTTTTAGGCACTTCAAAGTGTATTGGCTTTGGTTTATTTATTTCCTAATGTAGCTGTAGAAGTACAGATATTGAAAATGAGAACAAAGTTGCTTGTCATTGTGAAAATTACTCAGTACTCATTTGCATGATTGACTATACCAGAAGTTGCCCTGTATCTGAAATCTGGTCATTTTATTTTCACTGTGTTGGCATTCCTTTACTTCTGTATCTGAAAGTATGCTGCTATCTACTTCATGTTTTAAGAATTAAGTAACGTAAAACATAAAAGATGTGTGCCCAGTACTAGCCACCTTATTGGTGAGCAATAAGCCTTTGCTTTCTGCTTCTTCTTTGGAGCACTATTAGTGGAAGCATCATGGTGTAGTGGAATTGGCATAGGAGCCCTGTGCAAGAAAACAAGAATCCAACTAAATCCATGTAGGTATTAATGGTGCCCAAAGGCAAGGTCCCCAGTATCTCTGAGCTCTTGTTTCCTCATCTATAAAATGAAAATGACTTCCTAGGCCAATAATGAGGATTATGTAATATGGTATATGTAATGAGCCCAGCAGAATGGAGAACTGGGAACATAGTAACAAGCTGAGAAATATTAGCACCTTCTGTCCTGCTCAGCCATTAAAGCAGTGACATTTAAATGGAAATTTTTATAGTGGACCATAGACACTGCAATGATAAAAGCTGTAATGTGGTGATGAAGGGTTGAAGAACACACAGAGAACATGAGTTTGAAAGTGGCCTATATAGTATCTGAGCTTCCAAGGCTTCAACAAACTTCTTGCTCCACATCTTTGCTTATGGTATGTAATTAGAAAAACCTCATCTGTATCATAAAATGAATTTTGTTCTAAAATTATCTTTGATTCATCTCAGTCATAGTTAAATTATTTCAAAGATTTAAATACATCTGAAGGATAGTAGGTTTTGGTTTTAATTCAAAAGTGGCATGTTTTTTAAACAGTTTTAGCAGTTTTCAATGTCAATATGCAGGACATAAAACATTCAAAAATGAAAATGCATCCCTATGCTACTTTAAGTCTTTTATACATAGGGAATACATGTCCAGAAAATCCTTTAAACATCAAATGCAGCTATCCTCATTTGGAAATACATAAACTCTGAATTGTATAAAAAATAATTGTTTTATTTCAGCATACAGAGCAACTAAGTGCAAGAACTTAACAACATACTCTCAGGGCAACACAGCTTTTGCTATATCACCACATGTCTATGCCTCTGAGGTTTTCCTCTGATTTTCCTAATACCTGTTTTGTGTGTATACACAAAATTGGTACATGTATATATTTATATAAAAATGTGATCATATACAATTGGTAACTATGTTCCTTTCTATATATACAAATTGTGTTGTCTATGTACATGTAAATGGAGTTTGTAAGGACACGGAAAAATATACTGCATGCCGTGCATGTGTGTGCAAGCATGTTCCCAAATGTGCTTGCACACACACCGTACATTATACAATATATCTACTTATCATCTTTTAAGACTCTTTAAGTCAAACTAGCCCTTTAGAATGTATACATAATTATTGGCTATGTAAAATTTCCTCTGTCAAATCTCCTTAAACCATTCCTTTGTGTGATGTGTTTGCACCATCTCTCTATCTTCAGTTCCTGTGTTCATCCAGTCATCAGAGCTCAGCTTCTGAATACTAATTCTGCAGAAACTATACTTGGCTTGCCTTTTTGCCTGTTGAGAAACTGTAATTTGTATTGATTAATAAATTTGCCCTCTTAAAAGGAATGTCAGAAAGCCCCACTAGAGTCAGAATTTCTGCTGTATTAATTCAAGAACACTCTTGAGAGAGGAATGTGTTTTCAGTAAGATTAAGTTCTCCATCTCAAAGAAGAGGAAGAATATCCTGGAGCATTGCTTAAAATAGATAGCCTTCTCTCATTCAAAGGCAAGGTATACTAGGCAAAGCTGGCTCACCTATTTTTAGGTAGCAAAAATGCTAAGTACATTTCCTAGATAACAACCATAGAAACAATCTGCGTATACTATGGCATGGAGTCTGGGATGATAGCCTGACCCAAGGGAGAAAATATATCACCTAAAGATCTGGGTAAATTAACCGGTGCAAGGCACTAAATTTTCACCTGGTTAGGTTCCTACCTGTAATCATGTTGTGCATTTTTATTATGATACAATATGAGCACAGATGTCCTCACTATAGTATTTACTTTACTTGGACTACTCAGTAATTTTCAAAGTATAGTTCTGAGAATAGCAGGGCCTCCAGTCACTGGGTCAGTGGAATTTGCTGATGATGCGAGTTTTCAAGGCAAACGCCAACCATATCTCTTTCAGACTTTGCAATGGGACTCAGAGTGCTAGCCGATTGTGAATTACATTAGTGTTTGAAAATCACCCATGTAGCTAATTGCAATTTATCTCTTCTGTGGGTACAGTGTCTCTGCCTCCTGCGCCTTGAAGCTATATTTTCAGTATGAGACAGTTTGGTTCCTCTACTTAATAGTATTTGTTACAGTGTCCATTTATAGTGTGGTGTATAATTATTTGATTACTCAATACATCCAGTCACCCATCTAGGCCACACTAACCTTTTCTAGACTTGGGTTTTATTTGCCTCCCAGGAAATTGTGTGTCCACAGACAACATTCTGTCTTCACTACAACCTGGAGAACTCTTGTCCAATCCAGTCTCTTCATCCCTTTAGTCCACAAGAATCTCTTCCTTTCACCTCAGTTTTTCCACCACATTTCATGTAGGCAGAGTTTTCCAGTGCCACAAGTGCTCCCAAATAATCACTCAGAAACTTCTTAAACATAAATACTCAACCAATAGCTCAGGCTTGTCACTAGCTAACTCTTTACATTTTAAATTAGCCAATATTTCTTATATCTGCTTTACCACATGGTTTGATAACTTTTCTCAATACAGAATATCCATCTTGCTTCTATATGCATCTACTTGCGATTTTTTAAACTCCACCATTCTTCTTCCCATCATTCTCAGTTTGGCTTTCATGCCTAACTTTATCCTGTTCAGCTATTAGCAACAGCAGCACCTGTTGGTCATAAACCCCATTTAAGTGTTAGCAGTGCCTCTTAAAAGAGTGGCAAAGTTTTGCTGCTACCACTGAGCCAGTAAGCCATTTCTTAAAGGAGCCATGCCTCTGCTTGAAAAAAACAGAGACTACAGAGAAAAGGAAGCTATCAAGAATCTGTGCTTGACTCTGTTTTTGTGTGTTTAGAATCCCTTTTTAAGCTGTGTCAGGTTTTAGGTGGAATTTCAGGCCCCATATTGGAACACCATATGTAGGCAGAGTTTTCCTGTGTCACAGTTACTCCAAAATAATCCCTCAGAAACTTAATTTTAATTTTAAAGTTTGTCTAATAATGCAGTTTTGTTACTAGCTAACTCTTATATTTTAAATTAACACATATTTCTTATCAATGTTTTGCCACATGGCTTTGTACCTTTTTTCATTATACCATAGCCATCTTGTTTCTCTCTGCATCTGATCAGAAACTCTTCTAAGTACATGCTTCTTCTTGCCATCATTATCAGTTTTGATTTCCTGTCTAACATAATCCTGTTCAGCTATTGGCCAGTCAGCTTCTTTATTAAACCAATTACAGCAACAAATCGTCACAGTATGCAAAATGATTATTCCACAGTAGTTGTTTATGTCTATTATTGTAGCAAGGTCTGTGTTTTCATTTCCTATTGAATTTGGCTGGAATATATTTTTAATTTTTCAACTTGATGATTCATTGTCCTTCTGAAGTAGTAGTCTCAATTATTAACAACTGAGATGTAGAAAACTACTGTCATTAAATAATAGCATTTTACATGCGTGGTTTTCAATTAGAAGAAATTTGGTCCTTCAAATACACTTGTCAATATAAGGGCATTTGTGATTATCAGAGCACAGTGGGCAATACTACTGATACCCTAGTGAGGGTCATGAAATAGTTACTGTAGCAATGACACACGTGAAGAGATGATATGTGCGAAATTTGTTATTTTTGTGCTACCGCTGAGAAAATTTGACTTCTAGGAGTCTATATAAAAAACCAAACTTTCAACAAATGTTGTTTATTCTACTTCTTTCTTCAGTCCATCATGCTTTTGTAATACAGGAAGGTTGGAGAGCTTTCAGTTTTGTCACTTCCCATAATATGGGTGCCAATTGAAACAATTTTAATATGCCAATCTTATAAAATGCAAGCAGTGCAGAGACAGCAATATCTGATGTTGACAATATAAAGAGAAATGTGGCCAAGAACATCAGCAACGATTAAAACACAGGCAACTCTATTTGTAGCTAATCTTTGAAGACAATTGTATTAATAATGAAAAGCTACAATATCATTAGGAACATTTCTGAAAAAACAATATGGTTCAATGATCCTATGCTCTGATGTTGCTTTAATCATCAATGTTACAAGACAAAACTTCAGTTGAGCCGTAAACAAATTGACACAGAATTGCACTGAGTTAGAGTTTTCACTCTAATGTCTGTAGTTGCAGCCATTGACATTTGATGAGCCAGTATTCTGTTAGTGCAATTAGCCTGCTTAGCTGTATGAAAGCACTTTATTTTAATGCCCCAGAGGTAATGGTTTCAGAAAAGAGAAAAGGGACAATATTCAAAGGAATGAAAACAAAAGGACTATGTTACATTTAAGAAGGAGTTAAACAGTGTAGAAAAATAGCAATATTGCTTACTTGCACAATTATGCAAAGTAACAGTATCTGAAAAGCAAGGTTATATAAGTGGCAGTAACAATTCTGAAATAGTTCATTTCACAAAAAAAGAATAGTATTGCTGAGTCTAAGGTACCTATCAAAACTTGCTTAACTACTTCATAGAAAATTTGAGAGGCAAGGGTTTTATGTGAATGAACATTTATCCACCTCTTTGTCAAATGAAAGTCCTTTTTATCCAAGTTAAGATTTTTGTTTACATTCTCATCAGTGCCAGAAATTTCATCAACTGTAATTCTTTTGGAAGTACTGAACTATTCAAGAATGCAAAATTGAGGATTTGATTTTTAATGGGGAATGTTCATCTGCATTACATTATAAAGCTAAACATCATCACTGAAGTATTCTGTAAAGAGGGTTGGCATAATTATTTGTTTATTATGTTTGTTGATACTTGAAAAATAAAAAATAAAGATTATTGCTGACTTTTTTCTGCAGTGGGAATCTTCAAACATTTATTTATTGAAAGAATATGTAGTTGAATTCTCACAATATAGTCAAAGGAATTCATTGGATTAGAGGGATATAATTTTTAATTTTTTAATCTTCCCACCATTCAAAAGTAGAGAAACAGCAATACAAAAGTAGTGTCACTAAATTTAGTTATTACTTGCAATTTTATTACTTACTAAGAAAATGTTAGCATCCTTTAAGAATTAAGTATGTGAGTGATGGAGAAAAATCACAATATTCTTAGAGTTGGTTTTGTACATTGCTGCCTTTCCTTGTCCATTTAAGGAAAGGTATTATGGTTGGGAGTCATAGATTTAAAAAAGATCCTCAGGTATCTAATGGCCTCCAGGAAATGGCATGACCAACCATGTACTCTGCAGAGTCCTGGACATCATCTTTTCATGCATTCATTCTGTGATCTTGACAATGGAATATGATGCTATTGACAATGTAATTTGATTCCATCATGGTATAAAAGAGATAACCTGTGGTAGAAACTAACAAGGTCCAGTTAAGACACTACCACCTGAAAGATAACTAACTAAAAAAGATTTGAGGGTAAAAGAAATGAGTCAGCTCACTCATTTCTTCCTCTCCTCATGTATTTATTTTTCTGGTTCTACTATAATAATCTTGTACTACTTTATCATCTCTTCACTTCTTCTATTCTAGACACTCTTCTCCAGGAGCCTTGTCATCGCTTAGCTTCTTTTATTCTAAACACTCTTCTCCAGGAGCCTTGAACCAATAAGGAAATTATAAGAATTGTGTTTTCATTGGTCAAGAACACATTCCTAGTATAAGCAATTAGGGTGCTGAGCCATATGGTAACATAAAATCTCAATGTCAGAGGAGCAACAATACAACCAGAAAGGGGAGCACTGTGCTCAATGACAACTTTGAGACGCAGATCCATTGTTAGTAGACTGGCAAGGGAAGAATTGACATGCTTTTCTTAGTAACCAAGGCTGACATTTGTGGCTCTGACCCTGTACATAGCTGTAAGGTGTCAAACTTATGATATATTTACAAAGGCCTTTAGTCTAGTTTGAACTTGCACTGAGATGAAAAGTGAGCTAGTTGTATGCAGTAGTCTGAGCAAAACAATGGGACATGCTAATGAGTATCCACAGTCTTTATGGGACAAATGGATCCAGTTATGAAGCATGTCCCAGTATATATTCTATATATCAAAACTATATAATTAATGAAATGTCATCTTCTAATCACCCATAGTTACATGTGCTTAGTAATTGTGTAATACACTGCTGGGGATTATTTGACAAATCTCCCCAAAGAAAGGGAGTGCTATGGCTTCATAAGGAATTTACAGAAAGGACAGTGACTATTCAAAAAGCAAATACTCCCACCTCCCTGCCAACCATATACATCTCCCTCCATCAGAATGTGTGATCCCAGTGGATTTGCTTCATGATTTATCATCTCAGTTCTCACTGCATAATCCTATGGAGCACAGCAAGAAACATTATGTATTAGTCATCAATGTTATAATTATCAGTGGTTGTATGGTGCCTTTAACATTGTGTCAATAGATCCTTTTCTCAGGTACTGTCCTATTCTTGCCCCAGATGTCTATTTCTTTGGGAGATATGAGTGAATTACTACTGACTATAGATCCTGATTCAGTTTCAAATACAGGGACTCCTGTGGCATAAAGTACAGTCTTGCCCATGCAAGCTGAACTCATTATTATCTCACAGCTAAGAATCTCAGCAAATGTTATAAGTGAAAATAAAAATTTATCTAACTGACAATCTGTGACTAAGTAAACTGAACTGAACTACGCTTAGCTTGCTCACTCATGCACTAGAGTTTGGCTCTTTTGTTAGTATGAGAACTATTTTACATAAAACAGTAAATAGAACTAAACACTGTGACTCTTACCCAAGCTTAGATGGCAAAGAAGGGTCTTTTTAGGAAATGATCAATTAGAAAGAATACCGAAAGGTTTTTTTTTTTTTTTTTTTTTTTTTTTTTTTTTTTTTTTGTGGCACATGTCTTTAATCCTAGCACCCAGAAGGCAGAGGCAGTTGGATCTCTGAGTTTGACGACAGTCTGGTCTATGAAGTGAGTTCTAGGACAGACAGGGCTATTACACAGAGAAACCTTGTCTCTAAACAGTATACCAAACCAACCAACCAATCAACCCAAAATCAAACACTTGTTTTATAACCTATAGGCACTTGAAAGTATAGCAATCACTGGTGTTTATCAATAATACTGAAAGAATTTAACAGTAAAAATGAATAAAAATGAATTATATGAAGCACTGCTTTTTGTTTTTGAGACATGATTTTTCTGTGTTGCTTTGTAGCCTGTACTAGCACTTGCTCTGTAGACCAGCTTGGCCTTGAATTCACATAGGTCTTCCTGCCTCTGTCTCCTGAGTGCTGGAATTAAACACATGTGCCACCCCCACCTGGAAAAGCACTGCTCTTAAATAGGAAGAACAGCAAGTAGGAAGGAAAAACTGAAAAAAATTAAATCTAAATACATTTTAGACAGAGAAAAGGTTCTCTTTCATTGGTCTTATGAATCTGGATAAAAGGGATCATTTGAAATGAGGTTTAAAAAAACACCAAAAGCTCAAGATATAAAAATATGAATAATGTTATTATAATACAGGTATCAGAAAAGAAAATGTGTCAATATAGGAAGTTGAATGACAGTAGATAGCAATTTTGATGAGGTTCACTCACCAGTGGAAAAAGAATGATTATATTCTAGTCAGTGTTCACATCTTCATACCAGACTATTGGAGTATTACTCATTCTTTGTCTTGTTTATGCCACAAGGTGACTGGCAGGCAGAAAACCCAGAGGTTTGTCATTGATTTGAAAGTTCTTGACAATAAATATAACCAGAGATATTGATTTCCATGGATTATGTTAGAAGGAGTAGAGGTGAAAAATACTGATAGAAGAAATGTAGAGGTATAATCAAAAGAGATAATTGAATGGATATGAAAATAATTATTTGTAGAGTCAAGAATGCTTTGCAACATATTCCTCCACAAGAGAGTCATCTTTGAGGAACCCTGTGTTAAGGTTTTCTCCCATTCCCTTGCTACACACACATACACACATACACCAGGAAAGCATTTAGTAGCAAAGAAATTGTCATTTTCTTTCTTCTCAGTTTCTCATGTGGCTGTATCACTTTCTTTGTCCTTTACTAAACTCATTTCTGCTAGCCACCACTCAGTTTCTGGGATTGCTACTTGCAACTTCCTCATTCCTTTTTTTTTCTAGGGTGGTAAATTTATTTGCAAAATCATTCTGTATTTGCTTTTAAACTAATTGTTTCCAAGACATAAGAAAGATAGATTAGGATTAAAATATGTAAAATTTAAAGATGCAAGAGAAAATTAGCTCTAAATGGGTGACAAGCAACATTTTAGAAACACAAGAATACTGTAAACTTAGATTTTGTAATGGTTGTATAACACTAAGAACTTACTTATAAAATAAGATTTTAAATACTTTGAGAGAGGTAGATTTCAGGGTGTAATTATTCCTTAATGAATGTGTAAGAGACAAAAGTTTATAGACTACAAAGGATATTGCTATTGATTTTACTATGTAAAAATGTCTGCGAGCATAATCCTGAATATTTTCAACTAGCTTATACATTCTATATATAGTATTTTTCATACTTATGCATTCTACATATAGTATTTTTCATAAAAGTAATCTAGATATAGTATTTATTTCATAAATAGCTGGGTTCTATGAGAAGCTTTTGCCTATAGCCTGAGGTAACCAAAAACAACACTGTCAAAGAAATGCATGTCATGTGCTCATCACTAGTAAGATTATTTTCATTGATGAGTAACACTGACACAAGTGTTTGTTCTCATAAAAAACATCCCACATGAAAAATATATGTTCATTAGCTTATAAGTACAAAACAGTGAAATTTGGAACTATGCTGCTATTTGTCTTACCTACCTCTAAACTACCCTTTATAAATAAAAAAGAAAGAAAGCCATCTTAGTACCATGTCCTGCTTAGTATATCTACTACTAATGGTACCTATAGCAATAATTTTCATTATCTTGGTGATTTTCTTTGGATGGAGTGCATGTGTGTGCATGAGAGACAGATGCTTGGTAGAATAGACTCAGAAAGAAACAATAGATGGAGGGAATATTAGTTTTGGATTGTGCTTATTTTAGAAGTCAAAATTTCCCTATTTATTTTTGTCAAAAGAATGTGTTTTGGAACATGCTGTGATAACAGCCAACTCACCTATAGTAATATTTGTTTATAAAATACCAAAGGAAATAACTTTATGAGGATAAAATTATTATCAGAATCGGAACACATTTTCAACTAAATGGATAATGAATATTCGTAATTGTATCTAATATAAACAAAAAATACAGGATTTAAAACGTACTTCAAATTCTAAAGTGCCCCTCATTCTATAGGTGTAATTTCCAATCAAATCTACTTTCTTTTATCTATGCAAAATGTGATGTGTGCTTTAGGGCTCTGTTGCTTGTTGGTGGCTGCATTTTGCACATATTTTTACAGATACAGGAAAGAGATGAAGTCGAGGCAGAAGAATTTCAAGAGACAAAACTTAAATTATTAGAAAGCAAAAATAATTAAAAGCTACTGTACCTAAAAATATTTTGTTTGGTGTGAAGACATACAATACTGTTTTTAGCAAGAACGCTGACATCTTGGCTTAGAATGGCTCTCTGATGGCTATTTCAGGTTGACTTTCTGGTGCTGAATCTTCTAGGATTTTTCAAGACTATTCTTGGACTGTGACTTGAAACCAAAAATATTTACTTATACTTGTGATGGACAAAAATGTCTCCAGATATCTCCAGATGACTGCTGAGAGGGAAAACTCCCTCTCCTCCTCCATTCCTTATCCCATGATGAACTTCTAATATATAATAAAGAGATGTAACAGATTATAGGGTGTGAGTTTCAAGTTCATGTGAGAAAATTTCAATTATTGCTATTATACTTGATTTTTAGTTTTACTGAGTATTCCCTTTCAGAATCCTCCCTAACTACAAGCTACAATCTATGATCATTTTATCAATAAATTGCTTGTATCTAATGTGCAGCATGATTTTATTGCACATTACAAAGGTGTTTGTAGAACAATGATGAGAGAGCTTGGTCTTTGATGACCTTTATTTTTCTTTAGGTCAAGCATGAATTAGCTTTGTTAGCTTTAGTTCAGGAGCATTAATTTTGGATTGCTTTTATTCTAAAAGTCTGAATATCCTTCTGTCTCTGTATAAGGAGCATTTGTCTTGAACCATAATGATAAAACTAATTCACTTTATATTTTCCAAAGATGTTCTGTAATACCATATCTTTGGTAATGTGATACATTAATACAATATACTTAGATCATATATATCTCCTTCTTCCCCACTCCAATTTCTTTTGAATACCTGTCCTCATCTTCTCCCAACTTAACATTGTTGTTGTCTTCAACATCATCATCACCATATTATTATTATTATTATTATTATTATTACCCTCCATTGAATCCAATTAGCACTGCCTTTCTGTGCATAGGATCAACTATTAGAGCATGGACAACCTAACATGAAACACACTGTTCAAGAAAAGTGACTTTCCCTCCCTTAGCAGTCCTTACTTTAAAAAGTTCCTCAGCTAGACGTATAGCCTCATGTGTACTTCTATTATTAATTGTGAAGCACTGCCTATCCTGATTTTCTACATGTTTCATGCAGGCAACCACAATAGCAATGACTGTATTGCTTTACCATTTTAAGGACAAAAAGCAGATGGACTTAAGTTTACATTGCAGAGTTCAATCGATAGCATGCTATATAGCAATTTAAAATGTCTGGTTTAATGTTCCCAGACCTCTTCCAATGTAGCTTACTTATGAATCTCAGTTACAGTCATATGTTGGAGAATTTATTCAGGATGTGTAATGAACATCTACAGTGTATTGAACATTGAAGTAAGGTGCTATATCTACATAGGTGAAAACTTATGACCTATACTATAAAAATTTTTCTCAATTTCTAGTAAAGGAGATTGTGAGAAAAACAAGTATTAATAGTACCATATGACTTTTTCCTTAGTAAAGTTGGGTAACAAGTACAACTGGATGCCTATGAAGAAACTAGGAATTGTAACAACAGAGAGAAAAAGATCATAATGGATCACCATACATAAATGTGAATGTTCTTACACTTCTTGGCTTTTATGCATATGGAGGTTGAAGTGTCACAAATTTTAGTGAGCTTAAGAATATATAATAAACATGAATGAAACCATATTCAAGGATCAATTAATTGGTAATTAAGCCATTGAAGGCAAGATCATCACCCTTGGAAGAATGGATCTGAAATACATTCAATATTGAATCTCATGACCCATGCTAATGCATGGATAGGAGAGGTGTTTTCCAGAGTTTTGAAGAAAAATCAAAATATCAAGTATTTCAAATGTGGCAAAAGGGATTGTAGGTAGGGCATCCCTAGAAACAATATTTTTTTCTAAGCATAATTCAAACAGAGTACCCCTTCCTTTTGGATTATGCAGAAGGTATGGCAAAGGCAGGCATTACATAAATGAATGCACTTAACAAGGACAGTCAGGGTAACCTTTCGTCGTTGGGAAACACTTTGAGAGGCATCTCACAGGCTACATGCCAACGTTGGTTCAGTCATTTCCTATAATATTGGAGGAAACTCCTCACAGATATTAAAGAACCCAATGCATATTATAAGAAACCATATGGTTCTGGATGGTAGAACAGCTATACAGAAGAGAACAAAAAATTCAGGAAAAACAATAAAGTGAGTATTTTTGGCAAACTTCTATAAATAAACAAAAAACAAAATTAGAAGTACAAATAAATGATAAATTACAAATAAAGTACTGTCCTTGCAGGCCTTGTGTACATAGGTGCTGATGTCATTACACTAGCACTAGAATCTTGGCATCCAAATTGGCATTTTCAGGGAGGTACATGTTCAGCTTTTAGGGAGTGGAACTTTATTTCAAGTATGATAGAGAGTGAGATGGGTCTAACATATAGGGCCAGAAGGACAGAGAGGAAAATTAAAGCCATATGTGGCTAATATAGCAATGAACTTTTGGGGGATCTGATTTGTTATAGCAATGGAATACTCAGATTAACATTCCTCCAATCTCCCCTATCTTTAAAATTGTTGATATACTAACATGTATGTGTTGAGCAATGGCCTTTAACAGAAGAGAAACTGCAGGCTTAGAACAGCCTGTACAGTAGAAGCTTAATGCTCAACTATTGAAGAATCAACTAGTTCTTGGAATTCTCCTGTATTTGTTATTAAAAGAAATCTGGAAAATGGAGAATGGTAATAGATCTAAGAGATGATAATGAGGCCATTCAGCCCAATGGACTCCTTATTGTCTGGAATTCCTTTGTCTTCATTTACGAACGAATGTCCTGAATGACACCCATGTTCAGGGATTCTGGATCAGTTCTATACTGACTTCCCAGCTATCAGTCTGGGGTCCATGAGCTCCTATGTGCTCAGGTCAGCTGCTTCTGTGTTTTTCTTCAGCATGGACTTGGTCACTTTGCAAATCACTCCTCCCTCTCTGCAACTGGATTCCAGGAGTTCAGCTCAGTGTTTAGCTGTCTGTGTCGGCTTCTGCTTCCATCACCTACTGGATGAAGGTTCCAGGTTTGCATATAAAGTAGTCATCAGTCTCATAATAGGGGAAGGGCATTTAAGGTAGACTATACACTATTGCTCAGATTCTTAGTTGGGGTCATCCTAGTAGATCTCTGGACATTTCCCCAGTGTAAGATTTCTCTTTAAATCCATAACGGCTTCTTCTATTATGGTATCTCTTTTCTTGCTCTCAGTGTTCCTGCTCCCTCATGTCTTCCTCTCCCCTCCTTTGCTCTCCTTCTCTTTGTCCTAACTCTTTCTCCCCTCTCCACATGCTCCCAATTTTCTCAGGATATCTTGTCATTTTCCCCTTCTCCGGGGAACCATGTAAGTCTCTCTTAGGGTCCTCTTTTTTTCCTAGCTTCTCTGGAGGAGTGGATTGTAGGCTAGTAATCCTTTGATGTATATCTATTATCAATACATGAGTAAGTTCATACCATGCTTGTCTTTTTTGTGACTGGGCTACCTCACTCTGAATGGTTTTGTCTAGTTCCATTCATTTGCCTGTGAATTTCAAGATTCCATTGTTGTTTTCTTTTTTGCTGAGTAGTACTCCATTATGTAAATGTACCACATATTCTCTATCCATTCTTCAGTTGAGGGGCATCTAGGTTGCTTCCAGGTAGGTTCTGGTTTTTACTATTAATGCTTCTATGAACATAATTGAAAAGATATCCTTATTGAAGGTGCCCCTATGGGTATATGCCTAAAAGTGGAATTGCTGGATCTTGTGATAGACTGATTCCTATATTCCTGAGGAACCGCCATACTGATTTCCAAAGTGGCTGTATGAGTTTGCACTCCCACCAGCAGTGGAGGAGTGTTCCCCTTTCTCTACATTCTCCTCAGCATAAACTGTCCTTGTTGTTTTGATTTTAACCATTCTGACAGGAGAAAGATGGTATCTTAGAGTTGTTTTGATTTGCATTTCCCTGATAACTAAGGATGGTGAGCACTTTCTTATTTGCCTTTCAGTCATTTTAGATTCCTCTTTTGAGATGTCTGTATTTCATTCTGTATTCCACTTTTTGATTGGATTATTTGTTGTCTTGGTGACTAGGTTCTTGAGATCTTTGTATATTTTGGAAATCAGCACTCTGTCAGGTATATGGTTATTGAATATATTTTCCCATTCTTTGGGCTGCCATTTTGTCTTGTTGACTGTGTCCTTTGCCTTACAGAAGCTTCTGAGTTTTAGGAGGTCCCATTCCTTAAATGTTGATATCAGTGTCTCTGCTACTGTTCTTATGTTCAGGAAGCAGTCTCCTTTACCATTTTGTTCTAGGGTTCCTCCCACTTTCTCTTCTAAGAGTTTCAGTGTGGCTGGATTTATGTTGAGGTCTTTGACACATTTGGAGTTAAGTTTTGTGCATGGTGATAGATATGGATCTATCTGCAATCTTCTACATGCCAGCATCCAGTTATGCCAGCACCGTTTCACAACAGAAATTGTAGTACCTTTCACTAATGATGAAACTGATAAATTATGGGCAGAAAGTGAACATTGGCAAAGAGCTTGCAGTAATTTCAATATCCCAAAAGCACAAAATTAATTTATAAAGAAAACTAAGTGGATCCTTCCTCACATTTTACAGGACTACAAATATATGGCATCCCTACATCCTATAATGATGCAAATAAATTAGGAAAGGCAAGGTACAAATCAGAACTTTTGTTTAAAGTGGATCTAAGGCCTTTTGATTCTGTCCAAAAGTCTGAATTATGTGATGTTCTCTTGATATTAATGGATTTTAGAGAAGCTCTCAACATAGTTACTGATTCACAATGTGCAGAGTTGCTTTACACATTGAAACTGCTGAAATTATACCATATGATACAGAGATGACTTTATTATTTTTTCAGTTACAAGAAATAATCAGGAATAGGTCTCATCTCATATATATAAAACACACATCAGATCCCATATGGTTATGTCAGGCCCCGTTGCATAAGAGGATGAAGAATTTTATCAACTATTGATAGGAAATGGACTGGAGGCCTCAGAGTTTAAAATTTTATGCCAATAGCAAAGGTTTGCAAAAAAGATTTTTCCATCACTTGGCAACAAACCAAGGGACATTTAAGGAAATGTCCTACTTGTTCTTTATAAGACCAAACTCCATTAGTGGCAGGAAGTAATCCAAAGGGCAATCAAAGGAATAAAATCTAGCAGATGGATGTTTTTCCATTTGTAGAATTTGGAAAATTAAAATATGTATGCCACATCATTGATATCTAATAAGGATTTCAATGGGCCTCTGTTTTGAACTCTGAAAGGCTGATTCTGTAATTGCACATTTGTTAGAAGTTATGGCCTTCATGGGAATGCTTATACAAATTAAGACTGGTAATGCTCCAGCATATGTCTCTAGTAAAAATGAAACTTTTTTATTATAATATAAAGCATATTACAGGTATACCACACAATCCAACAGGGCAAATAGTTATAGAAAAATCAATTTTTTTCATATTAATGGTGATATAGAGTGCTAATTCTCATAAAGGCTTCATCTAACTTCATATACATGATTCATTCATTTACCAGAAAATATACTTATTGGATTATATTGCAGGAATATATATGATGATTTTGTTATCTGGCCACACATTTTTCAACCTGCTCTTGTATGAATTTTTCTCTTTATTATTTTTGAAATGCAGTAACTTATAAACATTTGCTTATTTGGGAAGAAATATCATTCTTATGACTATTATTTTTAAAACAGACAACAATTTCTATATTCTAAATGTGTTGTCAATATTTTATGGAATATTAAATCTTAGATCATGCAGGAAAATGAATTCTTAGTTTTACAGATGAATCTTAGCCAAGAGAATTAAATCCTTGTAGCTAAATAGTATTAAGGGTCAAACTAGAAATCAAATACTGCTAAATCTAGTGTTTACTTCCCTTGGCCTAACATATTTCAGTGATGTTACCTTGGTATTCATCTGTGTTATTGTAGAAACCATATGATAGGCACATCATAGATTGGCTGACACTTCATCAGCTCTTCTATGCAGTTCCAGTCTTCAGTTCAAGAAGGCTTTTGTTTGTCTGTACCATAAAGATTCCCACTCTGATATGTTTCATGCTGTGAAGCAGCAGAATAATATAAATTGAATGAAAATGAGGCTGTACACAGAATTGTTGTGTACATTTATTCATCCTTTCAAAATGACTTTGTTTATTGTTCTTTTCTCATTTATTATTTTCCTTTTTTTATATATGTACTTGAGGGAAAGAGACCTGAGATTTTCTTAAGTTGTATTGTACTTGTCTCTTTTTACAATATTTTGTGTTGACAAGTAATGGCTATTTTTGTGATCTATTTCCAAGACAGCTTCTTCCAGTAGACTCCGTAATTCAACTTTGGAGGAGGCACTTCTTTTCTGTATCTTGGTCTAGGCAATAAGAATATTTTCACCCAATATGGTATGCTTCCCTAGAGATTATGTCATATTTCTGGACAATACTCTATCAGAATCTCAAGTGAAGACATGCATATTTTGAAACAAGCATCAGTACCACCACACCACACTCACAGTTGTTGATTATAGGAGCCTGGGAGGAAGATGAGAAAATAACTCATCAAAGTCAAGTGGAATGTCTGCATTCCAGTGTATCATCTCTTGGTGTTATGGGATACAACCCAAATGGAAAGAAAGAAGATGCTACAGGTTAAGAATATCAGCCAAGACTACATTCCCCTTGACTTCTAGTTCTCAACCTGATTTCTTAAGTGTCTAAGAACTTCCATATGTATACTGGCATTCCAGATTAGGATGGAGGGAGAGTTTTTCAAAATAGGAGACTTTAACTCATTTTATTTCATAGTTGGTTAGCTTGATTTGTTTTAAAGAATACTCACCATATGGTAATCTGGTCTGCATTTGTACTATTGTTCCAGAATTTTCAGTTCTTATGAGAGGGCCTAATTACCCTCTTCCCTTAGGTCACTTTTTACCTCCAGATGTACTTAAAAATAAAGATTTCTGAACACCAAAATAAATATGGAAGCTATTAAGTCACCTTTGCTATTGAGGTTCCAAGGTCCGTTTTCTTTTTCTCTTTTTTATGTTTTAGAGAAGGTCACATTATGTATCCATGGATTATATAGAACTCACTATGTAGACCAGCCTGGCTTCAAAGTCACAGATGTTCATTAGCCTCTGCTTCCCAAGTTTTGGGATTAAAGGCATGTGCCACCACACCCAGGTTGTTTTGTTTTCCTCTGAACCCTGACTCCCTTATCCTGACTGGTCAGTTGCTCCAAAATTCTCCAATTGGAGGATGGTTGAGCTTGTTCTCTGGTTATGTGTCTTCAAGAAATGCAAGTAAATATACAAATAAATGAAGCCATACTCTAGATTAGATAAAGATGAAGATAGCACTACCTTGAAACTGATGCAGCAGAATTGAGTGAACTGCATACTTCAAATGAGTTAGATTATTTTTAACATAGCTGAGAAGCAACAAAGAGATTTCATGCATACATAACGCACATTTTTTCTTACATACATATGCATGAACTTCAACTCTACACATTGCTATGTCAGCACATTGTGGAACTACTGTATCTTCAAAGACAAATCATATCAATTTAGACATGTGGACATGTACAAATATAATGCAATAAATGACAGCAACTTGCCTTCCTTAAGCATTTATAATGTGCCAACTTTGTTTTAGCCATTTATATGCATTGTACCAGTTGATTATCTTTGTTATTTTAACAACCAAAGGACTCTGAAGATTCATTAAACAAATAAGTAACTGAAACTTTAGCATACATTTTTTCAACTCATATAACTAATGTGTAGCAATGTGTCTCCTATAAAAATATTTAATAATTCACCTCACATATATTTACTCCAAACATATAATTTCATGTATTCTGTGCTAGGTAATATCAGTTTGTTGTAGAAATGGATATCAAAGGAATTATTTCAGGAATTTACTGTATGAAAAGAATTAGAAAGATGTGTTCCAAGGTCTATCTCTCACTCTGTGTGTGTGTGTGGGGTGGG